>NC_141696.1:1193113176-1194352343 GCF_964263255.1 Lissotriton vulgaris | reverse complement strand
AAAACCTCTTCCCACAGCCAGGTTATTCTCTCTGCTTTGTGAGCAGTTTTCACACTTCATCAGGGCCATTCACCAGCTGGGTAACAGTAGAAGCCTAATGCAAATTATTCTCCAGGACCATCAGGCAGGGGAAAAGTGACTTTAGAAATTCCCTTTTCCGTAATATTTATCAAAAATCCAGTTTCACCATTGAGTTGAGCTTTTAATCAATATTAAAATTAGTTTTTTAATCATTTCTTAGCTGATCTCTATTCTGTGATGGCAGCTTTTGAGTGCAAGTCACTGTAAGGACATGTTAACATTACGTTTCTACATGTCTTACTTTTAGATACCATGCACTTTGCCTTGTGGACTACAAGGCCTGCATAGAGGTGACTTAAAAATATTTAGAAGGGAGGTGTTCTCCAGTGAAAAAGGGTAATTTTTATTGGTTTGGACTGCAGTTTTAAGCCTATAGTAGTAGGCTTGAAGTCATGTTTGCCCTGTCACACTAGTGAATGGTCCTGTAGTGCTGTAGTCCAGAGGCGATGTTTACTTTCCGTGCCAGTGCTGTATTTTGAGACATGCAAACAATATTTAGCTGAACAATACATACATTGTTATAATCACAAAGAATACCAATATATAACGATGAAGAGTAGCCAGTGTTATTTAATCACACTGCTGCATTAAAGGAATACATTGTACTTGCAATGCAGAACTCCATTCTGCATTGCAAGTGTGGCCAGCGCATAGCGATTCAGCACCGCTTTGCCCTTGAGATACTTCAACACTGAGGATCGATCCGGTGCCTTGTGCACCATGAACTTTGACAATGGAGCAGATTTCAGATTAATTTACTGAAGGGTTACAAGCCGATGAATTGGGCAGGAATTTATTTATTCACTAAATCAGTTTCGAAAGGGCACTCTAGAAGTTTCCGCGCTGAGCCTGTTGGTGCCGCTCTTTGTACTTTGAAGGCAGTGTGCCCGATTTTCATACTTCATAACCCTCATTGTAGGACTAAATATGGTGACCTCCCTCTATCACCGTCCTGAGGAAGACCCCTGTGTAAGGTGTTAATTGACCTACAATATACCTTGGGGTCAAAACGTCGACACTTTTTTCTGTGAGCCAGCCCCCAGAAACAACAGAGATTGCTGGACTGGGTTTCCTTTGTGTGGTCTAGCTATTGAATAATTGATCAATTTATATACTACTGGCGAAATATTTAGGCCATAATTCATTTGAACTTGGCATTATTTGCTTGCACAATTTCCATACTCCCTTCACACTCTTTTATCCTCACGAGAATCACCCCCCTACTTTTTCCCTTTTCCCTGTCCTTTTGGGCACTTTTGTGTATGCTTTTGAATTTTGATATATGTACAATGTATTCCTTTAATGCAGCAGTGTGACTAAATAACACTGGCTACTCTTAATCGTAATATATTGGTATTCTTTGTGATTATAACAATGTATGTATTGTCTGGCTAAATATTTTTTACTGGGATCACTCTATATTGTACCATTAACTACCCAGGTCCCAGTACCATTGGGTTTACTCATTTATGTATAGTATCTTGAAACACAGCCTATTCATTCCATATAAGAAAGTTAAATATGCCATTTAGGAGTAAGCTAATTTGGTTCTGTTTTATGGGTCAGCATCAAGGCCTTGATAGCTGTGTCACTCTACACAGAGTCAAAAACCAAGCATACAAAAATGGAGAAGACAACGCATAAAGAGGGATCTTCTCACAAAAGTTATCTTAGCAAATGTGTATTTTCTTTACCTGTTATTTTTGTGTGACTACACATACATTCATAGTTAAGCGATGATATCACTAAGTAATTTTAAACAAGACATTTTTTGGAGTGATGGAGGGCATGCTATTGCCTGCATTATTGACAAATTCAACATCATATCAAGATCAGACTCAAGAAAACTCCATTCCAATGTTTGTGCTCTGCTATAACTCATTAATAATATCCTATCCAGGTATTCTATTGATTTGTGCTGTACAGTACTCATTAGTGGGGAGATGAGGAGAAAGGAGAAGACTTGTTTGCACGTACATAAAATGATTGATAACTAAAGAAAATTATATTTCCTATAGATTTCCAGAAGAAAATGGTGAGGCAAGCCTTTAGAACCCACTGCGAAAACAACAGGGTCATCTCTACTTGTGGATCCATAAGAAGTTCCATAGGAAACAACCAATCAGGGAGATTACTTTTCTCCTGCAAACCTCATGGTCACAAAAAGACTAGTTTTGCAGGATGTAAAGACGAAATCCGGACAGGATGGAGTTATTGTATTAAATACCTTCATGAAGCATCTGTAATGTAGTTTCACTTCAACTTGTAGTGAAAAAGGTAATTTAAGTCTAGCTTTCACAGTTAGCATGGACTATAATAAAATGGTCAATTATTTGTACACACTTTGGTATAAATGATTATTATAAAATAGATTTGGCACTTTCCACCATTTACTCCAACCCCAACGATGTGCCCCACCAATCATGGAGTTAACTCCTTAGTAAGTCCACATGTGAGAAGAGAGCAGCAGGGCACCAACTATTAAGTTGCCATCCCTTCAACTGCCCTTCTATCCATTATCCCACACCATTGTGTGGAATCGTTTTGGCAACTGACTGTCTTGGCAGCCCGCTCTACCCTCTCTCCTTTAAATGTATTTATTTATTTATTTTTAAAATTTGTAAAGCGCATCATATGCCCTTGGGCGTCTTGGCGCTAAGACTCACTGGTAACCTCAAGAAACTCAATTTACAGTTTTAATCATGCTGATAATACATGTGGAGAAGAACTTATTGGTCAAAGAGCCACGTCTTCAACAATTTTCTAAATTGTAGCAGTGTGGGGGTGGATCTGATTTCCAATGGAAGCGTATTCCAAAGTCTGGCTGCAGCGATGGTGAAGGATCTGTCTCCCCAAGTGACTGTCTTTGTTCTTGGTACAATAAGACGGCATGCATTTATTGACCTTAATTGTCGTGTGGGGCAAAATAACATGAGCTTCTGCTTAAAAAACTTCAGCCCTAGCTGATGGATGGCTTTAAAGGTGATGCACAGTGTTTTAAATTTAATCCTGTTTTTCACCGTCAGCCAGTGATAGCGCCTGATTGCTTGTTTAATTGGTTTATATTTGGGGGTACCAGACAGCAGCCTTGCTGCCGCATTCTGGACCAGTTGTAACTTGGCAACCACCCGAACTTGGGCATTCAAAAATAAACCATTGCAGTAGTCCAAGGCGGACAATACCAGTGAGCTCACCACCGTTTTCCCTCAAATGTCCGAAAGAAATGGAATTATTTTTCTAAGAAGTTTGAGCTTGAAAAATGCTGTGGAAGCTACTTGATTAGCATGATTGACGAAGTTGAGTCTCTCATCGAAGATAACTCCAAGGTTTCTAACCTTCTGCACCGGAGACGGCAATGCTCCGAGCAACGGAGGCCACCAGATTGATGACCAGATGGGAGAAAGTTTACCAAAAAGGATCACCTCCGTTTTCTCGGAATTCAACCTTAAACAGTTGCAGGCCATCCACTCCTTGATTGCCAGCATGCTTTCCTGAAACCGAGCTGCCACCTCTTCTCCATCATTATTGACGGCTAGCACCAGTTGTGGGTATTGCTTTCCACTACAACTGGATTCCATAAAAATAAGGACTAGAACCTCAGAAAATTTAAGAAAACATAATTAGTCTGTTGAATGATGTCAATAACGAAAAAGTAGAGTAATTTTACAATATAACCACAGGTGTTCTCGTTTTCTAAGGAAATTCGATTTTTAGTGAAAGTATCATCAAGGACATTATTGGTTGGGCAGCGACCAACAATATAGTGACAAGGTTTCTTAAAACCGTACCTTCTATTTTATAAAGTAAATACTTTGGTTTGGACAGTCTTTGTAAAGTGGGCACCTTATAGAGGGCTGTCAATGTTTCAGACATAATGTAAATGTGACTCCATGAGTATCCATTTGATAAGGATCCATTACCATTTAAGTTACTCTAATGACCTAGCACAGTATATTCATAGGGCTCGCTTTCAAAATGTGTTACATGTACATGTTAGCGTCTCTTTATAGTCTTGTTGCCTTTTGTCACAAAAACTTCGTCCTTAAAGGTAGAATCTAGATAAACATTTATATTACATTATTCATTTTTCTTATAAGAACATCTTATGCATACAACTAGAGCTAGATAACCTGTACATGCCAGCACGGTAAAATTTAAAGCAACATTGCCTTTCTATTAAAATATGGCCTTCATGGTATAGAGCTTTTTGGCGAGTGTGTCGGGTTTATGCTTATTCCGCCATTAAAAATCCCCCATTCAAATTCCTCCATTAAAACTGATTACCAATCTATTAAATTCTATTGAAAAGAATATTAGACTCCTAGGGAAGCCAGCCTCATATTCAGTCAATATAAGCTCAGGTATACAACTCATACTTAGACTGCATGATTTCCGTCGGAGAGTTTCCACCACAAACCTAGCTGCTACACACATGGTCACCATATTCTTATTTGCTCACATGAAGACCAGTATGCCATGTGCATTCTTGGCTTTATTGTCTCTCAATGACTGGCTTCTGGGTCTTATTCCTGGTAATCCAAGCACTTTGGGTACAGAAGGATAGAATGTGCAGTATGGTCACCTCAACTCTTTGGTCCCATTTTACTTTCATTCTACTTTGATGCTCAAATCACCAGCAAAAAGAGTTTTAGTCGGAGTCTAGACATTACTTTCTTTGCCTCTGGTGTCAGAAGATAAAGAAAATGTAACTGTCAGGATTTAAGAAAAATATTGCCATTACCCAAAAGGAATATATCCAACAATCTCAATCATCCTCCAGTTTCTACCAAGGTACTGAATAATAACCCATTGTTTGAGAACACAAGAAAAAATGGGAGAAGGGAAAAGACACTGAATACACTTGTTCAGTATGGTGCCAACAGGAGTGTAGGGTCGCCTCAGAACCATTGCTAGGATATCTTCGACAAAGAGAGGGAAAGACAAAGAAGCAATATGAAATTTCATAAATCAACAAACACTTACTATATCTTCCATGGCATTTAAAGCTTATCACCCATTCATTATGGACATACTTTAGCTCCTGGAATCAGGCCTGCATCTGAAAGACCGAGGAGAGGATCCAGGATAGCGTGCATGGAGCAGTGCAGAATTCCGGGTTCATCAGGATGGTTGCAGAGGTTACCACAGATATAAATGCCTTAGGGGTGGTGCTGAGATGACGAGCAGAAGCATGCTTCTGGATATAGAGTGCACAGAGGTAAGAGAGTAAATACTTTGGGCCTATTTACGAGTTCCTCATAATTTTCCAACCCATGCATAAACTCCTGTCTTTCGAAATTTAACGGGCGAAAAAATACAGCATTTACTGTGGCATGCAGCTGTTGGTTCATTAAATACCAACATCTGCATGGTATTCCCAATAAACTCATAATAGTTGCAATTTATCGCACCTGATAAATAACAAAACCAGTGGTATCGTTATTTTATCAGGTGCAATAAATAACACCGTAGCTCTTAATCACGACCTGTGTAGTTGCAAAGGCTAAATGGAAAACAGAGGATAAGCACCAAGGGGTTGAAGACAAGCAGGGGTGGAGAGCCAAGAAGGGTGAAAATATCAAACAGTGAGGGATCCCAAATGAGTGATAAAGTGATAGAAGTGAAGTTAGCTGAAACAATTGTGAGCTGTCACCTGGAAATAGCCAACTGCCTACACTAACCTTTTATAGGCATTGACCCATAAGACCCAAGAAGAAGCGCCCACAATGTACAAGTGACAACTATCCTCTGTTCCAAGTTCCCGTCCGCCATACTTGCCAAGTCTGCCCAAAAACTCTAACTTCCATTTAAACTGCAATTGAATTAGATTTGTTCCAATTTTCTGCTTGCCTCAATTTATCACCAGAGATGCCTTTAGGTTGCAAGAAATTCCACCCTCAGTATTCAATCACCATATTGAATAGATCAGGAGAACGTAAATTGAATATTTAGATATCAATATTTAATAAATCATTGCAAAGTAAGCAATAAAATACGAGAAATAATCAACAATATCTAGTCTGGCACCAACTAATCTCTCGTATTCCCCCAAATGTGTTAGGAATTTCACAGTAGATCCTCTAGCCTTAGCTATCTGGTATTCCAATTCATATGCCTCCATTACTTCTTTCCACCATTCCTCATACTTTGGCGGAAAGGAAGATTTCCGATTTCACACAATATTTAGTCTGGCAATGGGGAGTATATAAAACACCAAATCAGAAGTATCTATGCCCTTCAGCATCGTTTTCAGAGTATTTATCACTTCGGGAGGTTGTACAAGAGATATTTGCTGCTGGACTGAGGACCAGAATGGTATGAGTTTGGGAGATGTAATAAACATTGTGAGCATTATCGGTTGCTCTGACTAAGCAGCGTGAGCAAGTGTAAGATCTATTATACAATGTGCTCAGTTTGGAGGGACTAATGTAGAAGCCGAGCAGCCTACGATAGATCTGGCCTCTCAATTTAGTAGGAGTGATAACCTTGCAGAATTGCTGCAGGATACTGGTGAGTTCTTGTTCAGTGTCCTCCTCGTCTAAGCTGCGAGTCGATTTATAAGCCCATATCCCCAGGTCGTTGGAAAGATACTGAATAAAGCAACTGTACTTTTCCAAAATACTAGATGAATGATTACCGAATATCAATTGTGCAATATCAGACTGGGCCAATGGGGTTATGATGTTAATACTCCTGCTCAGTAGAATCTGTAGATATTTAAAAAATCACTGCGGTGTATGGTGAATACTGCTTGTAAGTCCGAAATGTATTTAAACCCGAAATCATCCATCACATCGCCTAGCTGTTTAAGTCCCAACCGGCACCAGGTGCCAAAGTAAGAAGAGGTAAAGCATTCAGGTAAGCCAGGATTGACTAGCAGCAGAGTATAGGCATGAAAATATGGAATTTCCAAAAACCTCCTCACATGAGTCCAAATCTTTTCGAGGGATGTCGTAGTCATTAGTCTAACTGTTTTGAAGAATGTTCTACTTTTGAATTTAGTACTGCAAGTGCCAGGATCTTTTGTAATTTAGATGGCGTGCAGCCGATTCTAAGGATAAGAATCACACAACATATGACTACTTTTGGCCATGCTACCTCAATAATAAAGACGCTAGTTGGGAAGTGCCCACATGCCTTCAATTATGAGAGTTTTAAAGTTTTTAAAGATCTCAGCTCTTTTTTCCTCTTCAAATTAAATCTTATAACTATGTATTATAGTATTTTAAAATACCTTTAGGGAACGTACAAAGGTGACTTGAAAAGATATAGGAAGAATATTAATTGTAAATAATTAGCTCACACAGGGAGATGGGTAAGTGCATCCATTTATCTAGTAATAGTCTGAGCTACCGCAACTGTGCAGTATAATTATATTCATAGCATAATTTGACATTAGGTGCCAAAATAATGCCCTGATACCTTGCTCGAGTCGTCACAAGCGAGTATCAGTTGTGTTTTATGAACATTTATTTTGCACACTGAAACTTGGCCAAAGTCTAGCACTGTGCGCTCAGCACACCTGGGGGAATATTCACAGAATTAACTGCACTTTATCGCAGCCAAAGTCGTGATAGATTTACCCCACCATTCACAACCAGGTTCTAACAGCCCACAGCACCACTTTTACCACAATAGAAGCTGCAAAAACATCGCCACAGAGGACCCCCGCAACTACCGCTAATGAGATGTGGAGTAGGCGTTCCAGTGCAAAAACCCGCATCAACACCACAGCTCAACATTCACAACGACCAGACAGATTGGCGATAAGAACACAAAACACACGATAAGGCGCGTTAGCAGCAGAAATTTTACACCTGCTCTGACCTGGTGTAAAGTCAGATGGCAGTCTGCAACAGAAAAGGGAGCCCAGCCCAGGGCGTCATCAGAAGGGCAACAGATGCCATGGAGCAACTGAACATGCAGCACGGACACCCAAGAGGGCCACAACACCCAACCGGCACACCCTCCCCCCTGGAACACCACAGGGGCAACGCAAACAATTACAGCAGCCCCCCAGGAAATGCACCTGCCTCACAGGCCCAACATCTGACAATGTCACTGTTCACTACAGCCTGAAAGGAACAACCATCCTACGCATCCTGGCTATCATCGCCTAACAGACCTACGGCACCAACACAGCAGACAACCAACATCCCAACCTACATCAAGCTGTTGGCTGTGCACCACCTGTTGGCCCCTGTCACACCCCAAACAACACCCGCCAGAGTCGGCGTAGACTCACAGCCAGCCACATCCAAGTCCCCCGCACCTGTTATGGACATCGCCATCATCCTGGCACCCCAGTCCCAGTACGGCCAACACAATGCGCAGGACCCGCTGGTGACCAAGCAAGGACTATACGCCATAGCCAGATCCATCACGTGTAGTGGACAATCCTTTGCACACATGTCCCACATGTGCCCCCTGGTGACACAGCACACAATCAGTGCAAGAGGGAGCACACATCACACATCAATGTGTAGGCAACATCTGAACACTGTGGGACCCTCACCAATGTCGCCTCCAAATTTACAGCCAGTGTGGATGATCCCTTCACCCTCCGATAGTCCAACAGCAACCAGCCATCCCGGGATTCCACAAAGGGAAATGCACAACCCCTTGTCAACTTCCCAATTAACACCCCGCTTACCTCAACTCCACAATCATGGAATACTCAACTCTGGCAATGCACATCACAAAATCACAACCAACATGCACAACAACATGCCCACACACCAGACACAACAGAACAACTCACAATGGTAACTTAGGCAAGACGTGAACATGAGCCATCAACAGCACGGCACCTCACCCACACAATAGCCGAAAGTGGGAAGAGGTGTCAACCAGGCATGTGTGAAGGATGCAGTCGAAACATGATTTTGAGGGTACACAATACTAAGAGTGGCAGTGAAGTACTGAACAAACCACAGTATGCAGAACACACCCATATCCACGGCGACATACACCTCTGGTGAATGGAGTGTAGTGGACAGTGGGCGCAACAATGTCAACCCAGCCAGTGGGGGTCCTTGTGGAAATGTTGCCTGTTATGCCCCACCCGTAAGCGTGAGCAGAGTGGGAGGGCCGGCGTATGCCAGGCCAGCGTAGGGATGTGAATAAAAAGCACGTAGCCCTGGGCATTGTCCTCTTATGAAAGCCCAACATCTCTGGCAGGGCGGCACCTCCAACCCCATCACAAGGCCGACGCCGTCCTTGTAAGCAGAGTTGCCTGAGACCCCGTGTGCCTGACAACCCTGGCTCGCTGGACCACGAACCACATTTACATACATTTACATTCAGGCCCGACCCCATGCAGCCAGGCCACACTGATCAGCATCTGACACCGGCGTGTGTCATGGAGAGCCCACCACATGCCAGTGTAAGCTCCAGGCCCGAGATTCCCTTCGATCAGTGAGGCATAGTGAGATATGCGCTTCTTGCAACACAACCTGCCACATACCCTGCCCAACGCCATCCGGCGAACCGTGGATGAGGGACCAGGACAGCCCTGCGGACCAGTAGGTCTCACATTCAGCACATAGTCGTGAATCACGAATGGCTGAGTCCACAAACGGAGAGGATTAAGAGGAAGATGCGGCTCAGTCCGGACGAAAAGTGGGTCACAGTCACGGAGGTGACTGAAAACGTGGAGCCACTTAACCTGAACTACGCAGACCGGTGGGGCCACCAACCTATTCCGGCGACACTCAGTGAATGGCCTGTGCTGTCCGCTGCCTCCGGCCTACACTGCTCTAGGCCTAGGCTGTGCTCGAATAGGCCACAGATTTGGAACTGAACTTCGAGTGTGCTAAGGCTGATTACACATCATTGCAAGCAAGGGGAGGCCTAACAGGATCTCGCCTTGCATCTTGTCGGAGAGAAAAGGATCATCGTTACGGAGGTGTTCGTACACTAACAACAACTGCCCTGGTGTCATTAGCGCTGCGCATCGCGAGTCAAAGACACGTGTCTGTGGGCCACTGCTGACCGCTGCCTACGGCCTAAGGCCTACACTGCGGTCCAGTAGATCACAGAGTCATGATTCAGCAATGGTCGAGTCCATAGCAATGTACCAGCATCATCGCAGTCTGCATCCCCACTCAGCCCCTGTGCCACTAAGTCTGTTCCCCGATATTCATAGACACTCTCTGGTCGAACAGAGGTGGCTTCTGAGCCTATGGACTAAGGGGCAGTTTTTACCCCCATGTAGCTGTTACGGAATTGGTGGTGGCAATGGGCTGTCGCATTCCACTCCTCCATTTGCTGCTTACGGATAAAATCAAACCTTTCGACATCTTGACCTGGACGACACCTTCCGCTGTCCCCGAAACACTCCGTAACATACACCTCGGACAATGATGGTTACCCACTCAGGTCGCACGGCCCATCTGACAGCACCGCAAGTCACCGCCCCGTGGCTGGGTGCCTGTGCCTGCTGCAGTGCATCCGGGGCCACTAACTCTGTGCTGGTCAAGTCTGGGACCCTTTCTCTAGAGACATAGGCTGGGCCCTGAGGCGTGGGCCTTGGGCTCATCAACGCCACGACTCTGTGGCATTGCGCTGTACGCAGCCTCCGGGCCCACATGCGTCCCACCAGGGCTCACACACCAATCGAGTCCAGACCGTCTCAGACGACGCATCACTGTAGGAGGCGCACGCCACCACCGCAAATATCACCTCCAAACGCCATCTGCCAGAGTTGAAGCGGTGGTCCTGGCAGACTTCGTGGCTGCTCAGGCCTGTCGTGGCTGCCATCATCAGGCTGTTACCCTGCTTAGCACTCCAGGTGCCACTGACTCAGTGTACCGTAGGCCATTTTCGGTAGCTGATTGTCTTTTGTGCTGTGGAACAGTTCCGCAGGTATGTCACCTCAAACAGTTTGGGGGCCCTGAGACCTGGAGTGGAGATGATGCAGGTCTGACACACCCCACTGCATCGGTGTTAGACCTGGTACCTTGGCATTGGTCTCCCTTCCATTTTTTGCTGTTGCCTCATTTGTTTTTGCTGGTGTTAGATGCTTTGGGCACTGTGCCACTGCTGTCCAGTGCCACAGTGCAAGTGCTCCCTATTGTAAATTGATGTATGGATTAGTGATTCCATGATTGGTTGGTTTGGTTTACCTGTCAGACCCTAGTACAGTTCACCAGGAATGGCCAGGGCTTATAAACCAAATGGTGCTGGTGGGCTTACAGCACTGGTTGTGCCACCCACAAAAGCAGCTTGTAAAAGTTTTTCCAAGGCTTGCCATTGCAGAGCCTATGTGCAGTCTGATACTGCCATGTTGACTGAGCACGTGCACCCACATGCCAGTCCCTAAACCTTCCCTTGTCTTTATATCAGGCACCCCTATGGTAGGCCCAAGTGGAGGGTGCATTGTAAGTATAAGGTAGGACACGCCCTGATGTGTGTGGCATGTCCTAATAGTGAATTACAGCCATTTTTGTTTTTCACTATTGAAAGGCTACTGATTCCCCATAGGACAGAATCAGCAGTTCGATTATTACATTTTATAATCCTAACTGACTCAGGGAACATTGTAGAAATTCGTGTTTAGTATGCCTGAACTCAGAATGATAAAATACATCTTTTAGTGAAGTTGATTTTAACATTCTGTGGTTAAAAATACCACTTTAAGAAAGTAGGTGTTTTCTTGTCTAACTATCCAAGCCTGCCTCTACTAGGTTGTGTATTCCTTGTCTTTAAGTTTGAGTGACAGGAGTTGGGGAGTCCAGGAGACAGGGTTAGTCAGCCAAGTGGTGAATAGAGACATATGCATCTAGATGGGAGGGAGGAGTTTCACCTGGGACCGGAATAGGGCTGTGCCTTCTCTCCACAATGCTGGCTCCACCTCCTGTGGTGCGTCTGATGTCAATGCCCTGCACTGTGAAAGGAAAGAAGGAGTCATGTTAACAAAGTGCTCCAAGACTGACCAGAACTGGTTTGGACAAGGCAAAGGCCTCTCTGCCTCCAGAGAACAAAAACAAACTGGGTATAAAAGAGGGGTCTCAAACCCCAGAGAGATAGATCACTTTTGGGACAACAATAATAAACCTTTGCTGAGGAGCGGAACCAGAGAGACTGAGGAGAGACTATCCCCAAGCTGAAGTGCTGCTTGGGGGATTGGCCTACAGTGGTTGCCTGACTTCCAAAGAAAGGAGAGAGAAACTTTGAGTGTACTTTCATCAACTTGTGTAAGGATCTCCAAGGGCAAGCATTTACCATTTCTAAGGTGGCAAAAATACACACACTCTGAAGTATGAGTGTTGATACTGACATAATCCAGATCAATGACATGCTTCTACCATAGAGCGAGCACAAGAGCAGATCCAAGGATGAAGCTAGTTGGTAGGTTCGTAACGCCATGCAGAGAAGAGTAAACAACTGTGAGGAGTAGGAATTGATATGATTCATTTGTGTTCCTTACTTGCTTTGTGCATTATTTACTGGCAAATACCGGAAAAACTGATGATCTGGATCATAAGCAATCTCTTTACTTTACTTTATTTTGCAGTTCTCTCTATTGCCTGATCTCCCTCATCTTGCCTCTCCAGGCACAAAGCTGCTGACAAATGGCTAGTGCACGGAGGCTGACAGTCAAATGAATGGTGCGTAATGAGTGACAGGCGGATGAAGGGCACAAAAGGACTGACAAGCAGATGGCAAACATAAGGAGCTGACCGATGACCTGTGGTCATATGGGCTGCTACATAAGATGTGGAGGAGCTATTGACAGGGAGTTAATGGCACATTGGATTAAGGGGACGAGTGGAGAGGAGCGACAGAGGTAGAAAGTACTCATCCACTAAAAGAAATGGTAGTCACCAGGGCACTTATCCCGATTGAAAAGTGTTCCTGTCCTAGAGGGGCAAAGACAAAGATTTTGGATGGGAAAACCTCACCTACATTACTGTGGCTTTCGACATTATTGGAAAATCTGTCCTACCTTGGTAGAATAATACCACCATGGTAGTCTCAATCTCTACTGGAGGGAGATCAGAATAAATGAATCTGGCTATATATGGGATCCAGACTCTGCTTATAACAGCCTCTTTGTATACCTGAAGGGATTTCCTTTATTTGGAGGGTTCCAAGAAAACCTTGTAGGGCTAAAAAGAGAAACTTGAGGAAGAGTGCTGAGAGATTATGTCCCAGTCAACCTCTATTAAAAAAGTATGACAACATGTTTCTGCTTCTCTATCAGCCCAAATTGGGTCTCAGGCCTTCATCAGGGCAATGTAGGATCCCTTACAGTCCATGCTACATACTCATACATGCAGTAAGGTAAGAGTAAGTTTTATCTTTATGGTCTTGTCAGTTTAAAAAAACCTTCAGATATAAAGGTCAGAAAACACCATGTATGGTATGTCTATATCCACCCAAAGAAAACAAATTATCCTTACTACAAAAGACCTATGTCCTTCATCCCACAAAATATGTAGTGGGCAGTGAAAACCCTGTGTTGTACAGAAGTAGAAAGTAGACTGGTGACAGACAGGGGCTGCATGGAAGGAGATTGTAGATATGTGGCAGAAACAGATGTCACCGGGAAGGGGTGAGAAGGGCCACAAAGCAACATGCTACAGGTGGATCATAATAAGATGGAAAAGGTAAAAAAACATTGTGACCTGTGAATGATTGGGGGATGAGGAGATGGGCGATGGACAAGAAGGTGTGAAGGAACTCTTGACAAGCAGTAAGAAGGGTATGGGATTATGACGACAAGAGCAGACAACACTGGGTCATAGGCTGGGGATGTGCACAGATGAGTGTTTATAAAGGTGATGATTGGCTGATGGCTGACACAGGGATTGTCATGTGGATGGTAAGCAAACCGGACAAGACAGGCAGATGTAAGGCTGTAGGGGCTAATGGACAGATGGTGGGTACGTAGGCTGGCAGGCAGAATAAGGGCACACGAGCTGATAGGCGATTAAGGGGCAAACGGGGTTACAGGAAGTAGCAGTCACATAGGGGATAACTGATAGATGTTCAGCACACAGTGAATGACTGACGAGTTGAAGACATAGGGGCTGACACAGAAAGTGTGAAGAATATCTCGTCAGGCAGTGTCCAGTGCATGGGATTGAGGAAGCGAAGAGCTGGAAGGAGGAGAAAAGAGCTCGTAGACGGGTGATGTGAAAAAAGACGTCACAGGAAAGGTTTGACAAAGAAAAGCAATAAATACGATTCTACATGAAGTAGGAATATTAATGGCAGCCCATGGATTGTTGATGGGTGGTTGGTTAGTGAAAGCAAGCGATAAGGGCAAAGATGCAGTAAACAGCAGTGAAGTAGCTTGTGGATGGATGGTTGAAAGGGATATCACTGGAAAGGGGTAAAAAGGAGTAGGAAACAACATATGCAATAGGCTGGTTCTGATAAACTGCATGCTCACAATGTCGCTCAAAGATCCGAGATGTGAGTGTACATTGAGGGGTGGTCAAAGAATGTTTCACAAGATTGTGGGGGTTACACATTCCCAGTATTGATTCTGTGCATTCTGTGATGATCCTCGAGCTTGAAATTGGAATACCTGCCAAGTAAACTGGTGCAAGGGAAGTGAAAAGGGTGGGTTTTTATAGCCCGTGATTCAACAGCCATGATATGAGGAGCTATCTTGGAATTGAAGGTTTTTCTTTGACAGTGATTGTTGTGACACAGGAAATGTCAAAAATACATTCATTGCTAAGTATAATATTGTAAAAGCTTAGTTTTATTTAAATGGCACACAGACTGTTTTCTCTCTCTCTCTCTCTCTCTGTATATATATTGCTATCTTGACACTTATTGTTTTGACAGGTTTCTTAGGAATTCAATGATGTGATCTGACTTAATTTATGCCCCAGAGAAACCTGCTTTGGTGCTTAGGGCATCCGTTGATATGCTTTCAATTAGATCGGAGGTAAACATACGAATATCATGGAATGTTTTCAAGGCTCCTGTGGTCAATGGGCGGCTTTCCTGGCAGCAAGTAATCAAAAGTGACACTGGCATGATTGGCAACTGCTTTAATGAGAGCATGGGGGCAGAGTTGAAAACAATGTATAGCAAGATCTCAATACTAGATGCAGCTCCAATCCAGCAGGCTGCTTTAATTCCTGAGAGAGGGCAGAGATGAAAACTCTTACTGGTGCCAACACAGCCAAATATGCAGCACCTGACAAGTGGTCTGATTTAAGCTGTGCATGGGTGTGGGCGTGAAAGCCATCACCTGTGTTTCCACTGTCCCATGTGCATAATGTATTCATTTTTAAGTTCACGATGGACTGGCAAGACGGCTAAAAGCTAACTCCAGGCCAGATCTAAAAGCGAGTTCCATCAAGCCAAATAGGCACTCTCATTCAATCAGAATATTTTGAGACTGAAATGCTTCTGTGGGGGCCAAACACAATAATGTGCAATAAGCCATTCAATCAAACGCAGAATCCTGAGGTAGAAAACAAAGCCATATTGGCTCTAAGCCCACTCTAAGTGCATGTTATGTGTTGGAAGCAATAGATCTACCAAGATACAGCTGAAGCTGCCTGTGGGTGAGGCCTAAAATGACAAATGTACACAATTAAAACAAGACTTCTCTCCCCTCCTGAACTAGAGATCTGTGAAAAGGGTATCTCAGAATAAACAATGTAAATTCTATTCCTCTGGTATTTGGCAAGGCATTCACAAGGTAAACCACTTCCTATTGTGTGTGTCACAGAGATCATGATGTAAATTTCTTTCTTACTGTATTTGCCATGTGGTTAAACAATGCAAGGCACTTTCCTTCTGTATGTGACTCAGGGTTTGTATTCACAATGTCTGTATCAGTTTTCAGCAAAGAAGCTCTTCCACAGGATATGGCCAGCGAACACAACTGCTTCCATATGAAATGCCTGTAAAGAGGAAGCCCAACTAAGGGGCGGGGCCAGTGCCATCCTTAATATTGGACCCACACTGACCACCAAGTACACCCTTTTAGCACTTGCTATTCAGGGTAGTGAGACAAAGCAGTCTAAGGCTTTCACATGGAGGCGGTGTGGGTAGAAACTCAGAACATTGCAAAGCACTATAAATAAACAAATGTCCTGCCAGTGCTTTTGCTTCAACTACATATTAAACATAAAGTTGCAAATATATGCAATGAAAACCAGGTCTCACTGACTCCTCCTACGCTATAGATTTATGTACGAATTGATGTCAGTGTTCAACAATTTGAATCCCCTCGTAGGGTATTTGCCACAAAGTTCACGATGCAAAACCCTCCCCTTTATAGTGGTCACAGAATTCCCAATGTAAAAACCCCACTCACCTCTATTTGTCAATGAGATCACAATGTAAAGTCATTCCTGTTGTACTTAGCAGACAGTTCATAGTGTAAACCACGTCCAATGTTATGTGTCATGCGGTTAAGTCCTGTAAATCCTCTTGTTATTGTTAAGGGTTTTCTAAAGCACACTATCACCTTGTACAGGTCTTCGGGCGCTAAGAAATTACAACTGGTAACAAACATATGACATAGACTAAACAGGTATGCTTTCAGTGTTTTTCTGGAAGCCAAGTCCCAAAATAGCCTGGCCTTCTCCTCTGGCACGTTTGAAAGCTGGACAGCAAAGCGCAGTTTGTTAGTAGAGAGTAAAGCATGCTGAGGGCTGTATACGAGGAGTATCCTACTAAGAAACAGAGGTGAGTTACAGTGAAAGTGCTTATGGAGAAGGCAGACTGTTTTAAATGCGATCCAATGACAAATATCGAGCCAATCCAGTTTTCTTAATAACTTTTGAAAGTGATTGTGCGAAGAGTGACTAATGTCAAGTGAGCTTCTTCTTACTGCTGTACTTGTAAGTGGTGAAGGAGGTATTTTTCATCACTAAATAAAGTGAGTTGCAGTAATCTGGTTTTGGGCCAATTCCGCCATAGTGGCTTGTTTTCACAATTAACTGGGATACTTTTAGTAATGTGCCAAATAGAGTGCAGTGGATAAGTGCATGAATAGACTACAGGTATCACCTGGGATAACATGAGGATTGCCGTTAATCTTCACACTCAGGCTTTTAACCACATTCTGTTTGGATTAGGGAAGCAGCCAAGGTTGGATGCCCAGAGTGAGTCGTTGCATAGATGACAGAAGGTGCCAGTCACCAAAATGTCTGTCTTACAATGAATCGTTTTTAGAAAATAATCAGTCACTCAGATTTTAATATCTGACATGCATGCTTTAATGGCATCAGTCTACATAGATTAAGCCAAAACATTATTTGTATGTCGTCAGCATAAGGGTATGAACTGATGCTTTGAAATTGTACCTGTGCCATTAGTGGCTTTCTTACTGTAGTTGGAATTGATTGGGCCTTAGCTAAGAATGTGCCTATTAGGCATGAGCACAGCAAGTAATTCCTAGGTCGGCTAATAGAACTGCTGTTCAATCAAGAGCCAGTAAAAAAGATCAACAAAGGGGCGGAGCCAAAGCCACTCTCAATATGCTCCTTTTAATTCTCTCAGTGCGATTACAAGAGCTCTGGTAGACAACTAACGGTATCTCTAGGCAGACCTAACAGATGGTCACATGGAAGGTAGAATTCCCAATCGGTAAGCTCTCCTGAACCTCTCTCCTGGGTTTGTGTATGCCTATGTCTCTCGAGATACACCGAGCTCTCACATTAAAAGGCATTGCTGTGGGCTTCCTTGGAGAGCACAATATGCTGGTGGGCGATGTGCAACAGTACCCTCCCCTTAAAGCTATGTTATGGACTGATGCAAATTACTCAGCAGATTAACCGCTACAAATAAGCATTATACTGTAATAGTGCTCGTTATAAAGCCGCTTCGAACACAGTATCTATAACTACATGCTTTACAATTATGTGTTTAATTTACTCGGTGACTTACAAAAATTCATTGATTGATGCACCGTGGTTTAATGGAATAATCTAATTTGCTCTGATGTTAAGCAGTAAATGTACTTATCAGCTAAATGCAGTATTGTTTTTTCATTCCAATGCACCCTATGCATTCGGTCTTGCTTTCCTGATTAAATGCACTCGAGGTATTGCTTCGTTCAGAAACCTTGCTTTGTCGGATAACTGGGAGGGAGAAAAAACTGAATGATCTTATCTGGATTCCGTGAGGAAATAATTGAACCTCACTATCTGCACACGCTCCACGTCATCTGAATCAGCTTGTGCCCAAAGGTGGACTTTCACATAACATTGTCCAGCAGAGGCAAAGAGGTACGGTAGAATGGTCTGTCTGTTTCTGTCCCAAAAATATCAAACATTAGCCTTTTTTCGTTGAGCCCTTTTGGGCATTATTTAAGTCTCACCTGCTAGACAGCACATTCACCGTCTGGTGCGAGACATATTGTAGGCTTATCAAGCACATACAGGGGCTAGGTTACCATTGGTTGGCATTCTTGTCACTCTCGTTTGCCTACTTCTTATATGTATCTTAGTGTGTCAATCTTGTGCTTGTCCTTAACGTGGAGCATTGCCTCTTTACCATCGCTTTGATTAGTTGTATTTCAAGCACTACTTTTTTTTGTCTAAGCAGTCAATGAGAGTGCATGTTTTTTCCAGCTGTGTCCCTTGTGTACTTTTCTGCTCCTGCACTCAATGTTGCTCTCTTTCATCCTTGTGCTTCTACCTAGCCCTTCCATGTTGTGCTCGCTCTCTTGTACTTCTCCCATTGCTTTCTCACCTGTTGCTTTACCTCCTCCCACCAACACACTCCATGTTGCTTCGGACCCTCCTTTTAATTACTGATCAAACTTGTGCCTACAAAACGACAAAGGTTTTTTTCCAATCAATCAAATTGATTTGTACAGCACAGCTAATCACCCCAGAGGTTATCCAGGCACTTGCAGAGTCCGAGGGACTCAGTCGAATAGCCAGGTCTGGAGCTCTATTCATAATTCCGATAGAGAATGGGAGGTCTAGAGCTACAGGGTGAGGCCATCCCAAATATTATCTGTGAGGTAGGAGAAGGATCGTCCTCCACCACACGTGCTTCTGTTGATGTGGGGCATGTAGGCGAGAGAGAGGGAATCAGAGCGTAGTTGTTTTGATGGTTGGTAGAAGTTCAGGCAGTGGTTGATTTAGGTCGGTCCTAAGTTGTGCAGGGCCTTGTATGCGTGGGGCAGCATCTTGAGCTGGCATCTCTTCTGTCCTGGAAGCCAGTGGAGTTCCTTGAGGTGAGCGGTGATGTGGGTCCATCGGGGGAGATCTAGGATGAGTCTGGCTGTGGTGTTTGGATTGGTCTGTAGTCTCTGTAGGAGGTGTGCAGCGATCCCTGAGTAGAGAGCGATGCCATAGTCCAGCCAGTTGGTGATGATGGCTTGTGTGATGGTTATGTCTAGTATCCGGGGGAGTCACTTGAAGATCTTTCATAGCGTGCGCAGAGTCAAGAAGCAGGTAGAGGAGAGTGCGGTGATCTGGTACTTTATGGTAAGCTTGCTGTCAAGAATGATGCCAAGGTTTTTTTGGTGTGGTCCTATGTGGTAGGTGCTGTTCCTAGTCCAGCTGGCCACCAGGAAGCCTTCCAGGGAGTGTTGTTGTTGCCAAAGATTAGTTACTGCGTTTTATCAGTGTTGATTTTCTTTTTATTCTTTAGCCATGCTGCACAACATCAGGTCTATGCAGCACTTTGTATGTCATTTTCTGGCCATTTCAGTGTGCTTGATTACTGTTGGTCAAATTTCTGCATATAAGTTAGTACATAGGTGTCAATCGATTCAACCCTTAAGGTACTGATGTGGAAGCAGAACCCCGAACCCCAAAATTCAAGGCACCCCAATATTTTGATTACCCAAATTCTTTCTCTGATGGTTCTACTCCCGGGATGGTCTTGCCCTACAAGGAACCCTCCTCAACTTTAGACTCAGCATCAGTATAGCAAATAACTATTTGAACCACTCAACTGATTTCAAGATCAGGAAAAGTTAAAGGGTTTTTGTACAAAATCGCAACATCAAGTGGTGCAGAGTAACAGTTAAAATATCACAAAGGCTTATGTGCAAAGTACCTAATCAAAAATCTGAATTATTTTGACTTTCACAGGAACAGCAAAATCCTAAATAAAATGGACAGATTCTATATTAGAGCGGAAAGTGATCTGGATCGCCCCAAAAGACATGGCTTCTTATACACAATTCTTACATAGAGAATTAGGTAAACCACAGATTCAGCATGGTATGATCGGATGTATGTCATTACTACGCATGCTTTTACAACGCATGCCTTTACCACACAGGTTTTCTAACGCAGGTCGTTACAACGACTTGCGTTGGGGGGCGCTGGATAGTGAATAGTTTAATTTACTATTCCAACTCCAGTCCCCGTGGATTGTAGGGAAGGTTTTGGATAGTAAATTAAACTATTCCCTATCCTACAGTGCCCCCCAGTGCAAGTCGTTGTTACGACTTGCGTTGTAAAAGTTGCGTGGTTAAGGTACTGCTTGGTAAAAGTTGCGTTGTAAACGCTGTTCCCCGTATGATCTCATCTGTCATTTCTTTTGACTAATCAGAGAAATACAGGACAATAACACTATGGGGCCCATTAGGATGTCGGTCGGATCGCCACCGACATGCGGGCGGTGGCAATCCGCCCAACATCCTTGCCCGCTCACCACCCATTTCCCCCGCCATATATACCAGTATATACCATATTACTGGCGGGGGGGGGTCCGCTGTGGACAGAAACACCATCCGCCGCTTATCTGGCCAGGTCGCCTTGTGGCCGGGGCGGAAAAGGGTTTATATGGTGGCGGTGTCTATCAGACACCGCCAGTCATATTACGATGGGCTGTGGGAGATGCCTTTCCATGGCGGCAATGGCGCCACGGATAGGCAGGCGGTCTTTATTTTGGGGGATCCCTGCGGGCACCCATGGTGAAGGTGAGGAGGGGTGTGCACATGGGGGGTACCAGGTACCCCTGCATTTGCATACACAAAGCGGCAGGCATCGCGCGGTCCCTGCCGCTTTCTGTATGCAAATGCATGGCATGCATGTTTAACATTGCGGCGGGCGGTGCTGGAAGCACCGCCCGCCGCAATGTTAAAAATGCGGGATGCGCCCGCCACTGTGGTGGGCACATCCTAATTCCCCCCAAGGGACCCCCGCCCTTATGGCGGGTAGTCCCAATCCCCGGGAGGATGGCGGGCGGGCAAAGTCCGCCCGCCATTCTTATGACCCCCTATATGTCAGCACTATCACATTTTTTAAGAAAATGTCAAGCATCTTCAGTGACTTGATATCATAGGAAGTTCAACTAACATGTAACATTTCTGAACATTGGCTATAAATCAGCCTGAGTGTAATTCTCAATAACGGAACTACAGTGAAAGCACCTTGAGCACTTGCAACAGTCAGGATCACACATGTTGCAGGTGGTGGTGGCCAATGTTGCCACTTGTGGGCAGTCAGAATCATGATGAAGGACTGACACAGTGTCTCTGAATAACCATTATAATTGTTGCATGATGTGTAATATGTTTATATTTTTGCTGCTTCAATCCAGTTTGGATCACATCTCACTCCACGAGGTAGTGGGCAATAATAATTATTCTTAAGTTGAGTTCTTGTGAGGATATGCACTTCAGTCAGTGCACGCAATAAATACCAGGCTTCCACAGTGAACTGATAAAAATCTACTGGCTCACATTCAAGGCACTTTCCTCTGGCCAAGCTGCTTAGTGGACCATCTGACCATTTCTGAAGGCAAGGGAAGTTCCAGAAATAAGATCTCCTTTCTGTTACAAGTTTCCAAATTCTGTACTACTCAAGGTCTTAAACAATTATTGTCTGGCTCTGAGGCAGCTTATTGGAATGCTCTTTCTTTTCTGATGCAACTACCACCAAGCATCTCTTCATTCAAAAACACCCTAAAAACCCACCCATTTCAGCTTTACCTAGGCAATTCAGGATCTATTGTAATTTGTTTTGATGTATGTATTCATTCTGACGTGTGTGTCTGTCGAATTCATACTTTGGCCAACGCGTTTACGCTCTATGAATACATATCCTATTATTACTGCCCCTGATTTGCACCCGCTTCTCCTCTCTCCTACCCCCTCTGCCCAGCTTTTTTCACATTACTCTTGCAGTTCTTTCTACCTTGAATAACTGTCATGTCTTTTAACCTGGCTTTGTGTAAAGCACTCGAAACCCTCAAGGTTCAGTGGCACTATCATAAAACTGTAAACAAATACATAAATAAGCTGTGAAGAGTAGACTCTGTCTGTCATTGGCTGCTCTTCATTGCACTGCACAGAGTTATTTGAAGTTATTTAGGAGTTCCCTATAATGGCTATTGCTACATTTTTTTCTGAGTGTTTTATTGTCAGTGCTCCCAAGCTTGAAGTTTGAGTAAAAAGCCATCATACTTCTGCTGTTGGGTTTCAGCTAAAGGATTGAGTGGGAGTGTCCTGAAATGAAGACTGGTATGTAGTGGAGCAATCATGTATGTAGGTAGCTATGGCTTGTTAACTGGTAGGATTTGTTCTTGTTGCTCAGGATTTAACGTTTAATTCTGGACTCAAGAAGGAGCTATGTTTCGTTGTTTGTTATCTGGAGAGTACTTGTAAACAAAATAGCAGCTTGACATTTTACTAATACCACATAGCAATGTTCTATGTCAATCATTGAGTTAATATGTGAAAAGAAAGTTTATTAGTGATTTCTTGAATCTCATCAAGAAAGGTTTGCATTACAGGCCGTGTTGGAGAAAGCTCTAGACCCTAGTCATGGGAATGGAAAAGGATCTATCACCAAAAGATTCTGTGCAAACCTTGACTCAAGACGAAAATGGTGAGTAGAGTTAAGGACAGTGATAGGTCTTTCCCAAGAGAATTTACAGGATTTGTACTTCAAAGGCTTACTACACGAGCTATCACTGTGGACTTACACATCATTATGTTAACTATTATGAGCCAGTATAAGAGTTTCAATATGGGGTACTACGATCACAGTTACACAGGCCATAAATCATTTGTAAAGCATAATTCTGTACCAGTTGTAGGTAATACTCGAGTTTCTTAGACTCTGTCAAGGTAATTTAATTTCCACCGTGCAGTTTAGACTAGAGCAGACAATTGATCACAGGGTCATGCTGTTGCCTTTTAATGAAAGATAGACTTGTTCTCGGTGTCTTTAAATGGAAGAAGCATGAGCCAGATTTTACATCCTGTGAATCAAAAGACATATTTGAATACAAACGGATTGCCAGGATATGCACTGAAGCCTCGGGAATAGCTGGAGGACCCATTGTTTTGATCCAGCCAAGGGATTCTTCAAGTAATGCATCATGTGTGGACAGGAAAAGACCAGTCATGGTAGTATTAAGTGTCATAAAGTTAGTTGACATCCTCTTACCTGTAAGACATAGGCAGTCACCAAAAGGGAAGAACTTTGTATAACAAGTTCAGTGGCGCATACTAGATAAAAGTTATTTGGGTTTTTCCTCTATACATGTAGAATCGAGCACAAGCAGGGTACACAATTTGTACTGTGAGGTGCATGACAATTTTGGATATGTGGGTTGAAGCTTGAAGCACAAAGGGGGTAAAACCACTGATTTCCACAAAATACTGAAACCCATGCAAGGCTCACCCTTTTATGCTCAAGTTTGTTATTCCTGTGATAAGGGTTTCTTGCCCAGTGTTGTTGATGGCTGCTGATCAATGGAATTGCCATCTACAAGCCTATGCAGGTCATCCAGAATCTGCACCATCACTAGCCCAGTGCTTGACAGGAATCCCTTACGCCATTTACTTCCATGACCACTGGCCAGAAGCTAATTTATCCAATATCTATCCTATGCCAGAAATCGATCCGCATTTGTTTAGATCTGCCTGGATTTAGCCCTTTCACTGCTAGACCTATTCCCCCTAGAATGCTAAGCTCTTTTTGGCTATTTTGGGTAGGTTTTTTTGCACATAAGGTGTCCATGCCAAATCTGCGCCCTTTTTTCCCCACATCCTGGGGATTCTAACAGTGCCCAGGGCTTGGGGATTCCCTTAGAGGGGACTGAGAAAATAGGCAAAATATTGTTACATTTTGGGATTTTGGGAAAACTAGGAAAAAAGTGTTCCACAAAATAAGGTTTGTGTTTTCCTAAATTCATCAATGAAAGTTTGCTGTGCTAACGTCACCATCTTCCCAGCTTTCAGGAACATGCAGAGCTGAATCAAAAAAACTATTTATTTTCACATTTTTGGCACCCTGCAAAGATGTTGCAGATGTTTCCTAATTTTTGTGCTTTCAACCTACTTACAGTTTGTGGTGGAAACCACTGTGACACCCATGGGTGATACTGAAAAACTATATATAGCTGAAAATTAGGCACAATTCTGAATTTAGCAAGGGGTCATTTGTGTAGATCCCACAAGGTTTTCCCAACGAAGCTAACTAATAAAATAAAAGAAATGCTGAAAATGATTCGGAAAAAAATCAGCCATTTGTGAAAACGTTTTCATTTGTAACTTCTTGTCAATATGGCCGATTTACAAAACCAATGAACAATTACATTTGCTAGGTGCTTCTGGTCGCAGGGATATACAGGGTTTGTAGGTTTTCCAAGAACTCAAGCTGCCAATAGCCAATCACTGATTGGCATCTTACAATGATTTTTCACTGTGTACCGGTATAGAGATATTCATATAATAAAACATAAAGAGTATAAAATGGGTATGAAGGCAACCTATGTATTTCTGAAATGGACACCAGATTTTAGGGGCAGTGGCGTTTTGTACATCTCTGAACTTGTGGGAACCCATACTAGCATGTGATTTACAGGGACCGTCTCAAAATGACTTCTTTCTTTCATACTGACTTACATTTGAATGGCACACTTGCAGAGAAATACAATTTGTAATAACGACAGATGCATCACACTAAGGCCAGTGGGAGTCCCATGGAGCAACTCTCAGTGACCCTGGTTTGGGGTGTACCTTTTGGAGACACTAGGCCCAACCATACAAGTGGGGTAACATTTTTATCGGGACTACTGGGGGAACCCTGGAAAGTAAGAATGATGTCGATCCCTGTGGTTTCCGCAAGTTTACATCACAGAAATTCAGGCAAAATTTGCAATTTTAGTGAAAGTTTGAGATTTTAATAGCATTTTGGGTATTAAAATGTTGTGGGATTCATGCGAGCACTTTGCCCCCTGGAGTCCCTCAGATGTCTAGTTTACAAAAATGTCTTGGTTTGGTAGGTGTCCCTGGGTGGGTTTCGACCTTGGGCCCCAACACCCGAGCTACCCTTATTGCCGAATACTCCAAATTGCCTTTTGGGGCTTTTTGTATTACAGGCGTTAGACCGAGCCACACAAGTGGGGTATCATTTGTTTAAGGACAGGTGGGGGGATGTTGGGTGGTAGGAATTATGTGGATCCCTGTGGTTTCACAGAAATTAAGGGGAAATGTATGATTTTAGTCAAAGTTAGGGAGATGCAGGGAATTGTGGGTAAAACATGTCTTGGGATCAGCACAAAGTACACCATCTTGGACAGCCCCTGGTTTTTAGTTTTCAAAAATGCCTGAGTTTGAGATGTTTTCCCAGGTGACCAATGACCCGAGCCCATAAGGTGCACCCATTCAGCCTAGAAGGAGGATGATATTTGGAAATAGCCCCACTCTGAAGATTGCATGTGAAAAAACATCCAAAAGAATCAAAATCTCCCCTCTTTCCATACTTATGGGGATACTTTAATCCCCAGCGTGGCAGCAGAAAGACTCTACTGCCCATTCTCGAGTAGGAGCATTGTCTCGATGTCAGAGTATGTCTCCCTGGCCTTTATTTTGTTTTTGCACTATGTTGAATACTCTGGTATCTAGTGTCCTTTCTGTAAATTGTAAATTGATACTTGTATAGCGCACTACTCAACCGCAAGGGTCTTAAGGCACTTGTACGAATACCGCTGTGGAACCCGTCCTGGCTTTCCCTGTGAGGCGTCCACTCCTGGGCACCCCCAAGGTGGAATCCAGGCATTCTTTAGCGTTGTGGGGGCCATTGTGGAGATTAAGCAAGCTATTGCCCAGAGTTGCAGAGTGGGACTCCATGATTGGAATAGGCACCGAGGCAAGAATTATCAGGTCCGTGGAATTTTGAGCCCAAAACCCGCCGAGGGCTAGACCTCTGCATCAGGGTCTGCCGCTCTAACCATTGAGCCACACTTTTCCACTTTCTGTACCCCCCCCATGGGCAGAATGTGGGTGAACAACCTCAATTCACCCCTTTGAGGGGTCAGAAAGACTTATGTATCTATTCTAACATGTGAGCAGGATGTGAGCCGAAGGAAGCCACACTCACACCCTTGCACCCTCACCAAGGCATCACACTGTGCTTCCATTTCTGAATAGGAGCATCAGACTTTCTGTTTCCTGCTGGTGGAGTGAGGAAGTTTACTAAAATATTACACTGTGGAACAAAAAGTTCACTAGACACAAGGGGACAAGTATTCCCAAAAATAAGAAAAAGGGGGTGAGGGTAGCTCACCTAGGCACATGGCTATGCTCTCACCCTTGAAAAGGTGCTTAAGTGGTGCTACATCCTGGAAGTTGGTTGAGCTTGGTTACCCAAAATCTGCCAAAGAGATAGAAAGGCCACTAGCCACCAAGGGAAAAACATACCAAAAATAAAAAAGGGGGTGAGGGCACTCACCCAGACATTGTGCCATGCTCCCATTCCTAGAACAGAGGTGGAAGTGACATGGTAAAATGAGGCTGTATGAATTACTAGATACTTGCTGATAGGTTTTGGAATGATCTCGGTCAGATCCCATTTGAGGAGCCTCAGGGTCAGTAAGCTCCAACTATGGTGGTTGAGGTCACTAGTCAATGATGTCTTGAGGTCTGTTCTCTATGGCTCTGCAAATTGTGCAAGCACAACCCTTATCACACCTGACCCTCATGGTAGCCAGGGTGACAAGTCACTCGGTTCTCAGGTAGTAGTGTGGGGAGCACAAGCTCACAAGTAACTACCAACCAACAGATAAAATAAATTCAGTGTCTAGCCCAGTGTTTGTCATTTTAGAAAAGAAAGTACATTATAATCTCACAGCAGTACCAGACATGACACAATTCAAGCCAGCGTTCAGGACAGTGAGCCTGATTACTATTATCTCTTGTGGCACTAAACGCTCTGAATCTCCTCATGCTAATTCCTCCCAGGAGACCATTAAATAGTGTGTCCCCAGCCCCACAATTACGGTGAAAGCATAAATAAGTCTCAGGTGCAGGTTTTCAGTATCCCACAAGTCAAATGAATACTCAGTTTGTGCGTTTCAAAGGTTCTCACCCCTGGAGGTACCTTCTTGAGTGACTCGGAGACCCTCTGCAGCACAGGTTGTTTCTGGCTTTGCTCTCAGGGAGTCTGCCTTCTCTGGTTGTGTCTCAGTACCTGGAGCATGCTGGGCTTCTCCTCCTGGGCAGTCTCTCCTCCTGCAGGGCCTGGCAGATGCCTTCCCTCTCTCGTGAGGCAGACAGGTGTCTAGGCACTAAGCAGAACCTCAGCTCCCCCAGCAGACTTTAGGCGATGTCCTCCACCTTTCTTGGTCCAGAAGGGCATGGAAAAATGATGGGTGGCTTGGGTTCCACTTTTATACACATTTACTAAAAACAGAATGTGAATTCAATGACTTCAACTTCAGAAACAGTGAGGGCTGGTTCTCTGTTTAAGTGTCGTCCTGAGTCTGATCTTCAGGCACAGCCTTTATATAGAGTGATACTTCTCACAGCAGGTAGCACTAGGTTTGTCTCCAAACTGGTGCATCCACAACACAGGAACAATGAAGTGTGAGACTTCTGTACCAGGCTGTTTCAAGCCTTTCTGTAGATAACTAATCAGTAGCCCCTTGCCAACAAAAGCACTCATGGAATTTCTAAAGGTAGCCCTGTCTACATCCTCCTCACTACAGCGCCTGGATCTCAACCTTCCAGCCATATGAATGTTGGCAATACAGTACACTTCCACTACCTGGGAAAGCTGCCATCCTCCTCCATCCTTTGCCATGCCAAGCCAGGGATACTGACTCACACACACTGTCCGACTTGTGCTTGTGCTACACACACTTCACATGCCCAGGCCCACTCAACATACAAAAAAACGATGTCGCGCTAGATTCGGGGCATCCACATAACAGTAGAACTTTAGTTAAGAGGGGATTGTGGGCCACACTCTCAGTGACACAGAAAAAAGGTCTGGTCACACTATCAATTCCAAAATCCTGGTATGCTGCCATGGTCAGTTCATGTGCTACACCCAGGACAGGTAGAGTAGTCCTTTGTCCAGTATAAGAGCATGGTTGGTATACCCCCACAGGTCATTGATGGAGACAGTAACATACTACTGTAATTTTTCGCACTACTTTTTGAATCCTCAATTTTATTTTAGTGTTGTGAGCATGCATATAATAGAATGGCTTGCAAGTATTGACAACCCTAGCTAAAGGGGCCTTGGAGTGGTTGAAGAGGGCCACTAAGACAGTGGACTCCTGGGGTACATCATAGGACCTTTTTTATGGACCACGTTTTACATAATTGTTGCATTATGAAAAGAATGTGCTGATCCATTGAAGCACTGTTCCCTTTAATCAGCCACGGCCCGTGGATGGAGTTTCGATGAGGCGGAGAGGTGGGGCGGGGGAGGGGCAGTGTGGGGGTGCTAAAAACTAGAGTATGGATAATTGAAGGTAAGTAAACAATTTAATAAATAAACCTAATTTCGTAGCGCACCCTGCATCGCTACGAAATTCGTTTTATTAATTAAATTGTTTACTTACCTTCAATTATCCATACTCCAGTTTTTAGCACCCCCCACCCTGCCCCTCCCCCGCCCCCCTCTCCGCCCCACCGAAACTCCCTCCACGGGCCGTGGCTGCCTTCAAGTCAAGCGGTATGCAGCCATTATATAACGATGCCTTCATCAACAGTATCAAAGGCCACCGACAGATTTAGAAAAATATATGTACAATCACGACCTTTGAACCTGGCCAAGAGTTCCTTTCTGATACTCAGGCAGTTTCCGCATCTGTCCGGGGCCTGAAACCTACACGAGGATCACTTAGAAGTGGCGAGAGAATGTGGTTTTTGCTACTACTTCCAGGATTCAAGGAGGGGAGTTGAGCAGTCAGCCTTATCTTGTCAGATAGTCTGAACCAGCATTAAGGAGAAATTGACAAAGCTGCTATCATCAGCAGCCCGGCACATTGACGAGCTTTTTGCATTACATGGTTCTGATGGAGCAATCGTCGCTGGTACGCATTTATAAATGTTGATAGCTCAGAGCCAAAAGTGTCCAGGGATATATGTAGCGCTAGGCCTCTGAAACCAATTTGAAAAGGCCCCTTCAGTGTTTCAGCTTAGTGGTTTGACACTGAAGGTTAGAAAGCTGATGTGAATGCAGACTTGATGGGTAGTTGAGGAGGATGGGATGCTTTCTTGATAGACATTAAAAAGTGAAAGTTATTTTAAAGAATTTTAGTATTAATGCATTTTTAGCATTGAAGAAATTTATATTCCAGCTACGGTTGATTTAAATCTTCTCTCCTGGATATGACATGTGGCTCTATCAGTTAAGAGGACAGACTATTCGCAGCACCTGTTAAGAGATGTACTTTTTTCTTTCATGAGTCAGTACTCTTCAGAAAACAATTTATTGTGTCGAATTTCTGGTGAATATTAATTTCTTTTAGTAAGAAAAGCAGACTCTTTCAGAGCAGCAATGGTGATTTGGATGATGTGACCTAGGATGGCAGAGGGGTCGTCAGAGGGAGGAAGCCTCTTACATATAGGAGGAAAAAGGATGTGACCAGCCTGCGTAATTGTAATAATCTAATGTAAGATTGGCGCAGTATTCAAAAATCCCTCGAAAGCTTTGCCCATCGTCTAATTTCAGGAACCCGTTGATAGGACTGCAGAACATTAAGAAAGATTATCTAAAGCCTGAAGTCTTGTTAAATTCATATGTAAATTCGGTACAAATGAGTCCCTATATTTGGATTAAAGGGGCCGAAACTGGATTAAAGAGCCACAAGATCGTGGAACACATTTCCAGACCCTGTTTGACAAACGAAGAAACCCCTTAAATGTGAATTCCTTCTAAAATCTCACTATATTTGCCGCCCTAACACAGGACTCCAGCACTCAGACCTAACAATACCCCATCCCTGACTCCTCTCACTGCAGCACGAGATCAGTGCGTACATACAGACGCGTGCATGCCATGCTCGGTACAAGTCCGGTTCATTCATTCATCCCTTATTCATTCATAGGGTGTCCAGAAGTTAAGCGTTGTACGTGTAAATGAACACTTTTGCATCTAAAGCCTTCATTTCACGCGTAAGGAAGCAGGGTCAACGTAATTGCTTCTGGCATACAAGAGGTTGTACTGAGACAAGCTTCCCCCCTGACTTTGTGTATCACTGATTGTCCACTGAGGGTCTGATTGACAGCGATCCCACCTGAATAAGTCATATCACAATGACAAGCATTGCACGTTGTTGTGTCCTAGCAGAACAGTCTAAGGGTTAAAAATGTAAGCCTACACTAAACTCCCACCCATCACTGATGTCACGAGGCACGTGACATCAGTCAATAAAAGGAGCCGAGCGCACATGCTCGTGGCTCACTAACCCACTACCTAACTGGTGTCTGTGTTGCACTTATTACGAGTATGTGGGCCTAGGGCCCCAGAGCTCGACACACGTGTCAAGGAGGGACTGCAAACGCGATGAATGCATACATCCTGAGTGCCAAGGTCATAACAATAAGGAGCCTTCACTTTCACTTTTCTGTGCTTTTTATCTCGTTTAAAACATTTTCTGAGGAGATGCAGTAAATTTCATTGTCCTACAGTATGAGAAGTGAAGTGAATGGGAGCGAGAGAATAGAGCGCAAGACAGAATGAGCCTGGGCAAGAGAGAGATAGTAGGAGAGAGAAGTAGAAAGGAAAGCGAGAAAGGGGGGGCCATGAGATATTATGAGGCATTTCAAGAAAGAAAGAGTGTGACAGAGGGTCTGAGAGATATATTGCTAGTAAGAGAGGAAAATGAGTGTGTGAGAGAGAAGGGAAGAGAACGAGAGAGTGTGCCATGCAACAGATCGCGAAAGCCAGAGGGTGAGAAAGGGAAGAGAAGTTATAGATTACAGGCTGCTCCCATTTCATTTGTAGGGGTGTCTCATAATCACACGTAGAGCGCACCCCGCATATAATCCTTTGTTGTATTAACGTGAAGTGATAGAATTGTGAATTGCATTAACATGGAAACGTGACTTACTTTAGGCCATTGAAAGGCAGCATAGAGAATCAACATCGAACATGAATGTAACTAGCAGAAAACGTTAACGTGAAGAACCCGTGTTGTACACGGACGAAGATTCAAGTATTAATGTGTTTTATTAATCATGTCATTTTGTACGTAGGTAAATTGCATTAGTTGAAAGTGCCTTAATGTTATGTGAATTTGTGAGCTTATATGATGTTTTCTTATGTTAGCCAAAATTCGTAGGCCTGAAATGCAAGGCCTCTATGCCACCTTTCCAGTCAGCCTTTTCCCTGGTATCACATGAAGTCCCTCAGGGCTCTGCAATCATCCCTAATCTTTTCAATAATTATCTTAGACCTCTGATCTCTCTCATTAAAAGCTTCGGCATCAGGATTGAGAACTACGCCGACGGCACGCAGATGATTCTCTCCCTGGAAGGCGAGGACTCTACTTCCTTGGAGGTTTTCCACAATTGTTTGCGTGAAACGTCTAGGTGGCTGAAGGATAACTCCCTTCAGTTTAATGCAGGAAAGATGGAGGTACTTTTCAGTGCTGGCACTAGGATTCCCCAACCATTTCCAACTAATTTTTGGCCCCCGGAAACTAGAGTTACTGTACGGCCGGTGGAATCTGTTCGCAATGTAGGAGTCATGTTGGATCAGAGGCTCAGCATGGAGACTCATGTCCAAAAAACGTCTGCCTGTTGCTTTGCCATCCTTCGCTCCCTACGGAAAGTCCTGCCCCTCCTACCTACTTGTGCCCGTGCTCAAGTGGTTAGATGTACCATCCTTAGCAGGTTGGACTATTGTAACGCCCTCCTGCTCGGGTCCCCTGAGTTTCTGCTGGACAGGCTCCAGAGGGTCCAATCAGCTGCTGCTAAATTGGCCCTGGGGCTACCGAGAACTTCTCATGGAGCATCCGCACTGGCAAAACTGCATTGGCTTCCCATAAGGCAGAGGATCCATTTTAAGGCCCTCTGTATAGTTTTTAGGGCTCTCCATGGAGCTGGCCCAGCTCCTCTGCAATCTAAATTTGCCTGGTATACCCCCACTAGACAGCTTCGATCCTCTGACGCTAAATTGGTAGTTGTTCCCAGATTCAGGAAGGTCAGAGCCGGTGGCAGATCCTTCGAAATGACTGCCGCCAGACTATGGAACACTCTCCCCATCGAGATTAGGCATATCAGTGAACTCCTCCCGTTCAGAAGGAGGATTAAAACCTGGCTATTCCCCTGCTAGCCCACTTCTTTCCGGTTTCTTTTATCTCTCAGCGCCAGGATGCCTGCAATGGTGACAGCCGCGCTTTACAAATGTTTAAAATAATAAATAAGTCTTTGAAAACTCTCGCTCTAGGATTTACAGTTGATTACAAGTTTGCTGTGGAATCAGTTATTTGTCATGTTTTGTGTTGCAGGTGAAGAAGCGCCTTTGTTAGATAGAATAATGCCTTTGTTTTATTAGTTAGGCAGCAAGAGAAGAAGTTACAATTCTGTGACTTGAGTCGATAAAGGAAGATCGTGGTTTTTCACACAGGGGAATCCTTGGAACCAAGGACAAATTGTAACAAGGAAGGTACACCATTGTCACCGTGGAAAAATACCTTCAGGACTGTACATGGAACGGATGGCATGATTTGCATTGCACCATGGGAATTCTACCTGTGAATAATTGGTTGTTGAATTTTGGAGTAGTGCCCACTTCTTTCTTACCTTCAGAGAGAGAGCATCCGAGAACAAGCTCTGTCTTTGCGATGGTAGCTTAATGCTATTTGAACCATTGATAGTGGAGAGATAAAATACATTTATTAGAGAAGTGTCACTCCACAAATCAAGCTATGCCCACGTGTGCTCCTATAGAAGATCATTGAGCAGCTTCAAACTTTTCAAATTCAGATTGCAATGTGATTCTTCAGCTAAAGGGAGAGCGAACACATAAACTTAGCCCAAAAGGTGCTACAATGTTTCCCAGTGGATATCATAATCAAATTCAGATTTCCTAACTGTATACAAGGTACATTGGGGCAAGCTATAATATTCCAATACCATTTAGCATCTCACCTCATGTCCCATAAGGCCTGCACATCCAACTGTTTCCTTGATCACCTAAAGAGCTCTAATTCAGGTCTCTTGCAGGAGCAGTCCAGCTCCCAGAGGATGCAGCAAACCTAAGCATGAGAACCAAGTCAATTTGCATATGGAAAGGCCTGAAAACAGATCTGACCTATGTCAGGAATAAATGTACCATACATATTAGAGGTATCAATCGAAGAATAGCATGAATCACCAATCTGACTAATTTCTTTCATCCACACAAGAACATGCAAACTCTGCACATTTACAGTATCCTGAAGTAACCATAAGGCGATATGCAGTGCTCTCTAAAATGTAGTAATACACAAAATGTTTGGTATTTCACATTGGGCAAATATGTTGCATCTGTTGTATTTTTTATTGGGGTTGGATGTTTCTAATTTGGGCTGGGACTATAAATTTAAAATGAAGTTGCGCAAACATGTGGTCATAAATAGTGGATTATTTTGTTATAAGTCACTGCTGGAAAATAAACTGTGGTTAATTCTGTCACCTGAACACTTCCCTCCTCAGAAAAACAAGACTCAATTATTCTCTGTCTCGTGCTTTTTTAATGTATAACCAGCCTTCTAAATCAGTAATCAGCCTTTTAAAGATATAGTGAAAGGTAACCAGGCATGCGTTGAACTTGATTATTAGAGCTATTAACATTCTCAGTTCCCTCTGGTCTGGATGATGCAAAAACAGCTTTATATCACCTATCTTAAGGGGGTATTGTTAGACCTGTCAGTCTTAGGATGGTCTTCCCTCAAACATTTTGCCGTACTCCTCCATATTTTTCTGATATCATTTTTGTTGGCCATAAGACTCTGTGCACTTCACCACTGCTAACCAGTACTAAAGTACATCTGCTTACTCTTTAAGACAGGGTAAACATTGGCTTGCCCCAATCTACATAGTTACTATATTTATAAGTCCCTAGTAAACTGGTAATATATTTACCCTGGGACTGTAAATTAGATGCTGGTAGTAGGCCTGCAGTACTGGTTGTACCATCCACTTAAGTAGTCTTACAAACCTGTCTCAGGCCAGCCATTGCAGCCTGTGCATGCAGTTTCAAATTGCCATTTCGACCTGGCAAAATACACCTCTCGTCATAACCATAACTTTCTTTTTAATACATGTAAGTCACCTCTATGATAGGCCCAAATAGCGCACAGGGTAAAAAGCAATGTGTTTAAAAAGTAGGACTTTGACTTATAAGTTTTGCATGTGCCGATAGCAAAAAAAAATATTACATTTGTTTTTCACAATTACACGGCCTACCTCTCCTATAGGATAATTCTGGTGCTACCTTATGACACTTACTATGAATGTCTTCCAAATGGGAACATATAAACAGTTCATGTCTTCTTTGGAATTGTAATAAAAAATACCCTTTTATGGTACAGTCAGATTTTGAATTACAGTTTTAAAAATGCCACTTTTAGAAAGTTTGTATTGTGACAGAGAGGGATCCTGTTTAGGTAGTAAGGGGCAGGATCAATCAATATAATTATGCACAAGAAACCCTTTACACCATGAATGTATCAACTGTTTACGTAGGCTGAGTATTTATTTCACGCCTCTCAATACCAACGTTTGCTGGAAATCTTATTCCGCGTTTTCCGCAAGTACTGACAAGACATATAAATAGCAACATTCCAGCAGACATTGTATGCTCAAATTTTAAAAAGCGACTTTGGTCAAATGCTTTAGCAATTAGGAAACCCAGTGCAGCTTATACGCACCGCTATATGGTCCATACATAGGTGTGCCTTCAGATCTGGTTCTCCTTCAAGTATGATAACGGCCATGTCACATCCCCAACACCAAGGACCCAAACCGATCACAAATGTGCTTATAAACGACACCTCCCATGATCCATGGGAGGTCCTTCTGTTCGCACTAAAGGAGCAAAGAGACCCGATGTGGTTGAGTCATACTGGGCCAGCCGCACCAGGAGGGAGGCAGCCAGACAAGTAGGTAATAAATCTACCACCCCACCGTAACGCTAATAATGGCCTTTATGGCTCTATATGAGCCAAGCATCATAGGCTCGCAGCGCAAGCCATGAGCATGTACTGATTCCTTGTATACCATGCCTTCCCTAGTGGTCATGGGAGCAGTATCAGAAAAGGACAGCTGAGTTCCCCTATTGAAGCAACTCACCTAGTGCCTAGTCCCAAAATCAACTCACATGTGGACGCTAGGTAGGAAGGAATTTCCTTTTGGTTTAAAATGTAAAATCACTGGTATAGTTTGTTGGGTTATATAGAGGAGCTACGTACTGAGATTTACTCACACACTATTCCCTCCTAATTAGTACTGGGGGCTGATTGATCCCCAATCCACGGTATCTCCACCCAGGGGTGACCTTCATGCAGAAGGACACATGCCTCCAGTATATAACTTAAGACCTAACTTCCACTGTGTTTTTGTAACTAATGTGCACTGTAAAAATAACTGGATACCTAAAGGGGCCTACACGCTACCTCCTCTTCTTTTTTACTTAGGTCAAACCAGAGGTTGAATGTTCAGCAGTAACGTCTGCAGTTTGCGATCACCCACGAGGTGGTATCCATTGATCAAAAACTGAACAGAGACATGTTAAGTTTCAGCTGTAGGGCCACCATTGGCTATTAAATACCTTGCTATACCCTTTGTTGTAGAAAATCATAACCCCCCTCCCCTTTTTATGCTCCACATAAAGTGTTCCCAACAACACAAAACCTTGAGGAAGGCCTTCATTTAAGCACCAAGCCCACCCACAAGGCTTAAAGCGTCGGCGTAGCTAGGGGCCTGAGGGCACAAAACATCTACACTAGGTTAATAACAACCATGGAACAGACTGAGAGGATTCATACCTCCCAGACCAATTAACTTTTAAAGTATTCTGTGCCCCGATCCCATAGGGCCACTTCGGTATCTGTAGGACTATACACCCGGAGGGTAATAATATATACCCCCAGTGATATTAATCCACAGTGTGATTGTTGGGCTTTGCCCTTTTAGCAGGTTTATTGCCAAACATTTTGCCTTCCTCTGCTTGTTTTTCTGACCTTAATTTTGTTGGCTGTAGGACTTTGGGCACTTAACCACTGCTAATCATTGCTAAAGAGTATATGCTGTCTCCTCTAAAGCATGGTATGATAGGTTTCTCCATGATTGCATATTTGATTTACTATTAAGTCCCGAGTACAGGGAACTACATGTGCCTAGAGCGGAACGGCAGCTTGACTAGGAAATTGAATAAGTTAATGGCAAGGATATCAAGGACTGCTCTTCTTCCCCCGTTAGTTTTTCAAGGAAGGAAAAGACTCCACTGAATAAAAGAGTAATCCCTGTTGGTTTGGGGGTTTATGAGTTTGGCCTGCCTTGGTAGTTGGTGTGTGAATAAGTCAAATCATTAGTGCTCAAATGTTCTGAGTCCTGAGGAGATCCCATAAAAGAAAAGGATTCGAAATGCGTTGACAGTAGTTTCACCAAACAAGTGCATTCAAAATAAGTAGTACTGGAGCTCAGTGATACTAGTGTGTTTAACGCTATAGGAGCAGTGAATTCTCCCTGAGTCCAGTATAGACACTGTCTGGTTACAGTCCACTTAGTTAGGAGTTAAGAATGACTATATAAGATAAAAAATTAAATCAAGCTACCAAAGGGCAACACAAAGTAAGAACCTGGGCCCAACGATTCTCTGATTGCTTTATTATGTTGCTTTGTTTAATAAAACATTTTGGGCATATATGGATTGTATTGGCTATGCACTCTGAAAATACAATAGTTTTTGATTATGTCTGTTATGTATATGTAAAAACATCTAAATAAAATGTCTAATTGTCCTAAACAGATTTCAAATAATGTTTTTCAAAATTGTTGAAATAAATGGTGATCATAGTGATTCAGTAGCTTCATCACGAATAGAATTGAATATGTAAATGTGTGTCAGTACTGGCAATTCTGGTTGTGTGATGCAGGCCCGATGCCTCTGCAGTGTCTCTGAAGAAACGCCACAGAGGGAGTCCCAAGTACCACATCACCGAAGTCTGTGACACTCAACTCAGCTGCTGCATCGGTGGCCCCAGGGTGTGACATAGATACTGCGAAATTGACTTTGCGGGGCTTGACCTGACACTTAATCAACCCCTTTATTTCATCAGAACCGACACCTTGCCACCAACACAACATCACCTCCCCTGTTCCTTGCAACGTCCCGAGCACTGACCCAGCAATGACCTGCATCAGCAGTAAGGAACCGATGCTGCACCGGCCCCAGCATTACCTCACCTTCCTGGCGCCTCGCACCGTCTTTGTTTTACCCTTGTTTCCAAGGTACTGTTACCAGGGTCTGTAGGACTTCATAGCCAGCCCACGCTCCATCAACCCCGAACTTTGCAATTCAACTTCATCAAGCAAAATCTATCATAACTGGACAAGTTCCAAGCTAAGTATGGCTGAATCGTCAAGGATGTTTGGATTAACAAGGAGTGCTGGACAGAATTTTATTTACTTCCGCCAGTAGACGAAGGCCTGCTAGGTGTATTAAATATTGATTTTTTAACGACTTCCTTGGGATCTGTGCCATTTCAAGGGGGTGATGGTAATATTTCTCCAGGCCAAGATCGTATAAAAACCTCCTAACATATTGGAGCAACTGAATCTTTTTGGCGTTTTCAAGTATGAGACAGTCTGTCACAACTGATTGAGTAAAGGCTAACTTATTTGATGTCCAAAGACGGTGCCATAAAAGAATTGGCTGGATCTTTATGATATCGGAAATATAAGACAAGCCTAATTCCAAATGGCAACTGAATGTGGACGTACTTTGTGGGACTGCAAGTAAAAATCTTAGAAAGCTATTTTCCACTTTATGTATGGATTCTGCCTGTATGTATCCCGACACCCCCACCCCATAAATGGCTGTACTTATGCATTTGGCCTGATAAATACATAACATCTCTTCTGGGGGTCCTTTTCCGAATCTCTGGGAAAAAGCTACTAGGGCCATTGTGGTTTTTAAAAACAGCAATTTTCTAGTCTCTATAGCTCTTCTCCAGGTTCCCTTTTCATCTTTTACAACTCCTAGGTAGGGATAAGTGGGAGTATGGTCCACCCTAGAGTTGTTTATATAGATGTCACTCCCTTTTCTTAATTTCCGACCAGAGGGCATGATGAATGTTTTTTTTATATTAATTTTTAACTCTAGGTTCGACATAAATACATTGTATCGAGTTAGTGAGCGTTGGAGTTCAAGGGGAGTACGAGCGATGTTCACCGCGTCATCCGCATATAGGAGAGCGAGGATCAGATGATTCTGGACTAGGGAGCACCCTTCCAACATGGCTAGTTCCAGGCCATTTGTATAGAGAGCAAAAAGAAAGGGGGCTAGGATACAGCCCTGTCTTACTCCCCGTTCAACCCTAAAGGGTGCGGATAATTGACCCCCCCAGATCGAATCTTACTCTAGCAGTCAAATTGGAATAGATCTCTCGCAGATAATTAAGCAACAGAGGCTCAACACCCATTGCTGTTAGAATATCTAAAAGTTTTGTATGACCTACGCAGTCGAACGCTGCAGTAAGATCTACGTAGGCCATGTGTAGTCTTCCACCCTTCACGTCCACATATTTACTCCTAAGTAACGTCAGGTTGAGGACCTGCTCGATGGTACCAAGGCCTTCCCTAAATCCGTACTGGAGGTCAGATATGATGTTATTATCTTCCGTCCAGTACTGAAGGCGTTCTAACAAAATGCGGCCCACCACCTTACCCAGCGAGTCCTGTAAGGAAATAGAGCGATAGCACGATGGACTATTGCGATCGCCCTTTTTGAAAACCGGGACCAAAATGGATTCCGACCATGAATCCAAATGACCAACTTTTCCCGTAGCTTCTAGTACCCTGAGCAATATTGAGGCCCATAGATCCATTTTGAATTTATAAAAATCGACAGGTACCCCGTCAGGGCCTGGGGCCTTTCCCCCTTTACTGGCTTTTAAAGCATGCTCCACTTCAGCCAGAGTAAAATCTAGGGCCAGTGAGGTGGAAGAGGACCTTGAACTATTGCTGGTATTCCCTTGATTACACTGGTTTTGGGTTATATCCTCTGTTAGGCCACAAATCCGCAAGAAATGAGCTATCCAATCCGATTCGTCGATTGTGACTTCTATATTACTGGTCTCCCTTGGACCAGAGAGAAATTAGTATTTATAACTTCCCAGAAGGCTACACTATCATTGGTTGCACAACTGTTGTGTAAAGCTTCCCATAAATCATCTTTTAATTCCAGCTTTCTTTGACATAGGACCTTGTTGTATGTTTTCCTAAGTTGGATTACCTCTGACCTAACTCTATTGGTTTTTTAAGAGCGATTTTAAGATTGGAGTAGGCTTTTGTACAAGATGAGTTAAACCAACCAACCCTGTTTTTTCTTTTTCCCTTAGAGAAAATGGTTAAAGCTTCATTAACGGATTTTATTACTACTTTGAAGTTGTCAAGAATCTCCTGCGGAGTTGAGCAATCCGCCAAACATGAACTAATTGCAGGGGTGGAGTTTCTGACAACCTTTTCAGTTATCACTTCATGATCTTAAGTTAGAACAACTGAAGGAGGACGTAGATTCAATTAGCGTTCGTCTGGAAATCTCAAGAACAACCCCAGTTAGCACGAACTCTTCCCTAGTGCAAAAGGGTTTTTGTAGACAACCCTCCCAAGAGCCCAAGTCTGGCTCCTTAAGGGAACCGCTATTAGAAACTTTAAAAAACCCTGTAGTAGAGGACCGCACACTAAAGGTTACTGCTAGGGTCGAGAAAACACGAAATCAAGGGCAGGATAATGATAATCTTAATTTCAACAATTCCATTGCTCAACCCAACACAGATAATCTAAATTTGCCACCTGCATCCTGTCCCTATGTCCTGGTTTTAACGGGGGTTCCTCCTTTAAAAAAGGGACAGACTGAACCCTGGTTTTCCCTCTTGAATAAAGTAGTGGACTGGCTGGTGAAATATAAGCATTTTAATCCTCAGTCTATAAATCAAATTCTGATGGCCCGTAAAGTAGGGTGGGTGGGTCCCTCCCTAAAATCTTTACAGGGCGACTGCATCGTCATAAACTTTAGGACGCCCAGAATGGTTTGCTCCCTCTTAACCCCCAAAGACGTATTGCCTGCAATACAAACAGCTATTCAATGCCTTCCTCTTGGTTTTTTCTATAAACCTGTCCCCAAGTCCAGGGTAAAAACAAACGGCTCTATTATAACCTTAAACAGATTTGAGCTTCTATCACTCTCAGAGGAGGTGGACTGACAACCAACCTGTGCATTGGGGTCTGTTCCTCATATAGTTGAGGGAGATAGTAGGGATGAACCAATTACTCCAGCTTGTATTTCACCTGTGGTAGCAGTGTACGCAGTAAATCTTCTGACTCTTCCCTCCAACCCTAGCTTTGGCCTACCCGAACAGGATCAAGAATCTCCTGTAGCTAACCATGGCAATAAATCTACCTCACAGTGCCTATCAAAAATAAACGATACAGACTTAGTCCTGGCTTCCTTGATGGTTAGCAGGAGTCAAGAGGAAGGAGGAGGCCTAACTACAGTCTCCCTGCCTGAAGCTAACGTTTCAAGAGGGGTTCCACTCAGCGTTATATTTTGGAATATTGCTGGCGTCTGCTCAAAGATTGACCAAAGAGAGTGTTTAACATTTATGCCGACCCATGATATCTTGTGTTTACAAGAGACGTGGGCTGTACTACCAATCCACTTAAATGGATATAAAACATTCTTCTTCCCGGCACTTACATCAACATCAGGGCGTTCAAAAGGTGGCTCAGTGGTATACATCTCAAACCTAATACAGGTGAGAGAAATTAGTGCCTTAAAAAACGAGGAGAACTACCAAATAATTTCAATAGCCTCAGATAAACTGGACCTCCTTGTGCTGGTCAATTTTTATAATAACTTAGAGCAATCAAAGTTAATACTGACGCTGAAGGAAATTCGCTATTTGCTTCTAGATTTCATTAATAACCATCACAGGAAAAATCCCATAATTGTTTGGGGTGGAGATTTTAATTTAGCTCTCTGTGTAAGAAATGAGAACATAACCTGTGGCCTTTTAGACGAGCAGGAAAACAATATCACCCACTTTCCCCTCTAGAGTATCGGGCGTGTGCCTGAACGAGACGATGTCGCTCCTTCAACTGGCCTTCGCAAACAAACTGTTATCCCCCATTGTCCCCCTAAGTCCAACTTTCAATGGCAGAGGAGCCTCTACTTGTATAGATTTTATTCATATGACAACCAGGCCTTCAACCCCATTAACTAACTTTAAAACTCATGACTGCGTATTTAGCGATCATTTCCCGATTTCTATCACATTATCCGTGCAGTTGGCACGAGGTAGAGAAAAGTCGACGATGCTTTAGAATGAGGAAAGTCTGACTATGAACAGATTGAATGGTTACCCCATAAACTGGACCCGCGCAGATCCTGAAGTGATAACTGAAAAGTTGTCAGAAACTCCACCCCTGCAATTAGTTCATGTTTGGCGGATTGCTCAACTCCGCAGGAGATTCTTGACAAATTCAAAGTAGTAATTAAATCCGTTAATGAAGCTTTAACCATTATCTCTAAGGGAAAAAGAAAAAACAGGGTTGGTTGGTTTAACTCATCTTGTACAAAAGCCTACTCCAATCTTAAAATCGCTCTTAAAAAAACCAATAGAGTTAGGACAGAGGTAATCCAACTTAAGAAAACATACAACAAGGTCCTACGTCAAAGAAAGCTGGAATTAAAAGATGATTTATGGGAAGCTTTACACAACAGTTGTGCAACCAATGATAGTGTAGCCTTCTGGGAAGTTATAAATACTCCATTTCTCTCTGGTCCAAGGGAGACCAGTAATATAGAAGTCACAATCAACGAAACGGATTGCATAGCTCATTTATCTCGGATTTGTGGCCTAACAGAGGATATAACCCAAAAACAGTGTAATCAAGGGAATACCAGCAATAGTTCAAGGTCCTCTTCCACCTCACTGGCCCTAGATTTTACTCTGGCTGAAGTGGAGCATGCCTTAAAAGCCAGTAAAGGGGGAAAGGTCCCAGGCCCTGACGGAGTACCTGTCGATTTTTATAAATTCAAAATGGATCTATGGGCCTCAATATTGCTCAGGGTACTAGAAGCTACGGGAAAAGTTGGTCTTTTGGATTCATGGCCGGAATCCATTTTGGTCCCGGTTTTCAAAAAGGGCGATTGCAATAGTCCATCGTGCTATCGCCCTATTTCCTTACTGGACTCGCTGGGTAAGGTGGTGGGCCGCATTTTGTTAGAACGTCTTCAGTAAGGGTGGGCGTAAAATCTGTTTTGCGGGCGAATTTGCGGATTTTCCGCGATTTCGCGATCCGCGAATCTCGCGAAATCACGGTAAAATCAGCCAATCAGCGGGGACGAATTTTCAGCCAAGCAAGGGTTACAGCAGCAGGTGCAAAAGTTGAACCTAATTTCTTTGTAACCTTTTACAAAAGGGTTACAAACAAATTAACTTCAACTTGGACACCTGCTGCTAATTGCTTCCTGGTGCCTCGTTGCCTACTTGCAACTATTCTCTGACCCTGCTCTGACCCTTGAAGCAGGGTCAGAGAATAGTTGCAAGTAGGCAACGAGGCACCTGCCCAAGGAATTAAACCTCATCAGGAAGCACTTACAGATATAAAAAACAGGAAGAAGGGAGAGGATGGCAAATACACCCATTTTGAGTTGTCAGGAGGGGTTAAACTAAAAGAGACCTTTACAGCACAATTTTCATATGCATTTTGCTAAAAATAAAAAGCTGTATGTTCTGTAGGGGCAACTCAGGAATATGGCCCTTCAGAGATCCGGCCTCTCTTTCTTTCTCTCGTTCTCTCTCTCCCTCTCTCTTTCCCTCTCTTTCTCTCTCTTTCTATCTATCTATCTATCTATCTATCTATCTATCTATCTATCTATCTATCTATCTATCTATCTATCTCTCTCTCCCTCTCCCATAAACGACTGCATGGGTAACTTCGCTATGCAAGCGGCTCGCGAAGACGCAAAAATCTCTGCGAACACGCAAAAAACCCTGCGAACATGCAAAAAACCCCGCAAACACGCAAAAAAACCAAAAATCCGCAAATTCGCACAAATTCGCGAATTTTGCGGTTCGCGAATTCGCAAATCCGCAAATTCGCGGATCGCGAATTCGCAAAATTCGCCCATGCTTAGCCTTCAGTACTGGACGGAAGATAATAACATCATATCTGACCTCCAGTACGGATTTAGGGAAGGCCTTGGTACCATCGAGTAGGTACTCAACCTGACGTTACTTAGGAGTAAATATGTGGACCTGAAGGGTGGAAGACTACACATGGCCTATGTAGATCTTACTGCAGCGTTCGACTGCGTAGGTCATACAAAACTTTGGGATATTCTAACAGCAATGGGTGTCGAGCCTCTGTTGCTTAATTATCTTCGAGAGATCTATTCCAATGCGACTGCTAGAGTGAGATTCGATCTGGGGGGTCAATTATCCGCACCCTTTAGGGTTGAAGGGGGAGTAAGACATGGCTGTGTCCTAGCCCCCTTTCTTTTTACTCTCTATACAAATGGCCTGGAACTAGCCTTGTTGGAAGGGTGCCAGGATCTACCCCTAGTCCAGAATCTTCCGATCCCCGCTCTCCTATATGCGGACGACGTGGTGATCATCGCTCGTACTCCCCTTGAACTCCAACGCTCACTAACTCGATACAATGTATTTATGTCGAACCTAGACTTAAAAATTAATATAAAAAAACATTCATCATGCCCCCTGGTTGGAAATTAAGAAAAGGGAGTGACATCTATATAAACAACTCTAGGGTGGACCATACTCCCACTTATCCCTACCTAGGAGTTGTAATAGATGAAAAGGGAACCTGGAGAAGAGCTATAGAGACTAGAAAATTGCTGTTTTTAAAAACCACAATGGCCCTAGTAGCTTTTTCCCAGAGATTCAGAAAACGACCCCCGGAAGAGATCTTATGTATTTATCAGGCCAAATGCGTAAGTACAGCCATTTACAGGGCGGGGGTGTGGGATACGTACAGGCAGAATCCATACAAAAAGTGGAAAATAGCTTTCTAAGATTTTTACTTGCAGTCCCACAAAGTACGTCCACATTCAGTTGCCATTTGGAATTAGGTTTGTCTTATATTTCCGATATCATAAAGATCCAGCCAATTCTTTTATGGCACCGTCTTTGGACGTCAAATAAGTTAGCATTCACTCAATCGGTTGTAACAGACTGTCTCATACTTGAAAACGCCAAAAAGATTCAGTGGCTGCAATATGTTAGGAAGTTTTGATACGATCTTGGCCTGGAGAAATATTACCATCACCCCCTTGAAATGGCACAGATTCCAAGGAAGTCGTTAAAAAATCAATGTTTAATACACCTAGCAGGCCTTCGTCTGCTGGCGGAAGTAAATACAACTTCTGTCCAGCACTCCTTGTTAATCCAAACATCCTTGACGATTCAGCCATACTTAACTTGGAACTTGTCCAGTTATGATAGATTTTTACTGACTCGATTCAGACTCAACATCTTCCACCGATTTGTCACCTTTCCAATGGTTAATGACTGGTCTAAGCTGTTGTGTCCTTGTCCTTGTGATGGAAGGTCCCCTCAATCGCTTTTACACTTAACCCTTTTTTGTACATTTTATATTGAACCCAGAAATCAATGGCTCGTACCAATTCTAAAAAGTCAGGGCCTACGGCAATGTCGACCCGCTTTTATGGTCCCACAATTTTTGGAATTTGATCTTTTAGCTATAAATATAGCCAGGTTCATAAAATGTTGTATTCGCCACAGAGCTAATTTGTAATTTAAGATCTGACACACTTTAAATCTCTGTCGTATGTTTTTTAACCGGAAAACCTTGAATGTTAATTATATTATGTAAATAACTTACTGTGATGATTTTAACAAATAATCCATGTATTTCTTTGGAAAATGTATTTTTAATATGTTTACACTTTTATGGTTTTCTTTTTCTAAATGAAACCGAATAAAGTAAACAATAAATGAATGAATGGTGTTAACATTTAAACATTCCCAATTTTCTTGCTGATCGAAGAGCTTTGTAAATGTATAAAGTAGTGGGAAACTATACCCCAATAGTTTTGCTTTGTCTTATTTTTGGCTGATATCCAGAAGGTTAAACACCGTGCTAACTACCAGGTGGCATACCTTGCGTCTCCTTGGTACAATTCTTAAGGAAAAATTACTTAACGTAAAATTAATAGTTTTTGCCCCTTAAGTACTAAAACAAAATGGACTAATGTAGCTACCACACTCAGGGCCAAATGTATGACCCTATGTGCATCGCTCTTGCACCACGCAATGTGGTGCAAAAGCGACGGAAACCATAAGTCATATTTTGTAAGCCACTTTGCTTGGCTCCAAAATTATGGAGTAATGCAGTGCAACGTAAATCGCTGCATTGAGTTACTCTTTCTATGTGTGCTGCATTCTGCAGCACACAAAGAAATAGGTAAATTGTGCAGGAAGGTACCACTCGCTGCACAAACACAATCCTGCCTACAACACAGGGCAAGGGTGTCTGTGCTGTCTCTAGGCTGCCAAAATGGTGCCAGTGCAAGGGAACAGGACATGAATGTGCTGTATTTGATAAATATGGTGCATTTCTGCCTTTTCCCTGTGACGCACGGTAGCACAGCAATTTGAAATTCTACACTGCCCTGAGACACAAAAGTCATAAATATAGCGCCCAATTCATTTCCGCCAATATGAGATGCATACAATTATTTAATTAATGTAAAATCCTCGCGTTAGAAATGCTACATCTATTTGCATTTCAAAAGGCATCAGTTTGCACATAGTACAGGAAGATATAAAGTAGATTTTAAAAAAATCATTAATATATATTGGCAATGCAAGTTCATTTCACAGTTACATAACAAAAGGTCACAAATCTGCCACACTTTTTAATTAACCATAATGCTGTACGCGTATTGTATCTTGCGACAATACCATAGCCAACTAATTTCTCCTCAATATATCAAAAGGCCGTGGGCGAAATCTATACAAAGGTGGTGTAACCTCATCAGTCAGGATGTCTAAAATAAGAAATCAGCAGGGCAATTCTATTCACATAAAAAGGCATTTCATTAGCAACATTTCAAAATCATGATCCTCTCATCTTTAGAATATGTGTATACATTGTGCTGACGTCTGTAACATTAATTTGTAATAAACAAATAATGCATCGGAAGGTTTTTAAGCAGAAAGTTGATTAGTGCTACTTTGCAGGCGGAAATAGAGGGCGAGACACACAATAGAGGAATATTATGGAAGAGATGCATGACAACTGCACCTGGGAGGTTATCTGCAGGACAGATTTCAGCTTTCAGATTCATGCTTTTATGGTTTGTTTCTTATCTCTTCACAAGTTAAAACAAGCCCCAATAAATTCAAAAGGTAGGACTTTTGATTGATTGTATATGGACACGTTGATACCATGGCAACATCATGGAGTCATGCGTGTTGACATTGTTGAAAAAGAAGCGCTCCCTATTTTGTTATGTTATTTGTAATGCAACATATAGTGTATAAAAAAATAGTAGATTCTTGAAAATATGTTCTCAACTTAGTAAACACAAAAGAGCTGCACCGCAACACATCCTCTCATAAAATGCACCTGCAACATATTCTGGCTGCTTGAGGTGTACAGCGCCTTTTGTCTGAAGTTCCCTGATAGTTACCAAAAATCTGCAAAATTGAGCTAGAGGCATCACAGTATGAGCCTCATTTATGAAAAGCGATGCATCGCTGCGTGAAAACAGCGATGCATCACTTTTCATTGCACCCTCCTTGCGACACCACTGATGCGTCATATTTACAGTATGACGCATCATGTCGCAAGGAGTTAGGTCAGTATTTCTGATGTATCTGTAGGCGCAAAATGATACATTGTTGGAGTGTGTCACAAAAGTGACGCAACTTCAGCATTGGGTCATTTCACATGGGCAATTCCCATTTCAAATGTGCCTGCGTCTGTCTACGCCTGCTGTGAAGCAGGCGTAAGATATTGACGCATTTGCGTCCTAGAAGTGACGCAGTGAAATCTCATAGATTTCACTGCGTCACTTCTAAGAGGCTTTTTGCGGGGGAACGCCCCCCTGCATACATTATACCTGACACAGGTATAATGTGGCGCAGTGGTTTACAAAATGACCCATCTACCTAGATGCGTCACTTTGTAAATATGACGCAACTCGCCACATATGTTACCCTGCTGGTGCGCCACAAAAAGTAACGCAGCGGCGGCGCAAAAGGGACGCACGGGCTCATAAATAAGCCCATATATATTTGTGGTAGCTTTTCTCAAAAGACACAATTACATTATCTGTCTTGTGACCGCCACAAGTCTGTGACCCCCAGATAACCTCTCCTCTCTTGCAATTTGAGCAGGTCTCAAGGTGTTGCTCCCAGGAGCTGCCCCGATTACTGCAAGGCAAGGACCTCCCACTGCCGTCAGGGTGGGCTGCCAGCCTCCTGGCCCCTGCCATCTGCAAGGCAGCCCAGGGCCACGAACAAAGGGCACCTAACTATTAACCCAGCAAATAAACATCTGAAGGCGTCGGAAACATCATTCCCTTGTCCCATTACCCTGGGGTAAAACAAAATGCTCCAGTTTATAGATCCTCGGGTATGATTATAGAACTGGATCCCAAAGGAGAAGGCATGCTTCAAGTTGATGAGCCTTGATAGTCTGTGATTGTCTCACTGGGCTCATCTCGTCATGAACGTGACCTTCCCCGTGACAGAGAAGAACCACAGATTATTTTCCAGATAGAGCGCTCAGAAAATACAGGTAAGCAATTGATATCACTCTGTTTATCTTACATCCAGAAGGATGGCAGCAATCTGGCGCACTTGACGCTCTTCAATCAAGCTGAAGTGTCATTAACTGGATTGGGGCTGACAGTGAGGTTTTGCAGCAACATGTTCTGGTATATTTTTTAACGAGATTTACTGTACAGAAAAACCATGCAATGTTCCGATCTGTACACAATAAATCAAGAAAACTACTTAATTCGAGCCACAAACACAAAACCCTTTCTACCTAAAGCTCACACAAATGAGGAAATATGCTTTAGTCATGATAAAGGAGGAGCAAGTGAACAACTCCCTCTGCACATAGCTAGTTTCCCAATAAGAAGAACAGGAGATCTGTACAAGGGAGCTTGATTGTATGTGTATAGATGTGTTCGTAAAATGTGCACTGAGCAGCAGCCTGCAGCCGGAGGCTGGGTCAACCTCACCGCAGGCCGAGAAAGAAGGAAATGGAGCCACCTCTAGGTCTGCAGTGACATACTGAGCAGCTGAAGCTCTGTAAAGTCTTCAGCATCAGTTCCTTGCAGGTTAAATTGCATCTAGCCATATACCTGTTGCAGCCCAGGCCCCATGAGTAGTCAGACAAGAGGAGGACAAGGTGGAAGTTGGGGTTGGTTGCAAACAGGCAATGGATCTTACCTTAAAAGTGGGCTATACATATCAAAGTAATGTGGTTTCTGGTATGACAGTTATTCTATAAGTTCCAAGAAAATGTAGACTCTTGTGGTGGTGCTTTAAATACTAGGGCAATGTGTATTCTTGCTTGGCAACGGCGCCTTTACAAATGGAGTGATATTGATCCTGAAATGACAGTGGTGCTTTATAAATGAGGTGCTGTTGAGTCTGAGAGGGCAGTGGTATCTTACAAGCATCAGCAATGTGGGTTCAATGTGGCATATTACCTAGAAGTGCGTTAGAAAACGCAGAACGCACATTCCATATCGCCGGCTATCACTGGATTTTTTTCGCTGTTATAGCGCGCAATTATCAATGAGCATCACGTAGGCGAAATGAAATCCGGCGATAGTCGGCGATATGGCACATTAGCGCATGAAAACAAATGTTGTTTTCATGCGCTAATGTGTGCCTTGATAATATGGGGGGGGGGGGGTGGAATCAGTGTTATGATCCACACCCCCATGTTATCAATGCCCTAACACCTGGTCAGAGCAGGTGTTGGGAGACCTGCGATAAACGAGTATATCGCAGGTCTGCCTCTCCCAACGCCTGCCTTGGTAATAGGGTGTTCCCACCTCCAACCACATTTTACATGTGGTTGGACGTGGGAACGCCCACTTTGCATGTCATTAGCGATGTTTGTCACCGACATGCAAAGTGGGCTTGAGCCAGGTGTTAAAATGCCCTTGTGGATAGGGCTCTAGAAGTACCGCCGCTTTCTCTGCACAATCCGCCAAAAAAGTGGCGATACTTCCCCTTGCTAATATGCCCCAATGTTGCTTCAAATACACAGACAATGTGCAACCTGCCATGGCTATGTTAACTTTTTTTACTGGCGTAGAGTAGAGACTGGCATCGTAGTGTGGGCACTACTACACTGTGGGACTGACCGTATATTAAAAACAAGAATCAACACCATCCCTATTACCCTAAACAGCAGCTCTGGCACAGTGACTAGCTCACTGAGATAGTTAGCTGCCTCCAGTCACAATTACCATCGGTGATCACACTTCGCGGTCTGGCACTTTGATTGTCCTCTACCTAGCAAGTGGCCAAGGTAGGATCAAATATTTAGACGCATGTTATTTGCAGCACTAGAATTGTGGTGGACCTTTATCTTGTACCCACCTACTGTTGAGAGTTTTATACTGGCACAGACTTTAAAACTGCTGGTATCTTTCTTGGCATAGGATTCTGTACGGACAGTTACTCAGTGATGGTCACTGGATTTGATAAACATTGCATTGTCCATGCACAAATGTTTTCCGCTTTGATTATTATCAAGCTTTATTGCAACAAGGTGTGAAAGACCCTAATATTGATGTATTTATCCAGAACATTTTTGATTTTTAGACTCTGCATTACTGGGTTTTTGACATCTGGGCTGTTTGCTAAAGATCTTCCAGCTGCATGTGCCCCCTTACTTAAACATGGGAAGTTTTTTGCAATTGAATTGGCATATTTTACTTCTTTCTAAGTCAGCCGTTGTGTGCACACAAATAGTGTAGGCTGTAAAGGGTCTGCCAAGGGCCAGGCAGTAGAAAGACAAAGTGAAGAGAATATTGGCAACAGAGATGCCCATGACCACACATGTTCCAAAGTGATCCAATGTAGGAGGCCTGCACAAGGTAACAAACAAAGCCTAGACTGCAGCTAGGTAAGTTCCTCACCCACAATTGCTGTTAAAGATACAGACTGTAAAAATCCACATACAGCCTACACATACAAAGGTAGGCTGTTTCGAGCTGATACATATGGTGATGTTGTAAAAGGTAACATAAAGTCAATACTCACAAAAACTCCAGCTAGATTGCCAACTGTCTACATGATTCCTGGTGATCACAGAAGAATATGTAAGGTGGCAATAGAAAGGATGGGGAATTAAAATACACAGCCACAATAGACAAGGAGCTAGAGACAAATGCTGCTTAACAGAAGAAGGGAAAAGGTAGAAAACACTTGGCAGAAAGCATATAATCAAAATTCTCTAGATAACTGAAAACTAATGCAACACGGAGCACAGTGGAAACTGAAATTACTGAATAATGAAGGAAGACATGGACCAAGAATAGTGTAGCTACTAAAATACTAAAAGTAAAATAGGTATGCACAAACTAGTGCTATCTCAGAAAACAAAGAAGCCTTCAGGGCAGTGCTAGGTCAGGTAACAAGGATTTTGCTGTAACTTAGGAATCAGGAATCCTTGTGGAAACAGTGAGTCTACCGTACAGGAGCACTCCATCAATGACCATCACTGGACTAAAGGAAAGAGAGTAAGAAAGCTAACTAATGATTGCATGCCTCAGGTGTGAACAAGCTAGCAACTAGCAGCCACAGTTGTGCTGATTCCTCCATAAATCCTTGGCCTGCAAAAGTGGAGATGAAGCAGTGGTCTGAGATTTTTTAGAAATTAGAGTCTTTGCCACAAAACGCATACAGGCTGTAACAAATTCAGGCATGAATCTGGAATTGAGCTAAATTCAGAACCTGATGCTGTAAATTAGTATTGTGATATCCCACAGGGTTATCCAAATGTAGCCTTTATGAACAGCAAGATGGCTATCACAAAACACAGATCCATAGTGTTAGAAATGGGGATCTCCAGTTGGCAGAGGTAGGTACCTTTGTCCACATAGGGACCCTTGCTTCTAGTCAGGTTAAAGGGGATACACTTCTAAAATAACCCCTGCTCACCCCCTTGGTAGCTTGGCATGGGCAGAAAGGCTTATCTCAGAGGCAGTGTGTATAGCATTTGTGAACACATACAGTAATATAGTGAAAACACTACAAATGGACACAACACCAGTTACAAAAAATAAGTAATCTTTATCTAAACCAAAACAAAACCAAACGACAAAAATCCACAATTCAGTAATAAGTTTATGACTTTTAGATGGTAGAAATAGTTCAGGTCAAAGCAAATTGCAGATGCAACACTTTTCTCACAAAGTGCCTTGGAGGTGTCATGCAAACAAACAAAACAGGCTGCAGGGAAGGTGATTCATTGGTTCCTTACACTCAGGGAAGGTGATGCGCCTGTTCCTTGCTCCGGGGAAGGTGATGTGTCAGCTCCTTACTGCAGTGCAAGGTAGATGATGGGTCGGTTCCTTAACGGAGAGGAGGTGATGCGTCGGTTTCGTACTGCGTGGGACTGATGCTTTGGTTTCTTACTGCATCCCCCACGGATGCGACAAACTTGGTGGCTCGATGCGATGATCCAGAACTATGCGTGAACTCTTGCAGCTGCACAGCAGGCCTTGCCTCAAAATAAGTGTGTTGATCTCAGAACGTGGGGAGAACTACCCACCCTCTTGGGAGTTCTCTTCACTAAGGCAGAAAAATCTGGACAGACCATCACCATTGGCGTGTTCTATACCAGGGCGGTGTTACACCGTGAAGTCCATCTCCTGTAGGGAAATGGACTCTCGTTCCTCATTTTCATCAACCATCTGAGTGGCCTGTAGTCGGTCTGAACCTGGAAGTAAGTCCCAAACAAGTAGGGCCTCAGCTTCTTCAGCACCCAGAGCACAGAAAATGCCTCACGCTTAATCACACTCAACCTCTGTTTCTGTGGAAGTAACCTCCTACTAATAAAGGCTACAGGTTGGTCTAAGCCCTCTTCATTTAGCTGTGAGAGCATAGCCTCCACACCATGCTCTAAAGGATCTATCTGCACAATGAATTTGCTTGAGAAGTTGGGCGTCTGAAGCATGGGCGCCATGCATATAGCAGATTTCAGGGCATCAAAAGCCTTCTGGCAGGCGTCAGTCAAGTTCACCTTCCTGGGCTACTTCCTGGATGTCATCTCTGTCAAGGGGGCAACAATGGTGCCACACCCCTTGACAAATCTCCTGTAATACCCGGTGAGTCCGAAGAAGGCTCTCACTTCTGTCTGGGTCATGGGGGGTTCCCAAGCCAAAATCTTGGCCTGTAGGGGCACCACCTGGCTGCTCCTGGTGTCCCAAGTACGCCATAGAACCCTGCCGATCTGGCACTTACTCACCTTGATTGTGAGGCCTGCCCTCTGTAGAACCTTCAACACTTCCCAGAGGTGGTGCAGATGTGCTTCCCAAGTGGCACTGAACACTGCAAAGTGACACAGGTAGGCAGCACTGAAATCCTCTAGTCCAGACAACACCCGGTGACCAACCTCTGAAAGGTGGCAGGGGCATTCTTCAATCCAAAGGGCATCACCCAGAATTGGTAGTGCCCTTCTGGCATTGAGAAGGCTGACCTATCCTTTGCCCCATCAGTTGAGGCAATCTGGCAGTACCCAGATGTTAAGTCAAACGTACTGAGGTACTGGGCAGCTCCCAACCGATCTATGAGCTCATCAGCTCTGGGGATGGGGTGCGCGTCAGTCCTAGTGTCTGAATTGATCCCTCTATAGTCCACACAGAACCGGAGTTCTGGCGTGGCACCGGGAACGGCAACCTTTGGGATCAAGACCACTGAGCTGGTCCAAGGGCTGTTTGAGGGCTCATTCACCCCTAGCGCTAACATATTGGAGACCTTCTCCTTGATGCAAGCCTTGACCCTGTTGGTCACTCTGTAAATTTGTTGCTTCACAGGCGGACTGACCACAGTGGTGTCCACACCATGGACACGCCACTGAGTGACACCAGGGGTCAGGGAGAACAGAGCAGCGAACTGTCCTAATAGTTGGCGTCAGTCACTCTGCTGGTCAGGAATCAGGGCAGGGAGAGTGTTAGACCGTCCACTGGCCCATCATGTTCCTTCACAGACAGGAGGTCAAGAAGAGGCTTAGCCTCCTCCTCCATCACAGCATCTGTTTCTAGGAGCAGGCCCACTTCGAACCTATCCAAGTGAGGTTTCAGGCGGTTCACAAGCAGGACCCGCAGAGGGTTCCTCGGAGACTGCAAGTCCATCAAGTAGGTGACTTTACTCTTGTTCTCCACCCCCTCAAATGGTCCATTCCCTTATCCTGGAGCGCACCAGGCTCCACTGTGGCCATGAACAATACTTTCTGTCCAGACTGAAACTCGATCAGAGTGACATTCTGATCATACTAATGTTTCATCTCCTCCTGCCTGGCTTCTGGCTTCGCCTGAGCGAGTTGTCTGAAGCGCTTAGTCTGATTCCTGAAGGCTAGCATGTAGTTATATACATCTTGGGGAGGTTTACTGGGAGCTTTCTCCCAGCCTTCTTTGACCAGACTTAGAGCTCCTCTTACAGGATACCCATACAGGAGCTCAAAGGGACTGAATCCTAAGGACTTCTGCGGTACCTCTCTGTAAGCAAACAAAAGTCATGGTAAGAGAACGTCCCCTGTACACCTCATGGGTTCACCAAGACCCATAATCATACCCTTCAGGGTCCAGTTGACTCTCTCAATCAGCCCATTACCTTGGGGGTGGTAAGGAGTGGTGAACTTGTAGGTAACAATGTACTCCTACCCAGGGACTTCATATTCTTAGATATGAAGTTGGTATCAGGGCCAGAGACCACCTCTCTGGGGAATCCCACATGGGAGAAAATCCCAATCAACTCACAACCCACCATGGTGGCTGTCACAGTCCGGAGAAGGATGGCTTCCAGGTACCAGGATGAACCTGTTGCCCTGGCTGTCTTGGGATCCAGAGGCCCCACAATTTCCAAATACAGTAATAAGAATATGACTTTTAGATGGTAGAAATAGTTCAGTTCAAATCAAATTGCAGATGCAACACTTCTCTCACAAAGTACCTTGGGGGCGTCACACAAACAAACAAAACAGGCTGCAGGGAAGGCGATGCATTGGATCTTTACACTCAGGGAAGGTGATGCATCGGTTCCTTGCTCGATGGGAAGGTGATGCGTCAGTTCCTTACTACAGCGCAGGAGAGGTGATGCGTCTGTTCCATACAGGAGAGGAGGTGATGCGTCGGTTTCTTACTGTGGGGAGGTGATGCGTCGGTTTCATACTACGTCCCCCAACGATGCTACAAACCTGGCACCTCGATGAGAAGCGATGTTCCAGAATGATGCGTGAACTCGAGCAGCCGCACAGCAGGCCTTGCGTCAAAATCGGTGGTGTGATCTCGGACTTTGGAGATCGGTGCACTCGATGCGGCATGCAGTGATTTCTTGAGCAACGGCAGGCGCTGCGAAGATTTCTACTGTGATGCGTCTGTGAAACAGGTGTGCATGCATCTCGCTTCTTGAAGTTGAGTTACTTTTCCAGCTCCCAGCGGAAAACAGTCTTTAGAGGTTTAAAACAACAGCAGGCACCTCTTTGCAGGTCAGAACTCTCAGCAAGGAAGTTCAGGGGAGCTGGTGGTGAAGTATTTGTGTCCCTGAGACTTCAGAACAGGAGGCAAGCTCAATTTCAAGCCTTTGGAAAACTTCTTTCAAGCAGGGGACACAGAAGACAGCTAAGTCTATGTCTCCTTTCCTTGACAGCAAGTAGCCACTGCAGGCCAACCCCAGACAGCAAACAGCACAGGGGCAGTATTCCTCCTCAGCTTCTCTGGCTCTTCTCCTTTGCAAAGGTTCCTCTTGATTCCAAGAAATGATCGAAAGTTCTGGGGTCTGGGCCTCAATATTTATACTACAAAATCCTTGGTTCTCTGGTGGCAGAGAAGCCCTGTGCTTGGTCGATACCGGTTCTGTCCTCTCGGGTTCATATTCCTGGCAGGAGCTGGAGACAGCATTGAGGAAGGCAGACCAGGCCCATTCAGGTGAAAGGAAATCTCCTCCCCCTACTGTACATGCAGCCCAGGTCTATTCATCCCAGCACTGACTCATCAGGCTCTCTGGAGCCACTGCTCTTCCCCAGCCCCTGTCATCCAAAGCCAGACATGCAATACACAAACCTAGCAGAGGCACACTGGAATGCTAAACAAGAAAATACCTACTTTCGGAAAGTGGTATTTTCAAACACAGAATTTAAAAATCACTCTCACTAAAAGATGCATTTTAACATGCTGAGTTCAGGCATACTAAACTTTATTTTCCTACCTTGTTTCCAGGGGCAGTTATGTTTAGAAGATGTTATAAACAAACTTCCTATTCTATCCTATAGAAACAGGTAGCCTTGCAATACAGAAAAATGAAATTGACATTAATTCACTATCAGGACATGCTACACACATCAGGGCATGTCCTACCTTTCACATACACTGCACCCTGCCCACAGGGGTACCTTGGGCCTACCTTAGGGTTGACTAACATGTAAGAAAAGGGAAGCGCAAGTGGGTGTACGTGTCAAGTCAACATGGCAGTACTAGACTGCACACAGGATCTGCAATGGCAGGCCAGAGTTACATTTACAGGCTGCTTATGTGGTTGCACAATCAGTGCTGCAAGCCCACTAGCAGCATTTGATTTACAGGCCCTGGGCACACACAGTGCACTGTATTAGGGACTGACTAGTAAATCAAATAGCCAATCATGGAAACACCAATCCATCCCAATAATTTACAGAGGGAGCACTTGCACTTTGGCACTGAATAGCAGTGGCAAAGTGCCAAAAGCATCTAGACCAACCCAACATACAGCAAAAACACAGGAGGCAAAGGCAAAAAATGCAGGGAGACCCATGCCAATGTTGCCAGGTCTAACCCAAAGTAAATGAGAAGTCAGGGTATTGACAAAGAGGTTGAAAGTTAGCATATGGATTTTTTTTCAAACATTTTTATTGGCATTTATTTAAGTATCCAACAGGAATTAGACATGTATTGTTACATACCACATCAATAAAATATAACCCATCTAGTACATATGAGGGTTTATGCTTGCTGCTGTGTTTTCTCTTCACTGGGAGTCCTCAACTATGTATATTCGTTGTGCTCGTACTGTGCAACATGATTTACGTAGTAACTAATTAACTAGGCAGTGGGGTTGAAGCTATGTAGCCATGCCAGAAGTACAGAATGATTGTCCGTCGAATGTGGAGGTTAGGATGTGCCTGGATGGGTGGTGCCCCACTGTTTCCCACTGGGGCTCAGGACACTGCTGCCCTCCAACTACGTGTTATCAGGATTTGGGGGAGAAAAGACATGAAAAGACGGCTCCCCCATGGCTTGTCGCTCATAATTCAGTGTGTCAGTGTCTAATGACATTAGTGATTTTCCCTGGCGACTTCCCAGTGGGTACCCAACAGGCATTCCTTCATCGACCCCATTCATCTCTTGTTTAAGCGTCTTTGGGCCAGATGTAGGTATCCAAATACTGGTCGGTAACAGCTGAAAATACCGATTTTCGGCCGTTACTGACCGGTATTTGGATACTGAGATGTAGGGCATCTCAAAATACAGATTCAGTAAATTTACTGAATCGGTAATTTTACTGATTCGGTAAAATTACCGATTCAGTAAAAATACCAAATCTGTATTTTGAGATGTAGGTGGCACTGTAAACAGTGCCACAGGGCTTTAAGGATTCGTTATTTACCACCAACTATTAGTTGGTGGTAAATAACGATTACCTGTGTATATGCAAATCTGTGCATGTACACCTGTGCCATGTGGCACACATACATGCCCTTAGGGCATGTAAGCATGCCACATGGCACACAAGCCCTACTCATGGGTGCAACAGGGTGTCAAAGTGCCACCCTGCCACCCTTGAATTTTTCGGTATTTACCGAATCGGTAATTACCGATTCGGTAATTGACATTCATTCCTATGGGCCTACAGGCCCATAGGAATCAATGGCAAATACTGAATCGGTAAATACCGATTCAGTAAATACCAAATCCTACCGATTCGGTATTTTTTACCGAAATATTACCTACATTGGATTTACCGATTCATAAATACCGAATCGGTAAAATTCGGTATTTATGAATTGGTAAATCCAAATTACCTACATCTAGCTTTTGTTATTTCCTTCTTCCTCGCTCTGGTCTCGCTCTGGGTTTTCCCATGTCTCTAAGATTTCTCTACAGTGTCCTGCAAAAGAACATTGTCTCAACCCCCTCATCTACTCCCTAGCCAGGACTCTGCCCTCTGCTCTGGCCAATAAGGTACATCTCGCTACCAGATGGCAATTGTCGGCCCGTTGTAGATTTTCAAGTCATTACTATTTGCTACTTAGCCAGGACTAATACTAGGTCAAGAAATGTGCTACCCACTTTCAGTTTGGGCAGTCGGGGGAAAGCTCCAATAGGCACACCCCAACTGTGTGTTCAAGTGTGTGTCCCACAGTTGTCCCCAGAAGCTTCAAAACTTCCCCCCAGAACCCAGCAAGCACTGTGCAGTCCCAGGTCATGTACACAAAGTCTGCATTATCATGGGCGCATCTTGGACATTTATATGTGTCTCCCCCGTAAGCCTTTTGCAGCCTATAAGGGCTCGTATAAGTCATATGTGTGTAGTTGTATTGTACCTATTTCAATCTCGTATTGCATGAGATTTCCTTAGGAAATGCTATAATTATGGTCCATTCCGGGTCTGTGAGATCTCTATCTAGGATGATCCCCCAGCAGTCTTGCAATGTCATCAGCGGTGTGAATGCCATCTCTAGATGCGAAGCGTATAACCATTTTACCTGGTGCCTTGCTGCGGCTAGCGTTAAAGTTAGCAATGTCAAATAGCTTAGTCAAACAATGGAAAGTCCCATAGGCAATCCCCCTAGTGGTGGGCGAAAGAACACACGGAGCAAATCTTGGCATAGGCCCCCTCAATATCAAATTCTAAATATGAGAATGCAGAGAACGTTTTCTCCAGAACCCCTTCTTTAAACATTTAAAATGGCAGCTTAAATTCAGCTGTGTGAGTGACATAAAAAAGTTAGGTTGAACTAGTTAGTGTTCGGAATGGAAATATAAGCTGAGCCTGCACTACCATTACAAAACGTTACAGAGTTGTATATACTGTGTTACTAGTTAATGACTGCCAGCATTCAAGTGTTTTCAGTTGTGCTAAAAATATCTTTCACTAACTGCAGCTCGGAAAAAGGTAAAAACATAATTCTTTCAGCACAGCCTGAATGAATAAAAGCAAACATTATGACTTCCATTGGAGTTTTATTATCTATGCAGTTATTATGGTTTCAATCAATCACATTTCTGCTTTTCAGTTGACTAGTCCGTAATGGTAGATTAGTCCCCTTACTACAGCATTGCACCCTGAGACCCAAGGTTAATTGTGGTGATTCACACCTCTTCACCTACCCACGTCGAAGGGAGTTGACCATCGGTCCCCCTCTAAAGACCCCTGGATAAAATGGCATTCTGGTCAGACCTATCTACCGTATTTGAAGGAAGGGATCTGGCAGTCACAGAAAAGCCATTCAGGAAAATTCATATTTATTAATCAGTAACTTTGAAACAAGAACATTGGCTACAGCAAGTGAGTAACACTATGGCATTAGAGGACTGCATCTTCCAAAGCCTACCCAATGTTAAATGCTGAGGCACTGTTTGTCTGTAGCCAAAAACAAATTCCCTGATGTAATCTAGTGGCCGCTTTTAAGAACTGTAGCCGATAGATTTATTTTATTTGAAAGACTTTTTTGATTTAAAGAACATCCTAATTAGTATTTTATTAACTCCTGATCAGTATAGAATATATGTTTAATGTGCGACTCTTTGTGATAATTAAGTATACTTCTTTTTACTTAAATTGATTTGTGAATTTTAATTCACTTTGTTCTTTACTGCAATGTTTTGTTGTAGCTATTCATATCCCCCAAGCAATCTTGTATGAGGAATACCATGCTGCATGCCAAGGGTACCCTAGCCATCCTCACAGAAACCCTTGTACTTATCAAGAAATAGATTTTTTGACTTTTTTGGAGATTACCTTCGGATCAAATTATGATTGAGGCCTCCCAGCCTCTCTCTGTATAGCAATTTATTTTACCACAAAAAACTTACAATCACTCCCCATCATGGTTATTACTAACATTTCCTCAGCTTTCAAAGACATCTCTTATGAAAATTGCACCTTCCCTCGGCCATCATGCAATCCTTTGTCAGAGGAACGCTCACGCAGCTCCTTGTCACAGTCAGTATCAGTATTGCTCAAGGAGCACACTGCCAGAATGTCAGCAGCAGATCGCGCATTGCATTCTGGTACATGCAGATTGAGAGCCACTTTTAATTGGGTGCCTGTGGCTATTTTCTGTCCTAGTCCCACTTTGAGGCTCGGTGATGAAGCCTTAAAGGTGCAGAACGGTCACAGATTTTGTCAATGTTCATCCAAACCAATGGATTTCAATTAGTACATATCAGACCACCGTCAACCCCGGAGGACAGCTCTACTCAGTCATTAATTCTAGTAATAATGGGGACATATAGTGAATACAAAGCACACAGTGCAAGCTAAATTGTTTCTTTGGGCTCTACATCTGTTCCGTTGATGTCATTGTTCCCAAATGGGCTGAAAGAAAATGGTTGGGCATGGCTGGGGGACTAGGTAATGCCGTTCTCGCTTGATTCGTCTGCAGCCTGGGCATGGGCCAAGATGAGCCTGGAGTTCTTGGCATAAAGAGACGCACCTGCCTCTTCAGCTATGAAACAGATTCTTTTAGTTTCTTCAAACCAGCGGATGATATTACACATATTTCTCTACCAACCTGGGCTGCAACCAGCGAAGATAATCAGAAAATTTAAGAACTTTCCAATGCCCTTCTGCCAAAAAGGAGGGACCAGAAGGAATGTTTTTTCCATCTCACTCACAGGAAGTGGGTCACGTGCCCTATGGTGGATCTACACATATGAGAGACTGCCTGTCTGCTGCTTTTGTATCTCAGCAATATTTGAAGAGTTATTTTAGCTTTAGAGCTGGGTGTAGCGGGCTCTACCGGCCATTGACGGCCCGCTCCAGTGTTTTGACTTGGACCTTTAACAAGTGAGTGCAAAATTATATAGGGGTAAGCCCTCATTACCTTGCATCACAGGGGCTACAAACAGAGTACAGACAAACATTGTAATGCTGGAATATATATATATGCAATGGAAGTACAATGGTGCAGACACCATCTTTGGAGAAGTCTTTACAAACTCAACAACACCTTGTTAATCACAATTGGTATACACACTCAAAAGATTAAAGAGGAACACATGTTTCATCATGTGTGCATACTCCAAAGATTATCGCCAAATGGGATTGTGCATAAAATGAATAGCACAACCACCATCATTAAATTTAAAGGAGGACCAAGAGAAGAAAAATGCTCTTTAAATGGCCTGTTAGGGGTCGTTGCAACACGGTACTTGTTTTATGTATGGGTCAAATTTTATTTTAATTGATGTTTTGTTATATTGTTTGTAAATTGAGTAATGTAGATTGTTATGATAATATTTTTCTATTTTTTGTTGTGAGCCTCCTTGCAGAATTTAGTCGTTTGTTTATGTGAGTGAGGACGAATATAATTTCTATAGGGGTATACAAAATACATTTGCAATAATCATGCACTAAATGCCAGTGATTAATTCAGGTAATCTCCATTGTACTTGCTTACATATATTTATTCCCGCATTACATTTTTTGTCTTTACTCTTTAACAATGGAGTGGGTCTTTAATGGGCAGAATAGCCCACGACAGAGGGCTCTGGGTCTATTAGAACATTCTGTTTCTAAAGGGCAGAATGTTCTAATTTGTAAAATAAAGGCCTCACTTAGCCCGAGAGGGTTGAAATCCCATCGGGCTCCGTGAGGCCTGTGTTAAACATTTGGAATGTTGATGCTCCAGGCTTCTACTGACCATTAGAATCCCAGAGCACTTTATTGTTTTAAATGGAGCGCTCAGCATTCCAAAGCTCTAAACATTCTTCTGCTCTTGTGCTACATATGTTTAAACTGGTATGCATACCCGTTTCAGAAATTTAAATTGCAGCTCAGCTGATGTATGCTCATCATTCCCAACTCAGACACCTCCCTCCCAACCCAGCCTTAGCTGCTATCTCTCACCAAGCTGGGCTCAAGGCTATCTCACTCATACACATCAAGTGTAGGCTGACCACAGTGGATTGTAGCAGCTTTGAGCTTTGTGGAGCTTATCTGTGGTACAACCGTTCATTTTTCATCAAAAAGGAAATTGGTGAAATTTAAGTACATCTGCTAACCTGCTATGACATCATTAATCTAAAGTATACATCAATAGTCCTAATATATTTTGGATTGTAGCTCAAATCAGAATAGGACTAAGTGTGATTGGTCCCACAGTAACAAAGCACATAAGGCATCATTTCAATGTAGGGCGGAAAGCTTTACTGATTACGATATTCGCTGTTGGAAAGTTACCTGCGCAGTCATTCCAAATACTTTCCGACTGGCTCTTGGAGTATCCGTGTTGCTTGGAACCGCATTGTGCACTTCTATGGATAATGTTTCCGACCGACCGATTACGATGTCGATTTCCAACAGCCTCTCTCAGAGTCAGCCTGCCAGACACAAAAAGGCTGTCGGAAAGTGACTTTGGGGGCCCCTAGCTGGGCCCCCTTCATCCTGCGGCCTCTGGTTGTGGGCTGAGGGGGTTTATAAGCGACCCCCCTGTAAAACCCAGCACTGTGTGGCAGTCACAATGGGGTGCCTGCAACAGGGTGCAGGGTTTTCTGCACACACCTGATTTCCCCATAAGAGCCCGTGTTAAGGCCGGTTGTCGGTTTGAACACAGGCTCTTATAGGAAACAATAGGACTCCGACCGAACAGTGTTTGGTTGCATCGTAATCGGTGGAGCGGAACAGCCGACCCTGAGTCGGTTTCTGGCAGAATGTTTCCACCCGACATCGTAATGAGGCCCTTAGTTGTAACACTTGCCTATTCAAAGATTATTGAGTAAAGATGCATGTCTCCATAGTTATGTTTTTAAATGTAGGAAGAGTAGTGCATCAGGAATAGACCTGCCTCATTAATATCTATGCCCATTACAAAATAATGGGGTAACTCAATAATCGCCACAAGACCTGGGTATAATGCGAGAATGAGAAAAGTGGTCAGTGACTGCCTTTAAAGAAAATCAAATTGCGATTTATCATATGCTATATCAGTCAACCACTCGTAATCAATACAACTACATATCCTGATAGCGGAAGTTGGATAATTCAAAACATAGAGTAAATGTAAAGCAAAAGAAGCACCCAAAAAGTTTTGGTTCAGTATATTTATTTCATATACTTAAATCGAATCAAAATTATTTGACATTTGGACGATGGAAAGGTTGTTCAAGAAGGGAGTGAAGGAGGGGTGTGCTTGTGAAGAATAGGGAGAAGTGGAAGTCACTAGTTTTAGAATTCACACATTTTTCAATATTTTGACAAAGAACTGGTAAAGAGACCAGAGCAAATTGACCTGTCCTAAAAACATTATTTACAACATATTTTGTGGATTCTTGTAGATGCATAAATGCAACATCAGACGGTAGGGATGAAATGCGGTACAGGCCCTGGGTGGGTGGGGAGCATCGACGTTTCAACGCGACTAGTGCGAAGAGGTTGACTTGAATCTAAGCTGCGAGTCTTCCTCAGGACAAATGGGAGCAACCTAGTCCTGGTGCCACACAGGTATCCCAGGTTGCCAATGAACTCGACAGAACGACTCCCTCGAGGCGTGTGGGCGTGCGGCATGCGGTCATGAACCACTTTTCTCATTCTGTCATTATTATCTACGAGTAGGACATTTTGTGGCCCTCTACTTTTCCTAGCAATTAATAGAGGGTCACAATATAGTCCTATCTCATTATTATTCATGAGGCAGGAGATTTTGTGACTCTCAAGGGGTAAGTAATTTGTGACACAACTGGGTAGTACATTAGTCATCGTAAAATAAAAGGCCGTAAGGGGAACAGTTGGTGTGTAGTTTACGCATCCTGGTTTGTGTACTCTCCTTAGTACATCAGGTCCTTATTGGATGCTACATAGCAGCCTTCAACAAGACTGGGGCATCAAGGTTAAGTCTTGGACCCTTAGCCATTAGATTAAAATGAACTATTCGCTGGATATATGCAGCTTCAATCATAAAGAACCCTGCTTTTGAAGGAGCAACGACGACAAGTGATGGGGCATTGAGAAACCTTGCACACTCTTGCCATGGAACAGTAAACAGGCAGATAAGCTTAGCAGCTGAGTTTACAGACATCAAGGAAACGCTTACAGAGATAACGCAGACTTCATTTTCTTGACATGGGCTTCAAATTCATTTTCAATTCGGAAGAGGATGTGGCATCTCTCATTTACAGACCTGTGCGCTTGTGGCTTTTAAATGTAGTCTTGTGCTGGCATTCACAAATAATCCTGAATTGATTTACATATGAATTTTTTACACAGTAATGATCAGTGTAAGGCGTATTTCTTAAAAACTGAAACATGCACTAGGGTAAATGTGTGCTTTGTGTCAGTCGTTGGACTTAAACCAAGTTCAGTGGTTAATGCTGTGCACTTTGTAACATTCAACCACTTTCGCCTCCCAGAATCGTCCCTCGGTGCCAGTTGGAGGCCCTTTGCTCCTGTTGCGGATGCCTGCAGTATAATTCTGTTGTTTTCTCTCGCACATTAGTTCCCATCTTTGTCCTGGGTGCTCATCTACATGGCAATATCCCAGGGATTTTCCGCATTTCAATTCAAGCTGCTGCTGTTAGTCCCAATGAAATAATTGGGCCCAGAAACATTTTTCCTCTTCATATTTTTTTGTTTCTAGGGCGCTGATGTGCAGATGAAAGCTCCGTTGCGTGGCTAATGAGTTTTTCTATGCAATCTGTCAGGCTACAAAATGCTAAATAATAATGCCGCCGTACCCTCGGGAGAAGCGTTCGGATGCTTTGACTATAGGTGAACACTTTAAAAATAGAAGTGCCCTCAAGAGCTCATCAATGTGTTATAGTAATGCACAGTTTTGCCTTAAGTCGCCGACGCATCAATGGGTTTGTGCCTCTTATTTCTTGTAGTGTCGGCGTAGGCCATTCCTCAAGAGTCATATTTTCTCTTTCTGATACATGATAACAGTGCCAATGTTTAATCAAGTGTTTGGGAAAAGGAGTCGGAGAGGGAAGTGCTCAACGCCATCATAAAAGGAAATTAAACCACATCCATCCACCTTTGTTTTATCCGTGTTTTTTCTATTAAAGTAATTATGAGTGTACCATGTGATTTCCTTTTTTTTGTTGATAATTAATTTTGTTGAATTTTACCAAAACCATATAGAAAATACAATACAGAAAATTAAATGTTATAACAGCTTCACTTCGTTAGACGGAAAGGGTACAGGCTAATTGTTATGATCATATTTTGGACTTACCTTTTACAATTGCTACAACATCCTATCAGGTGAGCAGACATTGTGGAACTAAATCATGTTGAATAAAGGTCCTAAGCCTCAATACATCTATCTGAATGCTCTTAGCAGTGTGCCTCCGTTACAGTTGTAAGTATATATTGCAAGTTTCCATCGACTCCATTACATAACCTCCCTCCTCACTGACATCTACGGAAAATAATGTAACGTAATGTAAAGTAAGCCACATAAGGAAGGTAAATTATAAAAAGAAAAAGAAGAAGAAGAATCAGTAGGAAAGAGAGATATGTATAGGAAAGGAACGCTAACTCGAGGCCAAAGGTCGCCCACACCACATTTGAACTTTCGCAAGTTGCAGGTTGTTAACTGCCTGTTCTACCAATCGGGTTTCACGGGGGGTTCAACAACTTGGTTGCCTCATCCAGGGACTTCCATATATTTCTGTGTTTTGGTTCCCAAGGAGAAATTTGTAGAGCGCTTTTATCCACACTCCTCAAGAAGGTAAGCCACTCCTGCCAAAATTTGAATGAGATCCTATTAAAGCTTTTCCAGTTACACAGAACTAGTTTACATCCCACGGTCAACATTAGGTCAAGCAGAAAGCGCTCCTCGTCCACTTTTCAATCCGGGTCCTGGAAACCAAATAAGATTTACGAAAACTCTCTCACCGGGGTGATGTTGAGAGTCAGGAACATATGATTAAGGACCTTATTCCAGAAGTTCTGTAATAGTGGGCATAAGAGGAGCATGTGTGGCAAATTTCCTGTATGGGAGTTACAGTTCCAACATTGTGCTGACTGTATAAGTTTAAGTTTGTGTAGTCTAGCAGGCGTCCAATAGCTCCTATTTATTATCATGTACTTTGTTTGAGATACAGTAGGTGAAATGATATGTTTAAAGGGCATCATATGTTTTAATAGCTTTGCTATTTTGTTCAGACTCCCATTTCACCTCAATCGCTTTATGGGACTTACGAGGCTCAGGCAGCAGAGCTTTGTATATTTTTGAGACCATGTGGTTGGTGCCACACAAGATATTCAATTTGGAAGGGAGTGATGGGGTAAAAGATTTGTATTAATTTTAGATATCTGTACCTTGAGTTTAAGGAATTTGTAAAAAACAAGATTCATTACCCCTGTCTCATTTTTAAGGATATAAAATGGAACGTTAGAGTATTGTCGAGGAGATCTTTGATAAAAAGAATGCCTTTCTGTGAGCATTCTTTCCAGTACATTGTTTTCCTGTCTTTTCTTATTAAGGGATCATGCCAAATTGATAGTGTGTTTGAGACATCCATTTTTGTAGTGGATATAGAGTCAAGACGGGACAGAGCTTTCCTCATGTTGAGTATGATGTATTTGGAATGTTTTATTGAAGAGACCTGCATAGTCATTATAGCCAGAAGCGGGATCTCGTTGAGCAGATTAAGTTCTGCGCCTAGCCACTGGGGTCTGTAATCAAAATTTTCCCTGAACCACATCGCCCCTTGTTTACAAAGGTAGGCTGTTTGGTAAATCCTAAAATTAGGAAGTCCTACACCTCCTTTTTTCTTGTCAAGATTTAGCTTCTCCATGCTAATTTGAGCTCTTTTCCCTTGCCACAGAAACTTACTGATAGATGTGTCTAATTTCTTGAGGAAGTTATCTGATAGTGTCATGGGTAACATACTTATGAGATAGTTTATGAGAGGTGTTATAATCATTTTTATGGTTTCTATTTCCACCCCACCATGTTAGAAATTTCGGTGACCAGTCATCTAAGACCTCTGTGATTTTCTTAATGATGATAGTTTCATTTTCCTCTAGCGTAGAAATCAGGTTGTTTGAGAATTCAATGCCAAGATATCTGATCGTTCCTGTCTGCCATGTCAGCCCTGAGTCCCCCTAAACCTCTTTTGTCCCGCCCATGTTAAGTAATTTTACTTCTGTTTTATCTCTATTAATTGTGTAGCCCGATACCTCTGTCTAATCTTGAATCGATTTAATGAGAGCTGGAATGGCCGCACCAGCATCTTTGGATCCCACTAGGATGTCATCAGCATAGGCTGTAACCTTAAAATTAGATTTACCAAAGTCCATGCCAGATATATCTTATCTTGTTTTTTCTCAGATGTTGGAGGAAGGGCTCAATAGCTAAGAGGAACAGTGAAGGAGACAGAGGGCACCGTTGTCTAGTTCCTTGCTTCAGTGGGAAGGAAGAGGAGAGCACCTCCAGCTCTCACTCTAGCTTGGGGGTTATGATACAGAGCCATGATCATTGGACCAGATTATCCCCAAGATTGAGCTTCTTGAGCGTGACTTGTAAAAACGTCCAATCTACCTTATCGAACGCCTTTTCTGCGTCCAATGTTATGGCAACAGTAGGTGAGCTAATTAATTTTGCTTTTTCGATGGCATGGCAGAAAATTCGAGTATTGTCTGTAGTTCTTAGTTAGTAGGGTGTCTTCACCCTCTTTTGGAAGGACGGTAATTATTGCCTCAGCTGGGGTACCAGTTACCCTTCCTAATGAGGCAAACTGATGAAAAAGGAGTAGCAGTGGATGTTTCGGGAGATCACCAAACTCTTTATAGAATGATGCATTAAACCAATCTGGGCCTGGTGCTTTGCCTATTTTTAACTTCTTTATGACATTCTCCACCTCTACCATATTGATCGGACCTTTAATAGAGTACCTTTCTTCATCACTTAAAGATTTAGGTGATGCTTCATCCAATATTTCTGCATCTTATGTGGGGTAACTTTGGGATTTGAATCATTCAGCTTTTGGTAAAAATCTTTAAAAGTATCAGCAATTTTGTTGGCATTAGTATGGATATTACCTTTATTATCTTTAATAGCATTTATCGCATTTCTCTGGTTTCGAAATTTTAAGTAAGAGGCCAGAGTCCTCCCGGCTTTATTCACCTTACAGAGCCGATGACCTTTTTGTCTGTTTATCCAGATTCCCGGCTCTCGTACTAATTATCTTGTTGTATTCGTATTTTTTATTTAGGATTTCAGTAAGCGTATTTGGGTCGTTGTTAAGGATGTGAGTCTTTTCTAGTTGGGGATATCTTCTTCTAAGGATGCCAGCTGTGAGTTTGCTTCCTTGTTTGTTCTAGATTTAATTTTTATAATTACTCCTCTAATGGTGGTTTTAGGGCTTCTCATCTTGTAATATGAGAGGTGCTGACACGGTTCTTGGTTCAATCGTAGATTGGTCAAGCCTACTAACAGAATTTCCCGAAATTAAAAAATAGTCTATGCAGGAGTATGAATTGTGAGGGAAAGAATAAAAGATGTATTCCCTCTCAGTCGGGTTCTGGAGCCTCCATGCATCTAACATGTTAAACCTATTGCAGATATGTTTCAGGGCTTTGTGTGACTTGTTTGGCTTAAGTTTGCAGGATGAGTTCTTATCTATGGGGCCGATTACGATGGCGGGAAATCCGAGACCACTTGGCTGGCGGTGAGGACCGCCGACCCGGCGGTCGCGGATTTCCTGCCAGCTTCCTGAATAACCCCACTGCCAAATTAGGATGGCGGTGGGAATGGGAAAGGTAGCGCAGTGGACAGAAAGACCATCCGCTGTGGTCCCGCAAGTCGGTCCCTTTCCGCCTGCCTTGCGGGACCTGGTACTATGGGGCTATGGAGGGGTTCCTGTGCAGGCAGTGCAGTGGCATTATGATGCATGTCTTTTGCGGTGGAGTTCCAGCTGCATAGAGACAGGTGGAAAATGCCTTTGGGGGCCCGTTGCTGGGCCCCTGGGTGGTGGGGAGGTGCGGTGCTGCATGTGGGGAGTACCTATGATACCACCTACATTTGCATGTACAAGGTGGCAGGCACCACACGGTGCCTGCCACGTTGTTCATGCAAATGTAAAACATGTATTTTTACATTGTGGCGGGTGCTGCCACCCGCCACAATGTGAACATACAGGATACAGGATGCGCCCGCCACTGTGGCGATGCCGGGCAGACTTTGTGCACCCACCATCGTAAACGGCCCCATAGTTTGGATCTAGAGGGAAGTTGAAGTCACCTGCTATAACTGAAGTTGCTGAGTCTGGGATCAGTTTAACATTGTCTTCCAGTTCCCTCCAGAAATCTGTGTCATCATTCGTGGGTGCGTATATATTGGTTATAAACAATTATGCATTCCCCTTCTGTAGTTTGAAAATAATCCATCTCCCTTGATTATCTGTGGAGTGTGTTGTTAGATTTATTCTGGATTTTTTTGAGATCGTAGTAATAACCCCGTTCTTCTTTCCTTTAGCGCCTGAGCAGAGTACCTCAGTCTATTGGTTGCCCTTGAGCGTTTCTGGAAGCTTTTCGTCTAATTTGGTTTCCTGTAGAAGGATAATGTCCACTCTCTGCTCATGGATATAATCCAGGATCTTTTTCCTCTTGACCGGATGGTTTAGCCCTTTTACATTTAATGAGACAATTTTGATGAGGTCAGTGTTGGGTGTCATTTTGTTTCTGGATTAGATCATCATTTGCATTATTCTTAACATAGATATAGGTACAGTCATATATATGTAGGCAGTTCGGAATTCGGTTAAAACCGACTCTGCACGATAATACCCCACAGGATGAAAATCAGCTGACCTGGTTTAAACCGAGTGTCACTGATTTTCTGAGTTTTCAGAGTTGTTGCGCCTTTTGGCCACTTGATTGAGCCAAAGGATTAGAAACTATTTACCTTTGGTGGCCTGGCGCGGAGGTGTCAGGAGAGCCGAGGTGTGAATGGCCCGAGGGCCAGAGCAACACCAGGCCCCCTGCCTGGTTCACATGGGGGAGGGGAGCTGTTGTTGTATGCCGTCTGTCCTACTGCGGCCGCACCCGAGTACCTCGCAGGTCTTTCAAAAGACCGTTTACTTAACAAGGCAGGTGGTCTTAAGAATACTGGCACTCAACAACGTGTTTAGGTGGAGGGGCGAGATGGAAAGCAGCTGTGTTTGTGAGTGTGGTTGGTGTTGGGGTCCTGGTTCTGGGGGGAGGAAGTTTCAGAATAAGGAAATCGCAGTTTGGAAGCCCTGATGACAGAGCTGGAGGTTCTGTGTGAAATTCACATCTGCTGTGCAAGCAGTGAGACAAGACAGGGCGTGTGCTAAAGCGCTTGGCCGCATGCCCCGGGTGTGCCCAGACGGAACCGGCGCGGGTACAGTTTTGTGCGGAATTTCACACTCAGGGCTGCACCGTGATCTATGGACGGTGCATAGGAACCCTGAGCTCGTTCTCATCTTAGGCCAGTGGCAGGTCCATAGAGAGACGGTAAATTCAAGTCATTTCTCAACACGCATACTGTACGTGGCGTCCTTTACCCTGCCGTTCAGTGTAGGGTTGCTTCTCTCTAGCCAAGGCTTTTATTTTTAATTCATTTACTATTTGCCTCCATCGTTCCATCTGGGATGTATGTTTTCACTCTCCTTGTGAGAATGTATGTAATTGTAATGTCGGCCCACCCCTTCCAGCGTCAAACTGCCGAAAGAGCCTTCTTTTTGGTTTTATTTTCTTAAGAATGAGAGTATCTTTTGTGTCTCACACAGACCCGGGTTTCTTCCGCGTACATCTGTTTACATTGGAAAACGTCTATTAGGGCATTTGCTCAACTTTATTTGGTGTAAATATATCAATGGCTCTGTGCATGGGAGTGTGGACTGCAGAACTCGACTCCGTATTTCAGGTTAAGTTTAGAGAACTTGGCGCAGTACCCCACGTAGGGCGTACAAGAATGTCACAAAACAGCAGGAGATGCCTCAGAAGTGGTTGCGTGTGTGGTCTTCAGAACTGGGCACAGCACTCCTATGAGTGACGTCTCTAAAACTCGACATAATACTTGGTATTAGGAAATTACACAACGCTGAGGTGTTGACTCTTTAGGTTCCTGCTTTCTGTGGTACCGACCTGGGCCTATGTGTGCATTTTCAGTAGTGGAACTGGGCACAATACCCCAAATGAGACCTTAATTAGTAAATTAAATGAAAATTAAATTTATAGAGCGCTCTACTTCCCTGGAGTGTCTAGGCACTACAGTGATGTTAGCTGAATTAAAATAGCATTTTTGTCTGGTTACCTGGTGCCCCCCACGGCTCATGTTGGGTAGATCTGGACCACAAAGCACTGTTGTCTGTGAGTATTTCCAGTTGGACCTCTCTGACCATCAGTCATTTATACAGCGCACGTCGTGAATTCCAGGTGTTCTCTGTAGCACTACAGCAGCTGCCATAAATTATTCATGGAAATGCCTGCAAGGAGCAATTCCATCTCTTTTTTCTCTACTGTAAAAAATCTACAGAAGCTTTGTGAAAGTTTTTCATAGAACACCTTTAAGAGTGTGAACTTGCACAGGCAGCAGCTCTAATGTGGAAAGTGAACAATGTATAGCTACTTCAGAAGATTTTTAAAAATCTACGTGTATTGTTTACACGTATGATGCTTCATATTTGTGCGACTTCTATAGAGTGTGCAATACACTCTAGGACTCGTTGCAGCCAAAGAAACTGGAATACAATGAATAATCGCTAGTAAAGGCATAGCTAGGCCCAGCTTAAACAGCTTCTTAGATTTCCATCACAGCTTCCTTATTGATGTCATCCAGTTTGTGAATGTTGCCTTCCTGTTAAGGTAGTACTTGTGATGCAATATACATGTTTAGTAAATGTTACCTCATGGCTAGATGCCCTGTTGAACCAAATAGATGGCAAGATTTTAAGAAAACTGTCTGACCTGGATATCTCATGCCAGGGCTAGTCTGAATGTTGTGAATAGAACTGTTCTTACACAATGCAGAGACACCAAGATTTTGGTGCAGACTTAAAAGCAGTCATTGTAGACAGTCCTTCGATAATTGCCTGCACTCCGCAGCAAGTCAAAGGTATCCTTTGTGAGCTACTGCTGCTGAGAGCATACAGGGAGTATTTCATATAATGTGTGCCTCCATGCTGTGCCCACAGCGTAGATTGTAAATGCACTAAATTAAATAGTGTATGGAATTGAGGATTTTTTTGAGAATCAGCATAGTGCGCAGTAGCCCAGAGGTCAAAATCTAACATAGAAAATTCTTATTCACCCCATTGAATGTTTTTTGTAGAGGCACTTAAGAAACTGCCTGCGGCAGTGGGGGGGAGGGGGAGTCCTGCCTTCGTTCCCCGACACCGTGATTGGCAAAGGGGTGCCTCCATTGAAACCGACTGACCAGGACTCCTGCAGCGCCAATCCCCCCTGCGCCGATGCTTGCCCTCCCCAAAGTTATCCCCCCGCCGCCCTCAGTTCCCAGACCTGGGAAGATACACCTTCCCCACCAGCACGGCTCCGCGCCCTACTCTCCTCTCCCGGTCCTTTGCCCCCCCCACTTCCTCCATGGAGCTTCCGTCGCCCCCTCCGTAGCCGCCCCCATGTCTAATCCCTTTATCGTCTGCAGGTCTTGTCTTCTTTCTGCCGTGTGGGCACTTTGGAGCACCGATATGCCTCCCACAAGGTCACGGAGGTGCAGGCTCACTCTCCCCTTGGAGCACTGAGTTGGGCACAAATAAATTCACATCAGCAGCGCCGATGCACGCCCTCCCCAGAGTTATCCTCCCGCCGCCCTCAGTGCCCAGACCTGGGAATCCCTTCGCCCTGCCCTCGAGAGAGGCTGCTGGGGACACTGCCTCCCTGCTGGACGTGGCCTGGCAGACCTGAACCAGCACAGCCCCGGCCCGGCGGGGGAGTGGAGCCCGGCAGACAGATGCAACCTCCCCGTGACCGGCGCTGGGCACCCAGAAGGACTCAACACCAAGCATAGAAGGGACCGGTGAGACCTGGAGATGCCCCAGAAGAAGCACAAGTGCCCCAACCCAGGCTGTGGCAAAGTGTACGGCAAGTCCTCACACCTGAAGGCTCATTTGAGGACGCACACAGGTCAGTCCGGGCACAGCCCCCTTGATGTGCTTGCTTCCCTGCCCCCTCGCTGTGCCTGCTTCTCTGCCCCCTGGCTGTGCTTGCTTCCCTGCCCCATAGCTGTGCTTGCTTCCCTGCCCCCTGGCTGTGCTTGCTTCCCTGCCCCCTCGCTGTGCTTGCTTCCCTGCCCCCTCGCTGTGCTTGCTTCCCTGCTCCCGCGCTGTGCTTGCTTCCCTGCCCCCTCGCTGTGCTTACTCTCCTGTGTGTGTATGTGGCTCTGGCTCTGTGTGTATGTGGCTCTGGGTGTGTGTGTGTGGCTCTGGATGTGTGTGTGTGGCTCTGGGTGTGTGTTTGCAGCTCTGGGTGTGGGTGTGTGGCTCTGGGTGGGTGTGTGTGGCTCTGGGTGGGTGTGTGTGGCTCTGAGTGTGTGTGTGTGTGGCTCTGGGTGGGTGTGTGTGCCTCTGAATTGGTGGTTAAGCACCTTCTGTAGGGCCTCTGTGAGGGATTCCTTGACTATGTGTAGCATAGATGGTTGCACTAAATGTCTTTGAGAAACAAGCAATAATAAAAGCAAAGCGTTCCATAAACACCGGTAAAACACTGTTTCAGTTGTTTTTACGGCCCGAAAACAAGTAACCACTGAAAAGCACTGGTTTTTTGAGGTATTAAAATCACTGGAAAACACTGAAAAAACACCACCAGAATTTACCAAAAATAGAAACTGAAAACAGGAAAGCCTATATATATGTGATAGGTAACTGTTCATATCTTTGGACTTTCGAGCCTGTTGGATATGTGCACCCCCTTGGTTGTCGAGTAGGCTAGTGGAGAGAAGAGTGAGAAGAGGAGAGAAGAAGAAAAAAAAAAGAGAAAAAAGAAGGAAGGATGAAGAAAGAGACATAGGAATGAAGAAAGAAGTAGAATGGTAGAAGAAAAATGAAATGGAAAATTATATGTGAAAAGAGAACATAATTTTAGGAAACAAAGCTGAACCTCACCCCATTCCATCCCTCCATCCCTTCCCTCCACCCCCCTCTAGGAACAATAGACATGACGATAACAAGAGAAGGAGGACTCCCTCTCAGGGACGTGTATTCTATTTATAATTTGCTTGTCCAGCGTAAACTTGGGTGTTTACAAACATGGAATACATATAACTTATATATATATATAACTTTAGTAGGTATTTTATCAGAAAATCAACTAAGCCTTATTATAGTATACTTTTACCCATTATAACTATAATACTCTAGTTATTCTAAGCCTGGTGCACCTTTTGCTTAAGGGCATGGTATAGGTTGCTTGAAGGAAGATGGCAGCGTGAGCTCCTAGCTCCGACTTGACGGGACGATAATTGGGATAATCCACCATCCAGAAGCTACCCGAGAAAACTTAAGTGGGCATGCGGAGAGTGTATAAAGGCATCTCAATTAACCTCTGGAGTCCAAATAAATCAATCTGATGGAGAAGTAGGTGTACTGAGCATAACTGTTTGCAACCACCCGGCAGGGTTTTGTGGTTACTAGGCCCTCGTGAGGTGAAATAAGGAATGCACACAACGGCATACAGAAGATTTACCATTGCCAATGCCAGCGCTGATTAGCCCTGATCTCAAAACAGAGTGTCATGAAGAAGGGAAGTTTGGGAAGGATGACCAAGTAAGATACAAATATATACAAATACACAAACCTCACCATACTGACAAACGAATGCAACCAGCAGTGTGTCTTATCTTGTGAGGGTCTTGGTGATCTCGATCCCGGTGTGAAGCAGACTGAATTGAATGCACGGAGTTTCACGGATGACCCGTTCTGATCCTGACAGCTGCCATTCGCCAAGAGACACGACCAAGAAACTGGTAGTGTGAATTAAGAATACTGTACCTTGAATAATTATACATTACTGCACTGCCATTTTGCGAGTAGCCACATGGCAGGTGGAGTTCACTTCAGGCTAGAAGTGCATCAGCTTTCCTAAGAATAATTATGGCACACTTTGCCCAACAACAGCAGTCAAGCAGCAAACAGTAAGCATTAATTTAAATAATCCAATAGGGGAAGAGAGAGAAGGCTATAGTCTGAATGGTTTGAGAAACAAAGTGAATTGTGTAACATGTCTGATCTTAAAATGGAGATCTGTCTGAAGTTACTCTGAAAGATACATTAGATACATTACAAACAAGCTACTATACTGTGGAAGTGGTGGACGATGCATGCAAATTGCAAATGCAAGGTCTTGTGAGCGATGAGGCGGTGAGGTAGGGATATATACAGTGATTTATACAGAGGAAACTCGAAAGTCACGGCAAATGGGATCTTTGGTGAGCTCGGTCCTGACCCTAAGATGGACACCCCCTAATGAGCTCCTCTGTAAGTCTGCCTCTCTTCTTAAGAAATGCAGTTCTAACCGATCACATCAGGGGTAGCTCCATCAACAGAAAAGCATTCAAGGCTCTACGGTTCCACTACTAGTGATACAGTGCAATGATAACGCGATGACAACGTAACAGCGCAACAGTATTTCAGTACCTCGATACTGTATTATGCATTGATAGTGTATCTGCACAACAGTGCACCAGAGCCTGCACTTTTTCAGATACAGCACTCGTAATCTGCCCAGCTGACGGCATACTCAACCCCAATCTGACCTCAGCAAGTGTGCGAGCCAGACAACCCACAAGACAGGGGACCACTCTTCACAACAGAAGCCACACAACGCATGAGTAACCTCGCCACAAGGAAGTGCACTAATCTCAAAATGGCGGAGAAAGAAACAAAATCGAACCTGAAGAGGGTTAAAGCAGATCCGTCGAGTCCAGACTCACCAGTCAAAGCTAAACAGGACATAAGCTCAACAATGGAATCTATCCTGATGAATTTAGCTGAAGTACATGAACTAGCCAAATCAACTAAAGAAAATACTGATTCTATGCAAGTAGAAATCTCAGCAATATGTAAGGACATCAAAGACGCTAATAGCAGAATTACAGAGGCTGAAAATAGAGTGGTTCATCTCGAAGATACAATGATCTCTAAAAAAAAGTCAGTATCAAACCTCGCTCAAAATTCGGAGTCATTTTCCAGACAGATGGCGGAGCTGAAAGACAGAAATAGAAGGGGGAAACTGCGTATTTTTGAAATACCAGAAGGAAGTGAGGATGAGGATGATTCATGCATTGCGTTCCTAGAGAAATGTATACCACAAATGACAAAGTTAACGTTCAACAAACCCTTGGAGTTTGACAGAGCACATAGAGTCCCTACAGGGAAACGCCCTAACCAAACACATGAAAGACCGATTGTCTGTAAGCCGCGACGATACCAGTATGTCGAACAGATACTTGCTTACATGAGGAAACAAAATCACTTGCTCTGGAACAAAAATAAGATTTTCATTTCTCAAGACTACTCCAAGAGCACAGTCGACACAAGGAAAAGCTTTCTAGCTCTTCGATCAAGAATAAGAGAATTGGGCTTCCAACACTCATTTGCTGGTCCAGCAAGGTACAAGGTGGTGGCCCATGGTTCCCCTCATCTTTTCACCGATGGTACAACCCTGAAAAAATTCTTAGACAGCTTTGAAGAGCACACGATGGACGCATCTGCTCCTAAAGAACATGCGACGAAAGAGTGACACTGACACATGTTCTATGGTTGTATACATCAAGTATATCCCTTGTTTTATATGATCTATGGGATATCAGTTAAGGCTGGTTTATTGTGTATCTAAGCATACAATACTACTGGTGAGAACAATAGAAGTTAGAAAACAGTACATAAATAGGTTTGTTTACACAGTTTGGAAGGTTTAACTTGGAGGACTATTCCTCGCAAACCAGAACATAAATCAAACATAGATATATCACAACATAGATAGCATAGATATATCATATGCATATATATACCGTATGAAATATGGTACCATATGATTTCTAATCGAAATGTATGAAAAGGAAATTTGGATATCATAGCGCGGATGTCCTGGATTAGAGAGCACCATGAAAGAAAGTGGTTCTGAAAGGTTCCCCTGGTAATCGGCAATGGAATAATTTAGTGGGTCCTTCAACCCATGGGCCCTGGTGCACTTTCATCGTCCTCATTGATGATAGCCATGCCTTTCAGTGGTGGGTATTTGTGGGTGTGAGGGAAAGAACACGAGACTGTTCAAATACATTGGCAAAACCAAATAGGGCTGACTTTAGTGTTCCAAAGCACAATGTTCTCTTCACACACCACTTATGCTTGTTTCTGTTCAGCCAATCTCTTACCTTTGCCCCTATGTTTGTGCCCAATGTTGTATTTCTTAATCTTACAGTTTTGTGTGGCAGTGGCGTCTCAAGTGTTTGAATTAAAAGTCAGCTGGAATATAAACAATGCAGAGGAATAAGAGACATAGAAACAGAAAGTTTACTCATAGGAATGACTCAAGTAGTCTGAGTTCATTTCTGCCAACATGCGTTTGCATGAATGAGCATAATAAAAGTTCGACATGTGGGCTTTACCAATGCTTGCTGTCAATTTGTTTGTGGTCTTATATTTCGCCTCTAGCTGCTACCATGAGGAGAGTGCATTAGGTCAAGGTTTTGAAAGTAATCTCTACATTGTGACTTTAATAGCTAGAGATCCTTAATCCTTCAAAAATGGGTGCCTGAGGAAATTCCTATGTTCCAGCATTTTAGATCCAAATAAATAGGATTAAGGAGTTGGAAAAAAGATACGTATTAAGATATGGGGCGAACAGTTACAATATCGAAAAATATCGAATGGACAGAATATAGAGTTTTTTATAAAGAATGGACAGAATATTGAATTGTCAAAATATAGTGGTGCAGAATATTGAAATTCAGGTAAGAAATATCGATTTCCATAATGTCGAAGTTAGTGATATCGACAGTCATAATATAGTTGTTAAAAATATTGATTTTTTTTATAGTGTTTTAAGTGTGAGTATATGCATTAAAAGTATGTATTATTTTTTTAATGCATGTTTGAATTTTTTTTAAGTAATGAATTTTATGTTTTTTAATTTTTGCGTACTTTAATTCCTTAGCGGGTTGTGAGTTTATAGGGAAATAGGGTGGGAAGTAATTTGTTATAGTAAATTAACTATACATTTTTAGGAATTATTAAATATTTTTAATTCAATTTTGCGTTTTAGTTCTGTAGCGGGTTGTGGGTTTATAGGGGAATAGGGTGGAAAGTGATGTAATTGCTATTAAGTAATTCTTTATTTTTATTTATTGGTATTGATAATTAATTTAGTGTTAATTAATTATTAATTAATTTGTATTACTGGTAAATATTGTTTATTAATTGGTAATTAATTTTTATGAATTGATTAATTGTTAATTATATTAATTGTATTAGTTTTTATTCGTAACAGGTTGTGGGTATATTGAGGAATAGGGTGGGAAGTCATTTAATTGTAATTAAGTAAATATTGTTTTTTTTATTGATAAATAATTTACAGTTAATTCATTATTAATTGGTAATTGTTGTATTACTTATTAAATTTTGGTATTGAAAATTAATTGGTTGTTAATTATTTATAGGTAATTAATTTTTAATATATATTATTTATTGGTATTTATAGTGAATTAATCATTAAATATGTTGTCATTGGTAATTATTTTTAATTAGTTTGTTTTCGGTATTGATAATTAATTTATTTTTATTTAAATATTAAATCATTACTTTCCCTACTGTTGCACTCACTGGAGAGAGAATAGTAATTTTTACCCCTACGCTATCCAACACTTTCCCTACTGTTGCACTCTCTGGAGTGGGAATAAACATTTTTACCCCTAGGCTATCCAACGCTTTCCCTACTGTTGCACTCACTGGAGTGGGAATAGTATTTTTTACCCCTACGATATCCAACACTTTCCCTACTGTTGTACTCACTGGATTGCGAATAGTAATTTTTACCCCTACGCTATCCAACTCTTTCCCTACTGTTGCACTCACTGGAGTGGGAATAGTAATTTTTACCCCTACTCTATATAACACTTTCCCTACTGTTTCACTCACTGGAGTGGGAATAGTAATTTTTACCCGCCCGCTATCCAACGTTTTCCCTACTGTTGCACTCACTGGAATGGGAATAGTAAATTTTACCCTCCCGCTATCCTACGCTCAAAATATTGAATATTTTTTATTAATATTAAGTTAATATATATGTGTATTAAAAAAAATGCATGTTTATTTTTTTAACTTACATTATTTATTTATTAATTTTAAGGGTATTTAAGTATGTTTTAGTTAATTGTATTTATTATTTCATTAATTTTATATGACTTTTAAGACATTTAAAAAATTCAATATTTTGACTAAGTATATTATTTACAATGATATTTTGGATTCGATATTTTTGTACTTACCTGTTTGTATATAGGATATTCTGGCATTCTATATTTTGTCCACAATATTTTGGCAGGTCGATATTTTGCTCCTCGGTATTCTGTCAGTGATCCGTGGATATGGATCACATAGGAAATTTCTTAACCACATGGCTGCTAGGCGTTTTCCCGTCCTGCGCTGAAAAACCAAAATGACCATTATTCATGACGAGCTGGCCTTGTCATCCGCGCACGGCAGGTAAGCGCCATGACGAGCCCAGCTCGTCATTAGCTTCGAAGGGGTTAAGCTATGGCAAATATTTAACTATATGAAGAAAAATGTTGATAAAATTAAATTAGTTAGAAATTTTTAAACTGTAATTATGTGATTGATTGTTTAAAATGATCTTATTTTGGCATGCTCTATCATCATGTTTCAAACTTTAAACTGTGCTGTGAACAGTGAGATTGTGTTACAGCGAATCAGTGATAGAATATCGAGGAGCAAAATATCGACCTGCCAAAATATCGTGGACAAAATATAGATTGCCAGAATATCGAATTCCTATCTACTAACAGGTAAGCAAAAAAAATATCGAATCCAAAATATCGTTGTAAATAATATAGTTAGTCAAAATATTGAATTTTTAAATGACTTTAAAGTAATGTAAAATTAATGAAATAATAAATATAATGAAGTAAAACATACTTAAAAATACTAAAAAGTAATAAATAATTAATGTAAGTAAAAAAAATAAACACACATTTTTTAAATACATATATATATATATATTAACTTAATATTAATAAGAAATATTCAACATTTTTAGCTTAGGATAGCAGGAGGGTAACATTTAGGGGTCGATTCCGATTCGGGAAAAAAAACGTCCGTACGATTTGTTTCCGGAGCCCTCTTCGTACAAATCGTACCCGTTCGTCTGAGTCACGAAGTACGATCCGTATTCTGTGAATGCGTCCGAATCGTCGTGATCCGTACGTATTGCAAGGCTGAAACCGTGAACCGTACGACTCGTACACATACCGTAAGACTCGTACACATGCCGTACGACCCGACGAGTATGATCCGGACCGGGGTATGAGGACGCAATTCGTACGGTCCACGTCAGGTAAGGGCGAGTCGTACGGAAAAGCACACACACACATACACACCGTACAGTCCATACACCCCATGATCGCAGGGGTACGCATCGTACCCCTGCGATCATGGGGTGTACGAGCCGTACCCCCATTGTACGATCGGTGTAGAAGCCGTACCCCCATTGTACGATTGGCGCACGAGCCGTACCCCATGTACGATCGGTGTACGAGCCGTACCTCATGTACTATCGGTGTACGAGCCGTACCCCCATCGTACATGCGGTACGGCTCGTACACCGATCGTACAATGGGGTACGGCTCGTACACCGATCGTACAATGGTGGTACGGCTCGTACACCGATCGTACATGGGGTACGGCTCGTACACCGATCATACAATGGGGGTACGGCTCGTACACCGATCGTACAATGAGGGTATGGCTCGTACACCAATCGTACAATGGGGGTACGGCTTGTACACCAATCGTACATTGGGGGTAGGGCTCGTACACCGATCATACATGGGGTACGGCTCGTACACCGATCGTACAATGGGGGTACGGCTTGTACACCCCATGATCGCAGGGGGACGGTGCGTACCCCTGCGATCATGGGGGGTTCGCACCGTACCTGGGGGGCGCTTTCCGTACCTGTTTCGGCATGAACTCTGCTTTTACGGCTGTTTTCAGCTCCCGTAGAAAAAGGGTCGTACGGTGCGTACCCGACACGTATCGTACTTGCTGGGTCGTAAAAACCAGCTGCGAACCGTACAGATGTCGCGTACAGCGGGTTCCGAAGGAGAATCATACGGAGATTAGAGTTGTACGGTGTCTTGTACGACTCGTATGGAGTACGGCTCCTGGTACGAATCGTACTTCGTCGTACGTACGGGGGACGTTGCAGGGTACGATTCGTACGGGAAAAACGCTCCGAACGGCTATTCAGAGCGTTTTTTCCCAAATCGGAATCGACCCCTTACTATTCCTACTCCAGTGAGTGCAACAGCAGGTAAAACGTAGGATAACGGGAGGGTAACAATTACTGTTCCCACTCCAGTGAGTGCAACAGTAGGGAAAGCGTTGGATAGCGGGAGGGTAACAATTGCTATTCCCACTCCAGTGAGTATAACAGTAGGGAAAGCGTTGGATAGCAGGCGGGTAAAAATGACTATTCCCACTCCAGTGAGTGCAACAGTAGGGAAATCGTTGGAAAGTAGGAGGGTAAAAATTACTATTCCCACTCCAGTGAGTGCAACAGTAGGGAAAGCGTTGGCTAGCGTAGGGGTAAACATTACTATTCACACTCCATAGAGTGCAACAGTAGGGGTAAAAATTACTATTCCCAATCCAGTGAGTGCAACAGTATGGAAAGCATTGGATAGCGTAGGGGTAAAAATTTGTATTCCCACTCCAGTGAGTGCAACTGGAGGTAAAGTGTTGGATAGCGTCATGGTAAAAATGACTATTCCCACCCCAGTGAGTGCAACAGTAGGTAAAGCGTTGGATAGCATAGGGGTAAAAATTACTAATCCCACTCCAGTGAGTGCAACAGTAGGGAAAGTGATGATTTAATATTTAAATAAAAATAACTTAATTATCAATACCAGTAAAAACATAATTGAAAATAATTAGCAATTACAAAATATTTAATAAAAAATCCATTATAAATACCAATAAATATGAGTTATTAAAAATGTATTGCCTATTATTAACCAAGTAACAACCAATTAATTTTCAATACCAAAAATTAATATGTAATAAAAAATTGCCAATTATTAATTAATTAACAGTCATTATTTACCAATAAAAAAATATTTTAAATAATTTCTTAATTACAATTTAATTGCTTCCCACCCTATTCCCCTATAAACCCACAACCTGTTACATATAAAAAGTAATACAATTATTCATAAATTAATGAAAAATAATTACCAATTAATAAACAATAATTACCAATTAATATTTAACAATAAATAACCAATACTAATAAATAAAAATAAATAATTGCTTAATAACCATTAAATTACTTTCCACCCTATTCCCCTATAAACCCGCAACCCGCTACAGAACTAAAACGCAAAATTAAATAAAAAATAATTAAATAATTCCCAAAAAATTATATTTAATTTACTATAATTAAATTACTTACCACCCTATTCCCCAATAAACCCAAAACCCGCTACGGAATTAAATTATGCAAAAAGAAAATAATATAAAATTCATTACTTTAAAAAAATTCAAACATACATTACAAAAATAATACATACTTTTAACACATATACTAACACTTAAAACACTATAAAAAATTGATATTTTTAACAACTATATTATGACTGTCTATTTTACTAACTTCGATATTATGGAAATAGATATTTCTTACCTGAATTTCGATATTCTGCACCATTATATTTTGGCAATTCGATATTCTGTCCATTCTATATAAAAAATCGATATTCTGTCCATTCAATATTTTTTTTCGATATTGTGACTCTTCACTGTTACATTCCACTGACCTTGCTGGTTATATGTCAATGCAATTTATATATTGATGAATTCTCCTAATATTAATGAAAAACATTTTTTTTAAAGATTTTGAAAATAAAGAAGTGGTCTGACCAATACAATTTGAGATGATTTGATTGTGGTGCTTCTTTATGAAAATCAGGTCCACAGTAGAACCCTGGCTAGCAAAGATGGAATGCTGCAGAAGAATGTTGTCCAACAGGAAAGATTTGAGGGTGAATGAGTGGGTGCGTTGTGTTTTTCTCAGCGCAGGTTGAATTCTCACAGGAGATTTTGATTACAAGAGGGAAACTGGTGATCAACACTGTAATAAACAAAACCATCAAAAATCCTATTTTGTTTCCAGGAAAATGGTGTAAGATTTTGAGCTTCAATAGTTTATGTTTTGTGTTTTAAATCTCCACAGTGTGGCATTGGAACGAGTAGGAGATTATTGAGATAATCAGTTTGCATTGACAGCACCCTGTTGAGAACGACAGCTCCCCCATCTTCTTCTTTTGTTCTATTGGAATGTCCTTTTGTTGTGGTAAAATAGTGGTATGGAGCACAAGCAGAACCAAATATCCCTGAGTACAACAGTTTCAAGGCAACCATCTTGTTGAGGGAAGGTAATAAGTTGCTTTACAGAGAGCAGAACAACAGTTGGCAAGGCAGCATGATCTGTTGTGTAGCGGACGTGTTACTGGTTTCAGAGGAGGTGGATCTTCTGTGTTTGTATGTATAGCTTGATCTTCCACGCAGTTTAGGATATTCTAGCTTAAAAATATGGTAATTGTGTTCTCTTCCTCGAAATTATTTGGATCAATCCTGGCAACTTTTTTAAGCCGCTTAAGAAATCTTCGACCATTTTGGAGAAAAGAAACCATGAGTGTGCAACTCTCATCTCTCACTTAGTTATGCTTGTGTGGAGAAAGGAACACAAATCTTAGAGAAAATGTCTCATCTGTAGGTGAAAATACTGAACCCCAATGCTGAACCCCCACACTCCTTGAAATCAGTCCAAACACACACACACACGTATTGTCATTTTACAGCAACATTGTTTATTATGAATTATGAGCTACTCTTCTACAAATAACATGAGTAAGAATAATTGCCATAGGTATCAACAACTCAGTGAACAAAATGAATAAGCAAGTATTCACAAATCCAAGTTGTCTGGCTATTTTTAAGTGAAAGTGCTTATTTATTGAATGTCAAGTTTAGGTGGTTGGGTGAATGAATGGGTGAACGGAAAATAGGTAAAAGCTTAGATTGATGGTTGAGGACATGGATGAGTGGCAATGAGTTACCAAAGGCATGAATGGTTACTTAGTGAGTGAGTACATGGATACATGGAAGAAAGATAATATAAACAAACTGATCCTGAGTCTCCAGACTGAGGATTTCTACAGGGTGCAAAACACACCATGAAAGAATTCAACACAGTCTTTGTCAAAGGTGATTGTTGTAACAGCAGGTAGTGGCAACACTACCTGCGAACTGGAACACTTAAAACACAAGCACAATGAAGTGTGAAGAATCTGCATGAGACTGTCACTAGCCTTCGGGAGTTGCACTCTGGGGACGGTCAAAGGCGCAGGCTCTATCTTGGAAATTCCCTTTGCACAACAATAGACACTCCTTCCTTATCTACCCACACCCGCCATCAACCAAATGATACTGATCATGAAGGGATGATCAGCAGGTCCTTGCAAAGGGTACTGAAGCATTTCTAAAGCAGCCATGCCCCAATACTCCCCAAATGTGTGTCTAAGATCACATGCTTGTACTCTGGAAAGTGAGCAATATACTTCGGATGTCTGATAGGTTGTGCCACAGCCCCGCCTTGTGCTTGGCTTTATCTAATTGCAACCATACACTCACAGTGACTATGGAGTTATGCTATCAGTGACTTCACCCAGAGAACAAATATGAAACACAGAGGAGCAAGTCAGCGAAGGGTCTTGGAATTACATTTAAGCAAAACTTTATTTGAGTGGGGCCTATATCCTACATCACCAGATTCATAACCAAACAAGTAAAAGGGTCTGTTTAGTATTAACAATCAAAAAGCAGTATGCTGCAACCACTGCTTCATGTATATGTCCCAGGCCATAGACAGTAATCCCATGATGTCAGATTTCAGAGCTAGGCCTTGAATTTTATGGTCAGTTACAAAACTTTGTCTTCGGCACACACCCAGGATTATTGTGTGCTCTGGGCCAAAACGACAAGCTACCAGATAAACTACAGCTGGAGTCACTCAGGGCAGGAGTGCCCCTCTGTACTTCCATGCAGGGGACAAATGAGTCCCAACAATGTGCCAAGAGTAAGGAATTATACAGTTATGGACTTTATATGATAAGTGGTCTTTCTAGTTATGTTTGAGTGTCCCTCATAACTTGTTTTAGAGATTTTTCATACATATGACAATAATATGCTCTAAATTTTGAATATCTCATAAATATTTTTTGAGTCCAACTTCCTTCTGTCTCAAGCCTAATGTATCTTATTCTTGACTGGTAATAAATACAATAGATGAATAGACTTGAATTAAGAGATTAGATATTGCTATTCAGAGTTTTATTGATGTTTTAGTGATACAGTATGCAAAAAAGAGAAGTTGTTTGTTTACTTCTCTAACTAACACAAACATGTTGCCTTTCAGTCACTTATAAACTATGAAAACACAAGGAGATGATGAGCTGAGCAATGAAACTTTTCGGACACTCATCCCCAGTCACAGATCTGGGTTGAATCGATTATCGTTCTTTAGACAACCCAGTAAAGACCCAGCCATATGCAAATCAGTCTTGACCCTGTTCCTTATGGGAACAGTCCAGCCCAAACTGCCAAGCCAGGAGGCAAGCACACAAAAGACCTTGGAGAACCTTGGAAGCAGGATGTAGAAAGCAAAGTCCAGTCCTTTCACTCCCAGGACAGAAGCAGCAAGCAGAAGACCTGTACAACAAAGGGACAGGCAGAGTGGTAGTCCCTCCTACAGCATCTAGGTCTACTTCCTAGGAAATTGCCTCTGGTCCACAAGTGTTCCAATTTGAGAGTGTCAGAGGCCGAATTCGTATAACCCTTTCTGCCTTTGTAGTAGGCAAACTTCAAAGGAAAGTCTTTGTAGTGCACAAGACCCTGTCTATCTCTGACTTGACCCCAGACACACTACAGGGGGATGAGGACAGCTTTGTGAGAGAACAGGCACAGACCTATTCAGGTGTCAGTTACAAGTCCTCCCACCACTCTAGCTCAGGAAGGCCCATCGGCCTAGTGATGGCCCATCAGGATATGCAAGGCACACTGAGGCTCCCTTTGTGCGACTGTCTAGAGTGAATTCTAAGAGCCCAACTCTCACCCCTACCCAGACGTGGATTCTACTGACAGGCAGAGACACAGAAAGGTTAAGCAAAAAAAATGGCTACTTTTTAAAAATGACATTTTCCAGCATGCAGTTTAAAACCAACTTTACTAAAAGATGTATTTTAAATTGTGAGTTCATAGACTCCAAACTCCAAATCTCCCTCTGCGCCCAACGAGAAAGTACACTTACAAGTTGTTTTATGGTAATCCCCATGTTATCCTATGGCAGAGATAGTCCTTACAATAGTGGAAAACGAAATTAGCAGTATTTCACTGTTAGGACATGTGAAACACATCGGTACATGTGCTAACTTTTGAATACATTGCACCCTGCCCATAGGGCTGCCTTGGGCCTACCCTAGGGGTGACTTAAATGTAGTAAAAGGGAAGGTTTGGGCCTGGGAAGTGGGTGCACTTGCCAGGTCAAAATGTTAGTTCAAAACTGCACACAGACAAACTGCAGTGGCAGGTCTGAGCCATGTTTGCGAGAGCGCTCATGTGGGGGCCAGAATCAGTGTTGCAGACCCACTAGTAGCTTTTGATTACCAGGCCATGGGCACACCTGGTGCACTTTACTATGGACTTACTAGTCAATCATATAGGCCAATCATGGATACATAAATAACCAGTACAATCTACACAGGGATAACTTGCACTTTAGCACTTGTCAGTAATGGTAAAGTGGCCAGAGTCCTAAAACCAGCAAAAAGAAAATGCAAGACACAGTCAAAAACAAGAGAACAGATGCAAAAAGACTGGGGAAATCATGATAAAAGTTGCAAGTTCTAACAACACCTATGTTGGTGCTACTGTTCATCACGACATATCAATCAATCAATCAAAACATTTATAGAGCGCACTACCTACCCGTAGGGTCTCAAGGCGCTTGGGGGGGGGGGGGGGGGTGCCGCTACTGCTCGAACAGCCAGGTCTTGAGCTTCTTCCTGAAGGAGAGGTGGTCTTGGGTCAGGCGCAGGTCGGCCGGGAGGGAGTTCCAGGTCTTGGCGGCCAGGTAGGAGAAGGACCTTCCGCCTGCAGTGGCTCTACGGATGCGTGGGACGGTGGCGAGGGCGTGGCTGGCAGATCGGAGGTGGCGTTTGGGAGCGTAGAAGTTGATGCGGTTGTTGAGGTAGCTCGGGCCTTGATCGTGGAGAGCTTTGTGTGCGTGGGTAAGGAGGCGGAAGGTGATTCTCTTGTTGACCGGGAGCCAGTACAGGTCTCTTAGGTGTCCGGAGATGTGGCTGTGTCGTGGGATGTCGAGGATGAGTCTGGCTGAGGCGTTCTGGATGCGCTGGAGTCTCTTCTGGATCTTGGCGGTGGTTCCGGCGTAGAGTGCGTTGCCGTAGTCCAGTCGGCTGGTGACGAGGGCCTGGGTGACGGTCTTCCTGGTCTCCGTGGGGATCCACCAGAAGATCTTCCGAAGCATGCGCAGGATGTTGAAGCACGACATACTTGAGGAAACTAAACATAATGGGCACATTTCCATTCCCGATTGTACAAAATCAGGGATGATGTGATTCTTGTGTCGTACTACCGGTAAATGTTGGTGAACACCCACAAACGTATACATTTGTGGGTATTTAGAAATGATTTGAAGATTTATGACCCTGGAAATGCATGTTATTTGGCATCTGTTAGGGCCATGAGTAAATGTGTTTCCAGAATAGAAGTAGGTATGGTATAACCTTAAAATTGAATGGAGCATCAGGAAATGGTTTTTCTCCAAGGTGAAAATATATTATTCCCCAAGGGCAAAGAGAAAAAAGTAAGTCAACAAATGCAATAGTCATTTGCATCTTACATCCCTATATTGAAAAGTATAGCTGTTACAGTTCTGCATATCAAATATACATGGAGAAGTGTGGCTCACTGGTTAGAGGAGGCAGACCTGGAAGCAGAGGTCAGCCCAGGACCAGGGTTCAATTTCCGGCTCGAGGGGTCTTGAGTCCTAAAGTGTCCATGGACTCGACAATTCTCACTCCGGTGCCTACTCGATTCATGGGTTCACACTCTGCGACTCTGGGCAATAGTTTGCTTAATCTCAACAACGGCCTCTTGTGGCGGGATGCCTGGCTTTCACCTTGCGGATACCCTGCCGGGGTTATCTCACAGGGGAATACCAGGACGGGTTCCCTAAGCAAGCGCTTAGAAAACGGTTGGTGATTTGCGCTATATAAATTCCTGTACATTTACATTTACATGTTGCTACTCTGTGCTATATGTGATTGTCACAGTTCACAGAAATACTTTCAGAAGTCTTCTTTAATTCCCCAAAATTGTAAACTTGCTCCAAACATAGGCCTAATTCATATAGGAGGGAATTTCTACTTTTTGTTGACTTGTATGTGTATTGGAATCACAAAGAACATATAACTAATTAGGCACTAGTCCTTGAAATGGACTTGCCATCTCATTTCCTCCATTATGAAAAAGGATCTAAAGCTGTGCAGAGTGGACCTTACATAGCACATCAAACACCCACAGTTTGTGTGGGTTTTGATCTCTGGATCCAAATCCTTATGGAGTTGTGAGACCTAAAAATACATCACACACTTCGCTAGCAAAGTGCCATATTTCAGTTCCAAAGTTAGGAATAGGCACAGAATCTTACCAAAAGTGGGAATGAGAGCACAGAGTGCAAACAGGCCCTTTCCTGTCAATGACTCTATAAGTGTGACAAAGGGCTCTACTGTGTGTGCTGAACTGGGAGCTAAAAGAAAACCACGATGGACAGTGGAGAACCACTGGACACTTTTCAGCTCGGCATGGATAACACTAGCTAATTCTATGCTTAAAGGCTTTACTGCAAAAATTGCAAAAAACTAAAAAGCTTTGTCAATTTCTAGTTCAGCATGGATGGCACTGTGCCAATCCTTTACTTAAAAATGCTGCTAGAATAACAAACATTTGAGGTGAGCAGATTCAGTGTGTCAGTGGTGTAAGATTCTCTATATAAAGGAGCTGCTCTCCACCTAAACTTGGGAACTACCCAGAGTTCCCTGCTTCCTTTTTTGCATAATTTATGTGCAACTGAAAGCCTGAAAGGGAACTGTCTTGACATATACTGGGTGCTCCATTGTGTTTAGACAAGGCTAAACCTCTCTGCTATTATTCTAATGAAACGCATGTCAGAGGTTACTTTTATACAGTCTAGGTTGGCTTGGATGGTAATTTACAAATCCAAAGTTGTAATGCTCTGCCTGGAATGATAAAAGGCTGTTGTAATTTTTCAGCTCGGTGTGGATGGCACTAGCAAATCCTATGCCTAAAAATGTTACTGTACAAATGACTAAAATCTTTTCACTCCTTATCTCGGCATGGATCGTAATCCTATGCTTAAACAGTTTGCTGGAAACACAGGCATTTGAGGTGAGCAGATTCAGACTGTTGTGGTGTTTCTGAGCCTGAATGAGTATTGTACTGATGTATTTTTTGCTAGTTGCACATGGAATGTTTTCGAGAGATCTGGCAAGCTTGGGCCTAGAAAAAGGGAGGGGTCCCAAATCACATTTCCCCATTCAATTTTCCATAAGAGATTTAGACACAGCTACAGCCCAATCCACAGAGTGGATTTACACCAAATTTGGCAGACAGTTAGATCCTGATCTAGAATGAGTGTTTTTTTCTTATTTAGTGTAAATCCATTCCGTAATTTTTTATGCAATTAAGGCTAAACAAATTGTTTATATCATGTCGTGGAGGATCCGGGGAGCCGACAGATCACTTGCTGGGATCTGACTAGCTGCCAGCACATCAACCAGGAAGTAGTGGCAGCCATTTTAGGACATGGAATTCAGTCTGAGCACTATCAATCAATCAATAGTTCTTTATTCGGTACTTAAAAAATACCATAAAAGTACATATTATACAGTTAAAATCAATAAAAATACAGTTCATAAAACAATGGTTTGAGACAATTAACCAATAATTCATTCAACACCGCCCTCTTGAGTTTCTTAGCCTTAAAGCAACCTTAATGAAATTCATAATGCAGAACAGTGTATGAGGATCATTGGCCCTTTGCAAGAATAATAAGGCAACCTTGGCATGTTTAAACTTTGCCTGTTTTAAAATTCCTACTAGAAAACTACGCCTAGGTAAAATATAAAATAGGCATAATAGTACAAAATGAAGGGTATCCTGCGGAGACCTATTGTCGCAGCCACAGGAACCCTTCTGCTCAACAGTAAAAGTAAAACCTGGTGGATCCGCCAGTAAGTGGTGTAAAAGGTTGAGCTTAAAACGAGTAATTAAAAATCTATCCTGTGCGTTATACATAAGAGCGAGATAAGGTTCCATTCCCTCCTCTATTTTCACCATTCTATAAGCACCGACTGAGGTCTTACTTCCTTCCGCAGCCACTCTGCGTGAGGCTACCAGATCCAGGAAAATTCTTTTGACTCTCAATTTGTCTTGGGGGATAATTTCCGGTGGATTGGTAAAAAGATCCTTACAACCAATTCCCTCAAGTGTGGACTTCACGTATTTTAACCAGGGAATAGTCATTCCTTTGTCCCTTTCTGTGTAGTCTTTAATAATGTGTCTGCTCAGGTCTGCCTCAGTGTTAGACCAAATCTTTAGCCAGGCCATAAGAGGTCTGACCTTTATCAGGTCCTCAATTTATACCTAGGCTGTCCTGTTTTCAGTTTCTATTTTTGGTAAATTCTGGTAGGGTTTTTTCAGTGTTTTCAATATCTTAAAAAACAGTTGTTATCAGTGGTTACACATTTTCACGCCACTAAAAACAACAGAAAAAGTGTTTTTCCGGTGTTTATGGAACGTTTTGCTTTTATCATTGCTTGCTTTCTGCACTGAAAGAACATGGTATATAGACAGTGTACGTATAGTGTATATGAGGTCCATAGAGATTTTTGCAAATTAATCTTATTGTAGTACACCATACAATACTTCTTCAGTGAGTCTTTGGTCATGTGCGCTCGCGCTTTCCTTCCCATGTAAACTTCTGTGAAAAGGCCCTCTCAGCATTCATAGCCCCTTCGGCTGGGAACCGTCAGCTAAGGGGCACAGTTGGGATGACTCTTTCTTTGATGCCACATCAAGCACGAAATGATAAATATTTGCGTTTTAGTTCCTGGGCATAAGAAAACAGTGCACCAGAATGGACTAAAAAGTCAATAGCATCCCTCATTAACTCTGAAGATTGTAAAGATGCTTTCAGCATACCATCTAACAAGTGGCAAGGATCTCTTACAGGGAATCACTTCAGCTCGGGTATCAATTTTGACAGGTCATCACACAATCTTTTTATATACGTAGTTGAATCACTACAAATACAAACAATATCACTCCAATCTTTGTTGAACTTGGAAAGAATCTTTTTTGCAGAGCATAATAAGTGACACTGCATTCCATGTTTTCCAAAAGTCTGGTGTCACTTTTTCACCACTATCCCAGATTCTTGGTGATACATATATACTTGTCACTATACCTTGCATTTAATGTTTAAAGCCTGAGGTGTCACCTACTATCAATACTGACCCACTAGAAACTATTTTCTGATGTATTAAGGGTTTTTACCCTTTCTCTGTGGGTAAATGTGATGACACATATTAGGAAATATTTTTATGAAACTAGCCATTTTACCTATCAGTGAAAGAATCCAATGCAGCCAAAATATCAAATGTGAGTTTGATATGTCCTGATTCTCTACAGTTTATAAAAGAATTAAACTAAACCTAAAACGTGAAACTAAACCCTGCATCTTTAGACCAAAGGCCATAAAACTGAAAAAAGTAAAAGGAAGAAGAAAAAATATTTTAGTGGCATCCCTAAAGATCAAACCTCAAGTAGAATAATGTTAGCCAGTCTTTCTTACTGCTAGCTTGTATAACAAAGTTACATTTTATTGACCCCTTCAGAAAGAACAAAATGACTCTTTCACTTTCTTTTTCCTTTCTTTGAATGGCATTTAGTTTGTGGTTGTGCAGGTGTTTTTTCAGTGTTTATATGTTTTCACCGGTGAGGGCTATTTTTCTTTCAGTGGGGTTTTATCAGTTATTATAGGTTTAAACCTAAAACCCCACAGCCTATTTATACCCTTCCTAGTTCTTCATGGATGATATAAGCGGGAGTACTTTGTGGGGTTTTGAGCACCTTTCTCAAATATTTATTCTCCTCTAGCTGTAATTGCTGGGTGCTTACAAAACCCCAGACTTCAGACCCATATACCACTTTTGAGCAACAAATTGAGCTCATAACTTGTTCTGGCGACCACCGGCCAGGCCTGCGTCCATAGTTCATTATCGCCCCAGTCGATGCCACGAATTTGGAACACCGCTCTTCAAGTAAAATTTTTTAATTTAAAAGCCTATCAAATAGCAAGCCAAGGTAAGGGAAGCTCTGTACCTGCCCTAATTTATGTGTGCCTATTTTGTAAGAGAACTTCTTGCAGGGTTTGGTTCCAGCCAGCATAACATAGGACTTGATTAGGTTTGCCGACAAGTCTAAGGTGTCCATAAAACTGACAAATCCATCTATCAGGCACTGAAGTCCCTTGGGGGTTCGGGCTAAAAGAACCGCATCATCTGCGTACAACAACACAGGGACAGGACGGGAACATACTCGGGGGGAGTCTACTTTTAATTTGACTAATGCCTGGTCTAAATTATTAATGTATAAGGAAAACAAAAACGGGGCCAGGATACATCCCTGTCTAACCCCGCTATTGCAGCCAAAATGTGCCGTGGTGCCCCCTTCCAAATTAAAACGCACTTTGGCAGTAGTGTTCCAGTGCAGTGCTCTCAGGATGTTAACCAGGCCCTGATCAACCCCTAATCTTGACATCAAGGCCCACAGCTTCTCTCTATTAGCGTGGTCAAAAGCTGCGGTAAGGTCCATGAACCCAAGATATACAGCCTCGTTACTAACTAGAGTGTATTTTGCCACCAATAGATAGAGGTTCAGGCACTGGTCCGTTGTTGATCTCCCTACCCTGAACCCATACTGGGTAATAATTTGGTGTTCATCGGCCCTGTCCATAAGGCGGTGGAAGACCACTCGTCCCAACACTTTGGCCGTCACATCGATCAAAGATATGGGGCGATAGCACTGGGGATTGTCCCTATTCCCTTTTTTGAAAATAGGGACTATTGTTGCCGAAGACCATGAACGCGGTAGGCCAGTTGCGACTGCCGCGTTAATCACCCTTGTAAGAATAGGGGCCCACAGCTCCACCTTGCTTACATGGAGGTCTGGTGGGGTACCATCTGAGCACTAAAAACAAAACAAAAAAAAGACATAGGGGGTAGGACAGGGATACCCCGACCCTCAAGGCCTGGTGAGTGGGTCCGACAGGACCACACCTACAGCAACATTATTCTTTTAATTCAGCTGCAAATGTGCAGAGGATCGCTTAATTAATTGACAATCTGCATATTCAAGGTAAAATAAAAAAGAGTGCTTTTTTTAAACCCAGTGAGAAGTCCCAGAGACCCCCATCCGAGGGGCAAGTAAATAAATAAACAGTACAGGGCACACAGCCCCCCTCTCTTAGACTTAAAAGCCCCAAGGGATCCAATTCCCTGAGGCTGTAACTCAAATTAAAAGGGAGGGGGCTGCACTGTGTAGGGTTAGCTTTACATACGGTAACAAAATATTAATGTATGTAAAAAAAAATCCTAGAAATTCACTGGAAAGCAACAAAGGTTAAAGTAACGTTATAGTTAGGTGAAATGTTTAGTAACAACGTAACATTTTAGGTTTAAATCTTTTTTATTCGCATTTCGTAAACAAACAGTGTGATACACATATGTTCTCCAATGCTTTTCAGATGAACCAACAATGAAATGCACGTATATGAGGGAGCCAACAGACTCACCTGGTCAAGTGGCCAAAAAAGGAAACTTATTCTACCCTCCCATTCCAGCCCCCACCCCGACCCTCGTTTACCAACTAAGAGACTTGTGCAAAACAAGCTTATTTCGCCTCCGTCGGCGAGGTATCTTGGGGCTCCTTCCCAGGGGGGCCCGAGAGATGCAGCAGGCGAAGGTACCTCGGGCAGGTGAGCTCCCTAAACTCAGAGCCCAATAGGGCGAGAAATGGTTCCCAGAGATCTACAAAAGTGGAACCCTTCCCATTTAGTGTAAGAGTTTTTTTTTCCATCCCCAAAACCTGCCACAAACACTGCAACCAGCCCGTGAATGTAGGGGTAGGAGTGGTCCTCCAGTGGATCAGGATGTTCTGCATGGCCGATCCCAGGGCGACCGCCATCTGGCGGCCCCTCAGTGATCTGAGCCAGTATGTGAGAGGATTCGGGAGGTCCAGAGGAACATAGCTGGGAAAACGTGGTATCTGAGTGTCGAAGTGTTTGCCTATTTCATCAAAAACTTGCGCCCAATACGTGTGCAATTGTTCACAGTAGGTGCACCAGTGTGCCCCGCTTCCCACAGCCCTGCCAGCAGTCGCCACTCAGTTGGGGATCCATCGAGTGTAGGCGGTCAGTTGTGTAATACCAGTAGGTGGTCACCTTACTCAGGGTCTCTGTCAGTCCCATGTTGCGTGCGGAGTGACCGCCTCTATAATATATCCCCTCCCATTCCTTGTGGCTGAGGGCTCGTCCTAGGTCCCGCTCCCAACACGAGCACCCTGCGTTATAGGAATGTGTGTGTCTGGCTAGTAGCATCCTGTACAGGTCCGAAATGAGCTTTTTATCAGATGAGCACGTAAGTAGCCATTTTTTGTAGGGGGTGAGGAGGCTCTGTGCGCCCGGTTCCACCAGGGGCTGGAGAGCCCAATGCCAGAGCTGAAGGTAGTGGAATCTTTCCGATTCCAGAATCGCATAGAGTGAGTGGATCTGGGGGAAGGTAAGAATCCCATTGAGATCGAACAAATGCCCCAGGGACCGACAGCCGATAGTGTGCCAGCTCGCGAAGTTGGTCTCACCCATCCCCGGTTGAAATTTGGGATTATCAAAGAGCGGGGTGAGAGGAGATAGGAAGGCAGTCAAATTGTGCTTCTCACTAGTCTGGTCCTAGGCCTCCAAAATCATCTTCGTGCTGTGGGAGGCATAAAGATTGGCGGGCCTGTGGGCTTTACACAGAAAGAGGATCCTCTGCAATGTCGTGGCCGCCACTGCTTGGTCTTAGAATAGCCCATTCTTCTCAGATTCGGACCTGCTCCATTAGATCCAAATGTCGAAGTTACGTCGCCTGAAAATAGAGCCGAAGGTCCGGGACCACCAGACCGCCCTCCTCTGGAGGCATCATCGTGATGACTCCCTACATGCGGGGCCGGTGGCCCCACCAGATGAACTGTGACAGCTCCAATCGAACCTGCTTGATCCAGCCCTTGGGTGGCCGCAAGGTCTGGAAAATATAACGTTTTTGAGGGAGGATTGTCATTTTTATGGCAGCCACTCTCCCCAACCAGGAGATCAGAAAATACTTCCACCGCCTCAACTCCACCCAGATCTGCACCAGCAGTTTAGCGTAGTTGATAGTGGCTATCTCTGGCAGTGTGGGGGCATATAGGGCACCAGTCGTGAGGCTAAGATCCCGGTGAAGAGTTTTAGATTGATGTTGAGGAGGGATATAGTGTGGTAGGCCCCACATCTAGTCTTGTACTTCCCAGCCTTCAAAATAACCACAATGTCTGCCTCAAACATGTCCTCCGGGATTGACGCGTGAGCGCAAAGGAATTAAAAAGGCGCATTAAAAGGGGTGCTATCGTTGGGCAGAAGGTTTTATAAAAGGCTGCCGTATTGACATCATGCCCGGGGAATTTAGCCAGCTTGAGGCAAGAAATCACTGCTATTACCTCCTCTATGCGTATTTCTCTCTCTAGGTGGTCAGCTTGTGCCTGTGTGAGGATGGGAAGCTACTCTGCTGCTATGTACGCATCTCTGAGTGAGCCGTCCAATGCCTGCGCTGCATACAGCTGAGCATAAAAGTCACGGAAGATGGTTGCAATGTCAGCATCGGCCATCACCACTCATCCCGCGCTGTTGCTCAGTTCCTCAATCCCGTGGCGGTGACTGAGCTCGCGCAGTTTGTGGGCAAGTAAGCAGCCGCACCGGTCACCCCCTGTGGGAGGGCGGGTTTGATAAACAGGCGAGGAGGCTGTATGAATTTTAAAAAAGGTTGGTTTTTATTTTCAATAATAGAAGTGGTAGGTTGTTCAGAGTGTTTTCCTTCCTGTTCTTCTCCCGATGTATACTGGGTTGATCTTGATGGGGATTCCGAGGTAGGTGTTCCCGGCTCCTCCACTTCGTTCTCAAGGTTGTCTCCCCGAAGGCTCATAGGTTAGAAAAAGAGGCAGCAGTCAGATATGGGTTTTTATGAAAGTTTGTCTTTATACCAGTCACCACACCTTCTAGTGCTTAAGGGGGGGGGGTTTCTTCTTTTGTGCTTGGTGGGGTAGGGGAAAGAATTGGTATCACGTGCCTAGGGGTCCTGGTAGTGCACGGTTCAAAACGTGTTGCTTTGCCATGAAAAAGAAACAAAATGAAGCGGTTCAATTGGAGTGATAATACGAAGGGTGTCACTAGTTTAGGGACACCACTGTGGACTCACAACACACAGGCTCTGCAACGCAAGACTACCCGCCCCTTACCCGTAACCCACCCCGATTTCAACACCCGCTTCCCTTAACCCCAATCCTTGATCCCTTGACACGCTCTCACTCACCGGCTCTGCCGCTCCCCAGCATCTTCCGGAGGGCACCACCAATCCTCGCACCACCTCTCGTCCGGTTCCACGTCTTCTATTTCAGTCCAGCGTTTCCTCCTTCCAAGATGTCCTTGTTCCTGGGTTTTCCCTTGGTCGTCCGCGTACAGGGTCCGTTCTCATTTTTCCTCTCTTCCGACTTTCTTCCTGTTGCCAGCGCACCACCAGTCTGAGACGCCTCCTTTTTGATTCTGCCTGATTTAATTGGATTGCAGAAAATACTTCCAGAGTTTTTCCTGCCCACTTCTGGGTCTCCCTCTGCGTCTTGCCGTGGAGAGACAGGATAGGGGTATGATTTTTGTAGTCCTCTTTCATAGTCCTTCACCTTCCAGTCATTGAAAGGATCCTGTGTTTTAAGGGAATAGTCCTCTGACAACAACATCCCGGTGAGTCCTTCCTGCGTTTTCTCACACCCCATATAAAAAGCATGGCATTGGCGGAGAGCAGCGTACTCCGTCCTATCGTTATCAATAGCCGCAAACTGGGCCCTCACTGCGTGCAATTGTCTCTAGGTCCTGGTGCCCCGGTGCGCTGGTGCATCTATTCCTGCTCGCTAGTGTGCTGCGTAAGATCTTCCCTCTTGCTCCTACGCTCAATGTTATCCACCGTCATAATGGCAATGAACTCCCCCCTCATTTCTGCCTTAAGCGCTGCCCATGATGTGGAGAGGGGTGTTTTGTGATTGTCGTTATGCGTCAGGAAGTCATCTATCACGATCTGCACTTGCTTGACCAAGTCAGCAAGGTGGAGGAGGGTGTTGCACAAGCACCAGTGGCAGGAAGGGCGCTGCATTGGGGGTATTGTAAAGGTAACTACAACTGGGGGTGATCGGAAAGAGAGGCAGTCAAAATCTCCGACTCCTCCATCAGGGATCAGAACGCCTCTGTGCCAAGGAGATATTTGGTGCATGCATAGGTCCTTTGGACACTCGAATAGAATGAGTACTCGCGGCTATGTGGGTGGGTAAGCCGTCATAGATCCATGATCCTCAACTCCCTCAATCTGTCCAGGCCCCTCCGGGAGAGCACGACCATCTGGCCTGAGACCTGCGTGGATCTCTCCCTCAAGTTGTCCATCACCAAATTCAAGTCCTCGCCAACAGGATCCTATGCTCTATTGTCATTGTAGCTTCAGTCAATGCGTCATGCAAGAACCTTTCTTGTCCCTCATTGGGGGGCACAGATGGACCCTACTGTGAGCGTCAACACCTGATAACGAACTGATATGTGAGAAGCCTCCCTCAAATCTCTGCCTTTCTCTGAAGAGCCTGTCCCCGAAATGAGCGCGAAACCAATATAGCTACCCCTGCCGCTTTGGTAATGCTACAAGAGAAGAAGCCCCGAGCTAGTGGAGGCACCTCCTGTACGAGACAAATGTCTGCTTTTGAGTATTCAAGGTAGGAAAAGACTGCTCTCCGCTTGATAGGGTTGTTATGCCCTCACATGTTCAGGGTAAGGATACGAAGTGTGGAGAGGGCCCTCTAGAGAGTGAGTGATCAAGACCACTTCTGAACACCAGGGTCTAACGGGCAGGAATTATTAATCAGTAAAGGCAGACTAGTAAAGCCGGTATTAAAAAGCAGTGGACGAGGGCCCACAGAAGAACAAAAGAAAAAAGAAACCCCAACAAGAACCATGATGTCCTGAGAAGATATGATGTCCAACCGACCTCAATGGGAAGCCATAGGATAAGCTCTCCTATCGGGAAAGGGGAAGGTTGCAAGCAACCAACATCTGGAACTTACAAGTCCGTCATCCCAGGATGAGCAAAAAAGGTCCAACAGGGGCTCCATGGGGTGGCCAATATTACACCCTCCCCGCCTCCCGCCTCAATAGAGTAAAGAACAGATAGGCCCTTCTAAAGTCATGAGGAGTGGATTTTTGCTAGTTCCTCAGGGAGGGACTCCAGGGCGGCCCTTAACTCAGCGCGATTTCTCTGGGGTCTGGCCATTTGGGGCGCCTTCGGCATCATTGTCTCTGCCAACCCGATGGCGAAACATCCCCAGCGGGGCTCGAGCTGGTCCGGGAAATCAACGCCAAGAAGTCTTCTGGCCTCCGTCAGGGAGCGAAGCTGGTACTATTTCCCGTCCATGCATAAAATCAGTCAGAACGGGTGCCCTCAGGAATAAGAAATGTCCTGTTGGTGGAGATGAGACATGATGGGCCGAAAAAGCCTGCATTTCTGCAATGTAATCGCTGCAAGGTCCTGGTAGAGGACTGGACGTTGGTCCTGGTAGACGATTGGGTGCATGGTCCTGGCCTTGCGGAGGATCTCCTCTTTTGTGCGATAGTCCTGGATGCAGGCCAGGATTTCTGCTGGTGCTGCCCTGTCAGCTCTAGGGGGGTCCAACCCGGTGGGCTCTTTCAATCTTGATATCGAAGTCAGGCGCATTTTTCAGCACGTTGTTGAACAGCCCCCTCACAATGGCGATGATGTCTCCCGCCTCTGCATTCATAGAAACTTCTCAGATCCTTATGTTGTGTCTCCTGGAACGATTTTCCAGATCTTCAAGATGTGTTTGGAGATCTAGCTGCTGCTCATGGATGTGGATGACCTCCTGCTGGAGCGCGGAGAGTTCTGTGTCCATATCGTTCTCCAATGTCATCAACGTCCCTGTGAATGTCCTTGATCTCAGACCTGAGATCACATTTCATGGTCTGCAGGTCCTCCTGGAGCGGATCTATGACAGAATATCGACTACAAAAATATCGACCTACAAGAATATCGAGTCAACAATATCGAGGGCAAAAATATCGACATCCTATCTACAACATGGTAAGTACAAAAATATCGAAAAAATAATATCGTTGTAAAAAATATCGATGTTAAAAATATCGATTTTTTTTTAATATATATAAATGTAAAAGTAAGTATATAACACTAATAAATAAAATAAACATATTTAGAAGTATCTAATAATGTTTAAAATTAATAAATAAAAATATATACAGTAAAGATATAATATATATGTACTAAACAATAAGTATTAATAATTAATTTACTAAAAATACCCCTTTACCCAAAAACTGAAAACTGACCCTGAACCCTAAAAATACCCCTTTACCCAAGAACTGAAAACTGACCCTGAACCCTAAAAATACCCCTTTACCCAAGAACTGAAAACTGACCCTGAACCCTAAAAATACCCCTTTACCCAAAAACTGAAAACTGACCCTGAACCCTAAAAATACCCCTTTACCCATGAACTGAAAACTGACCCTGAACCCTAAAAATACCCCTTTACCCATGAACTGAAAACTGACCCTGAACCCTAAAAATACCCCTTTACCCATGAACTGAAAACTGACCCTGAACCCTAAAAATACCCCTTTACCCATGAACTGAAAACTGACCCTGAACCCTAAAAATACCCCTTTACCCAAAAACTGAAAACTGACCCTGAACCCTAAAAATACCCCTTTACCCATGAACTGAAAACTGACCCTGAACCCTAAAAATACCCCTTTATCCATGAACTGAAAACTGACCCTGAACACTAAAAATACCCATTTACCCATGAACTGAAAACTGACCCTGAACCCTAAAAATACCCCTTTACCCAAAAACAGAAAACTGACCCTGAACCCTAAAAATACCCCTTTACCCATGAACTGAAAACTGACCCTGAACACTAAAAATACCCCTTTACCCATGAACTGAAAACTGACCCTGAACCCTAAAAATACCCCTTTACCCAAAAACTGAAAACTGACCCTGAACCCTAAAAATACCCCTTTACCCATGAACTGAAAACTGACCCTGAACACTAAAAATACCCCTTTACCCATGAACTGAAAACTGACCCTGAACCCTAAAAATACCCCTTTACCCAAAAACTGAAAACTGACCCTGAACCCTAAAAACACCCCTTTACCCAAAAACTGAAAACTGCCCCTAAACACTCAAAATACCCCTTTACCCAAAAACCCAAAAATGACCCTGAACCCTAAAAATACTCCTTAACCCAAAGTTAAATAATATTATTTAATTAGCAATTAATAATTAATTAACAATAACAATAAAGTAAATATATTAGCACATAAGCTGTAATTAATATAATTTAATAATTATTATCATTTTTCCCCAATTAATTAATTAACAGTAACTAAAAATTATATATAAATAAATTACTCTAATAATGTAATTAACTAACTAATATTATTTAATTACCAATTAATTACTAATTTAAAATATGTACCAAATTATATTAAATAATTAACTAATTAATATTAATTATTTGCCAATTAATTACTTATAAATATTTAAAAACATATATTAATTAATTAATTATTATTAAATTACTCCCCACCCTATTCCCCTATAAACCCACATCCCGCTACAGAAAATATATATCAATTAATCAATTAATTATTTCCCAATTAATCAATATTAATTAGCAAATAATTATAATTAATTAATTAATCCTACTAATTATTAATCAACTTACCATAATTAAATTACTTCCCACCCTATTCCCCTATAAACCCACAACCCGCTCCGCTACTAAAACATCAAATTTACTTATAAATTTCTATATTATTATAGAAAATGTATACACATATAATAGTAATTATTTTAAATACTTAAATTAAACATATAACACATACATAATAAAAAACTATAAAATAATACAAATATCGATATTAGTGTCATCGAAATTATTAACATCGATATATATGCTATCGATATTACTAACTTCGATATTACTTACATCGATATTAAGTATTTCGATATTACTTACCTTGGGTCGATATTCTGTCCTACGATATTCTTGCCTTCGATATTATGCTCCTTCGATATTACAGACTCGATATTATGGTAAGTCGATATTTACAACTCGATATTTTGACTGTCTACCTCCTGGAGCGTCGTAAACAGGGACTCAAGAAAGGCACACGTCACCGGTTCCTCTCGAGCGTCTCTAGATGTGAGGGTGGACTTGGTCTCCAGAGACAAATAAGCAATCTTGGAGGGGCCCCGTTTGGTGCGAGAGAAGAGGTCCTTCACTGTAAGATTGAGCTTAAAGTCTCTCTGGGCTTTATCCCTCCTGGCACGGGTAGAGGTTATATCCCAGTTCTGTGGCACAAGGAGCGAGCAGCGTAGACCCACTCCCACGTCGGGTAGGGGCAAAGCTGCGTGAAGCAAGGAGGGACGCAGGGGCCCTGCCCAACAGCACTCCGAGGCCCAGTACAGTGTCTATGGCAGGTGGGCACCAAAGGGGGCAGCAGCCATATTTGCATGCATGCACCGTCCTCCCAGAACGGCGCACTCCAGGCTGCGAAGACCCCTCACTATACGCTCACGGGATCAGGCCCACCTCAGGCCCAGGGCAGCACACCATTGAGTCCAAGCTGTGGGGGGAAGTCACTGTGACCACTGCTCTCAGCCCCTTCAGGTGGGGGCCGCCATAGTGCAGGCCCGCGTGGCTCAGGTCGTGTGACAGGGCCGACTGCAACCCACTCGTGTCCAGGGGCCGCCAGCCGCAGAGGATCGTGGAGTCAATCAGGCAAGCACGGCTGGCCCCAGCCAGCCTGTCAGAGCTGCTGCACCTCCAGGAATCAAGCAGGGGGGCCCACGCAGGAGGTCGGATCTCTGGGGCTTCTCGCTATGCCCACAACAGATATGCTGCCCTCAGGCAGGCCCTCCGCTCACTGATGCCGCATATGCAGTCCGGGCGCTGATCACCCCAACGCGACGCCTCACCTCCATACACGGCTATGGAGCTGCCGCAGTCTTCGCTGCCAACCGCCGGGTCTGTGTAGGCACAGCGCCAGTCCCACCGGGCCTAGCTCAAGTGGTGAAACGTCATCTGCCATGAAGGCACGCCGCCCCCAGGCATCACAGGACGGTCATGCCAGGGGAAGGAGGTGACACGCCAATGTAGCTCAGCCTCCGCCGGGAGGTAGGCCATTCCTCGGCCGAAGGAGTGCCCCTCGTGGTCTTCAGTCTCCCAGCCGCAGCTCTGCAGGCAGGACCCAAAGGCAGGTGACACAGTGTCCACGGCTGAAGTCCCAGGTGAACAGCCACTGTGATACCACGGGCTCTAGGAATCGGATCGCCAACGTGACGCGGCCGTTGTGTGAAGGTAGGCCAAACAGCCGTTATGAAGGCCTCGGTTCCAAGTGCAATCTTGTCCCTCAGCAGCAATCAACCATTTCTCATAGTAACACCCGTCTCTTTTTACCACTATGTATACCTTTGTCAGTCCTCAAACATTTTTCTTCAAAGTGGTGCAATCAACAGCCTTTGCATGCTATTGATGTCATTCAAGCTGCAGGTTGTGCTTTCCACAAGGTCTATCTACTTGCACTCAATCATGTCAAGCAGGGTCTAGATGTCACCTCCTCTGCTCTCCAGATAAATCACTTTCATAACCTGCCAGTGGAACTCATTTTCTGTGTGTCCATGCTCTGTGTAATGTTTGACCGTAGGAGCTCCTTCAGTTTAAGTAACTTATATTTTGAGAAATTTGCTGTTTCACCATTTTGGATATTCTGCCCCACATGAATTTTCATGCAAGGACACCTGATCATTTATACAACATGTTGTGTGTTACAGTGTGAAAATGAACGTAAGTTTAATGTTCTGGTATTTGCCAAAGTCATTTTGGTGTCAGAAGTAAATTTGCAGATAATGCATCCTCCACATTTGTACTGTCCCAAAACATCAGGAAGACCTCAAAAGGATCTAATTTCACTTTTACTTGTGGTTTCCATATGAGCCCTTACAACAAACTCTATTATGTTCTTGTTTCTTTTGAAAATAAGGGGGGCTCCTCACAGGTGTCATGTAACAACAAGGACTAATGGTTTCTAATGATACTCTTTACATCATTGTTTAGAGGTGAGAATGTAATGGCCATCAAAACTCTGCCATTATGTTCATCCCTTTGTATAGGATGTAATAAACTCTCCCTGTGGCAGGACCATGCTCTCCTAGTCACTGTCAAGATGATTTTCAAGGGTTATCCCTTTTCTAAAAGTTTAGGTTTGAGGGATTCTGCTTTCCTGAAATAGTCCTCTTTACGTAGGCCACTTCTGCGTAGTCGCACAAGTTGCATGTTAAGCAAATTGTGCCTCAGGGAATGAGGTGTGTTTCTTATATAATATTCTGTAAAGCGTGCCATTACTGTGTCTCATTAATAGATCTAAATAGTAAATCTCTGTGACACTAAGGGGCCCATTAGGATGTCGGGCGGATTGCCCCCGCCAGGCTGGCGGGGGCAATCCGCCTGACATCCGCATTCGAATTCCCCCCGCCATATTAGTATGGCGGGGGGACCTCGGCGGACGGAAAGACCGTCTGCCGCTTTTCCGCCCAGGTCGCCTTGCGGCCGGGGCGGAAAAGGATTAATATGGTGGCGGTGTCTATTAGACACCTCCAGCCATATTACAATGGGCTATGTGACATGCCTTTCCGTGGCGGCATAGGTCTTCACTCTTTGCATAAAGAAAGCGGCAGCCACCGCGCGTTGCCTGCCGCTTTGTTCATGCAAATGCAATAATGTATTTATAGCATTGTGGCGGGCGGTGCAGAGAGCATCCCCCGCCACAATGCTATAAATGCAGGATGTGCCCACCACTGTGGCGGGCACATCCTAATACTCCCCACGACACCCCTGCCCTTATGGTGGGCGGTCCCAAATTCCGACAGGATGGTGGGCGGACAAAGTCCGCCCATCATCCTAATGAGCCCCTAAGGCTTTCAAGTCATCTTCATTACCAGGCCAAACAAAGAAAAAGTCATCAATGTAGCACTTTCAATTACAAATGTTAGAAAGGAAGGGATTGGAAGTGTTATGTATCACTCTGTTTTCATATTCCCCTACTATTAGGTTGGCTACATTCAGCACAAAACAAGCCCCGATTACAACGCCCTTCTAATATAGTACTCTTTTTATACCATAAAGTAATTCCTTCTGAGGGTGACCCCTGCTAACTGTGTAATAAGCTCACATAGTGACTTATCCGTGCTTACCTTAGACACACTCCTCTTAATGACACCAGTAGCCTCATCTTCAGGGATATTTGTATACAGAGATTCCACATCCAAGGTCTCCAATATATCTCTACCCTCTTTAAAGACCAATCCTTCTACATTGTTGATGAATTGCCTGCAGTTCAAATATAAGAATGCATTTTTGGGACCCCCTCCTTAATATACTGGTTAATGAATCTGTAAACTTGTCCCAGTACAGAACGACATCCAGATACAAGAGGATGACCCGGGGATTTGGAAAAAATGTTGTTCAATTAAGGTAGAGTATATATAACTGGTGTCCTTAGGTGGGGTTTGCTTAGGAAGCCGTATGCTTTATCTTTGATTGTACCTTCATCAAGCGCTTTAGACATAACTTGTTTAAACTCCTCCTGGATGTTCTTCAGGGGTTCCATGCTCAGTCTCGAATAGTGACTACTAATTCCAAATTGTCTGTAGATCTTATTGTCATAATCCGATGTTACCTGAGTTAGGATTGTGCGCCCCCTTATCTGCATATTTGATTGTTATGTGTGTGTTGAGTGCCAGATGATTGAATGCATTCTTTTCACTTCTTGAGATATTGAAGGGATTGAATCTTTTTGATCCTCCAATTTTTAACTTGTTTCAGCACAATGTTCTGGAGTGCTAACATTTCTGCACCCACAATATGAGTAGGAGTTCAAATTGGGAGGATAGGCGAAGTCCAGATTCACTCTACGCATGTCTGGCTTGTCCTTGAACATTTGTTTTAATTTATTCGTTTTGAAGAACCTATACAATTCACCCCTTAATGTGAAGACATTTTATCTGTCTGAAACCACAAACCACAAGACACTCCTTTTGAGTGAGCACAGTTTTGGATATGTTCAGAATGGAAAATGTATCAGTGTTAAGGGTGTTTACCAACTGCATTATTGGTTGTTTGTCTGTCTCTCCCCTAGTTGGTAGTTGTTACCTTGGCAAACACTTCTGTGACCCCTGCTGCAACCCCTAGGTCTCATTTTTTCTGTTAGACATAAACTGAAAAATTTCCTGGGATATCAGCCTACACTAGGGTTGGGTCTCTTGTGCTGGGACCTGGAAGTGCTTCCTCTAGATCAGTTATCTGATATTTCAACACATTTAATTCCTACAATTGTCAATTGCCAGCTAAATTCAGAACCAAGAAAAATTGTTTCCAATATAAGTAAAATTCTTTTTGAATTTCTTGTTGTGGGTAAAGATTATGGGTAAGCTTCTGAATTGCGAGCCCAGTGGGATCAAATCTGCTTTTAAATATTCTGTGAGCAAAATGACATATAACTCTGTCCTCACAGCCTTCTTTGTCAGCTTTTCCAACTCATTAATATCTGCTTAGTTATTCTTGTTAGGAGCTGTAGTGGTACCTACTGTCTTACATGTGCAGGTGTGGTAGTCGGATGTCTATGTCCTGAGGAGACCCTTTAAATAATTTAGGGTTGAAACGTCGTCAAACTGCCCTGCCCCCCATTTGCTTGCCAATGGCAAAGAAGAACAGTAAGGGACTGTGAATTTGCTTGAACTACCCTTACTTCAGCTCCTTTGACTAATTTATACAACCATTGGGAATTGTACAGTGTCTTATTTATTATATGTTGTAAATGCAGTAACAATGTGAGCACTGCATCGTCTGCACTATACTCACTTACATTCACTTACATTGTACTGCAAATGGATTGGTTCAGATATTCTTGACAGAAACTACGTTTATCCTGTGCAATTGTTTTAAAAAATGTTGTTCTGTAAAATTAGGATGAAATGAAATCATGTTGTTAATTAGATTGTGGATTTCCCTAACACACAGCCGAGATTTCTCCTTTCTGAATATGTCCAATGTGCTTTTTGTTTGGATAATATGTACAGGTTCTGTCCTGAGCACCAAGCAAGTATATGCCATGTTGGGGCCCATGGGTGGAGGACCAATTGCCCTGCAGAGCTGACACCAATACTGGGTGCCAGTGGGAGCGATGTTAAATTTTTATGTTGGGCGCCCCTTTCCTACTAATCGCATCCATAACTATTCTACCCATTGAAGGCCACTGGGGAAGGCCCAATGCCCAGAGGCCCCACTGGCTCCCCAGCAAGCACCTTTGATGGATGCTGGCAGGTGCTTGCAACACTGAATCTTTGGGCATTCCGAAACATAAATCAGCTTCCCAAGCATTGATCCAACTACACTTGCTGCCTGTGGATAAACGCATTCAGTTTAAGGCAATTTGCATTGCCTTCAGGGCTCAACATGCTGTCGGCCCTGACTACTTGATACAGTGTTTTCCACGCTATACCCCGCCACGCTCCTTACGCTCATCCACAAGCGGCAATCTCGTGGTCCCAAGATGTTAAAAAAGCTGGGAGGGAGAGGCATCATTGTCTGCACATCAAGTCTATCGAACAATTTTCCTATAGAAGTTAAACTTAAAACAGATCTGTTGGATTTCAGGAAACTTCTGAAAACCTGGCTCTTCAGTAAATAACTTTTTTCTGGATCTTCCTAGCCTAGTATCTGCTCAACGCCTAAATACACCTGGGTAATTTGTTGCACTTTTTAAATTTTATTTTCATTTCAATTTGCTCTTGCTGTGAGAGCAGATTTAACTTCTCCTGTGGGAGCACTTTCAGTGTTCCCAGCCTTACCTCTTGTGGCAGGAAGTACATTTCTGCTCCTGCCTGCAGGAGCCTTTCTTTTCCCACTCTGGGAATGAACAATGTTAGCTACTTCTGCCCTGGTGGATGAAGCCCCCAGGGCCAATATCTGGCTTGGAAAGGGGGACCACACAGGCACCCTCCCAAATATATATAACAATTGTGAAAAAATATTCTCAGGCCCCAAGAGATGGGGTTCCCAGAGCGAGTAACTTGCTCAAGGAGCGGGGCCGACAAATGCCCCCCTTCCTATATATATATATATATATATATATATATATATATATATATATATATATATATATATATATATATATATATATATATATATATATATAAAACAGTGCTTTGACTGCCTGGGCCCTGTTTCACCTCGGTGAAGATTTCATTTGCATTTTACAGCATTACTGCTAAATGCAAAATCAGTGTATGGGACCCTGCAAAAAGACCTACGGGGCTAGCTACCTTGGCCCCCATATATGTTAATATTATTCTTTTTCCAGGACATGTGGACTGAGTCCCTGAGTCCTAAAATGACTGTGCGGGGAACGAGATTTTGATATCAATTTATGATTATGATAAATTTAATAAAGAATCTCATTCATCTGTTTTGGACCACTTATATCTGTCATTGAGGAAAGGACCACCCCCGCATTGGTTAGACAAACCCCATTAACTGACGCCACTCTGAAGAACCACTTACAACTGATGAAGTTTCAAAAGTTTATATAAAGATTAATTTGAATACGATACAATCCACTCAGGATAAAATCTCAAAATATACAAAATACAAAATCAATTAAAATATCAGCTGCTTAAGCTTCGGTGTGAAGTGGTTCCTTCTGCGTTATCTGCAGTAAGATAAAAAATATCATCAAGTTAATCTGTCCCTACTCTATGCTATGTGACAATCCTACTTCGCAAGTTTCTTCCCTGAAAAGGTGTCAGCAGTTTGACTTCCAAAGAAGTTCAAACTCTCTTTAGCCTCTAAAGGAAATCTTAAGTTTCAGAAGCAGTACCCTATCTGCCTACCCATCCGCTCTCTAAGGGTCCTCGGCCTACTGCTCCCTTGCGCTCTGATCTCTCAGCGCATCTGCTCAAGGCATCTACCCTTGCCTTTCTCTCTCTGAGCTCCCTACTGGGCTGTTCGCTCGCCTTCGCCTATCTTATCCCCGGGGTGCTGTCCCTAAAATACACAATCACCATGTGGGTGGAACGCCCCTTGACGCCCACCACGGACTTTCCCCGATGATGTCAACTTCCTGCTTCTTCCATTGGTCCACTCCTTGCGTCGTCCGTTAAGTTGACCCTTCTCCTTTGGATGTCATCTTCATCATTTCATCGTCGACATTTATCGATTCTTTCAGATCGTGTAACATGTGAATTTAGGCAAGGCCTTAACTCTATGTCTCTTAACTTGACCCTGCTAGGTCCTGTGAATGGTCTTGTCAAAACATAGTCTATAGTCAAAGTGTCTCTCCTCACGTTCGAGCAATAAGCTCCGTCCGGCATTGTCACCTTAAATCTAACAAGTGCTAGACTTCTCGGCTCTCATGTCCACATCAAGCTATTTACGACCTTCACAAGACCACTAAATTACATTCATGTGACTATGCTCCTTCGAACTCTTGACCAGTTAGGTTATAAACACAAATGACCTAAACTCTTCCAGCATTTCTACAAAAGCCCTCTACACAGTATAACCTTTGGCATACATTTATATATTCGTACTTTAGCAAAAGCCTTAGTTATACTTAAACATTCTACATCGAATATAGAATACATAGAATACGACTGCGTAGAGTATAACCTATACATTTTCCTTGGTTACATCTTTATGTAAGTTCTCTTATACATTTCTCCACGTTTCTCCACGTTTACACCTTTCCACGTTATTTCTCGCCGCTTCTCCCAATGTAAAGTTACACATTTAAGGTTACACACATACACGAATTCTACTGTGCATGTTCTACCTTTCATACACATTTCTACATCTACCCATCATGTATACGGGCCTTCTAAATCTAATGCATGTTTAACATATGAATACACTTACATTTCCTATATTATGTTATCACTTTTCGTTGGCCTTTACGTTATAGTTGTCAACTTTACATTACGATATGCGTTTCATTCCTACGTTTATAACATATACGTCTAGATATGGTTACTATATACTATATATTCAAATTGCGCTCTCTCAGTTCCCCCCTTTGATGACTTTTAGGAGTCATCACTAAAGCAATTTGAATACACCACTTATACCGAACTAGTTACATCTGTTCCTCTTTTTATCGATTCAAGTGTTCTCAGACTTTTATACTGTTGATCTTGTAGAACAGCTAGTCTCCTTTCTTGGTCTCTCATCGATCTTTGTAACTGGTTCGACCTATACCACTTATACAATTTTACTAAACCTACTAATGTAATTATACAAATTAATACTATTAATACAGGCTTCAAAATATACCAAAATATGCCTTTGCCTATATTAGCAAACCAACTTCCAACCTTACCCACTCCATTTCCTACTTTTTCCCAAACATTTACTTTTGATAAATCTTCAATTTCTTGATGAATCTGTGTAATGTTCTGTATGACTTTCTCAAGTGGTTTTGAATTATCAGGAATATAAGTACAACATTCCTGAACTTTCAAAGCCTTACAAACTCCGCCTTCTTTTGCTAATATTACATCTAAAGCAAGTCTGTTCTGTAAAACCATTGCTCTAATCGACTGCATTTCACCTTCTACTAACATTAATGATCTTGCAGTGCTGGCAGACAATCTATCCACGACTGTCGCTAACCTTCTAATCTTAACATCGTTAAGAATCAAACCTAACAATGGAAACATCGCTCCAAATACATCTCCTACTACTTCTGCATCTCCTACTTCCCTTTTCGTTCTCCTCGAAGCCTTTCCTTCTATCATTGCTAAATCCCTTGCATGATATATTTTGGGGAAGACAATTGCCAAGTAACACGAACCATACCAATTGTCTGGAAGTTTTACATAGGCATTTCTCCCACATACAAAATACACATTCGGAATAGCTTGCATCCCTTTCATAAAATCCTTTGTGTAGTACTCCAGTCTGAAAGAGTGCTCACAACTAACTTCACCTACAAATTCACTCTCATAATACGTTTTGCTTCGAGTTAAACATAACTTTCCTTTCTGCGTTTTATCCAATGCTATTGGACCATTGCTACCTTTCTTTCTGTGTGCCTTCTCTTCTTCTGTCCAGTCTATTTTCCATTGTCCTGACATTTTTAGAATCTTCTGCCGTCTGCATCGATCATCTACTTGTGCTATAAACCTTTTCTCTACTTCCGATACTTTGCAAGTCAGATTATTTCTACGTGCATATGATGTATCTAATGTATCCCAAGGAAGAAAGAATTTAGCTAGTCTATCTTCCTTTTTGTAGTAGTCCCACTTATTCATTTGCTTATAATTCGGAACTTCAGGCAGTACCGAATCATAATTTGAAAAGTAGTACTCAAACCCTTCTCTACCATAAAAAATACTAAGCAGTAAACTACATGTGATCCCATAAGTCAATGGGAGATGGTGATACCTAATGCCTTCGTCTACAGAAGCCGGCAATTGCATACAAACGTAGCAATCTTTGGCCTCCATGGCATCGATATATTCATACAATAATTTGGCATATGCATTTGACCTAAAGTTTCCCTGTGACTCGTCTATGTGTAATCTACGAGCTTCATCTGTAAGTAACGCCTTTTCACGTGTAACAGTGCTCTCCTCCTTCTTTCCCACAAGAGCAGGTTTCAAAGTCGTTACAATTTTTACATTCACTATTCTTTTATCATTCTCATGTCCTGTTATGTAAGATATCGTTACTACTATGATTATGAGAAATATCACTATTGCTATAAGTGTACCTACTATACATCTAGCTTTTCTGTTTGGGTTGCCGTTCTCCATGTTATCAAAACAGCGTACCTCGTTCTCCAGCGAAAGTTCTCTTTCCAGTCTTTGGTTGCTTGTTTGCTTTCACAGTCTTTTAAAGTGCTTTTTATCAACAGGTATCTTTTCACCACAATGTCTTTTTCTCTTTTCAGCAGCAGACAACCCTAGCCCTTCTCTGTCCTCTAAATGTAATCCCTAATTTTATTCTTCTTTCCACTCGGCGCTAGGTTATCTTCTTCTTCATAACATATGTACAAAAGTCTTTTATGCATCAACAATTATTGTCGGACCTGCAGCTTTCACAACAATAATTAACAGTTCAAAACGAATAACTTTTTCTTCTTCTTCGGTCATTTGCTGACCAACTGTTGGAAATTGTAGTCTTTTTAACACTAAATCTTGAATTTTACTCAAACGTGGGGGTCGGGGAAGTGTGAAAGTCAGTAACCCCTCAGTCTCAAGCCCAGGCGCCAACATCCATATCTCCACTGTCACGACTGGATCGAGAGTGGTTACTTTCACACTCTTCACTCTCCCAGATTTCTGTCCCCAATACATCTGCTAGATAAGTCCACTCTGGGGTGGCGTACCTTCTGCAGGGCACACGTACCCTTCTTGACCTTCGTGGACTCTCAGTTCCTGAATCTGTCGTCTCGTCCTCCTGATCCGAATCTTCAGCGATCGGGGCAAGAGTTCTTTCCTTCTTCCTTTCCGAACTTGGCCTTTTCCTTCTCTCCGGCCAACTGGCTTCTTCACTCTTTGTCTTTCCGCTCCTTGTTCCAGGAACTGTCTCTTGGTCACTCTCAGTTTGTCCGATATCTGTGTCGGATTCCCAATTACTTTCTTCTCCTGAGGCAACTTCGGTCCCACTCGTGTCCTGACCTTCGTCGCCCTGTTCCAACACAGTTTCAGCTTCTTCGATCACCTCTACAGCTTGGCTTTCCCCCTCTATGGCTTCTCCGCTTCCCGCCGGATTTTCATCCGAGAGAGGAGCTGTGTCTTCTGGAGGTGTTTGCACTTTTCGGGTGTGTGAGGCATGTATCCAGTTTGGCAGACCTCCACACTTCACTGCAGTATTCGTTACAAGTATGACTTGAAACGGCCCTCGCCAACGCACGTCTAAGCAGTTCTTCCTGACATGCTTCTTCACCAGGACCCAGTCTCCTGGACTCAGGTCATGGCACAAGTCTTGTACTGATGGAACCTCTGCAGCCTGGACCTGGAGGGACACAGAATTAACGGCATCAGATAGTCCCTTGCAGTAGTCCAAGATCAAATCGTCTGTGATGTTCACTAGCGCTGCAGTCGGAACCGATGGCAATCTCATAGCTCTCCCCATTAGCACTTCATGTGGAGAGAGGCCTGTTCTTCTATCAGGTGTGCTACGTATACTCATAAGAACTACTGGAAGTGCGTCTGGCCAACTCAGGGATGTCGACGAACAAACTTTAGCCAGTCTGGACTTGATAGTACTGTTAATTTGCTCTACGATCCCTGAAGCTTCCGGTCGATAGCTGCAGTGTAACTTCTGATCGATATTTAAAGCTGAACATAGCATCTTCACCACTTCGCTATTGAAATGAGTTCCTCTGTCTGATTCCAAAGAGGAAGGCACCCCAAATCTTGGTATCAACTCTCTAAGTAACAATTTTGCTACTGTAAGTGTATCGCACCTACGTGTAGGGTAAGCCTCAACCCATCTAGAAAATATACAAACAATCACTAGCACGTATCTGAGTCTGTTGCATGGAGGCATTTCTATGAAGTCAATCTGCATCCTATTGAAAGGCCCCCCAGACCTTCCTATGTGACTCAAGGTAACTGGTGTTCTCTTTCCCACATTTAGTTGCTGACAGATTGTACATCGCTGACACACTGCTTCTGCCGCTACTCTAAATTTAGGGTTAAACCACGTTTGTCTGAATACTCTCACCATAGCATCTCTTCCTATGTGTGCTGATCCATGCAATTTCCTTGCCATTGGACTAATTAGTTCATTTGGTAAAACTGCCCTTCCATCGGCGGACACCCAGAAATTCATCTCACTCTTTTCGCACCCTGCTGTTTCCCAGCCCTTTTTCTCATCATCTGGTGCATTGTCCTGTACTGCTCTCAGTTCATCCCATGTATCCACCGTGTCTAACAACATGGTCAATTCAGTCATTTCCGGGATTCCCCCCACTTTTGTATCAGTGTGAGAATATCCCTGCTCTGCGCAATAACGCGCTACCTCATCTGCATATTTATTTCCTAGTGATACAAAATCCGTGTTTTTGGTATGAGCTACACATTTGACCACAGCTATGGCCATTGGTTTTTGCAAAGCCTCTAACAGTAGTTTCACGAATTCTCCATTCCTAATAGGAGAACCCGAGGAGGTCATGTAACCTCTTTGAGACCACAACTGCCCGTAATCATGAACTACGCCGAATCCATACTGACTATCGGTGTATATAGTGACTCGAAGTCTATCGCCTGCTAAGCAAGCACGAGTCAAAGCCACAATTTCAGCTACCTGTGCGGAGTGTACTCCTTCCAGGCAAGCGGCTTCTATAACTCTGGTAATCGTGCATACTGCATAAGCTGCTCTCAGCTGACCGACATCGTTTCTTACGCATGAACCATCAACGAAGAAAATTTCGTCTGGGTCTGTCAATGGCTCATCTACGATATCAGGTCTCGGTTTGGTACATAGTTCAGTCACATCGAGGCAGTCATGTTCTGTACAATTTTCGTCGTCTACTTCATTCGGAAGTGGCATCAAGGTTGCAGGATTCAAGACAGAGCATCTCTTTAGGGTCACATTCTCGGCAGCCAGTATGACCTGCTCGTAGCGTGTGAGCCTGCTGTTCGTCAGATGCTGAGTCTTCGTCCTTGTCATTAACAGTTCTACAGAATGTGGTACATACACTTCTAACGGATGACCCATAACTACGCTTTCAGATCTTTCAATGCTGACACCCGTTGCAGCTACGGATTTGAGACATCCGGGCAACGCTGCGGCTACTGGATCTAATGTAGCCGAAAAGTACGCCACTGGCCTGCGCGCATCTCCATGGACCTGTGCTAATACCGCTAAAGCGCATCCCTCTCTTTCGCAGCAGTAAAGCAAAAATGGTTTGGTGTAATCTGGCATTCCTAAAGCCGGGGCACGACATAAGTCCTCCCTCAGCTGCAAAAACGCCATCAAACAACCTTTGTCCCATGGTACCGGATCACTTACTCCTTTGTGCGTCAGTTGTAATAACGGTTTTGCCTTCAGCGAAAAGTTTGCTATCCACTGTCGACAATAACCAACCATGCCTAGAAACATCCTGACTTCTCTTTGTGTTGTAGGCGCGTTCATTTTCATAATCGCCTCTATTCTGTCCGGAGACACCTTCCGCTTTCCCTTTTCAATCCTATGGCCCAAGTATTGCACCTCAGTCTTACAATATTGCAACTTACTTGGAGACACCTTGTGCCCGTTCTCGGCCAAGTGATTTAACAAGGTGATGGTGTCTTCCTTGCAAGCTTCCTCAGTTTCTGACGCAACTAGGAGGTCGTCTATGTACTGGACCAGAACTGAATTCTTGGGCAGTACTAGACTCTCAAGATTCCGTTTCAATAACTGGTTAAAGATCGATGGGCTCTCTGTATACCCCTGAGGGATACGACACCATGTTAGGACGCGATCTTCCAGCTTGAAAGCGAAAAGATATTGGCTCTCTTCATCTAATGGTATCGAAAAGAAAGCCTGACACAAATCTATCACTGTGAACCATTCAGCTTGGAACGGTATCTGAAACAATATGACTGATGGATTCGGTACCACTGGACAACATGAGACAACAATGTTATTAATCTTCCGAAGATCTTGCACTATTCTGTATTTTCCACTAGGTTTCTGCAAACCCATGATCGGGGAGTTACACGGACTGCCCACGATCTCCTTCAGTATTCCCTGCTTAATCATAGATTCGATCACAGGTTTGATCCCTGCAATCGTCTCTGGCGTTAGCTTATACTGTGGGGTTCTTGGGTACTCAGCATGGGGTCTTACCAAGATTTTTACCGGGTCTACTCCTTTGATCAATCCAATTTCTTCCCCAGTAAAATCCCATACCTCAGCTGAGACTTTCTCTCTTAGGTCTTGCGGAAGCTCCTCCACTGTTAAGGTAGGATAAAGTTCCACACATTCCCTTGAGTTTACAACTTTGAAATCTGCGTCCTCATCATTGGTCTGCACTTCTACTCCCTCAGGTGTGCAATGTATCGTGCAATTCAGTTTGCACAGCAAATCTCTCCCTAATAAGCACACAGGACTAGAGTCGCAGATCACAAACTGATGTTCGTCACTGTAATTCCCTATTCTTACTGACACTGGTTCGGTCAAGGGATTTGTCATCCTTTTGTTCGCAACTCCTACCACCTGTACCGTTTCTCCTGACATTGGCAGACCCGGGACTACCACAGATCTCAACGTAGATCGAGTGGCCCCTGTATCCACCAAAAAGGTTGTAGGACATCCCGCTATTTCAGCCTCTACGTATGGTCCTCTCTGATCTACTTCCAAGGCGGCTCCTAGAGTACAGTCTTCGTCCCTACTCGCCCGCTGCCCTGTAAGAGGATCAACGTAGTAACATTCCTCTCCTCCTACAAACAATGGCATCTGTCTGTAGGTTTTTCCTCCGTTCGTGATGCGAGGTGGTTGAGGAAACGGGGCTCGAGGAGTCTGAGTCCCCCCTTTGACAAGCCTGCCCTTCGGGACTACGGCTCCCTTAACCACGTTGTTCTGGACCTCTTCCTCCTCCTGCTCTAATTCCCCTGACTCAACATTGTAAGGACACTCGCGTCGCCAGTGTCCCACCTCATTACACTGATGGCATCTCGTCGTCTTTTTCAGTGTCGCGATATCCATTCTCGGTCTCGGTCTTTCTTCCTCGTCTCTGCTCTGATTATTCTGTTTCTTTGCCTGCGTTCCTGTTCCCTGCTGCCGTGGTTTATCCTTTCCAGCAGCTTGCATTTGCACTAGCATTAACTTTTCTTTAAGCTTCTTTGCTTTAGAGTCTATCTCGTCACTACAATACCTTGCATACCTCAGAATCTCGTCTAAAGGTTTGTTCTGCCAACAGATCAGATGCTGTTGGATCATTAGGCATATTTCTGGTCTTAATCCGAGGACAAACTTTGAAACAAACTGTCCTATGTCCTTGGGATCCATCACATCTAACCCGCTGTATTGCTTGAATGCTTTCAGCAATCTTTCGTAAAACTCATGCACTGTCTCTTTCGGCTCTTGGGTAGTCCGATCTATCTTTACCCAGTCTATGTCTTGTACCGGCACTTTCTCTTTTAGCCATGTTATTACTCTCTCGTACTTTTCCATGACTCTATCAGATGGACCATTCGTCCGGGTATCCCTTGATGGCTCACGAGTGGGCCATTCAACACTAAGCTTGCACGCCGTCCATAGGTCTCCGGGTACTACGATATCGAACAGTGTGTTCAAATCGACCCACAGTACCTTTGAAATCTTCACGAATCTTTCTACCTGCTTATACCACTCGACAGGATTATCTCTAAGCTTTGGGAAGGAATTGGTGAATGCCGCCAAATCCCCCCTAGTCCAAGGCACATGAACGTAACTTCCGTTCGCGATTTCTCGCAAAGGGAAAGCTTCCATTCGCATCAAGCCTGTGTCCTGGGAACCCTCAAGTACACTCCGTCTAACGGAGCCCTTTCTGGACCATCTTTCCTCCCATCTATCTAGATCTCTCCATATTCTGATACTTACGATCAATTCCCTTATGTGTACTTTCAGCGCGATCGTTCTGCGGTCATCCAAATCCTGATCTGTGCAAGTTAGCCTGTGGTTACTCTGTAAAGCCTTAGTTCGTGACAGGTCTACCATGTACCTGTTTGCTAAATTAGATAAGTTCTCATGAACTGACCTCGCTCTTCGAGTAATATCTTTGGATAGAAACAGTATCTCATCTGGTGTATACGAGTTTAATCTCTCTAATGACACTGTACCGTCAATCAATTCATCCAGATCTGCCTTCAAACTCATCACATCAAGCCGTTTCGCTTTTATTTCGGCTTTCAGCATTTCAGTTCTATGTTCCTCCCTCATATCCCTCTCACCTCCACTATGCGCCCTACGCCTGAGCACAGGTGAGTTATGAGGAGTCTTCCTTCCATCTCTTCGTTCCCACCCTTCTAGATCCCAAGCCTTTCCATCGTCCCGTGGGGTGTGGTGGAATAAGGCTCCTTCCCCCAACCCTACGTTCCGATTTTTCGACTCGGTTTCTCCAGATGTGAGATAGGATCCACCGTTCAGTTCTAATCCATTATAACTTGCTTGTTGTCTGGTGTCACTTAACAAAATGAAAGGCCCTCGCCGATCTTCCGTGTTCCCGTGATCTCTTCCATGATCACCGGGTGCATGGCGAGATGTTCCGCGACTCCCTAAATTCTCATGACTCCTTCCACTGTCCCCGGATGTATGTCGAGACGCTTCGCGACTCTCCATATTTCCGTGACTCCAATGTCTCGCATTCTCACCTGGGGCATGGTGTGTGCACCTGAAGGTATTCCGGTACTCCTGTGTCCTATGTTCCCCTTCACTGAAGGTGACACGAGGCACTTCGCCACCCCCTGCACTTCTGTCTTCGCACATTAGCCTATTGCTGTTCTCAGTAGGATAAGTATCTCTTCTGCTCTCTTGGCTTCCTCCCTCCCACTCGGGGCTGCTTTCGCCAGCTCCACAATGAGAGAGAATCCTGTTATCCTGCTCTCTCCATTCGGATCCCGTTTCTAAACTTTTATTCCGAGCCTCTTCGGCCGCATCCCATTCTCTCAGGTATTCCCTTAATTCCTTATGGGTTTTCGGTTTTGGTCCCCTTAAGTCCATTGGTCCTCTTCGACCTCCCTGTTCTACCCTGGGACCTGCTGCGGAATCAAATGGGGTACTCCGACTTATTGGTGCTCGTATCTGCCTGTGGGAATTCATCGTGGCATTCCTATTCTCCCCTTCTGCTCTTTCATTGTCCCATCGTGCCTGTTCCTCCTGCTGGACCCCTTCTGGGTTATAGATTGACACAATAGGGCCTATGGTGACCGGGACCTGCAAAGCATCCGGCATTTGGTATGACCTAGCGCATTGCGTCTCCGGCACCTTCTGGACCACAAATCTTCCCACCACTCTCTGTTCAGGACTAGCTTGGGGTATTTCTACGGTCTTAGTAGCGTCCCACTCTGATACCGGGATCGACTTATACTCTCCCCACCTAGTTCCGTCTACTTGCGGTAATATGGGACTCGCAAGTTCACCGCTATATGGAGGTGGTCTGTCTGTTAACAACCTGTCTATTAGATCCTCCTCCGACTCACTTTCCTCATCTTCCTGTTCTAGAGGTTTCCTTTCTCCCGTAGCCTCTATCATGGTGAACAGTTTGTCCGCTTCTATCTTTTGTACCCTCCATTTCTTAGCTTCATCGTCCCATTTAGCATCCTGCACTGCTTTTACCGATCTTCTCACTCTTTCTTGGCGCCTTTTTACGCCCCTTTCGTGTGCTGTTCTAAACCACACACCAAGAGCTTCAAATTGTGTTGGCCTCGGTAGAGGTCTCATTGAAAGCATCGTCGCCTTCAGTTGGTTCAACACTTCTAATTTAAACGTTCCAAATCTTGGAAACGCCAGTTCCTTTTGCCCTTCAGTTAGCCTGTGCCACTCGGAGATCCATAATATCGAGTGTAAGCCTACATTTACTGCCATATGATATGCTGGTGTGCCTTCTGGTGGAGCTTCTTCTCCGGCATATAAATTTCTCCTTTTCTTTTTAAAGATTTTTCCTAAACCCTTGAAACACTTCATTTTGATAACGTACGATATTTCTTTCTTATTTACGTCTTGATAACAACCACCAATCCCTGTACGACTCTCGCTAATCAGCCTATCCCAGCACGGTTCTACGCTGACGTCACTTCTCTCTTCTTCAGCGGCTTCCCTCGTTTCTCAACTCGTCTCACAATTTCACATGCGTTTTCATTCATACATTGAAAAATGATTACTTCCGTCCAAGCGATCACTTTTCTCTGACTGTACGGCCACAGTCTACTGTAATTGCTACCTCAACTGGCACAGCGTCTTTCCTCTTACGGTCGGACACTTGCCTCAACTGATAGGTTACTTACACACAGTAAACGTACGACCAGCGTCCGCTACTCATTCACTCATACATCCGCTCCCCCTATCATCGGTCTGTTGGGAAATCAATGGTACCTCATGACCCCCTTTCAATGGTAGACAAATTACTCTAGGTGTTCGATACACCTGAACCACTTAAGTCCTCTGGACATAAGATTTCATCCAGTTGCGCGCGCTCACAACTTTCCCTCAATCACACTACAGGCATTCAACTCCGCTTGACATTACAACACAGGAACAACATAAAACACCGCAATCTTACAACGCATGACCCTTATACTCACTCTCGACCGACTCTGCTGTTTTTCTCTCGACGCACCATCAGCACCGTCTTCGGCTGCAATTCTTCTTCTGGTCGACGACGACTAGGGACCTTGGGGTAAACTAACCTGGCCTAGGTCGTCTTCCTCAAGAAGATAACCATCATACTCTGCTACCAACTGCGGGGAACGAGATTTTGATATCAATTTATGATTATGATAAATTTAATAAAGAATCTCATTCATCTGTTTTGGACCGCTTATATCTGTCATTGAGGAAAGGACCACCCCCGCATTGGTTAGACAAACCCCATTAACTGACGCCACTCTGAAGAACCACTTACAACTGATGAAGTTTCAAAAGTTTATATAAAGATTAATTTGAATACGATACAATCCACTCAGGATAAAATCTCAAAATATACAAAATACAAAATCAATTAAAATATCAGCTGCTTAAGCTTCGGTGTGAAGTGGTTCCTTCTGCGTTATCTGCAGTAAGATAAAAAATATCATCAAGTTAATCTGTCCCTACTCTATGCTATGTGACAATCCTACTTCGCAAGTTTCTTCCCTGAAAAGGTGTCAGCAGTTTGACTTCCAAAGAAGTTCAAACTCTCTTTAGCCTCTAAAGGAAATCTTAAGTTTCAGAAGCAGTACCCTATCTGCCTACCCATCCGCTCTCTAAGGGTCCTCGGCCTACTGCTCCCTTGCGCTCTGATCTCTCAGCGCATCTGCTCAAGGCATCTACCCTTGCCTTTCTCTCTCTGAGCTCCCTACTGGGCTGTTCGCTCGCCTTCGCCTATCTTATCCCCGGGGTGCTGTCCCTAAAATACACAATCACCATGTGGGTGGAACGCCCCTTGACGCCCACCACGGACTTTCCCCGATGATGTCAACTTCCTGCTTCTTCCATTGGTCCACTCCTTGCGTCGTCCGTTAAGTTGACCCTTCTCCTTTGGATGTCATCTTCATCATTTCATCGTCGACATTTATCGATTCTTTCAGATCGTGTAACATGTGAATTTAGGCAAGGCCTTAACTCTATGTCTCTTAACTTGACCCTGCTAGGTCCTGTGAATGGTCTTGTCAAAACATAGTCTATAGTCAAAGTGTCTCTCCTCACGTTCGAGCAATAAGCTCCGTCCGGCATTGTCACCTTAAATCTAACAAGTGCTAGACTTCTCGGCTCTCATGTCCACATCAAGCTATTTACGACCTTCACAAGACCACTAAATTACATTCATGTGACTATGCTCCTTCGAACTCTTGACCAGTTAGGTTATAAACACAAATGACCTAAACTCTTCCAGCATTTCTACAAAAGCCCTCTACACAGTATAACCTTTGGCATACATTTATATATTCGTACTTTAGCAAAAGCCTTAGTTATACTTAAACATTCTACATCGAATATAGAATACATAGAATACGACTGCGTAGAGTATAACCTATACATTTTCCTTGGTTACATCTTTATGTAAGTTCTCTTATACATTTATCCACGTTTCTCCACGTTTACACCTTTCCACGTTATTTCTCGCCGCTTCTCCCAATGTAAAGTTACACATTTAAGGTTACACACATACACGAATTCTACTGTGCATGTTCTACCTTTCATACACATTTCTACATCTACCCATCATGTATACGGGCCTTCTAAATCTAATGCATGTTTAACATATGAATACACTTACATTTCCTATATTATGTTATCACTTTTCGTTGGCCTTTACGTTATAGTTGTCAACTTTACATTACGATATGCGTTTCATTCCTACGTTTATAACATATACGTCTAGATATGGTTACTATATACTATATATTCAAATTGCGCTCTCTCAACTGCCATACATCTTTGTTAATGTAAGGCAGCCAATCAGTTCTTATCTTTTGAACTGCTGGTCCAGCTGTACTTTTGTGTCTCTAGATATGTATAAACTTTGAAACTTAATTTCTCAACTAATATTAAAAACAACAATGTGTAAAATATAAATTGACGACTATCACCAAATTATATTAAATTGCTACTCCTCAAACAAACAAAACGTGACTATATTATGGACCACAAACCTAAAGCTGCTGCCAGGATACTGCAAAGTAAACTGTAAGAGCATCAATTTCCGTAAAAACAAATATGCTAGCCAAGAAAAGGCAGAAAATTGGCATCGAAATTTGATTCCACACATAAGCCGCTTTGTTAATGACGCATAGACATGCCACGGTTATGGGCGAAGCTTTTAAGAAATGGTCATCAGGATGCCTTTCACCTCAGGCACAAATAAACCTATTGGCTCTGACCCAGGTTTGGAAAGCTTCCTTTGGGAAGGATCAGTACCAGTCAATGATACCAGGCGGAAATGCTCAAATTCAGAAATTAACATAAGATTGATGTTGGCAGCATCTACCCCTAGCAAAAGCAGAACTACCAAAACGGTCAGAATAAAAAATGCTTTTGAGAATTGGCCAATGAATTTAACAACATGCAAAATGAGCCACTGTTAAAAAAACACTTTTGTAAACGCCATTAAAAAGCTCCTTGCGATAGCAAGAACTAATTCCAAAACAAAGGCTTGAAAAGGGTATTTAAACAACGTTGATTATCCTTGATACCGATTAATGTATATACCTCAGTCAAGCATATTGTCAGGGTTGTGCATAGTTTTCTAAGACATTACATACTTTAGTTTGAGATTTCCAGCTTGACAGATTTAATTGAAACATTAATTAGCCTGTTGGTGTCCAAGTTGTAACTAACCTGCCCAATATGTTCACATTCTTTTATTTCAGAGTTATTCGTTTGTGACTGGTAAACTCTGTTCAACTGTGCCATTTGAAATGGTATTGCAATGAAATAAATTTATATCTTTCATCGAGACGATTACTGGGCAGTAGGTGCGCATTTTATTGTTACTATTCACGCGGCTGTATTGGAAAATGATGTATGACTGGACGGGAGTTATTGGCCTGACCCTGGACTCGTCTCGCTCGGCCATGTTTCTTATTGTTAAAAGAGCCTAAGCATGAAGAGCACCAATCAGATAAACTGTTGTCACCGGCACGAGGGTGAGGAACCTTTGTGCATTGGTCAAGAATGCACATCATTAATAGTGTGCTGAACATATTATCTACACTCGAATTCACATTAGTACACTGATATTATACTATTACCTCTGAACATATTTTAATATGACCTGTCAATTTAACATTTCTCCAAGGATCTTCTGCTTGCAGGCTCTATTGCATTCACTCACATTAGTTCACGATGCTTTATATTAGTTTGTTCTGACACCTCCAGAAGACATTAGGTCAGAGAGCGCTGAATCAAGGGTCATGTCTCCGTTGGGGCATATATGGTAGGGCTGTGTGACAGTTTTTAAATGCTTATTATCATCAGTTGAGAATGTATTTATTTGCACATACCACGACGATTCTGCGTTTTCCATGCTTTCCTATGAAGGTGTGTATATGTGCACACCATGGGGGTTATTTGTGGGATTTTAGTTTAGAGCAGTGCAGGAAGACACCCTGCTGCCCTGGCTTACCCCAAAGTGAAAGTGGACACACCATTTTGAAGCAATACAGTACATTTCTGTTCTTTCTCCCTGTGCTGGTGCAGTTTCGGCAGCCTAGCACTAACTAAGGCTCCCTTGTACCATGGTGCAAGGGAGCCTCCGTTGAATGCAGGATTGTTTTTATGCAGGAAGGGGCACCTTCCCGTGCAGAACTAATCCTAGTCCCACCAAGTCAGAGCAGACACTCTGCTGTCAGCAAGCAAGAACTGTAAAATGATCCCGCTTGCTGAGAGCTGAGGTGTTGTCTGTTTGCCTGCCTGCAGAGATGCATGCAGGGAAACAGAGGACAATTGCTTTGACACACTGTGAGCTTTGTGAAAGCAGTGAGGGAGGGGAGATAACTGGGCACTCTGGGTGGGACAAGGGTACTCAGAATGAAGAGACTGGGTCCCATGGGAGGAGGTCCCCGGGGCCGAAATCCTCCCCGGGAGTGGGGCTATTATTAAAATTATGAAAAAGCCAATTCCTGGGAGATGGGGTCCCCGGGCCAAAATCAGCCTAGGGAGGAGGGACCATGCTGAACCCCTCCCATATTACATGTAGGCCAGGCTCTGGGGATGAAGTCCCCGAGACCAAAATTGGTCCAGTAAGGGGGGGCTTATGGCCCCCTCCCCTATGTAACAAAAATACTTTTTATAAAGGCCTGCCCCCTGGCCCCCTCTCCTAATAAAGGTGCAAGGATAGGGTTTTAAGATGTGGTTATGATCTATGAAATGAGGTATCAGCTGATTGCAGAGTTACAATAAAGAGATTAAGGCAGACAGGCTGAGACTGAAAGGAGTCTATGCTCTGAAATAGTAAGCATGCACAGGATGGAAAGTAAGACGAGGGTCATTCTGGAAGAAAGAAAGTAGAGGCAGCAAGCTGGAAGGAATTAAGGAGAAGAAAGTCAAGTTCAGTTTTCAATGCAGGGTTTTAGGAATATTGTGGGAGATGGCTTTATAAGATAGCAAGCGATCTATGGATGTAAGCTGTAAAAAGCAATCGGAGGATGTAAGCTGTAGAAAGAAAAAACATTATACATAGTGCTCCATGTATGGGGCAGACAGCTTAAAACTTATGACTTTGAGTGTACATATAACTTAAACATTAAGAATCTAGTCTGCTGTGTGCCAACCCTAGGACAGCCCTTGTAAACATAGTTTAGAGTATGCCAACCGTGTTACAGGGTCTGTACGCTGTACAAGATAAGTTGATGCAAAAAAAAAAAAAATGGTCTCATTTAGTGGCCTTCCCTCACTATTCTGTATTAAATTGTTTATTTTTTTACTCATTCAGTGAAATCAGTTATTTGACATTGGCAGAGAGTGTCGCTCAATCCCAAAAGTTTCTCTTTTTAGATCAGCTCCTATCTTGAAAGTTTGGGGGTGATTCTTCAAGAGGGGGGGGCTGAGAAAAAAAGGGGGTCCCAAAACGTGTTTCTCCATGCAATTTGCATAGGAAACTTTAGATAAGGCTACAGGTCAAACTGCTGAACGGAATTACGTCAAATTTAGGAGGGAGAAAGGTATTGGTCAGAAAAGCACGCTTTTGTTTAAATGGGGTAAATCCGTTGAGTAGTTTTTGAGAAATATAAAATTTTACAGGTATCGATATTTGAGAATTCTGACATCTGTTTGGCTGAGGCGTTACAAGCACAAGCTTGCAGCTCATTGGCTGTGAACGGTTGAAACTAGGAAGTGTTGGCAGCCATTTTGTGACTCATTTGAAAGGAGTAGGGGGAAAAAAGAGAAAGATTGTATAGGAGGGTACATTAGGAACACTGTGGACTTAGTTTAAGCAGTCTGTATGGTGCAGAGGCAGGGAGTTTGAATGTTGCATTGGCCATGGAAATCATGTCCGCAGAACAACGGTGTGCGGTAGTGCGGCAAGGTTGCGTAGGCTCTGGAAAGCCAGTCGAGAAAACAATGCACCGTATTGCGACAAGCAGTGTGTAGGGTGCACACACAGGTAGTGCGAATGCTGCGTAGGCTGTGGAAATTACGTCTGCAAAAGAACGATGTGCGGTATTGCGGCAATGTTCAGTAGGCTGTGGAAATCATATTGAGACAACAACAATGCCCCGTATTGCGGCCTTCCTTTAATATAATGTGGATTAATGTTTATTTATAATGCAGTGTTCACTTTTATCACGGATAGTGTCACTTTGTTAGAGGATATTTAATATTATGTGAGAAGGCGTGTTCACTCCCTGTGCGCGAAATAAAACTAACGTTTAATTGGCTGAGGTATTCCAACAACGAGCTTAATGCTCATTGGCTGCAAACCATTGAAAGTAGAAGTGTTGCCAGCCATTCCCTTCCCCTCCGTGGAATAGCAGGGACATCTGATTGGCTGACGTGTTCCAAGGAGGACCTTCCCAAGCTTAATGTTCATTGGCTTTAAACCATTAAAAGTAAAAGTGCAGTCAGGGATTCTCCCCCCCCCCCCCCTCCACAGAGTATCAGGGACATCTGATTGGGTAATGTGTTCCAAGCAGGACCTTCCCAAGCTTAATGTTCATTGGCTGTGATGCATTAAAAGTAGAAGTGTTGGCAGTCATTCCCTTCCCTTCTGCGGAACACCATGGAAGTGGTCCAAGTACAAGTTTGCTCCTTATTGGGTGGGAAAGGTTCACTGTTGTCAGGCATTTTGTGATGCACTTCAAAGGAGTACAGGGTTAAAAAGTAGTTGAGGGGAGGGTAGAAACACTATTAACTCTGTACTTTGGTCATAAGGTGGTGGACAGGGACTGTGAAGGTAAAAATAGTTTTTTATATATTTTAAGGGCCATTTATATAATTTGTGTGGGCCTACAAATCACATCGGGGAAAATAACAGACTGTGTTCAAGTCTTCTTTTTATTAAGTCAGTGGGTGGCATACTTCACAGGAGCATTATTTACTTATAATGTGGCGTTTACTTTTCTGACGGGGAGTGCTACATCTTTGGAGCAAATATTATAATATGGAGGAGGGTGTTGCAAAAAGAAAGTGCGCTGTTGCGGTCTTCATTTAAATAAGGTTCTGAGTAGGCTACTTCTCGGGAGCAATGTTTACTTATAATGTATAGTTATAGTGCAGTGCTTACTTCTGTCGCGGGTAGTGCTACTTCCTTGCAGCAAAATAGTAGGTGTGGTTGCACTGCCAAAATTTAAGTCTAGTAGAAAGCTAGATGTTGGTTCAGGTGCATGCTTTTTGTGATTTAGTGTAAATCCATTCAGTAGTTTCACAAATAATAAAGTTTTAAAAAAAATTGATATCTGCTAATACGAGTCATTGCTACTAAAATTTGATTGACTGGTAACACTTCAACCAGGAAGTGTTGACAGCCATCTTGGGATTCGGCTTGAAACTGAGTCCCCCCAAAAAGTAAAAAATGATTAAAAACCTGCAATGTAGGATGACCCTGACCCCCCGAAGATATGGTGGCGGGTCCCACAAGGATGCCGCCGGGGGTGAAAAGTCTTTTTTAATTAATTTTGCTGTGAATTGGAGGTGGACCAGAGGCAAAATAAAAATAAAAAGTGTTGTGGGCTCCACGCTTCTTTTGGATAAAGCCCCAGGATGGGCCAAATCCCGGGGGCTCATTACAATCAAGGAGGGGGGGCTCATGGGACCCCCCCTCCTAGGCTTTTGAAAAACCCTGGGGATCGCTACTGCCCAGGGGCTTACATAGGGCAGCACAGCCCACCCCACAGCCACCTCCCTGGGGTTTTAATTTAATGCAATACAGGGAACACATAGACCCCCACAGCCCCGGGAACTACCACCTCCCCGGGGAAATTAATTTAAAGAAATGCATGTGGCCCACGGCAGACCCGGGGAACGCCTCCTTCCCATGGCGCATTTGCAAATAATGCAGGGCATTCATTGCGGCCCCCGGCCCCTGAGACCACCACCTCCCTGGTGCCAAAGTAAACATTGGAGGGGGCATCTTGGAGCCTTACATGGCCATGGGGAACACCACCCCTCAGGGCCAGCTCCAGCAATGTCCCGGGGTTCCCACCCCAGGCACCTTGCACATTGCACTTTGCTCTAGCTTGGAGGGAGCACAGCTCCCGCCAAGTCATTGCAAACTCTGCTCCGCTTCTAGTAAGTGAGAGCAGAAAAAATGCTTTTGCTTACTAGAAGTGGAGCAAAATTGCTTTTGGACAGAGGGAGCTGCAGGTTTAGCAGCTACCTCTGTCCAAACAGAATACTGGTTCCCACAGGATGTGGGGAGCCAACAGGGTCCATAGGGACCATCAGGCTCCTGTGCAGTCCCCAATGAATACAATTGGGGGCCCTGCCTTTCATTTTACTCAAGAGGGCCTCAGGACTGAAGTAGACTTCTTCCCCCAAACAGTAGTGCACAGGTTTGCAATCCCCATTTGCAAAGTGGTGGAGAAAGGGGTATGGCCTCTGGTAACCTCTTAGCAATCCAGCTCCTTAGGACTTACTGGAAGTAAGAGGATGGCTAGTTGGCCCCCAAGGGCTTCCTTATAAATTCAATGAAAAAACAAAGGTTACAGGGACGTTATAATTAGGAAATGGAATGAAACAAATCTTAGAAATTCACTGAAAAAAAAACCAAAGGTTACATTGACTTTATAGTTAGGCTCAGGTTTCGCTAGTACAAAACCAGTGAAATTCAGCCATTATAGTTAGTGAGCTTACTATAACTTGCGCCCCTGCCATACACTGCATATGATCTCACATATGACATTACCTAACTCATAAATTAGCAGTTAGACCGCAGGTGTGGCGGTCCCTGACCGCCACTGCACCACCACCATGAGTACAGTGGTCCTATGGAGTGCTGTACTCATAATCAGACCTTACTTACAATAAAATTGGTAAAGGTCTTACATTTTTTATCTCTTTCACCCTTTGGCTGTTTGAGTTATTGAAACCTTTTACTTCTCTTCCACCAGTAAATTCATAACAACAAGTCTTCTGCTTTGCCACACTTTTAACAGGCGAGTCAATAAATACTTACATAAGTTCTTTAATTTACCTGCGGTGAGGCACCTGGCATGTTTTTTTATGTTCTGTTAAAAAATGTGTTATAGTCTTCAATCACCCTTCCTCCTTTGCCCTAACTGATGCTCCTTATACACAGCAATTTACAATCAAATTGTCAGAATTCACTAAACTTTAGTCCAGATTCAGTAGCAGTGATGATAGTGTTCTCTTCACTTTAATCACTCCACAACCTATAACTAACACAAGTTATGGTTAAGTAATAAGCCCAAGGAAAAGGGAAATGGAATGAGAGATAGAGACATTGCATCAACAGCCACTGCTGGTCCTTCTAGCTCCGTTGGTGCTGTCTGTTACACATGATTTCTTGTAGATTCACTCTAAGTATAAACAACATTATTCAACAACTTGAATACCAAAATGCAAAATTCCTTATAAATGAACCTTATTTATAACTCTATCATAATGCCTCTCTTCCTAGAATGATAGCTTTCTTGCTTGTTTTGTAACATATTAGGTTTATTTATTCAAGATAAGAATAATCCATTACATCACACCATTCATTGCATTCTAAATCAGAAATGTACATACTTTAACTTGAGGGATATACCCTCCGAAGTAAATGCCATCTAATATCCTCTGGTGACCTATGATTAAAGTATTTTGTGACTAATATTAAATTGAACAAATACCAAATTCTTATAAGTTCAAATATCGTAAATGCTCTTAAAACAAACTTCTCACAGCTACAATATATGCCTGCAAAAATGTAACGTTACATATGTGCTAGAGCAGGAATCAAATTAAATAAAATGGCTTAGCTTCTATATTTCACATCAACAGGGTTGTTTCCCACTCAGATGTTTTTCTCTTACTTCTTTGCGACAGACCTTTGCCTTCGTTTATGAGAAGATCAGGAGCTTTGCATCACAGAAATTAAAATCACAATACTATTTCTAAGTTCAGTGAATAACGAGAGTTAGGTGTACGTTTTAAGGGTTTTATTTTAATTAAAAGTATAGTAAGTTCTCTTTCTTTTATCTAATTAGTTAAAGTATCAGTAAAATTACAGAATTGCAGTATAAAATATGGTTAGAACAAATAATGCATTTAGCGCATTTCACAAAGGAAAGAATCCCTATTCTAAGAAATGGGATGAAAATGGTGTTAGCATAAACCCATAAAGAGTTCGAGAGGCAAGAGTGAGAGAGGGCATAAAATTTAAATTCAATCAGTCAATAATAGCTAAACCTTTCACAAAGGGAGGCTCACCAACTCGAATTTCAAATCCCATATTTCAAAATACTTTATTCGGTATTTAAAATCAAAAACCATAAAAGTTAAAATGCTTCCGATAAAATTTAGGAGAACACATATACATATTTCATGATCACATTGCATAAATATACATTCCTATAAGAAAAAAAAGGGTATATATACGACTAAATCAATCACCTATAAAAAACATGTACACACTAGGGGATAGCTACTGCGATGACAGCTGTGATATGGGGATATATTAGTTCTCCATGCAGTTTCTGATCTTCAATGAAGAATTCAGGTAACCAACCACAAATAGGGTACATTCTGGCTTCAACATTTGTAGAAAGCAAAGGGCTGGGCGGATCTGGATATAATTCAACTTTTTAAAAGGTGGTTTTAAAAAGAACCTCTGGGGAATGTCATAGAGTCTACAAAAAAACATGAAGTGCACCAAATCCTGTGGACACACTCCGTCGCAGCCACAGGGTGGTAGCACCTGGCCTTTCTCTATGGCTTCCCTTCGGTACAGCAAGTAAAAGATAGAAATAATCCATTCAAAACCTGGTCAATAAAAACCGCTCGTGGGCCGATAAAGACCACAAAAGATATGGCTCCATGGATAGCGTAGTTTTGAGCATCACAAATTTACGGATGCTTGGTTTACACAATTCTACCCCTTCTCTATTTAATTTTTTGAGTGAGATAAAAGACTTCTTTACAAACTCCACATCCGCTGCGGTAATAAGATCAGGTCTTAAAAAAAGGTCCAGACACCCCAACTCACCAAAACAGCCTTTTATGTATTTTAGCCACTGGATATCAAGCATGTGGTCTAGGTCTTTATTTAACTAACAGTTGAGCCAGAAAAGCAATGGGTGCATTGCCAGAATGTCACAAATGAATGGTAACCCTGTTTCTTCATGCACTATTATATTTGATGTTCCTTTAGGTACTCCAAGGAGCTGTTTTAAAAAATTATTCTCTGTCACCTGGATACCCTCAAATGCTGCATATCCCCATAACTCACTGCCGTAACTAGCGATTGCAACACTTTTCACCTGATATATTTTTAGTATTTCTGTAAAAAGGCGCTTACCCATTTTTGAGGCAAAGTTGAAAATAGCTGTGTTCACTCTTATCACTTCTTCCCTTTTTCTCAGAGCTAGAGCACCCCAATTTAGGTAGTCATCTAAAAGGACGCCCAGGTATGAGAAGGTTGACGTTATGGGCACTTTCTCGGCATTCAGTATAAATGGATACTGCTTTTTGTGGCCCGACCCAACCTGCATTATATAGGATTTAGAGTTATTTATGGCTAAGTCGCGTTCAGCCATGAAACTTCAGACGGTGTCGAGGAGGGACTACACACCTCTAGCTGTTCTGGCGAGGAGGACCGCATTGTCCGCGTAAAGCCGGACGGGCAGACCCCTTCGCACAACATGGGGGAAATCGGCCCCGGTTTCTACCAAGATCTTATCCAGGTCATTGATGTATGAATTAAAAAGAAACGGGGCCAGGATGCACCCCTGCCGTACTCCCCTTTCAGTATTAAAATACCTAGATACCCTGTGATCCTCAGCGAATCTGATATTTGCCTTAGTATCCCTATGCAGGTCCCTCAGGAAGTCAACCAGGCTAGCCTCCACCCCTATGGCCCTCATGGACTGCCACAATTTCCCCGATTAACACAATCAAAAGCGGAGGAAAGATCCATGAACGCCATGTAGATCGTAGCCCGGCGGGCAACCGTGTACTTCCCGAGGATCATGTATTGGTTGAGGCATTGTGCTAAGGTGGAGTGCCCTGGGCGGAACCCATATTGAATATCAGAAATGATCCTATTATCTTCTGCCCAGATGGACAATCTGTTCAACACGACTCCACCCCCGACCTTGACCACGGAATCAATAAGGGAGATCTGTCTATAGCAAGAAGCGCTATTGCGATCGCCTTCTAGAATCCCGGGACGATTGTTGAGGTGTCCCAGGACTCCAGACAGCCGGGCTTTGCTGCCTGTTGGACAGGCCACATGAAGGGCCGCTCTCCCCCGGCCCAACCAGGCCTGAACCCAGTCCCGCAAGTACCACACACCACCATTGCACGTCCTCCGTCCCCTCAGGGACCCCTGCCCTCGAGCCTGCCGACCTCATGGGTCCGATCCACTGCCGGCCCACGCGCCCAGCCTGGGGCGCCATCTTGGACACTCCACCACGAGGCCGCCTGGCCCCCGATCGACCTCAACCCTGGGCCTGGCCCGGCCGCAGACATTCCGGCACCACCCTCCACCCAGGAGGTGAGCGGACTACTTGGCAAGTCAATGGGAGAAAGAGGTGCCGATGGCTCTCCCCCACCAAGTGCCGCTCGCCCATCACCTCCCCGGGCGCTGGCTCCACCCCCCTGCTGGGTGTCTGGACGCCCCCATCCCGGACCTCCCGACCTCCAAGTGCGAGGGTCCGGACATCAAAGCACACCAGCCCTATAACTGGGGCAGCTCCAGAGCAGGAAGGCAGTTGTATCTTGGAGTCGAGAGACGTAAAGAGGAACTCATCCTGGACGGACTACTGGCGCTGCCATAGCTCTGTCCTGTGCACCATCGTCCTGCCTGTTGGCGCTGCCACAGTCGTCGTAACCTTCATCCTTCATCGTCGTCGGGATCTGCTGGCGTGGCCGCGGACCGTTGTAACCGTCATCTTCCACCGGGACCTGCAGGCTCCGCCGCGGACCGTCGTCCTTCCTTCATCCATCTCGGGACCTGCTTGGCTCCTCCACGGCCCGATCATCTAGAACGCCGAGCTCGAGGATTGAGAGCTATTTTGTACTCATTGGTAACTAAGACTGTCCCGCTACCCCTTTCCTAAACCAGAGACTAGAACCGAGGGGACCCCTGAGTCCAGACCTCCTTGTATCCATCATCGTAACCTAAGAATTGCATATAAAGTCTCGTTAACCGTCAACCTTGTGTGGTGTCCGTCTGTGGGGGGGAAGTTACTTATCTGTACAGTCGTTGGAGAAGGCTCTCCCTGGAGACCTCTCCCCGTAACCTCGGCCGACCCTCCCGGTCCGTCTAACATTGGTGGCCAGCGGCGCGATCCGAATCACCGCATAAACGTACAGAGAGTAGCTCACCCCACGACGGAGTCACAATGACCACGAAAGAGAGCGGATCAACCGAGAAATTCCAAATGGAGAAATTGGGGGAGTACAACCATCGTGAACTTAAACAATTCTGCATCGAACTGGGTATCGCTACCACCGGACTGAGTACCAAGGACGATTTTAAGCATGCCCTAGAATCTTGGGCAGAAACCGGGGCTGCCGGAACCCCTGATCAAAGCACCGTAGAAAAAACGACCACGGCCCCGGAAGAGCAAAGAACGGGTCTCTCGCAAGACGAGATCCAGGAAAGAGAAAGGACCCGACTACACGAACTCGAAATGGCCCGACTTAAAATGGACGTTGAACTTAAGTTGGCCGAACAAAAAATCAACTTAGAGCACCTGCGTCTCCGAGAAGAAAGAGAGGAGAAACAGAGACAAAGGGAGCTCGAGGAAAAAAAACTAGCGTACGAACACGAACGAAACCTAGCCGAGATCAACCTACGCAAGCAGAATAAAGAAGCAGGGGTGCCCGAGCGACCCCCCACCCCAGGGGCCACAGACAAAAAGGTACACATCCCCAAGGATGTTGTCCGAGAATACTTCAGAGAGGACGACATCCAGCAATGGTTTAAAGCCTATGAAATCGCTATGACTGCACACCGGATCGATAGAAGCGACTGGGGAGCCGGTCTCTGGGGAAGATTCCTCAATGAGGGCCGCGACACCCTACTACAGCTCCCGGACCACCAGATGACCTCCTACGACCATATGAAAGCGGCCCTCCTCACCCGCTATGGTCTCACACCCGAGATGTACCGTCAGAGGTTCCGAGACTGCACCCGCATCCCGGGTACAACTTGGGTGGACTATGTAACATACTTTAGCCGAGCCTTCGAGGGCTGGATCCGAGGAAGCAACGTCACGACCTACGAGCAACTATTTAACCTGATGGTATGGGAGCATCTGTCGAACAATTGCTTCATTGAACTCCGCCAACACCTCCTCGACAGCAAGTTAACGGATCCCCGGCAGCTCGCAGCCGAAGCTGACCGGTGGGAGATCACCAGAGTGGGCCGGAATGGGTCCTACGAACAGAACCGGAACAACAATGGTCAGCACCGACCCAGAGGAGGAGGAGGGGGCCAAGGGCGAGGAAGAGACAACGCCCCGGTCGCCCCCGCTACCAACACCACCCCCCCGGCCAACCGGGGCAGCACCCCAGCGCGACCGGGGTACAGAGCCAATGTCACGTGTCACCGATGTCAACGAGTCGGCCACTATGCGAACGACCCAAACTGCCCGCAGTACCAGAGCCCAAAACCCCGCCAAGTGGCCGCTGCAGCCCTAGGGGAAGAACAGATCTCCGAGGAACAGGAAGAGTACGAACAAGAGCATCAAGAGTGGGAACCAGCCGCCATGACTCTAGCCTGCTTAGGGGGGAAAGACATGGTCCCGCGGGTCCCCCTACCCGCTAACACCCAGAAGTACAGCCAATGGGTGAGCATCAATGGACACCAGGCCGAAGCCCTTCGTGACACCGGGGCCAGTGTGACAGCCGTCCGCTGTCACCTGGTGGCCCCAGAACAGTATCTACCGAACATTCTCTGCCCTGTACGATCAGCCGATAACTCGGAGAGCCTGTGTCGGATGGCCTGCGTCCCCTTCGAGTGGGGGGGGGTCTCCGGCATGTTGAAAGTGACGGTCCGAGACGATGCCCCCGTAGACTGCCTCCTGGGCAATGACCTGGAAAGCTCTCCGTGGGCCGCCGTGGAGCGAAAGGAACACCTGGGGATGTTGGGCGTCCCAGACTGGGCGTGCGTCACCACCCGTTCCATGGCCGCCCGTGCCAACCACCAGCCAGAAGAACCCGAATGGCCGGCGCCACCGCCTCCGGTCGCCCCGACCGAAAACACCGACCGTAACATTCCCGCCGAACCAGCTCAATCTACCGACCTCGCTAACCTCGACCAGTGGCCTCAAGAAGGGGGGCCCACGCAAGAACAATTTCGCAAAGAACAGAAGACCTGTCCCTCCCTCGAGGGACTCCGCCAGCAAGCGCTCGCCCAAAGCGCAGGGGATACCCCCGGAACTCATTGGGTCTACTGGGACAATGATCTGCTGTACAGCGAGCAAAGAATCGCCGAGCTGGGGAGCAACCGAGTACTAGTGGTACCCCTCCGTTTCAGAGACTTCCTGTTAAACCTGGCCCACGATGTTCCCCTGGCAGGACATCTGGGACAAGATAAAACCTACAGTCGCCTAGTGACCCACTTCTTCTGGCCCAAAATGAGAAACGATGTGCACCAGCATTGCCGATCTTGCCCCACGTGCCAAGCCAGTGGGAAGAGCGGCCGCAAACTAAAGGCTCCCCTGCAACCTTTTCCCGTGGTCACTACCCCGTTTGAGAGAGTCGGAATAGACATTGTGGGGCCCTTGGACCCACGCACAAAACAAGGCCATCGATTCATCCTGGTGCTAGTGGACCACGCCACCCGCTACCCTGAGGCTGTTCCTCTGCGAACTGTGACAGCCCCGGTGGTTGGCCGGGCCCTGATGGGGATCTTCTCCCGTGTGGGCTTCCCCCGAGAAGTCGTCAGCGACAGAGGCACGAACTTTATCTCCAAATACATGAAGTCCCTCTGGCAACAGTGCGGGGTCACCTACAGATTCACAACCCCCTATCACCCTCAAGGGAACGGACTCGTTGAGCGGTTCAACCGCACGCTAAAGGGAATGATCGGGGGGTTGGAAGAGCCCCTCCGTCGCCAGTGGGATGTGCTGCTGCCGTGCCTCCTCTTCGCGTATCGAGAAGTCCCCCAGAAATCCCTGGGCTTCAGCCCATTTGAACTGCTATATGGACACCCAGTGCGAGGGCCGCTCAGTCTCGTCAAAGAAGGCTGGGAGATGCCTCCGCTAAAGAACCCTCCAGATGTCTTCCGGTACCTCCTCACCCTCCGCAACCAGACCCGGCGGTTCAGAGAACTAGCGAAGGCCAACCTAGAGGCCAGTCAAGAGGACATGAAAAAATGGTATGACCAGAACGCCTCATCCATTGAATTCGAACCTGGCCAACAGGTATGGGTGATGTCCCCCACTGAGCCATGCGCCCTGCAAGACAAATGGACGGGGCCCTTCAAAGTAATAGAGCGCAAGGGTCCTGCCACTTATCTCATCGACATGGAATCCTCCCGGAACCCTCTCCGGGTCCTCCACGCTAACAGACTAAAGCCCCACTTTGTGCGAACAGAGCTCAGCCTCCTGATGGCCACAGACACTGGGGTTGAAGAAGACTCCGAGCCTCTCCCTGACCTCCTCCGGACTCAAGAGCAAGACGGCTCCGTGGATGGGGTCCGGCTCTCAGAGGCCCTCACCAGAGAACAACGCCAGGAGTGTCAAGCCCTCCTATCACAGTTCGCCAGCCTGTTCTCCCTCACCCCGGGGGTCACTTCCTGGTGTGTGCACGATGTGGATACCGGGGACAGCCCCCCTATCCGCCACCGAGCCTACCGCGTGCCAGACCGGGTACGGGCCTGCATCCAGGAAGAAATAGCCAAGATGCTCACGATCGGGGTCATCGAGCCTTCAGACAGTCCCTGGGCCAGCCCTGTCGTACTGGTCCCCAAAGCAGCTGCCCCCGGCACCACACCAGAACTCCGGTTCTGCGTCGACTACCGGGGCTTGAATGCGGTCACCAGAACCGACGCGCACCCCATCCCCCGGGCAGATGAACTAGTCGACCGAATGGGAGCTGCCCGCTACCTCAGCATCTTCGACCTGACAGCAGGCTATTGGCAGATCGGCCTCACACCCCGGGCGCAAGAACGTTCTGCCTTCTCCACCCCCGATGGCCATTACCATTTCACGGTCATGCCCTTCGGCATGAAGAATGCCCCAGCAACATTCCAACGGCTCGTCAATCAGGTCCTAGCGGGGCTCGAAGGATTCAGCGCCGCCTACCTAGACGACATCGCTGTATACAGCCACCATTGGACCGAGCACCTCCACCACCTCCGAGCAGTGCTGCAAGCCCTTCAGCGAGCTGGCCTCACGATCAAGGCCAGCAAGTGTCAAATTGGGCAAGGGTCTGTAACCTACCTCGGACACCAGGTGGGAAGCGGCCTAGTGGCCCCGCTACAGCTGAAAATTGCCGCCATCCAGGCCTGGCAGCCCCCCATCACCCAAACCGAGGTACGAGCCTTCCTGGGCCTCACGGGCTACTACCGAAGGTTCGTGAAAGACTATGGTACCATAGTGGGGCCCCTCACAGAACTCACGTCAAAAAACCAACCCAAGAAAGTCACCTGGACCCCAGAGTGTCAAAATGCATTTGAACAATTAAAAGCCGCCATGTGTTCCGCCCCTGTGCTCCAGGCCCCAGACTACAGCCGGGAGTTCGTCGTCCAGACGGACGCCTCCGACCAGGGCATTGGGGCAGTCCTGTCTCAAGTGAACACCGAAGGCCTTGATCAACCGGTGGCCTTCATCAGCCGGAGACTCCTACCACGGGAGCAACGCTGGAGCACCATAGAGAGGGAGGCCTTCGCTGTGGTATGGGCCCTCAAGAAACTCCGGCCCTACCTTTTCGGCACCCACTTTCGGGTGCAGACCGACCACCGACCCCTGCAATGGCTGATGCATATGCGGGGGGAGAACCCAAAGTTGCTACGCTGGTCCATCTCCTTGCAAGGTATGGACTTCACAGTCGAACACCGGCCTGGGCCAGATCACGCCAACGCGGATGGCCTGTCCCGGTTTTTCCGCCTCGACGAGGAGAGTCCCCAAGAGGATGGGTAACTCTCCCCGCCTTCAGCTGGGGGGGACGCATGTTGGACAGGCCACATGAAGGGCCGCTCTCCCCCGGCCCAACCAGGCCTGAACCCAGTCCCGCAAGTACCACACACCACCATTGCACGTCCTCCGTCCCCTCAGGGACCCCTGCCCTCGAGCCTGCCGACCTCATGGGTCCGATCCACTGCCGGCCCACGCGCCCAGCCTGGGGCGCCATCTTGGACACTCCACCACGAGGCCGCCTGGCCCCCGATCGACCTCAACCCTGGGCCTGGCCCGGCCGCAGACATTCCGGCACCACCCTCCACCCAGGAGGTGAGCGGACTACTTGGCAAGTCAATGGGAGAAAGAGGTGCCGATGGCTCTCCCCCACCAAGTGCCGCTCGCCCATCACCTCCCCGGGCGCTGGCTCCACCCCCCTGCTGGGTGTCTGGACGCCCCCATCCCGGACCTCCCGACCTCCAAGTGCGAGGGTCCGGACATCAAAGCACACCAGCCCTATAACTGGGGCAGCTCCAGAGCAGGAAGGCAGTTGTATCTTGGAGTCGAGAGACGTAAAGAGGAACTCATCCTGGACGGACTACTGGCGCTGCCATAGCTCTGTCCTGTGCACCATCGTCCTGCCTGTTGGCGCTGCCACAGTCGTCGTAACCTTCATCCTTCATCGTCGTCGGGATCTGCTGGCGTGGCCGCGGACCGTTGTAACCGTCATCTTCCACCGGGACCTGCAGGCTCCGCCGCGGACCGTCGTCCTTCCTTCATCCATCTCGGGACCTGCTTGGCTCCTCCACGGCCCGATCATCTAGAACGCCGAGCTCGAGGATTGAGAGCTATTTTGTACTCATTGGTAACTAAGACTGTCCCGCTACCCCTTTCCTAAACCAGAGACTAGAACCGAGGGGACCCCTGAGTCCAGACCTCCTTGTATCCATCATCGTAACCTAAGAATTGCATATAAAGTCTCGTTAACCGTCAACCTTGTGTGGTGTCCGTCTGTGGGGGGGAAGTTACTTATCTGTACAGTCGTTGGAGAAGGCTCTCCCTGGAGACCTCTCCCCGTAACCTCGGCCGACCCTCTCGGTCCGTCTAACACTGCCGTGTTAAGCACGGCCGCCAGGACCGGGGCCCAGAGGGATGGATTTGATTTGAAAAGGTCCGGCGGGATACCATCTGGACCTGTAGCCTTATCATACGTCAGCCCAAAAATACCTTTCTCCACCTCACTCTGGGTAAATGGGATCATGGTTTCATTTTGAACCCTAGCTTGGGATTGTAATTGAGTTGTGGCACTCTTAAATATAGACCCATAATGAGACACCCATTCGTCTTTGGTTATATTGGTGGCTATATCCTCGGCCCTATCCCTCTCGAATAAGGGTCTGTTAATTAATCCCCCAAATCTCGTGCTACTACCTAACGTACTTGGATCTAGTAATTCTCTCCATGTTGCTTCCTTTAGTACAGCCTTGCGCTTTGCCAATATCCCTTTATAATTGAGGCGGAGGGCCCGGATCTGGGGTTGGTCTCTCTGGTTTGCTTTCAGGGCTACTTTTAGCTCTCTGGCAGCTTTAGAGCATAGAGAATTAAACCACTTAGGATCTCTAGACAGCATTCTTTGTGCGTGGACAGTTAGTAGTGCACCCACCTTGGAGACAATCCCCTCAAAAGCCTTGAGAACACCCATGACAAGGGAGTCAGGGGACACACATGATGCTATTTCAGAGACACATGATTCATGTACCTTTTCATAAAATAAGTCCGGTGTCACCTGGGACCATTTAAGGCGGCGCCTCCCATCAGTGGGTCTCAGCGCACCCGGCGCTAACACCCTTGCCTGCCTTTTCAACAAACCACCCTCCAAGCGTACGCACACAGGGTTGTGATCGCTAAAAGCACTCTCTATGATTGTGAATCCCCGGAGGATGGACCGGTGGCCAGCCAAAATCAAAATATGGTCTTTGAAAATCCCACTGCTGCGTCCTACAAAGGATGGAACGGGCTGTTTACTTAATGAAGCAACAGAACACATGGAAGAGATCAAGTCTTATTCATTAAGTAAATCATTAAGTGCATTCCCCTGAGAGGAGTGCTCGAAGTGGAGTCCCCACATCCTGGCACAGCCCATTTCACCCATGCTAGTGGTTGCAAGTTCACCACACGGGTGAACATTGAAGTCCCCTGCTATCATGAGACTGTGGGCAACATGACCACAATACTGTCTCAAAAGGTAGCTCAGCTGGGTAATCCTGCAAACCCCCTGGGTTTTACTGCATTGTAGAAGTTTATCATGCACAAGCTCTTGTTTCCTCGCTTTAAGGTGACGGCTTGAAAATCACTATGAGCGGTGGGAAGTTCCTTAATTCTGCAATTCATAGCTAATGCTGTAAAGATAACCAAACCACCCCTAGCTCTACCACTAACTGACGGGGAGGCCAGCACAAAAAAGGCTTTATAACCCTCTAAAAATAAGTTACAGTTCACCAGCCAAGTCTCCTGAAGACAAATCACAGAGAATTGCCTGATGAACAGCACCCACATCGGATCCTGAATCTTCCCTGCTAGCCCTGCGATGTTCCAAGAAAGAACGTTATAATCATCTAGCTCTGTAGAATCCCCTGGTAGTACGATAGATAAAACCTCCCTTGGCTCAGGAATAAGCGACCCAGGCATCATCTGCATAGGGGACCCGGCACTATAAGAGGGGTGATGGGAGGACGCCTGGTGTTGGACAGATCATACATTAGGTTCTAAACTTTTGTTCAGTCAATCGCAGTCATCCAACCTCGAGAGTGCTGCGAATCTGTTTGACCCCTGCAGAATGGGGGCGGAATGGCAATCCCCCAACATGTTATGCCTCACTACTGTGGGGATAAATTGGCTGTCCCAGAGGGTTTTCGGCGGGTCTTTAAAACTGCCTGTTACGTGATGAATTCAGGTTATTACCCCTTAGAAGCTCAGGCTTATAAAAAAAAAAAACAGATGCAAAATCTGAGTTAGCCAGTCCGGCATGAACCTCCCTAAAGATTCTCTCCAAGAGCACTGGTTTATTAAAACTCACAACTATACAATCACCCTCCCCTGATTTCTTGGTGTCGCACCATAAGGATATTTCGTTCCACTGCTGGACCTACGGAAGTGTTGTTAGACAACCAGTGGGTGACCTTGTTCTTAAGTTGGGAAAAGTCCTCATTGGTACCCCGTAAAAGTGGCGGGACATTCCCCAGGATGACCACCAATGGGGTAGATTGAGGCGGTAAGTTAATAACTGCTGAATTCTGCAGGGCATTGGTGGAGTGTCCCTGTGGCTTTCCCATGTTCTTCCCCGAATCCTGAGTGGCTTGGCCATGTTGCTTTACCAGTGGGGCCCCATTTGATGCCAAACCCACAATTGTACCGTCGGGCATCCCCCCTGTGCTGCCGGAGGCCGTGTTTGCGCCACGGGTCGGGATAATACTTGAAGATTGAGAGTCCCCAATTACCCCTGATGAAGGCGGAATGCCTAATGCAGTTTTGGGTTTAGTTAACTCAGTAGTGATGCTCTCTGGTGATTGAATGGATTGCAAGATTTTATTTGCAAACTTATTTATTTGCAAACTTGTACCGCGCTGGGAATCGACTCCCTGGGGAGTATCTCCACGCCTTTGACGTCATCAGAAAGCAAATAGCCTGTCATGTGATAATTTAAAGTTCTACCAGATCAATAGTTAAACAGGAATGTTTTTAGTTTTTTCCTGAAGGGAAAATGTTCCCTGCACGCTCTGATTTCGAATGGGAGTTCATTCCAAAGTTTCAGGCCAGCCACTGACAAAGCTCTTCCCCCTTGGCGTGTCTTCCAGAACCTGGGAACGCATAACAGTTCACGGTCACCATTTTGAGCTGGTCTGCTATACTTTGCTCTTTATAATTTAGCTTAGCCACAATGGGGCACAATTTTTCCTCCAGCATGGAACTCAGAATGGATTTTAAAAAATTCCAACGTGGGATGATCTACCATAGGGGATGCTACTTACGAGATATCCCCATATCAGGTGAGAGTTTTAGCGGGCGCATTGGGTTTGGTCTTTTTGGCTTGGCTACCTATTGCTTTACACTTTCTTTTCAAGCTACCACTGGAACGGCAGGCCTCCCCCATTTGTTATGATGGATTGGGGCCACGGGGTACCTCTGTTAGGGTGTCAATAATCTTCCCACCAGTCCCACCCTTCCCTGATGTAGCAGTGGGAGCAGCGCCCTTCCTGTTTGTGATTATCACTACAGGGGACAAGGGCCTAGGGGGTACCTCACCAGGGCTTCTGGTACAAGAAAGAGCACATCCTTAACCTGAATATCACTACCCAACCCTGGGGAAGAGGAGTACTCTGTACCTCGTCAGTTGATTACTTGGAGTGGTTGTTAGACCCTCCCAGAAGGGAATAAAGGCCACAGGAGGGAGATCTAGATAGTCGTCTATTAACCAATTCAATCTCTTTGTCAATGACTGAAGCATCCCTTGACAAAAAGGCGTCCATGGTGGTTACTGTTGCTCTGGCTGTAGCTATAGTCCCCTCTTGATTCGCCTGGGTCTTTCGCCTCCCCATAGTTACTGCACTAGATAGTTATCCAAAGCCTGAAAAAGGTAATTGGCCCCACAATTTGTAGCCTATATCAGGTCTAACACAATGCAGGTAGAGAACACATGTGAGAGTTATTAAGTAAACCCCAGAGGAATCCACTTCACCCACCTACAAGAACTAGTTTAAGACAATTTAACCGCCTACTAAAACTAGGATGGAAGAAAGATCAGCATGTAATTTAAATGATTAACCATGTAGCTGTAATCAAAAATGGAAATCACGTGGCCCAGCCCGGCCTCTTCCGGCCCCTGACGGGCACGGGTGCCATTGTTCCAGGTGGAAGACCTCTGCATTGGGTGGGAAGGGTGCAAGGGGCAGGGCCGGACTGGCAGTAGCGGGCACCGGGCAATCCCCCGGTGCGTCGCACAGGTGGGGCCAATTTTGGGGCCCCTGGGGGCCGTTTTTGTAACAGGGCCGTGGTATGGGCGGGGCCGACTGAGCACTTTGCCAGGGCCGCTTTTGGTTATCAGTCCGGCCCTGGCAAGGGGGTGGCCGCGAAGGGTGCAAGGCACACGGGAGAAGGGTGCAAAGTAGAGAGGAGAAGGGTGCAAGGCAGAGGGGAGAGGGGTGCAAGGCAGAGGAGAGAAGTGTGCAAGGTGGAGAGGAGAAGGGTGCAAGGTGGAGCAGAGAAGGGTGCAAGGCGGAGGGGCAGAAGGGTGAAAGGCAGAGGGGAGAAGGGTGCAAGGCAGAGGGGAGAAGGGTGAAATGCAGAGGGGAGAAGGGCGCAAGGCAGAGAGGAGAAGGGAGCAAGGCGGAGGGGAGAAGGGTGCAAGGCAGAGGGGAGAAGGGTACAACGGGGAGGGGGAGAAGGGTGCAAGGCAGAGGGGAGAAGGGTACAAGGCAGAGGGGAGAAGGGTGCAAGGCAGAGAGGAGAAGGGTACAAGGCAGAGAGGAGTAAGGCGCAAGGTAGAGAAGGGTGCAAGGAGGAGGGGAGAAGGGTGTAAGGCAGAGAGGAGAAGGGTGCAAGGCAGAGGGGAGAAGGGCATAAAGCAAGGGGAGAAGGGTGCAAGGCAGAGGGGAGAATGGTGCAATGCAGAGGAGAGAATGGTGCAAGGTAGAAAAGGGTGCAAGGCGGAGGTGGAGTAGGGTGCAAGGTTGAGGGGAGAAGGGAGCAAGGCAGAGGGGAGAAGGGTGCAAGGCAGAGAGGAGAAGGGTGCAAGGCAGAGGGGAGAAGGGTGCAAGGTAGAGAAGGGTGCAAGGCAGAGGGGAGGAGGGTGCAAGGCAGAGAGGAGAAGGGTGCAAGGCAGAGGGGAGAAGGGTGCAAGACAGAGGGGAGAAGAGTGTAAGGTAGAGAGGAGAAGGGTGCAAGGCAGAGGGGAAAAGGGTGCAAGGTAGAGAAGAGAAGGGTGAAATGCATAGGGAAGAAGGGTGCAAGGTGGAGAGGAGAACGGTGCAAGGCAGAGGGGAGAATGGTGCAATGGGGAGGGGGAGAAGGGTGCAAGGCGGATGGGAGAAGGGTGCGAGGTAGAGAGGAGAAGGGTGCAACGCAGAGGGGAGAATGGTGCAAAGGGGAGAGGGAGAAGGGTGCAAGGCAGAGGGGAGAAGGGTGCAAGGCAGAGAGGAGAAGGGTGCAAGGTGGAGAGGAGAAGGGTGCAAGGTAGAGGGGAGAATGGTGCAATGGGGAGGGGTACAATGGTGCAAGGCAGAGGGGAGGTGGGTGCAAGGTGTAGAGGAGAAGGGTGCAAGGCAGAAGGGAAAATGGTGCAATGGGGACGGAAAGAAGGGTGCAAGGCGGAGGGGAGAAGGGTGCAAGGCATTGGGGATAAGGGCACAAGGCAAAGGGGAGAAGGGTACAAGGCAGAGGGGGAAGGGTGCAAGGCAGAGAGGAGAAGGGTGCACGTTTGAGGGGAGAATGGTGCAACGCGGAGGGGAGAAGGGTGCAAGGTAGAGAAGGGTGCAAGGCAGAAAGGGAGAAGGGTGCAAGGCAGAGGGGAGAAAGGTGCACATCAGAGGGGAGAAGGGCAAATGACAGAGGGGAGAAGGGTGCAAGGTAGAGAAGGGTGGAAGGCGGAGGGGAGAAGGGTGCAAGGCAGAGGGGAGAAGGGTGCAATGGCGAGGGAGAGAAGGGTGCAAGGCAGAGGGGAGAAGGGTGCAAGGCAGAGGGGAGAAGGGTGCAAGGCAGAGGGGAGATGGGTGCAAGACAGAGGGGAGAAGGATGCAAGGCAGAGGGGAAAAGGGTGCAAAGCAGAGAGGAGAAGGATTAAAGGTAGAGAAGGGTGCAAGGCGGAGGGGATAAGGGTGCAAGGCAGAGGGGAGAAGGGTGCAATGGCGAGGGAGAGAAGGGTGCAAGGCAGAGTGGAGAAGGGTGTGAGGCAGAGGGGAGAAGGGTGCAAGGTAGAGAGAAGAAGGGTGCAAAGCAGAGGGGAGAAGGGTGCAAGGCAGAGTGGAGAATGGTGCAAGGCAGAGGAGAGACTGGTGCAAGGCATAGGGGAGAATGGTGCAAGGTAGAAAAGGTTGCAAGGCGGAAGAGGAGTAGGGTGCAAGGCAGAGGGGAGAAGGGTGCACGGCAGAGTGGAGAAGGGTGCAAGGCAGAAGGGAGAAGGGTGCGAGGCAGAGGGAAGAAGGGTGCAAGGCAGAGAGTAGAAGGATTAAAGGTAGAGAAGGGTGCAAGGCGGAGGGGATAAGGGTGCAAGGCAGAGGGGAGAAGGGTGCAATGGCGAGGGAGAGAAGGGTGCAAGGCAGAGTGTAGAAGGGTGTGAGGCAGAGGGGAGAAGGGTGCAAGGTAGACAGAAGAAGGGTGCAAGGAAGAGAGGAGAAGGGTGCAAGGCAGAGGGGAGAAGGGTGCAAAGCAGAGGGGAGAAGGGTGCAAGGCAGAGTGGAGAATGGTGCAAGGCAGAGGAGAGACTGGTGCAAGGCATAGGGGAGAATGGTGCAAGGTAGAAAAGGTTGCAAGGCGGAAGAGGAGTAGGGTGCAAGGCAGAGGGGAGAAGGGTGCACGGCAGAGTGGAGAAGGGTGCAAGGCAGAAGGGAGAAGGGTGCGAGGCAGAGGGAAGAAGGGTGCAAGGCAGAGAGTAGAAGGGTGCAAGGCAGAGGGGATAGGGGTGCAAAGCAGAGGGGAGAATGGTGCAAGGCAGAGGGGAGAAGGGTGCAACGCAGAGGGGAGAATGGTGCAAAGGGGAGAGGGAGAAGGGTGCAAGGCAGAGGGGAGAAGGGTGCAAGGCAGAGAGGAGAAGGGTGCAAAGCAGAGGGGAGAACAGTGCAAGGTAGAAAAGGGTGCAAGGCGGAGGTGGAGTAGGGTGCAAGGCAGAGGGGAGAAGGGTGCAATGGCGAGGGAGAGAAGGGTGCAAGGCAGAGTGGAGAAGGGTGTGAGGCAGAGGGGAGAAGGGTGCAAGGTAGAGAGAAGAAGGGTGCAAAGCAGAGGGGAGAAGGGTGCAAGGCAGAGTGGAGAATGGTGCAAGGCAGAGGAGAGACTGGTGCAAGGCATAGGGGAGAATGGTGCAAGGTAGAAAAGGTTGCAAGGCGGAAGAGGAGTAGGGTGCAAGGCAGAGGGGAGAAGGGTGCACGGCAGAGTGGAGAAGGGTGCAAGGCAGAAGGGAGAAGGGTGCGAGGCAGAGGGAAGAAGGGTGCAAGGCAGAGAGTAGAAGGATTAAAGGTAGAGAAGGGTGCAAGGCGGAGGGGATAAGGGTGCAAGGCAGAGGGGAGAAGGGTGCAATGGCGAGGGAGAGAAGGGTGCAAGGCAGAGTGTAGAAGGGTGTGAGGCAGAGGGGAGAAGGGTGCAAGGTAGACAGAAGAAGGGTGCAAGGAAGAGAGGAGAAGGGTGCAAGGCAGAGGGGAGAAGGGTGCAAAGCAGAGGAGAGAAGGGTGCAAGGCAGAGTGGAGAATGGTGCAAGGCAGAGGAGAGACTGGTGCAAGGCATAGGGGAGAATGGTGCAAGGTAGAAAAGGTTGCAAGGCGGAAGAGGAGTAGGGTGCAAGGCAGAGGGGAGAAGGGTGCACGGCAGAGTGGAGAAGGGTGCAAGGCAGAAGGGAGAAGGGTGCGAGGCAGAGGGAAGAAGGGTGCAAGGCAGAGAGTAGAAGGGTGCAAGGCAGAGGGGATAGGGGTGCAAAGCAGAGGGGAGAATGGTGCAAGGCAGAGGGGAGAAGGGTGCAACGCAGAGGGGAGAATGGTGCAAAGGGGAGAGGGAGAAGGGTGCAAGGCAGAGGGGAGAAGGGTGCAAGGCAGAGAGGAGAAGGGTGCAAGGTGGAGAGGAGAAGGGTGCAAGGTAGAGGGGAGAATGGTGCAACGGGGAGGGGTACAAGGGTGCAAGGCAGAGGGGAGGTGGGTGCAAGGTGTAGAGGAGAAGGGTGCAAGGCTGAAGGGAAAATGGTGCAATGGGGACGGAAAGAAGGGTGCAAGGCGGAGGGGAGAAGGGTGCAAGGCGGAGGGGAGAAGGGTGCAAGGCATTGGGGATAAGGGCACAAGGCAGAGGGGAGAAGGGTACAAGGCAGAGGGGGAAGGGTGCAAGGCAGAGAGGAGAAGGGTGCACGTTTGAGGGGAGAATGGTGCAACGCGGAGGGGAGAAGGGTGCAAGGTAGAGAAGGGTGCAAGGCAGAAGGGGAGAAGGGTGCAAGGCAGAGGGGAGAAAGGTGCACATCAGAGGGGAGAAGGGCAAATGACAGAGGGGAGAAGGGTGCAAGGTAGAGAAGGGTGGAAGGCGGAGGGGAGAAGGGTGCAAGGCAGAGGGGAGAAGGGTGCAAAGGCGAGGGAGAGAAGGGTGCAAGGCAGAGGGGAGAAGGGTGCAAGGCAGAGGGGAGAAGGGTCCAAGGCAGAGGGGAGATGGGTGCAAGACAGAGGGGAGAAGGGCGCAAGGCAGAGGGGAAAAGGGTGCAAAGCAGAGAGGAGAAGGATTAAAGGTAGAGAAGGGTGCAAGGCGGAGGGGATAAAGGTGCAAGGCAGAGGGGAGAAGGGTGCAATGGCGAGGGAGAGAAGGGTGCAAGGCAGAGTGGAGAAGGGTGTGAGGCAGAGGGGAGAAGGGTGCAAGGTAGAGAGAAGAAGGGTGCAAGGAAGAGAGGAGAAGGGTGCAAGGCAGAGGGGAGAAGGGTGCAAAGCAGAGAGGAGAAGGGTGCAAGGCAGAGTGGAGAATGGTGCAAGGCAGAGGAGAGACTGGTGCAAGGCATAGGGGAGAATGGTGCAAGGTAGAACAGGTTGCAAGGCGGAAGAGGAGTAGGGTGCAAGGCAGAGGGGAGAAGGGTGCACGGCAGAGTGGAGAAGGGTGCAAGGCAGAAGGGAGAAGGGTGCGAGGCAGAGGGAAGAAGGGTGCAAGGCAGAGAGTAGAAGGGTGCAAGGCAGAGGGGAGATGGGTGCAAGACAGAGGGGAGAAGGATGCAAGGAAGAGGGGAAAAGGGTGCAAAGCAGAGAGGAGAAGGATTAAAGGTAGAGAAGGGTGCAAGGCGGAGGGGATAAGGGTGCAAGGCAGAGGGGAGAAGGGTGCAATGGCGAGGGAGAGAAGGGTGCAAGGCAGAGTGGAGAAGGGTGTGAGGCAGAGGGGAGAAGGGTGCAAGGTAGAGAGAAGAAGGGTGCAAAGCAGAGGGGAGAAGGGTGCAAGGCAGAGTGGAGAATGGTGCAAGGCAGAGGAGAGACTGGTGCAAGGCATAGGGGAGAATGGTGCAAGGTAGAAAAGGTTGCAAGGCGGAAGAGGAGTAGGGTGCAAGGCAGAGGGGAGAAGGGTGCACGGCAGAGTGGAGAAGGGTGCAAGGCAGAAGGGAGAAGGGTGCGAGGCAGAGGGAAGAAGGGTGCAAGGCAGAGAGTAGAAGGATTAAAGGTAGAGAAGGGTGCAAGGCGGAGGGGATAAGGGTGCAAGGCAGAGGGGAGAAGGGTGCAATGGCGAGGGAGAGAAGGGTGCAAGGCAGAGTGTAGAAGGGTGTGAGGCAGAGGGGAGAAGGGTGCAAGGTAGACAGAAGAAGGGTGCAAGGAAGAGAGGAGAAGGGTGCAAGGCAGAGGGGAGAAGGGTGCAAAGCAGAGGGGAGAAGGGTGCAAGGCAGAGTGGAGAATGGTGCAAGGCAGAGGAGAGACTGGTGCAAGGCATAGGGGAGAATGGTGCAAGGTAGAAAAGGTTGCAAGGCGGAAGAGGAGTAGGGTGCAAGGCAGAGGGGAGAAGGGTGCACGGCAGAGTGGAGAAGGGTGCAAGGCAGAAGGGAGAAGGGTGCGAGGCAGAGGGAAGACGGGTGCAAGGCAGAGAGTAGAAGGGTGCAAGGCAGAGGGGATAGGGGTGCAAAGCAGAGGGGAGAATGGTGCAAGGCAGAGGGGAGAAGGGTGCAACGCAGAGGGGAGAATGGTGCAAAGGGGAGAGGGAGAAGGGTGCAAGGCAGAGGGGAGAAGGGTGCAAGGCAGAGAGGAGAAGGGTGCAAGGTGGAGAGGAGAAGGGTGCAAGGTAGAGGGGAGAATGGTGCAACGGGGAGGGGTACAAGGGTGCAAGGCAGAGGGGAGGTGGGTGCAAGGTGTAGAGGAGAAGGGTGCAAGGCTGAAGGGAAAATGGTGCAATGGGGACGGAAAGAAGGGTGCAAGGCGGAGGGGAGAAGGGTGCAAGGCGGAGGGGAGAAGGGTGCAAGGCATTGGGGATAAGGGCACAAGGCAGAGGGGAGAAGGGTACAAGGCAGAGGGGGAAGGGTGCAAGGCAGAGAGGAGAAGGGTGCACGTTTGAGGGGAGAATGGTGCAACGCGGAGGGGAGAAGGGTGCAAGGTAGAGAAGGGTGCAAGGCAGAAGGGGAGAAGGGTGCAAGGCAGAGGGGAGAAAGGTGCACATCAGAGGGGAGAAGGGCAAATGACAGAGGGGAGAAGGGTGCAAGGTAGAGAAGGGTGGAAGGCGGAGGGGAGAAGGGTGCAAGGCAGAGGGGAGAAGGGTGCAAAGGCGAGGGAGAGAAGGGTGCAAGGCAGAGGGGAGAAGGGTGCAAGGCAGAGGGGAGAAGGGTCCAAGGCAGAGGGGAGATGGGTGCAAGACAGAGGGGAGAAGGGCGCAAGGCAGAGGGGAAAAGGGTGCAAAGCAGAGAGGAGAAGGATTAAAGGTAGAGAAGGGTGCAAGGCGGAGGGGATAAAGGTGCAAGGCAGAGGGGAGAAGGGTGCAATGGCGAGGGAGAGAAGGGTGCAAGGCAGAGTGGAGAAGGGTGTGAGGCAGAGGGGAGAAGGGTGCAAGGTAGAGAGAAGAAGGGAGCAAGGAAGAGAGGAGAAGGGTGCAAGGCAGAGGGGAGAAGGGTGCAAAGCAGAGAGGAGAAGGGTGCAAGGCAGAGTGGAGAATGGTGCAAGGCAGAGGAGAGACTGGTGCAAGGCATAGGGGAGAATGGTGCAAGGTAGAACAGGTTGCAAGGCGGAAGAGGAGTAGGGTGCAAGGCAGAGGGGAGAAGGGTGCACGGCAGAGTGGAGAAGGGTGCAAGGCAGAAGGGAGAAGGGTGCGAGGCAGAGGGAAGAAGGGTGCAAGGCAGAGAGTAGAAGGGTGCAAGGCAGAGGGGATAGGGGTGCAAAGCAGAGGGGAGAAGGGTGCAAGGCAGAGGGGAGAATGGTGCAAGGCAGAGGGGAGAAGGGTGCAAGGCAGAGGGGAGAATGGGACAAGGTAGTAAAGGGTGCAAGGTGGTGGTGGAGTAGGGTGCAAGGGCAGGGGGAGAAGGGTGGAGAAAGTGGAGAGAGAGTGGAGAGAGTGGAGAGATTGGAGAGAGAGAAGAGAGAGAGAGAAGAGAGAGAGTGGAGAGAGAGAGAGTGGAGAGAGAGTGGAGAGATAGTGAAGGGAGACAGTGGAGAGAGAGAGTGGAGAGAGAGTAGAGAGAGTGAAGAGAGAGTAGAGAGTAAGTGGAGAGAGAGTGGAGAGTGAGAGAGTGGAGAGAGAGAGTGGAGAGAGGACGAGTGGAGAGAGAGTAGAGAGAGTGGAGAGAGAGTAGAGAGTGAGTGGAGAGAGAGTGGAGAGTGAGAGAGTGGAGAGAGAGAGAGAGTGGAGAGAGGACGAGTGGAGAGAGTGTGGGGAGAGACAGTGGAGAGAGAGAGAGAGTGGAGAGAGAGTAGAGAGAGAGACAGGAGAGAGGGGAGAAGGGCGCAATGCAGAGGGGAGAGGGTGCAAGGCAGAGGGGAGAATGGTGCAATGCAGAGGAGAGAATGGTGCAAGGTAGAAAAGGGTGCAAGGCGGAGGTGGAGTAGGGTGCAAGGTTGAGGAGAGAAGGGTGCAAGGCAGAGGGGAGAAGGGTGCAAGGCAGAGGGTAGAAGGGTGCAACGAAGAGGGAAGAAGGGTGCAAGGCAGAGAGGAGAAGGGTGCAAGGCAGAGGGGAGAAGGGTGCAGGGTAGAAAAGGGTGCAAGGCAGAGGGAAGGAGGGTGCAAGGCAGAGAGGAGATGGGTGAAAGGCAGATGGGAGAAGGGTGCAAGACAGAGGGGAGAAAGGTGCAAGGTAGAGAGGAGAAGGGTGCAAGGCAGAGGGGAAAAGGGTGCAAGGTAGAGAAGAGAAGGGTGCAAGGCAGAGAGAAGAAGGGTGCAAGGTGGAGAGGAGAAGGGTGCAAGGCAGGGGGGAGAATGGTCCAATGGGGAGGGGGAGAAGGGTGCAAGGCGGATGGGAGAAGGGTGCGAGATAGAGAGGAGAAGGGTGCAACGCAGAGGGGAGAATGGTGCAAAGGGGAGGGTAGAAGGGTGCAAGGCAGAGGGGAGAAGGGTGCAAGGCAGAGAGGAGAAGGGTGCAAGGTGGAGGGGAGAAGGGTGCAAGGCATTGGGGATAAGGGCACAAGGCAGAGGGGAGAAGGGTACAAGACAGAGGGGGAAGGGTGCAAGGCAGATAGGAGAAGGGTACAAGTTGGAGGGGAGAAGGGTGCAAGGCGGAGGGGAGAAGGGTGCAAGATAGAGAAGGGTGCAAGGCAGAGGGGGAGAAGGGTGCAAGGCAGAGGGGAGAAGGGTGCACATCAGAGGGAGAAGGGCAAATGACAGGAGAGAAGGGTGCAATGGGGAGGGAGAGAAGGGTGCAAGGCAGAGGGGAGAAGGGTGCAAGGCAGAGGGGAGAAGGGTGCAAGGCAGAGGGGAAAAGGGTGCAAAGCAGAGAGGAGAAGGATTAAAGGTAGAGAAGGGTGCAAGGCCGAGGGGATGAGGGAGCAAGGCAGAGGGGAGAAGGGTGCAACAGGGAGGGGGAGAAGGGTGCAAGGCAGAGGGGAGAAGGGTGTAAGGCAGAGGGGAGAAGGGTGCAAGGCAGAGAGGAGAAGGGTGCAAGGCATAGAGGAGAAGAGTGCAAGGCAGAGGGGAGAAGGGTGCAAAGCAGAGGAGAGAAGGGTGCAAGGCAGAGTGGAGAATGGTGCAAGGCAGAGTAGAGAATGGTGCAAGGCATAGGGGAGAATGGTGCAAGGTAGAAAAGGGTGCAAGGCGGAGGAGGAATAGGGTGCAAGGCAGAGGGGAGAAGGGTGCAAGGCAGAGTGGAGAAGGGTGCAAGGCAGAAGGGAGAAGGGTGCGAGGCAGAGGGCAGAAGGGTGCAAGGCAGAGAGTAGAAGGTTGCAAGGCAGAGGGGATAGGGGTGCAAAGCAGAGGGGAGAAGGGTGCAAGGCAGAGGGGAGAATGGTGCAAGGCAGAGGGGAGAAGGGTGCAAGGCAGAGGGGAGAATGGGGCAAGGTAGTAAAGGGTGCAAGGTGGAGGTGGAGTAGGGTGCAAGGCAGGGGGGAGAAGGGTGCACGGCAGAGGGGAGAAGGGTGCAATACAGAGGGAAAAAGGGTACAAGGCAGAGAGGAGAAGGGTGCAAGGCACAGGGGAAAAGGGTGCAAGGCAGAGGGGAGAAGGGTGCAAGGCAGAGGGGAGAAGAGAGCAAGGTAGAGAGGAGAAGGGGGCAATGCTGAGAGGAGAAGAGTGCAAGGTGGAGAGGAGAAGGTTGCAAGGCAGAGGGGAGAATAGTGCAACGGAAGGGGGAGAAGGGTGCAAGGCGGAGGGGAGAAGGGTGCAAGGTGGAGAGGATAAGGGTGCAAGGCAGTGGGGGGAATGGTGCAATGGGGAGGGGTAGAAGACTGCAAGGCGGAGGGGAGAAGGATGCAAGGCACGGGGAGAATGGTGCAAGGTAGAAAAGGGTGCAAGGCGGAGGAGGAGTAGGGTCCAAGGCAGAGGGGAGAAGGGTGCAATGGCGAGGGAGAGAAGGGTGCAAGGCAGAGGGGAGAAGGGTGCAAGGCAGAGGGGAGAAGGGTGTAAGGCAGAGGGGAGAAGGGTGCAAGGCAGAGAGGAGAAGGGTGCAAGGCAGAGAGGAGAAGGGTGCAAGGCAGAGGGGAGAAGGGTGCAAAGCAGAGGGGAGAAGGGTGCAAGGCAGAGTAGAGAATGGTGCAAGGCAGAGTAGAGAATGGTGCAAGGCATAGGGGAGAATGGTGCAAGGTAGAAAAGGGTGCAAGGCGGAGGAGGAGTAGGGTGCAAGGCAGAGGGGAGAAGGGTGCAAGGCAGAGTGGAGAAGGGTGCAAGGCAGAAGGGAGAAGGCTGCGAGGCAGAGGGAAGGAGGGTGCAAGGCAGAGGGGATAGGGGTGCAAAGCAGAGGGGAGAAGGGTGCAAGGCAGAGGGGAGAATGGTGCAAGGCAGAGGGGAGAAGGGTGCAAGGCAGAGGGGAGAATGGGGCAAGGTAGTAAAGGGTGCAAGGTGGAGGTGGAGTAGGGTGCAAGGCAGGGGGGAGAAGGGTGCACGGCAGAGGGGAGAAGGGTGCGATGCAGAGGGAAAAAGGGTACAAGGCAGAGAAGAGAAGGGTGCAAGGCACAGGGGAAAAGGGTGCAAGGCAGAGGGGAGAAGGAGGGTGCAAGGCAGAGGGGAGAAGAGAGCAAGGTAGAGAGGAGAAGGGTGCAAGGCAGAGGGGAGAAGGGTGCAAAGTAGAGAGGAGAATGGGGTAATGCAGAGAGGAGAAGGGTGCAAGGTGGAGAGGAGACGGTTGAAAGGCAGAGGGGAGAATGGTGCAACGGAAGAGGGAGAAGGGCGCAAGGTGGAGGGGAGAAGGGTGCAAGGTGGAGAGGAGAAGGGTGCAAGGCAGTGGGGAGAATGGTGCAATGGGGAGGGGGAGAAGGGTGCAAGGCGGAGGGGAGAAGGATGCAAGGCACAGGGGAGAAGGGTGCAAGGCAGAGTGGAGAATGGTGCGAGGCAGAGGAAAGACTGGTGCGAGGCATGGGGGAGAATGGTGCAAGGTAGAAAAGGGTGCAAGGCGGAGGAGGAGTAGGGTGCAAGGCAGAGGGGAGAAGGGTGCAAGGCAGAGGGGATAGGGGTGCAAAGCAGAGGGGAGAAGGGTGCAAGGCAGAGGGGAGAATGGTGCAAGGCAGAGGGGAGAAGGGTGCAAGGCAGAGGGGAGAATGGGGCAAGGTAGTAAAGGGTGCAAGGTGGAGGTGGAGTAGGGTGCAAGGCAGGGGGGAGAAGGGTGCACGGCAGAGGGGAGAAGGGTGCGATGCAGAGGGAAAAAGGGTACAAGGCAGAGAAGAGAAGGGTGCAAGGCACAGGGGAAAAGGGTGCAAGGCAGAGGGGAGAAGGAGGGTGCAAGGCAGAGGGGAGAAGAGAGCAAGGTAGAGAGGAGAAGGGTGCAAGGCAGAGGGGAGAAGGGTGCAAAGTAGAGAGGAGAATGGGGTAATGCAGAGAGGAGAAGGGTGCAAGGTGGAGAGGAGACGGTTGAAAGGCAGAGGGGAGAATGGTGCAACGGAAGAGGGAGAAGGGCGCAAGGTGGAGGGGAGAAGGGTGCAAGGTGGAGAGGAGAAGGGTGCAAGGCAGTGGGGAGAATGGTGCAATGGGGAGGGGGAGAAGGGTGCAAGGCGGAGGGGAGAAGGATGCAAGGCACAGGGGAGAAGGGTGCAAGGCAGAGTGGAGAATGGTGCGAGGCAGAGGAAAGACTGGTGCGAGGCATGGGGGAGAATGGTGCAAGGTAGAAAAGGGTGCAAGGCGGAGGAGGAGTAGGGTGCAAGGCAGAGGGGAGAAGGGTGCAAGGCAGAGTGGAGAAGGGTGCAAGACAGAAGGGAGAAGGGTGCGAGGCAGAGGGAAGAAGGATGCAAGGCAGAGAGTAGAAGGGTGCAAGGCAGCGGGGATAGGGGTGCAAAGCAGAGGGGAGAAGGGTGCAAGGCAGAGGGGAGAATGGTGCAAGGCAGAGGGGAGAAGGGTGCAAGGCAGAGGGGAGAACGGGACAAGGTAGTAAAGGGTGCAAGGTGGAGGTGGAGTAAGGTGCAAGGCAGGGGGGAGAAGGGTGGAGAGAGTGGAGAGAGAGTGGAGAGAGTGGAGAGAGTGGAGAGATTGGAGAGAGAGAAGAGAGAGAGAGAAGAGTGAGAGTGGAGAGAGAGAGAGTGGAGAGAGAGTGGAGAGATAGTGAAGGGAGATAGTGGAGAGAGAGAGTGGAGAGAGAGTAGAGAGAGTGGAGAGAGAGTAGAGAGTGAGTGGAGAGAGAGTGGAGAGTGAGAGAGTGGAGAGAGAGAGAGTGGAGAGAGGACGAGTGGAGAGAGTGTGGAGAGAGACAGTGGAGAGAGAGAGAGTGGAGAGAGCGTAGAGAGAGAGACAGGAGAGAGGGGAGAGGGGCGCAAAGCAGATGGGGAGAAGGGTGCAAGGCAGAGGGGAGAATGGTGCAATGCAGAGGAGAGAATGGTGCATGGTAGAAAAGGGTGCAAGGCGGAGATGGAGTAGGGTGCAAGGTTGAGGGGAGAAGGGTGCAAGGCAGAGGGGAGAAGGGAGCAAGGCAGAGGGTAGAAGGGTGCAAGGAAGAGGGAAGAAGGGTGCAAGGCAGAGAAGAAGGGTGCAAGGCAGAGGGGAGAAGGGTGCAAGGTAGAGAAGGGTGTAAGGCAGAGGGAAGGAGGGTGCAAGGCAGAGAGGAGAAGGGTGCAACGCAGAGGGGAGACTGGTGCAAAGGGGAGGGGTAGAAGGGTGCAAGGCAGAGGGGAGAAGTGTGCAAGGCAGAGAGGAGAAGGGTGCAAGGTGGAGAGGAGAAAGGTGCAAGGTAGAGGGAAGAATGGTGCAACGGGGAGGGGGACAAGGGTGCAAGGCAGAGGGGAGGTGGGTGCAAGGTGGTGGGGAGAAGGGTGCAAGGCATTGGGGATAAGGGCACAAGGCAGAGGGGAGAAGGGTACAAGGTAGAGAAGAGAAGGGTGCAAGGCAGAGAGAAGAAGGGTGCAAGGTGGAGATGAAAAGGGTGCAAGGCAGAGGGGAGAATGGAGTAATGGGGAGGGGAGAAGGGTGCAAAGCAGATGGGAGAAGGGTGCAAGGTAGAGAGGAGAAGGGTGCAACGCAGAGGGGAGACTGGTGCAAAGGGGAGGGGTAGAAGGGTGCAAGGCAGAGGGGAGAAGTGTGCAAGGCAGAGAGGAGAAGGGTGCAAGGTGGAGAGGAGAAAGGTGCAAGGTAGAGGGAAGAATGGTGCAACGGGGAGGGGGACAAGGGTGCAAGGCAGAGGGGAGGTGGGTGCAAGGCAGAGGGGAAAAGGGTGCAAGGTAGAGAAGAGAAGGGTGCAAGGCAGAGAGAAGAAGGGTGCAAGGTGGAGATGAAAAGGGTGTAAGACAGGGGAGAGAAAGGTGCAAGGTAGAGAGGAGAAGGGTGCAAGGCAGAGGGGAAAAGGGTGCAAGGCAGAGGGGAAAAGGGTGCAAGGTAGAGAAGAGAAGGGTGCAAGGCAGAGAGAAGAAGGGTGCAAGGTGGAGATGAAAAGGGTGCAAGGCAGAGGGGAGAATGGAGTAATGGGGAGGGGAGAAGGGTGCAAAGCAGATGGGAGAAGGGTGCAAGGTAGAGAGGAGAAGGGTGCAACGCAGAGGGGAGACTGGTGCAAAGGGGAGGGGTAGAAGGGTGCAAGGCAGAGGGGAGAAGTGTGCAAGGCAGAGAGGAGAAGGGTGCAAGGTGGAGAGGAGAAAGGTGCAAGGTAGAGGGAAGAATGGTGCAACGGGGAGGGGGACAAGGGTGCAAGGCAGAGGGGAGGTGGGTGCAAGGTGGTGGGGAGAAGGGTGCAAGGCATTGGGGATAAGGGCACAAGGCAGAGGGGAGAAGGGTACAAGGCAGAGGGGGAAGGGTGCAAGGCAGAGAGGAGAAGGGTGCAAGTTGGAGGGGAGAAGGGTGCAAGGCGGAGGGGAGAAGGGTGCAAGGTAGAGAAGGGTGCAAGGCAGAGGGGAGAAGGGTGCAAGGCAGAGGGGAGAAGGGTGCACATCAGAGGGGAGAAGGGCAAATGACAGAGGGGAGAAGGGTGCAAGGTAGAGAAGGGTGCAAGGCGGAGGGGATAAGGGTGCAAGGCAGAGGGGAGAAGGGTGCAATGGCGAGGGAGAATAGGGTGCAAGGCAGAGGGGAGAAGGGTGCAATGGCGAGGGAGAATAGGGTGCAAGGCAGAGGGGAGAAGGGTGCAAGGCAGAGGGGAGAAGGGTGCAAGGCAGAGGGGAAAAGGGTGCAAAGCAGAGAGGAGAAGGATTAAAGGTAGAGAAGGGTGCAAGGCAGAGGGGATAAGGGTGCAAGGCAGAGGGGAGAAGGGTGCAAGGCAGTGGGGAGAAGGGTGTAAGGTAGAGGGTAGAAGGGTGCAAGGCAGAGAGGAGAAGGGTGCAAGGCAGAGAGGAGAAGGTTGCAAGGCAGAGGGGAGAAGGGTGCAAATTAGAGGGGAGAAGGGTGCAAGGCAGAGGGGAGAAGGGTGCAATGCAGTGGGAAAAAGGGTACAAGGCAGAGAGGAGAAAGGTGCAAGGCACAGGGGAAAAGGGTGCAAGGCAGAGGGGAGAAGGGTCCAAGGCAGAGGGGAGAAGAGTGCAAGGTAAAGAGGAGAATGGTGCAAGGCAGAGGGTAGAAGGGTGCAAGGCAGAGAGGAGAAGGGGGCAAGGCAAAGAGGAGAAGGGTGCAAGGTGGAGAGGAGAAGGGTGCAAGGCAGAGGGGAGAATGGTGCAACCGAAGGGGGAGAAGGGTGCAAGGTGGAGGTGAGAAGGGTGCAAGGTGAAGAGGAGAAGGGTGCAAGGCAGAGGGGAGAATTGTGCAATGGGGAGGGGGAGAAGGGTGCAAGGCGGAGGGGAGAAGGATGCAAGGCACAGGGGAGAAGGGTGCAAGGGAGAAGGGTGCAAGGCAGAGGGGGAAGGGTGCAAGGTAAAGAGGAAAAGGGTGCAAGGTGGAGGGGAGAAGGGTGCAAGGCAGAGGGGAGAAGGGTGCAAGGTAGCGAATGATGCAAGGCGGAGGGGGAGAAGGGTGGAAGCCAGAGAGGAGAAGGGTGCAAGGCAGAGGGGAGAGGGCGCAAGGCAGAGAGGAAAAGGGTGCAAGGTAGAGAAGGGTGCAAGGTGGAGGGGAGAAGTGTGCAAGGCAGAGGGAAGAAGGGTGCAATGGGGAGGGGGAGAAGGGTGCAAGGCAGAGGGGAGAAGAGTGAAAGGCAGAGACGAGAAGGGTGCAAGGCAGAGGGGATAAGGGGGCAAGGCAGACAGGAGAAGGGTGCAAGGTAGAGAAGGGTGCAAGGCGGAGGGGAGATGGGTGCAAGGCAGAAGGGAGAAGGGTGCATCAGGAAGGGGGAAAGGGTGCAAGGCAGAGGGGAGAAGGGTGCAAGGCAGAGGGGAGAAGGGTGCAAGGTAGAGAGGAAAAGGGTGCAAAGTAGAGAGGAGAAGGGTGCAAGGCAGAGAGGAGAAGGGTGCAAGGCAGAGAGGAGAAGGGTGCAAGGCAGAGGGGAGAAGGGTGCAAAGCAGAGGGGAGAATGGTGCAAGGCAGAGGGGAGAATGGTGCAAGGCAGAGGGGAGAACGGTGCAAGGTAGAAAAGGGTGCAAGGCGGAGGTGGAGTAGGGTGCAAGGCAGAGAGTAGAAGGGTGCAAGGCAGCGGGGATAGGGGTGCAAAGCAGAGGGGAGAAGGGTGCAAGGCAGAGGGGAGAATGGTGCAAGGCAGAGGGGAGAAGGGTGCAAGGCAGAGGGGAGAAGGGTGCAAGGCAGAGGGGAAAAGGGTGCAAAGCAGAGAGGAGAAGGATTAAAGGTAGAGAAGGGTGCAAGGCGGAGGGGATGAGGGAGCAAGGCAGAGGGGAGAAGGGTGCAACAGGGAGGGGGAGAAGGGCGCAAGGCAGAGGGGAGAAGGGTGTAAGGCAGAGGGGAGAAGGGTGCAAGGCAGAGAGGAGAAGGGTGCAAGGCATAGAGGAGAAGAGTGCAAGGCAGAGGGGAGAAGGGTGCAAAGCAGAGGAGAGAAGGGTGCAAGGCAGAGTGGAGAATGGTGCAAGGCATAGGGGAGAATGGTGCAAGGTAGAAAAGGGTGCAAGGCGGAGGAGGAATAGGGTGCAAGGCAGAGGGGAGAAGGGTGCAAGGCAGAGTGGAGAAGGGTGCAAGGCAGAAGGGAGAAGGGTGCGAGGCAGAGGGCAGAAGGGTGCAAGGCAGAGAGTAGAAGGTTGCAAGGCAGAGGGGATAGGGGTGCAAAGCAGAGGGGAGAAGGGTGCAAGGCAGAGGGGAGAATGGTGCAAGGCAGAGGGGAGAAGGGTGCAAGGCAGAGGGGAGAATGGGGCAAGGTAGTAAAGGGTGCAATGTGGAGGTGGAGTAGGGTGCAAGGCAGGGGGAGAAGGGTGCACGGCAGAGGGGAGAAGGGTGCAATACAGAGGGAAAAAGGGTACAAGGCAGAGAGGAGAAGGGTGCAAGGCACAGGGGAAAAGGGTGCAAGGCAGAGGGGAGAAGGGTGCAAGGCAGAGGGGAGAAGAGAGCAAGGTAGAGAGGAGAAGGGGGCAATGCAGAGAGGAGAAGGGTGCAAGGTGGAGAGGAGAAGGTTGCAAGGCAGAGGGGAGAATGGTGCAACGGAAGGGGGAAAAGGGTGCAAGGCGGAGGGGAGAAGGGTGCAAGGTGGAGAGGAGAAGGGTGCAAGGCAGTGGGGAGAATGGTGCAATGGGGAGGGGTAGAAGACTGCAAGGCGGAGGGGAGAAGGATGCAAGGCACGGGGAGAATGGTGCAAGGTAGAAAAGGGTGCAAGGCGGAGGAGGAGTAGGGTCCAAGGCAGAGGGGAGAAGGGTGCAATGGCGAGGGAGAGAAGGGTGCAAGGCAGAGGGGAGAAGGGTGCAAGGCAGAGGGGAGAAGGGTGTAAGGCAGAGGGGAGAAGGGTGCAAGGCAGAGAGGAGAAGGGTGCAAGGCCGAGAGGAGAAGGGTGCAAGGCAGAGGGGAGAAGGGTGCAAAGCAGAGGGGAGAAGGGTGCAACGCAGAGTAGAGAATGGTGCAAGGCAGAGTAGAGAATGGTGCAAGGCATAGGGGAGAATGGTGCAAGGTAGAAAAGGGTGCAAGGCGGAGGAGGAGTAGGGTGCAAGGCAGATGGGAGAAGGGTGCAAGGCAGAGTGGAGAAGGGTGCAAGGCAGAAGGGAGAAGGCTGCGAGGCAGAGGGAAGGAGGGTGCAAGGCAGAGAGTAGAAGGGTGCAAGGCAGAGGGGATAGGGGTGCAAAGCAGAGGGGAGAAGGGTGCAAGGCAGAGGGGAGAATGGTGCAAGGCAGAGGGGAGAAGGGTGCAAGGCAGAGGGGAGAATGGGGCAAGGTAGTAAAGGGTGCAAGGTGGAGGTGGAGTAGGGTGCAAGGCAGGGGGGAGAAGGGTGCACGGCACAGGGGAGAAGGGTGCGATGCAGAGGGAAAAAGGGTACAAGGCAGAGAGGAGAAGGGTGCAAGGCACAGGGGAAAAGTGTGCAAGGCAGAGGGGAGAAGGAGGGTGCAAGGCAGAGGGGAGAAGAGAGCAAGGTAGAGAGGAGAAGGGTGCAAGGTAGAGAGGAGAATGGGGTAATGCAGAGAGGAGAAGGGTGCAAGGTGGAGAGGAGACGGTTGAAAGGCAGAGGGGAGAATGGTGCAACGGAAGAGGGAGAAGGGTGCAAGGTGGAGGGGAGAAGGGTGCAAGGTGGAGAGGAGAAGGGTGCAAGGCAGTGGGGAGAATGGTGCAATGGGGAGGGGGAGAAGGGTGCAAGGCGGAGGGGAGAAGGATGCAAGGCACAGGGGAGAAGGGTGCAAGGCAGAGTGGAGAATGGTGCGAGGCAGAGGAAAGACTGGTGCGAGGCATGGGGGAGAATGGTGCAAGGTAGAAAAGGGTGCAAGGCGGAGGAGGAGTAGGGTGCAAGGCAGAGGGGAGAAGGGTGCAAGGCAGAGTGGAGAAGGGTGCAAGACAGAAGGGAGAAGGGTGCGAGGCAGAGGGAAGAAGGATGCAAGGCAGAGAGTAGAAGGGTGCAAGGCAGCGGGGATAGGGGTGCAAAGCAGAGGGGAGAAGGGTGCAAGGCAGAGGGGAGAATGGTGCAAGGCAGAGGGGAGAAGGGTGCAAGGCAGAGGGGAGAAGGGTGCAAGGCAGAGGGGAGAACGGGACAAGGTAGTAAAGGGTGCAAGGTGGAGGTGGAGTAAGGTGCAAGGCAGGGGGGAGAAGGGTGGAGAGAGTGGAGAGAGAGTGGAGAGAGTGGAGAGATTGGAGAGAGAGAAGAGAGAGAGAGAAGAGTGAGAGTGGAGAGAGAGAGAGTGGAGAGAGAGTGGAGAGATAGTGAAGGGAGATAGTGGAGAGAGAGAGTGGAGAGAGAGTAGAGAGAGTGGAGAGAGAGTAGAGAGTGAGTGGAGAGAGAGTGGAGAGTGAGAGAGTGGAGAGAGAGAGAGTGGAGAGAGGACGAGTGGAGAGAGTTTGGAGAGAGACAGTGGAGAGAGAGAGAGTGGAGAGAGCGTAGAGAGAGAGACAGGAGAGAGGGGAGAGGGGCGCAAAGCAGATGGGGAGAAGGGTGCAAGGCAGAGGGGAGAATGGTGCAATGCAGAGGAGAGAATGGTGCATGGTAGAAAAGGGTGCAAGGCGGAGATGGAGTAGGGTGCAAGTTTGAGGGGAGAAGGGTGCAAGGCAGAGGGGAGAAGGGAGCAAGGCAGAGGGTAGAAGGGTGCAAGGAAGAGGGAAGAAGGGTGCAATGCAGAGAAGAAGGGTGCAAGGCAGAGGGGAGAAGGGTGCAAGGTAGAGAAGGGTGTAAGGCAGAGGGAAGGAGGGTGCAAGGCAGAGAGGAGAAGGGTGTAAGACAGAGGAGAGAAAGGTGCAAGGTAGAGAGGAGAAGGGTGCAAGGCAGAGGGGAAAAGGGTGCAAGGCAGAGGGGAAAAGGGTGCAAGGTAGAGAAGAGAAGGGTGCAAGGCAGAGAGAAGAAGGGTGCAAGGTGGAGATGAAATGGGTGCAAGGCAGAGGGGAGAATGGAGTAATGGGGAGGGGAGAAGGGTGCAAAGCAGATGGGAGAAGGGTTTAAGGTAGAGAGGAGAAGGGTGCAACGCAGAGGGGAGACTGGTGGAAAGGGGAGGGGTAGAAGGGTGCAAGGCAGAGGGGAGAAGTGTGCAAGGCAGAGAGGAGAAGGGTGCAAGGTGGAGAGGAGAAGGGTGCAAGGTAGAGGGAAGAATGGTGCAACGGGGAGGGGGACAAGGGTGCAAGGCAGAGGGGAGGTGGGTGCAAGGTGGAGGGGAGAAGGGTGCAAGGCATTGGGGATAAGGGCACAAGGCAGAGGGGAGAAGGGTACAAGGCAGAGGGGGAAGGGTGCAAGGCAGAGAGGAGAAGGGTGCAAGTTGGAGGGGAGAAGGGTGCAAGGCGGAGGGGAGAAGGGTGCAAGGTAGAGAAGGGTGCAAGGCAGAGGGGAGAAGGGTGCAAGGCAGAGGGGAGAAGGGTGCACATCAGAGGGGAGAAGGGCAAATGACAGAGGGGAGAAGGGTGCAAGGTAGAGAAGGGTGCAAGGCGGAGGGGATAAGGGTGCAAGGCAGAGGGGAGAAGGGTGCAATGGCGAGGGAGAATAGGGTGCAAGGCAGAGGGGAGAAGGGTGCAATGGCGAGGGAGAATAGGGTGCAAGGCAGAGGGGAGAAGGGTGCAAGGCAGAGGGGAGAAGTGTGCAAGGCAGAGGGGAAAAGGGTGCAAAGCAGAGAGGAGAAGGTTTAAAGGTAGAGAAGGTTGCAAGGCAGAGGGGATAAGGGTGCAAGGCAGAGGGGAGAAGGGTGCAAGGCAGTGGGGAGAAGGGTGTAAGGTAGAGGGGAGAAGGGTGCAAGGCAGAGAGGAGAAGGGTGCAAGGCAGAGAGGAGAAGGTTGCAAGGCAGAGGGGAGAAGGGTGCAAATTAGAGGGGAGAAGGGTGCAAGGCAGAGGGGAGAAGGGTGCAATGCAGAGGGAAAAAGGGCACAAGGCAGAGAGGAGAAAGGTGCAAGGCACAGGGGAAAAGGGTGCAAGGCAGAGGGGAGAAGGGTCCAAGGCAGAGGGGAGAAGAGTGCAAGGTAAAGAGGAGAATGGTGCAAGGCAGAGGGTAGAAGGGTGCAAGGCAGAGAGGAGAAGGGGGCAAGGCAAAGAGGAGAAGGGTGCAAGGTGGAGAGGAGAAGGGTGCAAGGCAGAGGGGAGAATGGTGCAACGGAAGGGGGAGAAGGGTGCAAGGTGGAGGTGAGAAGGGTGCAAGGTGAAGAGGAGAAGGGTGCAAGGCAGAGGGGAGAATTGTGCAATGGGGAGGGGGAGAAGGGTGCAAGGCAGAGGGGAGAAGGATGCAAGGCACAGGGGAGAAGGGTGCAAGGGAGAAGGGTGCAAGGCAGAGGGGGGAAGGGTGCAAGGTAAAGAGGAAAAGGGTGCAAGGTGGAGGGGAGAAGGGTGAAAGGCAGACGGGAGAAGGGTGCAAGGTAGCGAATGATGCAAGGCGGAGGGGGAGAAGGGTGGAAGCCAGAGAGGAGAAGGGTGCAAGGCAGAGGGGAGAGGGTGCAAGGCAGAGAGGAAAAGGGTGCAAGGTAGAGAAGGGTGCAAGGTGGAGGGGAGAAGTGTGCAAGGCAGAGGGAAGAAGGGTGCAATGGGGAGGGGGAGAAGGGTGCAAGGCAGAGGGGAGAAGAGTGAAAGGCAGAGAGGAGAAGGGTGCAAGGCAGAGGGGATAAGGGGGCAAGGCAGACAGGAGAAGGGTGCAAGGTAGAGAAGGGTGCAAGGCGGAGGGGAGATGGGTGCAAGGCAGAAGGGAGAAGGGTGCATCAGGAAGGGGGGAAAGGGTGCAAGGCAGAGGGGAGAAGGGTGCAAGGCAGAGGGGAGAAGGGTGCAAGGTAGAGAGGAAAAGGGTGCAAAGTAGAGAGGAGAAGGGTGCAAGGCAGAGAGGAGAAGGGTGCAAGGCAGAGAGGAGAAGGGTGCAAGGCAGAGGGGGGAAGGGTGCAAAGCAGAGGGGAGAATGGTGCAAGGCAGAGGGGAGAATGGTGCAAGGCAGAGGGGAGAACAGTGCAAGGTAGAAAAGGGTGCAAGGCGGAGGTGGAGTAGGGTGCAAGGCAGAGGGGAGAGGGTGCAAGGCGGAGGGGAGAAGGGTGCAAGGCAGAGGGGAGAAGGGTGCAAGGCAGAAGGGAGACGGGCACAAGGCAGAGGGAAGAAGGGTGCAAGGAAGATAGGAGAAGGGTGCAAGGCAGAGGGGAGAAGGGACAAGGCAGAGGGGAGTAGGGTGCAAGGCAGAGAGAGAAGGGTGCAAGGCAGAGGGGAGAAGGTTGCAAGGCAGAGGGGGGAAGGATGCAAGGTAGAGAGAGAAGTGTGCAAGTCAGAGAGAAGAAGGGTGCAAGGCAGAGGGGAGAAGGGTGCAAGGCAGAGGGGAGAATGGTGCAAGGCAGAGGGGAGAATGATGTAGGGCAGTGGGGAGAATGTTGCAAGGTAGAAACGGGTGCAAGGCGGAGGTGGAGTGGGGTGCAAGGCAGAGGGGAGAGGGTGCAAGGCAAAGGGGAGAAGGGTGCAAGGCAGAGGGGAGAAGGCTGCAAGGCAGAAGGGAGAAGCATACAAGGCAGAAGAAAGAAGGGTGCAAGGCAGAGAGGAAAAGGGTGCAAGGCAGAGGGGAAAAGGGTGCAAGGCAGAGGGGAGAAGGATGCACGGTAGAGAGGAGAAGGGTGCAAGTCAGAGGGGAGAAAGGTGCAAGGCAGAGAGGAGAAGGGTGCAAGGCAGATGGGAGAATGGTGCAACGGGGATGGTGATGAAGTTAAAAATGTGCCCCCCGGAAACATTTCTGTTGACGCCCATGGAACGCACAGTCCTTTGTGAGAGAGAGTGGGAGAGAGTGGAGAGAGAGTGTAGAGCGAGGAGAGAGAGAGAGTGGAGAGAGAGAGTGAAGGGAGAGAGAGAGAGTGCAGAGAGACAGTTGAGAGAGAGGGTGGAGAGAGAGAGTGCAGAGAGAAGTGGAGAGAGACAGTGGAGGGAGACAGTGGAGGGAGAGTGGACAGAGTGGAGAGAGAGAGAGTGTGTAGAGAGAGAGATAGGGGAGAGAGAGAGTAGAGAGAGAGTGGAGAGAGAGACAGTGGAGAGAGGGTAGAGAGAGTGGAGGGAGAGAGTATAGAGAGAGAGAGTGGAGAGAGACAGTGGAGCGAGAGTAGAGGGAGTGGAGGGAGACAGTGGAGAGATAGTGGAGAGATAGTGGAGAGAGAGACAGTGGAGAGAGAGACAGTGGAGAGAGAGACAGTGGAGAGAGATAGTAGTGAGAGTGGAGAGAGAGTGGAGAGAGAGAGTGGAGAGAGAGTAGAAAAGAGTAGAGAGAGAGAGTGGAGAGAGAATGGAGAGAGAGATTGAAGAGAGAGTGGAGAGAGAGTGGAGAAAGAGAGACAGAGAGTGGAGAGAGAGGGTGCAGAGAGAGAGAGTGGAGAGAGAGAGAGTGGAGAGAGAGTGGAGGGAGACAGTGGAGTGAGAGTGGAGAGAGTGGAGAGATTGGAGAGAGAGTGAAGAGAGATTAGAGAGAGAGAGTCGAGATAGACAGTTGGGAGAGGGAGTGGCGAGAGTGTGGAGAGACAGTGGAGAGAGTGAGTGAGAGAGAGAGAGTGGAGAGAGAATGGAGATATAGTGAAGGGAGACAGTGGAGAGAGAGAGTGGAGAGAGAGTAGAGAGTGAGTGGAGAGTGAGAGAGTGGAGAGAGAGAGTGGAGAGAGGACGAGTGGAGAGAGTGTGGAGAGAGACAGTGGAGAGAGAGAGAGTGGAGAGAGAGTAGAGAGAGAGACAGGAGAGAGGGTGGAGAGAGAGAGTGGAGAGAGAGTGGAGAGTGAGAGAGTGGATAGAGAGACAGTGGAGAGAGAGTAGAGTGAGAGAAGGGAGAGAGGGTGGAGAGAGAGAGTGGAGAGAGAGAGTGGAGAGAGAGTGGAGAGGGAGTAGAGAGAGAGAGTGGAGGGAGACAGTGGAGGGAGACAGTGAAGGGAGAGTGTAGAGAGAGAGAGTGAGAGAGTGGAGAGAGAGTAGAGAGAGAGTGGAGAGAGAGACAGTGGAGATAGAGTGGACAGAGGTGAGAGAGAGAATGGAAAGAGAGAGAGAGAGTGGGGAGAGAGTAAAGACTGACTCAGAGACTGAATACTGATTGACCGAAAGACTGACTGGCTGAGAAACTGACTGAGAGAGAAAGGGAGAGAGAGAGTCTGGCTGACTGAGAGAGTGACTGACTGACTGACAGAGAGAGAGACTGATTGAGAGTGAGACTGACTGACAGAGAGAGAGAATGACTGACTGACAGAGACTGACTGACTGAGGTAGAGAGACACTGACTGACAGAGATAGAGACTGACTGACATAGAGAGAGACTGAGAGAGAGAGACAGAGACTGACTGACTTAGAGAGATAGATAGACTGATTGACTGTGAGACTGTGAGAGAGACTGACTGACTAAGAGAGACTGACTGAGAGAGAGACTGAAGGAAAGAGACTGACAGAGAGGTAGAGAGAGAGAGAGACAGAGAGACTGACTGAAGTAGAGAGAGGATGACTGACTGAGAGAGACTGGCTGGGAGAGAGAGAGACTGACTGGGAGAGAGAGAGAGAGACTAAGGGAGAGAGAGAATGAGAGACTAACTGGCTGAGAGAGAGACTGACCGAGAGTGAGAGAGACTGACTGAGAGAGCGACTGACAGAGATGTTGGACAGGCCACATGAAGGGCTCGCTCCCTCCCCGCATGACAGGGCCCGGACACCGGCTCTCCAGGTGCTACCCACAGAAGCAACCCGCAAACCGTCCCCTACGGGACTCCTGCTCCCTGATGTAAATATATAATTTACCGTCTTAATTTCTATGCAGGTAAGTACTCAATCAATAATAACTCAAATCGGAAAGAAAAAAACAGAGTCCGTGGTGTTAGAGTTCTTAGGGGTTTTATTCCTTAAAAAGGAATGGTCAAGACCTGGATATCATGTTCTTCCCACCACAGGGGTGGAAGAAGGGATAGAGCAAAGTTTTATTGACAATACATAGCTTATATACTTAATTTACACCATAGAAAGCAATATAGTAGGCGTAACAGCTGAGAGAAGACAAGATAACAGTATCCACGTGTTACTAGTACGTAATCAGAAGGCGTGGACTAGGCGTGAACTAGAGGTGTGTGCTAGAAACGTCACAGGTAGGTGTCACAAGGGGGTGGCACTAAACAGAAATGTCGCAATGTCAGCAGAAATCGGAAGCTTGGATGCGCGCGCAGCTGCATGACGTGTGATTGACGTGAAACTGGAGGGTGCAGGGGGCTTGACATTTTCACTGACGGAAAGAGACAGAAGTCTGGCATGTCAGATCAACTTGTACTTCTATCATATCTGATATCTGATGTTTGGGAACCATATTATCTGGACAGAAAAGGTCTCTGGGGCAGAAGCTATTCTATACTGACTGTGAGTGCGTGTATAAGCGCCTAAGTGTCTGCATGAGAAGCGTGGGGGCATGGGCCTTTCATGGGAGCATGGTAACAGAGGCTATGAATTACTTGCACGGAGACAGGTCGGCCCTTTGCTCTGCAGCTGAGGGGGATGTTTACTGGAACTAGTAGGCAGGAATGTATTTTCGAGGAGCGGAACAGATAACTCGAAGGTTGTAGTCAGTCTTGGCAGGCAGCAGGCTGAGCTGAGCGCGGTGGGCCGCGCTGGGAGTAAGTCAGAGTTCACGGGTACAGAGGCAGCCTGGGCTGAGGCTTTCAGAGTCAGAAGCCAGAAAAATGCCTCGATGGCAGTAATTCAGGGCCTACTTTGCCAGAGCTGAAAAACGTGTAAGGTACACTACAAAAAGACGTTGGCATAGCATACTTAGGGACGGACTATTTAACCCATTCAGGGTGGGTCTGAAAGAGGACATGTTAACGTTGGACGCAAATGTATTTGCGTCTTCATAGCTGGCACAGGAGGGAAGTTACATGCACTTTAAGCTGGTACATGGAGACGGTGGGGTACACGCTAGGGAACACAACTTGACCATAGAATTTATATTTCCTCATCCCGGACATCTCTGTATCACTGGCCTGGGCCACTGTCAGCTCCATTGCCCGGCCCGGCCGCCATCTTGGACACTGCACCACGAGGCCGCGTGGCCTCAGCTCGACCCTAACCCTGGGCCTGGCCAGGCCCCGACATCCCGGCACCACCATCCACCCAGGAGGTGAACGGACCACTTGGCAGGTCAATGGGAGAAAGGAGTGTCGATGGCTCTCCCCGCCAGGTGCCGATCGCCCCCAGCCTCCCCGGGCGCTGGCTCCACCCCCCTGCTGGGTGTCTGGACTCCCTCATCCCGGACCTCCCGACCTCCAAGTGCGAGGGTCCGGACATCAAAGGGCGCCAGACCTATAACTAGGGCAGCTCCAGAGCAGTAAGGCAGTTGTATCCTGGAGTCGAGAGACACCGTGAAGAACTCATCCTTGACGGACTGCTGGCGCTGCCGCAGCCCTGCCTTGTGAACTGTCTGCCTGCCTGCTGGTGCTGCCGCAGCCTTCTGCAACCTTCATCCTCGTCGGGACCTGCTGGCGCTGCCGCAGCCCGTTGTAACGACCATCTTCGTTGGGACCTGCTGGCGCTGCCGCGGACCGTTGTCACCTTCGATCTCCTCGGGACCTGCTGGCGCTGCCGCGGCCCGTCCTCCTAGAACACCGAGCTCGAGGATTGTGAGCTACCCATCATCTCATCGCAACTGCCAGATTGGTAACAAGACTGTCCCGCTACCCCCTTTTCCCTTCCTAGAGACTAGAATCGAGAGGACCCCTGAGCCCTGACCTCCTTGTACCATTCTACCGTACTTCAAGATTGCTTATAAAGAACGTTAAACCTTATCTTTGTGTGGTGTCCATCTGTGGGGGGGAAGTTACTTGTCTGTACGATCTCTGGAGACGGCTCTCCCCGGAGACCTCTCCCCCTGTCCTCGGCCGACCCTCCAGGTCCCGTCTAACATTGGTGGCCAGCGGCGCGATCCGAACCAACGCGTAATCGTACAGAAAGCAACTCACCCCACGACTAAACCACAATGTCGACCAAAGAGAGCGGATCTACAGAGAAATTCCAAATGGAAAAACTGGAGGAGTACAGCCATCGAGAATTAAAACAATTTTGTATGGAACTGGGCATTGCTACCACCGGTCTGAGCACAAAAGATGACTTTAAACACGCCCTAGAAGCGTGGGCAGAAGCAAATGCCGCCGGTCCCCGGGACCACAACATCGAAGCACCGGAGACGAGCACCGCTCCGTCCAAAGAAAGGAGAGCGGGTCTCTCCCGGGAAGAGATCCAAGAGCGAGAAAAAAGCAGACTGCACGAACTAGAGTTGGCACGGCTCAAGTTGGACGGAGAACTAAAACTAGCGGAACAAAAAATGAACCTAGAACACTTACGGCTCCGAGAAGAGCGGGAAGAAAAGCAAAGACAAAGAGAGCTCGAAGAAAAAAGACTGGCATACGAACACGAGCGCAAACTGGCAGAGATAGAACTACGGAAGCAAAACAAAGACCTGGGGGTGCCCGAGCAACCGCGCACCCCAGGAGCTACAGAACCAAAGGTCCACATCCCCAAAGATGTCGTCCGAGAGTATTTCCGAAACGACGACATACAACAGTGGTTCAAGGCCTACGAGATCGCCATGACCTCCCACCGGATCGATCGAAGTGACTGGGGAGCCGGTCTATGGGGGAGGTTCGTCAATGAAGGCCGCGATGCCCTGCTACAGCTCCCGGACCATCAAATGACGTCCTATGACCACATGAAGGCCGCCCTCCTCACTCGATATGGGCTTACACCCGAAATGTACCGCCAGAGGTTCCGCGACTGCACCCGAATCCCGGGTACAACTTGGGTGGAATATGTGAACTATTTCAGCCCAGCCTTCGAGGGATGGATCAAGGGGAGCCGCGTAACGACCTACGAGCAACTTTTTAACCTCATCGTGTGGGAGCACCTCTCCAACAACTGCTTCGTCGAGCTCAGGCAGCACCTCCTCGACAGTAAATTGACTGATCCACGGCAGCTCGCCGCCGAGGCTGACCGATGGGAGAGCACCCGAGTGGGCCGGGGTGGGCCGAACAATCAGAACAGGAACAACCAAGGTCATCATCGTCCCCGAGGAGGAGGCCAGGGCCGGGGGAAAGACGCCGTCCCGGCCGCTCCCGCTACCAGCACCCCGCCCCCGGCCGGCCGGGGCAACCCCCCGATGCGCCCGGGGTTCCGAGCCAATGTCACGTGTCACCGATGCCAGCGAGTCGGCCACTACGCCAATGACCCAAACTGCCCAAAGAACCAGACTCCGGGGCCCCGCCAGGTAGCTGCCGCCACCCTAGGAGAAGAGCAAGTCTCCGAAGAGCATGAAGAATACGAACAGGAGCAACCAGAGTGGGAACCGGCCGCCATGGTCCTGGCGTGCCTAGGGGGAAGAGACATGATCCCGCGGGCTCCCCTACCCGCCAACACCAGAAAATACAGTCAGTGGGTGAACATAAATGGGCGCAAGGCTGAAGCCCTACGTGACACGGGGGCCAGTGTGACAGCCGTCCGCTGTCACCTGGTGACCCTGGAACAAATCCTGCCGAACGTTCTCTGCCCCGTCCGTTCAGCCGACAATTCTGAGAGCCTGTGTCGGATGGCCTGCGTCCCATTCGAATGGGGAGGAGTATCCGGCATGCTGAAGGTGACGGTCCGCGATGATGCCCCCGTGGACTGTCTCCTGGGGAACGATCTCGAGAGTTCCCATTGGGCCGCCGTGGAAAGAAGAGAGCACCTGGGGATGTTGGGCCTCCCGGACTGGGCGTGCGTAACCACCCGGTCCATGGCCGCCCACGCCATCCCCCGACCTGAAGAACCCGAATGGCCAGCACCTCCTCCCCCGATCGCTCCAGTGGGGGACGCCGACCATACCGACCCCCCAGAACAAACCCAAGAAGGGCTCGCTCAGCCCCAGGACCTTCCAGACCTGGCTCAGTGGCGTCAAGAAGGGGGACCCACCCAGGAACAATTCCGTCAAGAGCAAAAGACCTGTCCCTCCCTCGAGGGACTACGACAGCAAGCCCTCGCCCAGAGCGCGGGAGATACCGCCGGGGCCCACTGGATCTATTGGGACAATGACCTATTGTACAGCGAACAAAGAATCGCGGAGTTGGGGGCCAGTCGAGTGTTGGTGGTGCCCCTCCGCTTTAGAGACTTCCTGTTGAATTTGGCCCACGATGTCCCCCTGGCTGGACACTTGGGACAGGACAAAACCTACAGCCGCCTGGTGACCCACTTTTACTGGCCAAAAATGAGAAATGACGTCCTCAACCACTGCCGGTCCTGCCCCACCTGCCAGGCCAGCGGGAAGAGCGGCCGCAAACTCAAGGCACCCCTGCAACCATTCCCGGTTGTTACCACCCGTTCGAAAAGGTGGGAATAGACATTGTGGGGCCCCTGGACCCCCGAACAGCACAAGGGCATCAATTCATCCTGGTACTGGTAGACCACGCCACCCGCTATCCCGAGGCTGTTCCCCTGCGAACTGTAACAGCCCCGGTGGTCGGCCGAGCCTTAATGGGGATCTTCTCCCGGGTGGGTTTCCCCCGGGAAGTCATCAGCGACAGGGGCACGAACTTTATTTCAAAATATATGAAATCCCTCTGCCAGCAGTGCGGGGTCACCTACCGATTCACAACCCCCTATCACCCTCAAGGAAACAGACTGGTTGAGCGGTTCAACCGCACACTCAAGGGAATGATTATGGGGTTGGAAGAGCCCCTCCGCCGCCAGTGGGACGTGCTACTCCCGTGCCTCCTCTTCGCCTACCGAGAAGTTCCCCAGAAGTCCCTCGGCTTCAGCCCCTTTGAACTCTTGTACGGACACCCTGTTCGAGGGCCCCTCAGCCTAGTCAAAGAAGGTTGGGAGATGGCCCCCCTGAAAACCCCTCCAGACGTCTACAAGTACCTCCTGACCCTACGCAATCAGACCAGACGATTCAGAGAGATCGCCAAAGCCAATCTTGAGGCCAGTCAGGAGGACATGAAGAAATGGTACGATCAGAATGCCTCCTCCATAGAGTTCGAACCTGGACAGCAAGTATGGGTGATGTCCCCCACCGAACCTTGTGCCTTGCAGGACAACTGGACAGGGCCCTTCAAGGTGGTCGAGCGCAAGAGCCCCGTCACCTATCTCATCGACATGGAATCTCCCCGGAACCCCCTCCGGGTCCTCCACGCCAACAGACTCAAACCCCACTTTGTGCGCTCGGAGCTCAGCCTACTGATGGCTACAGACAGCGGAGCGGAAGACGACTCCGAGCCCCTCCCTGACCTACTGAGGACCCGGGAGAAAGATGGTTCAGTAGACGGGGTCCGACTCTCAGATGCCCTAACCCCGGAGCAGCAGCAAGACTGTAGGACCCTCCTGCTGCAATTTGCGACCCTATTTTCCCTCACCCCAGGGGTCACCCCCTGGTGCTTGCACGACGTGGACACTGGGGACAGTCCCCCTATCAGACATCGGGCGTACCGCGTACCAGATCGGGTACGTGCCTGCATCCAAGAAGAAGTGTCAAAAATGCTCACACTCGGAGTCATTGAGCCCTCGGACAGCCCCTGGGCCAGCCCGGTCGTGCTGGTCCCCAAAGCTGCTGCCCCAGGCACCACCCCTGAGCTCCGATTCTGCGTCGACTATCGGGGTCTGAACGCTGTCACCCAAACCGACGCTCACCCCATTCCCCGAGCAGATGAACTGATCGACCGCATGGGGGCTGCCCGCTACCTCAGCATCTTCGACCTGACAGCGGGCTACTGGCAGATCGGCCTCACCCCCAGGGCCCAAGAACGATCCGCTATCTCCACCCCGGATGGCCACTACCATTTCAAAGTGATGCCATTCGGCATGAAAAACGCTCCAGCCACTTTTCAACGATTTGTGAACCAGGTACTGGCGGGCCTCGAAGAGTTCAGCGCCGCCTACCTGGACGATATTGCTGTGTACAGCCGCCACTGGTCAGACCACCTCCGCCACCTCCGAGAGGTCCTGCAGGCCCTCCAACAGGTCGGCCTCACAATCAAGGCCAGCAAGTGCCAAATTGGCCAAGGGTCCGTGACCTACCTCGGACACCAAGTGGGAAGCGGTCTGGTGGCCCCCCTTCAGCTCAAGATCGCTGCCATCCAGTCCTGGCAGCCCCCCGTAACGCAAACCGAGGTCCGAGCCTTCTTGGGGCTCACCGGATACTACCGGCGGTTTGTGAAGAACTATGGCAGCATTGTGGGGCCCCTCACAGAGCTCACATCAAAACACCCAAAAATGGTCAACTGGACTCCAGACTGTCAAGCGGCCTTCGAGAAGCTGAAGGCCGCCATGTGCACCGCCCCTGTGCTCCAGGCTCCCGACTACAGCCGGGAGTTCATCGTCCAGACTGATGCCTCCGACCATGGCATCGGGGCCGTCCTCTCCCAGCTGAACCCCGATGGACTTGACCAACCAGTGGCCTTCATCAGCAGATGCCTACTGGCCCGAGAACAGCGCTGGAGCACCATCGAGAGGGAGGCCTTTGCAGTAGTGTGGGCCCTCAAGAAGCTCCGGCCCTACCTCTTCGGTACCCACTTTCGGGTGCAAACAGATCATCGCCCCCTGCAATGGCTAATGCAGATGCGGGGGGAAAATCCCAAACTATTGCGATGGTCCATCTCCCTGCAGGGGATGGACTTCACTGTGGAGCACCGACCTGGCCAGGATCACGCCAACGCGGATGGCCTGTCACGCTTTTTCCGCCTCGACGAGGAAAGTCCCCAAGAGGATGGGTGACTCTCCCCGCCTTCAGCTGGGGGGGACGCATGTTGGACAGGCCACATGAAGGGCTCGCTCCCTCCCCGCATGACAGGGCCCGGACACCGGCTCTCCAGGTGCTACCCACAGAAGCAACCCGCAAACCGTCCCCTACGGGACTCCTGCTCCCGGACAACTCTGTATCACTGGCCTGGGCCACTGTCAGCTCCATTGCCCGGCCCGGCCGCCATCTTGGACACTGCACCACGAGGCCGCGTGGCCTCAGCTCGACCCTAACCCTGGGCCTGGCCAGGCCCCGACATCCCGGCACCACCATCCACCCAGGAGGTGAACGGACCACTTGGCAGGTCAATGGGAGAAAGGAGTGTCGATGGCTCTCCCCGCCAGGTGCCGATCGCCCCCAGCCTCCCCGGGCGCTGGCTCCACCGCTGCTGGGTGTCTGGATTCCCTCATCCCGGACCTCCCGACCTCCAAGTGCGAGGGTCCGGACATCAAAGGGTGCCAGACCTATAACTAGGGCAGCTCCAGAGCAGGAAGGCAGTTGTACCCTAGAGTCGAGAGACACCTTGAAGAACTCATCCTTGACGGACTGCTGGCGCTGCCGCAGCCCTGCCTTGTGAACTGTCTGCCTGCCTGCGCTGCCGCAGCCTTCTGCAACCTTCATCCTCGTCGGGACCTGCTGGCGCTGCCGCGGCCCGTTGTAACGACCATCTTCGTCGGGACCTGCTGGCGCTGCCGCGGACCGTTGTCACCTTCGATCTCCTCGGGACCTGCTGGCGCTGCCGCGGCCCGTCCTCCTAGAACACCGAGCTCGAGGATTGTGAGCTACCCATCATCTCATCGCAACTGCCAGATTGGTAACAAGACTGTCCCGCTACCCCCTTTTCCCTTCCTAGAGACTAGAATCGAGGGGACCCCTGAGCCCTGACCTCCTTGTACCATTCTACCGTACTTCAAGATTGCTTATGAAGAACGTTAAACCTTATCTTTGTGTGGTGTCCATCTGTGGGGGGGAAGTTACTTGTCTGTACGATCGCTGGAGACGGCTCTCCCCGGAGACTTCTCCCCCTGTCCTCGGCCGACCCTCCAGGTCCCGTCTAACAAGAGAGAAAGAGACTGACAGACTGACAGAGAAAGAGAGACTGGCTGACAGAGAGAGAGACTGACTGACAGAGAGAGATTGACCGAGAGAGAGAGACTCACAGAGACTGACTGACAGAGAGAGAGACTGACTGAGAGAGACTGGCTGACTGCCAGGGAGAGAGAATGACTGACTGAGAGAGACTGACAGAGGGAGAGAGAGACTGTCTGGAAGACTGACTGACTGAGAGAGAGAGACTGAGAGAGAGAGGCTGAGAGAGAGACTGACAGAGAGAGGGACTGACAGGAAGATTGACTAACTGAGAGAGAGACTGAGAGAGAGACTAACAGAGAGAGGGACTGACAGAGAGAGAGACTGACTAAGAGAGAGACTGACTGACTAAGAGAGACTGACTGACTGAGAGAGACTGACTGACTGAGAGAGACTGACCGACAGAGAGAGGCTGACTGACTGAGAGAGACTGAATGACAGAGAGAGATAGACTGACTGACTGAGAGAGAGAGACTGACTGACTGAAAGAGAGAGACTGACTGACTGAGAGAGAGACTGTGATGGAATTGGGGTCGAAGTGTGTATGAAGCTATGCAATGCCTCTTAAGATTGCTAATGTCTACTAATAAAAATGTATTATCAAAATGTGCTCTTTGTAGTTACCTCTGCTTTTGAAATACTGCATTGTTGCATTGTCTAATGTTTTAAAACGGAAACGAGAAGGAGCAGTGGATGCACTTTTGTCAAAACTGAACAATGAGTGGGCCCGATGTTGTATATCATGACAGGAGTCTTCATCAGGAAACCCACCTAAAATTGGGCACACTTCCCCGGCCTACTGATGGCAGGGACCCTGTAATGAATGAACCACCACCTATGATAGCCTGCTGGCAGACTAAGCACAACCTTTAACTCCACCATCCAGTGTTACTTATAACGGCTGTATTGGTGACAGTGGCGTAACAATAGCCCGCATCCCCTGCAGTATGGCGGGTCGCTGGTCTGAGAGCTCTAGAATGGCACGGAGAATGGGGGGGAGCCTCCATGTAGTTTGCAGGGGGGGGCCCTAAAGTTTCGTTGCGCCACTGAAAGAGCCTTTTCCTCTTCGAAGGGCAAACTACTCAAGACCCTGAGTACAATCCAAGAAACTACATTTCTCAAAAAGCCACAGCACTCCCACAGTGTTTACAAATGGTGGAGGTCATTTAATTTATTTATTTGTTTATTTAGAGTTTTATATAATGCGAACAAGATCCTTTTGAGTGACAGAGCGCTTTACAGGACACGCAAGGACAAGTGATAGATAATAAACAACAGTATAGTACTGCCTGATAAAATATTCATAACGTGACAAATATCATGTGGAACAGTAATAGCATGCGCAGATGGGTAGAAGAGATAGGAAAAAATCAAAGTCTAATATAATTCACAATTTGAAGCATAGTCTGTGCGGTAGAGGAACGCAGTGTACAAGAAGGGTCGACATAGAAAAGAGGGCAGAGCAAGAATCGCGAGCAGGTGATGTGTCAGTCGATCAAGGGGGGAGTCCTCAGTGGGCAGTGAATTTGCAGGATAATTGAATTTTTACTTCTTTCTCAAAAGGGGATGTGGACGGATGCATCTGATCTTGGATGGGAGAGCATTCCACATTCTGGGGGCATTTCTGAGAGAAGCATTGATGGTAAGTTTTCTTTTCTTAAATATTTGTAGCTTGAGTAGTAGGGAGCAGGAACTTCTGGCAGATCTATTTACACCAAAAAGGACCAGTGTCTGGGCCATGTAGGAAGGGGTATTGTAGTGTAGCCTTTTATGGGGCATACATGCGATTCTTAGTCGAATCCTAGCTTCTTAGGGTAGTCATTTCAGGGATCAAAAGTCTGGGTTAATGTGACCGCTTTTATTCAGCCTGTGGTGAGCCTAGCTTCTGCATTTAGTGTGGCCTTCAGTGGTGCACTGATGTTTTGGTAGAGTTGCTTTAATGTAGTTTCGGATGTACAATAGCTTGAACCGCTGTTTTGAGGTCTGCTGGAGGGAGGATAGTTTTAAGTTTCCTAAGAAGATGTAACTGATAAGTAGCAGCTCTGGTAGTGGCATTGATGTGTTTTTGCATGGAGAGGGGTTTGTCTTTGTTTGAGTGGATGACGCGTGGGTGGCAGTTAAAGGTGGTGAAAAGACGGATCTAATATTTGATAGTAGAGATGATGGAGGGTGGCGAGATCAGTAAGAATTCAATTTTTAGGGCATTACGTTTGAGGTGATTTCAGGTCAGCCAGTGCTGTGTTTTTGTCAACGTGAGATAGAGAGTTTTGATATCATCGGATGAAGTGATTTTTATGTAGAATTGGGTATTGCCAAAGTAAAAAATAGAGAGAGAGCGATCCCACTCACCAAAGGGACAGGACACCAAAATAGAACACTTCAGTCAACAACAAGATCCCTTTGGGCACCTTTGTTCAAAACATACAGGTACTTCTTAGTAGTCATACAACACTTTTTCAATCATCACCAATCATACGAAACCAAAAAGATAATAAAAAAAGGATTTTTATTTTGCTGTATACAGTTCTCTTAGGATACACAATATATGAAAAATATATAAAAACAAATTTATAAAAAAACATCATCATTTTACATTCAATGATCAAAGTTAAAATTATTTAAAACCCACAGTCTCAGAGGGCTGTGACAATTATTGGAGACATAAAACTTGATCTTAGCAAATTGGCACCCAAGTCTTACAACTGTATTTAAACAAGGTCAGCACGTTTGTTCGTTATCCTCTTTCTTAGTGACCCCTGGGATGCTTGGGTGCTCAATGAACATAAAGCAAAGCGCTGCGTTTCGGTTGCCTGATATGATTTGCCACCTTCTTCAGGCTTAATGTTACAAATCAGTGTCTCCCCAGACAATCCGTTAAGAGAGATGGGAAAACTGTTTCTTCCTCTGGTGTGAATATTTTTCTCCTCCAGACCACATCAACCCAACAATAGTATGTATAGCATACTTATATAGCGCGTACTGTCACCCAAAGGGTATCCTGGTGCTTTGACTCAAAATCACGGCACAAGCAGAGGAGGATCACACAGCGCTAGGAAAGAGATGGGACTTCAGACCCTTTTTAAAAAGAGTCACCTCATTCAACTTCCTTAAAGAAAGCGGAAGAGCATTCCATAATTTAGCGGCAGTGAAGCTGAAAGAACGGCCACCCATTCGTGTCCTCTGAATTCGAGGGACCGCAACCAAGAAAGCAGAGGAGGAACGTAGGGGCCTGGCTGCCGAGTACCATTTGAATATATTCTGAAGGGCAATAGGCCCCAGTCCATGAAGTGCTCTAAAAACAATGCAGGAAGCCTTAAAGCAGACCCACTGATGTATAGGCAGTCAATGAAGGTCCCTAAGTGCCAAGGATGATGAAGCAGAGCGCGCACGTGAGAGAGCCAACTTGGCTGCCATATTCTGGATCCGCTGCAATTGTCTAATCAGAGAACTAGGGCCACGTAGAAGTAGTGCGTTACAGTAGTCTAACCTACTGAGTATGATACTGCGCACTACCTCAGGCCTTGCCAGCACAGGTAACATGGGGAGAATTTTAAGCAGCATTCTTAACAACATCATGCAAGTGCCAATGGTCTTATTCACATCGGCGTCCAGTTGTAGTTGCAGACCAAAGATTACTCCCAGATTGTGAGCAGCATCCACTGACTCAACGGTAACCGTAGTGGTGGGGGGCCAGAAATCAGCGGGCAGAGGACGCGGGATTTTATCTAGTGAGCAATGTAGAACCTCTGTCTTAGATCCATTAAACTGGAGGGAATTTTCCCTCAACCAGTCCGCCGTGGCCAGCATACAGCGGTGAAAGGTCTCTATAGAAACAGCATCCTTACCTTCAAGAGAGAAGATAAATTGCGTGTCATCTGCATAATTTATTACTGCGATACCAAAAGATTTAATCAACTTGAGTAGGGGGCAGAGGTAGAGGTTAAACAAAATGGGGCTGTTCGCAGAGCCCTGGGGATCGCCTTGCCCTACCATTCTAGTATCAGACATAAAAGGGGGCAGAGTCACTACTTGATGTCTATCGTGGAGGTATAAGACTAACCAGTCCCGAGCTGAACCGACCACCCCACTATCTTCCAATCTCCTGATCAGTATAGAGTGGTTCACAGTGTCGAACGTGGCCGACATGTCGAGCAGAACTAAAAATGCTGCTCGACCACTGTCGACTCGCGAACGTAAGTCATCCAGGCCAACCACCAGTGCCGATTCTGTACCATGTGCTGGTCGGAAGCCGAACTGGGCCACATCTAGGCAGGCATTTGCCTCAATAAAGTGGGATAGAGACTTAGTATTGTGTAGGATGTGTGTCCTCCCTTTAATTCCTTCCTTAAGTTGTACTGTTAGGTGGGGGTGAAATAGACACACGGTTGAATAAACCTTCGCTCATTCCCTTCAAAAGACCTCTGCCACACACCGCCAATGGAGCTATGGTGAGAATTCTTTCGTTAGGTAAAATCGTCTTATTATGGGTTCAAATTCCTCCTCATGCAGATGAGACCAAACTGCAGGAACATAAAAAGTCTCCTGGCGTACTCCAACTCTGCCTCTAAGATAAGCCTGACTGCTCTTGCCAAGCTACCAGCAGGGGTTATTTTAAGAGTGTAACTCCCTTATCCTGACTAGAGGGGAAGTTTCTACCTGGCTTTGGCACATGCCCTAGGCTGCTAAAAATCCCATTTCTAACAATAATTAATTATTACATTAGAAACAGAAGTAATGAAATGAAGGCATACACTGAATATAAACTTGTATTATGGAAGGTCACGTTATTTTGCTATGGATTGTTGAAGTAAACCTAGAATATCTAAAAATCTAGCATCAGTAACAGCAGACACAGAAACACAACAGCCTTCAGAAACCTAGACCTCAATAATGAAAGGAGCTATCATGGCAATTGAAGTGAAGTGAAGTGAAGAATATACGCCGGTTCCCAAATAGTTAGTACATTCATCTGTGGCCTGAATGATTATACCTATGAGAATGGCTTTGTTGGACCGGTAAGAGCCTTCTCCTACTTCACAGCCAAAGCCTGGCACAAGCTCCCAGTCAACATCAAATGCTTCCCTACTCTGCACACCTTCAGTAAGAGCCTCAAGACCTGGCTCTTCGGCTAACTGGTGACCCTCATGGGTGAGTAGCGCGCTTTAAACCCTGTGATTGATTGATTTATTGATTGATTGTAAGAAAAATAATTTCAGAAGTTACAGATTTAAGAGCCATAAGGAATGAATTTTAGGTATGCTGTGGTTGACCCTTCATTGCCTCAGCAAGGAATGTGCAGCTAGAACTCTACAAATGAATTCCGATTATTGTCAGAAAAATTGCTTGAGATCCTGTGACTTATGTACCGTATTTTCCGGCGTATAAAACGACTTTTTAACCCCTTAAAATATTCTGGAAAGTCGGGGGTCGTCTTATACGCCGGGTACCAAAATTGACGGTATGTTTTACATAGCACGGACTTCACCCGAAGGTGTCAGACCGCTTCTCAATTGAAATGGGTGCCGCTTAGGGAACTCCAGCACAAGAACGAAGAACGTAGGCGGTCTTGAAAATAAATTACAGTTACGGTACAGGCTAATGAGCAGAGCAGAAGTACGGTACGGTAATTTCATCTGAACTGATGGCAGTCAACTACGGTAGCACAAGAACGAACGTTACATAGGTGATGGTGGCACTGTGGAACACGATATCAGCCCCTCGCCAGCCAGAGGCAACTCAAACACTGCACAAGTTTTAAAAGCAAACAAATGGCGCCGTGAGCCCTACCTAGACTGCAACTGCACATCCCCAGGCAGACGAGGCGCTCCACCACATGTGCTGATCTCTCTCTCCTTCCGTAATTCTTACGCTCATCGGAAGGAGAGGAGCGTCAGTACCACATGATCTCCTCAGTCCATGGAGATAGAAAGGGGACTGTAGGATGTTAGGAAGTGGGGGTAGTCTTATACGGCGAGTATAGCACGAAACCTACATTTTGTCAAGAAAAGTAGGGGGTCGTCTTATACGCCGGGTCGTCTTATACGCCGGAAAATACGGTAAGTGTCAACCTTCTATGGCTTTAGCAGAATAGCAGTTACTCATGTTAGTAGTTATTTCACTATGTTATCACCTGTTATGAAAGTTTCAGTTATGTATTTAACAAGAAAAAAACAAGTACATTGCCTCCATATTGAAGCTCTGATTGTAGGATTGTTTTAGAACCTGGTGCTTCAAACCCTGTAGTCAAGTACATGTGCTCACCGAGTCAGAAACATACCACCTTAGATGGAATTTAGACGAAAATTTGACCAGTGTGTCACATGACTTTATTCTATTATTTTTTTTCTCAAAAGAAGGGAAATATCATGTTTAGACTATAGAATAACCATTAGATATATAGTTAAAAAATTATACCTTTGATATCTGCTGACCTTTAGATTAGACCTGCAAACATTTTCACTAAGTGAGACCTCAGAGAAAGTAATGATCCTAATCAGAGACCAAAAGGGTGATGAGTGGAAAACTGTGCTTTTCACAAAGTTTGGTTATGTCTTTTCAGTCCTTGATAGATGAAGCATTTAGAGGATACTAGGATGTAGTCTGTATAGTTTATTTCAATGATATTCTGATTTATTTAGAGGCTTTGGAGACATGCGTACAACACATCTAGTGGGGTGCATGAACTGCTGGCAGCACAAGGTATGAGTCTTCATATATTTAAAGGAAGAGCTTTGTGAGGTGCCTGTGTATGTCTAGGAAACTACATTTCCCAAGAAACCACAGAACTCTCATGGTGTTTGCAGATAGGGTGGAAATTTTGAAATTATCAAGCAGAATTTTCTAGTGGTCCAAAAGATCCTTGCTAGGCAACCAGATACATTGTAGATACTTTCAGGACCTATTTTTCTGGAAAGGAAGAGACTGAATTCTTAGGAATCCAGTCATAATATGGAACTACTATTTCAGATGCATCCTTAAAGAAGTATAAATGTATATTTTATTTTGCTTATGTATATGAAGAATGGGAAAGATCCACATCACTTTGACACTTTTCTCATTATGTGTATATTCTATGAAGGTGTTGATATGAGGTTAAGGTAGTGAATATTTTGGACTTATTGTGACAAAGGTGTTTTAGGTTACAGTTTAAGAAAACAACCTTGAATATATATTTAAACCAAAAAGTATGTTCTTATTAAATAGAAGGCAGTTACCTTATCAGTGAAAGGAGTGAGACGATTCTAACCCTTTACAAACTCAGGCCTAGATTTATCATTATGACGCAGCACAATGCATTAAGACAACTTGCTCCGATGTGCTGCATCAAATGGAGAGGGCAAGAATGCACCATATCTATCAAGATTTGCTGAAATCCTGCTATTTCCTTGCACTGGAGCACTGTCTGCTTTCGAACACCAATGCAGTCATCTTTGCACTATATTGCAAGGGTGATTGTTATTGTGCAGTAAGGGACACCTTCCAGCACAAAAACAATCCTTAGCAGCATGTTCTTCTTTCTAAGTGATCATCAGAATGCAACTTTTAGAAAGATGGCACAAGGAGGATAAATAAAGATATTTCTTCTTGTTGCGCCTCTATCGGGAAGGCTTACGATGTTGATGCTATCCCAAGTTTACCAGTCTTGGTAAATCTGAGAATGCATCAAAAAGCAAGGGTGGATGCATGGGAACACTCATGCTCCACCCATTTAACGCCTTCCTGGAGCAGAGTAATGCAAGGCAGCACCTTGTGCAGCCTTGCCTTTCTCAAGATCTACCTAGCCAAGCAGGGCCACACCAGGTGGCCTCGCGTGGCTTGGTAAATCTGACTTTAGGATTGTGTCACCTTGCATGACGCAAGTGCAATGCAATCCTTTGATAAATCTGGCCCTAAAGATATGATTTATGCTTCAATTGCTTGAGTTTTCAAGAGTAAAAACTGTCTGAAACATAAAAATATTCTGAAGGTATATTATTTGTAATAGCAAATATTAGATGCTGCAGCAAATTGATATCTCAATCTTTAGATATCAGCTATGACCCATTAGAACTCAGTGCCCAGAAGAGTGATTAGTCACAGGGAAAATACCAGTGTATATATTTTCTCACTTATCACATGCCCCTTTCTCCAGGTCCGCTGCTAACCAATATATTCATCATGTGTATTGTTGGCTGTATATTTAGAGAAGTGTAGCATTATTCATAACTTCAGTTGGATCCAGACTGCAAGGTTAGTGCTCTCTGTCAGACAGATATGGAAATAGAAGTTCAGTAAAACTGTTTATAACCTTGTTTCTCATTGTGATACCTAATGTAGATCAATGCTGGCTCTTGTTTATGAAGCACTGAATGACATATGTGTAAGCATTTAAATAAACATAACTTGGCTATGGGAAGCCAGTGATTTTCCCTATAATTATGGGAAAATAGGAGTGTTTTGAGGGAGTTGTTGAGGACTGGATGCTGTGAAGGTCTATCAATTTCCTTTTTTTGCCTAAGGTAAAGGGGACTCCTCCTAGTAACATGGTGCTACCCTGCACTTTACAGTGACATGAAAGTGGCATGTGTCTCACTAAGGGAGCCCCAGAAAGGATGAAAAAGTCACAAAAACCCTTAAAACTCATTGGCAATCTTGTAGCACTTGATTGAAGATGGCGACTATACAGTACAGTACTTCAGTAACCACTAGCTCCTCAGTGCCATGCATTCTGGATTCAGGCACAACCGCAGTGCAGAAACAGACACCACAGACAACATTTGTGTGATACTTCACAGAGGAGACACCAAAGCCCTCATTATCCTGGACCTCTCTGTAGCATTTGGCATGGCCTCACACCCCATCCTCATCAGGCACCTGCAGAAGACTGCCATCCAAGGACCTGCTCTCTGCTGCATGTGCTTGATCTTAACAGGTAAAACACAAGCTGTCAGTCTGACACACAAACACATTTGCGGAGTGCCTCATGGCTCATTTATCTGCCCCAGCCTCTTGAACACATATATGATCCTCTGGCCAACTTAATTTGTGCATACAACCTCAGCATCCTCTCCTATGCAGATGACATGCAACTTATACTATCAACCACAACAAGACCCCAACACAAGAAACAAATTAACCACCTGCATGACCAAAGTTGGTAATTTGATGAAAGCCAGCTTTCTTAAGATCAACACTAACAAGGCAATGTAGTGATTGTTGTCAAGAATGTCCCACCAAGGGACTCCAAATGGTGGCTGGCTGAACTTAGACTCACACCCAGAACCCATGTCAGGAACCTTGGAATAATCATCAACATTAAACTGAGCATAACTACACAAGTCAACGCTCTCACTACATCCTGCTACTACACCCTGAAGATGCAGAGGAAGATCTTCAAATGGCTCTCAACCAACACTAAAAATCCTGTCACGTATGCCCTAGTCACCAGCAGGTTGGACTATGGGAACACCCTCTATGCCAGGATAACCAAGCAACTCACTAGAAGACCACCAGCAATGCAGAACTCCGTAGCCAGACATATCCTTAACCTCCTAGACAGAACTCACATCACACAACTTGTCAGGGAACTACACTGGCTCCCAATACACAAACAAGCTAAATTCAAACTCATCAGACACAAATGTAACATACTACACAGCTCACGCCCCACCTACCTGATCAGTCACATCTTATTTCATCAACCACCAAAACATATTCACTCTACTGGACTCCTACTCACACACATCCCATGCATACACAGAACCAGAGCAGGACTCTTACATCACTCCTAAAGCATAGAATGACCTCTCACTCCACATAAGAGCCTCCTCCTCTCTTTTGGAATTCTGCAAGAAGCTGAAGACCTGCTTTTCAGTTATCCAACCTCCTACTGGCAGGGCTAGGCACACACACCTACTCAACACCAGAAAACCCTTGTGGGTGCTAATGTGCCTTACAAATTCACATTACAAGCAATACATCAAACTCTCTCTGACATCATTGAAGTGTGGCCAGCCAAGTAAAGATATCTGGGAGAATATCCAAAGGGGATTCAGTCTGCGAGGAGCAAAAACCAGGTTTAAAACAAAGTAGCAAGTGGGTAACAAATGCAATGAAAAGGAGAACAAATGCTTTGCAACACACTCTTCACTGGTAACTGGCTTTTTTATATGATTCAAAAAGAAACTGAGAGCACAAGAAACAACTCAACTTAATTTTGGATTAAGAGCCTCTGGTTCCATCTTGGTTAAAGCAAATCATAAGGCTTATACACACATGCATATCTCTTCTGATTCATGACATCCACTAATGTGCGAGGTATAAGTCCATGTTTGACATCTTTCATCTGGTGCAGAACTCTCCAGTCTCACCAGCACCCTTCTCACCCAATGCCTATGACAGATTGTATAATCTATCCCCCAGCCCCTCCTCCAGATCACTGTGAGTAACATCAGAGTGGTCTCAGCTGCAAAGCCATTCTGCCACAAATCCTGCAAGATGCTGCCTACATATATGTTGAGTGCACCATCTACCTCTGAAGTATCACCACATTGGTAAGCGTTTGGCATGGATATAATAGAAGACCAAGATGAAGGCAAGCAACTGTGTTCTGCACCAGATGAAGCCTGTGGGTCAAGTTATTGAGGATGGCCAAGGCAGATAAAATTGCAGTAATCCAACTGGGAGTCCAACTGGGAACATACTACAGGTTAGATAACCATACAATCTGTATTGTAAGGGACAAAACGATAACCTTCTGCAGGATCCTTAAAAAATGGAAGCAACTGGCTTGCTCTTTAGAGACATACATGCTGGGAGTTAAAATAAAAAAAGCTTGCTGATGAAGGATATCCTGTGCATACTGCGTGCCTGTTTTCTTCTCCTGCTAGATCTTTTAGTAGCTTTCAACACTACTGACCACTAGAGAACACTGTAGTTCTTCGAGACGTACATGGGCTTCAGAGAGAAGGCCTGACCATGCTTTGTGCCTTAAAGCCAATCAAAAAAAGTTGGCCATGAGAGGAAGACATCTCCTAAGGCAGCTTTGCCTTGTGGTTCTCACATGGTTTGATTCTAGCTCTGTATTATTCAGCCTTTACATAGTGCCTATAAGAAACCTGATGGTAATGTTTGGTGTAGCCATGAGCTGGTGACACCCATATTTACCTGAAGATCCACCCCATCAAAGACATACAAACATTAGAATCCTGCCTTAGGGGAGTCCATTGAGGGATCTCTTCCAACCTCCTTCCTTTGAACTCTGAAACCAGAACACATTGCTTAAAATTACTACAATTATTAGGTGATTGTTGGATACATGCACGTAGCTTTAAATAGACGTTCTCCCACACTGTTATGGAGACAAATTTGCTAAGTATTTGGTTAGTTTCTCATTAAACTATGTTTTGCCTTATCAAGAAAGTAACTTTCAAAGATCGGGCTCACGTGTGGCGATTGGAAACATTACAACCCGCTTGCCACATGGCCTGATGAACTGAGATCACTGCCTAAATTATCGAAGGAAGTAAAAAACCTCGGAATGACCATGGACTCCAAGCTGTCGATGAATGCCCAAGTGGATAAACTTGCAAGATCAAGCTTTGCTACTATAAAAACGCTGCAATGAATTTTCCCTCATTCGGGATTTCCACACAAGGTCCAAGCTACCATCTCCCTTGTTCTGTCCAAACTCAATTATGCCAATAGCCTCTACCACGGATCACCTTTAATGACCATGAAAAGACTACAACGGATTCACAACTCGGCTGTCAGACTACTCTTGCATATCAAACCGTGAGACCACATCTCCCCTGCCTTGAAAATACTGCATTGGTTACCGGTTGCCAGAAGATCCACGTTCAAGCTGTTTTGTATCAACCACAAAGCAATACATGGAATGGGACCACTCTTCATCAGGAATAAAATCACCAAACACATTCAACAAAGGAACCTCCGCTCTAAAGGAGCATCTCGCCTCAAAATCCCACCATACAAGACAAAAACCATAGGTGGCACATCCTTCTCTGTTCAAGCAGCCAACCTATGGAACTCTTTATCCCCCAACATAAGGTCCACCAAAAACCACCTTATCTTCAGAAAACTACTCAAGATTTTGCTCTTCCCCACATAAGCACCATACGCAAACAGAAATTTACAGCATATCCCTCTGTATGCAAGCATTTGTTTTCACTATAGATATGTACCTATCTTTGTGTATTACTTTGTATAAACATGTAAAATAATTATGTTGTTCAGAGAAACATAATAATATTAATAAATAAATAAAAATCATCTTTGGTCTACATGTACATACTTCCATTATGCATCTATGTAACTTCCATGTACTTGGATCTGTGTGTCTGTTACTTTTCTCCTGAAAAAGCATATACAATGCACTACCCTATTTCTATCAATATCTTTAATCTACATATACTTACCTCCTTAATGTATCTATATACTTTCAATGTAATTATGGATTTATATATTTATCACTCTCTTCTAATTTAGCATTTCCAAATCACTACCCCAATGCACTACCCTATTTCTCAGCCTATACTTCGCTCAATATATCTTCAAGCCCAACCTTCTCAAACTTCTTCGACTACTCCTTCCAATGCACTACCCTATCTGCCATCCTATACATCTATCAATATATTCTCTACATCCACTCTCTCATTTATCCCAAACCCCATACCACTACTGTGATTGCCAAAATAACCCTTTCTAGACTCTCTACTACTCTACCCCTCCTTGCATCATCTGACACCTCTTTTACTATACCGATCCCCTAAAACAAACATTTCTAAACTCTTCCCTCTGAGTCCTCCCCTCCAAAACTCCTTTTTACTCATCCAAAAGCCTCCTCCTACTGCTAAGACCTAAATAAAAAAATTTAAAAAATGCTGTCACTCTTTTATCCGTCCACTATCCTTTTCAATCAAAATTAACAGACTAACATGTTCACTTCGCAAATTCCATATTAAACTATACTAATATACTACCCACATAATTGAATAACATATCCACTAATGAAATTACTTCATATTTTTTACTATACAAATTTTCAACAGTAATCCTTTATGGGTTCCGGAGTAGCGTGCTACTCGCCAGAAAAGCGCTTCAACACCCATCAGGGGTAACATGTGCTATATGAATGCAAACCTTTCTTCCCCTTTTATCCCTCCGCTATGCTTCTCACTCCAAGTAACTGACTAATATCCACCACTGAAATTACTTCATATTCCACCATATTAATTCACCACTAATCCTTTTTAGGCTTCCTGAATAGCGTGCGTCAACAAGCGCTATATAAAACCTTTGTCCTCCTCTATCCTTCTGCTATCATTCCAAATCCAAATAACTGACTAACCTATCCACTACTTACAATGTACTTGCATGTTTCACTATACTATTTCAACACTAATCCTTTATGGGTCCCGGAGTAGAGTGCTACTCGCCGAAAAAGCGCTTTGACGCCTCTTCAGGGGTAGTAAGCGCTATATGACTGCAATTACAATACAATACAATACAATAATATAAAAGGCCCCTCACCCAGAAGCACCTGCCCTGTCCTTTCCCTTAATACCACTTGCCACTTTTTTGACTCGTATTGTGACGTTAATCTGCTGACATATATGAGTTCAGTGTTCTATTTAACGGGAAGTCTATATATAAAACTGAGGGGCATATTATCAAGGAATGGCTTTAAAATTATCGCCAATTTAGTGGCAGGAAACTGCCGCTAAAACGGCGATAATGGGCTTGATAATATGCCGTAGAGAATTCCAATAGAAGCCCATGTTCTGGTGTTAACATGGGCTTCTATTGGAATAATTTTAAAGCCATTCCTTGATAATATGCCCTTCAGTTTTCTATACAGAGCCAGGGCATCCTTAGGTCGTGAGTGCTATATAATAATGTGTAAACAAATATAAATGCTGGCCTTTCTGTATATAAATTGCGTTCAGTTATGGAGGCCCTGACAAGAAAGTTACTTCAGCTATAATCCTTTATATAGAATCTCACATAACCTATAAATTCCTTCTCAATTAATGTAGGGTCAAGTTTTATTTCCAATAAGCACAGCGAAGGCTAACCTGGGACTTGACCAACGTAAGGCAGATAATACGTTTTTTACACATTCAGATACACAGTAGAGAAGGAAAAGCTTTAGCGGTTCTTATTGTGAACTATCCGTGGAAAACAATATGATTTATTCAAGGTCCTTAATTAAAGCTGTTTAGTTGCACGCCAATGAACTGGCAATTCCTTAACTAACTCGATGCCAATGGGTATTTATCCAATGAAAATCAACTGTTCCTTTCCTTGCCGAAAGGCAACAGACAGTTGGTATCATCTTGGCAGCATGTTGCAAGTGGCATGTCATTTTTGCTAAAGAGAGGCTTCTAGGAAGTGCTCCCTCTGTTATATAATGTTCTATATATCCGAAGGCTTGCATGCTAATCAATATTGTGCTCAGCTGCATTTCTCTTGGGACGTTCGTGCATTACTTCGTTCGCCTTTAGGGAAATTGTTTACTTTGCATTTTAAATTTAAGGAAGCCAAGTCTGTGGAATATTTAGTTAACAGTTAATGGTTTTCTATTCATATTGGAATCTCTGAAAAGAATCCATTTCCTCAGATGTGTCTGCTCCGCATATAATAATGAATTCGCTAGCTGAATTATTTCTTTTGTTTTATTGGTTTATGTCAGAAGGGCGGCATTAAGCCGTATACACAGGCTAGAAGACTAATACATGCACAATATAAATATTTAGACCTTGAAGTAGAACTGCGTACTTTATAGTAATGTACAAGAATGGGCAACCGTGGCACTCCTCAGATGTGAAGAACAAGGTAGATGGGTACTCAAAGGGTAATAATTTTTTAGGTGCTCAGGGAAACACCTACTGGTTCCAAACAGGTGTTACCGCAAATATGAAAAATGGAAAGTCTTACATCAGGTAAGAACTGCCCTGAGCACTCTTGATGCACAACAGGTGCGTGGCTGCAGGTTAACTTGAAAGTAATTCACTTAATATTCAGAATTTCAAGAATGTTTATTCATCCAAGTGTTTTTGAATTGGTCCAAAAAACAATGTTCATAGGTACATATTTCTTCATATGATTACACTTTTAATCAAACCTCCATAGCGATTCATAGCAAATGATCAGTTTAAGATGACATGGAAACCCCAATGCATTTTGTGCTAAGATAGCACTTCTTCAGGGGGATATTTTTCTAAAAAGAAAAAATGAACCATATTGTAGGTGTTTGCTGAACAGGAACCACATAACACACACAAAATGTATCTAAGCAAAACATGTAAGAGAAGATGAAAGTAGAAAAGCACCAATGTAATGCCCCAGAATCGAATTATAACCATCGAAAAGAAACTGCTCAAACGAAGTTGAAAAGACATAAGCATTTGGAAATAAATACGAACATGCGTCACGAGAAAATAAAACAAGAGAGCCATGAAAACACCATAAGGAATCAGAAAAACTGAGGATAACTGTGCAGTAGATGCTGAAACAAGACCACGAAAATTATGTGTATAGCAACCAGTAAGATCAACTCGGATACTCGGCGTCTTCCGGGTTTTGACTCGGACATACCTTCGCTGTACATGCCCGTTCTTGGTGACGGGTAAGTTTTCCTTCATTCTTGTGTTCCCGTGATTCTGGTGGCGGTTCTCTCGTCTTTTTTATGAGACGGTCTCACTCTGTTTTGAATGTGTAGATAGGTTGAACTTTTCCAGACACATTTTTTCCATGGTGACTTCTATATGTGATCGCGATTTTCTCAGGTACCGTTATTATTCTTCGTTTTACAGTTGATCTTACTGGTTGCTATACACATAATTTTCGTGGTCTTGTTTCAGCATCTACTGCACAGTTATCCTCAGTTTTTCTGATTCCTTATGGTGTTTTCATGGCTCTCTTGTTTTATTTTCTCCTGACGCATGTTCGTATTTATTTCCAAATGCTTATGTCTTTTCAACTTCGTTTGAGCAGTTTCTTTTCGATGGTTATAATTCGATTCTGGGGCATTACATTGGTGCTTTTCTACTTTCATCTTCCCTTACATGTTTTGCTTAGATAAATTTCGTGTGTGTTATGTGGTTCCTGTTCAGCAAACACCTACAATATGGTTAATTTTTTCTTTTTAGAAAAATATTCCCCTGAAGAAGTGCTATCTTTGCACAAAATGCATTGGGATTTCCATGTCATCTTAAACTGATCATTTGCTATGAATCGCTATGGATTTTTGATTAAAAGTGTAATCATATGAAGAAATATGTACCTATGAACATTGTTTTTTGGACCAATTCAAAAACACTTGGATGAATAAACATTCTTGAAATTCTGAATATTAAGTGAATTACTTTCAAGTTAACCTGCAGCCACGCACCTGTTGTGCATCAAGAGTGCTCAGGACAGTTCTTACATGATGTAAGACTTTCCATTTGTCGTACTTTATAGTAAAACATTATGATGGCATTTATTTGAGCCCTTAACTGTTTAAGCTTTCTCCATCTCAGACCCCCTTCGCGCTCTTTTTTTGATGTTTGGGTCGGTATGAGCTTTCATAACTATTTCCGTAAAAGTTTCCAGGACACACTTACGTCCTGTTCACACATGACGGATATTCTACAGAAATGTGAGGAAATGCACGGTTGTAGCCAGAGTGTGGAGTTTGCAGACTATTCTGGTTAAGAATCCATTGTGGTATCCATGCAAGTCCCGCCACCCAAGATTCGTCTTGGTAACTAGGTTTCAGAGATGCCCATGGTTCCTAGTGCTCTCAGGAGGCTGGCTGATAGAGAGCCCAAACAGAACAGCTATTCACCATGGCAAGTGAGAAGAATTTGGAATTTACCCCCTCTGTGCCGGACCGTCTTTCGAAACTGCACCCAAAGAATCTAAATTTCCTCTTGCTTGCATATGGGATCCATAATTTTATAGGCCCCAGTGGGACACAGAGACTGTGGTGTTGTATGAGTGAGGGTCATGCATGCTGTCACAACAGGTTGCCCTACCCCAATAATGTTTTCTAAAAATAAATCCCTTGTGTCTTTTGGGGTTTCTGCCCCAGGGGTCAGCTAGGGATAAGACCCTAAGAAAGGCAGAAATACTGTGTTGTTCAAGGGTTGAGGGCAGTGCCCGATGATTGGCTGGCCACTCCTATCCCATCTTTTGTCGATTCTACCCTGCTATCTAATGGACTTTCTGACCCCCTGGGGGCCGATGGGGCAGGGAGTGCAGGGGGCAAAATGACTACAGGGCCTGTTCTGCAGTGGAAGCATGACTAAATACATTGGTGGAGATTTAGTTTGATGCCTGGTCAGATCCCCCTCATGCCTACATTTTATTTTACCAATTTTTTCCATGGTGTATAGTAGGCTTTCTTTCCTCCTCATGGGGGTAGAGAGACCAGTGGGCTGTGCTGGGTTGAGAGCATATGCCAATGCCTGATCTGGTCATCTCCACCCCTTATATTTTTTGGGTATCTAACTGGCTTTTTGCCCCCCTGTGTAATAGGTTGAGGGTAAACCTAACCCACTCTTTCACCAGGAGAGGCAGAAAGAATACTATTATCATTCTGGGGCAGAGGCATGTTTACCCCACAATTTCATATTTTGGTCAATTATTTGGACCATTTTTTCCTGGTATCTAAAGAGCTGTCTGCCCTCGTACAGTGGCAGATAGGCGTAAACCCACATTCTGCCCATGGGGGACAGAAAGACTTAGACTTATTCTGGATAGGGGGTGGCTCAGCCTGATGCCTGGGTTTCCTCCCACTTATTCTTTTATGAACAATTTTTCACTGGTGTCAAGAGGGCTTTCGGTCCCTGAGGGAACAGAAAGATTTCTGGGGCTATTTTGAGGTAGAGACATCACCCGATGCTTGGGCCGGCCACTGCGTTCTTCCTTTTGTTTAAAAATTTATTTTCACTGGCGTCTTGTGGGCTTTGTGCCCCTGGAGGGCAGACTTAGGGGTAAACCCTCCTCCAATCTGCCCCCCGAAGGGAGGAATACTATTGGGTACATTCTGGGGTGGGGCACAGAAGAATGACTAGGAGGGAGGCATACCTTTTTTATTTTTGACCATTTTTGCTGGTTTCTTGTGAGCTCTTTGCTGACCCCTGTGATGCCATGACAGACAAGAAGATAGAAAGGAGTTGTCCTTCAAAGCAAAGAAGAGAAAACAAAGGTGAGTGTAATGATCATCTTTGTGTAATGTCCCTCCAATATTTGCCATGTCTGCTTTGCTGGCTTGAGAACTCCATGCACTTTGCCCTGCTAAACAGGGCTTCCCCTATAATCAAGGTTAAATTGTCCTATTCCTAATTGGCATTTACCTTGCTTTAAATCCTTAGTGTACGAGGTAAAAAAGAAATCCAATTGAATGGTGTAATCAGATTTTTTAATAAAGTACCTTTTAGAAAGTTACCTCAACCCTGTCTGAAGCTGCTGGAGCTAATTTGCATGAGCTGTCCAGCAGTTGCACAGCCCATAGTTAGCCTTTCATGAGTTGGGAAATTACTTCCACAAGATACACAATAACCCCTTTGACTGGCCAGGTGACCTGAATGAGAAGAGATGAGATCTTTAAGCTCACTTTGGCACTCAGAGTGGGAGTTGCTGCCCCCTCTGTTGACACAACTGTGTCAATTACTACCTGAGAGACCTGTTTGAGGAACATGTAAAACATCTGCGCCTTTGAAATGGGTGAAACAGGACCGGAACACAATTCTTGTGCATCCCCTGTCTGGTTGCTGAATGATCCTCTTTGACTTGCCAGCCATCTATGTCATATTTTTGTACTGGGTTCAGAGCCTGCTTTGAACTGGACTTTAGCATTATGTGTGGGAAAAAAGTAGTAATTTACATAGTATACACACCCAGCTATCAGAGCCCAGGTTTAGTGTCGCTGAAGTATTTTGATATCTTGGAATTGCCCTGGTATACTGCATTTTGGGGGCCTGGGTGCAGTAAGGGAAACATGACCTACTGAAAAATTAGGTAGGCCTGGGACTGGGAACTCTTACCCCATTGGTTAGGGAGTGACCAGGAGTCGCTCCAGCCGCTAGCAAATGCCAACCCTAAATATGGCACCTGAAGGACACATTCTGGACCTGCTTTCTGCTACCTAAGAGGAGCCCTGATGGATTGGATCTGCATTCTCTTGTACACAGGAAAAAAAAGTGGACTCCTAGGGTCCATTAGCTGAATGCCTGTGTGAAAAGACAAACTGCAAGAGATCTTCACCTTGAAAAGCCCAGCTGGCCAGGGGCACCTGAACTGGACTTTGCTGTTGCCCTCTGCATGACACCCTGAGGGTTTCTATATGCCTTTCCTTGAGGTCCTTCGGACTTTAGAAGTGTACTCATATGGTTTTTTGGGCAGCAACAGAAAGTTTGGAAACATTTGAAAACTTTTCCTTGAGAGATTCAGTAGAACACATCAGTAAAAGTATACAACCGTTAGTTCCACAGCATCAGATTGGATTTCAAGTTAGTCCCAAACAAAGACCTCCGCAATGCCAATAAAAGTGACATAGCCCCATTCTGCTATAGGAATTAGACAATTTACAGCAAGAAATCTCCAAAGCACCAGAGGACCAGGTGGACCAACAAGCTTCAGCTATCTAGTCTTTGGTTCAAACGCAGCAGCTACACAATTTAAATGGCATCCTACAAGGGGCTGATTCTTATTTTCAAAAGTGACAAAGTCCAATTCTGTGTTGGACCCAGAAGAAATTAAATTGTTTTTCTTCAAGAAAGTGACCGTTCTGAAATGGGACTAAGAAACATTTTTGAAAACTTAGACTTTTTCGGGACCAATACACTTGGTACTTCCAACCTAGAGTCCATCCTTGGTGCGTAGTGCTCTTGGCACTAGTTTTACTTTTAAGTTTAGAAAATCATATACCCAGTTACCCTTATGGAATTTTTGTTGTTTTGTTGTCATTTTAATTTTTAAATGTTAATTAATGTTTTCCATTTGTTTTGGGATTTTATGGCTTGGCCTTGTGATTTTATTACTGTTTTGGTACCGCTAAAATACTTTATACATTGCCCTAATTTAAGCTTCTCAGCTTTGTGCCACTGCTACCAGGAAGTTGAGCTCAGGTTAATTTAGTGATTTTGCCAGTTCACATCAACAAGAAATATTATTAGTCCTTGAGATGGGTAGTCACCCAAGCCAAAAATTAACCCCCTTTCTTCCAATAGGTAAAACTTAGCAGAAAGCAAGCAGATATATGTAATGGGAAACTTAGTGCTAAATCAACAGGGAGAGGAAGGCCACAAACTGGGAACTAAGGAAGCAGGGAATAGAAATCACTGACTGGGGAATGGGTAACTGCTAAAGGGAAAGGAAGATTGCTCTGAAATTGTGAAACAAAAGAGCATCTCTGAATAGTGCTAGTTCTAGAAACAAAGCTACACTGCTAAACAGTGCGGGATACGGAAACAAAGATAAGCTTCAAAATAGTACAAGTTTATGAAACAAGGATATACTGCTAAACAATGCTGATTAAGGAAACATGAATGGTCTATAGCTCTAGGATCAGGAATCAGGAACATCATGCAAGCACTTACTGCCAGAAGTGTGTTGATTCCTCCATCCATCTTTAGCCTACAAAGGTGAAGATATATCAGCGAGCAGAGGATTCTAGGGAATACAGTCATTGGTATGACAATATTATGCTCTGCGATAATACCTGCCTTGGATCTGGAACTGTTGCCTAGTTCTGAATATTTTCCAAGAAGCTGAAAATTACTGTTGGGTTATGCCTCAAAGTCAAGTTTTCTGGGAAAGGTAGTTGTTGGGAGGAACAGCTTGTGTCACTCACAAAGCACAATATGGATCTGAAAAGAAAGGCAAGTTTGGGAAATTGTCCAACATATTGGAAGTCATTACATGAGTAATGTACACATTCATATTGCTTAGTCTAAGGCTGAAAAGTTCGCTAGGCATGCGCCATAATGGTGAGAATGGAGGGCTACTCAATCACCCGGATTCAATGGCCCTCGTTCATCCAAGATTGATGTCATTTTTGTTATTTAATGCACTGAAGTATAGGGAAGGATCTTGCGGAGTAAGACAGGCATTTACAAGACAGTGTGTTAGTGTTTTCTTTGAGTCTCCTACATGATAGGACCCCACAGGGCTGTTCATTGTTAGTCATAAATGTTTATCTTTTATGTGTATGATGTAGGTGGCATTTGTCCCAGGCCTTCTTCTTCATTAGCATAGTAGGCAGATTGTTGAAAATATGAAGAGTAGAAAGAAAACACCCTGTCCCCCACCATTCACTAAAAGAAAACCCATACTGCACTGCACGGTTCTGCCTTCCCCAGAAGTGGAGTGAAACAAAGCTAAATTGTGAACTGGCGTCCCTCACATGGATCTGAAAATAAAAAAACGAATCTAAATTTCTGAAGATGCTACCATGTCACGACATATCCCGGGGGTATATTTCGGAATATTATAGCATATATTGGAGCATATCACAGACATCCCCAAATCTGCCCCAGCCATCCATGAAGTTATTATTTCATACCTAAACAAACATTATTCTATTGATGTCTCTAATGTGGTGATATCATTTTTACGTATCCCATATTACCTCTGGATTGTAAAAGACGTGAATATCTCGTCATCTGCATTCCACAAGAAAATCATTTTGTTGTTAGCACAAGAAGGAATTTTTCTATAAAAAATTATTTCAGAGCTTGAGGGAAGAGATTTCCTCCTGTGCCAAAATCATTCTTGTGTCACTGAGACTACCACCCATTAGGCAGCTGCTTCCACTGGCATAACTCCGCCCCCCATGCACCAATCAGCATTGTCCACTTTCCATTGGTAATCAGTGAGGTGGCATACACAGGAATAGGGCTGTGCCCCTGCCCTAGGACTGAAGCAGACCACCAGGAACAAGAGGATAATAAAAGTGTCTGAAATGGCCACTGGGGGCCAAGAGAATTCAGAAGGAAGCTCCATCCATTGGGAGGGCCAGCAGCATCAGGTATTTATTGCGTCCTGTTCCCTATGGCAAGGAAATTTCTCAAGGAGTCCCCATCTCCCTGGAGATGAAGCACAGAGGAATTTCTTAAGGGGGGGCTTGCATGCATCTCTTTTCATGATTAAAATGAACCCCATGGGACCCCATCTACTCAGGAACCCAATGATGCCTCTGGGAGGGAATGCAGATGAACCCTTTCACCTATTGTATTGTCCCCTGGGGTACCCTGTCTCCCCTGGGGCAAGGTTTCTGCTACTATGTACCTCTGTTTGCTGGGAAACAGGAAATTTTTGTTACCGGTCAGGACAGAGCAGTAGTTGCCCAGAACAGGCAGGGAAATGGAACATCAAGGGATTAGCAGAGACACCCAAGTAAATGTAAATTGATACTTGTATAGCACACTACTCACCCGCTAGGGTCTCAAGGCACTTGTACGAATACCGCTGTGGAACCCATCCTGGCTTTCCCTGTGTGGCGTCCACTCCTGGGCACCCCCAAGGTGGAGGCCAGGCATCCTTAGCATTGTGGGGGCTGTTGTGGAGATTAAGCAAGCTATTGCCCAGAGTTGCAGAGTGGGACTCCTTGATTGGAATAGGCACCGAGGCGAGAATTATCAGGTCCGTGGAATTTTGAGCCCAAGACCCGCCGAGGCGGGGTATTGAACTCTCGTCCCAGGCTAGACCTCTGCATCAGGGTCTGCCGCTCTAATCATTGAGCCACACTTCTCCACCCAAGCCCATATGAAAATTTGAAGTGCAAAGGCTGCTTTATTTAAAAAAAAAACAGACAAGCAAAAGGATAGGCACATGACTTGGAGGAATGCCTCTTAAGCCCTCACGCCTTAGTATGAACCTCGGTGGCGTCAGAAAAATTTACATATTTTTGCTACAGGTGCCCAAGAGAGGGTAGGAACACAACCAACATGGGCAGAATCATTTTGGGGGCTGTCAGCAGTAAGACAAACCTTCACTGGTGCCAGAAATTGAAATTCTTAATGGTCACTTCATGTCTCTCAGGTAGAAAAATTGATGGCCCAAGGAGACTTTATTCAAGTTTTAAACATTCTTGAAGCTGGTGAATTTGCATGAAGGGCCTGGAATGCAGAGCCTTTCATAGGTGGGTCCTAAGGTTTCTTTTGTAGCATGATAAATATAGAAAAAAGTCTCATGGACATCTTTTATTTGAATTGAAACGCTTTAATGACATTTAGAATTTTATAATTAAGAATTGCATGGTTTGATGAAAGTCACTGAAGTGCTTTATTATCCAGTCACAAGGATAACAGTGACTGCTTGCATGCCCTAATAATTGTCATTAGAAGATGGTATGATCCACAACAGTTTTAATAGTTTTTCATTGGCTAATTATGTCATATTTCTGCTTTTATTATTGTGACAACACACTGATAAACCCAGTAGGCCGGCTGTTTGATAACAACAGCTCATTGTATTGTTTATAATATATGTGATTGGGTATTGTAGTGATAGGTTTAAGGGCCCGCTAAGGGTGTGGACTGTTAGAAGGTTATCACCATCAATATTTCAGCCTGCCTACTTATACACATTAGTAGATGAATGCGTAGGGAGCAGTGTTTGCAGTACTTTTTTTATATATGTAAAGGCACTGGGTGGAACATGATATACTGGATGTGGTTCATTAGGAGGGAAGAAGTGCTCCATGTTAAACAAGGTAAAGACTGAGCACACCTGATATAGATTGCAGAGGTATTTTCAAAGTAGGTTGTGGCTTAAAGCCAAAGTCTGTGAAAAAGCTGTGAGAAAAGGCAAAGCATTTGTTGACAATGAATTATCCACCAGTGGATGTCTGGGCATTTGCCTATGTTAAATTGTTTTGATATAGTGTTATAGATAAAGCCTACATTTCAAGGACATTTAAAAGGTGAGGATGTTTCTTTCCGTAACTTCACAGAAGATTCTGAAGCATTACAGATTGTTTAATAATGTAGAATGTAGGGCGACCCATTTAGAGGTAGTTTAACTCACACTGGTGTTGTAGGCATGGCTCTAAGGTTGTTTGCCATTGTACTTATCTCAGGAATGTTTGAGGTGTATTTTACCAAACTACAGAGGGTTGTTCATAGTGCCTGGCAGAAAGTGTCTTATCAGTGGCAAATGCATACCTGTCAATTCTTGACTTAAAATTGCAGGTCATGTGAAGGCTTTGGAAGCATATTGTTTGTTAGGTGAGTGAATACCAGTAAAAATATTGTTACATCCACCAAGTGTTGACGATTTAACAGATATGCTATGTGTCACGTTTGTGGTCAATGGTTTTGTCCATTAAAACTTGATTGGTAATACAAGAAATTGGGCAGAGGTGTAGTTTGTTGAATTACTAAAGTTTACAAACCCCATGGAACATTATCAAAATCATAAAATATGTCATGGGAGGTGTCAACAGTGATGCCATCAAAAATGTCTTTTCATGTGTCATGTATGTGGGGTCATAATCAGCGCATGACGTGAGACAGGTTCACTAAACCATAGCTGCTGAATTTCAATGACTTTTCAGTTTATAATATTAGAAAAAACAGATGTTGAGTATGAGTTGTAATTAGGAAAACGTTATTAATAATTTGTATACTAAACCAACTTAAACTACACAAGTATTAGAAATTCAAAAGTTATAGTTATAACTTTTTCACAATTTTCTCCTCACCCAAAACTTAGTATAACTTGCGCACCGGTGTTGTGTACTTCCTAACCAGACCACATGAACTATAACTTAAACCTTCTCCATGTACAGCTTATATGTCTTCATATAACATCACTCATACTACGTTAAAACATAGCATTCATAGCAACTCTCATAACATCTGTAATGCCATAATTTATGAGAACGTTGTGCATGGTAGCAGAATGAGTTATACTCTCTATAGAGTAGAGTGTCCTGCATTAGAGTGTTGTGATGTAGAGTATTGTGGCGTAGAGTTTTGTGACATAGAGTGTTTTAGCATGGAGTGTCATGGTGTAGAGTCTAGAGAAATAGAGCAGATTGGCATATAGTGTAGTGGCATGGAGTGCAGTGGCATGCCGTAGAGTAGAGTGGAGCGATGTACAGTTGAGTGGCTTGTCATTGCGTAGAGTAGAGTGGCAAGTTAAAGAGTGGCACATCATAGAGTGTCTCAGAGTAGAGGTGCATCAAGTGGAGTGCCGTAAAGTGGTGTGCCATGTCATAGAGTGGAGTATTGTGTCATAGTCTGGAGTGGAGTATTGTGGAGTTGAACTTCATAGAGTGGACTGGCAAGGAGTGTCGTAGAGTGGAGTGAAGTGTTGTACTGTAGATTGATGTGTCGTAGAGTAGAGTGGTGTTTCATAGAGTGCAGTAGAGTGGAGTGTCATACAGTGTCATGTCATAGAGTGTTGTGAGTGTTGTGGCGAAGTGCGGAGTGGTATAGAGTAGCGTGGCATACAGGAAAGTGGCATAAAGTGGAGTGGCGTAGAGTGGATGGGCGTAAAGTGAAGCGCTATAAACTGGAGTGACATTTCATAGAGTGCAGTTGCGTTTTGCAGAGTCAAGTGGAGTGGCGGACAGTGGTGTGACGTGTCGCAGAGTTGAGTGGCATGGAGTATCGTAGAGTGAAGTGTTGTACAGTACAGTGACAGGTTGTAGAGTGGAGTGGCATATCATAGAGTGGAGTTGCATACCGTATAATGAAGTACACTGAAGTGGCATGGAGTAGAGTGTCGAAAACGTCATGCTGTAAAGTATTGTGGCATTGAGGGTTGTGACAAAGATTGTTGTGGCGTAAACTGGAGTGGTGAGGTGTGGAGTGGTGTAGATTGGATTGGCGCAGACTGGAGTGGCAAAGAGTGGAATGTCATAGAGTGGAGTGGCATGCAGTGTAGTGGAGTGACATAGAGTGGGATGAATATAATGAAGTACAGTGTTGTAGAGTGTCATATTGTGGAGTAGAGTAGAGTGGTGAGTTGTAGAGTGAAGTAGAGCGGTGTACAGAGGCGTAGAGTGGAGGGGCATAGATTGGAGCAGAGTGCTGTAGAATGGAGTGGCATAGAATGGAGTGCCAGCTCATAGAGTACTAATTAAACAACAGGGGGTGTTGATGGACAGAGTTTCTGAATTAAGCAGAATACTCTCACCCAGTCAAGAGATCAGGGCTTGATCCAACAGCGTTTTTTAGCTCACTGCACCATCCCAGCTCAGAACCTGGCTATATGCAAATTAGTCTGTCCCTGGCCCAGTGTATCATGGGAACAGGGCAAACCAAACTACCAAGCCAATTCTTTCACTGGGAAGGAAACAAGAGTACAGTACTGTTCAGTGTCTGAGTAGTATTTCATCGAGTGGAATTGAGTGTTTTAGAGTTGAATAGCGTTTTATAGAGTGGAGTATCATGTTGTGTCATAGAGTATAGTGCAGTGGCAGATTGTTCAGTGTCTTTTGCTATCCATAATTTTATTTAGATTTCAATAGGTTCCGAATGTCATAGAGTAGCGTTTTTTAAAACTATACAAAACAATAACAATAATTTTCCCTACCTATACAGACTTTACTAAAGCGCCTATTGATCTCAAAATCAGTAATACGCTATATTTCACGTTCAAACCTAGAACACTGACAAAGTGTGATCCAAACAATATAGCTGCCTTTTTATTTTGTATGGGCTTTCATTAATAAGTAATATTGGTTTTTGTCATCACTGTTTTGTCAGTGATATATCACAACATTACATCAGTATACTGCAGCCCAATCAATTACTAAGATGAATGATCACTTAAAAACTACTGAAACAATTTACATCAAAGCACAAAAAGAACGCTTTTCATATCATAATTTTTATTTCTGGCAAATTTTATGAAAATCTATTCAGCCATTTATGGCTGTTTAAAAAGTCTATGAAAAAAGCACTGTTGAAAAACAATCATGTTTGTGACCTTCCCTTTTGTCTTTGCGCCCCTTTAACTTATCACCACAAAAACGTGTTGAAGTTATTATCAATCAAAAATGTAAGGAGTCCTTATCTCTTGCAGTCCTAACAATAAGTGCCGAGTGACTAATGTTACTCTGTTTCTCAAATATATATATATATATAAATAGTGTGTACATAGTATTATAATGAATTTTATTCTATTTATGTATATGCATTTTTCTGAATTTTATATACTTTTCTAGATATATTATTATATCATATATGGATTGTATTTTTATGATTGCGAAATTTGCACAGTATATGTTTTGCACAGAACAAAAAATCCTTGTGAATGTAATATATGGCACTATGCCATTAATTCAGTTTCAAATGACAAACATTTTTTTCTAAAAATGTGAACAGTAAAGGGTTAACATGGGTAGGTCGGGAATAACCAGTACCACCCCCTTTTTTTGAACTCCTTAAGTACCCTCGTCACTGTTTAGCAACTCTATCATGTGATCAAGCCTCGAGCTAGAGGCGAAACGCGTCATGCAGACTTGCTGGGTTTTATTTCTGAAAAAAAACACTAAATTTGCACCAGAAACTTTGGGTCTGACTTGTTCGCTTTTTTTTCGAAAACTGTCTGAGCAGAGAGGACAGTGATGTGGCGGCTGCAACATCGAGCGGAGTACAAGGAATATATATATATATATATATATATATATATATATATTCACTGAAAAAACCATAGGTTTCACACCAGTTATAGTTAGCTGGAAATTTTACTGACATAAAACCATTGAAATTCCACGTTATAGTTAGTTGGACTCACTATAACGTGCGCGTGTAATGCACTGCTGATGACGTCACATATTACATCACTCATGACATGGTCAGTGACATCACTCATGACATCACTGATGACACCATCCAGTGAATGTGTCTCTTTCTGAAAAATAAATATGTTTTATATATGTATATGTAAAGGTCGATGGAAGAATAAATGTTTAAAAAAGTGTTTTAATGAATGTTTAAAAAAAAAAAATGATTGGTTAACTGGCTTATTAAGTGTATCTTAGTGAATACATATATTAACGAGTAATGTTTAAATATTTAAATATATGTATCAGTGTTTCACTTTGTGTATAATTGGCTGCATGGGTTGGTGAGTAGCTACATGTGTGTGTATATGGGTTATTAGATGTTTTTTAGTATCAGTATGAGTGTCTGTATGGTTTGGTGGGGGTATTACTTAGCACATAGATGCATCAATGACTGACTCACTGTTTGTATGTGTTTTGAAGACAGCATATGTGCAGGACTGTATGGGTGGATGAGTGTGTATATGTGTGTGTTAGTGAGTGAATGACTGTCTCACTAGTGTCTTTATCAGTAACGACATATGTTTTAATCTAGTATATGTGAGTATTGATGTTTATAAGTGAGTATATGTGAGATTGTAAGAGTTCCTGTTTTAAATAAGTATGTGTTTCTATAAGTGATTGTTTAAGAGAGTAAGTATGTGTAAGTTTTCTTAGAAGTAAGGTGGTAGTGGGTGTATAGTTATATATGCAAATAAATGGATTTTCAATAGTTTATTTGCATGTGTGAGTATGTGTGTGAGTAACTTTTGGATGACTGTCGGTGTGTAACAGGATGTATAGGTGTATCACTACATATGATGAGTGAGTATATGTATGAGTGACTATATAGAACTGTTGGTGAATGAGTGGATGTGTATATAGATGGTGGTATTACTGAATTGGTTGTTGTAACTGGTATGGATATCTCCATTTTTTTGAAAATGTTAATTTCTATTTTCGAATATGTGTTTTAAGGGTTACATTACACTGAAAGGAGGTCTGTCACTCTGTCACAAAGATGGTGTCATCAGTGATGTCATGAGTGATGTCACTGACCATGTCATGAGTGATGTAATATGTGACGTCATCAGCAGTGCATTACACGCGCAAGTTATAGTGAGTCCAACTAACTATAACGTGGAATTTCAATGGTTTTATGTCAGTAAAATTTCCAGCTAACTATAACTGGTGTGAAACCTATGGTTTTTTCAGTGAATTTAATAGGTTTTTTAAATGCTAAATCCTAACTATAACTGGTGTGAAACCTATGGTTTTTTCAGTGAATTTCATAAGTTTTTTAAATGCTAATTCCTAACTATATATAAGGCCACAAACCTATGTTTTTTTCTTTGAATTTCAAAATTTGGTTAATAGCAAATGTCTATAGCTATGAAATGTAATATTTTTGAAAATGAATGAATCCTATATTTTATTTGTATTTTAAACAATTTTTTATTTTTGACCCTGGAGCGCTCCCGGGGCGCGCCCCGGTGAGCGCCCCGGAGAGCGTAGTCATTTGAAGCGCCCCGGTGCGCGAACCGGGAAGCGTCCCGTTAGCGCCAATGTCGCGAACGAAAACATGATCATGACGTATCGCGTAGCCGTGTCCGCGTGATACGCACGGCGTAAGCGCACCCGGAAGCACTCGAGCGAATACGATCGCGCAACGTAAACATCCGACGCGCTTACGCGACGTGACCCGGAGCGCGCCCCCGGTGCGTGTCCGGGGGCGCGTCGCGTAAGCGCGTCGGTCATGTGACCTGAAAATAACACTTTTTCTTGGTGCAGAACAGTTTTGGTTTCATAATGATGAAATCCCTGGTCTTGTGACCTGAAAATAACACTTCTCATTGGTTCAGGCCTTTTTTTTTCTCCAAATGATGAAAGACCCCAACTTTTTTCCTTATTCTGACTTTGTCCTTTGACTGTGGAAGATCTGTTTGTACCTCTCTGTACCTTTTTGATCTATATAATGACTTCAGTAGCAGCAGCAGCTGATGCATCTGCACCACCACCACCACCAAGAGGACCACCACAAGATTACATTGGTGGTCAACAAGAGGAGGAAGAGGAGGAGGAGGAGGAGGAGGGGAGGAGAAGATGGCTTGAAGAACACAATACCCCATACCAGCCAAGACCACACATTATATGGGAGTTTTTTTAGATCCCAGAGGGGAAGAAAAAAGTAAATGCAGCCAAGGTGACTTGCCTAATCTGTGGCATGGAACTTTCTAGGGGGAACCCTAATAAAAAATATTCATTCGGAAACAACACAATGATTAGACACATGCAGCGCAGGCATCCAATCAACTATTCTGCTGCAGAGATGAGGGAACTGGCCAGAAACCCTCCCCAAACTACAAGCTCCTCCTCCAAAAGAAAGCAACACACTCCGTCGGGACAAGAGACAAGAGAGACGATCCCTTGCATTCAGCCACGGTTTGCGGATTTCCGAATAACCTGTAAACATTGTGGGAAGACCATCTCCTACGGAGAACAGAGCATAAAGCTCATCGTCCTTGCTGGGGACAACCACAAATGCCCCAATAAACCCTAATTATTTCTTTTCTTCTTTTTTTTGCTCCAGTTGAGCCATTTTCAATTCCCTGTTTTTTCGTTTCTCCCCATGAAAAATACAAAAAAATATAAAACTGTTCAGAAAACCCCAAAAAAGTTAAAAATGTTCAAAAAAGCAATAAAAAAATATAAAACAACAAAAAGAAGAAAAAAACTGTTCTTTTTAGAACTACCTCCAATTTATAAAAAAAGGCTACATTTTTTAAAAACTCTGTCATTCTTTTTTCCCCATGGTCCGCAACCCGGTCCGCTCCCCGGTGCGCGTACCGGGCGCTCCGCCCGCGCAAATCAAAAAAAATGGTTTTTTTGCCCCGCTGGGCCCTTTTATGGCCCCCACATCAAACCTAGGGGGTCAGGGGGGTCTATCCCTGCCCCCTTATGGTCATTTCCCCCTTTTTTTTCCAGCTCTTGTGTCTCTTTCCTACCGAGACACAAGATGGCGGCCGGTCCGGTCTGTTTGGAATGTTTACAGACACCCGAGAGCCAATCAGTTTTTCGTGCGCATGTCGCGTGGCGCGCCTGGAGCGCTCCCCGGTGCGCGTACCGGGGCGCTGCCATAGATATATATATTTTTTTTTAACCTAAATTACTCAAAATCCACTGGAGCACATATCTTGAGACATAGCAAAGGCACAACGGGCTACCAGTCCCTACAATTTTGCCAAGTTTGGTGGAAATCCATTCAGCCGTTCGGGCTAAAAGTGAGTTTGACCGCCCTATGGAAATTAACATGGGGAAAACACGTTTTGGGACCCCCCTTTTATCTCGGCCCCCGCTTAACGAATCCCCCCCACATTTTCAGGGAAGGAGCGGAGCGGAGCGGGCCACGAACTTTGAGAAATTCGCAAAGATTCGTCCACCGGCGCCAAACTTATTCCCAATAGAATGTTGCGGATTTCCTATGGAAAGTAGATCCTAACTATAACTACCTACTGGCGACCGCCAGTAGGTTATATATATATATATATACAAGGCTGTAAGAATATGGCTTCTTTAATGGATCAGGTCACCCTCAACCCGGCGACACGAGAGACGCGTTTCACCTGCACAGCAGGCTTTGTCAATCTGAATAGCGCCCTCTTGCAGTAAGTATATATAGTGTGTTTCCCTCTAAGGACAATAGTAAATACTTAAAAAATACTTTCAAGTTAAATACATGAATTTATGCAAATGTACACAGTGTGCTGGTTTCGCAGCTAATATGGCAGGTAAAACAACATCTAACTATATTTGCTGGGCACACTGCTCAAATCACATAATGTGGTTCACCTAGACATTCAAAGCATAAATACAAACAAATGCAAAGTAAAACTGCATGACATCGGCCTTTAAAGGAACATTCCACTATAAAAACCTGCGGCGCTAATCACTTGTGATATTATGCCATTATATTCAATACTCAATATGTAGTTACAATTAAAAATGAACGACGCTGCTGCAGGACATGGCATTACTTTGGCTCAAATATAGCTTTTGCTCAGTTCGTGAATGTATCCCCGGTAATTGAACTCCGACCTCAGCTCCAAATTAGTGTTCATGACTGCTTGCTTGAAATATCTGGAAATACTTTGAAGCCACAGGAGACAGAACAATAGTAAAAGCGCCACTGGGACTCCATCATAGTTTAATGCCTGAAATGCAAACCTCTCAGCGCGTGCCTGTCTTCTGATCGGGAATGCCAATCCCATAATGCACCTTGGCCAAAACACATTCAGAAGCAGTTCTAGGGCAAAAATGTTTGTGAGTGCGTCAGAGTTATCCACATAATATACCGGGGTCAGAGGGCAAAAGCATATATATATATATATATATTCACTGATTAAAACACAGGTTTCAGGAACGTTATAGTTAGGAATTAGCATTTAAAAAACCTTTAAAATTCAGTGAAAAAACTACAGGTTTCAGGGATGTTATAGTTAGGCTGACATTTTACTTGTAGAAAACCAGAGAAATTTAGCCGTTATAGTTAGTTATAACTCGTGCCCCTGCAATGCACTGTTGATGATATCACATATTACATCACTCATGACATGGTCAGTAACATCACTGATAATATCATCCAGTGACTAAGAGTTTCTAAAAAGTTTAAAAATGTTATACAAATATGTATGTATATATATATTTTTTTCTTTTTTTTTATTCACTGAAAAAACCATAGGTTTCAGGGACATTGTTCTTAGAAATCAGCATTTAAAAAACATTTGAAATTCACTGAACAAAACATAGGTTTCAGGCACATTATAGTTAGATGGACATTTCACTCTTACAAAACTAGAGAAATTAAGTATGGGCGAATTTTGCGGATCTGCAGTCCGCGAATTCGCATGAAATCGAAAAAAAACCGGCGAATTAGTGGATTTTCCCACAAACTCGCGATTTTTTTTGTGATTTGCACTCTACTCAACTGGAGTACTTTCTACTGGCTAATCAGTAAGTGCTACCTCATTGGGTAAATGTATAGTGCTTTTCCTACACTGCAGCTGCGTAAAGGGCCAGAAGATTTTTCTCCACTGACCATGTGTGCCTGTAACTTTGCCACCGCGCCAAAAGGGCACCGAGGCCCTTTGAGGAAGCTGTCCATCATAGTTGGGAAAGGACGGGAAGACGTTTGATAGCGCTAGTGTGTGGTGCGGGGACAAACAAGTGGGGCTTCTATGCGTGTCAATATGCCTCTTGTGTATAAAGGGTCAGAGAGTGAGCAGGGCAGCAGGTGAGGAGAAAGCAGCCTCCTGGTCACAGGAACTAAACGTGGTTGAGCTCGAGAAACTCAGGGATTCAAAGTCCTCCCTCGAGTATTACAGCTAATTTTCAACAGCAGATATGGGGTTAAAGCACACTTGCCCAGCCTCAACCGCGCTCACTAATGTTTTGGGCTGATTAAAACGTTACTGAATTTGAGCTTCAACTCTGGCATCTGCTATATCTGTAAGTGCTTCCTCTTGAGGTTTAATTTTTGTGACAGGAGCCTCGTGCCAGAATGAATCCTGCCCTGCATAGTTATCCACGAAGATGCCACCGTTTTGTGCAATACCTCTACTCAACTGGAGTACTTTCTACTGGCTAATCCAGTAAGTGCTTCCTCGTTGGGTAAATGTAAAGTGCCTTTCCTACACTGCAGCTGCATAAAGGGCCAGAAGATTTGTCTCCACTGACCATGTGTGCCTGTAACTTTGCCACCGCGCCAAAAGGCGCCGAGGTCCTTTGAGTGAGCTGTCCATCGTAGTTGGGAAAGGGCGGGAAGACGTTTGATACCGCTAGTGGGTGGTGCGGGGCCAAACGAGCAGGGCTTCTATGCGTGTCAATATGCCTCTTGTGTATAAAGGGTCAGAGAGCGAACAGGGCAGCAGGTGAGGAGAAAGCAGCCTCCTGGTCACAGTAACTACACGGGGGTTGCGTTCGAGAAACTCAGGGATTCAAAGACCTCCCTCAAGTATTACAGCTAATTTTCGCCAGCAGATATAGGGTTAAAGCACACTAGCCCAGCCTCGACCGTGCTTACTAATCTTTTGGGCTGATTAAAACGTTACTGAATTTGAGATTCGACTCGGGCACCTGCTATATCTGTAAGTGCTTCCTGTTGAGGTTTAATTTTTGCTACAAGAGCCTCGTGTCACAATGAATCCTGCCCTGCATAGTTATCCACAAAGATGCCACAGTTTTGTGCAATACCTCTACTCCACTGGAGTACTTTCTACTGGCTAATCCAGTAAGTGCTACCTCATTGGGTAAATGTAAAGTGCTTTTCCTACACTGCAGCTGCGTAAATGGCCAGAAGATTTGTCTCCACTGACCATGTATGCCTGTAACTTTGCTACCCCGCCAAAAGGCGCCGAGGTCCTTTGAGGGAGCTGTCCACCATATTTGGGAAAGGGCGGAAGACGTTCGATACCGCTAGTGTGTGGTACGGGGCTTCTATGCGTGTCAACAAGCCTCGTGTATAAAGGGTCAGAGAGCAAGCAGGGCAGCAGGTGAGGAGAAAGCAGCCTCCTGGTCACAGGAACGGGGATTGCGGTCGAGAAACTCAGGGATGCAAAGACCTCCCTCGGGTATTACAGATAATTTTTGACGGCAGATATAGGGTTAAAGCATACTTGCCCAGCCTCGACCGTGCTCACTAATGTTTTGGGCAGATTAAAACGTTACTGAATTTTAGCTTCAACTTGGGCACCTGCTTTATTTATATCTGTAAGTGCTTCCTGTTTAATTTTTGGCCCACCGGAAGCACTTACAGAGTTAAGGCAGGTACCCGAGTTGAAGCTAACTTTGTGACCATTTTAGAATGGCGCCAGCAAGCACTCTGGCAGCTTGCCAGCGCCATTCTAAAATGGTTACAAAGTTAGCTACAACTCGAGCACCTGCCTTAACTATGCTTCCTGTGGGCCAAAAAAAGAAAACCGCCCGCTCACGAATTCGTGAATTTTTCGGCAATTTCGTGAGATTCGCGAATCGCGAAATTGCCGAAAAATTCGCAAATTTCGCGAGCAGAGCGGATTTTGCACGCATACTTAGTATTCAATAGAATATTTGAGGGGCTCTATTACACCAATATACATAAGACATGTCTGCCTAGCAGAAAGCAATTCTGGGATGGAGAAGATGGTGGCCGGATAGTCAACCCGGTCGGGAGCTCTGTGTTTGCTCTACTGAAGAATGCGTTTTAACCAGGGGAAGCATGTCAACAGTTCCGGGAATCGCATGTGGATGTTGAATTGATTTAGGGTCTCCCTGATGAACCCGGGATAACTTGTTGAAATTTGGATTAAAGATTTAAATCTCCGCGGCCGAGACTTAGACTCTGGACCCAAAAATCTACCTCGGCAGCGGAAGGGAACTGAGCGACGCTCGGCAATCTTGCCAGAGCTTACAATCCTCCCATTCAAAACGGCGACAACGCTCACACCCTCCGAAAATAAAATCGGAAGTTAACTAAGCGACGAGGCGTGCAAGTTACGGAAGAAGGTTAGGTTAGGCAATGCAAAAGTGAAGCTTTACTCACAAGGGAAAGTCGCCGCACCCAAAGAGGAGAGGCACCCGCTGAGCAGAGTGCTCCGAGCCAACGCAAGACTGTGGGAGGTGGCGTCGTTAGCACAGAGGAATTGCCGGAGGGCAGTGGTGAAGATCCCGTTCCTCTTCTGGGGGAGAGAAGACAGTGTGAGCACAAGCAAAAACAAAGGAAGAAGATCCACAGAACTATGTGGTGTTAGCCCCGAACTGAGCAAGGCAAATAGACTTATTGAGCAATACACAGACGGCGTAGAGTCTAAAAAGCCTATAAAGGGATTCACCGACCAGCACATGAGCAGGGTAAGTGGTGGCAGTGGAGGAAAAACTGTGGAGGGGGCGAGGGTAGAAGAGGACCAGATAAGCTACTAAAGTAGAACACCCATTAGAGCTTTTAGAAGCAGCTCCACTCGTAGGCACTAAGGAAGGGGGGGTTGGGCTCTCAAAAGCCATAGACCTCGCTAGTCCGATAGAACCTACTGGAAATACAGATGTAGGGAAAGATCTGAGTACAGAACTGGGGAGGCAGTCCCCTTACTGCCTGAGAAACAGACAATTCTTTAGGCTAAATAAACCAACATCTGTAAAACAAAGCGTTACTCCACACAGAACTAAAAGAAAGCCCAGGAGGCAGACAAATTTAGAAACAACATTTTAAAAAAAGCAGACAGGGGAGAAAGAGGAGGTCGGAGGGGGAGCTGCAGTTTCTAAAGGTAGGGTCACTCCTCCTTTAAGGTCGTTTTTTAAAGTACAACAAGTGCAGCAACAGGCAGTGCAGCAACAGGCTCAGAGCCAGCAGGAAAAACAACTGGTTCAGATAGGTATGGAGGACTTAACAGGACCGAGCCCGCCAGTCAGTTTAATATCGATAGAACCGCCAGGGAATCCTACAGATAGCCTATCAGATAATCAAAGCCAGAGCACAACTGACCCTTTCCTAGAAAAAATGTTGGAAGAAATAAGGCTAAAGTTTGCGATATCCGAAAGTAACCAAAACAAGATACAGGATGCCTGCGAAATACTGGATAGTGAACTTAATGCTTTAGGAGACAGAGTAACAGCTGTTGAAGCAGCAGTAGACTCTTTAAGTAAGAAAGTGGACTCAAACAAAATTGAGATTAGAACTCTGAGGGCAAAAAATAAAGATATCAACGAAAAAATTGAGGCATTGGAAAATCAATCCAGAAGAAAAAATCTCAGAATCCTGAGTGTACCGGAGGGCCGAGAAGGCACAGACATTAAGAAGTTCATTGTCTCACTCCTCGAAGAATATTTTCCTTGGAGCAAAACAGTTGGTTTCGAGGAAGATATCTAGAGGGTTCACCGTGACCCTTTTGGGAGAAATAAAGAAAGGAAAACCCAGAGGAAAATATTAATTAATTTCAGAACATACACTCTGAAAGAGAGGATTCTAAGTGAGGCCTTGAAAACAGGGTCTTACAATAAAGACGACTGGTCCTTTAGAATTCGCTCTGACATTGCCAAAGTAACCCATGACAGGCAGTGGGAGTTAGGGCAACTAATGCCGGAGCTAAAGTTCCTAAGTGCTTCAGTTCAGATGAAATTCCCAGCCTTCCACAGGATCATGTGGAGGAATAAGATGCACAACATCAGGGATCCGGGTGAAGTTCAACAGTTCCTGGAACAAATGCCTGATCAAATGTGTGATCAAATGCACAAATAACTATATCTGAATAAAACAGTAGAAGAAGGATGTTTAATTAGTAGCTCAAAGTGGGCTTTTAATACAGCCCAAAGAAGAAAGAAGGGAGGTTTCTCTAGGGAGGGACATTTTTAACTTGCCCAAAATAAAAAGAAAGAAAAATTAAAAAATATGCACAGTGGTTGGGAGCAAGTTAGGGGAAAAAACAAAAAAAATATGTCCTCACTACAATACAAGAAAAAGGGGGCGGTTGGCGGCTGGCAGAGTTGACTGGGACGTCCCAAAGATGGTGAATATAATCTTGTGGAATGTCAATGGCCTACGATCCAAGAGTAGAAGAAGGAGTATACTTGAGTATTTAAAGACAATAGACAGTGAAATTATAATACTACAAGAAACTCTTCTTCTAAAAAAGGAGTGGGAGGAAATTATAAAGAAACTACACTGGGTGGACACTTATGTCTGCACAACCCAAGACTGTATAATCAAAGGGATTGCTATTCTATTTACAAAATCCCTTAAAGCAAGAGTGGAATCTGCGGAAACAGATCCAAAGGGCAGATGGGCAGTGGTAAAAGTAAGAATATACAATAACCTATTTACGATTGCGGGTTATTATGGCCGAAATATGAGGACCCAGCTCCTCTACAAAACCTTTATACGCAATTGCTTTCCCCGGTAATTGTAGGAGGGGACTTTAATATCATGCTCAACCCAAAAGTAGATTGCCTCCACCTAAGAAAATAAATAAGCTTGCCTAAAATGAGAAAATGGTTGGGGCTTTGCATAAAAGATCTGAGCCTAGCGGATATCTGGAAAGAGAAAGGGGATAAGAAATATAATTTTACATTTCAAAATAAAAAACTTGGACTACAATCCAGAATTGATTATTTCTTGGTGGACCAGTGTCTAGTAGACAAAACACAGAAGCTGGAACATATTCCAGCACATCTTTCCGACCACTCAGCCATTCAAATCACAATGCAGTTTAATGATAACTTCTTAGGATCAAGGTGGACAATTAATCGTACCATTTTTTCAGACCCTCAGATTATTGAACAGCTTAAGCAAGAGACAGAGATCTACTTTGAAAATAATAAAGCTGGCGTCTCAGTACAAACCGCATGGGATGCGTATAAAGCAGTAATCAGGGGCAAGATTCTTAGCCTAGCAGTGCATAAATCTAGGAGGACAAAACAGGGGATCTACCAACTAGAAAACAGTATTAAATCACTTGATTTTCAAATATCAGCAGAAATAATATCTTCTAGAAAAGGGCTTTTGGAGGCAGGCAGATTAAAGCAAAGAGAATATCTTACAGAAATTTTAGAAGATAGGGTAAGAGAAAAATAGAAAGCAAGCAAGCTGGCCCATTATGAATACGGGGAAGGATGTGGAAAGATGCTGGCTTGGAAAATCAAAACGGACCAGTCTAGAAATAAAATAGCCTGCATCGATCCCCGTAACTCCACAAGCCGGAGTCAGAGGATGTTGTGAGAAGACAAGAATTTACAGCCTTTTTCTTAGACCTCTACACTGAAGATTGCAATCCAACAAGAGAAGAAATAAAGCCTTTCCTGGACACGCAGGACTTACCAACCCTATCTATGGTAGGGAGAGAAGATTTAAATGCAGAGATTACAAATAAAGAAGTTGAGGAAGCCATAAAAAGCCTTAACAGAGGAAAAGCAGCAGCCCCTGACTCTCTGCCGAACGAGTTCTTTATAAAGCTGAAAGACTATCTGGTCTCACCTTTAACAGTTCTCTTAAATACAATCTTCATAGAAAAGGGCGTACCTCCAGACTCTTGGAATGACGCTACAATTTCTATCCTCCTTAAACCGGGTAACAACCCCAGGAAATGCAAATCATATCGCCCAATTTCTATCTTGAATTGTGATTACAAGATACACACGCAAATAATGGCAAAAAGATTAGGACGACTGGCTGGTTCATTGATCAACACCGATCAAAAAGGCTTTGTGGCAGGAAGACACTTGCAAGATCTAACACACGAACTCATTGGGGCAATCGATGTAGCTATTAATTAAGGGTGGGCGTAGTTCGCGAAGAAGCGCTACGCGAAGATACGCGAAGTGCACTTCGCACTACGCGAACTTCACGTAGCACTACGCGAGCTGCGTAGTAGCATGTTCGCACTGTGCAAGATGTGTTTTCAATGATTGCACAGTGCGGACAAGCATCCGGCACTGTGCATCATTGAAAACTGCATCTTGCACAGTGCGAGCTGTAGTTTTCTGCTGCTCGAGTAGATTATTACTCAAGCTGCAGCTTTCTCAACGCGAACTGGTAGTTTCTCATTGAGAGCGGTCGCGAGCATGCGCAACCACTCACAATGAGAAACCTTACCTCCCCGCGTTGAGAATCTCGCTGGGATGTCATTTTGCTTGCTCGCGGTCACGAACATGACGTTCAGGACTGCGAACAAGCAAAAAATGAGCGCTGCACTACGCTACGCTGCACTACGCGTGTTCGCACTGTGCTACGTGCAGCTCGCGTAGTGCGAAGTTGCGCAAACTTCGCAAACTCCGCGAGCGGAGCGTAGTGCTTCGCCCAGGGTTACTATTAATGAAAAACTTCCCCTATCTATAATCACTTTCGACGCAGCTAAAGCATTTGATAAGGTCAATTGGGCATATTTAAACGAAGTCTTCGAAAAATTTAATCCGGGCGAAAATTTTCAAGGGATGGTCAAAGGGATTTACAGCTCCCCCAGGGCCAAACTTTTAATCAATGGAAACCTTACAGATAATATACAAATAAAAAGAGGAACAAGACAGGGGTGTACCCTTTCCCCCTTAGTTTTCAATTTATATATTGAACCTGTGGCAGACAGACTTAGAAATCATCTCTGCATATGTCCTTTCTCCTATCAAGGTTGGCATAAAAAGGTCGCCTTGTTTGCAGACGACCTTATGATCTTTACCAGGGACTTGAATGGATCCATCAGGGCAATAGAAGACACATTGCTTAATTTTGGGAACATTTCCGGCTACCAAATTAATCAATCTAAAACAGAAACTATGAGCTGGAATGAGCCCACCAACAGCCCCTCTAACAAAGAGAAAATTAGATATTTAGGTATCGATCTGGTCAAAGACCTAGACAAAGTGGCAAAAATAAATATCCACAGAATTGAAGGGGAAGTAAGAAAGTTGCTAAAGGTATGGGGGGGGGCCTACCGCTGACGCTTCTTGGGAAATCCAACATAGTTAAAATGTCCCTCATCCCAAATTTACTTTTGCCTTTAGTGCCATTCCCCTAGAATTTAAGAGAGATACAATAAAGAAAATTCAGGGGGAACTCACAAGCTTTATCTGGTCCTCGAAAGGATCTAGAATTGCATGGAGCAAACTAAGAAGGAGAAAAGAGCAGGGGGGAATAGCCAGACAAGATCTCCTAGAATACTTCAAAGCCTTCCAATTCAAATTTAGTAGGCCACTTTTGAACACGCTTGATAAATACCCACTATGTGTAAATGTATTTGAGCTTGTAAAGCGCACTGCTACCCATAGATTTCCTGGCGCTGTATAACACTGGGGAACCCATCCTGGCTTTCCCTGTGAGATGGTCCCTATTGGGCACCCCCAGGGTGAAACCAGGCATCCCCGGCATTGATGGAGCCGTTTGTGGAGATTAAGCAAGCTATTGCCCAGAGTTGCTGAGTGGAACCCATGGTTAGAGTGACACCGAGGTGAGATTCATCGAGCCCGCTGACATTGGCCCAAACAGCCTGCCGCGTCGGGAATTGAACCCTGGGCAGGGGAGGAGGACTTCCAGATCCCAGAGAGAACCTGGGGGCAAGAGCTGCCGACACTGGATATAAAAAAATCCTGGCAAGTATCTATGGATAAATGTTGATCTATTGTAACATCTGCTGCCCTAAAAATGAACCATTTATTCACCACTCACAGAGCCTACTGGACGCCGAAGAGTCTTTCCGAGTTCAACGGGGCTAAAGTGTAGAACTGCCGAAAATGCGGACTAGAAAAAGCAAACGATCTACACATGTTTTGGTAGTGCCCTCAGCTCGATGGTTTCTGGAACGAAGTGGATAAAACTGTAAACGAGGAATTACGAAGACATCTGACTGTAAGTATTGACTTAGTTATTTTCGGGTAATGGGTACTAACTCCTCGGAAAAACTATCAGGAAAGCAAGAGAATCTGCTCTTCTTATTTATTTTACTGGCTAGAAGAGAGATTTGTATTAAATGGGTAAGTCCAGCCCCACCGCTACATGGAGACTGGCTGAGATCGATATTAAGAATATTTAAATTGGATAGAAAAAGTGTATTTAGTAAAAAGTTTAATTTTTAGGAGATATGGCAAGACTATCAGGAACGCTCTCAAGTCAATTGATTATTATAACCTACTGGTTATCATCTGTCCTCCACCCTATCATCCAATGATTATGCGATGGCAATAATGGATCAGGCGATAGCCTGCTCAAGTAGCCAGGACAGCTAGCTCAACCCCCTCGGAGAAACTTATTGAAATAGTAATGGAAATAAGGGGATCCCATATTCTCTTAATCTAAAGGGAAACTGCCCAGACAAAATATGCCAAATAGGGGCAGTCAAGTACCAGGACAAAGAGAGAAGGGGCCCGACAACTCCTTACTAATACTATTGCACAATGAGGACAAATAAAAAAATAAAATAAAAAAAAAGACATGTCTGCCTGTGCAACTGAATGACAGGGCAGAACTAAGAAGATTTGATCATCTATAAGCGAAGCTACCCGAAGAACGAAGCAAGACAGGTAGAGAAAGAAGAAAGAGAAGTGCAGAAAGAGTCAAGAATGGTGCAGAAAGAGGCAAGAGAGGTACAGAAAGAAGCAAGAGAAGTGAGGAAAGAAGCAACATATGTGCAGAAAGAGGCAAGCGATGTGCAGAAAGAGGAACGAGAGATGCATAAAGAGGCAAGAGAGGTTCAGAAAGGTGGGAGGAGGGGTGCATAAAGAGGCAAGAGGGGTGCAGAAAGAAGCTAGAGAAGTATTGAAAGGTGCAAGAGAAGTGCAGAAAGAGACCAGAGGGGTGCAAAAAGAGATCAGAGAGGTGCAGAAAGAGACCTGAGAAGTTCAGAAAGAAGCAACAAATGTGCAGAAGGAGGCAGGAATGCTGCAGAAAGAAGGAACACAGTTGCAGATACAAGTAAAAGATGTGCGAAAAAAGGGAACAGGTGTACAGACAGGCAAGAGAGGTGCAGAAAGAGCAGAGAGGGGTGCAGAAAAGGGCAATAGGGGTGCAGAAATATGTAACCGAGGTACACAAAGAAACAAGAGCAGTGCAGAAAGAACCAGCAGAGGTGCAAAAAGAGGCAAGAGGAGTACAGAAGGAGGCATGTGAATTGCAGCAAGAAGCAAAAGAAATGTAGGAAGCGGCAAGAGGGGTGCAGAAAGAGGCAATAAAGGTACAGAAAGAGACAAGAGAGGTTCAAAACAAGGGAAGAAGGGTGCCAAAAGAGGCAAGAGGGGTGCAAAACGAAGCAAGAGAGGTGCAGAAAGAAGCAAGAGAAGTGCAGACAGAGGCAAGAGAAGTGTAGAAAGAACCAACAGAGGTATAGAAAGAGGCATGAGAAGTACAGAACGAGGCAAGAGGGTGCAGAATCAGGCAGTAGAGGTACAGAAAGAGCAATCAGGGGTACAGAAAGAAGCAAGAGAAGTACAGAAAGTAGGAAGAAGGGTGCAGAAAGGCAAGAGGGGCTTTAATCCCCGAGTCCCGCACCAGCTCACCTTACCCGCATCAGACTCTACACAATACCTCACTTCATTTCCATAGCTCACCACTTACACACCGGTAGGGGTAAATACTTTGCTTTGCACCCCCTCTATAGCACACCCTAAACACCGCAAAGAGGTTAGAGTGCTCCTACCCTCCTTTTTCCCCCTTTCCTCCCTTTTTACCCCCTTTTTTCACCTTACTTGCTTCAACAGAATCACAAAATGGCAGCCAACACTTCCTAGTTGCAACCGCTTGCACCGCTCGCAGCCAATCAACAACAACCTCGTGCTTGTAACGCCTCAGCCAATCAGATGGCAGAATTCCCAAATATCAATATCTGTAAATTTCAATATTTCTCAAAAACTACTGAACGAATTTACGCCAAATAAACAAAAGCATGCTTTCTAGAGCAAGACCCTTCTCCCTGCCAAATTTGGGGTAATTCAGTTCACCCGTTCGACCTGTAGCCTTGCCTAAGGTTTCCTATGGAAATTAACATGGAGAAAACACGTTTTAGGTCCCCTCTTTTTGCTCGGCCCCCCCTTGCTGAATCACCCCCAAACTTTTAACACAGGAGCTAATCTCAACAAAGAATTAGTTTTTGAACATTTTGCGAAGATTCATCAATCGGCGCCAAAGTTATTTGGAATAGAATGTTGCCATTTTCCTATGGTAACTAGGTCCTAACTATAACTACCTACTGGCGACCGCCAGTAGGTATTATATATATATAAAAACACCTAAATATATATATGTATCACTCGATATACATATTTAAAGAAAAACACAGATCTATCTATCTATCTATTTATGAAATAAACACTTAACTTATTTCCAATATAGTACTGCACTACAGGTAAGACTGCCTTTGTAAAAGGCTGAAATGTAATACCTCACATCGGCTCATAGTTTGTGGTAGCTGTTGAAAAACAACAACAATGTAATCAGTGCTAATGTATTGTCTGCAGCTCTAAGGTGCCATTGAAATGCAGATGATTATTATGTATCATAACATTACATCCCTCCTGATTGATGTTGCTGCTTGGTCCTGGTGGTTTAGATGGAGCTCTGAAGATCAGTAGATCAGCAATATGTCTTTACATCAAGTGATTCTAAGCAGATATTGAATACCATTCATAGGGATTTTGAAAGAATTGTGAAGATCAAATTAACCCAGTTGTAGAACATGCCTCTTTTTGCATGGTTAGCCCCTACTTTTTGCCTGAAGTTATTTTCAACTGTAAGTGCACCTGGCCCCTGCTAACCAGGTTCCCAGTGTCAAAGCTCTTTCCCAAACACCGTACCACGATTGGCACAACTACAGCTACCCTTGTAAATCCCTTGTATATTTTTACCCCTGGTACCTAGGGCTTGAGTACTGAAGAGGGTCCTCTGGGGCTGCAGCATTGGTTGTGCCTCCCCTGGGACCCTCACCAAGGCTATGCACTCTGCCACTGCAGGCTGCATGTATTTCTGCATAGAAAACTGAAGAGTCGACATGGTACACAGCCCTATGTGCCATGCTACTCATACACTGTGTAAGGTAAAGGTAAGTCACACCTACTGCAGTCCTTTAGCCCTAAGGCAGGGTGCTCTATATCCTATGTGAGGGCATATTAGCAAGAGCAGATATGCCCCTACAATGTCTATTCTGAGATGTTGTAGGTGCAGTGGGAAGCCATGAAAATTAAATGGGATGGAAACTTGTCAATTCGAGTGTCCTAGCTCCTTGATGGCTTCACTGATTTCTAAGATGGTTAGTGCCAGACATCTTGTCTCAATAAATCCTCCCTGATGCTAGTGGTAATACTAGACAGGGCTGCCCTCTCTCCCCTCTGCTGTTTGCCCTCTATATTGAACCATTTATTAAGGCACTTCAGGCTAATGTACGGATACTCCAGTTGATTATAGAGCAGCAGTAGTTTAAAGTCACTGCATATGCAGGCAACATAGCCATTTTTACGACCGATCCATCAGTCACTATTGAGGGTATCTAAACGGAAGCTAAGAAATTCGGCCTTTTCTCGGGCTATAAGCTGAATGTTAATAAAACACAAGTGTTTCTTAACTTTCAGCCATAACATCCTATTACAGGGGGTTGCCTGACTGCCACGTATTTAAGCGTCCGTATATCTCCCAAGATTGAATACATACACACATTAAATTACGACCCTTTGTTGGCAAGTACCACCAAGCAATTGAAATGCTGGCTCAAACTCCCAATTAGTATTTTGGACAGAAGCAATATTATTAAGATGAAGGTGCTACCGAAATTTCTGTACCTATTCCCTTCAATCCCGCTGTGTATCCCCAATTCTTTTTTCAATAAGTTAGATAGGGTGCTGAGTGGTATTATTTGGGGCACAAAAAATCATGACAGGCTTTAGGAATAATTAAACTTCTGCATATTCAGGGGGGGTTAGAACTGCCCGATTTTAAAATATATTACTGAGCAGTGTTTTTCGGCCGTTTGCGTAATCTTCTAGATAAATTGGACTTTTGGCATTGGCTCGTTCTTGGCCCTGAGAGTCATATGTTCTTATATAGAATCAATGACCCTAATTATTTTAAACGTGTACACTCAAGGTTATCAGGGACTGTGTATGCATATGGCAGGGCATTCTGCCTAGGACCGCTATCTCTTTTATATATGATAAACTCCCTCTCTGGGGTAACCCAATGTTGCTGTGATATTTCTGGACTCTGAGGGTCAGAAATGGGCAAGGTATGGCGTTCAGTATTTGGGTCAATTATATTATAGTAATGGTTTTAGATGATTTGAGAACTTGAAGCCGGAACCACAGCCAAACTACAGAAAAAACTCCAACGCATCCAAAACGCCTCAGCCAGACCCATATTGGACATCCCCCGTCAAGCTCACATTTCCGGTCACCTGAAAGACCTCCACTGGCTCCCAGTCAACAAGAGAATAACGTTCCGTCTCCTCACCCACGCACACAAGGCCCTCTACGACCTAGGTCCCGAATGCCTCAACACACGACTGTACTTCTACACACCCACCCGCCAACTACGTTCATCCAATCAAGCCCTCGCCGCAATTCCACGCATCCATAGATCCACCATGGGAGGAAGATCCTTCTCCTATTTAGCGGCCAAAACCTGGAATTCTCTCCCCTCTCACCTCCGCCTTACACAGAACCACCTCTCCTTCAGAAAACAGCTGAAAACCTGGCTATTCGATATATAATGCACGCACCCTCCCTCAAGCCCCTTGAGACCCTCTGGGTGAGTAGTGCGCTATACAAATTCCGAACTTGAACTTGAACTTGAACCCTCAGCGGATGTTTTTCAAATACCTCCAGTTTAGGGACTATTTTACAAGACACGTTGCACTGCGAAACGTATCAAGTTCACTGATATGGGAGTGTCTGCATGCGCAGAATCGAAAGGCAGCAATAAGCATGATGTACAGACCCCTCTGTCAGTTTAGAGTGGATGGCTGCGAAAAACGAGCAGCAAGATGGAGTGAGACTCCTAGGATAAATGTCACTCTGGAAGGGGTCAAGATGGCATTTGACATTATAGAGCGATTGGTTCATTTGGTCAGTCTACGACTGCAACAGTTGAGGACGATCTGCGCACTTTACTATACTCCGGAGAAGATAGCTAGATGGTCCGGAGGCAGGGGCGTACAAGGAGGGACACATGGAGGTGCACATTGTAAGTGCCCCAAATATGAGCTATAGGCAGCTGATTTAGTTCACATGTTTGTTACGTGTCCTGATCTAGGATTATTTTGGCAGAGGATATCATCTGCTATGAAGCTTCGACTAGGATACGAAAATACTTTTCGATAGCTGAGAGGATGTTGGGCTATAAAGAGGTTAGCCGAGGCTACAAATATATAATTGCAATAATGTTAGTAGCAGCCATACTCGCAATAGCTAGAGCCTGGATCTCATCTAAGCCTCCCTCAGTAGCCGAGTGGTGGTAATAGAGAAATTGGTGAAAGAGAGAAGGCTAGAGAAATAAGAACTTTGCAAAAATGTGATTCTATATGGGGCTGTTTAGAGGACACATAGAGTACAGGCTCAAGGAGGATTAATATGTATATATGTTGTTTCTTGTTATTTTTCTGGGTTTCTAGTGAATCTATACATTTTCTTAAAGTACTGTTCAAATATTATGAATTTGAATATTGTGTATTGTGTTGATATTTTACTTTCCGCTACCACTTTCAATTATTGTGGATTAGATTATCTTGACAAATTAAAAATTAAACAAATAAAAAATGAGTTGTTAATTGATACTGATTAAGGAGGAGCAACAAAAAGACCTTCATCCTCTCGCAGTGCGAGACACAGAACGAGCAAAAGGGGAGCAGGCCAGTAGCTATCCTTGCCGTGAGGGCAACGGCGCTGCACCACCGCGAAAGGTACCAGCTGTTCCTTTCCTGCCGTGGAGGGAGCGGCGCACAGGCCTCATTCCCCCAGCATTCCCTGCTCTGTTGCCCGCTCTGACACGGGGAAGCGCGCCAGGAGGCACAACAAAAAGACCTTCATACTCCCGCTGCGCGGGATGTGCCCGGGCCCGTCCCGTGCCCATCAGCGCCAGGAAGAGGCAGGGCAGGGCCACCCCCTGAGCTGTTCCATTTACCCTCATTTTGCTGATAAATCAAGGGGTAAGACTTTTTAATAATCCATATGCCCACAGTAACTTGATGACTCTGCCGCAAAAGTTAATAACATTTGTATGTCCCTCCTCTTACTTGGACCACTGCGGTGGTACCGCTTGAGCATAGCCCTGGAGGGAATTGTAAGTCTGTAAATGAACTGAGGGTTGATTTGCGTGATATCATTGTATTAATTGTGCTGACAGGTTGTCTGTTTTATGATTCTGGCCCTTTCTGAATCCCCAAGGGCGTTTAATTGTATTTGGGTAGCGGTGGGACAAGGTACATCTTGTAGGAGATCTGTAATGATACCCGCTGGGAAAATGGGAAAAAGGGTAGCCGCTAGCAGAAACAAATCAACATGTGAGCCTCCGACCACAGCGATAGATAAAAGGCTTCAGACAGCTATCGGGGTGATGTCCGTGGAAATAGAGCGCATGGAAAGAAGGCTATCTCTTACCCCAGATATTTTCCCACAAGAGACTGAGGCGACCCCGTCAATAATTACCATTCAAACACCGCAGCATAGTTCATTGCCACTTTCCCCTTCCGGCCACCCTCCCATATCGCCAACTGGGGCCCAAGAAAGACAAACACACATTATGGTGCCCCCCGCGGGCTGTTCGAACCAGGAAACAACCACATAGGGATAGTATGCTTACTAGAATCCCAAATAAAGGGAAACATAAAGCAGCACTTGGTATGGGGCCAGAGAACAAAAAATCATGTGTGACTAACCAGGTTGACACAGTGGGACTTGACGAGGCAGAACAGATAACGGGCAAATCCCAAATAGATAACTCAGCTGCAGAACAACCATCATGGGTAGTCAACTTGATGGCCGACCTTCTAACTAAACTAAGAGCTATCAATTCAATTATGCTTTATTCGATTTTCAAAACACAAATTCATAAAAGCAAACATTTTAAAAACCAATGTTAAAAGAGATCTATACGGTTAAAAATTTAACAATATAAAAGAAATGCTATAGTGCAATTCATACAAGGCCGATAGTTATCAAGGGGTTACTCCACATGATTCAATGTATGTAGCTAATATCGAATACTTGAAAAAGCTGTACATAATAATTATACCTTCACTTAGCGAGCAAAGACGGCTTGCTAGTAGATTAAGAGGCACGCACGGAGTTGTTGTACAAAGCTTGAAATGCTTTATTTGGTGCTTTAGATCCCTCTCCCCTCCAACTCGACAGACGCGTTTCGCCTCGCGGCTTTTTCAATGTCGATTATCCCTTAGTGTTACAACCATTTTGAACCCTCCCTTCACTTCCATAGCCATGGAAACAAATGATGGACATAGTATCAACCACTTAGACATTGATTTAGTGTCGGCCATCTTATAGTAGGTAAAAAATGCAATAAGTTAATTCACATTCTGAAAGTGCAAGTGCTCAAAATAAATCAATAGTAAATGTTACTAATTAATCGAGTTCACGATTAAAATACATTCATAAAAAACAGGTATTTCATTTGTGTAATGGCAACTGATTATCCGCCATAAACATTACCTGTAATACATTATTTTCTTATCACAAAACCTCAGCAGATGACATACTAGATAAAGTAAGTGTTCGTGAAATTGCTGAACATATCATACAAAATCAATATGTTATTCAACATGCTGAAGTGACAAAAAAAACATATATATATATATATATATATTTATACATGTTAAATTTGAGATACAAACTTTGCAATGGCTTTGTAATATAGGGGGAGTTTAGTTACCATATACATTACATCGTATTCCGGAACCTAATGACAAGTTTTAAAAAAGAGGATACTGCCTTGATGACATAATTGTTTTCTAACTGTTTTAACTTGAGGAATGCCACTCTGCAGGTACGTAGCCCCCAGGCCTTCAATATAGGTTTCAAAAATCTCCCTCTTGGTATCCTATGAAACTTACAAAACAATACACAATGAATATGAATAAGAGCTATCATTAAAGAAGAAATAGCACCCTTTGTCACCCGCATAGATAGACTGGAGAGAGGTTGGGAGGGCACAGGAGCCATAGTACGAAATGACCCTGCGACCAGGAAAGCAGGGGGAGGGTCTGATACTGGTAGTCAAGAAGCCACCCATGGCTCAACAAACACACACGGCAGGGGGTGCACATAATTGAGATCCCCTCAACCAGTGGTATACAAAGGGAATCGAGCACTTGAACTACACCAGTCACCCAAGAGCTTAGACCGAGGAGGAGTACAAGGGAAGTAAGTGGAGGGGGTAAGGCTAAGCCTCCAAATAGGGAGGTATTCTCAGGGGATAGAGATAAAGCAAAAATAATCCATGAGGAGTTAGTAGCAAATTTGACCAACGTATTCTATCTGGAAACATCAAAGAGGGAAAAAGATTGACCTAAATGCTCCTGGTACAACAGCAAATGATGCAAAGCAAAACAAGAGCTTGTGCAACCGGTGAAAGCCAAAGATAGGCCAAACATTAAACTAGCCAGAATTAAGCACAGGAAGATCTTGCAGCAGGAAAAGAAAAGGTGGGAAACAGAAAGGTGGGAGGCCCTCAGGATTGCCCTGAAGCACAACAATTTCAAACTGTTTCGGAGGCTAGTCAGGTCTGGTGAGGGGGGGGACACGCGGCTATAGAGCCTGATGAGGCGCCCGAAGCATGGGAATCACACTTTGGGTCCCTGTACGACTGCGAGGTGGAAAGTCGCTCATGCCTAGATATTTCGAGTAACACCTTGGAGCATAGCCAGGTGGGTGGCGGGATATTTCGTTGATGGAGGTTCAAAATGCTATCATCAGCTTACTCCCCAACAAAGCCCCTGGTCTCGACAAACTCCAGGGGGACCTCTTTTGGGAGGAACCCATTGTCTGAGCCCCATACTTGGGTGCCCTATTTAACGCTATTCTTAAGGGCATGAATGAATCCCCCTGACACTTGAAGGGGTGCAGAGATAGTAAAAAGGGTTGACCACTTCTACCCTCCAGCTATGGACCCATCAGTTTAATCGATAATACCAAAAAACTGATGGGCAGGGTCTTATTGGCCCGTATACAGGGGTAGATGGAGGAGCAGAGAATCTTGAGCGTCTACCAGGCCAGCTTCAAGCATGTCAACGGTGGACCAGATATTCAGATTACAGCTACTTTTCTGGAAAACAGTGATGATGGAGGGTGGTAGCCTCTATCTTATATCTGTTGATCTGAAGTCACCTTCGATCTTGTGCCTAGAAAGAAGTTGTGGGAAGTGCTTGGCGATCTTGGGATTCCTCCTATCTTCTTAATGTGCTAGTAAGGTTACACACGGACAACTATGCACAAGTTAGATGTGGAAAATATGGGGAACTCTCTTCTCGCTTTTCTGTCAGAAAGGGGGTGAGACAGGGATGAGTTTTAGCCCCCACACTATTTTGTCTCTATATTAAAAGGCTCATTGCTTTCTTAAACAATATAAAAGACTCTGATGCCCCAAAGCTTGCCACCGGGAAGGTACCTGCATTGATGTTTGGGAACGATACCTTGTTATTGTCCAAGTCACCCCTAGGCATTCAACGCATCTTGGATGGGTTTGCACAGTTTTGTAACATGAGAGGTTTGGAGATTAATCTATCTAAGACCAAATTCATGGTCTTTAACCGTCCAAAGAACATGCGTCCAAACCCCTGTCTCAATGGCGCCCTCCTTGACAAAACCAGCAGCTCCTGTGGTAGGGATATTCAAGGCCCAAGCAAGAGGGGCCACACTATATGGGGCTGAGCTTTGGGGGCATAGTTCCACTACGGACCTTTTGAAGCTAGAAAATAACTTCATGAGACAGCTTATAGGTCTACCACGCAGTACCCCTCTAGTTCTCCTCCGCATGGACTTGGGTATAAGGCCAATTGATCAAGGGATTGCCCTTGACATTTTGGCGGAGGTCATGAGCAACTCCTGAGCTGACCCCCAACTTAACTCCAGTAAAATACCTTGTCTGGTTCATATCAGGAATATTTCGACCAGGCTTGGGAGGAGAGAGCTGTGGTCATCTCTGAAGCTGTCTAGTCCTACGATATCCAGGGCAGATCTTGTAAACATTACAGGCAATCCAACCTGCTGTCTCTATAGGAGAGCGCTAAAGAGGGCAGGCTGACAATGGAGTTCCTACAAATAAAAGAGGTGTACATGAAGGAACGCTTTCTGGATGTAATCTATCCACATATGGCCAGGAAATTGTACCTGAAATTTAGATTGGGAAATTTACCTTTGACAGTGCATACCAGTTTATGGGCTCCCGAGAATTCGAGTGTGTGTTCCACTTGTAATTAAACGGCTGAAACTGAAATGCATGTGCTGTTCTTCTGCATGGCTTATGTGTTACCTCGCAAACGATGGTTAATCCAACCATGTAAAATGTGGGGTTCACCCATTGTGCAGAGGCTTTCAGAGTTTTAAAATATGATACTGACCCTCCAATTGTATTTGCGGTATCCCAGTTTTTAAATGCCATGTGGCACACAAGGAAAGGACTTCTAAAGCAATTACAGGGGAGGATTAATTGGAGGAACCCATTTTTAATTTTTCTAGTGCAATGCAATGATCGTTTTGCCTTTTTTAGAAATCTGAATCTGATATGAGTTTGTCAGTAGTTTTAACTGTGCATAAATCATGAAAGTGTAATCATTGAATAACTTGTATAAATATTTGGAGATTGTCTTCTATGCACTTTTATGGCCACAATGGCCGAAATAAAGTTTTTACCACAACAACGATATTGATTAATTTATTGAAAATTAACTATAGGAATTGTGTAATTAATTTTAGGTGCGAGTTGTGAAGTTTATAGGGGTAAAGGGCAGGAAGTAGTTTATGATTAATTAATGAATAATTAGATGTTAATTAATATTAGTTAATTGTAAATATTAAATATGGAAATTGGAAATAGCTTAATTATTTTAGGTTTATGTGTTTCCCCACTGTTGCACTCACAGGAGTGGGGATAGTATTTTTTATCCCTCCACTATGCAACACTTTCCCTACTGTTGCAATGACTGGAGTTGGCGTTGTAAATATTATCCCTCCGCTATCCAACACTTTCTCTACTGTTGCACTCACTGGAGTGTTAATAGTAATCTTTTCCCCTCCCTCTGCTATCCAAAACTTTCCCTACTGTTGCACTCATTGGAGTGGGAATATTGATTTGTACCCCTCCTCTACCCAAAACTTTCCCTACTGTTACATTCACTGCAGTGGGAATAGCAATTTGTACCCCTCCACTGTCCAACACTTTCCCTACTGTTACACTCATTGGAGTGGGAATAGTAATTTTTACCCCTCCGTGATCCAACTCTTTCATGACTGTTACGCTAACTGGAGTGGGAATATTACATTTTACCCCTCCGCTATCCAACACTTTCCCTACTGTTGCACTGACTAGAGTGGGAATAGTACATTTAGGGCCAGATATACGACCATTGGAAATTGCGACTCACAAATTGCACGAGCCGCAGTTTGAGTCACAATTTATAATGTGTGTCTGAGACACTGTTTGCGATTCCCAATGGGTTCGCAAATCGAGATTTATGCCACTTAAATGTTAGCAACTTTTCAAAAATTGCCACTCTGTGCCCCAGCTAGTCCTGTGGCATCACAAAGACTCTGGCACACAGACAGCTTTCTGCCCGCCTGTGGAGATGTGTGGATGACTCCCAGGCAAAGGCACAAAGGAGTTGCCGCAAAGTGAGGTGTGTGACCTCCTCTCCCAGGAAAGGTGTAAGGGGTGTTAGTCCTAAAGGCAATCTTCAAAAGGGAAGGCTGCCTGTGATAACACACCAGAGCAGGCTGCTTTTTGTTCCTGTAAATAAGTTGGTGACAGGGCCATAGAGGAAAAACCCACCCCGAAACCGGTTTTCCTATGGGCATGTAAGCCTTAGGTAGCCATATCTCTGGGGTGGGCAACCAAGCTCATCACAGTCAAAGAAGAGTTCAGATATTTTAGGAGTGGCAAGACTATTGTACTCGGGGATTGCCAAAAGCCATATATAACTGGAACTGTAGGTAACCTACTAGCCCATTGTCTAGTAATTGCGTTGTCCCCTCTGGGCACTTTCCCGGGATGTAATGGGCACCCCTGATACCCTGAACTTCAGTACTCTGTGGATTTAGAGAGAGGACCTAGAGAGGCGTGTCCTGCCACCTTTTACGTTGCACAAAGAGAGGCACACCATCGGAAGGACTGCACCTGCTGCACTCTGGGCTAGTTAGATTGGACTGTGTCTGTGGCTCCTCGCTTGGGAAAAACTTCACAGCACCAGAATGAAGCAGTGACTCCAAGGATCAGCTGCTGGCTGCCTCGAATAGCACCAGGGACATCATTTCTGTGGATGCCCAAACCATGGGGTTTAGGGAGAGCCAGGGAGGGGTTACCACCATCACCAGAGTAAGCCCCTTGAAATACTCAGGGGGTGGAGATATGTAACTTTCACTTTTGTAGTAAATTTACATTCGAAGTTTGTGGATGCCCAAAAGTAGTAAACTTACTGAAAAGTATAAACGTACTCAACAGTGTAAGTTACCTTTGTGAACTAGGCCCAATACCTCTGAAGACATTTTTCATCCATGGTATTTGTCTCACACCTCGTAACGTCCTCAGGGGCATATTACCAACAACTAGCAATAATTATCGCTATGTTGGTTTAGCGGTGATATTTTTATCGCCGAGCTGCGGCGATTTTTATCGCTTAGGAGCCTTGCTATTATCAAGGTTTATCTCCTAAGCGATAAAAATCGGCCAAAATGCATGATTATCGCTGAAAAGTCAGCGATATTCATGCATTAACGAGCAAATGCTCTTAGCCATGTTATCCACCTTCCATTGGATAACATGGCTAAGAACTGCTCAGGGGCAGGTGTTATCTTTTGGAGATATTCGCGCTTAGCGCGAATATCTCCAAAAGTTGGCAATAGGAAATAGCGATGTTAGCGACTGTTTCCAGTCGCTAACATCTTGGCACGCCCACTTTGCATGTCATTAGTGATAAATATCACTGACATGCAAAGTGGGGCCCAAGATGTTCGCTATCTCCTACTAGCTGTCGCTAACTGGTCTTAGCAACATCTAGGTAATAGGGAGATAATTTTATCTCCGCTTTCTTGGCTTTTAAAGCCAAAAAAGCGGAGATAAACCTCCTTGATAATGTGCCCCTCAGTGTCTAGAAATACCAGTTCTAATGCTCAACCATCATTGTGTTCACTGTGAAAGTAACGCAAGATGCAAGTGAAAAAACATTTTTGGGAAATATTTCCCTCAGCAATCTTTTAATTCTTCTGAAAACCTTGCAAAATGCAGCAGGACTTTTATCACAATACACTGCAAAGAAGCCATGTTCAATTCTGCTCTCCTTAAAGGAAATGGGCATGTTCGACAACTATTTATATCTGCCTTCCTTTCCGTGAAAAGATTAAATATAAACACCAGCTGCTATGGTAACAATCTGTACACCTGGTTCGGTTCACATTTCGAAGTTTTGAAAATGTAGATGATATTATTCAAAAGAGGTGCAGTTCATGAACTGCACTTTCTTCAACAGTGACTGTATGTGGCATTATGGAGCTTGTCTGCAAAAACAACGAAGTACATGTTTGGCTGCAGCTCTCCACTTGCACATGTACGGTCATTTAACTGGAAAATGCAGACTAGTGCATTTGTTTCTTAATGAAACCAAAATCTTTACTATAATTTGGAACAGAGAAGTCCACTCCAGTCAGCCCTGCATTGCTCTTTTCCGCAACAATCACAAGGTCACACAGAGGTGGTTGTGACTTACTGTTGTACTACTCCTACCCTCCTGGCATGCCATGAGTGAACCAAGTTTTCTCCTCTCTTACTCTTGGAGATCAGTGTTGAGCCGCAGGCATTACAAGAGTAAATCACACCTAGAGAAATCAAATTATTCAGTGCACAAAGCTGCTCCTCCTGAGCTAACTGAGAAATACTACAGATGCATCCCTTGAAGAAAAATACTTTTTGAAGAAATTACTTTATTTCCAGAGTCCTTCATCACATCTAAAAGCAACTGCATGTTTACAGTTGCTGAGTGGATGAAAAATATCAGAGCCAACTAAATTCTGAAAATGGCGGAGATGGTTATGCTAGGATGGGAGGAACCAAATAGTGGTGGCATTCAATTTTGGGCTTAAGGCCTACTCCTGCACACAGTATAATGGTTTTGTTTGATAACAATCTCTTGTTTTTCTCTTGTACTCTCAGTCCCTGGTCTTGAGTGTATTATCAAGTTGCTTATATTTCTTAAGGGTATTTATCTGTATAATATAGATTTAGTGGTTATCCAAGTTGTAGCAGGGTGCATGGTGGCCGCCACGGCTCTTGCTGTCAACGACGAAAAATAAATTATTGTTTTAATTTTCTCTCGTGGTTGTCTGTCAAAATCCCCCCCACCTGGTCCCACGGCCCTAAAGCTAGAACCGGCAAGAGTGGCAGCTGCATAGTGGCTGTAATTGATAAGGCCCCTCACCAGCTCCTTGAGACACTCTACAGGTGAGTAGTCGCGCTTAACAAACCCATGATTGATTGATTGCTTGACCAGTAGAGAAAGGGGCAGCATCAGTCTATCCACCATGCAGGGCAGAGGGTAATCTTTTTGGTATAAGCTGCGCTACTGCCCCCTTCTATGTGGGGTTTCCCAGAAACCTTTGCCTCCCAGAGGGGCTTGCAGCTGATGATTTAAACTAAATGGAACTGGTGGGCAGAGAATTGAATTGAAAGGCTGAGCAGCCCCTACAGTACCCTCTTTGTCCCCCGAGGTCCGACGATGCGCTACTGAAATCCTACTTACCCAATGTAATGGTTCAAAATGGCAAATAATAGTACTTTAGTGCTTGAGTGAGTGCCCTTGAGTTTATCATCAAAATCCTCTTGATGAGGGATTCTTTGTGTAAGGGAGAGGTTAGATGGTTGACTGACCCGCTGATGGTACATGCCTTTAAACCTTACCTCTGATGCTCATGATGTTTCTTGGGTTTTAACCACATTGTCGCTGGGTGCCCAGCAGGGGTGCTTGAGTGCTCATGAGTTCATCATCAAAACTCTCTTGATGAGGGGTTCTTTTGGTAGGGGGCTGGTTAGAGTAGGGACTGACCTGCTGGTGGGCCAGGCCTTCTAATCCGACCTCCGATGCTCATAATATTTCTTGGGCTGTGACCAATTTGTCACAGGGTGCCTCTGCAGGGACAATGCACTAAGCGGTGCCCTGATGTTTGCCTTATTAGACTGAATGTGTCACTCTTGTCAACATTGTCTTAATATTGAATAACCTTTCTTTATGTTAAAAGTGATCGATGTTGGCCGGGCCCTTGAGTAAATGGGAAACATGTACAATTTTTGAATGCTTATATCTGTCTTAAGATGTTCAAAATATGCAAGTCTCAATGTGATGTGTTACTGTGTTTTCTTTCTTAGGAAGCAACATTTGCAACATCCTACTTCAGTTGAATTGTCAGTGACTAACTTTGATGGGGGGATAGTGGTTGTGAGACAAACCCATTGCAAGAGTGAGCACACTATGGGATTTCATCAAAAAGCAGAGGGCAGCCAATTTACGTGGATAAATTCAATGGGTTCTGGAGGATTCCTCGTCTAGACAGAGTACTGGCATTAAAAATATGTGAATTCTACAGTCTCACATCATATTGTCCTTGTGCTGCTCACTTTTCATGATGCGTGCTGCTCATATTCGTAGAAGCACAGAAGACGGCTCTCCCGCTGTGCCGGGGAGAATAGCGCAACCTGCATCACTTTGTGGGGTCCCGGTCTCACCCAGGCCCTCCTGCATTGCCAGGCTAGTTAGGGGGCTCAGTCCTACCCGGACCCCCAGGTAAGTGTTTTCAGCTCGGGGAGCCCACCCCCGTCCTCTTCTCTCTGATCTTCGGGGGCCCGGTCCCACCCAGGCCCCTGAATTATCCTACTCTTTGCGGGGGCCCGGTCCCACCTGGGCGCCCTGCAGTTCTGGCACTGGTGGAGGTTAGTGTAGCCCGGCTGCTTCGGCTTGCTCGTAGACCCACCTGCACTCTTGTGTGCGGCCGCGGGAGCCAGGGCTGCTGTTCTGGTCTCCCTGCTCTGGCAGGGGGACACAGAGACTGCTGCTGGCCTAGCGAGGACTCGGGAGAGTGCAACAGCACTTCCCCCTCCTTTTCCCTGCACACTGGAGCCTGGGGTTGGGGTCTTGGGCCCCTCCTGGGGACACCTTCACGGGGAGCGTAACTGCGCTCCCCGACTTGTTTTCTTCTCTGCCGGGGCCAAGTTTGGATCCCCGATCCCTCCTCTGACTTCACGGGGAGCGCTGTCGTGCTCCCCGACTTGTGCTGTTCTGCGGGGCTGCCCGGCTTTACGCGAGGCCAACGGCGCTCCCTGCCTATTCCTCCTAACACGGGGCCCAGGATTGGGATCCTGGGCCCCTCCTGGGGACATCTTCACGGGGAGCTCAATGGCGCTCCCCGATTTGTCTTCTACTCCGTTGGGGCCCAGAGTTTGGATCCCGGGCCCCTCCTCGGGCCTTCACAAGGAGCGTGAAGGTGCTCCCCGACTTGTGCTCTTCAGCGGGGGCCAGGGTGGGCTCCTGGCACCCCGCGACCACACCTTCACAGGGATCGTAACGGCGCTGCCCAGCTTTACTTCGGGGGATGGGGTCTCGGGCCCCTAGAGAGCTCTTCACGGGGGTCGCAATGGTGATCCCCACCTCCTCCTCCTCATACGAGGCCCAGAGTTGGGATCCTAGGCTTCTCCCCCTGCCCATCTTTGCAGGCAGCACAACAGTGCTCCCCGACTTCATGTTCGGCGGGGGCCAGGGTGGGCTCCTGGCACCCCATGGGACCACCTTCACGGGGTGCGCGATGGCGCACCCTAACTTCACCTCTTTGGGGGGCAGCCCCTGGGACCTGACCCACCTCAGGGGCATTCTCTGGAGCAGCGGCGGAGCCCCACGCGCTTCGTCGTCAGTTGGCCACAAGTCAAAGGTCCCCTACCTTCTGGGGGCCTATCTCAGCCCCAGGGGTCCGATCTTCCTGGTTTTGGCCCCTTCTTGCTTCTGGTGGTGCTCCCCAGCCACTGGGAGCACTCTCCTTTGCCCGCTGGTTCTCACAGAGGGTGGATTCAGCAGGAAGCTGTCTTCACTGGCTCCCTGCACCAGCCTTTCACCTGGCTCTCCTACTAGGCCTCTCTTCTCCCTGCGCAGAAGCCCCTACTTCTGCGCAGTGGTCCTGGACTCTTCTCCCGGTGCTGTTCAGGGATCTGGGACAGTCAGGGGGTTTCTCCTTCCAACTGCCCATTGCACCAGGCTCCAGCACCATCTGCCTCAGCAGACCACATCCCAGAGAGAGCTCCTTTTCCTGTGCAAGTTCTTTTAAGGATTTGGGGAGGAGGCTGGCATGAAGTCTCAGTTTGCCCTATCACACAGGGACACATCACTTCTCTGCCCCTGCTCCCTCCTTCCTGCCCAGGCCTCTGGGTTTGTTCAAAATGGCATCGTCCAGGGTATTCTGCCACATGGTCTCTGAGCACCCCTTCCCCCTTGCTAACTTCCCTCCAGAGCGGTCTGGTGCCTGGCACCAGGTGTCAGCTACTGATGGATGAACTTGTAGCTCCACCGATCTTCTCTTCTTGGAGTGGAGGTCCTCGTCCTTAGAAGGCTTTTTTTGCTGGGCTTGGTTTCTGAGGCCAAGCCCAGCACAAAAAGCATTCCAAGGGCGAGGACCTCCACTCCAAGAAGAGAAGATGGGGGGAGCTACAGGTTCATCCATCAGTAGCTGACACCTGGTGCCAGGCACCAGACCGCTCTGGAGGGAAGTTAGCGAGGAGGGGAGGGGTGCTCAGAGAGGAAGGTCATTAAATCAGCCTGGCAGGGATAGCCCCCAGCCAGGCCCTGGTGATGAGCTGACTCAGAGAAATATAACATTTCTGGATGAGCCAAAAGCAGTACAAATATGACTTTGGACTCTGAAGAATACTTATTCTCACCCAAGTTACAGTGCTTGTCTGGAATTTGTAGACCTTGGGAAAGTGTCACTAGCCCATGGGCTTTACATTCCCATAGGAGAATAATGAAGTGAAAACAGTAAAGCACACAGACTTTCCCTGACATGTTTCCTTCCGGTGTGTAAAGCCTATTGCATGTCACCACCCAATTCTGCATAAGTCCTGCACCACCAGTCTATCTGCACCTGCTCCTTGGCTGCGCATGCCAGGAATCTCCCCTGCGCAGCCCCTACATGTGTGCACACACATGTACACATGTGTCTGCATGTAACCAGCCCGGTGCCCCTTACTCCAGCTGCTGCACAGCGTCCTAGTCAAGCTAGGGGGACACCAGTAAAATCCACATGCAGTTTCTTTCATCATGAGCTCACTGTCGGTGAGTCCCAACTTATGAGGCTCTCCCCCAGTAAAAGCTCAAAAAATAACTGCTCAGGAAGCAAAAATTCCGGGCTGCCCAGACTGTCAGAATCGCTTTCTAACAACTGTGAATTAACAATATTCTCCTTTTCACACTTTCCTGCTGCAAAAAAGAACCATTGGATTGTGACTCTGGAAAAGGTTTAGAATCAATGGGCCCGGCCCATTCAGTGGAGGTTCAGGAGGAGTTTCTCCATGGAGGAAAATATTGGGGACATATAAAACATGGGGTGGGGGGCAAACCTCCCACCCAGAGTGTTTGCAGAGGTTTTAGACTCAGGTCTCCCACCAGAAGCATGCCTATTTTTTGCTTCATAGAAACATACACCAATAGTGGTAGATTGTTTTTGCCAAAAGAAAACAATGAACCTACATTCAGGGTGTTTCCTCCAGTTGTTGAAAGGAAAAACATACTTTGAAAGGCTGACACTTAATAGAGTGGGCCTTTTAAATCATGTGCAGGAGAGGAGGGCCCGTAGGTTTATGGTGGGGCTCCTGCACCAGCAAATTCTAATTTACCCTCATTCTCTTCACAAAAGGTATTTAACATTTGCATCAGTGGCGCCTCCTCCTCTAAGACGGATTAGAGTCTCCCTACTGCTTTTTTGCAGTGAAATTAGAGAAAATAGAATGATGATGATATCTCACGTTATTATCATTTTATATCCTCCTACTTTGGCCCACAGTTTTGCTTGACAGGACGGGGGAAGGGGATGAGTGGTAGCACCCCCCTAAAGTGTGCAACGACTGCTTGAACGGCCCAATCGAGGCATTACAGCCTACATGGAGAACATGAGCAGGCCTCCAGTCAGCGTCTGAGCGCCGAAACCCAGCACTCAGACCAATCACAACGCTATTGCTAGTTAGTTTTTAAATTTATAATGCGCAACAGCTACCCAAAAAGGGTTTTCCTGCTCAAAGGACAAGTTAGGGCTTAGAAGAAAACAGAAAAAGACAGTTTATCTGTTGAAAAGCCAGGTTTTTAAAGACTTGCGAAACTGAGTATAGTTTGTCTTGTTACGGAGTGCTGTGGGAAGAGAGTTCCAGGTCGAGGGACCAAGGTAAGAGAAAGACCTACAGCCCATCTGTGCTAGTTTGAATTTAGGGACGATGAACCTTCCTTGGGTGACAGAGCTGAGATTTTGGGAAGGAAAATAAGGACTGACCAAGGACTGAAGATATTGAGGAGCACAACAGGATTTGATTTTGTGCATATAACTCAGTGCCTTGAACTTTATTCGGTTTTCAATTTTAAGCCAGTGCAACTTGCGTCAATAGGTCAAAATGGAGGTGGTCTTAGGGACTCCACCAAAATTCAGCATTTTGTGCCATCTGTAGTCTATGGACTACAGATTTTTTTGAACCCAGATAGAGTATGTTTCCATAGTCAAGCCTCGATGTGATTAGGGCATTGACTACGGTTTGCCTGATAGATTCTGGTAGCATCCAACAGATTTTCTTTAACCATTTGAGAATGGTGAAATAAGTTGCAGCAACTTTGACTGATTGGGGGTGCATGCTGAGTGAGTCATCAATTGTGATGCCCAGATTGTGAACTTGAGGGGAGGGGGACGGAAGATCACCCATTTCACAGGGCCAGTTTTTGGGGTTCCAGAGATTTTTTTACCCTAACACCAATATCTCAGTTTTCTATCCATTTAGTTTAAGAAAATTTTGCTGCATCCAAGATGCTATTTTGTTCAAGCCAATTTTGAAAATAGAAGGAGCATTTGTATTGTGCAAGGAAAGGGGAAAAATGATTTGAGAATAATCGGCGTCAGAAAAAAAATAGATAACCCTAATTTCTTGGCTACCTTAGCTAGTGGTCATATATAAAGATTGAATAATAAGGGGCTGAGGATAGATCCATGTGGCACCCCATGGGCAAAAGAGTGGACTTTAGAGGTGGCTGTTTGTGAGAAAACTTGGAAAGTGTGTTTTGAAAGGAAAGCAATAAGACAGTTTAAGGCAGGCCCGCTGATGTCCTGTGACTTACGTGTGTTTATTAGCAAAGCATGAGACACATTATCAAAGGCGGTGCTCAGATCTAGTAAAATGAGCGCAACGGTGCCCCTATTGTCCAGATGGTGACGTATGCTTTCAGTGACCCCAAGTAAGGTGGTTTCAGTGGAAAAAATGGCTCTGAACCCTGACTGAGAGGGATGAAGAAGTCCGTGTATTGTCACAAACTGAGTTAGGTGTGAGTGGATATGGCTTTCCAGAATCTTTGAAAAGACAGGAAGTAAGGCTATAGGACGGTAATTACTGGACACATCAGGGTCAGCATTTGCCTTTTTAAGAAGGAGATGGATCATAGCATGTTTCCATATTGATGGAATGACAGCTTCATGCAGTGAGGCATTTAGAAGATTCGTTATCACAGGTAGTGAAGAAGATCTCAACAGCTTTAATATTGAAACAGGGAAAGGATCATTTGGAGATCCGGATTTAATGTTGTTTAAGAGTTTAGTTGGGCTTTCTGTAGTAAGTAGAGGCGACGTCTTAAGAGAAGTGTCAGAGAGATCCAGTTGTTCTGCTTGATTTAGGAGTGAATCAATACTATCAAGAGAAGGTTGAGGAAGAGCAGAGGGATTTCTTGCCTGTTCCAGCACAATGTCTTGGTATATTTTATCAACGTTTTGAACAAAAAAAGAGGCCAAAGCCTCACATTTAGGTTTAGTTAGTGCAGGGGGCTGTGCTTGAGTTTTGGAGCCTGCGAGTTCCTTGACAGTATTAAAAAGAGTCTTGTAGCAGTTAACAGCATTTACAATGGTAGTGGAAACATAGTCTGCTCGAGCTAATCTGCAGAGTTTATGATAGTTTTTTAAGGGGTTTTTGTAGACAGATTTAGATAAGGAAGTGTAATTCTTTCTCCACTTTCCCTCCAAACCTTTACAGTTTGGTTTTTCAATTTTCAGTGACTCATTAAACCATGGGGCTGGTGGTTGATGGTTATCAGTTTTTTTGTTTGTAAGAGGTAAACAAGTGTTCATGGCGTCTGAAAGCCAGTTTTGCACTGAGGAGGATAGCTTATTTACTTGTTGCGAGGAACAAGGTATGTGGGAGTCCAAAAAAGTATTTAGGGCAGTGATATCAAACTTTTTCCAATTTCTAAATTGTGAAACTGGCGTGCTGGCAGTAGATGAGAGGTGTGCTGGGAGTGTTAAATTGAATTTAATAAGATAATGATCATACCAGCTTGTTGGAATGGCCGGAGAGCAAAAGATCTCTTTTAGGTTTGAGAAAATGGGGTCCAGGAAATGTCCTGCTACGTGTGTAGGACCGGAACTTATTAAATGAATATTTAAGGAAGCCAAATCTGAAATAAGATTTAAGCTGTTTTTTACATGCTATATTTTCTAAATGGAGATTAAGGTCTCCTAAAAGGGAGAAGTTTGCTGTTTTCATAGCTAAAGGAGCTATGAGTTCAGCGAAGATTGAGGTTCAAGATGAGGAGGATGTAGGGGGGCGGTAAACAAGTATACCTTAAAAGGTAAATTTAGTGGAAAGAGTCAACTTGAAAAAAGCAGCCTCACAGTTTGGAAAAGGGAGATGTTCAAAATCGCCTTTAAAATCTTACTTAAAGATAACCGCTATCCCACCACCCATTTTCAAGTTTCGATCTTTCCTCACTATGGCGTAGTTTACTGGCAATGCCACAGCAATATCTGGGCCTGAGCTCTCGTTGAGCCAGGTCTCTGTGAGAAAGACCAGTCTATGATTATGAAAAGGCCCTGAGTATCTAAAAGAGGGACCAGGGTTTCTGGCCCTGGGCCCGAGCTAGGCGCGGACGGGCGCGCAGGGGCCTTTGTCCTAATTTATGCAGTTTCAGCAGCTAGACTGCTAACCACAGTGCACGTAATGGAGGCAGCCCGCACTTCCGGTTTAGTGTCGAGCTTCCCTCCACACAAACGGAAGAATCCGTGGTGGACCGGAGAAAACGCTTTGGCCAGTTGTAGAGTGCTCTGTGCAGGTAAAATGAGTGGATTTAAAAACAGTGATAAGCTATGATTTTAAAAACAGTCTCAAGCAACTTTCGCAGTTTTAGCAAATTATACAGTGAAAGATGAAAGGATGAAGCCCTTTACCAGGTGCTTCGTTTACCAGCTACTGTGATTGGCTGACTGGGAGCCTGGGTGTGCTTCCTGTGGCCAAGCGAGGGAGGACCACAGAGGGGAGAAGTGGCGAGGAAGCGGCGAGAGGGTAAGTTTAACATTTTGTGTGACTTTTTTTATAGCCACTTCCCGTGTCCTCCCCACTTCCGGCATCCTCCCCCCACCTCACACGTCCTCATCCGTCCCCTTCCTCCGATCCGTGCTGGCCGACGATGATTTGCATAGGCATATATGCTAATCATTTACAGAGGCAGAATCCGGATAATTGTGTATAACTTGATGCTTATACCGATGAGTACTCCTGGACGGCTATGGTGTTCACCTCTTCCCAGAATACTTCTATAATGTACTGAAAATTCACAAATAGTAAATCTACCACAAATGTAGGTGTGAGCTTATGGTAACAGATTTAAACATTGTTTTCTAAAACCGAATCTTTGTGTTTTCTGTTTATTAAACGATAAAGGAAGAACTGGGTAATTCAATTATTAAGAAAAATGTGGGCTTTGAATTAAAAAGATGCTTTAATGCAAAATTATTCTTTATGCGATTTAATTCAACAGACTGGGAAGACTGAAGAATGTACAATAACATGAATAATGTTTTGTAAGTTTTATCCGTTTTCACGAGAACTGGATGCTGCTTTAATATCCTTATTTGTAACTAGCAAATGTTATTATATTTACTGTAGGGTGAGATGAGGTCTTCCTCTCGATGATTGTATTGATCATATTTTAAATCACATATGGCGTTGTTGTGGGAAATGTTAAATGCAAATACAGAAATTACGAAAATGTTTTTAAATGCTCAAATGTTGAAGTTTCCCTACATCCTGATTATGTTTTGCTGCTCAGCCAGGCTTCCAGCTGTGCCACAGTGCTGCGTGCTGGTTTGCACTATTTTACTTTATAAATATTGAATTACTCACTCTGGATGTGTTCCTAACTAGTTCTCTTGGGTAGCTGCGATTCATTTTGGAAAGGAATTCCTGAACAAAGAATGAACACTTGTTTGTTTGAGAGTGAAGCCTTCCGAATTACTTTCATTTGTTGCATAGTAAATACATGCTCTTTTAGAATGTCATAGCAACACGCGATAGCAAAGGTAATCCAAACGGTTTCAGATCGATATCTGTCCTAATATCTTCCCTCTGTGCTGATAGCCCATGGAGAGCCTGGCTCATGTAATATGCAGTCCGTTACAGGAAAGCTTAGCTTGTGTAAATATGTTGTTCTGTACTCTGGTAATTAACAAGTGTTTTTAATTCCGGTTCACAATGTATTATTAAAATGTTTATTGGAAGAAGTTGTATGAAAAGGAGAAAGGGAATATTGCGGTTTAGTCAAGCAAAATCCTTTAACCTCATCTATGAAAGCCATATTTTTACACAGTAGTGCGTCAGCACACTCTGTTGGACATTTTTTATATTTTTTCAGTTCTGAAGAAACTGCAAGTCAAGTGAGAAGTAGGGATGGATACTTAGATAGATTGATAGACAGACAGATAGAGAGACAGTTAGGCAGGTAGGTAGATCAATAGATAGATAGATAGATAGATAGATAGATAGATAGATAGATAGATAGATAGATAGATAGATAGATAGATAGATAGATAGATAGATAGATAGATAGATAGATAGATAGATATAAGCCAGGGTAAGGGAGATACAGAGAAAGATAGAACAAGAAGGGAGGCGATTAATACAGCACGGCAGAAAAAAGAGAAGACCTAGAAGGGGATAAAATAAGATAAGATAGGACCAAGATAAGCAACAGGGATAGAAAAATAGAGAAGACTGAAGAGAGGAATGGAAACAAGGAAGGAGCGAGTGGCAAGAAAAAGAAGAGATAGAGTACACCAGAGAAGGTAAGAATGAGATAGAACACCGGGAAAAGAGAATGGATAGAGCACTGCAGCATCTATTGTACTCCTGAGTCACAGCCGGGAGCATTGTTTTAACAAAATTGCGCTGAATTTTAACCTTTGTGTGTGATAATTTGTCACTGTAAAATCCTACCTTTTCACCCCGACTGCACTAAGACTGGGGGCTTAATTCCCACCTTCACCGCCAAGCAGCAGAGCTAAACGCTGCAGCGGGAAACGCCCTAATTATCGCCGCCATCAGCCAGTGAGCCGGTCCTGTGGCCACGCCCACTCGCTCGAGGCCACGCCCACTCCGCCTATAAAAACATGTGCACTTCACGTACGCGCAGCGGACGGGCGCAGCGGGCGCGCCGTCAGCGCGCCGAAGGCGCGCCTAAGGCAAGCCCGTCTGGGCCCGTCCGGGCCCAGCCGGACCAAGGCCCAGGAACTCTGCCGGATTTGCCTCATGACCGTTTGGTGTACACAAGTGACATGCTTCGGGCTCTTCACCCGGAAAAAAATCAGGAGTGTCGTTATATATCCACGCTGAAGGTAAACCCTTTATCAACTGCGCACGCTGTAACCCAGTCGAACAGATCTCGGGAAAGCCTGGACTACAGATTGGCCTCCTTAACTGCCGTTCCCTCCCCAAGCATGCGCATGAAACCAACCTGCTGATACAGGACCATGGCCTGGGCGTACTGTTTCTCACAGAAACCTGGCTCTCTGCTAGCACAGATTCTGATATTGTCAATGCCCTACCCCCAGGCTATCTTATTCAAACCCTGCATAGACCTAAAGGGAGAGTAGGGGGGCTGGCAATAATCCATAGAGAACACCTTGTCTGTAGAACCAGCAGTGCCAACATTGAAGATTGCGAAAGCTGCCACTTCGCCCTCCAAATTTCTCCGGCACACTCCCTCTCAGGACTGTTGATTTACCGCCCTCCGGGTACACCAGGGAAATACCTCAACGCCCTCACTGATACGGTGTCACAATTAGCTTCCTCCGCCCCGAACTTTCTCCTCGTGGGCGACCTCAATCTTCACCTTACAGACCCCACAGATTCTACAGCATCTGATCTCCTTCAGGACCTTATGTCATTTAACATCCGGCTGGTCAATAACGGACCCACCCACGACAAGGGACACCTCTTGGATCCCGTCCTTACCAACATCGCGGATATCACCACGGGCCCCCCTCCCCCTTCCTTGGACAGATCACTTCCTAATCCCTATCTCCTGGCACCTATCCATAGCACCCCCCCAACCCTCCAAAATCCGGGTTACAGACCGACGTTGGCACAAGCTTGTCCCAGACCCCGGACCTAGAAACCCACCAGACCCCAAAGCAGATGAGGAAAAATGCTATAAATTAGCTAATTTCTTCAAGGAGAAAATACAGAAAATCCTCGACTCTATCCCAACCACAAACTCGAGCGAGGAAAAAGAGATCAATAATATTCCTACCCCCCCCCCTGTCTCACCTCTTGGGGACAAGTGACTGCCGAAGAGGTCGAAAGCACGCTTAATATCATCAAAAGCGGATCTCCCAGGGACCCTGTCCCGCTACGTATCCTCAAGAGAGTAGCACCCACGATCGTTCCCCCCCTTACCCATCTTATCAATGCCTCATTTCAACAGGGAGTCGTCCCCTCCAGCTGGAAGGCGGCAGTCGTCAAGGCACTACTAAAAAAACCTTCCCTGGACCCTGCCGACCTGGCCAACTACAGGCCAATCTCTCTTCTCCCGGGAACTAGCAATATTGCCGAAAAGCTTGTGAATAGAAAACTTTCACAATTTTTGGAGATCAATAATCGGCTTAAAAGCTCGCAGACGGGATTCCGCCCAGGGCAGGGCACCGACATCGCCCTCCTTGTGGCGGTGGAGGAGGCCAGAGCACTTCTAGACGCGGGAGGATCAGTGGCAGTGATCCTCCTCGACCTCAGTGCAGCCTTCGACACCGTCAACCACCAGCTCCTTATCCACCGACTCAGGAGTGTCGGTGTTGAAGGTACCGCACTGTCCTGGCTATCGTCCTTTCTGGGGCAACGCTCCTTTCAGATCTGGGAGAATAACACCCGCTCCTCCGAAACACCCCTCCAATGTGGCGTGTCTCAGGGCTCTTCCCTGAGCCCCACATTATTCAATATCTACATGTCCCCATTGGAGGAGGTTGTCATCCCGTTCGGAGTGAGTATCGTCAGCTATGCTGATGATACACAATTAGTGGTGTCCCTTTCTCACCCAAGCCAACAACCTGCGGACCTTTACAACTGTCTGACGCAGATACAAGGATGGATGAACAGCTCATCTTTAAAACTCAACGGTTCAAAGACTGACATTCTCCTCCTTGGTCAGAAGGGGCTCTCTCTTTCACAGAACATCTGGCCACCTTGTCTGGGCCCGCCCCCAAACCCGAAACCAGAGGTTAAAAGCCTGGGTGTGTGGCTCGAAAAAGATCTATCATTTACAACACAAGCAAAAAAAGTAGCCGGGACGTGCTTTGGGCTCCTCAAGTCGATTCGAAAGATCTTGCCCCTACTCCCTCCCAACTCTCAAAAACTGTTGATCCAAGGCCTGATACTATCTAGGCTCGATTACAGTAACTCCATCTATCTAGGCGCTCCTGAGGCAACCTTGAACAAACTACAAAGGATCCAAAACGCAGCCGCCCGGATCCTCACCAACACTCCTGCCAGAGCCTCGGCCAAACCAGCCTTGAAGCTTCTCCATTGGCTCCCGGTAAGAGAACGTGTGAAGTTCAAGGCCCTTTGGCTGGCCCACAGACTGCTTCAAAACAAAGGCCCCCCAATATTAAGAAAATTCATCAAACCATATAAAGCCCCAAGATCCCTCCGATCCGATCAGGAATATCTCATCACCATTCCCAGAGTCAAGAAGGCACGCACAGGTGGAAGGCGCTTCTCGGTCCACACTGCACGCCTTTGGAACGCCTTACCCCGCGACCTGAGAACAGAACCTAACTATCTACGATTCAGAAAGCGGCTGAAAACCCACCTCTTTCCTTAAATCCTGACCCCCCCCCCCCCCTGCCCCCACTGACCCGCAGTTGTACTGATCTTAGCGCTGGGATACTCACGGGTGACTACGCGCTTTATAAAAAATTTTAATAATAATCTAAACATTTCATAAGACAAGCACCGCTACTGTTTTACTCGGTTCCATGTTCAAATATCGATGGTAAAAATATTGATGAAAAAAATACTGATTTAAAAATATCGATAACAAAAATATCGACTTCCTATACATAAACAGGTAGGTAAAATAATATCGACACAAACATATCGATGTAAAAAATATAGAAGTAAAAAATATCGACTTGAAAAAAATTACATAACTTAAAGAAAATTAAATAAATAATGTTAATATTGTTAACAAAATTAATTAAATGTATTATATATTTTAACTAATTATAATTAATAAAACTTATTTAATAAATAAAAACACACAAAAAGTGTACATTTTGTTAACGATTATCTTTATTCAATTTATAAACTTTTTAAATTATATTAAAATAAAATATACACATTTATAAATAATTTTAAATTAAATACATTATTCTATATTTAATTAACACACTAAACTATTCAAAAAAGGATAAAACATACATTTAATAACAGAATAAACACAATAGTAGTGAAAACCTTGGAGCGAGGGGGTAAAAATTATTAATCCCACTCCAGTGAGTGCAACAGTAGGGAAAGCACTGGGCAGCGTAGGGGTAAAAATTACTACTCCCACTCCAGTGAGTGCAACAGTAGGGAAAGCGTTGGATAGCGTAGGGGTAAAACTTACTATTCCCACTCCAGTGAGTGCAACAGTAGGGAAAGCGCTGGATAGCAGAGGGATAAAAAATACTATTCCCACTCCAGTGAGTGCAATTGTAGGGAAAGCATTGGATAGCGTAGGGGTAAAAATTACTATTCCCACTCCAGTGAGTACAACAGTAGGGAAAGCGTTGGATAGCAGAGGGGTAAAAATAACTAATCTCATTCGAGTGAGTGCAACAGTAGGGAAAGCGCTGGATAGTGTAGGGGTCAAAATTACTATTCCCACTCCAGTGAGTGCAACAGTAGGGAAAGCGCTGGATAGAAAACATTACTATTCTCACTCCAGTGAGTGCAACAGTAGGGAAAACACTGGATAGCATAGGGGTAGAAAATTACTATTCCCACTCTAGTGAGTGCAACAGTGGGGAAAGTGCTGAATCCCACAACAATAAAAAACAAAAACATCAACAGTTTTATTACATTTATTTATCCAATATTAGCATAATTAATGTATAAATGTAAATATAGTATCAACAAAGATAATAAAAGATTATTAATTACACATTAATTAACACTATAATTTCCACAACACACCTAAAATTAATTACACAATTACAATGAATAATTAATGGGAATTAATGTATAAATATTTAATAATTAATCAATAAAAAATGAATTACTTACCACCCTTCACATCATTCACATATATAAACACCACAACACACACCTAAAATTAATTAAACAATTAACATAATTAATTAGTAATTGATTAATTGAAATTAGTTAACAACTAGTTATTAAACTATTATTAATTAATCAATTAACACATTATTCAATACATTTTACATAATTAATTAACTTACCACCCTATTCCCCTATAAACCCACAACCCGCTATGGAACTGAAAATGCAAAATTCAAATAAAAATATAAAAAACTACTATAAATTATTATTTAAATCTATATTATTAAATTACTTCCCACCCTATTCCCCTATAAACCCTATATAACCCTATAAACCCACCACCCGCTACGGAACTAAAAACACAAAATGTTACTTAAAATCATTTAATAACTAGTAACATTTTAAAACATATAATAAAATGGCAAACTATTTAATTAAAAACACTAAAATACATAACATTATTAATAATTCGATATTTTTGTCCACTATATTTTTGAAAACGATATTTAAGACTTCGATGTTTTTGAAATCGATATCACTTACCTGCCAATCGATATTCTTGTCCACGATATTTTTGTTTTTGATATTTTTTCCCCACGATATTTTTGAGGGGATATTTATGTCCTTTGATATTTATAAGTCAATATTCCTGCTCTGCACCGTTTTACTCCTAGCCAAAGATTCCCCTAACCTTCACATGAGTCTCCACCAACCTTCCCATGATTTTTTTTAAGTTTAAAATTTTTTTTATTGATATAATATAAAACAGATTTACAATAAAATATAGGAACATAGAATAATGTAATAACTATGCAATCTGGTAAGGCGATATGAAGAAAGCAGAGGAGTAAGGGAGGAAGAGAGAGAAAAGAGAACTACTTATATAATTACTAACATGTAATTAACAATAAAACAAGAGAAAAAGCAAGATAGCAAATAGGTAACATTGATAAGAGAAACAGGTATGCATAGACCAGCTGTAACTCATGGAGGTTTAGAAACCTCTTCAACTCGAGGGTTATGAGCTTGTGATAGCTTTGCAGATACATAGAGGAAATGAGTAATGGGTGACCATAGGACGTCTCTTATGATTTTAGGTAAAATGGTATGAACATATGCTCTATCTAATCTATGGTTATAACAAACCCCAAACCTCCGTTAAGAGGAATTAGTATTATCCTTCCATTACCATGTGTTGGAAAGCAACTGTAAGGAGTAGATCGATAATATGGAAAATGTGTGAGTGAGAGACCCAATCCTCAGATACGCTACCAAGAAATATATTAACAAAGGAGAAGGGAATTTGTGTATGAAATATGATAATAACTTGGTTCCAGACTTGTTTCCAAAAATCTTGGAAGGGAGAGCACATAAATAACATGATTAAATCTGCTGGAGTTGTATTACAAGACCAACAGGAGAGGGAGAGGGTAGAATTCATTTTGTGTAATGAGACAGGTGTAAGTAAAAGTCCGTTGTAAATATGAAATAAAGTTTGAGTGGTATTAGTGCTTGTTGAAGACATTCTAATTTTAATCCAAAACCTATTCCACATAGAAATAGAAAGGGAAGATTGGAGATCTTTGGGTTATGCATGCGCCCCTTTACGATTGCGCATGCCACAGAATATTGGTGTCATGCCCCTATGGCTGGCTAGCCTGATCCATTGATATAAATAATGTATTCATATCAATCTAGCTGCATTATTTCATTTAGCAGTAGATATTCTTGTTCATACTTTTTATCATGGTTTTACTTCAAGCACTCCTGAGGCTGGAACTTTTGCTCTACAGCCTGGGAATCCAGTGGCTGGTTCTACTGTTACTTTCTATGTGGCTGTAATGTGTTAAAGAAAGACTCCAACACATGTTAGGTTGAATTTTAATCAATTATTGAAAGTACATTGCGTACAGTGGATCATGATAACCCTTGCAATACTTTATGTATAATAATGATTGTATTTAAACAAACAAGTTACTGATTTCAGTGACTGGTGATTCTAAGGGCCAGATGTAGGAAGCCTAATTCCGGTCGGTAACAGCCAAAATTACCGAATTTCGGCCGTTACCGACCGGAATTAGGCTTCTCAGATGTAGGTGGCCAAATTGTAGGATTCGGTAATTTACTGAATCGGTAACTTAAGGAATCAGTAAATTACCTAATTCTTAGCATACCGATTCGGTAAATTACCGTATCCTTAACCACATGGGTGCTGGTGAGGAGCTCAGCTTGTCATGAGGCGCAGCGGAGCTGCACTCATGATGAGCTGAGCTTGTCACGGCCATTGGAACGTTCGCACGCAGGAGTTATTACCCTGCTGTGCTGAACGTTCTGAAAACATGAGTCCCTTTCTCACTGCACCATCAGGATTCAAGCAAGCCGGGCCGAAGACGGCTGAAATGCCAGAAACCGGTCCCCGGTAGCTTGTCTCCTTTCTGGTGAAGAATTGGCTTGGTAGTTTAGTCTGCCCTGTTCCCATGACGCACTGGGCCAGGGACAGACTGATTTGCATATAGCCAGGTTCTGAGCTGGGATGGTGTAGTGAGATAAATAACGGTGATGGATCAAGCCCTGATCTTTGGACTGGGTAAGAGTGGTTTGCTTAATTCAGACACTCTGTTCATCACCACCCCCTTTTCTGAATCGTTTTTGGCCACTATAGGTGTGGCAGGGTATACTCAGACATGAGTCCCTTTCTCACTGCACCATCAGGATTCAAGCAAGCCGGGCCGAAGACGGCTGAAATGCCAGAAACCGGTCCCCGGTAGCTTGTCTCCTTTCTGGTGAAGAATTGGCTTGGTAGTTTAGTCTGCCCTGTTCCCATGATGCACTTGGCCAGGGACAGACTGATTTGCATATAGCCAGGTTCTGAGCTGGGATGGTGTAGTGAGATAAATAACGGTGATGGATCAAGCCCTGATCTTTGGACTGGGTAAGAGTGGTCTGCTTAATTCAGACACTCTGTTCATCACCACCCCCTTTTCTGAATCGTTTTTGGCCACTATAGGTGTGGCAGGGTATACTCAGACATGAGTCCCTTTCTCACTGCACCATCAGGATTCAAGCAAGCCGGGCCGAAGACGGCTGAAATGCCAGAAACCGGTCCCCGGTAGCTTGTCTCCTTTCTGGTGAAGAATTGGCTTGGTAGTTTAGTCTGCCCTGTTCCCATGATGCACTGGGCCAGGGACAGACTGATTTGCATATAGCCAGGTTCTGAGCTGGGTTGGTGTAGTGAGATAAATAACGGTGATGGATCAAGCCCTGATCTTTGGACTGGGTAAGAGTGGTCTGCTTAATTCAGACACTCTGTTCATCACCACCCCCTTTTCTGAATCGTTTTTGGCCACTATAGGTGTGGCAGGGTATACTCAGACATGAGTCCCTTTCTCACTGCACCATCAGGATTCAAGCAAGCCGGGCCGAAGACGGCTGAAATGCCAGAAACCGGTCCCCGGTAGCTTGTCTCCTTTCTGGTGAAGAATTGGCTTGGTAGTTTAGTCTGCCCTGTTCCCATGATGCACTGGGCCAGGGACAGACTGATTTGCATATAGCCAGGTTCTGAGCTGGGATGGTGTAGTGAGATAAATAACGGTGATGGATCAAGCCCTGATCTTTGGACTGGGTAAGAGTGGTCTGCTTAATTCAGACACTCTGTTTATCACCACCCCCTTTTCTGAATCGTTTTTGGCCACTATAGGTGTGGCAGGGTATACTCAGACATGAGTCCCTTTCTCACTGCACCATCAGGATTCAAGCAAGCCGGGCCGAAGACGGCTGAAATGCCAGAAACCGGTCCCCGGTAGCTTGTCTCCTTTCTGGTGAAGAATTGGCTTGGAAGTTTAGTCTGCCCTGTTCCCATGATGCACTGGGCCAGGGACAGACTGATTTGCATATAGCCAGGTTCTGAGCTGGGATGGTGTAGTGAGATAAATAACGGTGATTGATCAAGCCCTGATCTTTGGACTGGGTAAGAGTGGTCTGCTTAATTCAGACACTCTGTTCATCACCACCCCCTTTTCTGAATCGTTTTTGGCCACTATAGGTGTGGCAGGGTATACTCAGACATGAGTCCCTTTCTCACTGCACCATCAGGATTCAAGCAAGCCGGGCCGAAGACGGCTGAAATGCCAGAAACCGGTCCCCGGTAGCTTGTCTCCTTTCTGGTGAAGAATTGGCTTGGTAGTTTAGTCTGCCCTGTTCCCATGATGCACTGGACCAGGGACAGACTGATTTGCATATAGCCAGGTTCTGAGCTGGGATGGTGTAGTGAGATAAATAACGGTGATGGATCAAGCCCTGATCTTTGGACTGGGTAAGAGTGGTCTGCTTAATTCAGACACTCTGTTCATCACCACCCCCTTTTCTGAATCGTTCTGAAAACGGGTGCGCCCATGACGAGCTCAGCTCGTCATGAGTGCAGCTCCTCTGTGCCTCATGACGAGCTGAGCTCGTCACCAGTACGGCGGTGCCGCGCGTGGACCCCCTCCCAACGCACAGCGGGGGGAAACACCCCGCAGCGAAGGGGTTAATGTAGACAGCACTCAGGTGAGTGCTTTTTACTTTTAAGGATTCGTTATTTACCACCAACTATTAGTTGCTGGTAAATTCCAAATGCCTTTTAAAAAGCAATTTTGTGCTTTTTATTCAGTGCCATGTGGCAGACATACGTGTATGTCTGCCACATGTGCACCCATGCACTATACAGGGGTGCAACAGGGTGTCAATGTGACACCCTGCCACCCTAGTAGGTCTACCCCCTATTACCGATTTGGTATTTACTGAATCAGTAATTCTTATTCATTCCTATGAGCCTCCAGGCCCATAGGAATGAATGGGGAATACCGATTCGGTAAATACCGAATCAGTATTTACCGAATTTTACCGATACAGTCAAATGTACCGAATCATTAGCTACATATCATTAACCAATTCTAAAATACGATTAAATTCTGTATTTTAGAATGGTAAATGATATTTACCTACATCTGGCCCTTAGTCTTTTAATGGAGTAACCCCTATGTTATTGGTGTGATGACCTCTTGACAAAGTAAATAGGCATGCCATATATTTTGATGTGGTGACCTTTCACAATGCTTTATTTAAATCTAAACCCTCAATGTTTTGATGTTCTATCTGGTATAGGTGGGGGATATTGTGATTTTGGGAGTCAAATGTGATTGCAGAATGTCACTAAAGGTATTTTAGATCCACCTTTGTATATAATTGTAAATTAATGCCTAGTATTTAGTGGTGTGTGTGTGTGTGTAATAAATGGACTTTTCCGTTTAACCCCTTCGATGCTCATGACGAGCTCAGCTCGTCATGAGGCACAGTGGAGCTGTGCTGATGACGAGCTGAGCTCGTCATGAACAAGGGGCTTTTAAATAATTCAGCACTGGAGGAAAATTGCTCTAGCAGCCAAGGTGTTAAAAAATAAAAAAACACTAACTGACAATGATATATGAAGAATTATCATTGCATGCCAAATCAGGCCCTGGACTGATCTGCTTTGCTACCCTGAGAGAGTCAAGTACTACAATGGGCTGGTTCAGGGGAAATTCAGACCTATTACTTGTGCAGGCCTCACATCTTTCACAATGAATAATCACTATTTCTTACACCGGAATGTTGGCCTTGCATAGTTTTCACAACAACTGATGGATTTGTTTATGCTGAACTGATAACATTTTAATCGGATGGAATATGCTGCTTGATAGCTTTTCTGACAAACATGCACGTATCCCAGAGGTTTACTTATTTTCTTTACATCACATGGATCTAGCTTTTTGCACTTTAAAAAACAAATCCATTTGACTGCAAAGTCAACGCTCCTTCAGAAATATTCTTTGCTTTGGAAAGTTCTTCTAATATTTCATTACTTGTAACATTTGCATCTGTACACCGGCCTAGGAGCTGGTCTCCTGGCCACATAAACTGAATCTGAACAACATTTTTAACAGGTAATAATTCTTCATTTTTTTTAACAGAACTGCCAATGTTTATTTGATAGCTGCAGCCATCAGTATCAATGACATATTGCATATTGCAGCTTTCTTCGTTCTATATAAATCTTTTCTGCAAATGTAATTCAATTTTACCTTGAATACCTTACTACACTTTTCCTGATTTATTTTATTGTCGTTTGTTTTTTTCTAGTTTAAGTTCTTGAACAGGCTAATCAAACTTTTATTCTATATTCTCAAATTCCTTGCTTCAGCTGTTCACCATGTCTTCTGACTTTCTCTTTTCATACCTGCTACATGTCTTTGTATCCTTTACATTTCTACATCCTTATTTCTCACATTTTTCTCTTGCCCTTTCATTTACTTCACAGTGATTCATTTATTGCTCTTCAGTTACCTTCTCTAGTGCGCTTATCTCTTGAATTACTGCAGATGTGAAGTATAAGTTGTCCTGTTAAAAATGCTTTTTAGACTATCTACTTTAATGTTGCTGTTTGTCTTCTCTTTTGTCTTTTTCTTCACTTTTTTTCAATTGTAACATAATAGTTCCTGTTGCAAAATATGCTTCTGTTAATAAATTGTACTCCTAACCTCTGTGATTAGTTGAACTTTTCCTTTAGTCGTTGATCCTTTTTTCTCTTCTCACTTATTAAATTCACAGAATTCATTAAATTCTGTGTGACTATCATGGACACTATTTTTAATGTTCTATTAATTTGACTTCTCTTTCTTTGGGTTTACTGTTCCATTCTTAGGCATTATCACCTTAATTCAAGCTTCCCCTCACAATCCTTAAAACAAATTAATGCTCATAGCTTTATTTTTGTTGGTTGTTTTATTCTTTCTTTTTTTTGGTCAAAGTAAATGAACATGTCTGACCAAGCTTTGGATTCTCCACCAACATTTTCGACTACTCCAGGGTCTCCACCTGTTCCCTGGGAACAATGGAAAAAACTATTCTTCACTTACATATTGGCTATTAGTGGTGATAGGTATGGACCTATTAGGCGTCAGGCAATATTACTACACCAGCTGGGAATTGAGGGGAAGAGGCTATATGAGAATTTACCAGAAATTTCCCTAAGCATGGGAGATGGACTGTTTCATTGGAACCCAAACCGGTTCCGCTGTGTTTGATGGGAGATGGACAACTTAACAATGTGTACGAAATGTCTATTATGATGCTTGATATAAGATTTACTACTAAAATTAATATTGTAATGGAATGACATACATTTTTTACACGGTCACAATTGTTGGAGGAAGACCGAAACATATGTAGCAGCTTTACGTGGGTTGTCCCTAACGTGTAAATTTGAGAACTTAAGTGACTCTCTTATTAGGGATCAAGTTGTGAGATGCACAAATGATAAAAGGGTGAGAGAAAAGTTGCTAACAAAAGATCTCGATCTTGAAGGAACTATTTAGGTTTTCAAGGGTATGGAGCAAGTTTCGAAGTGGTTAAAGAAAATGGATACATCATCGAAAGTTGAAACTAAGATAAGTAAAGTTGAAAGAGAAAGTACTCCTATTTGTGAAGTTCAAGAAACATCTTTAAAAGATATCACAAAGAATGACATTAAAGGAGTGAAGAAGAATGTAGTAGACAATGGTAGAAAGAAAGATATTATTACAAGGGAAATAAAATGTTTTCGTTGTGGGACTCAACAAGCTTTAAATGTGCAGCAGGAGGAATTGTATGCCGTAACTGTGGGAGAAAAGGGAATTTTTCCAAAATGTGTAGAACAAGATATAAACAAAGTAGTGTTAAAGAAATTGAGGAAGTATGCAAAAGTGTGAATTATTCTTACCTATTTATGGTGAAGAATGCTCTGTTTTCAATGATGTTACACATGACAAGAAATTCAACAATGCGAGAAAAGAAAGTGATGGAAAACTTGAGAAATCACATTGTATTGTAGGTTTAGATCATTTGCACGTGAACGTGTTGGTTGACTCAGGGAGTATGTACACCTTGGTGTCAAAATATACATTATCTAAAGAACTTTATGATGATTGGTCCGAACGTGATATAAAAGCAGTAGGCTATGGTGGGAAGAAAATAGAAATTCTAACATTAAGATGGATGAACATCACTTTCAAGTGACAAATGGTGTATGGACGTGTGTATTTGAATGATTATGGCTCTAATCTGTTGGGATGGCGTCATCAGAAAGATTTGGGCATAATGTTAAATCCAAATGCAGAAGACCATGTCATAGTATCTTTACCGGAACCGCATAGTGTAAACTCTGTGGATACATTTGATGAATGGGTAGTCGAGAAATTTCCTCGTGTTCTCAGTGATTTGGGTCTATTGAAAGGATTTTGTCATAAAATCATCCTTAGAAAGGGAGCAATTCCAGTGGTACATAAGGTATGCAATGTGCCTCTTATGATGAGGGAACCTTTGAAAAAGGAATTGCACAAACTATTGAGTCAGGGAATAGTCAAGCCTATCGACTCATCAGAATGGTTGTCTCCAATTGTCGTAGCTCCTAAGGAGGGTGTTAATGCATAGACTTAGGAGATCTGAATCGAAATATTTAGGTTGACAGACAACCACTCTGCAATATTTCTGAAATGTTGTCAGCCATGTCAGGAGGTAAAGTTTTTACAGTTGTCGATATGAGAGCAGTGTACCATCAAATTAATCTGCATGAGCATTCCCGACATCTAACATCATTCGTCACTCCATTCGGGGCATTTTGTTTTTTTGTGAATGCCATTTGGACTGGTATCTGCGTTAGCAGTTTTTCAAAGGGTGATGACGAACGTTTTTGAAGGGTTACAGAATGTCTGGTATTTCCAGGATGACATCATGATAGCTGGAAAGAATGAATCACACCATGACGAATGGTTAGAAGAAGTGATAAAGCATTTGGAACAATATGGGTTGACTGTTAAACGTGAAACGTGTCAATTTAGGAAAAAAAGGTTACATATTTGGGACTTGTGATATCATGTAATGGTATTCAACCCAAGCAGAGCATTGTTCAAGGAATAAGAGATGCATCCTGCCCTAAAGCAAAGATCAATTGAAATCCTTCCTTGGGTTGGCCGAATATTGTTCAAAGTTTGCAAAGAATTTCACTGAAATACTGGAGCCACTAAGGTTATTGATGAAAAAGGATGTAGTATTTGAGTGGAATGATGGGTGTGAGGATGCGTTCAAGAAAATCAAAGAAAGTATCATGGGGGCTCCTTTCCTAGGCCACTTTAAAGTAACTGGGAGAACTTACTTGACCACCGATGCCAGTGGTGTAGGATTGGGAGCAGTGTTGGCTCAAGTTGTTGATGGACAGGAAAGGATTATTTGATTTGCCTCCAAGAGATTGCAAGGTGCTGAGAGATCTTACTCAGTAATAGAAAGAGAAGCCCTTGCATGTTGTTGGGGAATTAAACATTTCAAGTATTTTCTTTGGGGTTTGTCTTTCAAAGTTAGAACAGACCATAAGCCACTAGTACATTTGTTCAAGGGTGGCAGAGGGTTAGAAGGTGGAGTTACTCGTAGGATTTCGAGATGGATGTTATCTGTCTTAGAGTATAATTTTGATATGGATTACTTGAAAGGATTAAAAAATGTAGTAGCAGATTATCTGTTTTGGTTACCTACTAAAAGTCAAATTGTTGAAATGATAGATTCTGAAACTGATGTGAGTGATGAGCTCAGGGTCCATGAATGTATGGCATTAAAGAAAGGAGTATAGGATGCTGCCATGGATGATGATTTGGTATTAAAAAGAGTAAAGGAGTATATTAGGGATGGTTGGCAATATGCTGTGACTTGTGATGAGCTGATAAAGGAATATTGGAATGTTAGGGAAGAGTTGAGCATCCTTGACAACAAGGTGATGAGGAGTGGTCGAATTGTACTTCCTGTGGGACTTTGGAGTCAAATTGAAGAACTAGCACATGAAAGGGTGAACAGCCTTCACAACGAAACTTTTACAACGCACTACCATTACGACGCAACCATTACAACGCAAACCATTACAACGCATTGCGCTTGGGGCGCTCTAGGATAGGGAATAGATTTAATTTACTATCCAACACCTTCCCTACTATCCACGGGGACTGGAGTTGGAGTAGCAAATTAAACTATTCACTATCCAGCACCCCAAAGCGCTATGCGTTGTAATGGTATGCGCTGTAAAAACTGTGTTGTAACGGCATGCGTGGTAAAAGCATGCGTTGTAACGTCATACATCCCATGAAAGACATCCTGGGGGGGAATATGACCAAGAGGAGGATAAGACAAACATATTGGTGGCCTAAATTGGATAGTATGGTTGAGGATGTTGTTAAGCACTGCTATGCATTGGCAAACAGCGATAAAGTAAAAACGTTAAGAGAACCACCACTTAAGTGTGTGGAGATACCAGCTAGGCCTTGGGAAAGGTTAGCAATGGACTTTCTGGTTCCTAGAAATAAGCTGGGAAGTGAAAACAGGTTTATTATTGTACTTGCTGATTATCATACCAAGTGGTTTGTATATAAACCAATGGGAGTGATTAATACCAAAGCTGTAATGACATTTTTGGAAAAGGTTTTTTTTGGAAGAGGGGATGCCGAAAACAATTTTATCTGACAATGGGGTACAATTTGTTTCAAGACAAATGAAGGAATTTATGGAAGAGTGGGGAGTTGTTCATGAAAGGGTAGCTTTGTACAGACCACAAGCCAACGGAATGGTCGAAAGGATTACCCATTTAATTATGGACAACATACAATTGTCATTGGCCAATGGATTATCTTGGTTGGAGGAATTGAAGAAATTAGTATGGGCACACAAAACTACTCCTAATGCTGTCACTGGTGTTTCCCCTTTTGTTTCTCTGAAAGGTAGAGAACCAGGGAGAAAGGAAAATCCTGGTTGGTTGTTTGCCAAAGATTGTTTGAGGGTAGACCACGAAGCTATTAAAGCTGGTGTCACAGCAAAGCAGAAGTGTGCAGAGGAATATTATAACACCAGGAAATGTGTGAAAGAATCCAACATTGTGGTTGGAGATTGGATCGTTATGAAAAAAGGTGGCATGATTATAAAGGGAGATAGTACATTTTCCACTCCCTTGAAGGTTGTTGAAGTGAGACGTAATGTAGTTGTGTTACAAAATGATACTGTATGGAGTGTTGGTAATGTTTGCAAAGTGGCCGGAAAGCGGGGATAAATGTCATTTTCTTGTAATGTCATCATTCTAAATGCAATTCTTTGTGCACTTCCATTGTTGTTAATTGTTATATAATTAATGTTTAATTTCTTTTTATCATTTTCATAAGGGAAAATATGTGTAGAGTTAATTATCACATTTCCAAGAGTTAGTATGTGAGCTGGAATGTCCAGACAGAACGTAGATTGCTCAATTCTCTGTGTTCTGAGTATGCTGTGTTACTGTGGATGCAGCGTCGTGTAAGGAGCTGCCAAGCTGAGGATGTCAATTTAAAATAAACTCATCTGTATACACAAACTAAGTTTTGTACTTACTACATTTTCATTCCTTTACACTGTTTTCTAGCCCTGTTCAATACTTCTTTTTCTTTTCCAAAATCAAATATTTCTTCTGAAGCAACTACCAATGCTCACCTATAGATATTCTCTTCTTAATATGGTTCTTCCATATTTTCCCATTTACTTGCATTCCATACTCATGTCTTAATATTTAGTCACCAGCTTGATTGGCTAATATCTTTACTATAAATTCATGTTTAATTTTTAAATGAAGACTTTACAAGATGTGCAGTGCTTGCACTTTATGTCTTCATTTAGTACTCCACAACAGAGAACAGCAAAATATAAATGTGTTATCTGCTTACCTTTGTTGTAGAGTGTTGCCTGACAGGTGTCCTTTTTGTCACAAAAGTGCCTCTCCCCTAGATTTTGTTTTTGCATCATGAAAATGGGTGTCTGCTATTTTTTTAGTCCTCTGCTTGCTAAATCTGTGTTCACTATCAATCTATTAACTGTAATATTTAAAAAAATCTTTCCTCTTCTTTAAAATGTGGGATAAGCGTCAGCTCAAATTTCGCTTTGTTCACATTTGCAGCATTTGTACAATCAACCTATTTTACTGCCTTTACCATCACCTTCAGGATATCCTTCCCTTCATTTTTAGCATTTTATTCCAAGCACTACACAGCTCTTTGCAATCAGGTAGTAGACTAGTCTTTACAACAAATGTCATTCCCCTTCTTTCCCAGGTTGCCCCTTCTCACTCTTCCGAATTTTCTAGCCTGTGTAAGTGACCCTCAGTCGAACTACTGCCTCTAAAGGGATCAGGCAAATATCATAATTAGGCTTATGGGGAACTTGTATATATTGGCTTTTTTTGGAGGGTGTCCAATTTGGGAGTTGTAGAAGCATAAGAGGGGTGAAGTAACCTGATGTCCATGACGTGGTGTAAGACATGCATAATTACTAGCATCCTGATGATCTCATTCATTGCTAAGGTAACTGCCTGAATCTCTGCACAGTGGTTGCAAGGGAACACTCATTGATCACTCATGGTAGGACTTCTGATGCAAAGCAACACATAGCAGTGCTAGCACCACGTTGCCTTACTTTAGCGCTCTTTCTCAGCACAAACAAAGGTTTGCACTGAACAATAAATGACAAGTTAACAGTTTACATTGGTTTTCAACATTTTTGTGGTGCAAATCTGGTGTAAATTGTCTGCAAATCTGCCTCTAGTTTTTACAAGTAATATCTGTTGCAGTATTGCCAAACATTTGGCTGACAAACCCTTTTATTCTTCTGACTTTTCTATGATTAATTTGAGGTTGGCCTACTAATCTTAGTCAGTGTAGTAGACAGGGTATAATTAAGCTCTCTTATGAAGATCACTTACACCCCTCAGGCATGTAAAAAAGAGCACCAATAAGTGATCCACCCCCTAAGTGTCTAGCAAAAGACTGAAACTTACTTTGGTATCATCGCTGTGGCTGTGCTTTGGCTTTGCTTTGAGTGTTAGAACAGTGTGATGTAGACTCAACAGAATTTACAAAAACCTGTTTTCCATATTTCTAAAATCACAATTTTAAATGTGTGAGAGGGACAGGCGGAAATTAAAGCGAGGAGGCCTTATCCGGGGATCAATGATGGCTACTTTATTGGTATTACAGAGTCAGATGAAAAGTCACACGCAAGAAAGTTGCAGGATGGTTGGTGGTCCTCTTCTTCGTCTCCTTCTTCAGGTGAGTGATGGGGACGTCCCCGGGTACCGATAGGAGAAAGAAAATAGTGGGCAGTAAATTTACGGTCCAGAGATAGGAGAATTAAAAACCGTTAGCATCCAGAAACCAAGGTGCAAGAAAAAGAAACCGGGTGTGTTCTTTTCAAAATATAGAGCGGCGTAGGGAAGAAAGTAGAACTGAATAGAGCGTTTGGAAAACTAAAAAGAAACTCTATCCCTTTTGGAATATCGGGCCCTTAACTTCAGGTGGCAGGCAAGAGTAAGGCTTAAAGGAAAAATGTAAAGTGGCTTACAGTGGGGAAGAAGCGCGAGTCTCCCTTCCCCTCCCACCAGCACAGTTTATGCTCCTCTTTAAAGTACCGGGGAAGTCGGGTGTCTACATACCCCGTGTGAACCCCCACTCCCCCTCCCTGCTTCTGGCACCTTTCCCTGAACCACGTACCGTGCTAGCCCTAACTCTCCAGAGTTACGGCGGCAAGCAGGCGTCCTCCAGGGGTGTCCACCAGTCCTCGGTCCAGGACTTGACCTCCGTCTTTCCCTCTTTGGTGTCCGCTTCAATGTTGCCGCTGACCCTGGTGTTGTGGTATTCATGTCCTCAAGCGCTGCAAACCCTCTTGACTTCGGTCTCCGTCTTTGCTCTCTCTCCTCTGTCAGGGTTCCTCTCTCCCTTGGCATCTCCCAGGATCTGCTTACGTGCAGTAAACCCTGCCTCTTGGTTCCCTGCGATCAGGGGCCATTAGTTTGCTTTGTCCTCGGGCGTTCCTCACTAGGGAAGAAAGAGGAGTCCAAGTTAGTTAACCCTTTCCTCCCTGACTGGTGCTCCACGTCCGGCGATATGCAGGAAGGTGTGGCGTCTCTAGGGATCATGATCGGGTTAAAAGGTGGCTCCTCCTCACATTCCTCTTCCCTTACATTCTTGCCAGCAAGAATAAAGCCAAGTGGGTATCTGGACAAGTAATCCGCATTGGTTTGTTCTTTCCCTTTTTGGTGACGTATTTAGAACCGGTAAGGTTGGAGGGTGAGGAACCATCTCAGTACTCTATCGTTGTGTCCATTATTCTTGGAGAGCCACTTTAAAGGGGCATGATCGGTATACAAAGTGAACCCCCGTCCTTCTAAATAGTATCTTAGGGATTTGATCGCCCATTTAATGGCGAGGGCTTCCTTTTCAACAATTTTTTTTACCGTGGGAATAACTTTCTGCTGATGTAGATTATGGGTCTTTCTTGTCCAGTGCAGTCAGTTTGTGGCAATGCTGCATCTCGGCCAGCCTCCGAGGCATTCGTTTGCAGGATAAAAAGCCGGGAGTAATCGGGGCTGAGTAGGACCGGCCTTGAAGTAAGAGTGTGCTTTAATTGGTGGAAAGCCCATTGAAGGAGGGTTGAGGGATGCTTTAGCTCTTGCTCGGTTTTCCTATTCTTTTGAAGCAGATCAGTTAAGGGAGTGGCCAATTATGAGAAGTTGGGTATAAATCTTCTGTAGTATCCCAGAACCCCAAGGAATGCTATCAGCTCTTTCTTCGTTTTGGGAAAAAGGATAGATGTAATAGCAACTATTTTTTCTTCCTGGGGCTTGATATGTCCCTCTCCCAAGAGATAACCTAGATACTTTACAGAGCGAGCAGCTAGTCTACTTTTAGCGGGATTTATAGTCAAACCACTGTCTTTTAAGACTTGTATGACTTGGGTCAAGTGGATCAGGTGTTCTTCTCATGATGCACTATGTTTGAGGACCTTATTCATTAGCCTGTGAAACGTGGCAGGTGCCCCATGTAGACCGAAAGGAAGCATGGTAAAGTGATACAGGCCACTAGGTTTTGCAAAGGCTGTCTTCTTCCGGTCTTGATGTTTCAGGTGCACCTGCCAATATCCTTTACACATGTCTAATGTGCTGATGTAGCAAGCTGTGTCTAGTCGTTCCACCATTTCATCGACTCTCGGGAGGGGATAAGAGTCGAACTGGGAAATCTTGTTCACCTCCCGGACGTCGATACAGAATCTGATGGACCTGTCTGGCTTGGGCACTAATACTATTGCCGAATTCCACTCGCTGCTTGAGGGTTCAATTATGCCCATACTTAGCGTTTTCATGACTTCTTGCTCTATGGCCTGTCTACGAGATTCAGGAATCCGGTAGGGTCGTCGCTTAACTCGTTTGTCCGGGGGAGTTACTATATCATGTTCTATTATGTGGGTTTTCCCAGGTTCTTGGGAAAATACCTCTTGTAGGGGTTGCAGAGGTTTCTCAAAGTCTCGTCTTTGGGTTGCGGGTAAGTCAACATCAATGCTTTGTTGATAGAATGGGGTAGTGTCTTTGTGTTGGCCCACCAACACGGAAAAAGATCCCTCCCATTTCTTGAGTAGGTTTATGTGGTATACTTGAGTATTGTTTTTTTCTTTGGGTCTAATTCTAATCTGTAGGTCACAGGAGTGACCTGTTCTAAGACACGGAATGGACCCTGCCACTATCCCAATCATTTATGGTCATTGGTGGGCATTATCAACAGAACAAAGTCATCTACCTCTACATGGCGATCTTTTCCTTTTTATCATATTGGGCTTTTTAAGCAGCTTGTGCCTGCTCCATGTGAGAGGTAACAATGCTACGGATCTGTCCCAAGTGAGTTTTTAGATTAAGGACATACTCCGGTAGGGGTTTCCCTCCCTCTGGCACTTCTTCAGACTCTTCCTTCAACATATCGAGAAGAGTGCGGGGTTGTCTGAAGTATAGTAACTCAAAAGGGGAGTATCCCCTACTCTTCTGTTTTTTTCAACGTATGGCAAAAAGAGCCAGAGGTAACATGTCCTCCCATTTGCAGGTTTCAAGGCCCAATAGTTTTTTTAAGGTGTTTTTTAAGGTGGCATTGTACCTTTCCACCAACCTGTCTGTCTGTGGATGGTACACTGCCGTACGTATCTGTTTAAAATTCAGTAGTTGACAAACCTGCTTCATAAGGCGTGAAATAAAAGGGGTTCCCTGGTCTGTGATGATTTCCCGTGGAAATCCCACCCTAGAAAATATGTTCACCATTGCCTTAGCTATTTGCACAGCATTTGGTTGTCACAATGCCACTGCCTCTGTGAAGTGGGTGGCATAATCCACTAGGACTAGAACAAATCTACATCCACTCCGAGAGGGAAATAATGTCCATCCCTACCCTAGAAAAGGGCTCCTGAATAAGGGGAAAGGGATGCAAAGGGACTTTTAGGGGAAGGGTTCTGCTGTTTTTTTGACATATTGAGCTTTCTTTGCAATACTGTTGCACCTGCCAGTAGAATTTTTCTAAGATTGATTTCTCTATCTTCACCAAAATGTCCCCCCAATTGATGGCTGTGGGCCAAGAACAACACCTTCTCCCTATACTGTTGGGGTACCAATACCTGAGTTGGCATATCCCTCCCACCCTTCCGATACAGCAATCCCTTTTGAATGATGAATTGGGGACTGTGGCTTTATTCCATGCTTCACTCAGAGTGGGATCTTCTCTCTGTGCTAAATGGAACCCCCGATCATACTGCCATATAGGCGTCTCTGGGTACTGGGTTAAGGCAACTCTGGTCCAATTCTTTTTTTCTAGTTTTTTTCTGTTTCAAACTCTTCTTGGGTTTGTTACTTGGGAAGTCAGGTACGGCCTCTTGGGCGAATGGTGCGGTTGTTCTCCAATCTCCGCTCTCCCTCCAAGTGTCTTGCACCATCTTTGGCATGTAAGGATAGTCGTTTCCTAACACCACGGGCTCTGGAAGCCTTGGAATGAGGCCTACGCATAGGGGAAAGGCAGCAATTGAGGGATTGTGCTGCACACATACATTTGTGGTGGGATACTGCCGGCTGTCCCCATGTACACATTGGATGTTAACGTACCCGGTGAGTTGAGGGTCTCCTCCGGGGATGGCCTGAGGTTGCATCACGCTTTGTAAGCAGCCCTTGTCAACCAAGACCTGGCATTTATCACTGTTAATTACTACCTCCTTATGATAGGGACTGCTGGAGCCTTGGGGAATACAGTAGAAAGTTCTTGTCAGACCAACTTCTATAGGCTCCTCTTTCTGGGGGCATACCCGGGATAAATGTCCAATGGCTCCACAATTATAATGTTGGGATCCTGGTTGAAAAGGGGCTCAGATTGGTACCGGTACGGGGCTGGGCATGAGCGTAACTTTCTCTCATTTCTACTTTCCAATGATCCTTAGCTTTTTTTACATATATTTGTTCCAGTCTTCTTAATAATCCTGCAGTTGGACCTCTATTCAGACCCCCTTTACACCTAAATATGCTGCTTGGCCATCGGTTTCTGCTGACTTGCAGGTGTAATTCCAGACTGAAGAGAATGAAGAGTCAAGAGAACCTGAGCCATCTTATGTCCCACGAACACAAGACCATTGTGGACCCTGTCCCTAGGTATGAACCCGTTTTCTCTGACGCTGACTCCCAAAAATTTCACTTGCACTGATGGTGCAGTTCAATGTCTCCATTGCCTTTTTAGATGTGGATTGACCAGGAAGTATATTATACCCACTTCTACTCTAGTGAAACATCTGGTAAAATCCACTACCTGTGCTATTTGCAGCCAGCAAGCCAGGCTTCTTCCTCTTAAGACATGTAGTTTATTGGCGCCACCTACTCCCCCAGTAGTGTTGTCTGCTCCTGCAGCCATAGAGAGTTCGGATTAAAAGGATACAGAGTTCAGAGACTGAGGGCCATATGTATCGAAAAGTCATTTTGTGATTCTCAAATAGCGATTGTTTGCGAATCGCTATTTGAGAATCGCAAAATGCTATGTGTGTAGGATTTTTAATACATTTTGCGAATCCTACATATTCTTTAATTGCGAATCTCAAAATGCGATTCGCAATTAAGGAATACCTCCCCATTCATTCCTATGGGCCTAGAGGCCCATAGGAATGAATGGGAAGACATTCTCAATTTGCGATTAGCAATTAGCGAATCGCAAATTGAGAATGCAATTTTAAGGGTGCAGGGGTGTCGAAAGGACACCCTGTTGCACCCCTGAAATAAGCATGGGTGCACATGTGGCGCACATACATGTCCTAAGGGCATGTATGTGCTTCACATAGCACTTTGACAAATGCAAAAAATTGCATTTTTGAAAGAAATCGCAAATTACCACTAACTTGAAGTTGATGGTAATTTGCGATTCCTTAAGACAAAATTGAACTTTTTTGGTGCTTCTTACATTGCATTTATGGAATTGCAAAATTTGCGATTCCTTAAATGCAATCGCAAAATAAGGAATCGCAAATTTTGCGATTCCTTATTTTGCACGCAGATTTGCTTCATACATACCATTTAGCAAAAATGCGTTCGCAAATGCCAGAATTCTGCAAATTTTGACATTTGCAAACGGATTTGTGCTTAATACATATGGCCCTAAGTCAATATAAGCCTTAAAAGTGACAGGCAGTGGCATGTGAGAAACCATTGTTCTTGCATCTCTTATTACAGTATGTGACCATATCTCCTCCCACCACCACTATTTTATCCTCCTCCTCCTTTTTTCATCATGTGCTTGGGTTTTTTGTTTAGTGGTTATCAGTTTTATTGCCTTTTGTGTTTTTTTGGCTCACATTCTTTCCCATCCCTGAAGAACAAATGGTACTATTGAGAACCACCACCCAACCATATGGAACAATTTCACTGCAACAGCGCACATGGTTGCCCTTTTCCTACTTTCTTCCTTATTCTTTTATTTACTGTTCACTATTCCTTCAAATTGTAGTAAATCTCATTTCCCTTCTATCATTCTCCCAATTTAAATTTGTTCAAACATTTCTTTTGAGTTTTTATCTATGAATTATTGTCATTATGTGACTGTTCTCATGTCTGTAACATGGACTGTACATCTGACTCTGCATAGCTCTATTTTATTTTCTACTGTGTCTGTAAGTGTAAGGGAGTATGTCAGTGTATTGGTGTACATGAATGCGTATATGTTACTGTGTGTCTCTGCGTGTTTATATGTGTGTGTGCATGGGTGTGCGTTTGTGTTAGTGTGTGATGCTTGTCAGAGTGGGCACAGGTGTGAGTGAGTGAATGTCACTCGGTGGTGGGTGGGTGTGTGCCTAGGCATTTCTGTGTGTGTGTGTGTGTGTGGGTGCACATGTGTGTGTGTTATGTACTGTATGTGTTGTGTTCTATCTAGGACCCCGATCAATATTGTGACCTCATGCCCCTATACGGCTATAATCAATAGATATCGCTATAATGGCATAAACGATCAGAGCCATATTTCAGTAACTCGTCTCTGCAGCTCATTACAGTACATGACACAGCAGAAGCCACTTCCTTAGATTCCTAGATAACACACAAAGTTCTTTCAACAGCTCAAACCCCCCACCAACCTGGGAAAGCCCCGCTTGCTTTGTTTTGATTAGTAATAGAACTCTTGCAAGCACTGTAAGAACGACCAGTTCTTAATGACATCTTTATTGACGTCTTATGTCCAAAAACTTACGTCAAACTCGGCACCTTTCAGGTATAAATAATACTGACGTTAAGCAAACACGGTGGTGGTGAATACTGGAGCAGAGCAGCTGTCCCTTGCAGAGAGCCCAGCAGATGCGAGAAGCCCACGGACGCTGCCCCTCCTCCTTGACGCGCTGAGAAAGACGCTGTCTTTTCTCCTGCCGAGAAAATCCAGCTCCGGCGTTTCCAACCTACCCTTGCGGGTGACTGGAATATCGAGTCCTGAGAGGAGATACCAGACCTCCAACATTCTATTCCAGAGGTACGGTGCTGACTAAACCCTTAGAGAGACTTCTTGAAGCAAACCCTTGGCAAAACCAACTTAACTTAAACTGCTACTTATTTACTCCCTCCCATGTATTAGGCTTAGGTCAGGTACTCCGGGGTAGGCGTAGTTAGAAGCACCAGTTGAGGACGTTAGCCAAATGTATATATGAATGTATATATTTTATTCATTTTAACCATCTTATGGCTAAGAAACCATATCAATGCTTTTACAGTATTATTTCGTAATACTCCTTTTACTGTACGCACTTTTTATAATAACAAGTCTTGCAATTGTGGCAATTCATTTCTCTTGCATGAGAAGGAAGACTGTTCAATAAATAATACCTTTTATTGAAAACGCCCGTCTCTCTATTCTCTGCATACTGGTGAAAGTAATTCTGCACAACTGACTGAGTGAAATAGCTGTCTATTGTTTCACACGACTCTAGAGATTGACTCTTATTCTGAGGAGCAAAGTTGTCATGTTAATGAGGTTGTTGGAAAACTGAATCCCTTCTTGTCTGAGCCAGGTAAGCTGATCACTTCCTATTCAGTCAAGAAAGTTTCCAGTGACCTCTGAGCTAGCTGGTGCAAACCCAATTAAGTCTAACATAGTCAGTAGAGACCTAGAAGACCGCACTCCTACGTCTACACTGCTGTTTATGTTATTCAAATGCACAGGGCCTATAGGGAAAATAGGAACTACACTACATGGCGCCCAACGTTTGGTAAGGCGATAAAACTAACGCAAGATGTTAGAGTAACTCAGTCGTGCTTTTTCACACAGACCCTTTCTCCTGTAAATACTCCAATAGACGTCTGAAGTGGGTGAAAGGTTAAAATCCGCCGGAACTTAGTAGGAAGAGATTCCTATGTAAAGTTTCTGGTTTAGTCAACGTTGAAGGATACAGTGTTCCAAAATATTGTGCACCTAATCTTTGTCTCCTTGAAACCTGATCTGCAACAAAAGACCTTCCTGACAGTAAAATGCCAGGAGAAGGCGGGAACAACGGGACCGCTGAAGCCACAGTAAATGCAACTCAGCAGGAATCCGATGTTACAGGGATTAATGAACCGGGTGCGATTATCATCCCGGCAAACATAAGAAAATCTATAACGTTAAAACTTATAGAAAACGGACTGACCTCATGAGGTGGTACCATCATTTTCGTGATAGAGGCACACGAATATCGGCAGACAGAGTTATTCTATTCATGGATAAACTTTCCAGCGGCAAACGCTACAACACACGAGTTCCACTATTACAAAATAGAGGAACCACCGGAAGAGTATGCTCCTTTCGAGGAGATCGAAATCCCATTAAAATACCAAGAGCACCTGCTCTGGTTTAAAGGCGCCCTAAAACACAATGATCACATCACCAGGCTCGGTCCACTAGGTAGACCAGGAGCAACGTGGCCGGTTCTAGCCTGCTACACACCACATCCGGACATTGAAAAAATATCTGGCGAAGAACTGTTAACACAGCTAAAAACATTAATTAAAATACATAGACAGTTGGTCCAATATGTAATGCGGACTGCAACAGTCCAAACAGCTGTTAATGTTCCACAGCTGACCCCTCATCAGGGGAACACGAATAAAATTACACCACAGAACATACAATCATGTCTTGGTAAAACACCCATAAAACGGGAACAAAACCCTTTCTGATTAGCACAGAAAATTACTTAAATAGAGGCAGTATTTCCAAATACTACCCTTATCGAGAAACACAGAATTCTGACCATCTGCCTTCCAATGGGGGTCGCACCACACGTGGAGGATTGTGACACTTGGGGTACAGTCTTTGCTTCCATTTACACAAAAACACATGGTGTTCCATCCATGGCGGTAATACCAGATGTGCTAAAACAAATTCAGAATGAATACGGTCCAGAACCTGCTTTAACTCTTGGTATGAAATTACCAAGCAGGTCTCGGCTATATTACTAGCCAACATAAAAGGAGAAGCAGCATCTGTGGCGATCCGCCAGAAATTGAAAGAAACAGATATAACAGATCAACCAATTGAGCTTGCCAGAATCATAGAAAAATGCTATGAAGAATTAGGTAGAGATAGTTTGGGTGGGAGACCAGTAAAACCCCAACTACTCGAAAATCCTGAAAAATTATTTATTAAAAATAATCTAAACACTCCTAAAAAGAGCTGGGATGGAAATAAACAGTCCACTCCCAAAGAAAAAGTCTTCGAGTCCAGAGGAAGGTCTCCTCGACGGAGGGAAAGAACTCCGACTCGAGAACACCAGTCTCCCCAGAGGGAGCACTCTGAAAAAAGATATAACCTTAGAAATAGGGATAACTTGAAAAAACCTGATAGATATCAAAGTATTGATACACGTCCCTCTCGATCTTTTTCGCAGAAATCGGAAAGAAGAGGACAGTCAGACCCAAGGGAAGAGCACACCAAGTCCAAAGACAAGGAACCTGCTCAAAGTAAAAAATTACAATTCCCGAGGAAGAAGGTAGCCAGTATTAGAGTAATCGAACATGCCGAGAATACTGAGGACACAGCTGAAAAACGGAGAGTGGGCATAGACAATGCTAGACAGTGCAGCAGAAATCAGCATAGCTCGCAAGATCCTGATGAGTCATCTGGAGACAGTGGACACGAATGAATACATTCAGGTAGAAACTGCAGACACCAGAGTTAGCGAACCTCATAAGATATACGAAATAACACTGCGTATAGAGGGAGATAAGACTAGAAAAATAAGGGGTTTATTTTGGGATAACCTCTCAAAAGGCTATGACATCCTGTTAGCTGAGAAAGATTGGCCCCCGGAGTATGTCAGGGAGTGCCCTCATGGCGAAGAAATGATTATGCCTGCCTTCTCGAATCACATTCCACTTCACACTAAATATGTATATGCAAGGAAATGGGCAGTAGCCCAGGCACCAGCAATATATAAAAATCATGTAGGACGGGATGAGGACTCTCCTCCTTACAAAATCCAGTTAAAATGTCAACCTACTGCACAAAGGCAGTACCCAATTAAGCAAGAAGCTAAAAAACAGGTCACGGAGATTTTAGATCAACTTGAATTCCAGGGGGTGATTGAAACATGCACCTCTCAAATGAACAATCCTTTGTTTCCTGTCTCCAAACCAGACGATTCGTATCGTCTAGTCCTGGACTACAGACACCTTAACTCTAGTTGCAAAACATTTGCGGTAAAGAACTTGCACAGTGCTGCACTGATGAATAACATAGTTCGGAAAAAATATAAAACAACATTAGACATATTTAATGGCTTCTTTTGTCAAAATATTGCACCAGAAAGCAGGTACTTGACTGCTTTCGCAATAATGGGGTCACAGAAAATTTCTGTAGGCTCCCACAGGGGTTCAAGAATAGCCTGGGATTATTTTCAGCCAGAGTAACAGAGTTACTACAAATATATGATGATGAGGCATTATCTTATGTCGATGACATCTATCTCACAGACGACGACTTGGAGACTCACTTGAAAAGGGTGAACACCATAATACTTGGGTTCGCAGCAGAGGGTTACAAATTCAACTTTAAAAAATCGAGAATTGCTCATCTAACAGTCTTATTTTTAGGATACGAATTATCAAGTGAAGAAAAAAGCCTAGCGGACAACTCTGTACTCCAAGCACCAAAAACGCTGAAGAACTTACAATCGATTCTAGGCTTCCTGAATTTCGGAAGAACTTACATTCTAAACTACGCAGAGAGGATTAAACCTCTCTACGAATTAATTAAACCTGATTTTAAACCAATCAACTGGACTCAAAAACACACGGAAATTTTTAGATCACTGCAAACACACATGTTAGCAAAAACAAAATTAGAAACACGTGACAATACACGCAACCTTGTAATCCGAGTCATCCCAGGAAGATGCGGATTCACGTACCTGACCTCTAATGAGGGAGAAACGGTACCAATAGCTTACAAACCACATTTGTATATAAAAAGTGAAATAAAGTTTAGTTCAACGGAAAAAATTCTAACTGCGGTTCAGACTGCTGTAGCAAAAGAAAGGGCCCTAGCACAAGGTAAACGATTAATAATCGTTACACCTATACCTGCCATAGAAGCGGTAACAAATGCGAGCATTCCAAATGCTACGGCTCTGCATCCAAGATGGATCCAATGGGTTAATTCTCTTGCTGCAACAGACGCAGTATATGAATTCGATCCTAACCTAAAGACACAGGAATTTTTACAATATGAATATGAATGTCCTCTGCCAATTGAAATCCTGCCTCTAGAACAGTACGGAAGTATCATATATACAGACGGATCGGCACAACCCGCAGTTGGGGGTAAACAAGCTTACAGTGCTGCGTGCGCGATTGTTAAAGGTCATTGGCACAAAGGAAAATTTAGACCAATGGTCACTAAGACGCAATCTCTAGGAGATTGTACAGCTCAGCGAGCTGAACTGCTAGCATTTACGATGGCGCTTGAAAATACCGATCGCGAATTCCCTACACTTATAGTGTGCGATTCATATTATTGCGTTCAATCTTATAATGAATACTTGCAGAATTGGGTTGAAAACGGGTTCAAAGATGCAAAAGGTGGCACAATCAAGCATAAAATGCTTTGGGAACAAGTGGTTCTTTTACAGAAAGAACTACAAAAGACTCACGTGATACACACTCTGAGTCATCAACGTGATGGCATTCACGTTGCTGGGAATTCATTGGCTGATGAAGCCGCGAAGGCAGCTGTGCAAACGGCTTCCGTAGCTGCTATCACCCGGTCAAAAACAAAAATAGACAGCGATATACTACAGGCTGTCGGTGCGCCAGTAAAAAATGATAGAAAAACCCTCCCAAAAGGCTTTCCAGAAAAGTACTCATATTTAACAGATACTCATAATGTTCCTTTTGCTCGAATCCCTGGAGTGGGGGATAGAGTAATTCCAAACATAGAACAAAGGTTAGGACTAATTACAGCGGCACACGAAGGGCTTGCTTCTGCACACGCTGGCGTTTCCGCCACAATGTCATTATTAAAACAAAGATATTGTTGGCCGCGCATGAGAATACAAACTAAGAAATATGTGCTTGAATGCAAAATATGCCAAAAAATGAAAGTATCAACAGTGAAACGACCAGCGCAGACACCCCTTCTCATCTCAGATAAACCATTAGCATGTGTTTACCTGGACCACTGTGGTCCCTTACAAAGGGATGGCAACTATAAATATATCATGGTTGCAGTGGATTCCTGTACGAGATTCATATGGATGTGGCCCCAGCGCTCGGCTGACACCAAAACTATTATAAAAGATCTGCGAGTCTTTATCGGCACATACGCAATTGCCATGCTTCATTCTGACCAGGGTCCTGCTTTTAGCTCTCAAGCTTATAAGGAGGCCATGACCAGTATGGGCATTGGTTTGGGATTCTCTTGTCCATCACATCCTGAGGGAAACAGTGTAGTGGAAAGAAAAAACCGAGACATAAAGCAATCTATAACAGCGAAGGTATTAGGTTCGGGTGATGGGTGGGTCAAACATTTAACAAGTGTCCAACGTAGTCTTAATAATTTGCCAAGAAATTCTCTAAAAGGTTTCAGCCCGTACGAACTATTGTTCGGAACTAGAATATATATTCAGGATCTTGATAGTCAGGCTTCAGTGGTAAAAGATAAAAATTAAGACTTTGACATCAAAGATCGTTTGGCTGTTTTACAGGACTTGAATGAAACAAGAAAATCCTTAAGCAACATAAAGTTAAAACAACAGCCAGAAACCACTGAAGACACACCACCTGTCCCAGCAAGACCTGTCTGGATTCCAAAGATTGGGGATCTGGTCAGAGAAAAAATAGCGGTGAAGAAGGAATTTTGGCCTTCTTACAGAAAAGCAGTACCTGTCTTAGAAATCAAAGGAACAAGATCAGTAGTACTACCGCCCCTTGCTGGTAAAAAGGAGAACCGAGTTGTATCCATCGACCTGGTGAAACCACAAGCATGTGGCCTATAATCAACAGCAGGCCAAGTGGACTCCCAAGAAATAACAGAATAACCAAATTTGCAACAATCCAAGAGATTCAAACTGAAAGACTAATCACATTTGATAAACCTGCAGTGAATAAAGAAGGACTATGCAATAATGCCATGGAACTCGTGCCTCTTGGAACACACATTGAAACAGTTTGTCATGAAACACCAATCTACAATGATGTGGCATCAGAATGTGCTAATGAAAGGCAAATTGAAACATCAATTCCAACAATTGACAGAACTGCATCTGGCTACTTCATCAACTTCGACAACTTTTCTGAAGATCAAAGCGACCCTGAAGTGATGCCAGAAACAAAGACTTTTAAAGAAAAGGCAACAGAACTCTTTCATCAACTCAAAGAAACTTATCTTATTTCTCCATGGTTAGAGTTTTGGTTTGGGCTAGGTGTATTTTTCCTCCTGCTTTGGCTCATCATGGTACTTTGTTTGGGAAAATTCATTGAGGGAAAATACAGTTCAATGGACACAGCAAGTCAGAACATCAACTTAGTTTTGAAACCTCACAAATCATCTCACGTCAAGAAAAGAGAACTGTCAACAGTAAATGTCACAGCCATTCCAATACCCGGCGGGGTAGTATGGGACAAGACTGACTATGAAATATATGACCCGGTCGGGATCTTGAAATATCCTCACCAGTTCAAGGTTTCATTAAGTGACTTTGTAAAACCAAGTACATTCTCTGATGATTGGGATTTTGAAAGTATAAATGATATCATGTCGGATTTAGTGTTGTCAGCAAAATTTACAGAACATGATTATTTACAAGGTTCATCTAATTATGAACAGATGTACTGTTTTTCACATAACGCAGACCATTATTTACATAAATCTGCAACTTAGAAATGTTTTTAAATATAACCAATGGGAACATTGTGCTACTCCACCTAAAAGCAGTTCAAAAACATTCTATGAGAAATTCCAATACTTTTCAGGGTTTAACACAAGTAATGCAGAAACATTTTATTATAAACTGTTGGATAAAACAGGGACGAAAACCATGCTGACAAATACTAAATTGATATATTCAGAAGCATTTTATGAAAAAATGATTACATTTGATTTCTGGAAAAACAACATTGAAACAAAAACAATCTGGGATACAAAAGATTGGCAGGTACAAGGCCTAGAAGCATTATTTCGAGCCTGCATGATCCCTGAACAAATAATGTTTTTAAATGACACAATTCACCAAACAACCTATCTTGGCCTAGCTAAGATTAAGGACCTAAGCAAACCGTCTATTCCAAAGCCAATACCTGATAATGCTACCACAGATATTGAAATAGACGTATACCATATTTTACATCAAAACAGAACACATCCTGATTGGAAAAAGTGGTTAATCTGGCAAGAAGACACTACGATTCCTGAACAAAACACATGGATTAAAAATGACCAGACCAGACCCTAGATACTCCCAGAGACAACATCCAGGGATAGTAACAACATACAGTGTAGGAAAACTGTGCCTTGAATGGCTAGAAACATCCACACTGGCAGAAATTAAGCAACACTTATCTTGACTTAAAGATGGTGCTGCCTTGCGCGATTTCATTATGGGACCACGCAAACAGCGTCATAAACGTTTCATAGCGGCAAGTGTATATGCGGCATACAACGAGGCATGGAAAGTAATGCAAATTGAAACAGCAGAAAAAATATGAGAAATTGATCGTATTAATTTGGAAAAATCACTTTCTGTTGTGGACAATGGGTTAATGACTCTGTCCTCCAGAATATATTCACTGGACAGTATTGTATCATCTGCCATCAATATAATAGATAAAGACTTGCTAATGTTACAACATGGCCAGTCCCAATTACTTTCTATTGTACAGCTAGGCTGGACGTTGCAAAATCTTCGTTCAGGCTATGTGCCATGGCGTTTAATTAACACAACGTCATTGTTTTCCAGCTTTAACCTTACTGATAAACAAATCAGTTAGGCACAGAAAGGAGCAGACTATACAATCCTGAGCATCGAAAAACTTGAGAGATTACCATTGACAATGTCAGAAAGACCTGTCATTGAATGGATAATACACGGGATTATCACAATTCCGATAACAACTTTCCGATTAAAAAATTGCCTTGAGTATATACCGACAGGCCAGTATGAAAGGTTGGGTAAAGGGTACATTAAGTCATCATGAACATTACCATATACACACACATGCTACAGTGACAACGACAAAAATGTATTTCTTAGTGGTGAACATTTTCAAACATTCACTAAGCGGTATACTTTTGTGCCAGGGTATTAATTTACATGGGGCCTGTGATGGGACTTCAAACAACCTTTCATGCCACCAGCACGTCACACCTGCAACGCAGATAGAGCCCTTCTTTAGGCAACTTTCTAACGGGAGTTACATTCTAATAACGGATCACAGCTGTTGTGGCTTGGTGCCAGGGAAAGCATATCTCGTAAGCGTGACTTCCATGGTCACTTGCTGTATGCAAGCATTGTTTCCAAACGGCCCTGGAGATTCCGAGACGCCGATTTGGCCTCCTTTGAAAATCTCTTCTATACGAATTGATACTTTAAGCAGAATGAAGTCTGTGCTTTTGCAGACAACAGTGCCCATCACGTCATCAAAAGAAACGTATGATCTCCAAGTTGCAAGGACAACATCAGAGATACATGAACTTTTATCAACAAATTGCCCCGTGCATTTCACAGAAATGCTCAGCCAAATCCTAAATATGTCGGATGCCATTGGTATCTCAAACGTATTTAAGACAATTTTTTCAGGACTGTTAACACCATTCAAAGCAGTTCTGGGCATTATTCCCAATTTTGTCCATTCTGTCTTTGGCGGCCTACCACTACTTTTGGGACTCGTAGCAGGCATTTTATTTTTGACCCTTCTGCTCCGATATGGCAAGCTAAAACACAGGCATGACTCCGGCAAGGATGGAAGAAACGATCCTGCATAACTAAGGTTCTTGGATTGGCCCGGCTGAGAGATCTGAACATGACCTGGTTTCTTTCATTCAGATCTATATGGCAGACCTGCATGTTACCTGTGCTTCGATGTATGCTATGCGGAGAAGAATGCGTGTTAGACACCTGTCTTGCACTATCATCAGCAGTACCAATGGATATCGATAGTTTGCTAAGTCCTATAACGGATCACGCATCGTGTTGTCCCCAGCGGCTACCAATCCTGATGACGGCATTCGTTGAGACTCCTGCTCTACGACTAGGTGGCGGCAGTGAAGCGAAAAATGAAAGCAGCATCACCCAGGTACGACCTTCTGTGAGCCTTGCTGATTCAGACATCGATGATAGCAATCATTCTCACAACTGCCAGGTTACTGCACTATCGAACCTGGTCGAATTGTCTCCTGAATATGTAGACCTATTCTTCGAGAGCCTGTCTGATATGATGTTCTCCCCAGAACAGAAACAATGAATTTTGGAAAACAATCCGGTGCACAGCGTTCCCATGAACTCTGAATTCGGCCTTCAGCTTTGATAAACAAAAGCTACTGAAAAGCGTTTGGAACTCTATTTTTCCGCTCCCCATGAAATATTTTTTGAATCAGACATTTTTCAAAATATTTACCTTTTTTCTGGCACAAATACTTTTGCTTAAAGTAGAACTATTCATAAAGAACAGAGCTTCTATTTTTAGTAAATCTAGAGACAAAAACTTTACCTCAGCCTCTAGCACATTTTTACAGCAAATTGTATTTATATGTGATGAAATAGTCTAGCCCTTTTTTTCTGTATTAAGAGACATTTCATGTGTAATTTTTTCGCAACATCGTTCAAACTGATTACATATGCAATAATTTTTGAATGATTACTATGCTTGAAAACGTACAGTACCTATATTCTCATGTATTTCATATACGCCATTGTATGTATTTTGGGGTGGGTAGGAATACACGCGCATCTAATTGCTTTAGTTTTTAGTAATTTGATGGACATAAATTCGTGGAGTGGAATTGCAAAATTTGCGATTCCTTAAATGCAATCGCAAAATAAGGAATCGCAAATTTTGCGAATCCTTATTTTGCACGCAGATTTGCTTCATACATAACATTTAGCAAAAATGCGTTCGCAAATGCCAGAATTCTGCAAATTTCGACATTTGCGAACGGATTTGTGCTTGATACATATGGCCCTAAGTCAATATAAGCCTTAAAAGTGAAAAGGCAGTGGCATGTGAGAAACCATTGTTCTTGCATCTCTTATTACAGTATGTGACCATATCTCCTCCCACCACCACTATTTTATCCTCCTCCTTGCCTTTTGTGTTTTTTTGGCACACATCCTTTCCCATCCCTGAAGAACAAATGGTACTATTGAGAACCACCACCCAACCATATGGAACAATTTCACTGCAACAGCGCACATGGTTGCCCTTTTCCTACTTTCTTCCTTATTCTTTTATTTACAGTTTACTATTCCTTCAAATTGTAGTAAATCTCATTTCCCTTCTATCATTCTCCCAATTTAAATTTGTTCAAACATTTCTTTTGAGTTTTTATTTATGAATTAATGTCATTATGTGACTGTTCTCATGTCTGTAACATGAACTGTACATCTGACTCTGCATAGCTCTATTTTATTTTCAACTGTGTCTGTAAGTGTATGTCAGTGTATTGGTGTACATGATACTATGTGTCTCTGCGTGAGACACACAGTAACTATATGTTACTGTGTGTCTCTGCGTGTTAATATGTGTGTGTGCATGGGTGTGTGTTTGTGTTAGTGTGTGATGCTTGTCAGAGTGTGCACAGGTGTGAGTGAGTGAATGTCACTCTGTGGTGGGTGGGTGTGAGAGCGCTGAGAAAGACGCTGTCTTTTCTCCTGCCGAGAAAATCCAGCTCCGGCGTTTCCAGCCTACCCTTGCGGGTGACTGGAATATCGAGTCCTGAGAGGAGACACCAGACCTCCAACATTCTATTCCAGAGGTACGGTGCTGACTAAACCCTTAGAGAGAATTCTTGAAGCAAACCCTTGGCAAAACCAACTTAACTTAAACTGCTACTTACTTACTCCCTCCCATGTATTAGGCTTAGGTCAGGTACACCAGGGTAGGCGTAGTTAGAAGCACCAGTTGAGGACGTTAGCCAAATGTATATATGAATGTATATATTTTATTCATTTTAACCATCTTATGGCTAAGAAACCATATCAATGCTTTTACAGTATTATTTCGTAATACTCCTTTTACTGTATGCACTTTTTATAATTACAAGTCTTGCAATTGTGGCAATTCATTTCTCTTGCATGAGAAGGAAGACTGTTCAATAAATAATACCTTTTATTGAAAACGCCCGTCTCTCTATTCTCTGCATACTGGTGAAAGTAATTCTGCACAACTGACTGAGTGAAATGGCTGTCTATTGTTTCACACGTCCTCCTCCCAAGCGCCTCCTAGAACCGGGTTTCCCTGGACAGCGAGCATGGAACAGACGCACTGCTCTCAGAGCATGCACCCCCGAGCAAGGCTCCCGAGAGTCCTCCTCCGAGGTGTAGCCCTTCCAGGACACGAGGAACCAAAGCCGGCCCCGACGGAACCGGGAGTCCAGGATCCTGCGCACCTCATATTACAGCTGGCCATCCCTCACCACGGGAGGAACAACCACGCGCCTGCGACTGACTGCCGGCTTTAGCAGGCTACAATGGAAACAATGGAAAACCGGATGAATCCGCAGGGATGCAGGCAACTTCAACTGATACACCACCGGATTCACTTGCCGAACAACCACGTAGGGGCCAATGAAGCATGAGTGGAACACACTGCGATAGCGGAACCTGATGTTCTTGGTGGATAACCACACCCGGTCCCCTACTCGGTACTGTGGTCCGGCTTGACGATGGAGATCTGCCCACCTCTTATAGGTGAGCTTGGACCGGACCAGCTCCGCCTGTATACGCTTGTGGATCTTGAATAGGTCCATCACTTGAGCATGTACCGAGGGATGATTCAGTACTTCACTTGGCACCGTTACCGGCAACGTGTTGGCATGGTACCCGGTGTTCGCCCTAAAAGGGGTTTCCTTAATGGAACTGTGCCAGGAGTTGTTATACGTGAGTTCCGCCAGCCACAACAACGATCTGTAATGTAAAGGACACTTTTTTAGCGCTCCTATCACTCCAAGGAGTATCTTGGCGCTCACCCAATCCAGATGAAGGGGTTGGAGGGAAAAGAAATGACCTGTACACTGCACTACACATTACACCAGCGCCCTACAGGCAACATCAGATAAAGAAAAGACCCAGGTTTTTAACGCTTTCCTGAAATGAGTTTCTTGGGACAATGATCGTAAAGAAGGCGGGAGTTTATTCCAGGCCTTAGCGCCCAGTACAAAAAGGGATTTGCCACCTTTTGTTACCAGCTTGAATCGAGGGATTGTGAGCAGCTTCTGACTGGCGGACCTCAAACAACGTGTCGGGTGATATCTTTTGAACCCATTACACAGGTATTTTGGACCTTGCTGTTGAAAAGCCCTGAAGGTGATTATAAGAATCTTAAAAAGAATCCTTTTACCTATTGGTAGCCAATGGAGTGCATTAAGTGCTGCTGAGGCTGAGGACCTACGGGGCCCACCTAATACAAGGCGGGCCGCTGCATGTTGGACCATTTGTAACCTGTGGAGAACAGCTTTGTTAGCTCCACCATATAAGCCATTACAATAATCCAACCTGGAATTTATTAGGGCCACTGCAACCGTTTTTCTGGCCGACAACGGGAGCAGATTAAAAAACGTCCTCAAAGCCTTTATAATCTGGAAGCACGTCCCAGCTACGGCCACCGCTTGATGTTTGAAAGACAGTTGATCGTCGAACTTGATACCCAAGTTACGAGCAGATGTGATTGTGTTTGGTGGGGCTTCTACATCAGCAGGCCAACACATTTTTGGGGAAAACAGGTTATGATTCCCAAATGGCAAGCTTTCTGTCTTTCCAGCATTACATTTTAAATGATTGTCAGTCATCCATTTAAATGTTGCAGCTAGACACTCCTTAAGATCTTCCTCGGCACCAGGCCGTTCCCTGTCCAACACCAGGATGAGTTGGGTTTCGTCAGCATATGATATTGTGCTGATCTGAAATGATGCGATCAGTTTCATCAGGGGTACCATGTACAGATTAAAAAGTACAGGATTTAGGCTTGAGCCCTGAGGGACCCCGGAGCTGACGACCTTTGCTTCAGACTGGTATTGACCCAACACTGTAACTTGGCATCTATTGCTGAGGAAATTCCTGAGCCATGCCAAGATCTGCCCTCCTACTCCTGCGGCAGCCAACCGGTCCACTAAGATGTTATGTGAGACCGTATCAAAGGCTGCCGACAGGTCGAGTAGGATTAGGACAGCCTTCTTTTCCTGGTCCATGGCCGCTCGTAGGGTCTCTGCTGTAAATAGCAGGGCGGTCTCGGTAGAGTGTTTAGACCGAAACCCTGACTGGTTGGGGTGGAGAATGTTGTTCTTCTCCAAAAAGCTCGTCAGTTGACTATTGACGAAGTTTTCCACCAGTTTGATATCCACGATTCAGAGGCCTCCTTTGCATAACAACTCAGGTATTTCTTGAGAGACTGATTTAACCTCTTGGTCTGGCCGTCAGGCTGCGGATGGAAACTCGTGGGTTAGGCCACCTCCACCCGTAACACCTTCCACCATGCCCTCCAAAACCGAGCAACAAATTGTGGTCCCCTGTCCGATACAATGACCTTAGGGAGGGCATGCAACCGGACCCCCTGTTGAAGTACCATTTGGGCTGTCTGAGCAGCAGCAGGCAAGTTTTTACATGGAAGAAAATGTCCAGATTTGGTTAAGCTGTCCACCACCACCAGAATCGCGTTACACCCTTGATCCATGGGTAACCCCACCACAAAATCGAGACTGATGGTCTGCCACGGGCAGGAAGGAGTGGGTAATGGCATCAGAAACCCCTTCGCTTTACAGGTCTCTCCCTTGGCCCGAGCACACGTGTCACATTGAGATACCCAGGTTTTCACATCCTTAGCCATATTTTCCCACCAGAAGGATCGCTGCAAGGATGAAAGCGTTTTCTAGCATCCTGGATGCCATGCCAACACCGCATTATGACACCAGTTGAATGCTTTCTGGCGCACTTCATGCTGTAGCAAATACAGTCGGTTACGATGTAACGGTATACCATGCTGTAGTGAGGGTTGCCCATCCTTCGTAACCCATTCTTGCCCTTGGGCTAAGGTGTAATGATTCTTTACCTGATCCAGGAATCTGTCCGCTGTGACAACACACAGAACCCTCTCGGGGGCACGATAGCCTCAGGGGCTGCCAGGCTCGTAGCTTCTTCTTCACTTTGTCTTGATAACGAGTCTGCTTTCCAGTTGTCAGAGCCAGGACGGAAGTTTATTACAAAGTTGTATTCCGCAAAGAACAAAGTCCATCGCATCTGTCTCTGTGATAGATGTCGGGCAGTTTTCATATATTGCAGATTGCGATGATCCGTTTATACCGTGACAGGATGTTGAGCCCCCCACAGGTAATGCCTCCACTCCTGGAAGGCTCGTTTGATCGCTAGTAGTTCTTTCTCTGCCCCCGTATATTTTATCTCGGCCTGATTCAGTTTTCGGGACAGGAAAGCCACTGGATGCAACTGTCCTGTCTCCCGTTCCCTTTGTGACAGGACTGCTCCTATAGTCAGGTCCGACGCCTCGGCCTCTACAATGAAAGGAACATCAACCTGAGGATGGCGTAGTATTGGTGCAGAACAGAAAGCCTCCTTGAGTTGTACAAACGCTGCAGTAGACTCCGGAGTCCAGACATAAGGAACACCTTTCCTCAACAACCTGGTTATTGGGGCTGCCAGCTGTGAAAAGTGCAAGATGAAACGCCTATAGTAGTTGGCGAACCCAAGGAAACGTTGTACCTCTCGCACATTCTTGGGGATAGGCCACTCTTGCACGGCTGCCACTTTCCTTTCCGCCATACTGAACCCCTGGGGACTCAAAATCACACCCAAGAATTCCACCTGCCGAACACTAAACTCACACTTACTTAACTTGCAATAAAGGTGGTTCTCTTGCAATCGTTGCAAGATCGCACACATGTGCTTAGAGTGCTGTGCAGGGGAAGCAGAATAGATGAGTATATCATCTATATACACGACCGCTATGCAGTCCAGATAGTCTTTCAGAACATCGTTCAGGAAATATTGGAACACCGCCGGGGCATTACACAGTCCGAACGGCATGACCAAATACTCGTACAGGCCATATTGTGTCTTGAACACGGTTTTCCACTCGTCACCTTGCCGTATATGGACCAGGTGGTAGGCCCCTCGAAGATCGAGGCGGGTGTAGATGTAGCCTCTCTCACCTGGTCCAACAACACGGGGATGAGCAGAAGCGGATACCGGTTCCTCACCGTATTCTTGTTCAGGACGCAATAATCTATGCAGGCTCTCAATTCCCCGTTGGCTTTAGCCATAAAGAAGAGCGGAGAGGCAGCCGGGGAGCGTGATGGTCGAATAAACCCCATGGCACTGTAGCGATCCAAATAGTCGCGTAGATGATAATTCTCCGGTTCGGAAAGGGCATAAACCCTACAGGAAGGTATGACTGCACCATCTACCAGGTCAATCCGACAGTCGTACTCACGATGGGGGGTAACCTTTTGGCCTTAACCTTGCTGAAAACATCCTGATATGCCACATACTCCGACGGTAGCACGGCCTCCTTTTCTGCCGCCATGGCCACCTGGTGGACCAGAACGAGAGTCAAAGCTATAGATCGGTGGTCCTTCATGCAATGCGACAAACACTCCCTAGACAGGAATTGTATAGTCTTTTGTCGCCAATCCATGGTAGGACTGTGTCGCCACAGCCACGGCATGCCCAGTATGAGCTCATACCGAGGAGCCTCGATGATATTGAGGACAATGCTTTCCACATGGTCTTGTGGATCCCCAGGAAGAGTCAGTTCTAGTGCTTCCGTGTGTTCAATAATAGGGCCCGACTTCAAAGGGGTGCCGTCCACGGCCAACACTGGTTCAGGTGTCTTGCTGCGCACTCGCGTCAACCCTAGCCGCTGTACCAAACCCTGATCAATGAAATTCCCCGTGGCTCCTGAATCGATCATGGACCGGACGGGATACGTTGTTTGATGGACTGTCAACTGCATATCCAAAATTATGTGCGATTCCGAATTCTTTTGTTCCGCTATAGCCAAAGAGGGTAACTGCCATCCAGCACCCCGTATCTCCTCTCGGTCACCGGCAGAGGACGGAAGACTCTTATCGGTGTCTCCCACCACACTCACAACCACCTTTTTCCCTGGAAAATAGGAGTTCCGTCTCTTAGGTTTCACCGGACAATCTCCAACATAATGCCCCTTCTTGCCACAGTAGAGACATAGACCCTGACCTCGGCGGCTCTCTCTTTCAGTCCTGGATAAGGGCGGTCTAACGGCCCCAATGTCCATCGGTTCCGGCCCTACATCTTTAGGAGCGGGCTGAGATCGGGTATCCAGTTCTCGTACCGGTGAAGGCTTCTCCCCCCTTTGTCCTACCCCATGCCTATCAGACATACGATGGTCAAGTCTTAGCGTGAGGTTGATGAGATCGATGCATGAGGTGGGTTGAGGATCAATTTGTGCCAACACATCTTTCATCTCCTCGCACAATCCCTGGTAATGTAAGGACATTAGTTTTTCCTCTGGCCAGGCGGTCTCGGCAACCAGGCGGTTGAACGCCGTCATATAGGATACTAGGTCCCTTTTGCCCTGCTTGAGCTCCAAAAGTTCTTCATCCGCACTAAAAGTGGTTGCCCGCCGGTGGAACACCCTCTCAAACTCCTTCCTAATATCTTCCCAGTTAGAAAGCAGTGGGTCATAGTTCCGTACCAAAGGAACCGCCCAATCGGCCGCATCCCCAGTGAGATACGATATCGCAAAAGCGACCCTAGAGAAATTAGTAGGGAATGACGCGGGTCGACAAGAGAAGTGTAATGCTATTTGCGTTAGAAAAGTCTGTATTTTATGAGGATCCCCCGAATACCTCTCCGGCGTGGGTAACGGAACCGGCGGGGGTACCGTGACGTGTATATGAGGGTTGGTTGGAGAGGCATCAAAAGTGTTGCGAGCCTGTCTATCCACCCTTTCCCTCAAAGCTGCGGTCTCAGCCTTGGAATCTGCCAGCTCCTGTTGTTCCAACACAAGAGCTTGCAGCACTTCATCCAAGGTTGCCATGTTTGCGAATCATCCAGACCAGGAAGAGCTGTATTTCGTGGGTATTGGATTCTGTCAGGTATTGCCAAGCTCTTCGGGATCTGGGTGATGCTCAAAGGGCCCACCTCCAGACCTCCCCAAGCTCGGTTCAAGCCTGTACCCAGAGCTTAGAGGTGGTCTGGTGAGGGAAAAAGTGTAAGGCCGGGATGGTGCGGGCTGGGAGGTATCAATCTGAAAAAACAAAGGAAGAACCCTTTACCACCACTCTAGGACACCTCTCTATTCTAGTATTCTCTATAAAAGTGTTACTCATACCTTGCTAAGAGTACCAGTGCGGAATAACCAACGCTGTCCCCTGACGCTCTTCTCGTGCGTGAAGCCCCTGAGAGATTCGACGCCTTACCGCCGGTCACCTCTGGAGTCTACAGTCTTACTGGGCTCCTCTGTTGGCAGCTAACAGGCTCCTCTCCTGAAAATAGAAGTGCTGCTCCATCGGAGGCTTCCCCCCGCCTACCTCCCTGAATACGGAAAGATAATAGCAAGCGTCCGTGTCTTCGCGCTCAAGACAGCGAAGCACCACAGCGCCACAGAGCGTGTCAGCCGACACACCCTCTCCTTCCATGAAACACTGGTTCAATGGTGGATGTGTCTTCGCGCCCAAGACAGAGAAGCACCACACACACCAGTAGGGAGGCCGCCTACTCGCTCCTCAGCAAAGGCGGTATGGATCCCGACCCAGCCGGAGTCAAACAAACAGATGTCCGTGTCTTCGCGACCGATCCTGCGAAGCACCACGGGCTGCAAGAGACTAACGGGCAGCCGCACCGTTAGCGCAACTCAAACAAACAAAATCCAATACAACCCGACTTCCGGGTTCAGACTGAATATGTAGATCCCGCCTCCATGCCGCCAGGACTTCTGGAACATGTAGTTCATCTATACTTAGGTAGGCGCAATGATCCGGGTTTCAGATCCTGACAGTTAGGGGGCTTATGTTGGCACTCTGAGCTAGCTGTCTACAGGCTAACATATCCTTTGGAGGTGTCTGGAATCAGTCTGGACACCAATCCCTTAGTTTATGTTGTCTAAACATGCAGATCCTATGTATTTTAAGGAACTATATGACAGTGGTTGACATGTAACATTAATTTCAACCTTTTTATCAATGGTTCAACTGAAGAATAAATAGTTTTTACCTCAACCTTAATCCAGGCAGTTATTTTTCACAAGTGATGTAGGTGCAACTCTTGCCTTTGCTCTATGGTGTTCTCACTGCTCTCTAATATCAGCCATGATCTTCACCCTACTGAAAATGTAAGTGTGCTCTATGAGCTACAGAGCACTCAAAACAATGTAAAGCAATCACTCATGAAGGATCATGTGTGCTGGATAGCAGGAGCAATTTTTGTTGCAGAGATTCTGGTCAGGAACAGAACTAAGCTTGAGACCATAGATTATCAGCATGCAGGAACTGTACCCCATCAGTACCTATAGAACAGAATCCGACTAGCTTATAGTGCCTCATCTGCCCACCTAACCATTCCAGAGAGGCAAGTGATTTGGCACCCCAGATCACAACATTCTCGATCCTTTATGGGATCGCTGTAGAATGGTCACTACCCTTTTGTTCATTACGCGTACCTGTCCACAATAAATAGAAGAGAGACACGAAAGAAACTTACAATATTTGTTTAAACTATCATGCTCTAATATCAATAGCTGCACCACAATTAGAAAACAGATGCAGATCAATAATGTAATTACCATAGTTAAAAGATCACATACAATAAAAAGCACTGTAATATTAGCTGACAGATTTGCATAAACCCACACTCACTACTAAAGCTAAGTGTTTATAGATTATAGATCACTGGGTGCAGGGGCAGACCCCATACCTTATCATAGTTGTTCTACATTCCAGACTACATCGCCTTCTCATCTCAGGACCATTGTTCTGTATGTCAGTCTTTGTTAGAATCCCAAAATGAGCCCCGACCTTGTCCAAAAAGCGATAAATAAATGGGACAATGCTAACAAGCAAAGTTTTACAACCCCTTACTAACCCAATACTAACAAGCAAAGTTTTACAACCCCTTCTTTCAGTAGAACAATCAAATGCTATCTTCTGCATTTTTCCCCCTGATCTTGCATATATATTAAAATATTTTTGCTATTACTTTTTTGCAACTTGAAATAACTCCAACCAACCCCTTTTTCTATTGATTTTTTATTTTTTAACACCTAAAGTCTCAGGTACCAATAGCTGTATTTGTGTTTTTATGGCTCAAACTGCAAGTTCCATAACGATGGAAACACAATAGAGTTACTCCACTAGTGATATTATCAAATACAATAAAATATGTTTTATTACATATAATTTGTATAAACAAGTTCCTAAGTACAGACAATTAAGCATAATATTTAATTTTGTGATATTTATTTTCCTGTGATTTATTTTTCCTGGATTTCTTTAAATATACGGAAAATATTTAAGATCTAAGTATCTTAGTTAAATACAGTATTATGGGTTGTCTCACTGTGTTTGTTTTGTTTTGTTTTGTTTAGTTCAATTGTTTATTGCACACTTGGCCAATTCTACCAAAGCCCCGCATCTATCGAGTTTTCCAAAATGGCCCCCTTGTTGAACCAAAAGAGGGCGGCCATTTTGTGAGGGTCCCGCTCTAGTCTTCCAGATAGATTTTCCTTTATACTCAACGTCCCCCAGCGAGACGGAATCATCCGGTCTCGACGGACTCCGAGTAGGTTTTCCGGCAGGGAGCTATGCCCGCACCAAGTAAGACTAACCTAACCTCCTCTTACAGGCACCATTGAGCTAGGGCGTTACTGTGTTTAATATACACAGCACGCCCCGGCAACCCCGGTAAGATCCGCGCCAGATGGTTTATTTTTCCCGCACAGAACCATTACACGGGCCTCCTTTCTTTCCTCGCTTGACCAAGAGGCTTAATACAGCCTTTAAGAAACGTATGTGATATCCCGCATGTTTGTTTTTCGTTTTTTGTTTATTTTATGTATTACTTCACGATCTGTACGTGTGACACTTTTCCTTTCCGGGTCTTTTTAAATCTTTTAATTGTTACAAATACCGCACACAAGTACGTTCTTTACAGGAATCCTGAAGCATGCGGTTTTCACGAGGGCAATTATATGTACATATGGTGTATATTAAAAGTTATTTTTCCTGAAATAGGCACAATACCGTGACAGTTCCAGGAAGCAATACATTACACGTTAATGGAGAATAGAGGCTCAATAACTTTTTAACTATATTATTTCTAAATTTATACCATAAGGAAAAGAGGAGACCCAGCAGACGGTGAGGCGCTGCACGCTAACCTTTTTCTTCTCTTTCACCTGCAGACACACAACTGAATTACTGTAGTGTTGTATGTATATGTTTCATATTATCTAAATGCTCATTGTTAGACATCACTTACACACCTTGGAGTGGTACTCACAGGGCTGGACCTTGTGATGTCCTGAAGAAGATCTGAGGGGTACAGCTCGAAACATGTTGGCACTCTACTAGGGTTCCGGTTTTCATTGTTTTACCGGATTGACCTAGAGACCCACCTCATTTTTAATATATCTACTAGGAGCAAGAATAAAAGTAATTCCGCCCACCAGTAAGGTATTTTTAACTCACACCAATCCACTCACTTTTTCCACTGCACCACACATAGTCCTCACTTACTAGTGCTCCTACGTAATTCGCAAGTCGCAGCATGCCTCAACCCGCACCGGGTTGGGATGGCCCCAATGATGAAGCATGTCACCGTGAGGAAACTCCAGTGAGTGAGGGGACTCAAGAAAAAGGATATCCTTCCCCTTTTTCAAGGTTACATCTATTATTAATAGTGATCTACCTCCACATCTAGGTTCTCTATCCGACATTTCGGATATTGTTGATACAGTTACATATCAGCACCCAGGGGCAAGAAGACGGGGTCCGAGTTGGTGGGGCAACCACCAGAGGAGCACTCCACTACCGAGGAACCTGCTGCTGGCCCCAGTAAGTCCTACAGTACTTTTATTAATAACAATTATATTTCCCTAACTTTTAACGCACCTTATTTTTTCCAAACTATTAATTACGCTTCCTCCTTATTCAATTTTTAACAAAAGCTTCTTTGATCTTCATTATTTGTTTTCCAAATTTTGGGTATCCCGCCTTTCAGTTCCTTCAAACTGCATCTGCTATGACTCTCTGTACTACTATTAGAATGTCTGTAGCTAAGCTTGCCCTTTTAGCCACTCTTTAGTTAAGGTTTTCTTTTGAAGGGGGGGCGCTAGAGGGCGCACAAGCTAATGGCCGCACTTTAGTGAGGCTCTGGCTGCCTGGTCAGAACTATCCTGCTTTTATCCTGTTAGCCTGCAGGTATTCACCTGAAACTTCCAGCGAGTGTGAGCCTCTCTATCCTGCCGCTCCTGTCCAAGTTTGGGGGCGATCCGACGTTCGGAGCTGGAATTAGCTGACCGAGAAATCTGACCGGGACGTACTGCTGCGGAGGGGCGGCGCAGGAGCCTGGGCACCGTGCCACGCGAGGTCGGGGCTCGCCACGAGGCAGGTAGGCTTCAGGGACGGAGTGACCTGCCCGGGGTGTGCGGGACCTGCCGGAGCTCGGCGTACAACAGCGGCGGTGAGTCTCCCCCCTCCTCTGGCCGCAACAACGTACAGGGGTGCTGGGCGGCGGACCTGAGACCTGCTAAGAGTGCAGGCGGAGACGTGAACTACCGCCTGGGCCGGGAGGTGTTTGACCGGGACCCCGGCATTGGACCGCGGATTGCCGGCGGTGCCCCCGATCCTTCTGTGAGCTCGCTGCTTCTGGGGGCTGGGGGTCGAGGAGCATCAAGAGGCCACTGGGGGTCACAGGTTCCCCCCACCCCCCACCACCCCCCAGTGCTTCTCGAGAACGGACCTTACTTACTCCTTTCCAGTGCACCGCTGCCCGCCACCCACACATCGTGGCCAGCTGAGGCCTCAGTCCCCCTCGTGTGCAGTATCGGCTAGCCTTGGTCACTGGAGCTGGGGACACGTCGAGGTGAGAGGATCACTCGGGCGCTGCTGGCCTGCTCCTCACACGGACGGCGCTGCCACAGGCGCAAACGCTGTATAGGGGGGCGCGAATGCACAAAGGATTGTCGAAGGGCAGTGAGCACCACACCGATCGCCTCTCGCCGGGCACCTCAGGCCCCTACAGGCAGTGCACAATGGGAAAGAACGACAATAGACAGCCTAAGCTCTCTTTTGAGCCAGCGGCCCCTAAGAAACAGCTGCATAACACGACTTACGCTGGCGGTGCCCACAAACCATCGGGCACTGAGCCCCCCTCCACGCCCATGGCCCCTGAGATGCGAGTAATGATGGAGGAGATGAGGCAGGGCTTCGCCACGATAGTGGACAAGGTGGACCGCCTGTCCTCAAGGATGGATGGGGTCGCACAGAAACTGGAGGTCCATGAGGAACGCCTGACGGAAGCGGAGCGACGTATCTCTGCCTCGGAGGACGCATCGGCATCCCATGATACGCGCCTCTCCAGAATGGACAACATTCTGCGAGTGATAGCGGCAAAGAATGAGGAGTTAGAGGCGAGGAGCAGGCGCAATAACATTCGCGTCACGGGTGTGCCGGAATCCACCAACACTGGCCGTATGGAGGAATATGTAGAGAAAATCCTCATCACTGCAGTGGGAAAGGAGGCCTTCTCCAGTCAATTTATCGTCGAAAGAGCGCACCGCTCTCTAGGTCCAAAGCCCAAGCCAGGGGCGCAGCCGCGGCCTATTATCGCCCGGTTGCTTAACTACCGCGACTGCGACACGGCACTACGGGCAGCGCGGATGAATCAAAACCTGTCTTGTGATGGCGTACACTTTTCAGTATACCCGGACTTTACGCCTCTGGTGCAGGAGCAGCTGAAGAAGTTTTTAGATGTAAAGAAAAAGCTAAGGGACATGCAGGTGGATTACGCACTCCTATACCCGGCACGACTCAGGGTGACCCATCTGGGTAAACAATATTTTTTCACAAATCCGCAGCAGGTGGAGGACTATATCAAGAAACTCCGCGCTACTAGAAGAGACAGACGAAACGAGGAGAATGGCGATGCGGACGGAGACCCAGTGGAGCATGCTAAAGACTGAGAATGCCTCTTTGCTACTGGTTGGTTGACCTCCTGTTGTTGTACTGACATTCGGTTTGAATCCTGTGGCCTGTCTCAGCCTTGGATGTCCTGACCTGGTTTGAGGAACTGGATTGCAGTCTCATTGCTGTGTGGACCGGATGTGGAAGGGCAGACAGGTCGTACACTGTGATCCAAGGTTGGGATTGTTATTGGAATGAACAGGATGGTGGCAATATTGGAGGAGGTGTGAGCAGCAGCTGATACATGGACGGGCTCACTTGACTTGACTGGCATCTTCTCCAACTGGGGAGGATGCCGTGAGAGACGTTGGTATGATGGACAGGCTCTAACCTGCAGGGGTAATGTATACCAGGCACCACCCCCCCTTCTCTGACTGTTCCCGTATGACATTTGCGGGGCGGGAGGAGATTACCGGGGTGTATTGGTGTGTACCTCTGATGCCCCCAGAAGGGGATTCCCCACACAGTTCTTCTATGGTTCTTGAGTACGGGGTTCGGGATGGGGGGAGGGGATATGGTACTGGCAAGTTTGGGTTGCTTCAGTGGGAGGGGGGAGGACTGGGAGCGAGGGAGTTGGGGTGCTGCATATGAGGGGTGGGGGGTGTATGACTGTTGGGGTATGTGTTGTTGAGCCTAGAGGCAGTTTTGCGGGAGATGTTCATGGCATGAATGCAGATGTTGGAGCTAGTGTGACTGTAAGCGTTACTGGATGGGAGTTGCAACTGTTCCGGACAGCGGAGAGACTTGTACTTGGTACGATACGAGTGAGGGCTGGCGACCTGGCCATGATCTTTTTTCAGGAGTACGATGGTGAGCATGGGTGATGACGCCTTGAATAACGTCTCAATATTGTCCTGGAATGTTCGAGGCCTTAATGACCCCAGAAAATGCAGAAATGTACTTGCATATTTAGATAGGCATCATGTGAAGATAGCGTTGCTTCAGGAAACCCACCTGAACCCGCGGAGCGACCCTAAATTTGCATGTAGATGGGCACTTGTGAGGGAGTTTTCCTCATATTCCACTTACTCGAGGGGTACAGTCATCCTGATCAATAAAGCACTGCCGTTCCAAAAGTTGGGAGCGAGGGTGGACACTGAGGGGAGGTATGTGATCCTTTGGGGCAGACTGGGCACTGATGTGATCATAATTGTGAATTGTTATGCGCCCAATATTTACACACCCGGTTGCTTCCTAGCATTGTGGGGTCATGTATTGGAGATCGAAGCCACACACATTATCTGGGGGGGGGACTTCAACCTGTCACTGACTCCTGGGGCAGATAGGTCAGATGGGAGTGGACAGTACAACACGAAAGCTCGAGACACACTTCAAGGTATACTGCATGAGGCAGGGCTAATAGATAGCTGGCGGCACACGCACCCCGCGTCTAGAGAAGGCACGCATTTCACGACACACGCACGCTCATGGGCGAGGATTGACTACTGCTTTATCTCGCGAGGCCTGGCTGGGGGTGTCGTTCAGGTGAAACATCTACCTCGTACCTACTCTGACCACTGCCCTGTTTTGGCTGTATTAGAGATGCCTGGATATGCCAGAGTGCGTCCGCCATGGCGGCTTTTCCCCTCTGCCCTGCTTGACCCTATCTTTAAGCATGAACTTGGTGAGGAGATAGAAGCTTTCTTCCCTAGAAATAAGGGGTCAGTCGATAAGGTGGAAACGATTTGGGAAGCCTTTAAGGTGACTGTAAGGGGCGTCACGATTGCTAAGAGTTGCGGTATACTTAGGGACATAGTGCGCACGTTGACTCAACTTGAATTGGAACTTAAAGCTCTAGAGGCGGAGATGGTCAGAAACCCTTGCCCTGACCTGGCGGAGGAATTTAGAACCAAGCTCTCGTCCTTTGAGGAGGAAGCTGCCAGGGAGGTGAAGTTCCGAGGCAAGTACTGGACGGCTAGGCGATATTGCGAGGGGGACCGGCCGGGAAAGGTACTCGCGGCGCTCACGAGGCATCAGCGCTATGCCACCCACATATTGGAAATCACTGATGGCAAGGGTGGGACCTACCAGGACACTAAAAGGATACAGGACACCTTCCTGCAGCACTACAAACGGTTATATACCAAGCAGCAGGAGGGCGACGTGGAGTTCGGGAACTTCCTAGACGACATAGCGCTGTGTTGGCTGAGCGACAGCGACAGGGCATTCCTGGGATGTCCTTTCGAACTAGATGAGATTAGGGAAGCTATCATGTCCCTCAGCAATGGCAAAGCTGTGAGGCTGGACGGCCTTCCAGCCGAATTCTACAAGTGTTACATCGACATCATGGCACCGGTGCTAAAGGAAGTCTTTGAAGAGTCGCTGGAGGTGGGGATACTACCAGGCTCAATGAGGGAGGTAGCGATCATCTCACTTCTGAAACCAGGGAAAAACCTGTTAGATACCGACGCCTATAGACCCCTTTCGCTGCTGAATTGCGACGCGAAAATACTTGCTAAAGTGTTAGCGACTAGGCTGTCCCTACTCATGACTACCCTGGTGCTACCAGACCAATCTGGCTTTTTGCCGGGGCGAGCCACATCGCATAACCTTCGCACACTGTTCTCCCTTATACCCACCATTGCGCCTGAGCTGCCTGTCGCTGCTGTGTTTTTGGACGCCACCAAAGCGTTCGATTCAGTGGAGTGGGGCTATCTTGATTAGAATGGGGTTCCCTCGGATATTCATCTCATGGGTGAAACTGCTCTACACTTCCCCAGTCGCCAGAGTCATCATAAATGGTGTGCTTTCTACACAGATGCCGATCACGAGAGGAACCAGGCAGGGCTGCCCCCTGTCGCCCCTGCTTTTTGCCTTGGCAATTGAGCCATTGGCATGCAGGATCCGGCAATTACATAAGGCCAGCGCCTTTAACTGTAACCAAAGGCAGATAGGAATTTCCCTGTATGCGGATGACGTTACACTGTATGTGCGGCACCCACAGCAAAACCTTAACCCACTTCTAAGAGAATTTATAGTATTTGGCGGCATATCCGGAGTGCACATTAATTGGAAGAAGTCGCAATTCTTTCCCCTCACGGCCTCGGTTGACCGATTCCCATTGGACTACCCCCTAGAGTGGTGCAGCTCGGAACTAAGATACCTGGGCATTGAGATATCGCTCAATAAAGAGGACACTATCCGGCTGAATTACGGAGTGGCTATTTCACAATTGACAGACAATGTGACTCGCTGGTTGGCCCTCCCGCTTTCGATGGCAGGCAGAGCCTCCCTGATTAAGATGGTCATCCTTCCGCGTTTCCTGTACCTTTTCCAGAACATTCCCTACTACACGGGGACCTATTTCTTTAAGAGACTGCGAAGTGAGCTACTTCGCCTCTTTTGGGGAGGTAAACAACCGTGACTTAGTTGGGCTGTTCTGACACAGCCGTACGACAAGGGCGGATTCGATGTGCCGGATCTTGAAGTGTACTATCTCAGTGCCCAGGCGCAGTATGCCTATCACTGGGTTAGCCACGCTCCCTTTATGCCGCAGGTTGCTGCCGAAGATTGGATAGTGCATCCGCTTCCGCTCAAAGGCATGCTCATGGGAGTGATTAGTGATGTCGAGACGCCCGCCACCACAGTTACTTGTACTATTGACTCCTGGAGGAGAGTGACTAAACTGCTTGGAGCTCCCATGCTTTATTCACCTGCAATGCCCCTTGCGTACCACCCGAGGCTATCACTGTTACTGGAAAATGGATTTCGGTCCATGTGTAAGCGCGTCCACCTTAGTACATGGGGTGATTTGTTCCAGGACGGGATATTCCGTACCAAAGATCAGATATTTCGGGATGGTCCCCCGACACCGATGGAGGTGTTTTACTATATTAGACTTCGTCAGGGTATGCGTGACATACTCCCCAGCTTCCCAGAGGAACCGGGGACAGTTTTGCCTTTGCATGTGGCGTCATGAATCATGCCAACAAAACAGCATCTGCAGCACACTTGAAGTTAAAAATGACCTGCAAAATACGCCCTTTTCTTCCTGACTCTGCCATCAAGACACTGGTTTCTGCCCTTGTCCTCTCCTCCCTGGATTACTGCAATGGGCTATTTCTCAATGCCCAAATCAGAGTAATTGCCAAACTTCAAACTATACAAAACGCAGCAGCTCGCCTCCTCACCGGCAAAACAAAGTTCGAACCCATTTCCAAAAGCATAAAAGATCTTCATTGGCTGACGGTACAAAAGAGAATTCACTTCAAAGCACTCTGTATAGTTTTCAAATCAATTAATAATCAAGGACCTCATTTTCTAAGAGAACAACTTCAAAGCTACAAACCCACAAGAGCCCTGCGATCAGCCACGCTCAGCCAATTGGTTGTCCCTCGTACCAAAACAGTCTCTTGGGGTGACCGACGCTTTTTGGTGGCAGCCCCCAGACTTTGGAACACCCTGCCTCTCAATATCAGACAAAGTGTCACACTGCTTCAGTTCCGCAAACTCTTGAAAACTTGGCTGTTCTCTCAGTAATCTTTTTCCATTTCGTCCTATCTGATTCCTTCACTCATGCCTCTATACTTTCTTTGTTAATAATGGTTTAGCGCCTTGACGCCCACGGGTATAAGCAGCGCTTTATAAATATTAAAAAAAAAAAAAAAAAAATAAAAAATGTGTTATTAGTGTCGGATGGGAGACACTTGGTGTCAAAACTGTATACTAACATCCGCGCGCAACGTCCACCGGCTGTGTCCAAGGCGCGGGATGACTGGAGTTCTGAACTAAATACTGAACTCACTGGCGAGCAGTGGAAGTATTGCTGCTCGGTCACGGCTAACATTTCGCCCAGCTATCGATTGAAAATCATTCACTACAAGTTTATACAGAGATATTATTACACGCCAGTCAGGAAGCTGCGATTTCACCTCTTAGAGGACGATAGGTGCGCACGGTGCCGCACGGAAGGCGCGGGCTTCCTTCATTTGGCCTGGGAGTGTAGAGCGATACAGGAATATTGGACGCAGGTACATGCTGCGCTCCAAGTCATGATTGCAGGCCCTATTCCACTGGACCCGGTGATTATGTTGATGGGGTATACCAAAGACATACCCAAGTCGGACCGTCGGTTTGTGGATCTTGCGCTGCTCCTCGCTAAAAGGAGGATCGCTTGCAGGTGGGGGAGAGGCAGGGCACCAAAGTTTAAAGAATGGCTGGACGACCTCACATACTGCCAAGACCAACATGGCATCTATGCAGACTTGCTGCCCGTCCGCTGTAGACCCAGAGATTTCTGGTCCCCTTTGCAGCTCTACTGGATGTCCCAGGCGACTCACAGTGATACCTCTGGGGATGAGGGTCAGTTAGCTGGTCCCTGAACGAATGGATGTTGTCTGATACACGTACACTACTACACATCGCCTAATGGGTGGGAACAGAGTCCCCCTGCTTGGACAGGGGCGGGATGCTTAATGTCGAAATGAGGATGAGGGCTTTGGGACACTCGCAGGTTATGTACTGCCATATACAGAACACACGTTTTTGGCCCTTCCGATATCCTACAATAGTAGACCAGTAGGGGGTATACATACACATTGGGTCCTGCGACTGGACACAGGTAGGGGTGGCCTCTGAATGGTTGGGCACTGGGCTCCGCCTTATGACAGTCATCACTCAGAGTACCTACACACTGAACGCTCACTCGGGTGACGTGAGAGTCCACCCTAGATGCCACACATACGACACACTAATATACACAAGGACACTGACGAACGCCTGGTAAAGATTGAGACAGCCGTGAGCCGTGGGTAATGTGACACCTCCCCTTCATGATATGCACTACACTTGTCTGCGAGGATATTGTACTCTCCCTACTCCTTACAACCCTGAGTATGTGGGAGATGTGCCCTAACACAGATGCCTTCACACTACCGACTACTGGGGGATATGTTGCTGTCCAGCCAAAATGTGATAAACCAGCCCACGTGAATGTACGCTTCTCAAATGACTGTACCACAGGTGTCATGCTTTATTGGATTGTTGATGCTGTAAATGTCATGTATCTCTGTTGACCGCAACAAATAAAGGTTTAAAAAAAAAATGTTTTCTTTTGAATAAAGCTGTGATAGAACAATAGCTGTAGCCACTGGGTCCACTCCTGTCCTTTGCGTTGTCCTCTTTAATCTCTAGGCTTTGCCAATTCCCACCAACAAAATGTGCAACCAGATGTTTGTCTAGTATTTTTTGTTAGGGTAGTAGTACATACTACTACTACTGTTGTGTTCATCTCTAAATAAGATATATGGCAGACTGCTGTAAGTGCCGGTGTTTCCATTGTATCATTTTCACCAATAACCACCCATGAGTTCACTCCTTCCTTCGTTGCCTTGGCTTTGGGTTTGACACAAACACCGCTGATGATTCTTGCTATCCACTATCCACCCATATTGTGTCGCCCACCCAGGCAGGCATCTTTTTTCACCTTCCACCCATCCTTCTACAACCCATGCATCTGATTCCTATCAGCCACCTGCATGCTGTTTCCAAAGTATCCTTCTCTGCTAGTCGTAGCCTTCTGAAAGTGATGTTGAGTTTACTTTAGTTTTGGATGCCTGCTCAAGTTCTGACAGTGAGAGTTGTGTATGTCTGCAGACAAAGGCGGTAGCCTTAAGACAGTGATGAGTTTCGGATTGGAAACAAAACAGAAGAGGGCTATATTCACGTACGTTGCACTTGTTATGGAGGGACTGTTAGAGGCTACATTATTGTACTATTCTCCATCTCCATCCAATGCCTGGCAAGATGAAAATGTATTTAGGGTGAGTCAGGAAGAAGGAGCAGGACTCTGAGGAGTGGAGTGGACAGTTAAATGCACAGACGTGCAACTCCAATAGGTAAATAAAAATAAGAGACGGTGGTGATGGATTTGTTGTAGTTTGATTTGAACCAGAAAGACAGATATACACACAAATAAAGGAAGGGAGAAAGTAACAATTTGAAAGCCTAGTTGTCAGGGAAGAGGAGCTCATCCTTAAACCCTGGTGATTCGGACAGAAGTAGGTCATGTAACCCACTACTTATGTCTTCGGAGTCGCTCTCTACTTCCTGCTGTGTTTCTGGTATTTTTTAGTTCGGTGGTATGAAGTGCTGATTCATTTCGATCATGGTTAACCTCTCCACGCTTTTGGGCGAGAGACTGGTCCTTTTCACAGTTACAAAGGCACCAGCAGCCCTGAAAACACGCTCAGAAGAGACACTTGCGACAGGGCAAGCCAGATACTTTATAGCCAGCCTGCTGAGCACTTGCCATTGGCTTCTTTTCCCATACCAATACACCAATGGGCTTTGCTCCATGAACACCTCTGTTGTGTCATCCAGATAGGCCTGGACCATCCGCTCAATGTTCAGTGGTGCTCCGATGTGCTTGGCCTCTTTTGACTTTGCACCAGCAACAGACTTACCCATCCCTTTCTGTAGAAACCAAGCAGCTACTTTTGTTGTTCATGACATAACCATTAAGTGGTATGTACTGCTCAAACAGATGATCAAGCATGTAATAATTTGAGTTCCAACGTGTTAGCACCTCCTGGATGAGTGCTTTGACTGGCATTTTATGGTCACATTGAATGACCCTTAGTTGCTCCTGGGCTTTAAAAGAATGGTTGAAATGTGTGCATATTCTTCTGCAGGTGGTCAGTAAGTTGCTGACTTTGCTTTAATTTTTCAGAAAGTCTTGAACAACAATGTTAATGCAGTGTGCCAAACACGGGACCCTGAAATAGCCAGCATTTTTAATGGCCTTAACTACATTACTGCCATTGTCCGTGGCAACAAAACCAATGTTAAGCCCTCTTGGTCACAGCTATTTAAAGACCTTGCTGTTAAACTCAACCAAAATGTTTGCAGCAGTATGAGATTTCTCCATAGCAAACATGGCTACAGTTGCATGTCTGCAAGTCTCCTTAAAAATATCAACAGTGTCAGCGCCTGCAGATAGCTTGTCTCTAACACCTGAAAAAGAGATCCAGTGTACAGGGATGCACATGTAATCAGTGGCCTGGCAACTGGTCCACATGTCTGTTTTCAGGTGGATAATATGAACAGCACTCTGATGTAAGGTTTTTCTAAGCAATTCCAGCACGTCGTGGTGTAGTGCTGGAACAACACCTCTGGCAAAATAGTAGCGGCTGGGAACCTTCCGTTTTGGGCAGATGGTTGACACAAATTCCAGAAAACCCACCCCTTCAACAAAAGAAAAAAAGGAGAAGGTTCAGTGCTAACATTCTTGCAAGCTTAGCATTGTACAAAAGTGCTATTGGGTGGTTGCGTTCGTACTTTCCCTCCTGCCTAGTAAACATGCTATGAATGGTACGCTGCGTGGTATTTCTTTCGGTTCGGCTCGACGCAGCACTTTGCATCGCAGACTTCACAGTACTCCTTGGTGTCTCCGGCTGACTCTTACTCTTGTGCCACTGAGATGTTGCTAATGCGTAGGACGGGGGCTTAATCACTGCAGTGCTGGGGACAGGGCTACTTTGTGTACCACTACCAGATAGAATGTCTCCCTCTTCTTCTTCTTCTTCCTGTTTCACCGTGAGTGGACCTTGTACTAGTTTATCCCCACTAACATCAATGGTTCCTGTTTTTATGCTACGAAGGTGGCTCCCACTTGATTGCGTGGTGTTTTTTCAAATGGGTCATTTGGCCTCCGGTACCATAGTTTGTACCAAGCCTACCACGACTAACAGAAGAATGACAAATGGAGCATGTAGCAATGTTCTTCTCCTTTACGCTAACCGTAAAGAAGTCCCACACTGGGGAGCTTAACTTTTGTCTCCTGCTAGAGGTGCCGCTTCCAATGGCGGATGAGGGTGTGTGTTGAATTTGACTATGTGGCTGCGCAGTAATACCACTACCTACTTCTGCTGAGGTGGTGCTTGTGCAGGATGTAGGACGCTGACGGCCCTTTGCTAATGTAAATATGGAAGCTGGAGGTCGTGTTAGTGTTGCCTGTGTTGGAGGTATGCGTGCTACATCCCTACTAGTCGCAGCCATTCTGTATAAAGTAAAAATGTTGGTCTCCATGTCCTCAGGGCCAGGAGTGATGCTTGTGATGACTGGGTCAGACTCATCATTATCATTATCCTGCTGTTCTACAATGACCTCCATAAGTGTGAGGCTTTCTGGAACCTTCCTTTTCCCTAGCCTGGTCTTGGGATGTGTCTCCCTCCCATGCTCAGGTTGTTGTGGCTCCCAAGTGAGATCTAGATCATCAGAAGGGAAGTTTGGCGAAGAACTCAATGGACTAACCCTCCTTTTCCTTGGTGGGGATTTGGAAGGAAATGGATCTCCTGCATGAGTGGCTTCCTCTTCTTCTTGCTCTGCATGAGGCTCAATTTCCTGAGCTGCCCCTACTTCAGGAGGAACAACAACTACTATTGCGGGCGATGGTTGCGGTTGTTGTTGTTGTTCACCACTTATCTGCTGTGTTCCCTCATGCGTTGATTGTGTACTACTTTGAGATAACGATAAGTTTAGGTCAGGCTCAGCATCACTGCTTTCCACCATTAGGTTGGCTACCTCTTCCACACTCATCTGCTTGGGCCTGGGTTGGTGTGTTGAGCCTACTGATGCAGAGGTGCTGGCCCCTGCTTGCACCCCGGACACTGCTGCTGCAGGCGTACTTTTTGGTTTCTCAAAAAAAGGTTTTGGGGTCAACACCAGACTTAAGTGTCACTTCCTTCTTCTGTTCTTCCTTCTTCTTCTCAGCAACTTTCTTGGTCTTGGAGGACCTGGTACCTGCTTTCTTTGGGCCCATCTTCTTCAGATGTCAGCAGCACTCAGTTGCACAAGTTGCAGAGATATCAGGTCAGGTCACATCACACGTCTCGTACAACAGAAGGACGTCTGTCTGGCAGTAAAACGGGCAATGAATGCTAACAGACACCTCCTCCTCAGTCATTTGTGCACCTACAAGCAAAGAAGGCAGAAGAACATCAGTCAAATGTGGAATTTGTTGAGCTTTAATTTTAATTACTAGTAGTGTTAGTACACTCAGTAAGAGTAAGAATAGCAAAGAACTAAAATACAAAGGTAGTTGAAGTGGATCTTTTTTATCCTTAATTTGTGCATCATGTCGGATGGATGCAGCATCATTGACCTGCAGCAGATAGCAATGGGGATGGAAACAGTAAGCCAACAGGAACAGTGGAAAGATACACAGGCCTATGTGGCAAAAACAAAACAGCACACTACTACTACCACCACCACGGCACCCAGCCACATGGTCACTCATGACAGGCACATGGGTAAAGCCCAGAAAACAATAAACTCAAGCAGGCCTATATCCCTATATGGCCAGACAAATGAGGATGCCTGTTACACATCACAGCTTAATGCAAAAAAGAAAATCCCTATGGCTAAAAAGGTTGGAAAGTTACACAACAACACATACAACAAAGGCATTTATTAACACACATCCAAAAAGTTAACTACACCCCAAACACCACATCTTGGAATTCAATCCAATGCCATCCATGCCCTAAATGATGTTAAATTCAACAGACAACATAGAAACAGCTACATCAAGCACCCCCGATGGATACCTTTGGGACTCTAGGCCTACTGGCAGAATAGGCCACAAGTTTGGAGGCCTATGGCAAAAGCAGAGTGGAAGGTCACACAAAATGGCCACCACCACATGGTCAGCCCAACCTCAAACAACAAAGTACATACAAAGGACAGTAACAGGAAGTTGAGGTCTCTGGGGAACTTCCTTCCTCTTTTTAAAAAAAATGACTCCATGCTCCAAAAACTACAACCAAATGACAACCTGAGGAGTTTTTTTTAGCAAAATGAACAAAATCATCATTTTCTAGAATGTTTTATGCAACTCGAGACATATTGCTCGCAAGATTGCAAATTTGGCCTGTTTGGCAGTGAGAACTGTACAAAAAGTCGTTATCGAGTGCCCGAACACGCAGTTTGAGCGCGCGAAGAAGGCAAAAACTGTAAGGTTGCGTTGTCGCACTGTGCAAAGTTACCAAACCTACGCGAGCTTAATTCCTAGGGTTACCTACTGGCAGAAAAAGCCATATTATTTACACACACCCAAAACCTGAAATTCCACACCAAAAACGACATTTTGCAAATTAATCCAAAGCTGTCCATGCCATATATGATGTTACACATTAAATGAACACCACAAAAACAGTTGATTAACTTTCATGCACCCATGATGACTCGAGTAGTACCTCTGGGCCTACTGCCAGAGTAGACCACACGCTTGGAGGCTTAAGGAAAAAGCACAGAGGCTGGTCACACAAAATGTCCACCACCACATGGCCAGTCACCCACAGAAAGTACATACAATAAACTCAAGCAGGCCTACACTATATGAACTCCTAGGGTTGCCTATTGGCTGAAAAGCCAATATTTAATTAACACACACACAAAAACTGAAATTCCACTCCAAAAAACACAGTTTGCAATTGAATCCAATGCCATCCATGATGTTTAAAAACTTGAAATTCAACAGACACCACAGAAACATGGTTAGACCCATGGGTACCTCTAGGCCTACTGGATGAAATTTCAAAGAAATACAACTTGGCCCCTCATGAAAGTACAGGCCTCCCTCAACAATAATTTTTAACAAGGATTGAAAAGCCCAGAAAACTGTAGGTAAAAAAAAAGCCCAAATCAAACAAACATGTACACCAATTCTCCAACTTACTTGTAAAAGAAAATTTCAAAACCAAAAGTCCTCAATAAATCCAATCAAATGATATGATGCAGCAGACATACACAAAAAGTGATCCTTCCGGCTCCAAAATCCAAAAGTGAACAGCACATAGACAAAGCACTGAGAGGAGCCTGGTGGACAGGAACAGGAAGTTGGAGACTCAGGGGCACTTCCTTACTCTCGAAAAAAAGAGTAGAAAAAAAGAGGACTCCTTGCACAAAAGACTACAGCCAAATCACAATCTGAGGGGTTTTTCTGAGCAAAATGATAATTTTCGAGAAGGTTTTATCATGCTCGAGAGATATTCCGTGCCAGATTGTAGTTTCTGCATGCTCGGAAACGCGATCTTACCAACACTACGCCGGAAGGAAGATTGCACGTCCTAATGACATGATCGCGCATCCAAATGACGTGATCATGTTCGCACAGTCTCGCGGGATTGTGCGGCCGGATTCCAAACCTCATGGCGCACGCGACCGGGAGAGAAAATCGAGAAGGCAAACGCAGAACCACGGTAAGCCGTTACCGCGCACGTGAGAACACTATTGAGTGCGCGAGGAAAAAAACAACTACGCTACGCTGTAGATTGCGAAGTATTCAACAACTTCGCGTTCACTGCGAAGCGCAAGGTTGACGCTACTTCGCAAACTCTGCAAGCGGAGCGTAGTTCACTGCCCAAGGTTAATTTACAGGGGTCAGAGCTAAAATATCTTAATTTTTTATTTTTAAAAAACTTGAGAGCCATACATCTAAACTGAGATCCTTGACATATGCCTTCCCTCTAAGATTCCTTCACTCACGTGTATATAGATCACTAATTGTTATGTCACTGTGTCACATTTATTTCACACTATGTCACTTTGCTCACTAATTTGAATTGTTGCGCCGTATTTTGTAAATTTTAATGCATATCTAAAGGTGTCAGCTGATGAGAACAAACAAAATCATGAAAGAAAAATAATTCAGCAATTAAAAATCATACTGACCCTTACCGGTGTTTGGTTTTGCACTCCTATGGCCTATCAGAGGTAGCATAATAAGTAGGAATGTTATGCTTATATTTCAGTTGAAGATAAATACATGATTTAAAGTAATTGTGTTCATACCCGACGGAACCATTGTTGAAACTATTGTTGACCATGTATGAGGGGAGGGTGACACAGCATAAATAGGGACTATAGATCTCGAACCATGGTGGTTGAGTTTGTTTGCCATTGTTATGTTATGTTATGTTATATTTATTTTTGTATAGCACACGGCTACTCAAAAAGAGTGTCCCGGCGCTTTAATAATAAAACCTGCAGCAGAATAACACAACACTGTGATAAAAGCAAAAATAGAAAAGAGAATCAGAAAAGAAATAGAGGAACAGCCTAGAGGGCAAACAGCCAAGTTTTGAGGCCTTTATGAATGCAAGTAAAACTAGTGGCTCCACGGAGTGTCAGCGGCAAGGTGTTCCACAGCTGTGGCGCCAGCAATCCAAAGGAGCGGCCTCCAATGCAAGCTCTCTTAACGCGTGGCACAACTGCCAAAAACAGAGATTCTGATCTGAGAGAGCGGGCCGGGTGATAAAAGGCAAGTCTTCTTTGGAGATACTTGGCTCCCACCGCGTGGAAAGCCTTGTAGGCCAGGGTTAATGCCTTAAAAGCGATCCGTTTGCGGATAGGGAGCCAATGTAAGGTCTGCAGAAGGCCAGCAACACTGGCTCGCCTGTTAAGGCCATGAATGGCCCTCGCGGCAGCGTTCTGCACCACTTGGAGCCACTGCAACAGGTACTCTGGCAGGCCCAGGTAAAGGACGTTGGCATAGTCCAACCTGGAACCGATCAGAGCCTGCACAGTCAGCTTCCTGTGTTCCTCAGACAGGAGAGGTAAAAACCTCCGCAGCATCTTCAGGAGGCCAAAACATGTGCCCGTCACCCCTAGGATCTGGGATCTCAACGTCAGACCCTTGTCCATCTTGACCCCTAAGTTCTTAGCTACTTGAGATGAACAGGACGGGGGGGACATGTTAATGGGCCACCAAGCTTGCCAGTCAGGATCCGACGCACACCCGAAGAAGAGTACCTCCGACTTATCCGGGTTGCACTTGAGGCTGTTCAGCTGGAACCATTTAAAAACAGCCCCAAGGCAATCCCGGATACTCTCTCCATCGAAGTCTCCTCCCCTCTTACAAGAAAAGAGGAGCTGGGTGTCGTCGGCATAGGATACGATCTGGGCCCCGAACGACTCCGCCAACGCCACCAGAGGGGTCATAAAGATGTTAAAGAGGGTCGGGCTCAGTATAGAGCCCTGCGGGACCCCAACTCCCAATGGCGGCATCACGGCAGAGTCTGGGGAGGCCCAGACCGTTTGTCGGCGACCAGCTAGAAAAGATGAAAACCAGCTGAACACCGTCCCCCTTAGGCCAATCTCATAGAGTCTTGCGAGAAGGCCCTCATGGGGGACGGTGTTGAAGGCCGCCGACAGATCCAACATGACCAGCATGGCTTTGCCCCCGGAGTCCAGAACCCCTTTAATGGCTTCTGACACTTCCAGGAGCGCGGTCTCTGTACTGAGGTTCGGGCGGAAGCCGGATTGAGTGGCATGCAGCATCTCATGTGTTTCCAGAAAATTGGAGAGCACAGTGTGTACGTGTTTCTCTACAATTTTCGTGAGAGCCGGCAGAAGAGAAATCGGTCTATAATTGACCGGAGCCTCAGGATCGAGACCAGGCTTCTTCAGCAATGGGATGACCATTGCCTGCTTCCAGACCTGCGGAACCAATCCCTGGCTCAGCGAAAGATTCAGGAGAGGATTCACAAGCGGATTTATGACTTCCGCCATTTTTGCCAAGAATTTGGCCGGGCAGGGGTCCAAGGGCGACCCAGATTTAAGATTGCCCATAAGCACTAAGGAGGCAGAGGCAGAGATAGATGGAAAAACGGCCAGCGTCGGGCCTAGCGGAGCCACGAGGCCAGAATCGTCCTCGGAGTTGATTCGCCCCATGGGCGCCCCCAGTGGAAAAGAGTCCTGGATAAGCTTAATCTTGCTTGTGAAGAAATTTGCTAGATCAGAGGCCCAGGACTTAGAGGGCATACCTTGGGATGCATTGGACCGAGGGGCCATAAATTCTCTGACTATGGTAAAAACATTGGTGTCCTGGGATTCGTACTACTATGGCTCTGCAAAGTAGGCCAAGTATAACGCTTTCTGTACTGACTAGCAGAGTTGCTATGGACAGCTGTCTAATTTGTCTCAGGGAGTTAGGGGTAGAGGAAATATTCAGAACGCAACAATTAATCAACAGGTACAATTACTTCAATGTCCAGCCCAGTGCCTCTCTTTTGCTAAATGCAGGTACTTTAATTGCACAGCAACACTAAATACTACACAATCCAATTATGCTAAAAAACAAGATTGTATCCCTGTCTGTTTCTTGAGGTAGTCCTCTGCACTCCCGCTATACTGTCTTCTCACACTTGGGTGATATATAGACACCATTGTCTCCAGTACCTAATGGCAGTGACATGGATTAGGCACAGGTGCAGATTATTAAAGTTAAACCCATTGGGTTTACAAGTGTATCTCAGGCAAATCTGCCTTACCCTGGGTTTACTTTAGGAAAAAAGATCTCAAGTCCATGCACTTGGCTTCCTCTAAGTACATCCTAGCCCATGTGTTCCAGTTGTGGAGTGAGCCTCGCAAGCTAGTTTTCACAGATTGGACAATGATACTGGTACAATCTACGATTGTGGTTGCTGGTCCCTGATGTTATTGTCCTGGGGTGGATGCAGTTTGGGTCCGGTGTTGCGGCCGGACCTTGCCAGCAGAGGGGGCCACTTTACCCAGTTAGGTACACAGCAACATGCAGGTACATCCTCCTAGGCATAGCGTTTTTCCTGCAGTGATGTCAAGCTTACAATGGAAAGGTGCACTCGTGGCCTTCCAGGCCAATCAGGCTTACGTGGTGAGGTGCAGTTGCAGCCTCTTGGAGTCACAGCCACAGTGGATACATCCATACCTGCTGAAGCAGTCTTTTAGACAGTTCTTGGGAAGGAACTGCACAGAGAGACTAGAAGAGAGAGTCTTCAAAATGTGTGTCAGTTCTGCCTTCACTTTCAAATTGTATATTCTTACTCCAACTTGACAGCCTCTTTTCCTGAATGGCCAGGCACACGCTCTTCTCTATCAACAGGCAGGCAGACTTTGAGGCACTAAGCAAACTCTCAACTCCTCCAGATTAAAATGCAGACTTAGGTGATTTCCCCTCACCTCTGAGGGACTAGCTGACAGACAGATACAGTAAGCCTCTGAGACAATAATCTGTTGTGTCTAGATTCAGTGGGAGTGACCTGGAGTCACAAGTTGCTGGTTGCTCTCAATTCCACTCTAGACCGCTGCACTACTGCTTGGAATTTTTCCAAAGGGAAGTTTCCAGGTTCTTTCACAATGCAGGTATGTCTATTTCTTGCTAAAGCATGAGCACATTACTGCTTTATTTGAAGAAATGACTGCAATCTTTCTCTTCGGCTTCAGTTCTTTGTTCAGTAATTGTGATGCCAGTACACAGCAGCAAGTTGCAAGCTGAGATGTTTTGAGATTTTGAAGATATTCTGGACCACAAGCCAAAAACTGGAACCTTTTCAGGTGAAGATCATTATAAAAAATGTTGTTTTCTGGACTCGGACGCAATTTAAATAGACTGTGCCCAACATAGCCACTGATCGTGTGACAGACCTTTATTATTGCTGGAATGCGCTCTTAAATTAACATGGCTATAGTCCTACAGAACAGGTGAGCTTACAGGCCAAGAACTCTCTTCTATTCAAGGGTTCAGTGAAATCTGCAGAAAAACGTATTGGCCCCTGGGCATTTCACTAAGCACTGGCATTTCCCTCATCAAATGCTTTTTCGCATTGGGCAAGACGTGTTGCTCTAGTAGGTATCTTACAGGTTGCAAGTTTGGCAGACACCAACCCTGGTTACACAAAAGCTCTTTGAGTACTCTGCAGAGCACACCGTTCCTTGATTAAGAAGTATTTGGGACTGGAGCAAACCAGAACAAAGTGGGGTGGTTTTTGTTCAAACTTTGTACATACACTTCCTTGACCAGGGATGTGAATCCACATTCTCAAACTAAGTATGGGCGCAAAATCCGTTCCGCTTCCGGATTTTGCGGATTTTCTGCAAGTTCGTATTCCGCGAATTCCCACGAATTTGCCGAAAATTCACGAATCCGCGAGCGGAACGGATCCGGGGGGCAAAAGTTCAAGCTTCAAGCTTGTAAATATTTTAGAATGGCGCCGGCAAGCTGCCAGCGCCATTCTAAAATAGTTACTAAGTTAGCTTCAACAGGAAGCATTAATAGAAGCAGGTGCTCGAGTTTAACTGAATTTGAGCACCTGCTTTATTTTATCTATTAGTGCTTCCTGATAAAGCTAACTTAGTAACTATTTTAGAATGCGCTTGCAGCTTGCCAGCGCCATTCTAAAATAAAATAGGAGAGGGGTGGAGGGCAGAAGGGCACAACAACGAGTGTGGCAGAGGGCAGATGGGCACAACAGCGAGTGGGGCAGGGGGCAGAAGGGCACAACAACAAGTGGGGCAGAGGGCAGAAGGGTAGAACAAAGAGTGGGGCAGAGGGCAGAATGGCACAACAACGAGTGGGGCAGAGGGCAGAATGGCACAAAAACGAGTGGGGCAGATGGCAGAAGGGCACAAAAATGAGTGGGGCAGAGGGCAGAATGGCACAAAAACGAGTGGGGCAGAGGGCAGAAGGGCACAAAAACGAGTGGGGCAGAGGGCAGAATGGCACAAAAACGAGTGGGGCAGAGGGCAGAAGGGCACAACAACGAGCGGTCTCGCACAAAAAAAACCCCGCGAACATGCAAAGCGCCCCGCAAACACACAAATCGCCTGCGAACTCACAAAAAAATCCGCAAATTCGCACAAATTTGCCAATTTTGCGGATCGCGAATTCGCAAATCCGCAAATTCGCGAATCGTAAATTCGCAAAAATTCGCAAAATTTGCCTATACTTAGAGAACTATTCTGTGGTAGTTCTCTTTTCAGTGTCCTTCTGAGTCTAATCTTCAGAGAGAGCCTATGTGTAAAGTGATGGTTCTCACAATTTATTAGCACCGGGCTGTTACTAAGCCGGAGCACCAATCACATGAGCACAGTGAACTGTGAGATATCCGCACCTAGTTGTCATCAGCCTTCCAGAAGCATTAATCAGGGACTGACAAAAGGGCTGACCTAACCTAGAAGCATCCTCACAACAGAAGCTGCAGTCCCGCACTTCACTCTTTTCCCTCACTAAGTGCCAATGCTCTGAACAAATTAATATGCACCCTATTTCTAATAAACATTTAATGGAATTTCTAAAGGTGTTCTCCATCATGTTTACTTCAGTACCCTTCAGCTACAGAGAGGGAGGCAATATACTTCCACTGTCTGGGGAATTTGTCCTCAACCTTCTACTTGTGGCATGCCAAATTAGGGGCATTCAAAATGGATCCCATTTTCTTCATCAACTAGACATGCTCACCCGTAGAGTCCTACTACTACATATATGCTACGCATACATAGCACATACTAATCAACGCAACATGCGCAAAGAATGTCAGTGTAAGGCTATCTTCATTCACGTAACAGCAGTACTTTACACAACAGTAGTCAGTAAACCACACTTTCACTGACACAGATAAAAAAAGGGTCTGATCACCCTCTAAATCACAAAACATGGTATGCTGCCACCACCACTACACTTAGTATCAGGATTGCAGTCCTCTCCCTGCTACAAGGCCATGGTTTGGGCACCCCTCTAGGACAGAGGATAGGAAATGAAACTCACATTGTCAGGGACAGGCCTCAACACCTCTACACGTTAGGTTGGTGTAATGCCAGGCTAAAAACAAATGTCAGGCACTCAGATAGAGGAACACACGTATACCATGCAGGGGACATTCCAGTCAAAACAACATGTATATAAGAAGATTGATTAAATGTTGTGGCAAGGAGATCCAAATTATGCCTAAATGATATGCAAATCATGCCATGAAGGTGATCTGGGAGGATATTATCAGATATTGCCACCAGAGTCGGTTGGATTGTCGCAGTGCTGGAAGGACCTCTGGTGTTGGGCCCCGCTGAAGGCCCAGGACGTCCCTTGGCTGAATCCACTACCGAAGAGAGCCCTTCAGACCACCTATACAAACCTCTGTCGCAAGCTGGAAGAAAACCAATAGCAGAACATAGTGAGTACTGCAAACATTTATTGAAATCCAATTCTTGTTGATGGAATGGCTTGTCACTTCATGTCTTCAGTTTGGTTTGTCATGTTCATATTTTAATGATGCCTAGTTAGTATGTACAAAGTGTTAAAATAATCAAGTTAGTAAAAACGTATGCATACTTTAATGTATACCATTTTTATGTCTTCAAGCACAACATACTGTATGCTAATGATTTCCCTTTGTGATGTTCAAAAATCCCATATGGAGAATGCCTCTATCTTCAGAGGTCAGTTTAGACACTGATCATATGCACTCTGCACATAGCATGTAAAACACTTAGAAAATGTGGAAATCACACATAGATGATGTAATGGTTTTGTGCAAAGCATGTGCACTTCTAGGTAGCAACGGTTCAATGTGGAGAAATGTGTACCACCTATTTATAATATAATGTACTCACCTCTGAGTATGACAATATGACTTGAGGAAGTATAGCCATTTCATTTGTGAACATGAATTTTGAAAATGGTGATAATTTAGTTATGTAGGATTGGGGAACACCATGTGCTCTGCCTACTCCTTTGTTGGCTAATGTATATACATAATTTTTAATGTTCGATTATTTAAAACCTTACAATATGTTAAAAATAAGAATTCATATTATAACAGATACATTTAAAGTAAAAACATACTTTTAGAATTAAAACATAATTATTATACAAATTGAAAATGTCCACATTTTCAAAATATTGCTAATCTGAGTAGTGCAAAAATTATTGTACAGATTAATTGTTAATCACGTCCTATGCTTTATCCTTGATCAAATCATCGGGGGTTAATTTCATTATTATCATTAGTATACATTTTACAAATATAGGGGTAAAAACTATGTTGTTTGAATTTAGACACCATATAAGAGCTTGTCTGCAAGTCCAAATCCCGTGAATAGTAAAATGCCACTTAAGTGTTGTTCTTTCTTCCTGCAATTTTGATCATATGCAAAGCAAATGGATAACTTTCTCTTCTCCTGTATTACATGATCTTTATTTGTTCTGTTGTATGCATCCATGGAATTGCATGACATTATCCTGGGGAAAGGCCAAATCAAGCTTTTTAAAAGATATTTTTCAGCTTTAAGGACCTGTGTGTTTCTAAATATGAATGTGCCTTAATGGATTTGTACTCATTCATTAGTGCCCATGCATACGTTCTCTTTGCAAGGGATTCTTTATCTTTATGCAATGATAGTTGTTTATTTATTTTATTATTACTTTTTTCAGAAGACTCTTTTGTTATAGGCATATCCCAAATTGCATGTGTTGAGTATTCATCTAGGGCAACTTGTAAATACTTCCAAGATTGTGATTTCCGGTTTCTTTGTATATCCTTCCATAACAATTTGCACAATTAGTTAGAGTTATCTAATTTAAATATTTTCCACACTTCTATAAATTGACCTTTCCTAGCAATCAGCTGATTTGATAGTCCAAATTCCATTCTAATTTGGGCAGATGATGCACTATGTGGAAGGTGGCAAAGTGATTTGAAGATTTTAGTCACTGCATTATTAATGGTTATAGCATCTTTACCGCTGCACAGTACTTAACTACATTTTGTCAGACATGGTAATAATTTTGCAGATACCACTTTTAAGAGATAACTAGGTCCGCCTAAGGACTTCAACCTTATGTGGGTGGAATGATCCTTTGTTGTCAAAAAGTACTCCCAAACATTCATATGTTCTTACGTTCTCTAAATGAAAGCCTTGAAAATACCATTTGTGCTCATACTTTGTCACTGTGTTTTGAGGACTTCAATTATTTTTGTCTGAGTCTCATTTATAACCATGCCGTTTGCTAGGGCGTAACTTGATATCCTAATAATCAGACATTGTAACCCTACCATTGTTTGACTTAATAGGATAACATTGTCTGCATATAATAGGTTTGATATAAGACTACCAGCTTATTTTGGTGGATAAGATTTATCTCTTTCATGGCTTGTGATAAATCTGATAAAAACATGTTAAAAGCGCAATGGGTGAGTGTATATCCTTACTTTAAGCCAGTGTTTGTTGAATTGTTTTTGAGACACAATAACTGTCACCTTGTCGTACTCTAACCCAAGTATTTGAATATAGTAATTGGATTGGTTTCAGAGGTCAAGATGGTATTCCTTGCTTCTTCAGTTTTTCCCAAAGCAGCTGCCTGTGCACACAATCAAAGGCTGATCAAAAATTTATGAAGCATAGATATAATTGTTGTTTCTTTAGTAGGTATTTGTCTATTAAAACTGACAGTACTAATATATTTGTCACAATTCCCAGGACTTGTATAAAACCAGTTTGATTAGGCGGAGTTTTCTGCTTTTCAGTAGATAGTCTGAATAGTAGAACTTGTGCAAAAAGTTTGGCATCTGTGTCTTGTAAAGTAATTAATCAACAGTTACCTGGGAGGGCCTGTCTCCTTTCTTGTATATAGGTGATATTAACAATCCCTTCCACGCTTCTGGTATTGATGATGACTCAAGATCATTCTTGAATACCTTCGTAAGATATTCTGCACCTTGGGTGTTCCACTTCATTAGAAGATGGAAAAAAATGGCCAGTATTGAACCTGGTAGGAGGATAATCAGGGGAGAGAACTAGGTTGCCTGAAGGATTAAGGGAGGGGTGGTGCTTGGATGTTGGCCCATGGGCATGGCATAGGAGTTTATCTTACCTGCCATTTCTGTGGATGCTAACTGTCAGTATGGGTCCTGTGACATCAGCTGCTGACCAATGCTACCTGAAGATGTCTGTTGACATGACCTATCATACAGCAGCTGTGTAAAAGAATGAAAAACTTTAGACATGACACTGTGGCTATAGCCAACTGTAATAGGAGTGACAACTTGTGTTGATGCTGATAAATGTCCACTGGAGATATGGCATATTCTTTTCATATAGACAAATTGATGAATGGACAGACATTTGTTTGAGATGAGAGAAGGGACGAATGAGATTCATATGGATATACATAGTAGCAGATGGACAGACAGACTCACCTCACTCATGGACAGCAGAGGGTCTTTTTGCTGCTTGCAATATGTTCACAGATGTGAGCCCCTGGATGGATCCCAGTAAGGACACTAGGGTACGTTGAGTCACTGAAACTGCGAAGAAAGACACATGCAGAGTATTGGAGTGTCACAATTCTTACATTATTTGGGTATGGTTACAAGTCAGTGTTATCCAGTAACTGAATATCTAAAAAATTATTGGTGACAGCTACTGAGTAAATGGGTTCATTTTGAGGCAGTCATTGAACATTCAACATTGATAGGTACATGAAAATGGAAGGACATATTACTCTATGATTGTCTGCTTTGGTGACATTGGTAGATTCAAGGAGTAGCAAGAGACATATACCTTCAAATACCAATATAATAGCACATTTGCAAGGTGTATGTTGTTGTGCACTAACGACACAGACATCACATCTTTTATTTCAGCCATAACATATGTTGGTGAGACATGCTGAACATGGGGTCCTTTTCATTTGCAGTTTTGCTATCCCCACAAATGTGCAGGTAAAGAAATGCATAGGCAATTACCGATTTACAAGGACGTTGAATTTCCAGGTACTGTGGTTAGTCCACATGGGAGTGCAGAACAGTGAAACTGGTGGCAGGTGACGAAGAGCCTGGCCATAAGAGCTGCAAAAGAAACAGACGCATGCTGTAGACGTCCATATTTGAGGTCTATCTACTGCCACTTTCCTTTTGGGGTGAGGCCATTGCCTCAGCACATGGAAACAAGATATATTTATGGGAATTTAAGGCATGACAGTCCTTGTTGGACACTTCTCATTTCTGTGGTTACATACAAAGGGCGGAGAGCGAATAAGGGGACCAAGATACACACATCCTCAATTAATGTCCACAAACATGTATCTGGTACCCTAACATTAATTATGGAACACATATATAAACATTTTCAGATTTAGAGTATATCTACGTTATCTTTGCTCAAAAGGGCGAAGGTGCATCCTAGTCACATCAATAAAACCAGGGTCTTTGTGTAATGCATATCCTTGGTATGTTGTATCCTCAACATATTTCTGCTCATGTTTGTTAGCCTATATGGATCCCAGAAATTCAAGAACTTCCGCCCCATCTCTCTCCTTCCCTTCCCGGCCAAAGTCATTTAGAAGACCGTCAATAAACAGCTGACTGCTTTCCTCGAGGCAAACAACTCACTCGACCCATCCCAGTCCAGATTCTGAGCCAACCACAGCACCGAGACTGCCCTCATAGCAGCCACCGACGACATCAGGACCCTGATGGACAACGGAGAAACAACCGCCCTCATCCTCCTGGACCTCTCGCAGCCTTCGATACCATATGCCATCGCACCCTAATAACCCTCCTCTACAACACTGGGATCCAAGGAAAGGCCCTGGACTGGATCACCTTGTTCCTCTCCGACAGAACCCAGAGAGTCCTCCTCTCTCCTTTCCGCTCAGAAGCCACCGAGATCATCTGCGGCATCCCCCAAGGCTCCTCGCTCAGCCCAACACTCTTCAATATCTACATGAGCCCCCTCGCCGCCATCGCACGCAAACACAACATCAACATCATCTCCAACGCCGACGACACCCAGCTGATACTCTCCCTCACCAAAGACCCAGCCACCGCCAAAACCAACCTACAGGAAGGAATGAAAGACATCGCAGAATGGATGAAGCTCAGCCACCTGAAGCTGAACTCAGACAAGACGGAGGTCCTCATCCTTGGACAATCCCCATCTGCCTGGGACGACTCCTGCTGGCCAGCAGCTCTGGGCTCCGCGCCGACACCCTCGGACCACGCACGCAGCCTGGGATTTATCCTGGACTCCTCCCTCACGATGACCAAGCAAGTCAACGCTGTCTCGTCATCATGTTTCAACACCCTGTGCATGCTCCGAAAGATCTTCCGGTGGATCCCCACCAAAACCAGAAAGACGGTCACCCAGGTCCTCGTCACCAGCCGACTGGACTACGGAAACGCCCTATACGCTGGAACCACCGTCAAACTACAGAAACTACTACAACGCATACAGAACGCCTCCTCATGACTCATCCATGACATCCCTCGCCACAGCCACATATCTGCCCACCTGAGAAACCTGCACTGGCTCCCTGTGAACAAGAGGATCACATTCAGGCTCCTCACCCACGCACACAAAGCGCTCCACGACATAGGCCCAGAATACCTCAACAACCGCCTCTTGTTCTACACTCCTTCCCGCCAGCCCCGCTCCGCCAGCCTCGCCCTCGCCACTGTTCCACGGATTCGCAGAACCACCGCCGGAGGAAGGTCATTCTCCTACCTGGCAGCCAAAACATGGAACTCCCTCCCTGCACACCTACGAATGACCCAGGACCACCACACCTTCAGGAAAAACCTCAAGACCTGGCTTTTCGACAGTAGCAGCACCCTTCCCCCCTCTCAGTGCCTTGAGACCTTCACGGGTGAGTAGCGCGCTCTATGAATGTTTCTGATTGATTGATTGATTGATTAATTGATCAGTATGGGAGTCCCTTCAAATAGGTCTCATACTGATTCCCTAGAATTCCCTAACATTACCTCTTAGCTCAAGTCACAGTAGATAAAAGAATAAAAATCTTATTTCGTGCTAGGTTTTCACACTTCAACAGAATACCTAATGACAAATCACATATTTTTAATCAATATTAAACTCCATAGCCGTCAACATCAAACATGAGCGATAAGTAACCCAACACATGTGATCACTGTGAATACACATAAGTTCCTCCTAAAACACAACAAAGAGCAAACAGTATTAGAGACTAGATGTACTAAGCATTTTTGGTGTCTCAAATGGCCCAATACACAGATTCAGGCCATTTGCGATTGCAAAAGAGCATTTCCAAATGAACAAAGCCCTAATTGCTATTCTGTAACCTGTTACCAAATCACAATTTGGGTTCGGAATCAGTATTTAGAAGGGGTGTGTTTAGGACATCTCTTCCAAATACTGAATCGCATTGGTAAGTACGAATATTTTGCAATCAAAATCTGATTGCAAAACATTCACACTTTACAATCAACTCAAAGTTGGTGGTAACTCATTCACAAATGCGACGGGTCCCCCAAGGATCAGTTCTCCTTTGAGAACGGTTGAAGAAATATTTTTTAGGAGGACTACTGCCTACTATTAAAAAAAGAAACTTAAATGTTTCATTTTTTTTCTAAATGAATCCCGTTTTCCTTTAAGAGAATCGGCCGGGTTTAGAAAAAAAAGATTGCTTTATTTAAAATCAAACACAGACATGTTGGTCTGCTGACCCCTGCAGGTCATCATCCCTGTGATGGCAGCAAATCGTAGTGGGTCCCAATTTGCGGCCTATCTCATTAATATTCATGAGGTAGATCTATTTGCGACCCACTGTGAGTCACTATTTAGGGTATAGTGGATACGTAACCCATTTGTACATTAGTAATAGCGATTACCAAATAGTGAATTGCAAACTTTGCTATATGGTAATCTCTATTACTATTGCTTGGACATTTAGCCCTAGGTCCCTTCCAATAATAAAGATGTAGGCAGTCTGTGAATGCCCCCTCCGTTCAGCTCATCTAACATTAAGTGCAACAGAGCCACCTGGCTCAATAGGGCCACATGTTGGGTACCTAATAAATTCAAGGGTAGAGAGGAGCTTAGTGGATGAAGTCCAATTTAAAAGAGACCTTAGAATGTGGGGGTTGTTGCATCTTCTTAATCGTTCTGATTATCTCTTACCTCTTTGACAGGCACCAGGCGCCTTTTGTGAGTCAATCTGCCAAATAATGCCCCCTTGAAGCAGCGACTACCATATATGCGCCGGGACACCTCCCTTGGAGGTAGCTGTTTGCGCTCTATAAATGGCTGTATTATTATTATTATTATTATTAATATTATTATTATATGCTCAGGAACTAACACGGAACATCTACTTTGGTATGTCATTCTGTTGACACATAGGTGTGTCATGACGTGACGTGGCCTCACCGGCAGGTGCTTCAGCAAGAAGGTAGAGGCAAAAACAAACTACAATAAACTCTTCTTTTGTCCTCTCTTGAGGTAGGACTTCAATAAATGATAAAAACATAGGTTTTTGAAAGGAGCTGTCTAAACACTGTTTTTTGCAAAGCAAATCAACTGCACTAATTTAAATTTAAGTAAAAGTTTATAAGAGAAAATCATATTTTTGATAAAGAACAGGACATATACAAAAGATACAATTTTCGCATAGGTGAGACACAAGGGAAGTGAAACAAGGGTGTTTTACACATACATAACATCACAGTTGTGAAAGAGGTAGGTGCAGCGGCCAGGGTGCCTGACTCCAGACCACTGGTTTCATGGTTTGATCCCCAGCGCCGCTGGCAGGTTAGCCCAGCAACATGTGACTCTGAGCAATTGCTTGCTAAATCTTTCCGACGACCCCCAGCGCCGGGACACCTCTCCGGAGGTAGCTATGCGCTTTACAGATGCTGGTATTTCATATAACTAATACTTCATATATATCAAATAATACATTTAGGCACAGCGTGGAATTCATGGTGAAACCACCCTTAACAAGACCTAGAATTTATCCTTTAATGTGTGATGGTCAGGTTGGGCTACAACGCTTGATTTATAAATATACATCAACGGTTTGACCCTTCTAGATTGTGTGCGAATAAAGAAACATCAACATGGGGTCTTCATCAGGACAAAAAAATATCTGTGTATTGCCTGCATAGGAGCATAAATGAGTGTATTTTAAATTCTGTGTTTAGACAGTGGATTAATGTAGTGATACAGATGAGGACGCTAGTTCTATGCTCACCTTGTGTGTTGATTCCAAATGAATATAAAAGAGTGAACCTTGCAGACAGTGCTAGGCAAACTGCATATATATTATACAGATGGAGTCCTCCTATCAAAAATATATATTAGTAAACACCTTATTATGGTGTTGCCAAGAAATAAATATAAATTACATAGCTTAAAGCCTATCCAAGAATGTAGGAGTTTATACTTTCCCCGAAATGATCTCAGTGGTAATTATTCATGACGAAAGGCACAGCATTCTCGCAAAGAAACTACAATAATACACAATTCACCCAATAATAAGTGCTTATGGCCATCTTAGTAGAGTTGAAAAAAGTTGTTTAAGGAAACACATAATTAATTCCACTAACCTCTGGCGTTGTGTGCACAGGGTCATCTGTGTATTCACATTCATCAGTAGTCAAACATTTCTAGAATCATTAGGGGCCTGTAGCCTTCATAAAAACAATTAGGCAATGCCCAGGTGCAACCTTGGACCCTGTAGAAAATGGATGGAATAAAGTCTCAGTCATAACGTCAAGTTATATTTGGGAAAAAGTGTGCCCGTTATCACTGAACTCACCTTTGGCAGCATGCGCTCAGAGCATATTGGAGAGGCGTCCTCCTGTGGTGGAAAAACGCTCTCATTGAAATAGCTTCAGACGAGGATCACCAACGTCCAGCTGGCATCCTTGTGCACGGCAAGCACATTAGGAGTGCAAATTCCTAGCGCTTGTCATGGCTGCGAGAGAGGCGGCGAGGCTGAAAAGTATCAGCGCGCCTCTCCGTGTCCAGCTAGGGACCGTGTACCTAGCTTAGGAGAACGTTCATCGCAAATGGATTACTGAATAGACATAAAATGCCAATCTTACATGGTTACATGCCAACCCCAAATCTTGTGCATTCCATTTTAAGCAAGCAATTGTTTTTAATGGCATCTTTATAAGCAATACTAATAGCGATTACCAAATAGCGATGTTTGCAAATCGCTATTTGGTAATCGCTAATACTAATGTACAAAGGGGTTATTTATCCCCTATACCCTAAATAATGATTCACAGTGGGCCGCAAATAGATCTACCTCATGAATATTAATAAGGTATGTTGCGAATTGTGACCCACTACGATTTGCTGCCATCACAGGGATGTGACCTGCAGGGGTCAGCAGACCAACATGTCTTTGTTTGCTTTTAAATAAAGCAATCTTTTTTTTTCTTCTATACCCAGCCCATCCCCTTGAAGGAAAACGGGATTCATTTAGAAGATAAATGAAACATTTAAGTTTCATTTTTTAATAGAATGTAGTAGTCCTCCTAAAAAGTATTTCTTCAAACATTCTCTAAGGGAAAGTGGTCCTTAGAGGACCCCTTCACATTTGCTAATGGGTTCCCACCAACTTTCAGTTGGCTGTAAAGTGTGAATGTTTTGAGATCACATTTCGAAGTGTGGCTCAATGGTTAGAGCGGCAGACTCTGATGCAGAGGGCTAGCTCAGGACCAGTGTTCAAATCCCCGCCTTGGCGGTTCTTGGGCTCAAAAAATTCCATCGACTCGATAATTCTTGCCTTGATGCCTATTCCAATCATGGAGTCCCACTCTGCAACTCTGGGCAATAGCTTGCTTAATCTCCACAACGGCCCCCACAACGCTAAGGATGCCTGGCCTCCACCTTGGGGGTGCCCAGGAGTGGACGCCTCACAGGGAAAGCCAGGATGGGTTCCACAGCGGTATTCGTACAAGTGCCTTGAGACCCTTGCGGGTGAGTAGTGCGCTATACAAGTATACATTTCGATTGCAAAATATTAGTACGTTTTGTCGACAACTAGGCTAGACATATGTTGTGGTACTTAGCGTATATGTTAGGAAAGAGTGTTCAAGTAGACATATCTTTTCCAAGTTGCAACTGAATACTCTTAATCGGAGGTTGATACATTATTTATAGATTATAGATTAAGATCATTAAGCAATTCTGCTTTCATATAGGCCTAAACATGAGGCTCATAACAAAGTAATTAGTGGAGTTTTTGCCCATAATTAGAATTCCTTTATTATTGGCCCAATTCAATGTCATCATTGAAACCATGAGCTTTTCTCATAGTTATAGTTATATGAAACATAGTTGGCTGGGTGTTAGGAATGTATGACTTTCCAAGGCATACATTTACAATGCATACCTTTACAAAACAGTTTTCCATTATATCACATTATAATACGTCTACAACGCATACCATTACAATGCAATGCATACATTTACATTGCATTTAAGGTAAGTGTTGGATAGTATAGGGGTAATAATTACTATTCCAGCTCCAGTGAGTGCAACAGTAGGGTAAGTGTTGGCTGGTGTAGGGGTAAAATGTATATTCTAACTCCAGTGAGTGCGGCAGTGGGGTACGTGTTGGATAGTGTAGGGGTAAACACTATTATTCTAACTCTAGTGAGTGCAACAGTAGGGAAAGTGTTGGGTAGTGTAAGGGTACTATGCGTTGTAATGGTATGTGTTGTAATGACTTGCGATGTAATGCCTGCGTTGTAGTGACATGCATTGTAATGACATGCGTTGTAGTGACATGCAATGTAATGGCTGCGTTGTAATGACATGGGATCAAAAATATGTTGTGATGCAATGACTGCTATGTAAAGGTAGTGCGATGTAATGACTGGGCTGTAAAGGTTGTTTCCCAGGTGTTAGTAACGATGTTTGATGCTAATTCAAGTTGGGGCCTAATACAGAAGTTGGTGGTTCTGCTACATCAGTTACCTGTAGTGTTGCAGGCATGGTGACTGTAGAAGTTATATAAAAGAAATCACAAGCGCATATATTTCATGCAAAAATAGCCAGCAGGCATTCAAAATAAGCAAGGCAATTGCTGTTTCCAAGGACGAGAGTTTTGCCAAAATCAGCATCAAATGCAAAAATCGATACATTTTCATGCAATATTTATAGGCTTTTTTTCTCAATACGAGTGAATGGAAATGAAAACAGGTGATAAAAGAAACTTAGAGACAGACACTAAAGCGCAAGTGCCAAACATTTCTTGTGAGAAAAATGTGGCAAGAACTTGAGTAGAACTGATACACCTAACACCAGCAAGGTCTGACTTTACTATCTTCTAAAATCCTTGCTTTCTTGTACCATATTCAGAACGAGGCTACGCTTTGCTTGAATGGTTCAGTAAAAATCTGTACAGTACTACACAGGATAACATGATGGAAATTCATTTAAAAAGTGGGATTTAGGTCATATGTGCATGTAAATTCATTTTCTAAGCTTTAAGGTGTCAGCATTAATATAGTAACTGTTCACTCTGCATGGGGGCACATTATGTGCTGGTGACAGATGTGGTATGTCTGCCTTTATAAGAAGGGGTCTGGTGTTTTGTCAGACAGTAGGCATACATTTGTATTAAGGAGCTAGCGGTGACATAGAAGTGTGTTAATATTCTTTGGCCTGATATAGGGATTCCCTGTAACAAGCAGACCATACAGCAGGTCAGGCCTCATGGTAGAGAGAACACACCCATCAAAGGGGAGAAATAACGTCAGGATCAAGGTCCTCCACCACAGACGCCTGTGCCAAAGGCAACGTGTCCTTCCTGCTTTCTCTCCTCTTGTCATTTCTCAGGGGCGGCTTTAGGCATGTACAAGCTGTGCACCTGCACAGGGCCACCAAACCCCAGGGGCCACCACGCCAATATATATCCTTAATATATTAATCTTTTGAGGATGGATACATATTTGCGTTCCACTTTAAAACACACTGACCCCCCTCTTCACTGGCCTCCGTGCTCTGCCCCGCCCGGATCCCCTCTTCCGGGGCCCCCTCCCTACACTCCCTGCCCAGGGCCACCATGAGCCTAGAGAGGCCCCTACATTTCTTCTTCATAATCCCCTGAGTGTGTACCTCTACTCCCAAAACATTTGCACATTCAGCGACATCTTGCCAGATGGCCTCCTTCTCTGCTCTGCTGTGAAGGTGTGCAAGGGCGGACCATGTAGCTCCCAGAAGGGATACTCTAAAAATATTAGCAAGAAGTTCTGTGTACTTTTCAGGATCGTTCCTTTTCCTCTTGAGTGAGATGACCTGCACCATGGTGGCTGTAGTGGATCTCTGCTTTCACGCTTCATGCATCAAAAAAGGAAAGGGCAGAGGCCAGGGTAGGGGCTGTATTTATGATCACCAGGCCTAATGTTTGTCAGGGGTGTGTAGATTGTACGAGGTTATGCCTGTTTACCTATACTTTCCTTTTTTTCAGTTCTTTGGAACGCATGCATAGCTTTATGCCCATAAGCAAAATAAACAGTCTTTTCTAAAATGTAATTTATGCACTGCAGACAGGACAATCTCAGCAACAACAAAAAAGGCACAGACCCCATAGGTGTTCTGCATTAAACAGTATTAGGATTGGGCCCCAGGCATTCTAACGTAAAGTAGGGAGCAGCCCTGTGGCAGATGGAAACCAGCTAAAGTCTCTGACTGTGAAGGTTCGCTCAAGGAAACCGAATAATGTTCCCACCGCTAAGTCATGTATGGAAAGTGGGAGTAGGACACCTGGTGCTCATTAAAGAGACTCTGCCAACCTAAAAAAGAGACTAACAATGGCAGATTAAAAATAATTTAGCGATGACGCCGTCAAGGGAAGTGAAAACTGAAATCAAGCAAGTAAAGAAAGCAAATTGTGGACCAATTGTTTCTCAGAACCACACCTGACCACGAAAAGTAAAAGTTAGAATCGTAGCGAAACATGTTGTACAAATCCTCTCATTGGTAAAAAAAAAAACACAACTCAAACCACAACAAAAAGGGATAAATGGTAGAGAAACATGTGTGAATAAAATCATTTATGCTATACACAGGACAGATGGCAACTTAGCACACAAATCCAGAATCAGGATGTTGTAAAATGGAGACAGAGTGACAAACACCTTCGTGCACATCCCTGATCACCCGATTAAATGAATACATAACCAGTACCAAAACCCTGGCATGAAGTTGAACACAATGGAGTTTGTTGATGATGACATTCTTTGTGAGGAACTCAATTTAAACCACATGCTACTAAAAAAAAAAAGAAACACGCGCTTTAGCGAAACATGAGAAGGAGTAGACGATATGGCAACATGTTTAAACCAAGAACAATGGAAGTAAATGGACCAGGCATTTATTCAGAGAGTCCACCTAACAATATCATCAACCGACTATTACACCTGGACACGACTCACATCTCACTGATGAAAATAAATGCCATATGACAAGTCTATTGCGACAAACTGTTTTTTTCACTATGATATTATGCCACTTATTACTTCAAGAGAGTCGCAAAAACAACTGAAGTCTCTCAACCTTTCTCAATGAAATTGGTCCACTGTACACATCTTGCTATGAAATGCCAATGTCCCTATTCACAAAGACATTTGCTCTTGTAAACCAGATTCAAGTGCACAAATGGTTGTATTTAAGGCTGCAAGGACTTACACAGAAAGTGAACTTCCAGTCGGAAATATTATTTCTCCTGTCTGGTAGTACCGCTCGATCGCGTAATATTACACTGGAGAAAATCCGTAAAAGTAGCAGGGTCAGGCCGGTGTTTCAAGGCATGGCTAACCTTGAGAGTTTGTGAACACCCAAAAACATGTGCCTACGTGGCTATTCACAAAAGGCTGTCTGATACTTTCCCACCCTAGAAATGTTTGGAGATTTAGGGACATATAAGCAAGAACCTCGTTAAAATTATCGCCGTTTTAGCAGCAGGAAACTGCTGCTAAAACTGCGATAATGGGCTTGCTAATATGAGTTATAGAATTCCAATAGAAGCCCAGGTTAGATGTCCTGCACACCTAACCTGGGCTTCTATTGGAATTATATAACACATATTAGCAAGCCCATTATCGCCGTTTTAGCAGCTAAAACAGCGATAATTTTAACAATGTTCTTGCTAATTTATTATTTATTTATTTATTTATTATTTAAGTTCGTAAAGGGCGGCAGCTACCCAAAAGGGTTTCCCGGCGCTGAGATAATGCAACTAGCAGAAGATAAAAAAGGCCACTCAGTTATTGATTAAAAAGCCAGGTCTTGACAGCCTTACGAAAGCGAGTGTAGCAATCCTCTGACCGAATATCCAGAGGGAGGGAGTTCCATAGCTTGGCCCCCAGGTAGGCGAAGGATCGACCGCCCATTCTGGAGAGTTTGACCTTGGGCACAGAAAAAAGAATTTGGGAAGGGGAACGAAGGGAACGGGCAGGAGTATAAAAATTTACCAAGGTTTGCAGGTAACTAGGAGCTAACTTTCTCCTGATCTTGTGCATTTAACTGAGCGCCTTGAACTTCACTCGACTGTCCACCTTCAGCCAGTGAAGATCACGAAGGTGCCCTAATATGTGATCGGTTTTGCGGCAATCACTGAGAAGGCAAGCCGCAGCATTTTGCACAAGTTGGAGGCGTCGAAGGACTGCCTTCGCCGCCTCCAGGTAGAGTACGTTGCCATAATCCAACCGGGAGGTGACCAAGGCATTCACCAGAGATCTCTGGGTGTCGCTGGGCAGCATCCCCAGGATCTTTCTCAGCCAGCGCATGATGGGAAAGCAGGTGGACGAGACCTTGTTTGCCTGATAATGCATTGTCAAATCCCTGTCGATGACATCACCCAGGTTACGCACCCGCTCCACGGGGGAAGGAAGCGGGCCTAACTCTGCAGGCCAGTGTCGGGAAGTCCAAAGGTCTGGTTTGTGCCCGAGGACAAGGACTTCCGTCTTCCCTCCATTCAGTTTGAGAAGATTGTGATTCATCCACTTGGCAATTTCCCCAAGTCCAAACTGAAGGAGGGAGGTCGAGGCCTTGTCAGATTTAGAAAGAGAAAAGACAACCTGTGAATCGTCAGCATAAGTGAACAAAGTTAGTCCGACGCTGTCTGCTATGTGAGCCAGAGAGGTAACATAAATATTGAAAAGTAAGGGACTAAGAATCGAACCCTGAGGGACACCATGTGGTTGGGAATAAATATTGGAGGTCGCAGTGTGAGAGAAAATTTGAAAAGTGCAATCTGATAGGAAAGAAGCCAGCCAGTCAAGGGCTGAACCTTCAATGCCCATGGTGGATAAGGATTCGAGGAGGATTTTGTGTGAGATGGTGTCAAACGCCGCGCTGAGGTCAAGTAATATCAGCGCGGCCGTCTCACCTCTGTCAAGCAGGGACCGAAGATTCTCCGTAACGCCTAGAAGCGTGGTTTCCGTAGAGAAACCAGAACGGAATCCTGACTGTGAAGGATGCAACAGATTATTGGTAGTCACAAACTGAGTGAGCTGGTAATGAATGTGATGCTCTAGGACCTTAGAAAAGGCAGGCAACAATGAGATAGGTCGATAGTTGGAAAGGATCTCAGGGTCTGCAGTAGGCTTTTTCAGCAGTGGCATAACCATAGCGTGCTTCCAACTGGCAGGAACAGTGGCGGTCTTGAGGGAGAGATTCAGAGTGGTGCAAATCGCGAACAGCTGTGGGGGATCCAGTGACCGAAGTACAGCGATAGGTAAAGGGTCGGAGGGGGAGCCAGATTTTACTTTACACAGAATTTCATGGTACACAGACAAAATATCGAGTTTTAAATTTCGATATACAATTATATCGAAGTTTAAATATCGATGGGACATAAAATAGAAGGTAAGTAATATCGACAGTCTTAATATCGATATTAGTATGATATTAGTAATATCGAAGTTTTAAATATCGATGTCAATAATATCGAAATAAATAATTTCGATGTTACTAATATCGATTTTTAAATAAATTTGGTGTATATTATATAGTATTTATTATGTTTTAATTTTTATTTTTAATGTAATTTAATTAAATATTGTCTTTTAGTACTGTAGCGGGTTGTGGGTTTATAGGGGAATAGGGTGGGAAGTAATTTAATTATGTTAAGTTAATTATTAATTAGTAGGAATTATTAATTAATTAATTGAGAATTAATTTTTAATTAATTTTAATTAATTGATTTATTGATAATTATGTTCTGTAGCGGGTTATGGGTTTATAGGGGAATGGGGTGGGAAGTAATTTAATTATGTTAAAAATAATTATTAATTAGTAGGAATTATTAATTAATTAATTGAGAATTATTTGTAAATAATTTTAATTAATTGATTAATTGATAAATATGTTCTGTAGCGGGTTATGGGTTTATAGGGGAATAGGGTTGGAAGTAATGTAATAATGTTTAAATAATTATTAATTAGTAGGAATCATACATTAATTAAAAATAATTGGTAATTATATTTAATTATTTTGGTAATTATTTTTAATTAATTGATAAATATGTTCTGTAGCGGGTTATGGGTTTATAGGGGAATAGGGTGGGAAGTAATTCCATTATGTAGAATTAATTATTAATTAGTAGGAAGCATACATTTATTTTTATTAATTGTTAAATAAATTTAATTAATTGGTAATTAATTTTAAATAATTAATTAATTGATAGATGTAATTTATAAGTATGTAATTTAAACCCCTACGCTATCCAACACTTTCCCTACTGTTGCACTCTCTGGAGTTGGAATAGTAATTGTTACCCCTACGCTATCCAACACTTTCCCTACTATTGCACTCTCTGGAGTGGGAATAGTAATTTTTACCCCTACGCTATCCAACACTTTCCCTACTGTTGCACTCTCTGGAGTTGGAATAGTAATTGTTACCCCTACGCTATCCAACACTTTCCCTACTGTTGCACTCTCTGGAGTGGGAATAGTATTTGTTACCCCTACACTATCCAACACTTTCCCTACTGTTGCACTCTCTGGAGTTGGAATAGTAATTGTTACCCCTACGCTATCCAACACTTTCCCTACTGTTGCACTCTCTGGAGTTAGAATAGTAATTTTTAATCCTACGCTATCCAACACTTTCCCTACTGTTGCACTCTCTGGAGTTGGAATAGTAATTGTTACCCCTACGCTATCCAACACTTTCCCTACTGTTGCACTCTCTGGAGTGGAAATAGTAATTTTTACCCCTACGCTATCCAACACTTTCCCTACTGTTGCACTCTCTGGAGTTGGAATAGTAATTGTTACCCCTACGCTATCCAACACTTTCCCTACTGTTGCACTCTCTGGAGTTGGAATAGTAATTTTTAACCCTACGCTATCCAACACTTTCCCTACTGTTGCACTCTCTGGAGTTGGAATAGTAATTTTTAATCCTACGCTATCCAACACTTTCCCTACTGTTGCACTCTCTGGAGTTGGAATAGTAATTGTTACCCTGACGCTATGCAACACTTTCCCTACTGTTGCACTCTCTGGAGTGGGAATAGTAATTTTTACCCCTACGCTATCCAAAACTTTCCCTACTGTTGCACTCTCTGGAGTAGGAATAGTAATAGTTACCCCTACGCTATCCAACACTTTCCCTACTGTTGCACTCTCTGGAGTTGGAATAGTAATTTTTAACCCTACGCTATCCAACACTTTCCCTACTGTTGCACTCTCTGGAGTTGGAATAGTAATTTTTAACCCTACGCTATCCAACACTTTCCCTACTGTTGCACTCTCTGGAGTGGGAAAAGTAATTGTTACTGCTACGCTATCCAACACTTTCCCTACTGTCGCACTCTCTGGAGTGGGAATAGTAATTTTTACTCATACGCTATCTAAAATGTATTTAGCTTTTTTATTAGTATTATGTTGTTATTAATTGTTATTTATGTGAATTTTTTATGTAAATAAATGTATTAGTAATTTATTACATTTTTTTAAAGTTATGACAATAATTAATTTAACGTTATTATTAATGAAAAATATATTATATATTATATATTTATTAATATTAATTTGTATTACATTATGTATTAATGTTAAATATTATAGTACATTTTTAAATATGTTTATTACATTTATAAGTATTATTTTGTTATTATTACATTTTTATTATATTTAAAAAAAACGATATTTTACAAAAAACGATATTTTTTGTCATTCTATATTTTATTTTCGATATTTTTGTACTTACCTTGTTAGGGATAGGATTCCTATATTTTTGACTTCGATATTTTTGTTCCGATATTTTTGTATTTCGATATTTTTGTTTTCGATATTTTGTCAGACATTCGAATTTCATGGAGAACCTTAGGCTGTAGATCGGGCCAGGTTAGTAACAGACCGGAGGTGGGAGCCAAGCAGTGGTTAGCCCGCAATGCATATGTGGAAGGAGCCAGATGGTTATTATAGCACCTGTGAGTGGAAATATCCTGGTGGATCTTGTCAACTTTGCAAATAAAAAACTGAGCAATTTCATCACACCTGCTGCTCGACAAAGGGGGAGTTTTTGCTGTAGTAAGGGAGCCAGCAAGATTTCTAACCAGGCCAAACAAAACTTTCGATTTGTCAATAGCGTCTGTTATGGTTTTGATGACAAAGTTGGCCCTGGTCAAGGCACAAGCTCTATGATAGTTTTTTAGGGCAATTTTGTAGGCAAGTGCTGCAGGCTGGGAGTAATCTCTACGCCAGATGCGTTAGAGCTTTTTACAATAAGACTTTTCTACTTTTAGTGCCTCAGAATACCAAGGGGCTTGGAGTCTTATGGGAAGCTTTCTTCTTAAGAGAAGCAGGGAGGCAGATGTCAATGGCATTTGTAAGCCAAGAATTTGTCAATCTAGCTGCAGTTTCGGCGTCAGCTGACGCAAGCAATTCTGCGAGGAAGTGAGTGACGAGCATGTTATTCAGAAAGGCAATGTCCAATTTTTTCCATGTCCTCCTCCTGCTCACAGCGAGGGTACTTTTGTGCAGATTTAAAGCGTCCATTGGAGTGACCATAAAACTGAGTAGGTAGTGGTCAGACCAAAGGACGGGCAAGGCAGTAGGACAATGTAGGTATGATAGATTGGAAAAAATGGGGTCTAAGAGGTGGCCGCCTTTATGCGTCGAGCCGTGATTGTGGAGTGTAATGTTCATTGCTTTGAGATCAGCGATCAAAGTTCTGGCCGTGTTATTGCCAGGGTCATCCAAATGAATATTGAAATCGCCCACGACCAGTAAAGTACTGGAGTTTGTGAGGATGGAAGCAATAAGTTTGGACAAATGGGTAACCCAAGCATTGGCTGGGCCAGGAGGGCAGTAGATTAATAGGCCTGTCAACGTAGTTTTAGATGGAGGGAAAGTTTGAAGGACGCAGCTTCGCAATTATTTAAGGTGATGTGACCAAATTGACATTGAATATAGATTGCACCGCCACTAGGTGTGAGGGCGTCTCCTAGGCCCAGGCGTGGGTGCTGTGTAATCCAGCTACTTGTTATTCAATAAAGTTTTTGAAAATGTTTAAGGTTTGTTTCCAAAGTATTTTATTCATACTTGAAATCAGATTTCATTCATTTTCACTTGCGTTTTCATATGAATATATTTTCAAATCTTCATATAAATCATCATAAATCACATCAATCCTTCCAATGCATTTCGGCCTTGAGCCTTCATCAGGGAAGTCTAAAAAAAATAAGTGATATATGTGTAACTCTTAGGTCCTCCTCTATTTTATACAAACATCACGTTATAACAAAAAAATGCAAAATTCACTGTTGCTAGCAATTATTGTGTCTGATGTAAAGAAAGTCCTAATTCCCATAATATAAAAAAGGCTCTTTATACTATCATTTATGCGCTCTACGTGTTGCTCAATGGTTGATAAAACATGCAATATAAATCTGACCACTGCGGGTAACCCTTTGTGTGTTGTTCAAGAAATTACTCTTTGCAAAGCTTGGCTGGCTATATACAACTAAACGTCTCGATGCTAACGTGTGTGAAGATGATAATATAACAGATACAAACAATGTATCGAGTGACAATTTTACGCGCCAGATCGCTTAGATCTAATAGTTTCTAGGAAAACAACTGTCACCGCACAAGAAAGGTGTTCCTAACAAAGTATAATTATGGTCCTTACTGTGATTCATTTAATGCATTCTCTCTTCTATCAAAGCTGCCGCCATGACTAACCGCGCGGTTTCATTGGCGTGTGACGTATATAGGGGATGTGGTTTAGAGGAGCCGCTGCCTGCGTTAGATTTAAAGGGACCTCGCGATTGCGTGTATTGCGCTTGCATGTTGTTAATAAAGTTAAGTAAACGTGAAAGTATACGAAGACGTATCACATAAATGATCCTATTCTTATATGGAATCTAAGCACACAACAACAAGTAATTACTACTGTGAAATAACTCACTCGAGCTTAAAATTAAATACAGTAATCATCATACGTTGAACATTGCACATGAATCCTGAACAGTACATCATTTGTCAGCGAATGACCAGCACTGGGGAGGTATAGTCATATGTCCAATGAAAGTAATTAATCATAAATAACAGCTAAATTCTGTTCATTCATTCATCCCATTTGGTTTAAGGGTCTGCAAATGATATATCCAGTGATTCTCGCGTCTTAACAGAGCCTTCTTGTTGTCTCTATCCTCTGATTTCTCCACTACTTCCAGTACACAAGTTTTTATTTGATTAATTTGATGATTTGCTTCAACAAAGTGGGTAGCTACTAATGATTTAATAGACTTATGAGTATAAATGTACAACTTTGTTTTGTTAATTGTGTCCCAAATCCATAGCTGGAAAGCATTCAAGTATGACAAATTCAATGGAAAGATAATATGGTGTATTACTTATGTTGTACATCTATTTTTTGACGATTAAGAGCCATTGTAAAAAATGTAGGAATAGGGCTGACCTAATTGCGATTTACATTGAATCACAATTGAGAAATTGCTATTCCTAATGTATAAAACACATTGAGTTTCATTTAGCAATTCCTAGTGGGTCACAAATCGGCCTACTTCATGGACATAAATAAGGTAGGTCGCTGGGTGTAGTCAGTTTTTTCTCGCACGCCCTCCATTTTGGGGGGCGAGGGCTGAGTTCATTAAGGCCAGAAAAGAAATTTCTTTTGAGGAGATGGGCTTCTTTATTTTGCACAGGTGCGTTGTTGGGGAAAGCATGTAACTGGTTGTCGCTGGAAGCAGGTGCAAGGTGTATGGTAGCTAGTGTTTTACTGGTTTACAGGTTAAACTTTATAGTTGGTTACAAGTTAATCAGGGAGCAGGCAAAACAGGAAGTTAGGATAGGAGATGCTTAGTTAGGTAGATGTTTTGAGAAGTAAGTAAGGGGTTACAGGGTTCAAGTTCAACAGTTAATGTTTGAATAGGGGTTGTAAATAGGTGCAAGGAATTGAAAAGGGGGAACCCTAAGGGTGGCAAGAGGAGGCAAGATAGGTGAAAAATGTATAGCAAGGATTAGTTTTGTAAGGCAAAGGCCAAGGGTAATGTTTTGTGAGGTGCACCTGTTTTCAATAAAGCAGCCTTTTTCACACTTATTTGAGATTTTTTGTGGTCTGTGCTGCGACCCCTCCTTTTGGCCAAAAACAAGGTTAGCTGTCTACAGTTGCACACAACTTTGCTGAATGAAATACTGCCATTCTTAAATGAAAGCTGCCTGGTGTGGTGCATTTTGGTGCCAGCACCTAGTGTTGTCTCACTTGCCATCATTTTATTGCGATTGCATGCTATGATACACAGGACATAACTAACTAAGGCTACTAATTGTTGAGCAAGGACAGTTAGGTTCAGTTCATAGACTTTTATTCGGTTACCACTTATTATTGCAACCATAAAAAGTACAATAACGTTAAAAATAAACATTTGTAAAAACGTTTTACAAACAAGTCAATCATATTATACACGAAAAAAGAAAACACATTTACTTATAAAACGTTAACTAAAGTATAAATTACTCATAATTACGTCGATATTTGATACAAGATTTTAAAAAGTTAGCTATGTACTTCGCTATAAAACCTGACTCAAGAGATTGCAGGGACAAAAATGCTGGGCTACAGGATCTTAAACCCATTAATCGCAGTAGAGGCAAGATCCAGACCTTCCTAGGAAAAGTATAATATTTACAAAAGAAAACAATATGTAATGTTGATTGAGGGGAAAAACCATCACAGGGACAAGGAATGATTGTAGGAGACCAGTCTTGGGAATTAGGAAAGGTTACAAGCCGGAAAAAAGAATTAAAACGAAACCTTGTCAAAAGGTACTTTTCATAGTTGTTCAGATGGAAGGTCAAATAAGGTTGAATACCCAGATAGTTCTGTACAGCAACGATTTGAGTGTTTGCGGGTTTCACCAATTCCATCGAACATCGAAGAGCTCTTAAGTGGCACAAGCACAGCTTTTTTAGTTCTTTTCTCAAGATGTCGCCCATACTGGGTGGATCCTGAAAAAAACTGCTACGGCCCATGTCCCGACAGAAGTTCCTTATATATACAAGCCAAGGTATTTTTTCCCAGTTATCAAGGTCTATACAATCCAAAATTAATGAGCGCGTTAGGTGGCACTCCTCTTTAATCCATATGCGGTGCTACAAAAGCATGGGTTGGCAGCGAATGGTGTCCGTGATGTATTCCATACCCAATTCGGCTAACGAGGCATAGGTTGGGGCACTTTGTGGGAGGGCCAGAAAATTCTTAACAAACCCGTTCTCAACAGTTTGAAGTGGGTTTATTGGACCATAGCCCCAGACCCCTGCTCCGTACGTTGCCACGCTGTGACACTTTGCGTAATAAATTGTAAGAAGTTCAGGAGGAGCCGGTTTCCCCAGTTTCCTTGAAAAGGTGACCAGGGCTGCCGTTGCTCTCTGGAAGAGCAACTTTTTGCTTGCCACAGCCTGCCGCCAGCTCAATGAATCGTCCACCAAAATGCCCAAGTAAGGATAGACGGGAGTTCGTTCAAGCTTGGTTTTTTTCAACAAAAATAGATTTAGGGCTCTTAATTTTTGGGCCGAGGTGCATTACAAATGTCTTTTTTATATTGACCTTAAGGCCTAAGGATCCCATGTAGGAACAGTACTTGTTGAGCTGTACTTGCAGTTGGGTCAGCGTTCTAGCAAATATGACAGAGTCGTCCGCGTATAGCAGCGTTGGTATGGGGCGATGTTTAATTTGTGGAAGGTCCTGGCTCCCTTCTAGCATAGCTGCCTCCAGTCCATTAGTATATAAATTGAACAGGAAGGGAGCCAGTACACAGCCCTGCCTAACCCCTTTGGTAATTGAGAAAGGGGGGAAAGTTCTCCATTGATCCCGAACCTGACTCTTGCCGTTGCATCCGAATAAAGTTCGCACAAGAATGCAATGAGAGCGGGATCGACCCCTATTTCCCCGAGCAAAGCCCAAAGTTTGGGGTGCAGGACACAGTCAAAAGCTGCGCTGAGGTCAACGTATACAAGAAATAGGTGACCCTTTTTGGCTCCCACGTACTTCCCAATCAGAAGGGGGAGGTTCAGGGCCTGCTCCACAGTCCCAAGACCCGCCTGGAACCCATATTGGAGGTCGGTCATGACGTTGTTAGTTGCTGCCCACTCCTGAAGACGTTCCAGCAGCAGTTGCCCCGCTACCTTTCCCAAGGAGTCCAGGAGGGAAATGGGCCTGTAACAGGCCAGATCATTCCGGTCGCCCTTCTTGAAAATGGGGAGGAGAATAGAGGTGGACCATGAGTCGATAAGACCTGTGGTTGTTACTGCAGCCAGTACCTGGGTAAGAAGTGGGGACCAGAGCTCGATGTTATGAATGAAGATGTCCACAGGCACCCCATCTGAGCCAGGGGCCTTGCCTGGTTTTGACGCTTTTAAGGCTCTGACCACCTCTCCATGCTCAAATCGGATGTTAATTGGAAAGGTCTTTGAGTCCGATGGGGTAACTGCAATAAAACCCCCCTCTACGGGCTCTGTTTGGCATCCGCCAAAGATTCTCGAGAAATGGGCAACCCACTCTTCTGCTGTCACAGCGACATCAAGATGTTGGACTGTCGATGGTTCTGACAGGAAGGGAGATTTTACAACTCACCAAAAGAGGCCACTTCGGCTTCGGCAGCTGTCATGTAGTTGTGACCACAAGTTTGCCTTAATTTCTTTACTGCGTTCTGCCCTTGCGGCCTTGTAGGCTTTCTTAGTTTGGTTATCTCAGGGATGTTCCTCGGAGTGTTCCGGAGAGCTGCCTTGAAGTTAGAGAGAGCTTTCCGACACCCGGAGTTAAACCAACCCTCGGCCGATGGTTTGCATACATGCGTACGAGATAATTCCTCCTTTATTGTTCCCAGAATCCTGCCAAGGCTGTCCAAGACTGTTTGAGGCAAGGAATCAGGATTTAAACAGTCATTTACACAGAGGCAGGCTTTTTTGAGAACTTTCTCCGTTACTACATCACGATCTATTTTTGCCCACTTTACTGAAAAGCCGTTCACTTTATGAAAAGCCGTTCAGGACAGTTAAGACAATAGGCTACATCCATTTTCTGCAACACCCTTGTATATAATTTCAAAACCTTTACTGGGAAAAAAACATAGTTTATCTTCCACTGTAAACGCACATTTCAAAAAAGAAGACGAGTTCAGAAAACAATAAAAGAAACATGATTCATCAATCAAATATCTCCCTTAATCAATGAATAATATTCGATGGTTTGCCATAATACTCAAAACACCACTGAAGGGTGCGTTGTAATAAGCAGGCTGGCATATAGTTTCACCATCATTACAGTGTTTCCCGTTTACAAATGTTTTCTGTGATTCATAGGACCATCAATTGGTATGTGGCTGCATTGTGATTAACACAATATTAACTCTCTCGTCATTCTCTATGCATGTTTGTGATGAATTGATAATGTTCCTGCCAATAAGACTACAGACCTTCTGGCCTTCCAGAGTGGTGCCTACAAAGACAACAAAGATCCCCCAGGTTTTACTTTTCAGCTTTTCCCTTCATTGCTAGTTGTCACCTTTGTGTTTTTCCTAGCCTCTTTCATTGTATGATAGGGTGGAAGCTAAGAACAAAATGGCTTAGCCATATAACAAGTCACAGAGCAACCCAAAATGAATACATGCAGAAGTACCAAAGCACAAGCTCCTAGTAAATGAGGAGAGCCTCCTGGAGCCATACAGAGAGATGCGGTCAGCAGGTTGGGAAGAAGGGGTTGGGAATAGGAGGCAGACATTAAAGATAAGGGACGAGTCTTTGGGAGAGAGGGAATGAAGGGTCCCCTGTCACGTTCATGTACGGGTGCAACCAACTAAAGTACTTGGCACACTTTAGGCAGGAGAAGGGGGGCGGTAAAACAAGCAGAGCCAGCAGATGATTGCTTTGGAGGCTGGTGACAGTAGAGGGGTGGGACAAGCTAAATAACCCCTGTGTGCAGGGTCAGTAAAATAACTTTGGATGGTTAGGCATTCATCCAGGAGTAGGGAGAAATGTATAGCTTTAAAGTGGGTGGGTTTAGGGGGATGAGGGTCAGACTGAGAACCTCATATAAAATGAGGCTGCACCACCAGAGTTTCGCTTTTTGCGATGCTCCGGTGGCACAGGGGTTACTCCATATTTAACAGGCAGCACTAAGGCACTTTGCGTGTCTTAAAGCGGCCTTGTAAATATAGTTCCCTTCAACTCAGTTTTCCGTGAAAAAGAGGCGTGCAATGGGTGTTGCTGGGGGCGTTCCCAGCAACACCCATGGCTTTTTGACACTGCCCCAGATTTATGAGAAATCCTAAGTCTGAGGCAACACTAAAAATGTACGCCTCCCAAGGGGAGGCATAAGGGAGGCGCAACGTGGAGAAATACCTTTATTTCTCCTTGTATTTCCCTTTACTCTGTATGCTGTTTTCTACAGCACACATAGAAAGAGGAAAAAGCCTCTTGTGATAGTTTCTGCGCAGGAAGGGAAACCTTCCTGCACAAAAACAATCAGCCCTGTAATGCAGGCACCCTTGCACCATGGTAAATAACTGCTGCTTTTCCTCAGAATATGTGTCTGAAGGGTTCATGCTTTAACAATGGATAAATTATAGTCTCAATAAAATATTACACGTTTTTCAGGTGGCTCTATAGGAAGATTGCACTTAGATATTTAAAGTATTGCGCTCAAGGATCTAAATGACTTTTTGTTTTTTGGAGAGTTTGACATCACATAGCCATATTAGTAGGATTCAGTTTAAGGAAATCTACAGCAATCCAAAGGAAATTTGTGCCAGTTTATGTTTGCTAGACAAACTACTGGACACGTTACGTAAATATTTCATAACACTGGCAATCCCAAAAGGTGGTATTGCACATGCCGTTCAAGTCTGGAGGTAGGGGTTGGAGTCTCTCTAAATGGGTAATTGCTCATTTTGTTCCTCCACAAAGAAAGCACTGTACCCCATGTAAGAACATCTTTCGCATACGCTTGGGAGTGTTCCATGCCTCTTCCCATCTTAGAATGGATTCAATCCAGCCTTTTTCAGGAGTCAAACTTTGAGTATTTTGAAAGTGGGAATGTGTCAGAGAGCTGTTTGTGAAGCTCAAAAAACCCACGAGTTTGTGCACGTTCACAAAATCAGATGGCTACCAACTCCTTGCATAGGATCTATATCTTTGCAATTGTACACAGTGCTGTGGCACACAGTTACTCAGGTTTAATTTGATTTACATCTGTTAGGAATCATTTTGTGAATTCCTAGCAGACTCGATGTAGACATTTATTGTAATGTACATGCCTTTGTGACATAAGTGTCAGTTCTTACCATATTGAGGAATATGGAAAGGAGATTGAGACAGTGGCGCAGCTAGCCCTTTGGCCACCCGTGGCCCATTGAAGAGTGGCGGGTGGGTGTTGGCAAGATTTTTCCATTTTGTTTGCCGCCCCACAGTTGGGGAGAGAATGTGGCCTAACGGCATGGGCTGTCGACCTCGGGCAGGGCAACCGGGTTCGAGTCTCAACAGGAATGCTCAACATTCTGTGATTCTGGGCAAATCATTCAATCTCCTGATCCTAATAAAAATGAATGTGTCCGTCTGTAACGTAACTGGTGCTCATGTAAAGCGCTCTGATACCTTCGGGTCTAGTTCGCACTATATTAAACTCCATAAAAAAAATGATAATTTAAGAGCAAGTTGGGGATTGCCACACCCGAGACAGCATGTAAGAGCGGGGGATGGTTGTCACCCCAAAAACTTGTGCTGCCCTGAGTGGACCGCCCCACACCCCCCCCTTGCTACGCCACGGGGAGGAGTTTGTTCTAAACAAATTCCACTGTAACATATAGAATGTGAAGGTGGGGGTCTTGAGATGTTAACTGGCTGGAACTACGAGAAGGAAGAAGGAAGCTACTCAATATGGACACCCTTTCCCAGAACCCTCTATGTTTCTCCTCCTATCAATCAGGCTCAATTGATAAGCAATGTAAAATGCCACTGAGTGGCTGGATGAAATCCTTCAACAGTCAGAGGGTAAAGAGTGGCCAAACACTAGGGCTAATATACCACAACACAGTGCCATGGAAACTCCACACACGCAATAAAAGTCTCACTAAGATATATTGCCACTCCTGGGGATGTGCCAAGCTTACGTCTTTCTCTTAGAGAGCTTGCTAGAAGTTTGCTGAAGAGGGCTTACAGAGATGCAATAGCCTTGAGTGATGCAAATAGAACAAATGATGTACATAATGCTGAAAAATGTCAAACACTCACCCCTAGTACAGAGATCTGGGCCTAAATCCATCATTTGTTCACTCACCTACCACCCCAGTTTGGATCCTGCCATATTCAAATTAGTCTTAACCCTGCTACCCATGGGAACAGTTCAGCCTGAACTGCCAGGCCAGGTCCTCCTTGGACCAGAAGCAAGACTCCTAGGACCAATTTCGGGGAATTACTCCTCATCACCCAGGATAGTCTGAATCGAATGGCATGGTGAGCACGGAACCCACGTTTGGGCCTCCCTGTCTAACTCGGGGTGACATATTAAAAAAGAACAATTGATGGACGGAATGCTGAACTTTGTCACTCACTCACCCCCAGTACAGAGAGATGGGCCTAAATCCATTGCCTTTTTGCTCACCACACCACCCCAGTTTGGGCCCAACCATATCAGTCTTGCCATGGGAACAGCCCAACTCAAACTAGCTTTGAGTGAGGCAAACGGCTAGGAATGCCCAAGAAAGATGCATCTTGGCTAATCTTGCACTGTTTACAGGTGTTTAAAAGGAAATTCAGTAACTGCTCAATATTTTTAGGCATTTACTGCCGGTCATTTTGGGGTGGGAGTTCTTCCTTTACTTTTTAATTTTTTTTAATTTCAAAGCATTTTTTTTTATTTTTTATAAACAGATACATTAGCATATCTGTTATGAGGTTAGCTAAACATAATTTGTATTGCAGTGATTACAGGTACTTTGAAATATATATTTAACTAATCCCCTCTACATTGAATTGCTTGGTAACTAGGCAAAGGATGATAGAAAGAAGGAAGCAGGAAAGAAAGGGGTGAAAGGAGGATACAAGAGAGGTTCTTTAGCAATGAGCCTAATGGGGCTTATAGCCATGTGACAAATCTGACACCCTACTAGTTAGCCTGTGGCAGGATGGTAGTCCTGTAAGGCCCACCGATGCTTCTTCGGCCCATGGTGGTAACATTCCAACTCGCTCACCCCCCGCCCCCGAGGGGGAGGGGAGGAGGGAATCAGGATGGATTCAAGAGGGTCTGTAAGAGTCTAGGTACGTGTCATGTGACTTCCACATCCCCCTGGTTGCTGGCCTCCAGGGTGAGTTTTGCCGAGCAATGTTATCTGCGCCTCTGAGGTGATTCACCCATTTGACCCAGCCTTTGTATGAGGTCTTAGTTGTGTCCTTCCAGTTGGTTAGGACCATTTTTACTGCTGCGGTCAGAAGCAGGTCTAGTAGATCTTTGTCATGCTCCCAACTTAGTCCTGTGGTCATAAATGCGGTGGTGAGGGAAGAAAATTCAGCTATTAGTGTGCAGCCCAGTGCTTTATTTATGAAACAAAAGATTTTCTCCCAGAAAGTTTTGAGTGATGGGCAATAGTAGATAAGATGTGCTCGGTCCCCCTTTTCCTTGCTACAGTTCCAGCATAGATCATCTTCCCTGAGGCCTAGTGAGAATAATCGAGCGGGGTCCAGAAAGCCTTGTGGAGTAGCCAGAATTTTGTTCGTGATAGTACCAGGGAGATTTTATTAAGTGAGGCAGAGGTCCATAATATAGCCAGTTCTTGCTCATTAAGTGAGATATTGCCTTGCTTTACCCAATAGATAGCTGTCTTATCATTAAATTTGGTGGAGTTTGTGCGTAGAAGTTTGTAGAGGTGTGATACCTGGTGACCTAGTCTGTTGATCTTTGCCATATACTGTGGGATTGACGGTTTGGCAAGCGATAGTTTGACATTCTATATGGCTGTTTTGAATTTTCAGGAAGTTGTAGAACTCAATGTCTGTAAGGTTATGTCTAGATTTCAGTACGGCAAACGTGGTGGGGTATCCCCCTTCCTCTCTTGCGCTGGGTGGGAGATGCCTTTCTCTATCCATGTATCGAGGGCTAGGCATTTTCACTTGTATCCGATCGTGCTATTGGCCCAGAGGACTACAGTTTCGAGTCCTTTATGCTGTTCTCCATCTTCTTATCTGTCAGACCATTCATGTATCAGCCTAAAGCTGTGCGGATGCTACAACGAAGACATCCCTGGGAGGTGCCGGTTTAACAGTGATGTCCTAGCTATCCCTGAGAAAAAAAAAAGATTGAGGATGCCATAAGGGAATACCTTAGACACAATCATTCACCGAGAATTAGCTCTACTACCCTATGGGACGCACTGAAGGCTACCGTCAGAGGCACAATAATCAAAATTAAATCCAAAATAAACAAAAACACACTTACAGCTGACCCAGCTTGAGCAGGACATCAAAAGCCTAGAAACGGCCCATGCCAGGACCACTCATTATACCAAACTCCTAGCGGACCTAACTAGAAAAAAGTATGAATACAATAAGATCCTGAGTGGGACAGCAGGACTGTGGTTTAACAAATACAAGGCCATTAACCTCTGCGAAGCAATGAAGCGGGGAAGATACTAGCCTCCTACCTGAAGCATAAGCGTAATCAATTTACCATCTCATCCATCACAGACCCATACAACAAAACCCACACAAGACACAAAGACATCCTCAAGAACTTTCAAGAGTTTTATCAGGAACTCTATAAAAATGACCAGATCTTGGATCTGGAAGCGTGCACAAAATACCTTAACAGACTTGGCCTCCCTCAGTTAACCAGTGTATAAGCACAGAGATAAGGGCAAGAAATTAGCACCGCCGAAATTGATATGGCGGTCAAGTCTATGAAGGATAACAAAGCCCCAGGCCCGGATGGGTACACAGCCACCTTTTACAAGTATTTTCTAGAGCAGCTGAAACCTACCATGAACAGGGTGTTCAATCACTGTGCTGAGAATGGGTTGGTATCACAATCCATGTCCGAAGCCAACATAATAGTCATCCCAAAGGAGGGTAAGGATCAGTTGTTACCCAAGAACTACAGGCCCATATCCCTAATTATTGTGGACTGCACAATATATGCAAAAATCCTAGCAACCAGACTAAATTCCGTCCTACCCAACTTAATAAGCAACTCCCAAGTAGGTTTCCTAATGACCCGAATGTTTAACGACAATACCAGACTCCTCTGCCACATACTAGAACATACAGGAAAAAAAACAGATCCAGCTGTAGCTATTACCCATGATGCAGAGAAAGCCTTCGATAGAGTATTTTGGACTTTTCTGGAGCAGTGCATGTAATCCTTCACCTTAGGGGAAGGTTATATATGGAAGGTGATGGCGCTGTATGGGGACCCAAGAGCACGTATTGTCATTAATTGATCACTCTACGAACCACTTACGCTGCAATGCAGCACTAGACAGGGCTGCCCACTGTCCCCCTCACTTTTTCTGCTGGCATTGAAACCCCTGATCAGCGACATCAAGGCAAACGCAAAAATAAAAGGGGTCAATATTAATGGCATTGAAATAAAATTGGCCGCATACGCGGATGACATTCTTATTGTAACAGAGCAACCAAAGACCTCAATTGAGGCCCCGATAGACACCATAGAGATATACTCAGGATATAAGCTCAACAGGGACAATTCAGAATGCAAACCCCTGAACATCCACTACGCTAGGGACACCCTAGGGGGATCGGGTCTGGCCTGGCAAACAGGGTTTATCAAATATCTAGGTATACACTTTGGTAACGACCTCATGAGCACACTAGGCCACAATGAGAAACCATTGCTAGAAAAAATAAAGAAACTCTTGGAGGCATGGTCCCCGAAATGTATAACTTGGTGTGGCAGAATCGAAACAATCAAAATGATGACCACCCCAGTAATCAACTACCTGATCAGCACGCTCCCACTCCTACTCACAGATGACTTCCACCGTAAAGTAGATAACCTGATTACTAAATTCCTATGGCGTGGGAAGAAGGCATGGATAAGCATAAAAAACTAAGACTGGAGCAAAACTAGGAGGGGTAAATCTGGCATACTTTGGAACCAACCAAAGAGCATTTCTGGCAAAACAAGGGGCCTACTTGATATCACCTCCTCACGGATACACACTGGTATGGCTACAAGTCGAGAGAGCCATACTGAACAATTTAAACCCAATGGCACTGTTAACAGCTAACAAGCATCCTCATGCCTCCAGCTCCATTTTTAAAAACACAAAAATTGCCCTACTAACCTAGGTGCTTTGTCAGGATATTCTATTAGGTGCGTGTATGGGCCTGGGATTAATATGTAGTCTATCCTGCTGTACGTGTTGTGCAGGTTAGAGTAGAATGTGAAGTCCCTGTGACCGGGTGCTGGAGCTGCCAGGGATCCTTGAGGTTGAATTTGGAGAAGATATTCTTTAGTGTAGTGTGTGCACTTGTGGGCTGGTATCGGCAGGGTAACTGTCTATCCAATATATGGTCCAGAGGTTTATTAAAGTCCCCCATCACCATCGTGAGGTCGTTCTGTAGGAGGCTATCGAGCTTGTACGACACCCCTTCCCAGAAAGTGGGGTCATCTGTGTTTGGGCCGTATATGTTAGCTACGTGGATAATCTCCTCCCCCTTCTCAGGTGTGTTATTAAGAGTCTACCTACTTCATCATGGTACTGCTAGTCTAGAGTTAGGGTTGGAACTTTTAGATACCAGTGTGATAACCCCTTGCTTCTTCCCTTCTGCCGGTGAGCACGCCACCTGTGAGATCCGGTTACCTTTCACTAGCCTGACATCTCCCAGGGATAGTTTGATTTCTTGTAGTAGGACCATATCTCCTTTAGTTTTAGCTAGGTAGTGTAGGATCTTTTTGCGTTTAATGGGGTGGTGAGCCCTTTGACTTTGAGGGATACTAGCTTTAGGTCAGAAGCCAGATTGAGGTTGTTGGTTTGGGGCCATTATCTAGGGTGAGTCATGTCTGGTAAACCTAATCTGCATCCCCAGTTCTCATTTGTTGTAACTCCTCCCCTCCCGCTCTACCCAGCCACATACTGTAGGATGGGTGCCTGCTTTGTGCTAGCCGCAGTGTTAGGTCTCTTTCTTCTAACGGTTAAGAGTGTCTGGCAGAACCTTCTTGTCTAGAAACATGAGAGTAAAGAGGCAAAAATAGAAAGGAAGACAGAGAAAAAAATAAAGCAAAGAGTATAGTGACTCCCCTCCCCCCCATCACAGAAACATTGTACGCTGAGCGTGAAACGACAGGGTCGCCGACCCGCCGCACTGGGAGTTGTTGGGTAGTAGTTCTGTGTTTCTATGATCCCAAGTGAGTCTACATTTACAGTTTCTTTGCCGTTTAAAGTCTGTGTTAGTGTCCCCCACCAATATTCACTGCCCTTGTGTCTTTATAGGTAAAAAGGATATGATGATTGTCTTGGTTTCCGTGCATGGCCTCAAATATGTAGGTTGTGCCGCCCGCCCTCTTACAGCTTCCGGTGTCTGTTGTCAAGGTAGCAGTGAGGTAGTTGATGGTGTTGATGCAGTAGGCTCTGGGTGAAGGCACTTGCGCAGGATGAGTCATTGTTCCCCCGCACGACGCAAAGGAAGTGCTCTCCTTTTTGTTAACTCAAGGGCCGGGAGCTGGTGGCCTCAATCAGCAGTCGGCTGTTGATTGACCAAGCTGAGGTGCAGGTCCGGTTGTACCAGGTTATACGTGGTCTGCAGGGTCTTCCGTGAGACTACATGAGTACTTTGTGGTACTTTTATTGTACCTTGAGGTATCTTTGAGGTAGTTAGAAAGTTTTGTTGAAGTTGAGGTAGCTAATGAGGTAGATCGAGTTGTTTCAGTAGTTTGTAATGAGTCTTTGTGCAGGTTTTGCTTCATTTACCCCCCAGCTCCGGAGGGGCTCTCCTTTTACTGGTACCTGCTTGAGAAATTAAATTTCCTGGGCTGTTGGGCAGTCCAGATATCTGGCTAGCTCTTTTGTGTCGTCGAAGAGATGGGAACATCCGCTGTCATGTTTCTTCCTCATTTTAGGAAGCCTTTTCTATTATCCACCGTGGGCTTGGAGAAGTCCTCTGTGAAGATAATCTTCTGCCCAGTCCATGTGATCTGGTGGTTTTTCCATGCAAAATTGAAGATGGCTTCTGTGTGTTGTATTCTCTGAGCCGCGCACCTTGTTGTGGATCTGAAGGTGGGGACTGTATAAGCTCTATCAAGCTCGAACTGATGGTCAAATTTTAGGTTTGTAATTGTGGGGACCATATCTTCGAGGAAGGCCAAGCATGAGCCCGCTTTATCTTCCCCCCCCCTCTGGGACTCCTAGGTTCCTATGTTCCCCCGCCTGTTGCGGTCTTCCAATTCCACAGTTTGCTTCTGGAGAGTTGCTGTGATTCTTATTAGGTTTTTTAACACTTTGTTAACGTTTAGGTCCGCATCTTCGATATCGCTTATTCTTTGTTCCTCTGCGGTTAACCTATTGTTAACTGTGTGCATGTTCACCCTGACTGCTGCTATTCTCCAGTTGTATCGCATCTATGGTCTGCTTTGTGGTCTTGGCCAGATCCTGAACACACGCTAGTTTTTTTAGGATCATCTCTAGGGTGCTGTTGATGTCTGGTTTCTGCTTGATTGGTGAGTTGAATATTGCGGGTTCGCCCTTGTTTTTTTTAGCTGTTGCTGAAGTCTTGCCCCAATCCCTGCCATGTTTACTAGTCCTCTCTTATCCTGGTGTAGTACAAATCTCCCCTTTCTCCTTGTTTCTACTTCTGGGCCTCTATGGTCTCATGTTGTCTTATCGTGTGTCTGCCGGGGATGTTTGGGCTCCCCTGTTGGCTTACTGTCTGTCTTTCTTGTTGTGATTGGGGTCTGGATTCACTCTAGAGGTCTTACAGGACCCCACCCTCTTGACTGGACTTTCTCTCGCATCCGGATAATCACCTGTGCCCGTGCTTTTATCTCTCCCTAGCTGTGGCTGTGCTGGATGTTACTTTTTGCAGTTGGTGTTAGGGACTTGCACTGTGCCTGGTTATCTTACTAGTGCAGGCTCCCCTGTCTACCTTGATTTGGCTGCCTTGGTTGTGGCCCTGTCAGGGCTCCTGCGGGAACCTGGGGTACCTGCGGTACTCAACTCAAGTAGGTTTGACAGGTGCGGGGTCCCAGTGCAGCACTTGCAAGAGTTCCACCCTCTGGAGGTTTTGTTTGGCTGCCCTCTTTTCACCCTGACCCTTAGCTCTCCCTTTGGTAGATCCTCCACTGGGAGCAACTGTGGGGTTGCTTGATAGCTGCACTGATTGCTGTCAGGCTTCTGTGTGGTCTTCACTCTGGGCGCCTCACTCTCCACCACTCCCGCTTCCCCTTCCTCTCTGTACTTGATGGCAGTCCCACGCGTCCCTCTCCCTTTCAGCAGGACTGCCAGGTCAGGCTTCTTGTGTCGCTCTGTGACTCACTCACCAGCACACTTTCCAGCGCACCTCCAGTGGACCTCTATGCCACTTCTCGCCTCTCCTACTTCACTTGTTAGAGGGCTCTTTTATTTTCTTTATCATGCACCACCTTGCCTTTTTCTACCCAAAATTATTTGTTGGGTGTGGCGCCGCTTTCCGCTTATGCTTATGTACTCCTGTGTGCCTTTATGATGTGAGATGCGCCGACTAAGCATGGGCGAATTTTGCCAATTCGCGATCTCTGCGAACACGCAAAAAACCAAAAATTCGCACGAATTTGCAAATTTTGCGGATCGCAAATTCGCAAATCCGCAAATTCGCGATCCGCAAAATTCGCGAATTCGTGCGAATTTTTGTTTTTTTGCGTGTTCGCAGGGTTTTTTGCGTGTTCGGGGGGATTTTTGCTTCTTTGCGAGCCGCTTGCATAGCGAAGTTACCCATGCAGTCGTTTATGGGAGAGGGAGAGAGAGATAGATAGATAGATAGATAGATAGATAGATAGATAGATAGATAGATAGATAGATAGAAAGAGAGAGAAAGAGAGGGAAAGAGAGAGGGAGAGAGAGAACGAGAGAAAGAAAGAGAGGCCGGATCTCTGAAGGGCCAGATTCCTGAGTTGCCCCTACAACATACAGCTTTTTTTTTTTAGCAAAATGCATATGAAAATTGTGCTGTAAAGGTCTCTTTTAGTTTAACCCCTCCTGACAACTCAAAATGGGTGTATTTGCCATTCTCTCCCTTCTTCCTGTTTTTATATCTGTAAGTGCTTCCTGATGATGTTTAATTCCTTCGACAGGTGCCTCGTTGCCTACTTGTAACTATTCTCTGACCCTGTTTCAAGGGTCAGAGCAGGGTCAGAGAATAGTTGCAAGTAGGCAACGAGGCACCAGGAAGCAATTAGCAGCAGGTGTCCAAGTTGAAGTTAATTTGTTTGTAACCCTTTTGTAAAAGGTTACAAAGAAATTAGGTTCAACTTTTGCACCTGCTGCTGTAACCCTTACAGCAGCAGGAGGATTGCGAAATCGCAAAAAATCCGCAAATTCGCCCGCGAAACGGATTTTACGCCCACCCTTAGCGTCGACGCTCAGCCCCGCTGTGCTCGTGGGCGAGCATCAATTATTACCCCTCCCCGAGCGTCTCACAGCACTCGGGCAAATTCACGGCTCCCTGGATCTAATGCATCGCTTACCCTCACTTGGGTTACTGGTTACTTTATTCTCTGGCTAAAATGGCAGCGGCGGTGCTATTGCAGTCCCGGAGCTTAGTTTCAGTTTCACTCCTAGACCACCATTTTCCCTTCAAGTTTTCTTACCCCTGTTTCACCGTAGTCTGAATCACCGCTTTCCCCCCCTCATTGTCCGTTGCCTGCATGTCCTGCTTGCTGATTTGCTGCTTTGGGAAAACCGGCAACTGCATCCTCCCTGTCCGGTTGCAGCTCTCTCCGTCTCCTTCACTTAGGGCCATATGTATGAAGCTAATTTCCTGTCGCCAACGCTGCGAATCGGTAATAATAGCGTTTGCGATAGGAAATTAGCAATTTCCAATGTATGAAGGAGAAAATGCTCGCAAAACAAGGAATCGCTATTTAGCGAGTTCCAAACATTGCGAGAGCCTGAAATATGCAAATTCCAGAGCGATTACCAAATTCGCGACGAAACCAGGTAGCGATAATCACAAATCTGGAAATCGCTATTAAGGATTCGCAATGATATGTATCAAAAATTCGCAATTTGCGATTTGATGAAAATCGCTTTTTAAGGAATCGCAATTACCACCAAGTGGGAGCAGGTGGTAACCAGGTGCAAAGTGTATAAGGAAGCCCACAATGCAACACACTCTTTTCCACAATGTCTGGGCTGTACATCGTTGCGAGGAGGCGAAGACTGAGAGCTGTGGCGCAGAGGAGGAGACGGCAGGAGAGGATATTCCGTATGCGCACCACCATCTACCAACGCACTGAGGAGGACATCTACACCCACTACAGACCGGAGGAAGAGAGCATACTTGATTTGATAGAAGAACTCAGACCCTATCTAGAATACCCCACCCGCAGGACACAAGCCATACCCACTCACATCCAGGTCCTGTGTTCACTACACCTGCTTGCCTCAGGTAGTTTTCAGGGGGTCATAGCCACAGCAGGAGGGGTGTCACAAAGTGCCCTGTCGCGCTTCTTCCATGTGTTCCTCAATGCCATGACACATAGGATGCAACACCACATACACAGGAACTAGCACAAACCAAGCAGGACTTCTACAACATTGCCCTATTTCCCCACGTGATAGGATGCATTGATGGGACACATGTTGCAATATCCCCCCCTCAAACGTAGAGTACATATACAGGAACAGGAAATGCTACCACTCACAAAAACATTATCACAACATAGTGGCAAAGTATCCGGGAAGCACACATGACGCCTTCATCTTCCGTCACAGTGGGCTTTACCGTAGACTCTCAAGAGGTGATTTTGGCGAGGGATACCTACTAGGTAAATGTTCACATACATAGACCACATTTTCATTGACTAGCATGTGCATTACAGTGACTAACCGTTAACATTTCCAACCACAGGTGACAGTGCTTCTGCAGTCCGGGATTTCATCCTGACACCCTACCTCAATCCTGCTACTGCTGGGGAGCGACGCTACAACCGGGCACACATTTCAACAAGAGGCACCATCGAGAGAACATTTGGCATATTGAAGAGCAGATTCAGGTGCATTCATAAAAGTGGAGGAACTCTCCAATACAGCCCGGAAACGTGCTGCAAAATTGTTGTAGCTTGTGCCATGCTGCACAACATCGCCACCAGGAAAGGGACACCACTGGAGTTGAGTGATTCAGAATCCTCCGACGTGGAGGGACCTGGACCTGTACGCATGGAACGTGGCGTAGCTGGTGCTGCAGCTGAGCGACAGAGGCATGATGAGATCATGCGCAACTACTTCTAGGTGAGTAATAATTACACTATGACAACTTAAATCTTTGAAAATGTGTTTTAATTGCTACAGCAACAATGCCACACATCATCATAGGCAAGTTCTAATGTAATGCACATGTTCATTTCACAGTGCAACTATTTAACTGGAATGACTGCACAGTCAACACTGTAGTGTCCATATTTAGCCCCTGTAAGTCATTGGTATTTGGCTGCACATCCTATTGGTATGTAGCAGGCCTGTTGGTCCTGCCACTACGGCGCCTCTCAACAGTGGGTGGTGGGGTGTTGGAGCTCTGCACTGACTGGGAGTCCTCCTCACTTGGAGTCAGCACTCCTGGTCCTGTGGTACGTAGGGCACGCAGTTAATCCAGGGCAGAAGTGGACTGCACTATAACAGTTGCAATGTCCTGAATGCTGTGAGAGAACTCCCGCTGGGTTTCAATGGTACGCCTGGACAGGATATTGGTCGATGAGCCCAGGCGGTTGATTGCGCACGAGTAGCGGTCCATATGGGCCAGCTCTGTGCGCCTAGCAGCGCATTCTGTACGCAACTCTGCAGTGAGCTCTTGCACAGCACCCCTCACTTCCTCACGCATGCCCCTGAACCCTGCCCTCATCTCACGCTGTATCGCCTTCATGTGTTTTGCTTGTAGGCGCTGTACTTGGAACATGTGCACTTCCACCCCTGCAAACGCTGAATCTTCCTGCTGATCGATTGATCTGCTGCAGGTGTGGGGTCTACGCCTGCCTGTGACCTGTGGAGCCTGGATGTGTTGTGGCATTGACTCCTGCTGCTGGGAACCTGGAGCTTCAGACTGCACTATGTCATTGTTGTCCTCATCATCGTCCTCAATGACTGCCAATGGTCTCACGATCTTCCTTCTGTGTCCCTTTGGTGGAATTACAGGGCTGTCCTCCCCATTTGTGTCCTGCACCTGGCTAGCATCTCCAGAGGCTCGGGGTCCTGTGTCTCTTCCACTGCCTATGGGCTTATTAGTTGCAGGTGCTGTGGCTAGAACAGCACACATTAATTTTATTTGCTAATGTATGATGTGAAAATAAAATATTTCACAGTTATCCCTTAATTCACTTTTGTTATTCCCCTTTCCTGACCTGCACATGTGAAAATTACCTTAGATGGATGCTACTTCCAACATTATTTTCTATTGTGGCTACATCTCCCACAATGCATTGCTGTGGCTGCCTGTGTACTTACTCTAGTGTGATATGTGGTTCCCATAATCCCTAGGTTTCTGCAGGGGGTGGGGGGGGGGGGGTTTAGGGTATGAAGGCATGCTTCTTACCTGGTCTAGCAGCTGGTTGGTCGGAGCTGTCTAGCACGGACACGCCCGCAACAATTTCTGGAGCCAGTGTTCCCTCTACCAGTTCCTCTAGCGGTGTAGAATCTTGCACATTGGAGGTCCCCCCACCGGTGAGCTGAGACTGCTCCAGTCTGGCTGCCAATTTTTCTTTGGAGCGCTGGCCCAGGTCGTACCAGCGCTTGTGCAGTACTTCAACACTCCTGTGTGTTACTCCAAGGGCATTGACTTTCACCTGTATGCCTTCCCAGATGCGTCTTTTCCTTTCTTCAGGCACCTTGTGTGAGCTTCTCCCAAAAACCAAATCATGGTTTGGCACCATCTCAGTGATGAGTGTCTCAAGCTCTGTTTCTGAGAACTTCATCTTTCTCTTCCTATATGTTTCTCCCTCTACCCACCCCAACCTCGTCCGGTTCCCTTTCGTTATTGCTGCCATCTTGTTGTTGTTGTGCCTTCCAGCCCGCCCCTCCACCCGCTCCCGCCTCCCAGCTGACCCTCCCTCGCCCCTCCCCCTCCACTATCCACTTATGTCAAATGCATTTGCGTGCAGCGTTCACACGCAGCTGTCACGCCCCATGCGCGCCGAAGGGTCGCCAAAGGTAAGCCCGTCTACGCCCATCCGCGCCTGGACCGCGCCCAGTGCCAGACCCCCTGGTCCTCTCAATACCCCATCCACTCACTTAACGTATGACGCCGCAACTCTCCTTGCCCTTAACTCCGGACGCACCCCACAATGCTGTGTAGCTACCTCAGGATGCACCCACGGACCATTCGTCTGCCTCTCCTGCAAGTTCGCCTGCATCAGGACCCACACCAAATCCTCCTCCTCCAAACACAACTCCAACTCTAACCACCTGAAGTGCATCCTGCTGAACACCCGCTCGGTCCACAAACATGCCACTGAACTCTGGGACCTACTCGACACGACATCGCCGGACGTTGCCTTCCTTACAGAAACTTGGATGAACGCTTCATCAGCGCCCGACATCACCATAGCCATCCCGGAATCTTACAAGATCATCCGAAAAGACCGCTCCAACCAAACAGGAGGAGGCATCGCCATCGCCCATAAGAACACCATCCGAATCACGACCAGCTCCGACGATAACCTTGCGACCGCCGAACACCTGCACTTCCAGATCCACACCGACCCCAGGACCAAACTTAGAGGCACCCTCATCTACAGACCACCAGGAACCCGCACACAATTCAATGAAGACATCACTGACTTCATCAGCCCACATGCCCTCACCTCCGAGAACTACATTCTACTGGGAGACCTCAACTTCCACCTGGAAAAGAATAACAACAGCAACACCACCACCCTTCTGGACAACCTGGCCAATCTCGGACTCCAACAACTTGTTGACACTCCCACCCACTTAGCCGGACACACGCTCGACCCTATCTTCACCTCCAGCAAACACATCTCCTTCGATCACACCACAGCTCTCCATTGGACGGACCACAGTTGCGTTCACTTCAGCTACAAAAAGACCATGACCCACATCCCACCACAACCTATTCCTCGAAGCAACTGGAACAAAATCACCACCGACCAACTCTTCACATCGCTTAACCGTAACCCCCCCGCCATATCATCGGACCCAAACCAAGCTGCCACCAAACTCACAAAATGGATCACCCACAGCGCTGACGAATTAGCACCCTTGAAAAACCACCAGATCAGACAAGGCAGCAAAAAGGCCCCCTGGTTCAACGATGACCTTAAGAAATCCAAGAAGCTATGTCGTACCCTCGAGAAAACCTGGAGAAAAAACCAAACCACTAACAACCTGACCACCTTCAAGGACGCCACCCGCAAACACCACCAACTGATCCGATCCACAAAGAAATCCGCATTCAAGGACTGACTCAACAACAACGCCCACAACAGCAAGGAATTATTTAACATCGTCAAAGAATTTACCAACTCCACCGCCGGCACCAACGACATCACTCCCTCCCAAGACCTCTGCGACTCCCTAGCCTCATTCTTCCACAACAAAATCGCCGACATTCATAACAGCTTTGAAAACCTGTCCGAAGAACAATCCACTTCACCCACCTTCGAACCAAAACAGCACTCTCACAACCTTTGCGCCTGGAACCCAATCACTACTGAAGACACCATCCGCCTGATGAACTCCATACACTCAGGCTCACCAACCGACCCATGTCCCCACCACATCTTCAACAAAGCAGGCTCCATCATCGCACCACATCTCCACGATGTCATCAACTACTCCTTCAACTCCGCTACCTTCCCAGAAAGCTGGAAACTTGCCGAACTCAGTGCCCTTCTGAAGAAACCCTCAGCGGACCCCTCTGAACTTAAGAACTACCGCCCCATCTCACTCCTCCCCTTCCCGGCCAAAGTCATCGAGAAAGCCGTCAATAGACAGCTCGCCGCCTTCCTTGAATCCAACAATTCACTCGACCCCTCACAATCCGGCTTCTGAGCCAAACACAGCACCGAAACTGCCCTCATCGCTGCTACAGACGACATCCGAACGCTACTGGACAAAGGAGAAACAGTTGCCCTCATCCTACTTGACCTCTCCGCCGCCTTGGACACAGTCTGTCATAACACCCTCATACAACGCCTCAGCAACGTCGGAATACAAGGAAAAGCGTTGGACTGGATCGTCTCGTTCATCGCCGGAAGAACCCAGAGAATCCGCCTCCCCCATTCAAATCAGAGGCCACCGAAGTCATCTGCGGCGTACCACAAGGATCATCACTCAGTCCCACCCTCTTCAACGTGTACATGAGTCCCCTCGCACCCATCGCGCAACAACACAACCTCAACATCATCTCCTACGCAGACGACACCCAGCTAATCCTCTCCCTCATCAAAGACCCTAACACAGCCAAAACCAATCTACACGAAGGAATGAAAGAAGTAGCCGAATGGATGAAGAACAGCTGCTTGAAACTGAACTCGGATAAAACGGAAGTCCTCATCTTAGGATCTTCCCCCTCTGCATGGGACGACTCATGGTGGCCACGGGCTCTTGGCACAGCACCCATACCTACAGATCACGCATGTAACCTGGGCTTCATCTTAGACTCCTCCCTCTCGATGACCAGACAAGTCAACGCCGTCTCATCATCATGCTTCAACATCCTACGCATGCTCAAAAAAATCTTCCGCTGGATCCCCACCGAAACAAGAAAGACAGTCACCCACGCACTAGTCACTAGCCGACTAGATTATAGAAACACCCTTTAAGCCGGAACCACAGCCAAACTACAGAAAAAACTCCAACGCATCCAAAACGCCTCAGCCAGAATCATACTGGACATCCCCCGTCAAGCTCACATTTCCGGTCACCTGAAAGATCTCCACTGGCTTCCCGTCAACAAGAGAATTACGTTCCGTCTCCTCATCCACGCACACAAGGCCCTCTACCACCTAGGACCTGAATGCCTCAACAAACGACTGTCCTTCTACACACCCACCCGCCAACTACGTTCCTCCAATCAAGCCCTCGCCGCAATTCTGCGCATCAATAGATCCACCATGGGAGGAAGATCCTTCTCCTACTTAGCGGCCAAAACCTGGAATTCTCTCCCCACTCACCTCCCCCTTACACACAACCACTTCTTTTTCAGAAAGCAGCTGAAAACCTGGCTATTCGATAAGTAATGCTCCCACCCTCTCTCTAGCGCCTTGAGACCCTCTGGGTGAGTAGTGCGCTATACACATTTATGAACTTGAACTTGAACTTGAACTGCTGGGTTGCAGGCAAATCCTTGTTCCAACTCTCAGCCATGGCTCCTCAGTAGCAAACCTCACTCTCACACTCTCTCACAATCAATGCAGTTGCATCATGGGTAATCAGTCACTTCCTGGATGGTGATGTCATCAAACTGCATCAGGATTGCGATTGGATGATTCTGGAAAATCGCAATTTTGCAACTTTTTCAATGTAAAATTGCTATTTTGCAATTTTTTCCGATGTGTCCTCGCAATCTTGCGAAATATCTACATTAAGGAATCGCTATTGAATCTATTGCAAATATTTAGCGGTTTTGGCCGAATCGCTAAATATTTGCGATTGTGTTGATACATTCCGATTTGCGATTCTGGAACTGCGATTCGTGAATCGGCTTCTTCGTACATATGGCCCTTTGTCTTGCCTTATATATGATGCGTAGTGATTGCGTTGCCTCACACCATGTTTGGGTCTCAGAAAACGCACATCCCTGGTGTCCAGTTCCTTTCACCCCTTTGTTCCGTATCTACTCTCAATTTCAGCAGTTTACTCTATCGCCGCACCTTCCATTGCGAATCGCTCCTTGATGCCATCCCCTGTCCTCCACCGCTTAGCTGGAGACAATAGCTGGAGTCAATAACAGGGAGATCGGCAGGGCGGGTTAGGCGAGTGGGGCTAGGGCCGTGGTAATGGCAGAGCTATGGTGGGGACTTACAGCCTTGTAGGTTCCGGTTTAATTTTTGCAGCCATTACCTCCTTCACATTGCTTGGAGCCCCGGTGTTTTTTCGCGACTTTCTGCGCATATCTAGGTGCAGGTGTCCCAGCGCTGGTATTGTCGGCAGCAGCATCCATTCTGCCGCACATTGATATCTTTGTGCCGCGTGTCAGGTTGTTGGGACTCTTGGGATCATCGGCAATCTCCCTGACTCGACAGAGCAGCAGACTCAGGCAAGCATCCTCCTTGCAGTTGTTTTTCCACAGGCATTGTAAAAAAATGGAACGACATAGATATAACTTATCCATGTGTTGTATGCAATGTCCAAGTTCTCATTCGTTTAAAAACAAAAATACTTCAAAGCATCAACTTTGATCCTGGGAACCGCATCTTCTGGTTTGCCAAAGGCAACTGGTGATACTTTATGTGCCAAAGGGGCAGGGCTTTGCAGCTATTCGAGATTTGTGTACACTTTCTTTCTGCAAGGTTGCCACATTTCTGCAAGAATGGACAGAACCGCCCACTGTTCTTCTTGAGAGAATCACAAGGCAGGTTTCCCTGATCTGGTTACTTTCTTTAGTCCATCCAGGAAGTACAGTGCCCTTATGCTTTTCAAAGATATAGCCACTTCCAAATTTAGAAGCTGTTCATAGTCGTTAAATCACAACTAAGCAATTATAGGAATATTGATGTATTTGGTTTGTAGCACTCTGAAGCCTCTTATTTAGCTGAGATTTTCAGACAAGACAACTGCACTTGCTTTTAATTTCTACATGGATCTAACCTGACTTCCTAAAAATCTACCCCTCATCTCAGAACTGTTTAAATGTAACGCCTTTGTTATCGAAAATCGAAGTAATGTAGGAATCCTCGACCCTGAAACTGAAATGTTGTTAGTTGTCGGCCGGTATTCTGCCATCCAGCCATCTAGCCATCTGAGCTGCTTAACACATAAATAGCTACAGACATGTTTTACAACAGTGTAGATTCTGTATTGTGGTGAGTTTGACCAAGCACTAATACACACCGTTTTCCATTTCTATAGTGCCTGTTAAAAGGAACATTTCTTGCTTTTTAATATCCCAGTGCATGTATAGGGAATTCCTACAGTTCTCCCCGTGTTGTAAAAATGAAGTACATTAGAGCTCTCCCTATCTAGATACACACTTATGACATTAACTATTTAACCTTTTAACACAACAAACTGTCTATATTGTCTGTTTAATTGTAATTGACTTTGTATAGTGCTAGGTACTACTAGCATTCATCAAAGCGCTCCTAAGTGCCTCCTGAACCAATGCAGGTGCATGATGTGTGCAAAAGAGAGGATTAGTTACCCAGGCCAACAAGTTAAGATGTTTCCCAGCTGCTCTGTAATGTATTCTGGATGTATTCTCTGGGATCCAGAGATACAGCTTGATGGCTGCCTGTGGAGGTTAAGGTCTGGAGAAGCTTCACAGGTTTCCAGCATAGTCTAATTGGTAGCTATGTTTTCAATGCTTTCATAGAACAAGGTGGTTGTAGTGATTTCCCATTTGAGCGGGATTGTGTGACATAGTTTTGCATTCTTGACCAAGACGGCAATCTACCAATTCTACATCTATTTCATGCTGAATTAAAAAAGCCGAACCTGGACGCTAATAATCCCAGCAACTACAGGCCAATCTCCTGGCTTCCTTTTCCAGCCAGGATGGTAGAAAAGGCTATGAACACCGAGCTTTCCCTCTCAGTTTTGCTTTAGGAGCCAACATAGTACGGAATCAGCCTTGATTACAGCCTCCGAGCATGTAAGAACTACGTTAGATGAAGGAGGGAATGCTGCCTTAATTTTGTTAGATCCTTCGGCAGCATTTGACACCGTTAATCATGACCTCCTCAGCAACCATCTGTTTGATTTAGGTGTCAGGTGCACTGCCCTTAAGCTACTTAGATCCTTTCTCACTGACAGACTTAAGTTTGTGGAATCTAATGGCCACAGGTCAACATCATTTATTCTTCCCTGTGGTATACCACAGGGATCGGCACTGAGTCCAACCCTTTTTAATCTGTACGTCACTCCTTGGCTTCTCAGTTGTATCATACGCTGACGATACCCAGATTATAGTGTCAGTCACTGAAGATCCTGACAAAACTGTAGAATGCTTTCACGACTGTATGCCACAGATCAGGAGCTGGATGTCCAACAATTGTTTGAAAATAAATTCAGACAAAGCCAAGGTGCTACTTTTCGGCAATCGCCCTTCATTTTGGTCTCCCAGAACTTGGCCTCAGGAAATTGGAGTTCTTCCAATTCCGTTTCCAAAGTAAAACATCTGGGAGTCAAAATCGATGAAAATCTTCCTTTGTGGGAAACGCTAATGCCATCACCTCTTCGTGTTTCTTTATGTTTAAATCACTTAGGAAGGTTTTTCACTTCATTCAGTCTGTCAACGGTAGGCTGAACCATATGTTCCATACTTTGGCACTTGTGTTTTGTGAAGGAGGGGGGAAGTAAGTGGTCAGGAAATGACACACAAAACTTTCCTGTCATGCCAGCTACTTTGTATCGCCCCTTCATCCCCTCAGCGACCTCAGAGTTTCACTCCATGAGTGGCCCATTTTCCTCATTCCCCACTATTAGGGCGGCTCGGTGGTCTTAAGAGAACAGTATGTCCCTCCAGGCCTCCGCGATTGGGCGCCGACATAGGCCCCTCCACTCCTCCCTACTTAGCGCTCTACCCTCTTTAGTGGCCTACCTGGATATATCTTGAGTCCATATGCTAGCCTGTGGTCCCATGGCTGATTTCCATGTTAACGCGATTTGCCTCTTAGCCAGCGACTAGGACAGGTCAATGAATCTTTTACCCACCTTACGCTTAGGTGGTCTGGTAAATAGGACCAGTAGACAAACCTTCACTGAGTCATCAAGAGTATGGCCTAATGCATCATTGATCTTGGCCAGTACTGCCAGCCAGAAGCTTTGTAAAGACACAAAACTCTAAGTCATGTGGAGGTAGTTCGCGTCCAGCTGACCACATCTCTGGAAGCCTATTGGTTCCCCTCCAAAGGCAGCCTGAAGATGGTGGGGGGTCATATACGTCATGTGTACATAATTGAATTGTAAATTTTTTAGTCAGGTGTTGCATGAGATTTTGTTGGGGGATTCTAGTAGCCTACCCCATTCTGTATCTGTGAGTGCCCTATCCAGTATTCCTTACCAACTGCCCCTTACTTTCATCATCGGAGTCAAAGAAGCCTCAAGGAGCGATGCGTAGAACTATTTTATTTGATGCGCTTCTGTACCCAGTGTAAGTAGTGAATTGAGGACCAAATGTTTAGCCAGTTCCTCTCTTCCAGTTTCCCACAAGAGTCCAAATAACCTCACCAGCACCTCATATATAGGAAACTGGCCAGGTGGGAGACTGCACCCCTCTACCAATTCAGCGAAGGGTAGTAAGCATTTATCTTGGTAGCAGTCTCCTGTTGTCGCAATCCCAGCCTCTGCCCAATGCGCTAACTGCTCTGCCCCTAGAATCACCTGCGGCTCTCCGTAAGGCAGCCCCACCAGTGGCAATGATAGAGAGTATCTCAGAGCATCTGGAAGTCATGCCATACATTGCTTCCAACACTGTAGGCCGTGGACTTCAATGTTGAAGTGTACGGAACCCTTGTGGCCTGGATTAACAGCTTTGCCAGCAGTAATTGTGGATGCTGCCCAGGTTCCATCTGGTGTGTCCCTTCTTTGTTCACCCCCAATAGCCTTTGAGCCACCCATTGCAGTTGTGCAGCCAAGTGGTAAAATGTGAAATCCGGAACTCCCAGTCCTCCATTCCTCATGGGGTGCTGCAGGGTCCATAATGATACTCTGTGCCCACCATCTGCCCAAATCAGATCTTGTACCAAAGCATCTAGTGGCTGAAAGCACCCATTAGGCATCAGCACAGGTAAATTACCAAAGAAATACAAAAGGCGAGGCAGCATGATAATTTTGGTCAGCGAGACTATGGCCATCAGTGGAAGCCTCAACGCATCCCAGAGGTCCAAGCTAGAGTGAAGTGACCCGCACAGATTGCCCTAACTCATATCCTCCAATGAGTGAAATATCTAGATACCAAGATATTTAAAAGTATTGGGGATGCAGTTGTGCTCCGCAGGAGGCTCCTGTGGTCTACGTGAGGGTTCTGCCGCAGGGAACAAGTGTGTTTTATGTCAATTAAACCTGAGGCCAGAGAAAGACTGAAGCCTTCCAACAGCCCAAAGTCAGTTTCCACTCCCCACACAGCATCTCCCAGATATATCAAGAAATAATCTGCATACAAGGAAATCATGTATGTTCTGCCGATCAGTGTGCAGTTAACATTGTCATGTCGACCTGGCAAAATAAACCTTTTGTCAGGTCAAACCTTCCCTTTTTATACATATAAGTCACCCCTGAGGTAGGCCCTGTACAACCCAGAGGGCAGGGTGTAGTGTATTAAAAAGGCCCATATCTCCCATAGCATTGCATTGGGATTACCTTATTATAATTTATAAGTGCATTTCCAATTGGCAAGAGATAAACCCTTCAAGTCGGGTGTCTCTGGAATCATAATTTAAAATCCAAACGTATGGTGAATTCAGATTTTAAATTGCAATTCTGAAAATACCACTTTTAGAAAGTTGCCTTTTTCTTGCTTTAGCCATTTTATTGTCTGATCACATGACTGGGTGTAGTTGGCAGTTAAGCTTTATGTATTCCTCATAGACAGCCACACACAATGGGAGATTAGGTGCATCTCAATGGGCCATCTCTGGCATGATGGGAAGGAGGAGCTGCACACAGCTACCCTTACACATGAATAGGCTGTACCCTGTCCACACACAAAGGGCTGCATACACCCTTGTAGTGAGGCTGGGGTCAGGGTAGGAAGAGAGGATATATTGGCACTTCAAAGGCATCTCTTTGAAGTCTCTCCCACTTCAAAGGCACCACTGGGTATAAGTACTGGGCTTCAGACACCAGCACATCAGTACACTTCTGGACCAGTAGATTATCTGCAAGGAAGGACTACTGTGTTGCTGAAGGACTGCCACTGTGCTGCACTGCACTTTGCTGGACACCTGGTTTGCTGTGCTGATTTGTTGTCTGCTTCCCTCTTGCCTGGGTGAGAAGGACTGGAACTGCGTCTCTTGACCCCAGAACCCAGAGTGACTCCAAGGGCTAGTTGGCTGGACTCCTAATCTGAAGTCTCAGGGTCATAACAGAATTTAAACCCCTGCTCCTAGAGTCTTGCATCTGTGAGTCTACCCTGTCAAGTAGCGCCACCCCAGTTCTGGACCCTTGGAGGTAGGCCTAAGGTGCTTGCAGCTGAGCGGCGCATCCTTGAGCAGAACCTGCATATCTCCTCGGCTGAGAGGAGCATCCCTGAGCAGAACCGATGCATTGCCGCTACTGTGTGAATTGGACTGGTAGCAAAAGACTTGTGTTGCTGCTTCCCGCATCTTGGGACCGACATATCGCCTTCAGAGCCCCTGCTAGGCCACACTTTTTGCTAGACAAGCTCCTCGCATCCCTTGTTGATGGCAGCCTCAACCATGACCCAGAAACTATGCATCACAGCTTTACCGCTCCTCAGAACAATGCATCGCCTCGGCTGCGACTTGCATCCTCTACACATTATATTTTGAAATGCAAGCCCCATCGACACGATCCTCGATGTTTAAGCATCAGAACCTCACACTGCAGCCTCACTGCGGAACTACACTCCCACCATCTTATGTTATGTTATAAAATTTGTAACACCCTAGCTGCCTCAGTGACTGGGCATCCCAGTGCTTATCCTAAAAAGAGTGAACTGCCAGAAGTAACCTATCACAGAGTGCTGCAGGAACAACTAAGTAGAGAAAAACCATGTCTCCAGAATTTTCCTGAAGGACTAGTGGTTCTGGATACGCTTATAGACCGGGAGTGTGTTCCAGAGGGCAGGGGCTTTAGCACGGAAGGAACGTCCTCCAGCTCCGGCTCTTTCAACATGGGGAATACAAGCCAGATTCTGATTGGCTAAATGCAGTGGTCACAAGAGCAGATACAGTGAGACTAGATTGGACAAGATGTGGGCCCCCTGGGAGAAAAAGGTCTCATGAGTGGTGCACAAAGGGCCAGATGTACAACCATTTTTTGCAGTTGCAAACGGGAAATCGATCCGTTTGTGATCGCAGAAAGGGGGTGGTACTTACAAATATTATTTTACAAGTTGGTGACTTGCAAAATAGTGTTTGCCAGTCGCTGTTAGGAAGGCATGTGCCATGGGCGTCCCTACCTAATAGCGAGTCAGAATGGTTTTTGCCATTGTTCTACCACCGTATTTGTGGTTGCAAAACACTTGCAGTTTACTACCTACTTCAAGGAGGTGGTAAGCCACTCACAAATGGGAAAGTGTTTCCAGGGCACACCTACTCCTTTATGAATGAATTCAAAACTATTTTTAAGAAAAATGCCTACTCTTAAAAAAATGAAGCAGAAACGTTTTCTTTTTCTTTTTAAACGCATCCTGTTTTCCTTTAAGTAAAATGGGCTGCATTTATTTTTAAAGACTGCTTTATTGAAAAACAGTCACAAACATGTGATCTGCTGACTCCAGCAGGCCACCAGCCCTGCGAGTGATGGCCATTCCTAATGGGTCGCAAATTGCAATCTGCCTCACGAGTATTGATAAGGCAGGTAATTTGCGACCCCATTAGGAATCTGTTGTACATTCCATTTTGTAAGATGCAAAATGTCGCAATTTGCGACTTGCAAAATGGAATGGTCATACATCTGACCCAAGGTCTTAAAATGAACACGCTTCTCCACAGGGTGCCAGTGCAATTTAAGAATAAGACCGGAGACAGGACAATGCTTTGAAAGAGAGAACAGCAGCCTGGCTACAGCGTTTCGTGCCAGCTGGAGTCTGCGGCTCACAGCCTTGTTGGTTCCCTGGGAGAGTATATTACAATAATCCAACCGGGAAAGGATGGCTGCCTGAATGATTACTTGTCGAATGCATGCTCAATCTACTCTCTGGATTGTGTATTTACATAAGGTAATTTTTGTTTAAATTAACATTTTAGGGAAAGAGAATAAGATTTGTATTATATCATATCAATAGTGATGTATTTTTGTTGTGTAGATTGATCTATGTGAATATTACGTTTTAATGTGAATCTTTCACAAATGTTCTCTTATTTTTCTGGTTATCTATGGCATATTAAATATGTTTCTATTGAACACAACTCTAGGGACTGATTAATAATATTTTGCCTCGCCTAATTACAAGCCTTTGGTGGTTTTTAAGACAGTGCTCGGTGTAAGTACTTCGGGGCAGATTTACAAGCCTCCTGGCAACCACTACATCACTTTTCGTGATGTACTGATGACGCAGGGGGCTCCTCCATATTTACAGAGAGGAAAAGCGACCCTGTGTGACTTTTCCTCGCCTCGTAAATATGGCCCCTTCACACACAGCACTGTGAGTGGAAGGGGCGTACCATGGGTGTTGCTGTGGGTGTTCCCACGCAACACCCATGGAACAAGACACATTTCCAGATTTACGATTACGATTACGTACGCCCTGAGCCCATCTGGACGCATTCCAATCATTTTACTGGCAGTTTTTCCTCATATTGAGTACCCTGACGGGTTCTCATGTGAGTAACTTCTTTTCTTCTATTTTTCCACGTGTGGCACACAATTCACGAGACTCCCCAGTAACATCCTCAGATTAGGGTCGAAACGCCATCGACACACAGGAGATGCGAACCATTACACAGCTCATGTCATTGCATATTGCTGCTGTCTACATAGAGATTATTCTTGTTAGTGGTCGACTTTAAAAATTGTGGAAACCTTGCATTTAGAAATTTACACTGTCACTTAACTTTGGGTTCCCGTTCTCACTTGGGACACAATGCACTAGTGTTTTTGATTTTTAAATTATGTTTATACTGCTTTTGGTCTAAAAATGTATTAAAATGTTACATGGATTCTCCTGTGTTAGTGTTTCTTTCACCCTCTGTCATTGAGGTATCCTCTAAAATATTGTAATTTTGCCTCCTTCATTACAAAGGTATCTTATCAATCCACAGGAACCGTTGTTTTTCCTTATATATTCCAAACTAATGCAGCACGGCGCAGCAAAATGACTTGCTGCACCGTGCTGCATTACTTTGTTGTAAATCTGCCCCCTAGTTCCACCATATCATAAAAAGAGAAATGTGGTGGTAGTAATGTGTCACAACAAGAATTTGCACATTTGCTGCATTGCATTTTGTTCTGGTGGTAATATGTTGTATTGATTTGGTACAGTTGTGTTTTGTGCTGCATCATTGCATTATTTTTCACTTCTGTTGGACTGTGGTTGATATCTTGCATTCTGTTTTGATGGTTATGTTGTGTTGTGCCCTGTTATGTTTTAACTAACCTACTTTGCTTTCTGTTGTACCATTGGGTTGTGCTCTATAGTTTACTTAAAAAATTTCAACAGGTTGTGCTAACTTTGCAGCCAAAAGCAGCACATTCTTTTAAAGTAGCAATTACAAACTACCTATTACTAAGGTCTAGGCTGGTAAAATACCGCAGCTCCTTCTCTTCGCCTATTTAGGGCACCCACAGCTCTGGCAGATACCAGCCTTAAATTAGCATTTCCAGTTCTCACTTTATATAATCTGGCCCCAAGACGGCAAAACCCAGTACGGATGTGCTTCATGTGTTCCTTAATGCATTAGTTCTAAAGTTGTGCAAATTCTTCTTGTATTTGTAAAAAGATTTTAGGCTAAACAGCATCAAATGCATTCAAGAATAATATGAAAGCACTGACCTGATTTTAAAAGCCTTTGAGCAAATGAAATAAGCAAATAAAAATACATTGGTAATCCGAGCAAACATGAACACACTTTCAGTCTAAATAATTTCTAAATACTGCCTCTAGCCAACAGTGTTTTTGAATTTACAGTATGTTTAATTCATAGAATGCTACCCAGAGCTTCAATATTCCTCATCACACAATGTCAAACTTGAGCTGTTTAACTTTCACTCTACAAATCTTACCCTGCATTTAATCATGTTGATGCCATTCTTCTTTCTTATAATTTTCTTTGATCGCCATGCTGTCTCCTACTCTTTTAGAATAGTAAATAATGCCTTATCCCTTTAAGTTTTACAAAATCTATTTACACTTAATTTCTCTTGGCAAATTCAGAACGCCATTTATGGATTAGGAGATTTTAAAAGGTAAACAGTGTAAGAGCAGCGTTGACAGAAAATACATGAAACAAGATGTTCCATATTGATTTCAGGAAGGATGACTGTGATAAACAAAATTTGTCCGTAAATTCTACAAGGGTTCTACTTGTAATCTACTCTCATAGTGGCATATTACTGTTTCGTGAGTCATCATCCAAAATAGACCAACATGTGGGATGTTTCATTTTAAATCAATGTAATCATTAGAATTGCTCTCTATTTAATCACTCTTCCAAGAGATTTCAATCAAATGCACAAATCAGCCCGTTGATTTGCATAGCACCACATCGGCATCTTCACTTTCCCTGTACATATGCATTCTATGGCAATACCTGTTTGGCAGTTATTTATGTATTACCACTCCCACCAATCCGTGTCCCAGTACTTAATAAATGAGGTGTGACCCCCCTTGCCTCATTATGTTTATTTGATCATTGTGGCACGGTTTCAGGAGATGCTCTGGAATTCAAAAATGAAATATTCAGGGAAACGGAAGGTGAAACGGACAGAACTGAGGCCTATACTGTGGTTTGTTCAGTGGTAAGTTGTTGAATGCTCAAGTTCCATGGGTGTAAAAGAGGCCTCTGCAGCCTCTGTGGCCCCAACCCTTCAAGGGCCCCCTAATTAAACAAAGATCAATGAACATCTGTGAGATATGGGAAACTGAGGGGTCCCTCAACCCATTATACAGGGGAGCCGTCATTTTGAGTTACGCCACTACCAAGTTGTTCACTTCTTGATTGATTGATTTCTTGGGAGTAGAATTCTGACTAGTCATTAGCCCGAAAGTTGACGTCTCCAAGGAGGAATGCTTGTTTGCTAAGATAAGAAGACGCTGTAATGACAATGAAAAGTTCCTTATTATCTTATTACCTGCTGGCATGCCAGAGCGTCCCTTGACCTTGCCAGGTAGGTAGCTCCCCCCCCCCCCGCTGTAGCTCCACCTGCGCTTGTGCCCTGCACCCTTGTTTTTTTTGCTGCCCATTCCTGGGCGCTGCTTTCCTCTCCCCCGTGACCACTGCACACTTCCCGCCGCTGCTGCCCCTGCGGCCGCACCCCTGTGCCCATTCGCTATGCCCTGCCTCCCGCCTCCCAGCTGCTCCTCCCTCCCAGCTCCCCTTAAACAGGCGGCAGCTGCGCGTTGAGGAGAGCGACCCTTCACCTTGCCAGGTAGGTCGCTCCCCCTGCTGCAGCTCCACCTGCGCTTGTGCCCTGCACCCTTGTTTTTTTTTGCTGCCCATTCCTCGGCGCTGCTTTCCTTGCCCCCCCGGTGACCACTGCCCACTTCCCAACACTGCTGCCCCTGCGCCCATTCGCTATCCCCTGCCTCCCACCTCCCAGCTGCTCCTCCCTCCCAGCTCCCCTTAAAATGGCGGCAGCTGCGCGGCAACGACAGCGCACCTAAGGGAAGCCCATCTGCGCCCGTCCGCGCCTGGACCGCGCCCTGCGCCAGAACCCCTGGACCCCGCGAATACCACAACACCAGACTCCAATACGACGCCAGCAGCCTCCACGCACTCAACGCCGGCCGAAACCACACCTGCTACCAGGCCACCCCGAAACGGACCCACAGACCTTTCTCCTGACACACCTGCAGCTTCACCTGCGACAGAACCAACAAACCTCCGCTGCATACTCCTCAACACCCGCTCCGCACGCAAACATGCTGTCAAGCTCTGGGATCTGCTCGACATCTCCGCCCCAGACGTGGCCTTCCTGACCGAGACCTGGTGGAATGACTCCTCAGTGCCCGACATCGCCATAGCCATCCCGGACGGCTGCAAGATCACCCACAGGGATCGCGGCAACTGAACCAGAGGAGGAATAGCCATTGTCCACAAGTCCACCATCAAGGTCGACACCCACGCAAATGACACCCTCTCCACCTCTGAACACCTGCACTTCCGGATCCACAACGACCCCAACACCACCCTCAGAGAAACACTCATCTACAGACCCCCCAGACCCCGGGCTTAGTTCAGCGATTCCATTGCCGACCTCGCCAGCACCCACGCACTCGCCTCCATGGACTACATCCTCCTCAGCGACCTGAACTTCCACCTCGAGAACAACGACGACGCCAACTCTGCCACCCTGATCGACAACCTCGCCAACCTCGGCCTCAAACAACTCGTCACCACACCCACTCACGCTGCCGGCCAAACGCTGGACCCCGTCTTCTCCACAGGCTCCCAAGTTGCCTTCGACCACACCACCGAACTCCACTGGACTGACCACTGCTGCATTCATTTCAACTTCAAGAAACCAACCATGCACCACCGAACCCAACAGCTGTCTCTCCGCTGCTGGAGCAAAGTCACCGAAGACCGGCTGATCGTCACCCTCGCCCAGAAATCATCCTCCTTCAAAGACTGCTGGGACAATAACGCACATTACAGCAAAGAGCTCTTTAGCATCATAAAGGAACTCTCCAACCCCAGCGCCAACGACATCACGCCCTCACAAGAACTGTGCGACTCTCTAGCCATCTTCTTCCACAGCAAGACCGCTGACATCCACAACAGCTTCAACACCACAACCGCCCTGACTACGCCAGACTCCACCTCCCCTGTGAACACCATCAGCGCCATCCGCCTGACCTCCTGGTCCAACGTCAACGACGACGAGACATGCAAGGTCATGAACTCCATCCACTCAGGATCTCCGTCAGACCTGTGCCCACTCCACGTATTCAACAAAGCAGACTCAGCCATTGCACCCCAACTATGGAAGGTCATCAACATCTCCTTCGAAACAGCGACATTCTCGGAAAGCATTCCAAAATCAACGCCCTCCTCAAGACGCCCAAGGCGGACCCCAAGGACCTCAAGAACTTCCGGCCCATCTCCCTGCACCCGTTCCCAGCAAAGGTCATCGAGAAATCATCAACAAGCAATTGGCACTCCCACCTGGAAGACAACAACATCTTGGACCCGTCCAAGTCCGGATTCAGACAAAACCACAGCACCGAGACAGCCCTCATCGCTGCCACAGACGACATCAGGTGCCAACTAGACAACGGCAAAACATCAGCCCTCATCCGCTTGGACCTGTCGGCCGCCTTCGACACGGTCTGCCATCGCACTCTAAAGACACGCCTCCTAGAAGCCAGAATCCAAGAAAAGGCCCTTGACTGGACCATGTCCTTCCTCTCCAGCAGAACCCAGAGCGTCTGCCTCCCACCCTTCCGATCCGAAGCCACCGACATCATCTGCGGCGTCCCCCAGGGCTCATCCCTCAGCCCGGCGCTGTTCAACATCCACATGGCCCCCTCGCAGAAGTGGCCCGCTGTCGCGATTGCAAGCGGCGCTACTACAGTCGCGCACCACTAACCTGATGAATCTGGTCAGCAGGAACGATGGGATGAAAGTCCTCCCGACTTGTCTAGACACCTCACCCAGTGGTGTCGTAGAGAGTACCGTCTGAATGGGTATTGCGAGAAGCCGGAAGGATAAGGCGTAGGGGATACACGGAGTGAAGGTTGTGGCCCTCTGGGTCAGGGTCCGAGGAATCCTCAGTGGAGGGACGTACTGCAGCGTAGAGAGACAAATGACAGGTATAAGTACCTGGTCCCCAGATATACACTTCCTCCCCCTGTCCCCGAGCAATGGCACTTACCAAAGATCAACTCGTAATCGCTTTAAAGGAATCCAATTAGTTCCTCCTTCCACAAGGACAGACAAGATGATGAGAAAGTTATTCGTCACTTTCTCCAAAAGTCAGATACCCCAATCAAGGCTCTACCACTTGAAATGCTGAAAAGTATTTTCCTCCGTTTCTATTGTTTTCTCAATACTGCTTGAGAACAAAAAGAATTTGTCGTAGCGCACCCGACCAAGATAATCCCTAAGGCTCTTGGAACTGAAGAATGCACACCAGGGTACTTGCGGGAAACACGGACTAATAATACTCAATGAAAATGAAGAACGATCCCGTTCTTCTAGAGTTATACTTGCGGTTGGTCGGAAGTTTCTTCACTCCTCTGACCACGCTGGCTCTTGATCGGAAAAAGGCTTGATGAAGTGCTGACCACGCTGGCTCTTGATCGGCGGTGATTTCACTTCTCTGAACACGCAGGCTCTTGATCGGCGGTGATTTCCTCTAGGCGAACTCCGGCGGGGAACACCATCCGCCATACACAAAACCACAAAAACAAATTGTCAAGCGCCGATCCGTTTCCAAGGCGGGGCTATATAGATTCGGCCTTCCTTCCTGCTCTCCAGAGCCGCTTGGCCTTCTGGGACTTGCAGTGCGAAGGGAGCAATTGCGCTTTTAGCCCTTTCCTTCTTCCCCTCGCTGTGGCTGCGAGAGCGATCACGACAGAACCCCCCCTCGAGGACTGCCGTCCCGGCGGTCGACCTGGCTTACCAGGGAATCGCTCGTGAAACTCAGCAACCAGATCCGGGCAATGCAAATGGCTCATAGGTTCCCAGGTTCTGTCCTCTGGCCCATACCCCTTCCAGTCAACCAGATACTGGACCCTGCCTCGCATCATACGAGAGTCCAGAACCCGTTGCACCTCATATTCTTCCTGGCCTTCCACCTTCAGAGCAGGGGGACGCTCAGGCAAGCGCATATTCAAGGGACAAGGCCGGAGGAGGGACACATGGAACACCGGATGGATGGACCAAGAAACTGGAAGAGACAGTTTCATGGCTACAGAATTCACAACCTCACAGATACTGTACGGTCCTACAAACTTAGGCTTAAGTTTATTTACCCCTTTCAGGTGAATGTTACGTGTGGAAAGCCACACCTTGTCCCCCACCTTATACGCTGGCTCCTCGGACCTCCTCCGGTCTGCAAACAGTTTATGAGCCGCTTGTGCCCTCTCCAAACAATGTCGCGCATCGATGAGGATGGCCCTCAAATGAGCATGATGTTCTTGTATGGAAGGAACCAAGGATTCCGCTGGCCAGTCGAACGGAAGCATGTTCGGATGGAAACCATAAAGGCAGAAAAAGGGGGAACATCCCAAGGTGGTATGAACGGCATTGTTATAGGCGAACTCCGCCATCCACAAGAGTGTGGTCCAATCCGAGGCATTCTGCATGGTAAAACAGCGGAGGTATTGTTCAAGCGTTTGGTTAAGCCTTTCGGTTTTGCCATCAGTCTGAGGGTGATAACTAGTTGATAATCGGGCATCGATTTGCAAGATGGCACAGAGAGCCTTCCAAAAATGTGACGTGAATTGCGTGCCAGGATCGGTTATAAGCACACTGGGCAATCCGTGCGCTCGCACTATGTGTTGAAGGAATACCTTAGCCAACTCCACAGATGTTGGTAGACCTGGCAATGAAACGAAATGTCCCATTTTCGTTAGATGATCTACAACCACCAGAACCACAGTTTGATTAGCGCAAGGAGGCATCTCCACTATAAAATCCATGGATAAGGTGTGCCAAGGTTTAGGAGGAATAGGCAACGGATGGAGGAGACCTGATGGTTTGGTATGGACTGATTTGCCCTGGGCACAAACCGCACAGGTCTTTACGTACTCTTTTACATCGGCTCGAACCTCCTTCCACCAAAAGGAACGTTCTACATTAGCCGTGGTCTTGTATATTCCCATATGGTCGCATAATGCAGAGTCATGCGCCCACTTCAAGGCTTGGTGTTGCAACTGCCTCTGGGGTATATACAACGCATGGTAATGGTATGCCAGGTCATTTTCCAAATGTCGATGTTCCGGCTCCTCCTGGATCCAAGAGGCTATATCATGATCGGCGATGGCCACTTTCAAATCTTCCAGAAAGTCCTCAGAGGATACCAGGGCAAGAGATGCACTGGAGCAGTCTGCTTCTTGAAGGATATAAGGGGGTTCCGCAGGTTCAACCGTCTCTTCTACTCCAAGGCGGGATAAGGCGTCCGCCTTCCTATTGCGTGACCCTGGCCTGTACTTGATTACAAAATCATAATCAGAAAAAAACAAAGTCCATCGAAGCTGTCTCGGGGTCAAAGCCTTAGCCGTTTTGAGGAACAACAAGTTGCGATGATCCGTGATAATTTCCACTGTGTGCAAAGCACCTAGGAGATAATGTCGCCACTTTTCACAGGCTCTTTTTATTGCTAGGAGCTCTTTATCGGTGATAGTGTAATTTACCTCACAAGGCGTAAGTTTCCTTGAATAGTATGCCACTGGGTGTAACTGTCCCGTTTTGGGATGTCTGAGAATGGGTGCCTGAGTGAACCTGTCTTTGAGAAGTTGAAACGCCTGTTCTGCTTCTGTTCCCCATACAAACGGGACGTTTTTTCGTAGGAGGGACATGATGGGATGTATGGTTTTAGAAAAATCCTGAATAAAGCGCCGGTAATAGTTGGCAAAGCCAAGAAAACTTTGCACTGCCTTAACATTTTGAGGAGTTTTCCAGTTAAGAATCACCTCGACTTTGCTGGTATCCATCCGGAACCCTTGGGCGTCTATGATGTACTCCAAGAAGGCGACTTCCTGTACATGGAAAAGGCATTTCTCCAACTTTGCGTACAACGAATTTTGTTGTAGCTTCCGTAATACTGTCTTTACATGGACAATATGTTCTGACATTGTCGTTGAATAAATCAAGATGTCGTCTATGTAGACCACACAGTATGATTCCATACATCCTCTCAGCACCTCGTCCATGAAGAATTGGAAGGCAGCAGGGGCGTTGCAGAGACCAAAGGGCATTACCCGGTACTTAAATAAACCAAATTTGGTTCTGAACGCCGTCTTCCACTCGTCTCCCTTTTGCACACGAACAAGGTGGTAGGCCCCCCGAAGATCGAGTTTCGTGAAGTATTTCGCACCCTTCAATTGGTCCATCAAGACCGGAATAAGGGGGAGAGGATAACGGTTTTTGATCGTTACCTTGTTAATAGCACGGTAGTCGATACAGGGTCTCAACTCATCACAGTCCTTTTTGGCAATGAAAAACATCGGTGAAGACGCAGGGGAGGTGGAGTGTCGGATAAACCCGGAAGCAAGGTTGTCATCAATATATGTTTTCAAGTATTGGGTCTCTTTCTCCGTCAAAGCATAAACCCTGCTGCAAGGGATATCTGCCCCCGGTATTAGGTCAACTCGACAGTCATAGACCCTATGGGGTGGTAACTGGGCTGCCTTTTGTTTGTCGAGCAAGGCCTTATACTCCTGGTATTCGACGGGAAGCACCGTGACACAACAGAACTTCTCAAAAGTGCAAGCGTTCGCCAAATAGGAGGCAGGTGAGGGTGTCGAGAGGGAAGGCTGAAGCTCGTGATTCATACAATGTTCTTTACAAAAGGGTGAGGTCATATTGACCGTACGGGATGACCAACTAACGAAAGGATCATGCAGCGTAAGCCACGGCATACCCAATATGAGTCGGAACTGCGGGGCATCTATCAAGTCGAACTGGATGTGTTCCTGATGGTTCTCACCAAACTCCATCAATAGTGCAAGGGTATTATAAACCACCTGGCCGGAAGAAAGGATAGTTCCGTCTACTGCCTTTACTGTCTCGGGGCGTAACTTCTTCTCGCACGGGATGCCCATTCTTAACGCGAAATCCTGGTCGATATAATTACCGGTGGCCCCAGAGTCGAGAAGGGCATCCACTTGTAATTTGTTGTTAGAGGCAATCCAGAGAGCCACACTTACGTTCATGTGGGCCACCGCAGGATGAAGGGTGTTGGCAAGAACGGGGGAGATCATAGAAAGCTGGTATCTCGAGTCAGAGACCTCCGTCTGGCTTGAGATCTTCAGTTTTCCGATGGTTCGGCGTCCTTCTGAATAGCATGGACTCGAGGAAGAGTAGAGCGCCCGGGAACGTAATTCCTGGCTCGACATTCCTTAATAAAATGTCCTCCTTTCCCACAATAAAGGCATAGTTTCATACGTCGCCTTTTATCTTTTTCTTCTGAAGTAAGGGGGCCTCTGACCCCTCCGATCTGCATGGGTTCAGTTTCATCAGACACCTTCGTTTTGTCTTCTCCTCCGGATCTACGTCGAATAGGGGGATAGTAGAAACGAGTCTCCCCTCTGGGTCTTTCCCCTTTTCTTTCCAGCAGACGATGGTCTAACTGAACCGTTAGATCGATGAATTCCGATAACAGGGTGGGTAGTTGCACCACTTGGGCCAACACATCTTTTAATTCACCTCTTAACCCTTGATAAAAGAGGGAAATCCGTTTTTCCACTGGCCAATCCGTTTCCACTAGCAGGCGATTGAAGGTGGTGATATATGACAGTAAGTCTTGAGAACCCTGTTTTAGGGTCATGATTTCTCTGTCAAGGGTTAGCATGTGAGATTTTCTGTCAAAGAGTTTTCTCAATTCTAGACAAAAATCAGAAAAATTGTGCAATACAGGGTCGTTACGCTCCAACAAGGGAATGGTCCAACTTGATGCGTTCCCCCCCATGTAAGACATCATAAATGCCGTTTTCACTGCTTCCTCCTGGAATACTGCGGGTTTACACAAGAAATGAAGACGGCACTGGTTCAGAAAAGTTTCGAACTTGCGAGGATCCCCGTAAAACCTCTCCGGGGGGGCTAAAGGAATCCCCTGGTTCTGGATCACTTGAACAGTTGGCAACGCATCCGTGGCTGCAGCGGGAGTAGATAAGGGCAAAAAGTAACCCCCGGTTCGGGAGGATGATGGCGGGGGCAACGTTGCCGGTTTAAGTAAGGGTCTTACCACTGGCTCTTTCAGTGCTAAGTCTGACATATCTTTGCGCATTTGTGCAACTTCCTGATATAATGCTTGGTTCTCGGCACGAGAGGTAAGGACCTCCTGTCGAAGTTCCGAGAAGCTTTCCAGCAGGGAAGCGAGAGTAGCATCGACTTCCATCGTCCGGGCTGATGCGTATTCTTGGGCTTGACAATCTGTCGCGATTGCAAGCGGCGCTACTACAGTCGCGCACCACTAACCTGATGAATCTGGTCAGCAGGAACGATGGGATGAAAGTCCTCCCGACTTGTCTAGACACCTCACCCAGTGGTGTCGTAGAGAGCACCGTCTGAATGGGTATTGCGAGAAGCCGGAAGGATAAGGCGTAGGGGATACACAGAGTGAAGGATGTGGCCCTCTGGGTCAGGGTCCGAGGAATCCTCAGTGGAGGGACGTACTGCAGCGTAGAGAGACAAATGACAGGTATAAGTACCTGGTCCCCAGATATACACTTCCTCCCCCTGTCCCCGAGCAATGGCACTTACCAAAGATCAACTCGTAATCGCTTTAAAGGAATCCAATTAGTTCCTCCTTCCACAAGGACAGACAAGATGATGAGAAAGTTATTCGTCACTTTCTCCAAAAGTCAGATACCCCAATCAAGGCTCTTCCACTTGAAATGCTGAAAAGTATTTTCCTCTGTTTCTATCGTTTTCTCAATACTGCTTGAGAACAAAAAGAATTTGTCGTAGCGCACCCGACCAAGATAATCCCTAAGGCTCTTGGAACTGAAGAATGCACACCAGGGTACTTGCGGGAAACACGGACTAATAATACTCAATGAAAATGAAGAACGATCCCGTTCTTCTAGAGTTATACTTTCGGTTGGTCGGAAGTTTCTTCACTCCTCTGACCACGCTGGCTCTTGATCGGAAAAAGGCTTGATGAAGTGCTGACCACGCTGGCTTTTGATCGGCGGTGATTTCACTTCTCTGAACACGCAGGCTCTTGATCGGCGGTGATTTCCTCTAGGCGAACTCCGGCGGGGAACACCATCCGCCATACACAAAACCACAAAAACAAATTGTCAAGCGCCGATCCGTTTCCAAGGCGGGGCTATATAGATTCGGCCTTCCTTCCTGCTCTCCAGAGCCGCTTGGCCTTCTGGGACTTGCAGTGCGAAGGGAGCAATCGCGCTTTCAGCCCTTTCCTTCTTCCCCTCGCTGTGGCTGCGAGAGCGATCACGACAGAACCCCCCCTCGAGGACTGCCGTCCCGGCGGTCGACCTGGCTTACCAGGGAATCGCTCGTGAAACTCAGCAACCAGATCCGGGCAATGCAAATGGCTCATAGGTTCCCAGGTTCTGTCCTCTGGCCCATACCCCTTCCAGTCAACCAGATACTGGACCCTGCCTCGCATCATACGAGAGTCCAGAACCCGTTGCACCTCATATTCTTCCTGGCCTTCCACCTCCAGAGCAGGGGGACGCTCCGGCAAGCGCATATTCAAGGGACAAGGCCGGAGGAGGGACACATGGAACACCTTCTTCCCCTCGCTGTGGCTGCGAGAGCGATCCCGACACCCGCCATCACGACCTCAACATCATCTCCTATGCCAACGACACCCGGCTCATCCTCTCCCTCACCAAGGACCCACACACTGCCAAAACCAACCTCCACCAGGGAATGAAAGCCGTCGCCGACTGGATGAGGAGCAACCGTCTGAAGCTGAACTCGGACAAGACGGAGGTACTCATCCTCGGACCCACCCCCTAACCCTAGGATGACTCCTGGTGGCCGACCACACTGGGAACAGCCCCAACACCCACCGACCATGCATGCAACCTAGGATTCATTCTCGACTTCTCCCTCTCCATGGCTAAGTGGGTCAGCGTCGTCTCCTCCTCCTGCTACAAAATCCTCCGCATGCTCCGCAGGATCTACAAGTGGATCCGGACCGAAGCAAGCAGAACGGTGACCCAGGCAGACTGGACTACGGCAACGCACTCTATGCAGGAATCCCAGCCAAACACCTATGATGACTACAATGCATCCAAAATGCCTCTACCCGACTGATCGTCATATGTCCCCTGCCACAGCCACATAACCCCCCCACCTGAGAGACCTACACTGGCTCCCGGTCGACAAGAGGATCAGCTTCAAGCTCCTCACCCACGCACACAAAGCACTCCACAACGCCGGGCAAGCCTACCTTAACAGCAGACTCAGCTTCTACACCCCTACCCGCCAGCTCAGCTCTACCAGCCTCACCCTCACAGCTGTCCCCCGCATCTAACGAACGACCACCGGCGGCAAATCCTTCTCCTACCTCGTCATCAAGACCTGGAACACCCTCCCCACCCACAAACGGCAGAACCAAGACCTACTCGCCTTCAGAAGACTCCTCAAGACCTGGCTCTTCGAGCAGTAGCAGCAACCCCCCACTCCCCTTAGCGCCTTGAGACCCTCATGGGTAAGTAGCACGCTCTGCAAGTACTCTGATTGATTGATTGAACATATATCAACTTAAGTTGGTGAAGAGGCTGGTAGACCACTTTATGAGCAGCCAAAAGTTGTCTGTAGACCTTGAATTCCCTTAGATACATAAAATAGCAAGTAAATGAAGGGCAATCCCGTCCACAGTCTTTTCTTTATTTCTTGGGATGATATGCTAGGAGGCAAGGCAGCTGTTCACTATATCCTGATTGGCAATATCCTGAAATCAAGTCTTAGTGAGCATGAGGGTTTGAGAAGAACAATCGTCTTCTACTGGTTTATTGATACTAGCTTCCTTTTTAATGGTAAACATTAAACCTTTCACAATGGAAGTGCTCAGGTTCTGGCCCCTGAGCATGCTGGGAGCTGTAGTCTTCCCCCACAGCGGCCGTGCGATGTACCTGGCAACGGCGACGGGGAAGAACACACAGCGTCAGGGCCCCAGCGAAGGTGTAGAGGCAAGCGTTGCAGGTTAGTCTGGCCCCCAGTTCAAGTGGCGATGCAATTGAAGCTGTCTCAATCAGTGGTACCAGAGAGTCTGGGTAACATATTTCTGACGTGTGGTAAATATCAGTTATATTATCTGTAATGGGTAAAGTGCACTTGAATTCTCAATTGATATTTTGTCCAAGAAGCAGCTGTAGATATCCTTATCGCTGTTGGCATACCATGGCACTGAGGCACGCAGGGAATATTTGGAGGCAAAAACAATGTGAGTAATACCTACAGAATTCTAGTTCTAATGTGCTGTAGCATTCCTTTCACACTGGTAGATCTCAGTATCTCCCAGGGAATTAAGCCTAAAGTCAAAGGTAGACATATCAACAGGTTAGCATGCACCATAATTCCCTCATCGGGATGGATGTTTAGGGTGAGAAAGATGTTTACAGCAGGTTCAGATGTGGTCATTACATTGCTGCCTACTGCAATAGGAGATGATTAAACAGCAGATTCCCCGAGGATTCGCCTGCAGCCTACACCTTTCACTGGACATATGGCCACTCCTTACTTGACTATATGGCAGTTTCCTTTCAATTGTTTTGGGCGTGTACACAGTTTAAGGTGCTTCCCACTAAGATGAGTGACCATAACATTCTAGTGGTAAATTTAGTTATAAACATCGAGAAGCCTGAACTCTGGAATTAGAGGAAAGAAAATGTAACTTACTCTCGAAACAATGGTCGTACTTGTTTGTCAAATAAGTCACTTCCAAACTTTCAGAGGGTATTTAAGAATATCGCATTTAGGCTAAGTCTGGAGAGCCCGGTTGAGAGGTACAAAAGAGTTTTGGCAGCAATTAGAAAACTGGGTAGAAAGAAGCAAGGTATAAGAGGCCACCCTATAGTAATAATTTCCCAGGAAATTAAAAAACTGAATACGGAGATAAATGAGTTGATTAGAGCCCAATTTAGAGATCCTAATTTACTAAGGCAGAAAGAGATTTACAGAATAAAACAGGTTCGGAAAAGATGAATAGCATCTGATCGGAGGGCTGCTGAAGATGAAAATTGGGTCAACCTACAGGAAGTGGCTCTATCTGGGTATACTAGAAAGTACTGGGCATTGATAGCTAAGTATTGTGATGGTAGAGAAAAATCACAACCCATTCTGATCCCAGAATCAGAATGGTTTATTTATTTATCCCAACTGTATGCCCCCAATCAACTAGGTGATCAGTTTGATAGGGTTGTTAATAACTTAGTAATGGTTGGTGATGTAGGAGTACCAAAAGGGTGGGAAATTGAAGGATACATTAAGGGGGCAAATTACTCTGGGGCAATGGAGCCGGATGATGTCCCTGTAGCCATAATAAAACAGGACTGTAGTGATTGGGCAAAATTCTTACATCATTTGTTTGTCCATTGTTATAACAGCGGGGACATCCCTTACTCCTGAAAGGGAAGTATAATAGTCCCGTTATATAAGAAGGCCCAAAAAACTCACCGGCCAAATTTAGGCAAATTTCCCTTTTGGATGCAATGGGGAAACTGTTTGCAAAGAGTATCATTGGCCACTTGCAAGAGTTGGTATTCGGAAATAATTACATCCCCTTGGAGCAATCGGGGTTCCATAAGAGTAGTGGTACACTAGATAACATTTCTGTCCTGCAAACTCTAATCGAAAAATATCCTGTGGGTCGGGGGATCCTGTTGTATACAGCATTTATAGATTTCTCCACAGCGATCGACAGGGTAGATCGGGGGACGCTGTGGAGGAAATTGGTTACTATGGGGATCCCAGGGAACCTTTTAAGATTAATAATTGCACTGCACTCCTCGACATGGACAAAAGTCTTGTTAGGGGGAACTCAAGGCCTCTCAAAGAAAATATGTACATACAACGGATTGAAGCAGGGGTGCCTTCTGGCCCCTTTACTCTTTTCAATCTATATTAATGACCTGCCGAGTTGGGTAGGAGAGAGTAAAGGGGATCCACCCCAAGTGGGTAACCTAAAACTAAGTTGTCTGTTGTATGCAGATGATGCAATAATAATGGACTTAACTTCAATTGGGTTACAGAGATGATTGACGAAACTGTTTAGGTACACAGAAGAATATTTGTTTTAAATAAATATTTCAAAGAGCAAAGTTTGGATTTTTAGTTACCAAGGCTGTGGGGTTAGAAAAAATTTGAATTGGTTTCCTGGAAATGAAAAAATGAAAGTAGTAAAATGTTATCCTTACTTAGGAAAAATATTTCCTAGCAGGTGTTCTGCTAATAGACACATGGACCACTGCAAAGGTAAAGCTATCTTACAAGCCTCAGCAATGAATCGCTTGTATTTGCAATGTGGGAAAAGACATTTTTCGCACATTATTGCAGTTTATAAAATAAAGATCCCTCCGACTCCGAATTATGCTAGCAAAACAATAGATGAGTGTGAGTGGGCAAAGGTTGAGAAAGTGGAAGGAAAGATCTGGCGCCAAATATGTAATCTGAGTTATGCTGCGCCAATCACAGCACTTAGGCTCGAATTTGGCCTTCTCTCAACATATGTGTTAACAATGGCTGCCTGCTTAAGATGGCGTAATGCTCTGATAAATGGTCAGGACAACTTACTAAGGGTAGCATTGCACAGGGAAATATTTGTAAACATGCTGAGGAAAAGTGCAATTTATAGAAATTAGGCTTTAAGCATTTTTGGTTTGGATGTTGAAGGGGCAGCAGTTTTAGATAAAACATCGTTAAAGCATATAATTAAAAAAACTATATATGCGATTTCTCGTGAAAGAGATTTGAAATTATGCTCATTGAACAGAAGTATGGACTGCATTGTTGGGAGCTCCATTGTTAAAAATCCTCAGCCATATGTTTTATGGAACCTGAATCATGGAGTTCGTAGAGTGATTTTGTTACTAAGATTGAACCTACTACCCTTGAGAATTGTAACAGGTTCCTGGGAGGGTATTCCCAAAAATGAAAGATATTGTCACCTATGTAATTGCGGTATACAAGATTTGAATCACGTTCTGATTGTGTGCCCTGCACTTCACACAATACGACGCAGATACTTCAGGAATGGTTTTTTAAAGTATAACATCTCAACAGCAGAACAGGCCCGCAATTTTCTTCTGTTCCCTCCATCCGAACGAATGTGTTTTAAAAAATGTTGTTTTTTTAAAGAATGTTTAAATGTTTTTTAAGAAAGTAATACGTTAAGGTGATTCGCATGTTTTTGATAGTATTATGTGAAACCATTGATACTGCTGCTAAAAAATCATAAAGAGCACCTGCACTTGCATATGAAATGTTAGTTGTCTTAATTAGATAACGTTTGCCTGTTGGATAATTTATACTGCTGCTAGGGGAGGTTGGAAAATATTCTCCTAAAAAATCACACAGAGCACTTGCACTTTTCTTTTATGAAATATGATTAACTACGTGTATCTCCTGAGATACATTGCTGCTAGTTGGTTATTGGTAAAAAAAATTGTGGAGAGGCTATTTAATGCATTAGCACTTTTTCAAGCACTTTATAAATATTTCCTGCTGCCAGTATTAACTGTGATTATTTCCCTAAAAGAAGCTTTTTTACTGTTTGAGTTGTTTGATATTTGTATATTGGATTACAACCATATATTATTTCTTCTGTGTGCCCTCCTTAAGTAGGTTTTTGTGATAGTCCATAGTGTGTTTTAATCAAAAGAAGTCTGTTTTAGCTGCAAGCGCATCTGCCTTGAAATTATGTCGACCACTGTAGTGCTTAGACTAGTGAATAAAAGAAATTGTTTACTTTTAACTGGATGTATTTTAGTATAAAAAATTGAATTTGTAATTTTATGTTTTGCATCTCTTCAGGTATGAAATGATGTTTTATTTTGTATTTTATGTGGAATTGCTTGGACTTCTAAATCATAATAAATAAATTGAATTGAATTGAAATGAGATGATGGTGGATTGGTAGGTCGGTTTTATAGGCTTGTCCAAGATAAGAAATTATGGGGCATATTAGCTACAGCCGGCAATAATTATCGCTAAGCGCACTTAGCGCAAGGATAATTATCACTGGCAATCTCTGGATTTCATCGCAGAGATAGCGCGCTTTCAGCGAAGCTTATCTCCAAAGCGATAGAAATCCAAGGGAAAGCTGCAAAATGTGCGATTATTGCTGGAAATCCAGCGATAATCACGCAGTGATAGGTGATTCCTTGTAAACAGAGCAGGGTGTGCTTATGACCACAATCTACCAACCATAGGTTAATATGGCTAAGCAAAAATAAATGAAGTGGGCTCCTGGAAACCAAGGGCTGCGCTGTGCACAACTCTTAGGCCAAAGGCCTATTGATTTTCTGATTCTGTTTTAAACAAATGTTTATTGAAATCTTTTGTGTTTTTTACCACACTCAAACATCATGATTCTCAAAACATCAAAAAGTAAAACAGTTTCTTACTCATTAAAGCATGAATATCAAAGTATAACATGACATTTTTTATTCGAAAAAATTCAGTCGTGGGAATTAAACAATAAAAACCCAATGCATTTCGGGTTCAAACTGAACCCTTCATCAGGGGTTGTAATGACTCTTGATGAGATTCAAATTCCTCGAGATAGTTCAGTTTCCGTGTCTACAGCAAAAAAATTAATTTTATACATTGTAAAAAACATACATGAATGTCATGTAATCTCCTACACTAATAGTCTCAGGGTTTGCATTCCTTCTAATATCAAAAAGGTTCTCAAAAAAGGTTCTTAAAAAATCAAGTGAGGTTAGTTCAATAAGTGAAAAGAATCAGGGGAAGAAAACTGTTACTGAGTGCTCACGAGAACAAGAGTTCTCCCCTTTAATACCCAAAGAAGTGTATTTGCCTATGATGTGAAGTTAATTGAAGAAATCGGTGCACAGAGACCTCCTCCTCAGTGAATTCTTAAATTAGCATAATCAAAATGAATAAAAAAGTACCTCTAGCTTTCATAGAGTCTATTGGATCATGTGTGTTCCAAAACCTGGAGTTTTTCTTATTCTGTAAAGTGACATCGCTGTATTAACAATCGCCTTTCCCGTAAATAACACCATGTGCTCACCAAGATTCGAAATAAATAAACAAATATACCCATCAGACCCACAATGCACAACAGAAAACCAAACTGTTTTCATCGAAAGTTCCATCCTTTACAAACATCCATAATCTGTATGAGAAATATGAATGCTGGGTGACTTCTCAATCGAAATGTATGCTGACTCATACAATAATAGCCATGTAAAACACGGAGAACAGGGTCTCCATCTTACCCATAGGAACAGTATTCTTGTCTCCTCATCTGTGTAGCAATGACAGTCTCCAAACTCCTCCTCCTAAAAGTGAACAAAGTCATACTAAGTCCTAAATCACAAGTGAAGCTCGCAAATTATCTTCTTATATCACTTTCAGTATGACATGAAGTGTTACCTCTAAAGCGATCGTATCACCACCGGATCGGAACCCATGTCCTCAGCTGCTATCCACGAGTCGTGAACCGTTCCCACGGCTTCAATCCATTTTAAAATAACGCGCATTGCGTCGTAATAATAATGAAGAAAGGACTATCTATGTCAAATAGCCTGATCCAAGATAGCGCTCAAAGGCGAACGCGACCCTGTCTAATGATCCAAGTTCGAAACTACCCTTGAGCTCTAAATGAGAAACTACAATGAAGACAAAGTTCAGAAATGCATAAAAATGTAAGGAAACGAGACTTATAGATAAAGAAAAGAAATATGTAACTGGTGAAAAACTCGAATGTTCATAAATTGTGTATTATAAAGAATGCAATATACCCCTTCCATTCTAAAGGCTCAGATAATTCACAAGAAGCATAACAGTTCATAATGGTCATTAAGACCCCCCGGGATTACGGTTCCAAGTCTTTTTATCCATTCAGTTTCCTTACGAGCAAGTGTGGTGTTTATGTCTATGCTTGGAAAAGGTGTAACCTGTTCTAAAATAGTGAATCCTAATTGTGGAATGGTGTGAGCAGCATTTACCCAATGTGCTGCCAATGATGAGTTCATGTTTTTGTTCCTGATGCGACTCTTGTGTTCAACTATTCTAGTTTTTATTTTTGTGCTGGTTCTCCCCATATAAACCAATCCACATGGACATTTTATTGCATAGATGACGTTTTCAGTTGTACAATCTGAGGTATGCTTTAAAGGTATGGGTTTGCTCGTCTTTGGATGTTGGAATGCTTTACTCACAATCACATTGCCACATTGTCCACAATTATAGCATTTACGCATCCCCCTAAATTGTAACATTGGTGGGATTCTGGTGGTCTCTTTTAATAATTCACGCAGATTTTGAGCGCGAGTGTGCGCAAATAATGGAGGTTTGGTAAAAATGTTGTGGAAATCCGTTTCATTCTCTATCAGTTCCCATCTTTTCCGAATGATGGTTTTGATTTTGGGGGCCTGTGCTGAATGTTTCAACACATAAACTTCTCCTTTCCCAGTCGATTTGACTTGTTTTTTCAAGAGTTCCAACCTACTTTTTTTAGACACTGTTCTTGTCGCTTTACATAGTGTAGTGTCCGGGTAACCTCTGCTTCTGTATTTCTTTTCCAGTTTCTCAATCTCTCTTTCACATTCATTTTCATCCGAGGTTATTCTCTTTATTTGCATCATTTGGGAAACTGGTAAGTGTTGTTTTAATGACAATGGATGACCGCTTGTAAAATGCAATGCACTATTCACGTCGGTTGGTTTATGATAAACCTTGGTTTCCAACCCCTTCTCAGTTCTCAAGATTTCAATATCCAAAAAATGTATCTTGTGTTCGTCAATCTCTGATGTGAATTGTATTCTGCTGTTGAAAGTGTTCAACTCCGTTAAAAATTCCTCCAATAGCTGTCTTGGACCCTGCCAAATGACTAAAATGTTATCAATGTATCTCATAAAGAGTCTAGCATGTTTTCGCCACTCTGGATGATTCAATATGTGTTGGTACTCAAAGTATGCCATGTATGTATTCGCATATGCGGGTGCCCCCGGAAAACCCATAGAGGTTCCCGTCCTCTGTACATAAAAGTCATCTTTCCAGCGAAAATAGCTGTGATACAAGGCATAATGTAACAGCTCAAGTAGAAACACACTTTTCTCTTCTGCGAAGTTTGATTGTAGTAATCTCCATTCAGTTGCCTCCAGCCCTTCTCCGTGTGCTATTGACGTGTATAACGCCACCACGTCGATGGTACATAGAAAGCTGTTCTCCTGAAATATATCTTTTATCATGTCAAGTTTTTGTAAACAATCCGTGGTGTCCCTCACATAAGTTGACCACGCTTGAACAAGCGGCTGTAAATGATGATCAAGATAGTAAACCAAATTTTCGTGAATAGATCCGCATCCAGCAACTATGGGGCGGAAAGGTGGATTGTCTCTATTCTTGTGCACTTTGGGCAACATGTATATTGAGGGAATTTTTGGATATTGGTTGAACAAGAATTGTCGTGTTCTAGTATCAATAACTCCCATTTCCACTCCTTTATCCAAGATTTTGGTGAGTATTTGCTGAAATTCCTGTCTGGGATCTTGAGTCAAATGGATGTATGTGTCTTCATTTTGGACATGTGTATGCACACTTTGATGATAAAATTCAGTGTCCAGAATTACTAAAGCTCCTCCCTTGTCTGCCGGCAGAAAGGTGATAGAAGAATCTTGTTTTAATTTATTCAAAATCCTCCATTCTTGTGTAGAGAAATTCGAATAAGGAGATTGCCTGTAAGTGATTTGTTCAATATCTTTTTTAATTAATACCTCAAAATTATCCAATGCCTTGTGGGATATCGGAGAAATGAATTTACTCTTGGGTTTAAATTGTCTTTCAGAGAGAGGATCAGTTTCAACGGTAACTTCATTTGAAAAAAGCCAACGTAATCTCAGCTTTCCCATAAATTTAAATAGGGATACCTCCGTCTGCAATTCATTTGAAGAATATGTAGGTACAAAAGATGATCCTGTGTTCAAAATTTGAAGCTCCAGGTAATTCAAAGTTCTCTGAGAGATGTTAATTATTAAGGATTCTTTCTCAATTATTTGTTCTTCACTTCTCTTCTCGGTCTGCCCGTGTCTGATGGTACAGTTTTTTTTGTTTTGTCCCCTGCGGGTCCTCCGTCTCCTGTAGTTGTTTTGTCGGGCGGTTGTTTTTCTTCCTGGCCTGTCTCTAAAAAAGGCTGTCCTGATGATGAACTTGCGGGTGTCTCCTCCCTTGTTCTCCCTGAGGTTTGTGACATTGATGCGGCACTTGGTCTCTGCATTGACAGATCTTGATCAGGGACAACACTTTCTTCAGAAGAAGCTGTCCCTGGTTTTTTAAAGACTCTTTTTTGAGCATAGTTTTCAGCCCACGTATAAACCTCATCCAGTTTATATTCTATTGTGTCCCTCCTAAACATCCGTGTTTTTCGTTCATGCACTTCACAAGCATGTGTATCCAGGGTTTTGTTGATGTTTTCTAAAACCTTGGTCCAATCCTCCTGTTCAATTCTGTTGGATAGCTCATCTTTTAGTTTGTCTATGTCCAAAGTAAGTTCTCTCAAAACGCTAGAAATTTCCTCAATCAATAGTAGTATTAAATCCAGCGAGCACTTGTTCAAGATCGCGTACCAGCGCAACATGAAAGCTTTGTCAAATTTAAATAGCATCGGGCGAAGGGCGATACGTAATCCTCGGGGAATCCTCTTAACCTTATGGTATTCAATAAGCGTGGTGGCGTGTAAACGCTGATTTATCTCCTTTTTCATAAGGTATTCCAGTTGTCTTAGTTGGTTTGCAGTAGACCCGGTTGCTGAACCAAATTCCCTAACTTCCTTAACCAAAGCATAAATGGTATCTGCTTCTTCATTGGAATATGTTTTTGTTTCTGCTTGATTGGTGGTAATGCTTGAAATATCTTGCCACATGTTTAAAGGGTGCTAGATCCACAAAATGGTACCCAAGGTATGAAATGTGAATGTGGGTGGGCCTGCACACCCGTGGTACACTAAATGTTATCCAATACTGAAGACTAATTTTATCAATGTATGTGCTTGCGAGGCAATGGGATGGGGTACCATCCCCCCTACGTATGAATGAATGAAGTGAGCCCCTGGAAACCAAGGGCTGCGCTGCGCACAACTCTTAGGCCAAAGGCCTATTGATTTTCTGATTCTGTTTTAAACAAATGTTTATTGAAATCTTTTGTGTTTTTTACCACACTCAAACATCATGATTCTCAAAACATCAAAAAGTAAAACAGTTTCTTACTCATTAAAGCATGAATATCAAAGTATAACATGACATTTGTTATTCGAAAAAATTCAGTCGTGGGAATTAAACAATAAAAACCCAATGCATTTCGGGTTCAAACTGAACCCTTCATCAGGGGTTGTAATGACTCTTGATGAGATTCAAATTTCTCGGGATAGTTCAGTTTCCGTGTCTACAACAAAAATAATAATTTTATACATTGTAAAAAACATACATGATTGTCATGTAATCTCCTACACCAATAGTCTCAGGGTTTGCATTCCTTCTAATATCAAAAAGGTTCTTAAAAAAGGTTCTTAAAAAATCAAGTGAGGTTAGTTCAATAAGTGAAAAGAATCAGGGGAAGAAAACTGGTACTGAGTGCTCACGAGAAAAAGAGTTCTCCCATTGAATACCCAAAGAAGTGTATTGCCTAGGATGTGAAATTAATTGAAGAAATCGGTGCACAGAGACCTCCTCCTGAGTGAATTCTTAAATTAGCATAATCAAAATTAATAAAAAGTACCTCTAGCTTTCAAAGAGTCTATCGGATCATGTGCGTTCCAAAACCTGGAGTTTTTCTTATTCTGTAAAGCGACATCGCTGTATTAACAATCGCCTTTCCCGTAAATAACACCATGTGGTCACCAAGATTCAAAATAAATAAACGAACATACCCGTCAGACCCACAATGCACAACAGAAAACTAAACTGTTTTCATCGAAAGTTCCATCCTTTACAAACATCCATAATCTGTATGAGAAATATGAATGCTGGGTGAGTTCTCAATCTAAATGTATGCTGACTCATACAATAATAGCCATGTAAAACGTGGAGAACAGGGTCTCCATCTTACCCATAGGAACAGTATTCTTGTCTCCTACATCTGTGTAGCAATGAAAGTCTCCAAAACTCCTCCTCCTACAAGTGAACAAAGTCATACTAAGTCCTAAGTCACAAGTGAAGCTCGCAAATTATCTTCTTATATCACTTTCAGTATGACATGAAGTGTTACCTCTAAAGCGATCGTATCACCACCGGATCGGAACCCATGTGCTCAGCTGATATCCACGAGTCGTGAACCGCCCGCGGCTTCAATCCATTTTAAGATAACGCGCATTGCGTCGTAATAATAATGAAGAAAGGACTTTCTATGTCAAATAGCCTGATCCAAGATGGCGCTCAAAGGCGAACGCGACCCTGTAAAAATAAAAGCAGGCGTACAGAAACCTGAAAAAAGCGTGGTTAGCGCTATTTATCTCATCGCTAGGCAAGTTAGCGACAAGATTGTTAATAGGGGATAGCTCATTAGCGACATTTCCCACGTAATAATACTCAGGTACGCCCACTTTGCATAACATTGGCGTTACCATGATAGTTGTTAGCAAAACCGGCAAAGAGGCATAGGAACACGCGCTAGCGTGTCCTTGCTGATGGGGCGATAAAATGATTGCCGCTTTTCGCCTGAAAGCAGATGCAAAAGCGGCGATAATTTTATCGCTTAGCCTTGATGATATGTCCCGCAGTTGTTAAAACTTTGAAAGACAGTTTGGCTCCGGAACTCAATGGTACACCTAACCTAGTGGTTAAATCCCCTCATTACTGTGTATTAGTTTACATGCTATTCTTTCCATACATAGCAAAATTGGGTGAACTGGAAATAATATGTCTAAGCTCTTTGAGCTCTTCAATTTTTTAGAAGGGAGATATATGTGATCTTATTGCTTATGTGCTTATTTCATTAATAAACTGTGCTTCTAAAATGTTTTCAAATCAATTATTATTATGATTGGAAAATGTAAGTAAGCAGCTGGTCCGTTTACCTGTGGGACATGTGGGGCTTCACCCTACTTTGACCCAGGATGGCGATGTTGACCGCAAACCTGTGTTTTATTGAATAGGTAAAATCTAAGAAGTTTGTGCGCATACTTGGAAACATTAGGGGTCAGGAGATCTTTGTTAAACATAATCAAGATACTTTATTTTACAACTTGTGCTAAGTGTATGCGGAATAAGGATGGAAGAGCTACTAATAAAACTATGATTTTAAATGGCCTTACAAATTCTGTGGTATGACTCCTATGTTATTTGCTTTGTATGGTTCAGACTTTCCACAAGCCATATCTTATGCTAAATCTTCCCCTCCCAACATTCTGTGAAAGCACTTGATTGTACTGTTGTGTATCAATGACCCATGCCTGTATTACAGATAGGGCACACTCTTCATATTTTCACCAAGGCACACCTGAAAGCAGGTGCTCCGGGTGAAAACATGGAAAGTGCGCCCTATTCACGAAGCCACGTGTCAACAGAAGGGCTGTGATTGGCTGCCACCACTTCAACCAGGAAGTGGTAGCAGCTGTGTTGGGTCTTGGGATATGGCCCGAGTCTCAAGGAAAATGCTGAACAAGTACATGGTGGTACAAAAGGGGGTGGTGATGGACGGAACATCTGAACCAATCAAACACTCACACCCAGTCAACAGATCTGGGTTTAATCCATCACCGTTCTTTAGCCCACTCTGCCACCCCAGTTTAGACATTGCCATATGCAAATCAGTCTGACCCTGTGCCTCATGGGAACAGTCCAGCCCAAACTGCCAATCCATGCCTTTCCTGGACCGTAAACAAACTTCCGAGGACCGATTTCTGGCATTTCAGCCGTATTCAGCCCGGCCTGCTTGAATCCAGTGGCAACGTGAGCAAGGGACTCACGTCTGAGCATACCCTGCCAACTTATGGCTAACAAAGTGGTACAAAAGGGGGTGGCAATGGACGGAGCATCTGAACCAATCAAACACTCACACCCAGTCAACAGATCTGGGTTTAATCCATCACAGTTCTTTATCCCAATTTGCCACCCCAGTATAGACATGGCCATATGCAAATCAGTCTGACCCTGTGCCTTATGGGAACAGTCCAGCCCAAACTGCCAAGCCATGCCTTCCCTGGACCGGAAACAAACTTCTGAGGACCGGTTTCTAGCATTTCAGCCGTCTTCAGCCCGGCTTGCTTGAATCCAGTGGCAAAGTGAGCAAGGTACTCACGTCTGAGCATACCCTTCCAACTTATGGCGAACAAAGTGGTACAAAAGGGGGTGTTGATGGACGGAGCATCTGAACCAATCAAACACTCACACCCAGTCAACAGATCTGGGGTTAATCCATCACCGTTCTTTAGCCCACTCTGCCACCCCAGTTTAGACATGGCCATATGCAAATCAGTTGGACCCTGTGCCTCATGGGAAAAGTCCAGCCGAACTGCCAAGCCATGCCTTCCCTCGACCGTAAACAAACTTACGAGGACCGGTTTCTGGCATTTCAGCCGTCTTCAGCCCGGCTTGCTTGAATCCAGTGGCAAAGTGAGCAAGGGACTCACGTCCGAGCATACTTTGCCAACTTATGGCGAACAAAGTGGTACAAAAGGGGGTGGTGATGGACGGAGCATCTGAACCAATCAAACACTCACACCCAGTCAACAGATCTGGGTTTAATCCATCACCGTTCTTTAGCCGACTCTGCCACCCCAGTTTAAACATGGCCATATGCAAATCAGTCTGACCCTGTGCCTCATGGGAACAGTCCAGCCCGAAGTGCCAAGCCATGCCTTCCCTGGACCGGAAACAAACTTCCGAGGACCGGTTTCTAGCATTTCAGCCGTCTTCAGCCCAGCTTGCTTGAATCCAGTGGCAAAGTGATCAAGGGACTCACGTCTGAGCATACCCTTCCAACTTATGGCGAACAAAGTGGTACAAAAGGGGGTGGTGATGGACGGAGCATCTGAACCAATCAAACACTCACACCCAGTCAACAGATCTGGGGTTAATCCATCACCGTTCTTTAGCCGACTCTGCCACCCCAGTTTTGACATGGCAATATGCAAATCAGTCTGATTCTGTGCCTAATGGGAACAGTCCAGCCCGAACTGCCAAGCCATGCCTTCCCTGGACTGGAAACAAACTTCCGAGGACCGGTTTCTGGCATTTCAGCTGTCTTCAGCCCGGCTTGCTTGAATCTAGTGTCAAAGTGAGCAAGGGACTCACGTCTGAGCATACCCTGCCAACTTATGGTGAACAAAGTGGTACAAAAGGGGGTGGTGATGGACGGAGAATCTGAACCAATCAAACACTCACACCCGTCAACCGATCTGGGTTTAATCCATCACCGTTCTTTAGCCCACTCTGCCACCCCAGTTTAGACATGGCCATATGAAAATCAGTCTGACCCTGTGCCTCATGGGAACAGTCCAGCCCAAACTGCCAAGCCATGCCTTCCCTGGACCAGAAACAAACTTCCGAGGACCGGTTTCTGGCATTTCAGCCGTCTTCAGCCCGGCTTGCTTGAATCCAGTGGCAAAGTGAGCAAGGGACTCACGTCTAAGCATACCCTGCCAACTTATGGCAAACAAAGTGGTACAAAAGGGGGTGGTGTTGGACAGAGCATCTGAACCAATCAAACACTCACACCCAGTCAACAGATCTGGGTTTAATCCATCACCGTTCTTTAGCCCACGCTGCCACCCCAGTTTAGACATGGCCATATGCAAATCAGTCTGACCCTGTGCCTCATGGGAACAGTCCAGCCCGAACTGCCAAGCCATGCCTTCCCTGCACCGGAAACAAACTTCAGAGGACCGGTTTCTGGCATTTCAGCTGTCTTCAGCCTGGCTTGCTTGAAAGTGGCAAAGTGAGCAAGGGACTCATGTCTGGACATAACCTGCCAACTTATCGCGAACAAAGTGTGGGATGGGTATGCTCAGACGTGAGTCCCATGCTCTCCACACCACTGGAGTCAAGCTATCCTGGCTGAAGATGGCTGATAGCCTGAAACCGGTCCTAGGATGCTTGATTCCGGTCCAGGAAAGACATGGCTTGGCAGTTCGGGCTGGACTTTTCACATGAGCCACAGGGTCAAGGCTGATTTGCATATGGCATGTCTGAACTGGGGTGGTGTGGAGTGCAAACAAACGATGGATTTAGACCCAGATGTCTGCACTGGGGTGAATGTATGACATTTTTCTGCATTCTGTCCATCAACTGTTGTTTTTGCATGTGTCACCCCGAGTGGAATGGGTATGCTCAGACGTGAGTCCGAAGCTCTCCACACCACTGGAGTCAAGCTATCCTGGCTGAAGACGGCTGATAGCCAGAAACCGGTCCTAGGATGCTTGATTCCAGTCCAGGAAAGACATGGCTTGGCAGTTCGGGCTGGACTGTTCCCATGAGGCACAGGGTCACGGCTGATTTGCATATGGCCATGTCTGAACTGGGGTGGTGTGGAGTGCAAACAAACAATGGATTTAGACCCAGATGTCTGCACTGGGGTGAATGTATGACATTTTTCTGCATTCTGTCCATCAACTGTTGTTTTTGCATGTGTCACCCCGAGTGGAATGGGTATGCTCAGACGTGAGTCCGAAGCTCTCCACACCACTGGAGTCAAGCTATCCTGGCTGAAGACGGCTGATAGCCAGAAACCGGTCCTAGGATGCTTGACTCTGGTTCAGGAAAGACATGGCTTGGCAGTTCAGGCTGGACTGTTCCCATGAGGCACAGGGTCAAGGCTGATTTATATATGGCCATGTCTGAACTGGGGTGGTGTGGAGTGCAAAAAAACGATGGATTTAGACCCAGATCTCTGTACTGGGGTGAATGTATGACATTGTTCTGCATTCTGTCCATCAACTGTTGTTTTTGCATTTGTCAGCCCGAGTGGGATGGGTATGCTCGGACGTGAGTCCCATCCTCTCCACACCACTGGTGTCAAGCTATCCTGGCAGAAGACGGCTGATAGCCAGAAACCGGTCCTAGGATGCTTGATTCCGGTCCCGGAAAGACATGGCTTGGCAGTTCGGGCTGGACTGTTCCCATGAGGCACAGGGTCAAGGCTGATTTGCATATGGCTATGTCTGAACTGGGGTGGTGTGGAGTGCAAAAAACTATGGATTTAGACCCAGATCTCTGTACTGGGGTGAATGTATGACATTGTTCTGCATTCTGTCCATCATCTGTTGTTTTTGCAAAAGTACATGGGGCAGAGAAGAAATACCCTGACCCCTAGGCTTGGTGGCATGAACCCCCACCCCTGGCTAAAATTCGTTTTTTTTTGTGCCGCAAATTCGCAGAGGATCCACTGCACTGCTTTTTTTCAAAACAAGCATTGTCCCCCGCCCTTGGCCAGTTAACAATGGTGGGGAAGCCCGAAACGCGCTTGGCCTCACGTTTCCAGTGTGCTTTTCTGTGTTTGCTACAAAATAAATGTAATTATTGCCTAGTGGAAAGTGAGTCACTATTCAAGAACAATTCCATTTCTGCAATTAAAACCGCTGGTCCAGCCGTGGAGAGTGCTCCACTGTTTGCAGGCCCGTACTGACAAAGATAAAGTCACGGACAGAGCGCCAGCTGGAATGAAGGTTTTGTGGCGAACACTGGGAAGCTCACTGGGAAGAGTGATGCATGTGATTGAGGTTTGGCACGGCGAACCCATGAAAGGAGAAATCTGCTTTTTGTCACAGGATTGCAATAACTATCATGCACTATTACCCACTTGGTTAAGAACTGTACTTAAGGAGCACATGAGCAACAGTACCGCTTTGCTGATTACTAAACCTTGGCCAGTGAACAAGGGCGAGGTAGCCAGAAATGCGTTTGGCCTCATGTGTTTCCAGTGTGCTTTTCTGTGTTTGTTACAATATAAATGGAATCATCGACAGGTTGAGAGTGTGTATCTATTCGAGGACAATTCCTTTTCTACAATTAAATCTATATATATATTTGTGTGTATATATATATATATATATATATATATATATATATATATATATATATATATATATATATATATATATATATACGTGTGTATGTGTGTGTGTATTCACAAGACTTTTTTCAAAGTCGATGACTTTGAAATCATCCTCCTTGAAAAAGATGTGTTGTTGAAACATGTCAGTGGTGTTGTGTGAGATAAGGACAGTGATTAAAAGCAATAAAAGAGGAACCTAAATTCTTCGAAGTGCTGTGTCATCTTTTGCCTCTGTCTTGTTTGTTGGGGTTTTGGTCAATCCCAAAACGCTTGCACCAGTAGCCATCGCCCCACCTTTTGAACTCTTCGCTTGAAGATCTTGATTTCATGGGAGACAGCAGACCCTCACAGTGTGGACGTTATAGTCATTAGTCATTATAGTTATAGTTAGGAGCGGGTAGCCGTTCCCATATATATCATCACTGAAAAAACAAAGGTTAAGGTGCCTGTATAATTAGGCATTGAAATAAGGTAAAAGGTAGCCTTTAAAATACAAATAACCTCTGCAGTTCACCTTTTATAGTTTACTGAGTTAACTATAACGTGCGCCCCTGAAATGCACAGCTTATGACTTCACATAGTACATCACCAATGACAAGAGAAATGACATCATTGACAACATTACTGATGACATCTCAAAGGACAACATTGATGACATCATTGATGACATCATAAAACATCAATAGAGTTTGTAGGCTTGAAGTAATTCAATCAATCAGGGATTTGTAAGCGCGCTACTCACCCATGAGGGTCTCATGGCGCTGAGGGGGGGGGGGGTGGGGGGGTATGCAGATCCATTGCAGCCGAAAAAATCCAGGTCTTGAGGGTCTTCTTGAAGGTGTTCAGGAAGGGAGTGCGCCTGATGTCTGTTGGTAGCTCGTTCCAGGATTTGGCTGCCACGTGGGAGAACGATCTTCCACCTGCTCTGGATCTGTGGAAGCGTGCGGTTTTGGCTAGTGTGAGGTTGGCAGATCAGAGGTTCCTCTTGCGTACGTGGAAGTTTATTCTGTCGTTGAGGTATTTGGGTCCGCTGTTGTGAAGGCATTTGTAGGCGTGGGTGAGGATATTGAAGGTGACTCTCTTCTCCACTGGGAGCCAGTGGGGTCTCCACAGGTGCTGGCTGATGTGTTCGTGCTGTGGGATGCCAAGGACGAGTCTGGCCGTGGTGTTCTGTATCGTCTGGAGTTTTAAGAGTAGGGTTTTGTTGATGCCGGCGTAGAGAGCGTTACCATAGTCGAGTTTGCTGGTGATGAGTGCGTGGGTGACTGTCTTTCTTGACTCAGGTGGGATCCAATTGAAGGTCCTTCGGAGGATGCGGAGGGTATTGAAACAGCTGGAGGTGACGGTGTTCACCTGTTGGGTCACGGTGAGTGATGAATCGAGTACCATGCCAATTTTTTGGGTGAGGTCTGTGGGGGTAGGCGGGCTTCTGAGGGCAGTGGGCCACCAGGTGTTGTCTCAGGCAGATGGGGTGATTCAGAGGACGAGGACTTCAGTTTTTTCAGCGTTGAGTCTTAGGCAGCTGTTGGTCATCCAAACTGTGACTTCTTGCATTGCCTTTGGAAGTTAAGTTTTGTGTGGACAGGGTCCCTGGTGAGGGAGAGGATGAGCTGGGTGTCATCGGCGTGGGAATGATGTTGAGGCCGTGATGTCTGACGATGGCAGGAAGGGGGGCCATGTAGATGTTGAAGAGGATCGGGCTCAGTGATGACCAATGTGGGACTCCACAGTTGATTTCAGTAGGGGAAGAGAGGAAAGGTGGTAGTCTGATTATTTGGCTTCTTCCTGTGAGTAACGATCGGATCCAGTTCAGGGCAGTTCCTTGCATGCCGGCATTGTGTAGCCTGTTGGTTAGTGTGCGGTGGCAGACGATGTCAAAGGCTGCTGATAGGTCAAGGAGAATGAGGGCTGCGAAGTGGCCTTGATCTAGGAGGGAGCAGATGTCGTCTGTGGAGGCGACTACGGCGGTCTCGGTGCTGTGGTTGCTACGGAATCTGGATTAGGATGGGTCGAGGACGGTGTTCTCTTCCATAAAACGTGTCTCTGTTCACTGTTTTCTCTGCCACCTTGGCTGCGAAGGGGAGGAGCGAGATGGGCCGGTAGTTCTTGAGGTCGAAAGGGTCGGCTTTGGTCTTCTTGAGCAGGGGTCTGACTTCTACATGCTTCCAGTCGTCAGGGAAGGTGCCTGTTGTGAACGTGGTGTTGATAGTCTGTCGTAGTTCGGGTGCGATGGTGACCGTGGCCCTTTGCTAGATGTGGGGGGGGCCCTGAGTCGGTCCCTTTCAAGGGCTTGTCGGTGTCCTCGGTCGTGATTGGTGTCCAGTTGGAGATGGTGGGTTCCCTGGCATCTCTGGGGGGTGGGGAGGCGGCTGTGGTGTGTTGTGAGTAGTCAATGAAGTTGTCATAGAGCGTCTTGCTCTTGAGGTGGAAATAGGTTCCAAGCTTGCCGCAGAGATCTTGGGAAGGGGTGATGTCTGTGGCTTTGCTGCGTGGGTTGGTGAAATCCCGAATGACACTGAAGAGTTCCTTGGAGTTGGCAAGAATTTTGTTGTGGAGGAAATTTCTTTAGAATGTTATGATTTGGTTGTGGTAGTCCGTGATGGCGTGATTGTAGGTGGAGTAGTTGTTGGAGGTCTTGGTGTTTCTCCAGTTCTTCTCCAAACCTCTGCAGTTGCACCTTGTTTCTTGAAGGTCGGTATTGAACCCGTCGGCCTTCCTGGGACGCTGTTTCCTGCGCAGCTGGAGATCCAGGTATGGAGTCCTGTAGCTGCTATGTTTGTGTCGGGTGTCTGGTGGGCATGTCCAGGGTGAGGGCGGATTTCAGTTGCTCATCGGTAACCTTGCTCCAGTCCTTCGCATCGGGCGGGGGTGTGGCTTTGGTGCTTTGGGTTTGTTGCCGGGGAAATGGACGCAGTGGTGGTTGGTCCAAGGCGGTTGCGTTATGTGGCTGAAATGAACGCTGCTACCTGCCGGGAAGATGGGGTTGATGGTTTGTCCTGCTCTGTATGTGGGTCAGGTGACATGTTGGTTGATGCTGATGAGGTTGCCCCGGAGGATGGCGGAGTCGGGGGTCGCTGAGGTTGTCGAGGTGGAATTTATGGTCTTTGATGAGTATGTAGTTCATTGATGCGATGGCGTGGGGTGCGATGAAGTGTGTGATGGTAGTGGCGAAGGGTGTCCAGGGGCCAGGTGGCTTGCAGACGAGGGTTCCTCGGAGTGTGGTGTTAGGGCTGGTCTGGATCTGGAAGTGAAGGTGTTCGGTGGAGGGGAAGGATTTGCCAGAGGTGGTGAGGCGGAGGGTACGATGGCGAGGCCCCCGGGGGGTTAAGGCGGTCCCTCCTCTGGATCTTGTAACCGTCCGGGATGGTGGTGTTGATTTCAGAGACGGAAGCGACGTTGGTCCATGTCTCCATGAGGAAGGCGATGTCGGGAGCGAGAGAGTTGAGTAGATCCCAGATATCTGTGGCGTGTTTTTGTACGGAGCGCATGTTGAGGAGGATGCATCTTAGGGTGTGATCGGTGCCGGTGTTGGCAGCGCCGGAGATCAGGTGGTGAAGGTCTGACGGCAATGGAGGCAGGTGAACTGTCCATGGGTCAAAGTTGGCGAGGCCTGTTGGCAGTCTCTGTGCCTTCCGGGGTTGAGTGCGAGGAGGGAATTTATTTGTCATAGTGATGGAAGGTCATGGATCCAGGGTTCTTGGTGCCGGTCGCAATTGGGTCGCGGACTGGTGCAGACGGGCTTGCCTTAGGCGCACGTTTGGCGCGTCAGCTGTGCAACCGCGCAGCAGCTGCAATTAAGTAGGGAGGGTGGGGCTGGAGGTAGGAAGGTGGGAGCCGGGGCTCTGTTGGGGGGAGGGGCCACAGGGGAAGCAGGGCCGGGAAAAAGGCTGAAACTTAAAGTTTAATGAAATAAAAATAACAATACACTTTATACAATTTTACGCCAACTCAAAAAACTCTTAGGAAGACCAAGTGGGGCACTTGAAAAATAAACCGGAGCAGCAAGTGAGCAGGGGGCTGTCAGCATTAACACTGGAGACTGTAGGAGGGCTCTTGATGCGGCGCTGAAAGAGGAGCTGCTGGGGAGAGTGCTGGCCTGGACCGGAGGTCTAGGTTATCACACATGCTCCCCCGCAGCAGCCTCCATTAAGTAGGGGAGGGGGGGGTGGACTGGATGAAGAGAGGTGGGAGCGGGGGCTGTGTCAGGGAGGAGCCACAGGGGCAGCAGCGGCTGGAAAAAGGCAGAAACTTAAAGTTTAATGAAATAAAAATAACAATATGCACTACATACAATTTTTCACTAACTCCAAAAATGCTTAGGAAGACCAAGTGAGGCACTTGAAAAATATACTGGAGCAGCAAGTGAACAGGGGGCTGCCAGCGCAAACACTGAAGACTAAAGGAGGGCTCTTGATGCGGTGCTGAAAGCCGAGCTGCTGGTGAGAGTGCTACACCTGTGAAATCTGTTCACTTTAATGGAATTACTTTCTGAAAGACTTCACAGAAACTGCAATGTTCAGTCAAGAGTTGAACAGGTTACATTTGTCACTTTAAACACACCTTCTGTTAGCACTTATGGACAACACTCCGTGGTTTAGTAAAATGCAGTGCACATATTCCTGAGATGCGCATAATGGATTATAAACTTAGAGCCATGCTTATTGCACTAGCACAAGATAAACGACCTCTTACTGGGACATTGCTACACGCTATATCATTCCATATTTTTTTTTCTGTATCTCTTCCTAAAAATGCCTATTGGATTTAACATAGGAAATACATTCCCTACCTTTTTCTTGGCATTTTCTTGGCAGATCAGTGTTAGAACCGGCTGTCTCTAGTTGGCAGAGGTATACACTTCTGACAAATAGGGACACACCTTTTCTAGTCAGGGCAAGGGGATCACACCCTTCGATAACCCCTGCTCACCCCCTTGGTAGCTTGGCAGAGCAGACAGGCTTATCTCAGAGGCTGTGTGTTAAGCATTTATGACCACATACAGTAATAAAGTGAATACACTACAAATGGACGCGACACAGTAGTATTATAAAAATAAGTATTTTTATATAAGGCTTAGCACAAGACCAAATAACGACAAAAATGTACACAAACTTAATAAATACTCTGGGAAGGGAAAAATAGTTCAAGGTAGTTTCTTCTTTAGCACAAAGTCTTTCGTATCAAGCAAATCTTCTTCTTGGAAACACAGTTCTTAGCAACAGGGTAACCCACACGGGGGCTACACGACATCGAGGTAAAGTTAATCCAAAGGTTCGGCGTCGACCGCGAGGAGCGCTACGTCGAGCCCGGAGTCACACGGACCCCCAACAACACAGTACCTTTGAAAATGAAGCACACGATGATCAGCGGCGTCGAGCACTCCTGCGTCGCGTCTTCGGTGTCGATCAGGCCTCAGCAGGCGTCGTTATCGATGATGCGGTTGCAAAGAGTGAGCAGCGCTCACGGCGTCGAGAGGGCCCAAAGTTGATGCGATCAGCAGCGGTGCAGACACGAGGTCCCTTGGAGCTAGAGCCGTACTCCCACTCACTGGCGGTGCTGCTGCCGGCGGCCGGTCGTCGAGGAAGCGGGACACTGGGGCCGTTACCCACTATGTCGAGATGGATTCGGCAACGTCCGTCGGCGTCGAGATTGCTGGTTCTTTCAGAGGTGCCGGATTCACGATTCCAGCAAATAGCACTTTAAGCAGATGAAGTCCTTTAGCCCTGTGACTTCAGCAGGAGACTGGCACTCTTCCAGTCCTTGGAGATTTTCTTAGCAAGCGTGAGAGTACACACCCAGTTCCTCTCTCCTGGTTCCTTGGCAAAAATAAAGAAGCACTGCAGGATTCCTCCAACAAACAGCACACTGGCAGAAGGGGTAGGCAAGTCCTCAGATCAGCAGGCCTCTTGTCCTTGGTTACAGGGTTCCTTGTCAGAAGTGATCTAAATTCTTGGTTCAGGGGTCCTTCTCTTATACCCCTTTTCGGCTTTGATCCCTTTGTCCATGCAGGGGAATTTCCCAACATCCTGGGTCTGTTGTGGGTGGAGCCAGGCAGTAGCACCTGGCCTATTCACTGAGCAGGGCTGGGTCCTCAGACGCCCAGCAGGAGGTGGAGCCAGCATTGACACTGGCAGGAGCAGAGCTATCGGCCTCCTGGCAGGAGGTGGGGCTAGGATCGTCCATGGCAGGCACAGAGCCATCAGCCGCTTGGCAGGAGGTGGAGCCAGCATTGTACCAGGCAGGGCAGGCTATCAACAACTACTCTCCCCCTACTCTCAACGCAAATGTCCCACTCATCCCACACTGACTCATCCAGACCTGTGGAGCCACCCATCTCCTGTCACACACACGCAAGACCAGCAGAAACCAGATATGGTTAGACAAGAAAATAGACACTTTCTAAAAGTGCTATTTTCAAACCCAGAGTCCAAAAACCATCCACACCAACGGATGCGTAATTAAACCCTGAGTTCAGGGATACCAAGCTCGACATTGCACCATGCTCCCCGAGCCAGCTAGGATTATAGCATTAATAATCCCGGCGGCCCATTCTAACTAATGGAGAGCAGGCTACCTCGCAATAGTGAAGAACGAAGATGGCTGTAATTCACTATTAGGACATGCCGACTTGGTCAGGCGTGTCCTACCTTATACTTACAATGCACCCTGCCCGCGGGCCTACCATAGGGGTGACGAACATGAAGTCAAGGGAAGGTTTGAGGGGCTGGCAAGTAGGTATACTTGTGCAGCCTGCGTGACAGCACTAGGCTGCACAGGGGTCTCGCAATGACCGACCCGTAGACATTCTTTTACCAGGCCGCTCCTGTGGGTGGCACAACACGTGCTGCAAGCCCACGAGCGGCATTTGTATTTACAAGCCACGGCACTCCTGGTGCACTAGACTAGGGACTGATAGTAAACCAAATAAGCCAAACATGGATACAATCGATACATCAATTTAACATAGGGAGCACTTGCGCTGTGGCACTGATCAGCAGTGACACAGCGCCCAAAGCATATACCAGCAAAACATCGAAAAACAGTGGAGGCAAACAGAAAAAATGGAGTAGAGACTCAAGCCAATGATATCAGGTCTAACACGTGTCCCCTCCAGCTGAAATGTGGGGAGAACTACCTTGACCTAGGGAGTCCTCTTCACTAAGGCGGAAAAATCTGGACAGACCATCAGCATTGGCGTGATCGGTACCAGGGCGGTGTTCCACCGTAAAGTCCATCCCCTGTAGGGAAATGGACCACCTCAACAGTTTCGGATTCTCACCCCTCATCTGCATCAACCATCTGAGGGGCCTGTGGTCTGTCTGAACCCGGAAGTGAGTCCCAAACAGGTAGGGTCTTAGCTTCTTCAGCGCCCAGACCACAGCAAATGCTTCTCTCTCTATCGCACTCCACCTCGTTTCCCTGGGAAGTAACCTCCTACTGATGAAGGCTACAGGCAAGTCTCGGCCCTCTTCATTCACCTGAGCTAGAACAGCCCCCACGCCATGCTCTGAAGCGTCCGTCTGGACAATAAATTCTTTCGAGAAGTCAGGTGCCTGGAGTATAGGTGCTGTGCACATTGCAGTTTTCAGGGTGTCGAAGGCCGTTTGACAGACATCAGTCCAGATCACGTTTCGTGGCTGCTTCCTGGAAGTCAGCGAAGTCAAGGGGTGCACAATGTTACCGTAATCCTTGACAAACCTCCTGTAATAACCCGTGAGTCCTAAGAAGGCTCTCACCTGAGTTTGGGTTTTGGGCGGCGCCCAAGCCAGGATGGTATCAATCTTGGGTTGCAGGGGGGAAACCTTGCCGCTCCCTACTTGGTGCCCCAAGTACACCACTGAACCCTGCCCAGTCTGGCACTTACTGGCTTTGATTGTGAGGCCTGCTCCACGCAAGGCCAACAACACTTCCTGGAGGTGGCGCAAGTGTTCCTCCCAGCTGGCGCTGAACACTGCGATGTCGTCCAGGTAGGCGGCACTGAAATCCTCCAGTCCAGCCAAGACCTGGTTGACCAACCTCTGGAAGGTGGCAGGGGCATTCTTCATCCCAAAGGGCATCACCCGGAACTGGTATAGCCCATCTGGTGTGGAGAATGCGGACCTCTCCTTTGCCCCATCAGTCAAGGCGATCTGCCAGTACCCAGACGTTAGATCAAACGTACTAAGGTACCGGGCAGCCCCCAACCGATCGATGAGCTCATCAGCTCTGGGGATGGGGTGCGCGTCAGTCTTCGTGACCGAATTGAGTCCTCGGTAATCCACACAGAACCGGAGTTCCGGTGAAGCACCAGGCGCTGCAGCCTTCGGGACCAAGACCACTGGGCTGGCCAAAGGACTGCTAGAGGACTCAACCACCCCTAACGCAAACATTTCGGAGACCTCCTTCGTAATGTATGCTCAAACCTTGTCAGTCACCCTGTAAGCCTTGTGCTTCACAGGAGGGCTGTCTCCGGTGTCAACGTCATGGACACACCAATGAGTGACACCCGGAACCAAGGAAAACAGATCCGGGAATTGTCCCAACAGTTGGCGACAATCCTGTTTCTGTTCAAGGGTCAGTGTGTCAGAGAGGACCACACCATCCACTGACCCGTCTTGCTCTTTAGCACACAGGAGGTCAGGAAGAGGCTCACTCTCCTCCTCCATTCCAGCATCTGTAGCTAGGAGCATGCCCACTTCGGACCTTTCCAAGTGGGGCTTCAAACGGTTGACATGCAGGACCCGCAAGGGGTTCCTGGGAGATTTCAAGTCCACCAAGTAGGTGACATCGCTCTTTTTCTCCACAACCTTAAACGGTCCAGTCCACCTGTCCTTGAGCGCACAAGGTTCCACAGGGGACATGACCCACACTTCATGACCAGGCTGAAGCTCTACCAGAGTGGCATTCCGGTCGTACCATCGCTTCATCTCCTCCTGGCTGGCCTCCAGATTTGCCTGCGCAAGTTCTCTGAAACGCCGAGTCTGGTTCCGAAAGGCAAGCATGTAGCTGTATACATCCTGGGGAGGTTTCCTGGGAGATTGCTCCCAGCCTTCCTTGACCAGACTTAAAGGCCCTCTTACCGGATGACCGTACAAAAGCTCAAAGGGGCTGAACCCTAGAGACTTTTGTGGCACCTCTCGGTAAGCAAACAACAGGCATGGCAAGAGGACGTCCCATTTCCGCCTCATTGGTTCTTCAAGACCCATGATCGTGCCTTTAAGGGTCCGGTTGAATCTCTCAACCAGCCCATTTCCTTGAGGGTGGTAAGGAGTGGTGAACTTGTAGGTTACCCCACACTCCTTCCACAGAGACTTCATATAGTTAGAAATGAAGTTGGTGCCCCGGTCTGACACCACATCTCTGGGGAACTCCATCCGGGAGAAAACACCCATCAGTGCCCGTCCCACCACGGGGGCCGTCACTGTTCGGAGAGGGATGGCTTCCGGGTACCGTGTGGCATGGTCCACCAAGACCAGGATGAACCTGTTGCCCAGGGCTGTCTTGGGGTCCAGGGGCCCAACAATGTCAATACCCACCCGGTCAAAGGGGGTACTAACCACTGGAAAAGGTTGGAGGGGAGCCTTCTGCTTCCTTCCGCTTTTCCCACTTGCCTGGCAAGTGTGACAAGTCTTGCAATGGATGTCTACATCCCTACGCATCTGAGGCCAATAAAAATGGGTGACAAGCCTGTCATAGGTCTTGTCCTGCCCCAGATGTCCAGCTAACGGAACGTCATGAGCCAAACCCAGTAGGAAGGCTCTAAAGCGCTGGGGTACCACCAGCACACGGGCTGACCCAGGCTCAGCAGCCTTAGGCTCGCTATATAGGAGGTCGTTCTCCCAGTACACAAAATGTGACCCTGACTGATCACCTGAGGATTGGGCTGAGGCCTGCTGCCTCATGCCAACAAGAGAAGGGCACACTTTCTGTTCCGCACAGAATTCCTCCCTGGAGGGACCACCATCCTGCTGCCAATGGGTCAGCTCGGGCAGGTCTCCCAGTTCGGCAATTTGTTCCCCTGTGGGCTCCAGGGCATCCCCCTCAGGGTCTACCTCCTCCTGGACCACGGGAACTATGGGGGACGGTTTCCCGTGCCCCCTGCCTCTTCTCTTCACGGCTGGGTCCTGGGCCGTACTTTCAGGCTCCGGGACCCCATCAACACCCTTGCTCGCTGTCATTGATCGAGTGGTTGCCCACACCCACTCTGGCACACCCAACATTTTCAAGTGCGCCTCTCTCTCCACCTTAGCCCAAGGGGAGTCTTCTAAATCATTGCCCAGGAGACAATCGACAGGCATGGCGGGCCTCACAGCAACCTGAAGAGTACCTGAAACTCCCCCCCATTCAAAGGAAACCTGAGCTACCTCACACTCTTTCTGGGAGTTGTCGGCAGCTATCATGGGGTAGAATGCGTGGGGAACCACCTGCTCTCTGGACACCAAGTGACACTTGACAGCTGTCACACTTGCTCCGGTGTCTCTGAGAGCTTCCACTCTATGGCCATTAATGGTCACCCACTGCCTATATTTACTAGTGTTACTAGGCAGAGGGGCTGGAGGGACCATTTCCATGTCTCCTAGTGAGACCAGGGACATTTCTGCGGGACCCCTCCCACCATGGACAACCATCTCCTCCCCTCCCAGGGCTACACTCGCCAACTGACGGGGGGGTGCACGCGGCGGTGCATTCGAATCCTTTTTGGGACACTGGGGGTCATAAAACCGGTGTCCCACCTGCCCACAACCGTAGCAGGTTAGGGGGCCCCTATGAACAGGTTTACCCGTCGGGGCCCCTGGCTTCTTCTCAGGGGGAGGCTGGGAACCTTTCCCTTGGTTCCCTTGGGGATTACTTTGGGGCCCTTTCTGAGACTCCTTCTGTTTACCCTTGTCCCCCCCACTCTTCTGCTGGGGACCCTGCCCACCTTTGGCTGAGTCTCCCACTGGACCCTTGTGGACCCTGGTGCTGACGCAGCGGTCCGCCTCCTCAGCAAGTTTTCTAGGGTTAGATATCTTGCTATCAATCAGGTGCTGGCGCAGCTCTGGAAAACAGTTATTAGACAAATGCTCCCAAGCAAACAAATCATAAAGAGCTTCATAACTTTCCACTTTGCTGCCCTTTACCCAACCATCCATGGCTCTGCAAAAATAAGACACATATTCAACCCACGTCGTACCAGGCAACTTCTTACATTCTCTAAAAGCTTGTCTGTACTTCTCGGGGGTTAGGCCATACCGCAACATTAAAGCATCCTTCATATGAGCATACGACATCCTATCCGCAACAGGCATGTCTAACAGGGTATCTCTCCCCTCATTCACAAAGCGACCCCACAACCCCGCTCCCCAATTCTTCTCAGGGACCTGGTGGGCCAACAATGCTAACTCATATGCTTTAAACCACTGACCAATATCTTCGTACCTATGATAATCTTTTATCACATCTTTGGGAAAGTAAAACTTACTTTCTGCAGGCCCAGATGGGCTGCTACCACCAGAGGGATTCAATTCTAACTTCTTAGCTTGGATTTCCAATTCCCTCAACTTGGTATCACGCTCCAAAGCTAACTTCTCTCTTTCAAAATCTAACCTTTTGGTCTCCAAATCAGCTTCTCTTCTACCTCTTGCATTTTCTAACTCCAACTGCCCATTTATCTTTAGCCTTGCGTTTTCCATGTTGTATGCACGCTCCTTCGCCCTTTCTTCACGCTCTTCAGGGGAAAGACCTTTGGAGGAAACACTGCTTCCGGGAGAGGACTCAGGCCCATTCGCTGGCGCCTCCTCTTCCCCTTCCACTGGCGGTACCACCACCGGATCAGTGGGATTTCTGGATTCCAACCAGGCCTCCAGAGCTTTGAGATATTCCTCCTTCAACGAGAGGCCTTTGGTGGGAAATTTAAACTGCTTGCAGAAGGATTTTAGTTTCTTCAAGCCGTAGTGGTTTATCTTCGCTCTGTCGAAATTCTCCTCAACAACAACAGGAGTAGTGACTCCGGTGTCACTCATGGTCAAAACTGGCAGTGTTCAAAAAATCAAGCTTCAGAAAAGCGGAGAACCAAAAATAGGATCCTTCCCAATTAGGTTGTGACTGCGCTATGGTCTGCTTTCACTATGTAGCGCACACTAATCACTGCACATGGGTCATAAATGCAAGGTCCAAATCCTCACCGCTGCATCCAATGTTAGAACCGGCTGTCTCTAGTTGGCAGAGGTATACACTTCTGACAAATAGGGACACACCTTTTCTAGTCAGGGCAAGGGGATCACACCCTTCGATAACCCCTGCTCACCCCCTTGGTAGCTTGGCAGAGCAGACAGGCTTATCTCAGAGGCTGTGTGTTAAGCATTTATGACCACATACAGTAATGAAGTGAATACACTACAGATGGACACGACACAGTAGTATTATAAAAATAAGTATTTTTATATAAGGCTTAGCACAAGACCAAATAACGACAAAAATGTACACAATCTTAATAAATACTCTGGGAAGGGAAAAATAGTTCAAGGTAGTTTCTTCTTTAGCACAAAGTCTTTCGTATCAAGCAAATCTTCTTCTTGGAAACACAGTTCTTAGCAACAGGGTAACCCACACGGGGGCTACACGACGTCGAGGCAAAGTTAATCCAAAGGTTCGGCGTCGACCGCGAGGAGCGCTACGTCGAGCCCGGAGTCACACGGACCCCCAACAACACAGTACCTTTGAAAATGAAGCACACGATGATCAGCGGCGTCGAGCTCTCCGGCGTCGCGTCTTCGGTGTCGATCAGGCCTCAGCAGGCGTCGTTGTCGATGATGCGGTTGCAAAGAGTGAGCAGCGCTCACGGCGTCGAGAGGGCCCACAGTTGATGCGATCAGCAGCGGTGCAGACACGAGGTCCCTTGGAGCTAGAGCCGTACTCCCACTCAATGGCGGTGCTGCTGGCGTCGGTCGGGCCCGGCGGCCAGTCGTCGAGGAAGCGGGACACTGGGGCCGTTACCCACTATGTCGAGCTGGATTCGGCGACGTCCGTCAGCGTCGAGATTGCTGGTTCTTTCAGAGGTGCCAGATTCACGATTCCACAACAGGGGGTGGTGATGGACAGAGTTTCTGAATTAAGCAGAATACTCTCACCCAGTCAAGAGATCAGGGCTTAATCCAACACCGTTTTTTAGCTCACTGCACCTGGTGCAATGAGCAAGGGACTCACGTCTGAGTATACCCTTCCACGCTTATGGTGGACAAAATAATTAAACAACAGGGGGTGGTGATGGACAGAGTTTCTGAATGAAGCAGAATACTCTCACCCAGTTAAGAGATCAGGGCTTAATCCAACACCGTTTTTTAGCTCACTGCACCTGGTGCAATGAGCAAGGGACTCACGTCTGAGTATACCCTTCCACGCTTATGGTGGACAAAATAATTAAACAACAGGGGGTGGTGATGGACAGAGTTTCTGAATTAAGCAGAATACTCTCACCCAGTCAAGAGATCAGGGCTTAATCCAACACCGTTTTTTAGCTCACTGCACCTGGTGCAATGAGCAAGGGACGTGGGTCCCAGGCACTCCACACCACTGGAGTCAAGCTAGCCGGGCTGATGAGAGGTGTTACCTCGAAACCGGTCCGGTCCTCGGATGCTTGATTCCGTTCTGGGAAGGACATGGCTTTTGTAGTTCGGACTGGACTGTTCCCATGGGGCACAGGGTCAGAGCTGATTTGCATATCGCCATTGTCTAACCCAGGGTGGTGTGGAGTGCAAAAAAACGATGGATTTGGGCCCAGATCTTTGGACTTGGGTGAATGTGTGACATTGATCCACATTCTGTCCATCACCTGTTTTGTTTGCAATGCCGCCATAAGTGCACTGGGGATGCTCAGACGTGGGTCCCAGGCACTCCACACCACTGGAGTCAAGCTAGCCGGGCTGATGAGAGGTGTTACCTCGAAACCGGTCCGGTCCTCGGATGCTTGATTCCGTTCTGGGAAGGACATGGCTTTTGTAGTTCGGACTGGACTGTTCCCATGGGGCACAGGGTCAGAGCTGATTTGCATATCGCCATTGTCTAACCCAGGGTGGTGTGGAGTGCAAAAAAACGATGGATTTGGGCCCAGATCTTTGGACTGGGGTGAATGTGTGACATTGATCCACATTCTGTCCATCACCTGTTTTGTTTGCAATACCGCCATAAGTGCGCTGGGGATGCTCAGACGTGGGTCCCAGGCACTCCACACCACTGGAGTCAAGCTAGCCGGGCTGATGAGAGGTGTTACCTCGAAACCGGTCCGGTCCTCGGATGCTTGATTCCGTTCTGGGAAGGACATGGCTTTTGTAGTTCGGACTGGACTGTTCCCATGGGGCACAGGGTCAGAGCTGATTTGCATATCGCCATTGTCTAACCCAGGGTGGTGTGGAGTGCAAAAAAACGATGGATTTGGGCCCAGATCTTTGGACTTGGGTGAATGTGTGACATTGATCCACATTCTGTCCATCACCTGTTTTGTTTTCAATACCGCCATAAGTGCACTGGGGATGCTCAGACGTGGGTCCCAGGCACTCCACACCACTGGAGTCAAGCTAGCCGGGCTGATGAGAGGTGTTACCTCGAAACCGGTCCGGTCCTCGGATGCTTGATTCCGTTCTGGGAAGGACATGGCTTTTGTAGTTCGGACTGGACTGTTCCCATGGGGCACAGGGTCAGAGCTGATTTGCATATCGCCATTGTCTAACCCAGGGTGGTGTGGAGTGCAAAAAAATGATGGATTTGGGCCCAGATCTTTGGACTGGGGTGAATGTGTGACATTGATCCACATTCTGTCCATCACCTGTTTTGTTTGCAATACCGCCATAAGTGCGCTGGGGATGCTCAGACGTGGGTCCCAGGCACTCCACACCACTGGAGTCAAGCTAGCCGGGCTGATGAGAGGTGTTACCTCGAAACCGGTCCGGTCCTCGGATGCTTGATTCCGTTCTGGGAAGGACATGGCTTTTGTAGTTCGGACTGGACTGTTCCCATGGGGCACAGGGTCAGAGCTGATTTGCATATCGCCATTGTCTAACCCAGGGTGGTGTGGAGTGCAAAAAAACGATGGATTTGGGCCCAGATCTTTGGACTGGGGTGAATGTGTGACATTGATCCGCATTCTGTCCATCACCTGTTTTGTTTGCAATACCGCCATAAGTGCGCTGTGGATGCTCAGACGTGGGTCCCAGGCACTCCACTCCACTGGAGTCAAGCTAGCCGGGCTGATGAGAGGTGTTACCTCGAAACCGGTCCGGTCCTCGGATGCTTGATTCCGTTCTGGGAAGGACATGGCTTTCGTAGTTCGGACTGGACTGTTCCCATGGGGCACAGGGTCAGAGCTGATTTGCATATCGCCATTGTCTAACCCAGGGTGGTGTGGAGTGCAAAAAAACGATGGATTTGGGCCCAGATCTTTGGACTGGGGTGAATGTGTGACATTGATCCACATTCTGTCCATCACCTGTTTTGTTTGCAATACCGCCATAAGTGCGCTGGGGATGCTCAGACGTGGGTCCCAGGCACTCCATACCACTGGAGTCAAGCTAGCCGGGCTGATGAGAGGTGTTACCTCGAAACCGGTCCGGTCCTCGGATGCTTGATTCCGTTCTGGGAAGGACATGGCTTTCGTAGTTCGGACTGGACTGTTCCCATGGGGCACAGGGTCAGAGCTGATTTGCATATCGCCATTGTCTAACCCAGGGGGGTGTGGAGTGCAAAAAAACGATGGATTTGGGCCCAGATCTTTGGACTGGGGTGAATGTGTGACATTGATCCACATTCTGTCCATCACCTGTTTTGTTTGCAATACCGCCATAAGTGCGCTGGGGATGCTCAGACGTGGGTCCCAGGCACTCCACACCACTGGAGTCAAGCTAGCCGGGCTGATGAGAGGTGTTACCTCGAAACCGGTCCGGTCCTCGGATGCTTGATTCCGTTCTGGGAAGGACATGGCTTTTGTAGTTCGGACTGGACTGTTCCCATGGGGCACAGGGTCAGAGCTGATTTGCATATCGCCATTGTCTAACCCAGGGTGGTGTGGAGTGCAAAAAAACGATGGATTTGGGCCCAGATCTTTGGACTGGGGTGAATGTGTGACATTGATCCACATTCTGTCCATCACCTGTTTTGTTTGCAACACCGCCATAAGTGCGCTGGGGATGCTCAGACGTGGGTCCCAGGCACTCCACACCACTGGAGTCAAGCTAGCCGGGCTGATGAGAGGTGTTACCTCGAATCCGGTCCGGTCCTCGGATGCTTGATTCCGTTCTGGGAAGGACATGGCTTTTGTAGTTCAGACTGGATTGTTCCCATGGGGCACAGGGTCAGAGCTGATTTGCATATCGCCATTGTCTAACCCAGGGTGGTGTGGAGTGCAAAAAAACGATGGATTTGGGCCCAGATCTTTGGACTGGGGTGAATGTGTGACATTGATCCACATTCTGTCCATCACCTGTTTTGTTTGCAATACCGCCATAAGTGAGCTGGGGATGCTCAGACGTGGGTCCCAGGCACTCCACACCACTGGAGTCAAGCTAGCCGGGCTGATGAGAGGTGTTACCTCGAAACCGGTCCGGTCCTCGGATGCTTGATTCAGTTCTGGGAAGGACATGGCTTTTGTAGTTCGGACTGGACTGTTCCCATGGGGCACAGGGTCAGAGCTGATTTGCATATCGCCATTGTCTAACCCAGGGTGGTGTGGAGTGCAAAAAAACGATGGATTTGGGCCCAGATCTTTGTACTGGGGTGAATGTGTGACATTGATCCACATTCTGTCCATCACCTGTTTTGTTTGCAATACCGCCATAAGTGCGCTGGGGATGCTCAGACGTGGGTCCCAGGCACTCCACACCACTGGAGTCAAGCTAGCCGGGCTGATGAGAGGTGTTACCTCGAAACCGGTCCGGTCCTCGGATGCTTGATTCCGTTCTGGGAAGGACATGGCTTTTGTAGTTCGGACTGGACTGTTCCCATGGGGCACAGGGTCAGAGCTGATTTGCATATCGCCATTGTCTAACCCAGGGTGGTGTGGAGTGCAAAAAAACGATGGATTTGGGCCCAGATCTTTGGACTGGGATGAATGTGTGACATTGATCCACATTCTGTCCATCACCTGTTTTGTTTGGATTCACGATTCCAGCAAATAGCACTTTAAGCAGATGAAGTCCTTTAGCCCTGTGACTTCAGCAGGAGACTGGCACTCTTCCAGTCCTTGGAGATTTTCTTAGCAAGCGTGAGAGTACACACCTAGTTCCTCTCTCCTGGTTCCTTGGCAAAAATAAAGAAGCACTGCAGGATTCCCCCAACAAACAGCACACTGGCAGAAGGGGTAGGCAAGTCCTCAGATCAGCAGGCCTCTTGTCCTTGGTTACAGGGTTCCTTGTCAGAAGTGATCTAAATTCTTGTTTCAGGGGTCCTTCTCTTATACCCCTTTTCAGCTTTGATCCCTTTGTCCATGCAGGGGAATTTCCCAACATCCTGGGTCTGTTGTGGGTGGAGCCAGGTAGTAGCACCTGGCCTATTCACTGAGCAGGGCTGGGTCCTCAGACGCCCAGCAGGAGGTGGAGCCAGCATTGACACTGGCAGGAGCAGAGCTATCGGCCTCCTGGCAGGAGGTGGGGCTAGGATCGTCCATGGCAGGCACAGAGCCATCAGCCGCTTGGCAGGAGGTGGAGCCAGCATTGTACCAGGCAGGGCAGGCTATCAACAACTACTCTCCCCCTACTCTCAACGCAAATGTCCCACTCATCCCACACTGACTCATCGAGACCTGTGGACCCACCCAGCTCCTGTCACACACACGCAAGACCAGCAGAAACCAGATATGGTTAGACAAGAAAATAGACACTTTCTAAAAGTGCTATTTTCAAACCCAGAGTCCAAAAACCATCCACACCAACGGATGCGTAATTAAACCCCGAGTTCAGGGATACTAAACTCGACATTGCACCATGCTCCCCGAGCCAGCTAGGATTATAGCATTAATAATTCCGGCGGCCCATTCTAACTAATGGAGAGCAGGCTACCTTGCAATAGTGAAGAACGAAGATGGCTGTAATTCACTATTAGGACATGCCGACTTGGTCAGGCGTGTCCTACCTTATACTTACAATGCACCCTGCCCGCGGGCCTACCATAGGGGTGACTAACATGAAGTCAAGGGAAGGTTTGAGGGGCTGGCAAGTAGGTATACTTGTGCAGCCTGCGTGACAGCACTAGGCTGCACGGGGGTCTCGCAATGACCGACCCGTAGACATTCTTTTACCAGGCCGCTCCTGTGGGTGGCACAACACGTGCTGCAAGCCCACGAGCGGCATTTGTATTTACAAGCCCCTGCACTCCTGGTGCACTAGACTAGGGACTGATAGTAAACCAAATAAGCCAAAATGGATACAATCGATACATCAATTTAACATAGGGAGCACTTGCGCTGTGGCACTGATCAGCAGTGACACAGCGCCCAAAGCATATACCAGCAAAACATCGAAAAACAGTGGAGGCAAAGAGAAAAAATGGAGGAGAGACTCAAGCCAATGATGTCAGGTCTAACAATCAGCATGAAACGTTTGTTAGATCTGGGGGTCTCTAGTTTGCAGAGGTCGGTACCAATGTCCAAATAGGGACCCTTGCTTCTAGTCAGGGCAAGGGGGATACACTCTTTAGATAGCCCCTGCTCGCCCCTTTGGTAGCTTGGCACGAGCAGACTGGCTTATCAAAGGCAATGTGTAAAGTATTTGTACAAACACTCAGAGTAACACCACAAATGGATTCTACACCAGTTTAGAAAAATAAAGTATCTTTACCTAAACTACACAAGACCAAAACAACGAAAATCCAGCATACACAGTTTGAGAATATGATTTTAAGAGAGTTCTAGGGTTTGCATCAAAATAATCCACAGTTGCATCACGCTTAGTCCAAAGTACCTGTAGATGTGACAAAAGTTCCAAATGGAAGCTGCAGCATTGAAAAACAAGCGATGCGTCACTCCTGAGACCCTGGGGAGCCGATGCGACAGCCCCGCTGGGCGCAGCGGGTGTGTTGCGACGAATTTGGTCTGTATGGGGAGGGATGCGATACCTTGTAGGGATTCCGGTGCGCAGGTTCGGTAGGAAGCGTCTCGCACAGGCACGATGTGCCGATCTTCGGTACGGCGATGATCTCAGGTGCGGCGGTGATGCGCAACACAGCATCGATCTTCTCTCGCTGCCCCTCGATGCGATGGCTCTGTGACAAAGTTCACAGCGATGTGATGCGGTCCGCAAGCAAGCGGTGCGGTGATCTCACCCAGCGACAAACGGCTCTGCGACGATACTCGCAGAGAGAGGTATCTTCTCGCACCGGGGCTATGCGTTCCGCAAGCGAACAATGCATCAGTTCCTGTAGCGGCAACAGGTGCTGCGAGGATCTCGATCTTCGCGGAGGCGGGAATTTCCTTGCACAGTTGGGGATGCGCTCCGCAAGCGAGCGATGCGTGAAAATTGCAGATTGTCTTCTTTTCTTCTTGTCCCACACCCCAAACACAACAGGCACAACTTCCAGAGGCCCCACAATTGAATCAAGCACTCTAGGAAGGGTGGAACTCTCTCAGAAGAGTTCAGGAGGAAGCTGGGGGTGAAGTCCTTTTGTCCCTGGGACTTCTTAACAGGAGGCCAGCTCTCCTCAGGCCCTTGGAGATCTCTTCAAGCAAGGGGACACAGCACACAGCAAAGTCCTTCCCCACTCCTTGGCAGCAAAGCAACTGCAGGTCAGTCCACAAGCACACAGCAGGACAGTCCTTCCTCTTCAGTCTTCCAGCTTTCTCCTTGGCAGAGGTTCCTTCTTGATTCCAGGGTGATATTATGTTCTGTAGTCTGGTTAGCCCTTTTTATACCAGTCTTTCCTTTGTTCTCTAGAGGAAGAGAGGCCTTGGCATGGTAAGAACCAGTTCAGCTCAGTTCCTGAGCACTTTGCTTTTCTGTCTTCACCTTTCCTTTCAGAGAGAGGTGCAGGGTCATCAGCCACCCAGCAGGAGGTGGAACGAGCATTGTGGAAGGCAGGCACAGCCCTATTTAGGCCCAGGTGCTATCCCCTCCCACCACTCAAGATGCAGATGCAGTTATTCAGCCTAGGGCTGACTTATCCAGCCTCCTGGGGGCTCCCTAGCCCCTGTCACTCACAAAGAGACAGTCAATTCACAAACAGGCCAAGGCACACAGAAAGGTCAGACAAGAGAACAGACACTTTCTAAAAGTGCTGTTCTCAAACACAGGATTTACAAAACATCCTTCCTAAAAGATAGGGTATTAAATGATTCTGAGTTCAGGGATACCGGACTTTAATGTTCTAACTTGCTCCTATGGGAAGATATGCAGGTAAACATTATACACAGCATTCCCCATTATATCCTATGGGCAAGATAGTCCTCTCAATAGTGAAACACGAAAATGGCTGTAATTCACTACCAGAACATGTCACACACACTAGTACATGCTCTACCTTTCACATACACTGCACCCTGCCCAGGGGGGTACCTTGGGCCTTCCATAGGGGCGACCAATGTGTAAAGAAAGGGAAGGGTTAGGCCTGGTCGGTGTGGGCAATGGCCAGGTCAGCATGGCAGTTAGCAACTGCCCACAGGCACTGGGATGGCAGGCCTGAGACACCATTTTTGGGCTACTGATGTGGGTGGCACACTCAGTGCTGCAGGCCTACTAGTAGTATTTGAATCACCAGCCCTGGCACACTTAGTGCACTTTACTAGGGACTTCCTGGTAACACAAATAAGCCAATCATGGATAACCAATTACAATAACAATTTACCTATGGAGCACTTGCACTTTGACATTGATCAGCAGTGGCAAAGTGCCCAAAGCATCTAAATCAGCAAAAACTAAATCCAGCACAGCGTAAAAAATACAGGAGGTAGAGGCAAAAAAGTGAGGGGCCACCACGCCAAAGATGCCAGGTCTAACACATTTCCCCTCCAGCTGAAAGTGGGGAGAACTACACACCCTCTTGGGAGTTCTCTTCACTAAGGCGGAAAAACCTGGACAGGCCATCAGCATTGGCGTGTTCTGTACCAGGGCGGTGTTCCACCATAAAGTCCATTCCCTGTAGGGAGATGGACCACCTTAACAGTTTTGAGTTCTCACCCCTCATTTGCATCAACCATCTGAGGGGCCTGTGGTCTATCTGAACCCGGAAGTGAGTCCCAAACAAGTAGGCCCTCAGCTTCTTCAGAGCCCAGACCACAGCAAAAGCTTCCCTTTCAATCGCTCTCCACCTCTGTTCCCTGGGAAGTAGCCTCCTACTAATGAAAGCTACAGGGTGGTCCAAGCCCTCATCGTTGATCTGTGAGAGTACTGCTCCCACACCATGCTCTGAAGGGTCTGCCTGCACTACAAACTCACTGGAGAAATCAGGCGCCTTGAGCACAGGTGCTGTGCACCTGGCAGTCTTCAGGGCATCAAAAGCAGTTTGGCAGGTATCGGTCCAATTCACTCTCCTGGGCTGCTTCCTTGAAGTCAACTCTGTCAAGAGGGCAACTATGGTGCCATGTCCCTTGACAAACCTTCGGTAATACCCGGTGAGACCTAAAAAGGCTCTCACCTCTGTCTGGGTCTTGGAGGCTCCCAAGCCAGAATGGTATAAATCTTTGCCTGTAGGGGCGCCACCTGGCTGCTCCCTATCGGGTATCCCAAGTACACCACAGATCCCTGCCCTATCGGGCACTTACTGGCCTTGATAGTGAAGCCGGCCCTTTGCAGAGCCTTCAATACTTGCAGAGGTGTTGCAAGTGTTCTTCCCACGTGGAGCTGAACACAGCAATGTCATCCAGGTATGCAGCCCAGACAGTACCTGGTTGACCAGTCTCTGAAATGTGGCAGGGGCATTCTTCAACCCAAAGGGCATGACACGGAACTGGAAGTGCCCCTTTGGCATTGAGAACGCAGACCTCTCTTTGGTCTCCTCAGTTAAGGCAATCTGCCAGTACCCAGATGTTAAGTCAAACATACTGAGGTACTGGGTAGCTCCCAACCAATCCACAAGCTCATTAGCTCTGGGGATGGGGTGTGCGTCACTCTTGGTGACTACATTGAGCACACGGTAGTCCACACAAAACCGGAGTTCTGGAGTGGCACCGGGTGCAGCAGCTTTTGGCACTAAGACCACTGGGCTAGCCCAGGGGCTGCTAGAGGGCTCAATTACCCCTAGCACTTACATCTTGGAAACCTCTTCCTTGATGCTGGCCCTGACTTTCTCAGCTACTCTGTAAAATTTCTGTTTCACAGGTAGGCTATCTCAGGTGTCCACATCATGGACGCACCAATTGGTGACACCTGGGGTCGGGAAGAACAGGGAGTCAAATTGACCAACACGTGGCGACAGTGTCACTTTCCTCTTTCATTCCAGCATCTGTAGCCAGGAGCATTGTCACATCAGACCTCTGAAAGTGGGGTTTGAGGCGGTTCACATGTAAGACCCTCAGGGGTTGCCTGGGAGTCTGCAAGTTAACCAGGTAGGTTACTTTGCTCTTGAGCTCCACCACCTCATATGACCCAGTCCAGTTGTTTTGGAGCGCGCAAGGCTCCTCTGGCACCATCACCCACACCTTCTGCCCAAGCTAAAATTCAATCAGAGTGGTATTCTGGTCTTTTCATTTCTCCCTTGCTGGCTTCTAGGTTCTCCTGAGCGAGCTTTCTGAAGCGCTGTGTCTGGTTGCGGAAGGCCAGAATATAGCTGAACACATCCTGGGGGGGTTTCCCACAGGATTTCTCCAACCCCTCCTTCACCAGAGTGAGAGGTCCTCTAACAGGGTGGCCATACAAACGCTCAAAGGGACTGAACCCTAAGGACTTCTGAGGCACCTCCCTTTAGGCAAACAATAGGCATGGTAAAAGACGTCCCACTTCCGTCTCATGGGCTCCACAAGGCCCATAATCATACCTTTCAGAGTTTGGTTGAACCTTTCAACCAACCTGTTTCCTTGGGGGTGGTAAGGAGTGGTGAACTTATAAGTTACCCCACACTCCTCCCACAGAGACTTCATGTACCAAGAGATGAAGTTGGTACCCCTGTCGGAGACCACCTCTCTGGGTAACCCCACACGGGGAAAAGATCTCCATCAATGCATGGCCCACCACGGGTGCTGTGATTGTCCTGAGAGGGACAGCTTCCGGGTACCGGGTGGCATGGTCCACCAAGACCAGGATGAACCAGTTGCCTAAGGCAACAGGTTCTTGGCAGGTCTTGGGGTCAAGTAGGCCCCCAATGTTGATGCCCACCCGCTCGAAAGGGGTACTCACCACAGAAAAGGGTTAGAGGGGTGCCTTGCACTTTCCTCCACTCTTGCCACTTGCCTGACAAGTCTGGCAAGTACTAAAGAATGTACTGACGTGCTTCTTCATCTGGGGCCAGTAGAAGAAGTGGGTGACAAATGTTGGAAAGTTTTGTCTTGCCCCAGACGTCCTGCGAGAGGCACGTCATAAGCCAGACCCATTAGGAAGTCCCTGAAGTGCTCGGGTACCACCAGCACACGGGCTGCACCGGGCTCAGCGAACTTAGGCTCACTATAAAGTAACCCATCTTCCCAGTAAATGAGATGATCCTTGGACTATCAACCTGCTGCCTGGTCTGCAGCCTGCTGCCGCACACCAATGAGAGAAGGGCATTTCATCTGTGCCTTGCAGAACTCCTCCCTGGAGGGGCCACCTTCTTGCTGCCAATGGGTCAGCTCAGGTAGGTCCCCCAGTTCGGCAACCTGTTCCCTGGTAGGCTCCAGGGAATCCCCTTCAGGTTCTGCTCCTTCCTGGGTCGTTGGAATGGCGGGGTGGGTTTCCCGCGCCCCCTGACTCTTCATCTTCCTGGCAGGTTCCTGGGCCACTGTTTCATGCTCCAGGTTTGCTAAATCACCCCTACTGGCTGCCATAGACCGAGTGGTCACACAGACCAACTCAGGCAGACCCAACATCTCCATATGAGCCTGGTGTTCAACCTCCTTCCATGAGGAACTCTCCAGGTCATTTCCTAGCAGACAGTCTACAGGCATGGATGGACTCACAACAACCTTCAAGAGACCTGAGACCCCCTTCCACTGAAATGGAACCTGCGCCACCTTGCAGAGCCGCACTGAGTTGTCAGCTGCAACTACTGGGTGAAGTACATTGGGAAGGACCTGCTCTTCAGACACCCACTGACACCTTACAGATGTCACACTGGCTCCTGTGTCTCTCAGAGCCTCCTACTTCCTCCCATTGATGGTCACCCACTGCCCGTATTTCTTAGTGTTCAGGGACAGGTAGGTGTGCTGGACCATCTCTTGGTATCCTAAAGAGACAAGGGCCATTACGGCTAGTCCCTCCCCCTCACTGGAAATTAATTCCCCTCCCAAAGCTACACTCACTAAACCCGGTGTTGGAGCACCAGAGGGTGCTGGAGGTTTCCTGGGGCATTTAGGGGCAGCGTGTCCCACCTCATTGCAGTGAAAGCAGGTAGGGGGACCCTTGTTGTCCCTGTTGTCCCACCTGCCCCTAGGCGGCCGGGGTTTGTCTAGGTTTAGGGGGTTAGGACTCCTTTCCCTGGGAACTGTTTTGGGACCCTTAGGAGAACTCCTTTTGGTTACCCTTGTCCCCCCACTCTTCTGCTGGAGACCCTGCCCACCTTTGGCTGTGGTACCCACAATTCCTCTGTGGAACCTGGTACTGGTCCAGCAGTCCGCTTCATTAGCAAGCTCAATGGGTTCTGGTAGCTTGCTGTCTAAAAGATGCTGGCACAGCTCTGGAACACAAAGACTACTCAAGTGCTGCCAACTAATTAAATGCAACAACCCCTTATAATCAGTTACTTTTCTGCCCTTCATCCAACCTTCCAGTGCACGCGAGTTCAGATTCACACACTCCATCCAAGTCTCAGACTCTTTCTTCTTGGAGTTCCTGAACTACAGTCTATACTGCTCTGGAGTAAGTCCATCCTATCCTTGAGACATAGGGCCTCTTTCATATTGGGATAGGTCATGGTACCTGCTAATTCTAAGGGCTCTAGAGCACTCCTCCCAGAAGCCTCAAATTCTTTCCCCAAGCCTGCCCCCCAATGCTGTTCAGGCACACCATTCATCTTCAGAGCAATCTCATACAAGGTAAACCAGGCATAGATATCCTCACTCCTATTGTAATTCTGTACCAAATCCTTGGGTATATATACTTTACCCCCCTGCACTGGCTGTGCGCTGCCACCATTTGAACCGGACTCCACCTGCTTAGCCTTGATGTCCAGTTCTCTCATGCTCAGCTCATGAGCCAAAATCAATTTCTTTTCTTCCAGGGCACGGGCGTTCTTGCTTTCCTCTGCCTCCCTTTCTCTGTCTTTCTCCACTTCTAATGGCTTCATCTTTAACCTCATGACTTCCAGGTCATAGCTTCTCACTCTCTGATTCTTCTCAAACTCTTCTGGAGTGAAACCCCTACTGGAATGGTTGCTGCCAGGCCTTGAGCCTGGGTTGCTCACAGGCAAATCTTATGGTTGAAAACCATCCCTACCACTTGCATAATTTCCTTCTTGGGCCTTCCACCAGGCCTTCAAGACTTTCTGCAGCTCATCCTTTCTAGAGCTGCTTCTCACAGGGCAACCAAGATCCTTGCAGAAGTATTTAAGCTGCTCCACCTTGTATGAATACAGATCCTCAATGTGAAACTCCACTTCTGCCCCTTCACTTGCTGCCTTTCCTTTCAGAGACATGATGCTATGAAGAGTTAATCAAAAATAGAACCAAAAATCAAAACACGGTATGTGGTTGTGTAGTGGTCTGCACTAGACTTGTGATGTACACCAATTACTGTGGCTCAAGTACAAATACAAGTTCAAATCCCACCGCTGCCACCAATGTTAGATCTGGGGGTCTCTAGTTAGCAGAGGTAGGTAAAAATGTCCAAAGAGGGACCTTTGCTTCTAGTCAGGGCAAGGGGGATACACTCTTTAGATAACCCCCGCTCACCCCTTTGGTAGCTTGGCATGAGCACACAGGCTTATCAAAGGCAATGTGTAAAGTATTTGTACCAACACTCAAAGTAACCCAGTGAAAACAACACAAATGGACTCCACACCAGTTTAGAAAAATAAAGGATCTTTATCTAAACTACACGAGACCAAAACAACAAAATTCCAGCATACGCAGTTCAAGAATATGATTTTGAAAGAGTTCTAGGGTTTGCGTCAAAATAATCCACAGTTGCGTCACGGTTAGCCAAAAGTACATGTAGATGGGTCAAAAGTTCCAATTGGAAGCTGCAGCAATGAAAAACAAGTGATGGGTCACTCCTGAGACGCTGGGGAGGCGATGAAACAGCCCCGCTGGACGCAGCGGGCGTGTTGCGATGAATCCTGTCTGTATGGGGAGGGATGCAATACCTTGTATGGATTTTGGTGCGCAGGTTCGGTAGGAAGCGTCTCACACAGATATGATGCGATGATCTTCTCTTGCGGCCCCTCAATGCGATGGCTCTGCCACGATGTTCGCAGCAACGTGATGCGGTCCGCAAGCAAGTGGTGCGGCGATCTCACCCAGCAATGACAGGCTCTGCGATGATACTTGCAGCAACAGGAATCTTTCTGCACCGGGGCGATGCAGTCCACAAACGAGCGATTCGTTGGTTCTTGCAGCGGCAACAGATGCTGCGACGATCTCGATCTTTGGGGCGGCGGGAATTTCCTCGCACTGTCGGGGATGCGCTCTGCAAGCGAGCGATGCGTGTAAATTGCAGATTGTGTTCTTTTCTCCTTTTTCAGCTTCCCAAACAGCAGGCACAACTTCCAGAGGCCCCACCATTGGATCAAGCACTCTAGGAAGGGCAGAAATCTCTCAGCAGAGTTCAGGGGGAAGTTGGGGGTGAAGTCCTTTTGTTCCTGGCACTTTGTAATCAATCAATCAATCAGAGTCCTTGTAAAGCGTGCTACATACCTGTGAGGGTCTCAAGGCGCTGAGGGGAGGGGGTGCCACTACTGCTCGAAGAGCCAGGTCTTGAAGAGTCTTCTGATGGCGAGTGGGTCTTGGGTCTGCCATAGGTGGGTAGGGAGGGTGTTCCAGGTCTTGGCATCGAGGTAGGAGAAGAATCTGCCGCTGGAGGTTGTTCGTTGGATGCGGGGAACAGCGGCGAGGTCGAGGCAGGCAGAGCGGAGCTGGTGGGTGGGGATGTAGAAGCTGAGTCTGCTGTTCAGGTAGGCTGGTCCGGCGTTGTGGAGTGCTTTGTGTGCATGGGCAAGGAGCTTGAAGGTGATCCTCTTGTCGACTGGGAGCCATTGTAGGTCTCTCAGGTGGGGGGTGATGTGGCTGCGGTGGGGGACGTTGAAGATCAGTCAGGCGGAGGCGTTTTGGATGCGTTGTAGTCGTCGTAGGTGTGTGGCTGGGATTCCTGCGTAGAGTGCGGTGCCGTAGTCCAGTCTGCTGCTGACGAGGGCCTGTGTCACCGTTCTTCTTGTTTCGGTCGGGATCCACTACTAGATCCTGCGGAGCATGCGGAGGGTGTTGTACCTTGAGGAGGGGACGGCGATGACCTGTTTCGACATGGAGAGGGAGGAGTTGAGGATGAATCCTAGGTTGCGTGCATGGTCGGTGTGTGTCGGTGCTGTTCCCAGTGTGGTCGGCCACCAGGCGTCATCCCAGGCTAAAGGGGTGGGTCCGAGGATGAGTACCTCCGTCTTGTCCGAGTTCAGCTTCAGACGGCTGTTCCTCATCCATTCGGCGAGGGCCTTCATTCCTTCGTGGAGGTTGGTTTTGGCGGTGTGCGGGTCCTTGGTAAGGGAGAGGATGAGCTGGGTGTCGTCAGGGTAGGAGATGATATTTGAGGCCATGTTGGTGGGCCACTTGTGCGAGGGGGCCATGTAGATGTTGAACAGCATTAAGCTGAGGGATGAGCCCTGGGGGACGCCGCAGATGATGTCGGTGGCCTCGGATTGGAAGGGTGGGAGGTGGACGCTCTGGGTTCTGCCGGAGAGAAAGGACGTGGTCCAGTCAAGGGCCTTCTCTTGGATTCCATCTTCTAGGAGGCGTGTCTTTAGAGTGCGATGGCAGTCCATGTCGAAGGCGGCTGACAGGTCCAGGAGGATGAGGGCTGATGTTTCGCCGTTGTCTAGTTGGCGCCTGATGTCGTCTGTGGCAGCGATGAGTGCTGTGATTTTGTCTGAACCCGGACTGGGACGGGTCCAAGATGTTGTTGTCTTCCAGGTGGCGGGCCAGTTGCATGTTGACGATTTTCTCGATGACCTTCGCCGGGAACAGGAGTAGGGAGATGGACCGTACGTTTTTGAGGTCCTTAGGGACCGCCTTGGGCTTCTTGAGGAGGGCGTTGATTTCGGCATGTTTCCAGGTTTCCGGGAATGTCGCTGTTTCGAAGGAGATGTTGTGAACCTTCCGTAGTTGGTGTGCGATGGCAGTGTCTGCTTTGATGAATACGTGGTGTGGGCACGGTTCTGATGGAGAGCCTGAGTGGATGGATTTCATGACCTTGCGTGTCTCGTCGTCGTTGACGTTGGACCAGGAGGTCAGGCGGTTGGCGCTGGTGGTGTTCACAGGGGAGGTGGGGTCTGGGGTAGTTGGGCGGTCATGGTGTTGAAGCTGTCATGGATGTCAGCGATCTTGCGGTGGAAGAAGATGGCCAGTGAGTTGCACAGTTCTTGTGAGGGCTGTATGTCATTGGCGTTGGCGCTGGAGTTGGAGAGTTCCTTTACGATGCTGAAAAGCTCTCTGCTGTTGTTATCCAGGCGGTCTTTGAAGGAGGATCTCTTGGCTAATCTGATGAGGTGCTGATGTCTGCAGGTGGCGTCCTTGTGGGCTGTGTGGTTGTCCGGAGTGCGTTCGTGGAGCCATATCTTCTCCAGTTTCCGGCATGTGCGTTTGGAAGTCTGCAGCTCGTTGGTGTACCAGGTGACTCTCTTGCTGGTGTGGTTGTTGGAGGGTTTCTTGAGTGGGGCGATGGTGTTGGCGCAGTCTTCGATCCACTGTCTGGGGTTGCGGGCTGCGGTGTCTGGGTTGGTGGGGTTGGTGGGTGGGTTTTGGGCGAGGGTGGTGATCAGCTGGTCTTCGTTGACTTTGCTCCAGCAGCGCCGAGGTAGCTGTTGGGTGCGGTGGTGCGTGGTTAGTTTATTGAAGGTGAAATGGATGCAGCGGAGGCCGGTCCAGTGGAGTTCGGTGGTGTGGTCGAAGGTGACCTGGGTGCCTGAGGAGAAGACGGGGTCCAGCGTGTGGCCAGCGGCGTGGTTGTGTGCGGTAACGAGTTGTCTGAGGCCGAGGTAGTCGATCAGGGTGGCAGAGTTGGCGTAGTTGGTGTTCTCAAGGTGGAAATTCACATCCCGGAGGAGGATGTAGTCCATGGAGGCGAGTGTGTGGGTGCTGGCGAGGTCGGCGATGGAGTCACTGAATTGAGCTCGGGGTCCGGGGGTCTGTAGATGAGTGTTTCTCTTAGGGTGATGTTGGGGTCGGTGCTGATCCGGAAGTGCAGGTGTTCAGCGGTGTTGAGGGTGTCGTCTGCGTGGGTGGCGACCTTGATGGCGGACTTGTGGACGATGGCTACTCCTCCTCCGATTCTGTTGGCTCGATCGCTGCGGGTGATCTTGTAGCCATCCGGGATGGCTATGGAGATGTTGGGTCTCCGAGGAGTCGTTCCACCAGGTCTCGGTCAGGAAGGCCACATCTGGGGCGGAGGTGTTGAGCAGATCCCACAGCTCCACTGCGTGTTTACGTGCGGAGCGAGTGTTGAGGAGTATGCAGTGGAGGTGGTTGGGTCCAGTCCTTGGAGGTTTGGCGGTTCTGTCGCAGGTGAAGCTGCAGGTGTGGCAGGAGAAAGATCCGTGAGTCCGTTTCAGGGCGGCTTGGAAGCAGGTGTGGTTTCGGCCGGCGTTGAGTGTGTAGAGGGTGCTGGCCTCATAGCGGAGTCTGGTGTTGTGGCATTCGCGGGGTCCAGGGGTTCTGGTGCTGGGCGCGGGCCAGGCGTGGACGGGTGCAGACGGGCTTGCCTTTGGTGCTGGGGCGCCCACTGGGTGCGGCCGCTGCGTGGCCGCTGCGCGGCTTCCATAAGAGGGGGTAGGGAGGGAGGAGCAGCTGGGAAGTGGGAGCGGGGCGGCCAATGGGGAGAAGGGGGCAGAGCCACAGGGAAGCAGCGGCGGGAAGGAGCAGAAAACAGTGGGAAAACAGGCGGGCGTCAGGGAGCAGGTACGAGGCAGCTGGTGGCGGTGTGGTGACGTGGGGAGCGACCTGCCTGCGAGCAGGGTCAGAGGCCAGCTCTTCTCAGGCCCTTGGAGATCTCTTCAAGCAAGGGGACACAGCACACAGCAAAGTCCTTCCCCTCTCCTTGGCAGCAAAGTAACTGCAGGTCAGTGCACTAGTTCACAGCAGGACAGTCCTTCCTCTTCAGTCTTCCAGCTTTCTCCTTGGCAGAGGTTCCTTCTTGATTCCAGGATGATCTAGTATTCTGTAGTCTGGATAGCCCTTTTCATACCAGTTTTTCCTTCTTTCTCTAGAGGCAGAAAGGCCTTGGCTTGGTAAGAACCAGTTCAGGTCAGTTCATGAGCACTTTGTTTTTCTGTCTTCTCCTTTCCTTTCAGAGAGAGGGGCGGGGTCATCAGCCGCCCAGCAGGAGGTGGAGCCAGAATTTTGGAATGCAGGCACCGCCCTATTCAGGCCCAGGTGCCATCCCACTCCTGCCACTCAGGCTGCAGATGCAGTTATTTAGCCTAGGGCTGACTCATCCAGCCTCATGGGGGCTCCCCAGCCCCTGTCACTCACAAACCAAACAGTCAATTCACAAACAGGCCAAGGCACACAGAAAGGTCATACAAGAGAACATTTCTAAAAGTGCTGTTCTCAAACACAGGATTTAAAAACCATCCTTCCTAAAAGATAGGTTATTAAATTCTGAGTTCATGGATATCAGACATTAATGTTCTATCTTGCTCCTATGGGAAGATATGCAGGTAAACATTATACATCGCATACCACATTATAGCCTATGGGCAAGATAGCCCTCTCAATAGGGAAAAACGAAAATGGCTGTTATTCACTACCAGAGCATGTCACACACACTAGTACATGCTCTACCTTTCACATACACTGCACCCTGCCCAGGGGGGTACCTTGTGCCTTCCATAGGGGTGAACAATGTGTATAGAAAGGAAAGGGCTAGGCCTGGTCAGTGTTCGCACTGGCCAGTCCAGCATGGCAGTTAACAACTGCCCACAGGCACTGCGGTAGCAGGCCTGAGACACCATTTTAGGGCTACTCATGTGGGCGGCACAATCAGTGCTGCAGGCACACTAGTAGCATTTGAATCACCAGCCCTGGAACACTTAGTGCACTTTACTAGGGACTTCCTGGTAATACAAATATGCCAATCATGAATAACCAATTACAATAACAATTTACCTAGGGAGCACTTGCACTTTGTCACTGATCAGCAGTGGCAAAATGCCCAAAGCATCTAAACCAGCAAAACTAAAATCCAGCACAGCGTCAAAAATACAGGAGGTAGAGGCAAAAAAGTCAGGGACAACCACACACAAGATGCCAGGTCTAACAACGTTCCAACAAGAAACTGAGGTTGATTAACTTTTTGAACATTACTATTTGTGCTATTTAATAATAACGCTATCACATTACGTCCATCTTTGTTTTTATAGTGAATATCTTTATTTTTTAATGTAAGCTATAATATTAATTCCATACCTAACTATAACATGACTGTACTGTAGAGTTTGTGGACTTGAGGTAACACGCTACACCTGTGGACGATTTTTTTTCTGCTTAATGGGATTATCCACTTAAGTACTTTACATGACTTTCAATTTTAAGTCAATCAATCAGTCAGGATTTATAAAGTGTGGCTAATCTTCCCTTAGAGTATCAGGTGCTTGCAGTTCCTCAAGGCTTATTCAAACAGTCAGGTTTTGAGGGCCATTCAAAACTCCGGAAGAGAGATGATGGTCTGGAGGTGTGTTCCATGTTTTTGCTGCAGTGTGGAAGAAGGAGCGTTCTCCACTTCTGCTTCAGTAGATGCAGGGAGTATGGGCAAGGGAAAGGGAGCTGGAGCATAGTCTTCTCGACGGTTGGTGGAAATTCAGGCGGTGGTTAAAGTCGGCAGGTCCTTGGATGTGTAGAGCTTTGTGTGCATGGATCAGCAGCTTGAATTCCCAAGAATTAGATAATTTTTAACCTTGATACATTTTTTACTTTTACATTATGATTTGCCTTTTGCATAATAACAATATATTTTGCTTGTATCCTGTTGGTGTTTGGTCAATTGTAGCATTTAATGTGTTTTTGTAGTATGCTTTTATGGTTTTAATTAACCGAATAAAGTTAATTTGACTGACTGACTGATTGCCATCTTTTCTGTACGAGGAGCCAGTGGAGTTTCCTGAGGTGGGGTGTCAAGTGAGTTAGTCGGGGAAGGCTGAGGATAAGCCTGGCTGTGGCATTCTGTATGGTCTGAAGTCTCTGTAGGAGGTGTGTGGCGATTCCAATGTAGAGGGAATTGCCGTAGTCCAGTTGCTGGTGATGAGGGCTTGTTTTACATTGGGTCTTATGTTAATGGGTAGACACTTTAAGATTTTTCATAGCATGCGCAGATTGAGGAAGCAGGTGGTGGAGATGGCCTTGATCTGTGATTTCATGGTGAGCTTGATGATTCAAAGGTTTCTGGCATGTTTGGATGGCGTGGGTGTGGGTCCTAGGTCTGATGGCCAGGAGTTGTTCTATGTGTTGCTGCTGTTGCCAAAGATCAGTAATTCTGTCTTGTATGTGTTCAGCTGCAGGCAGTTGTCCTTCATCCAATCGGCGGCATTTGACATGCATCTGTGGAAGTTGGTTCTGGTGGTGGTGGGGTCTTTGGTGAGTGAGAGGATGATTTGGCTTTGATCTGCATAGGAAATTATGTTGCGACCATGGGATCTGACGATGTTGGCTAGCTGGGTAATATATACATTGAAGAGCGTGGGACTGAGGGATAAACTCTGGCGTACTCTGCAGGTGATCTTCTTGGTTTTAGTAAACGAGTGGTATCACAATTTCACACTCTTAAGTATCCAGGGGATATCAAATTTGTTTCGAACACAGCATAAATGCATGGAAGGTGAAGATAAAACAGAGCAAGAGAAGGAAGGTTTGTTCTGAAATAAATCTTTACTTTGTAAAAGTGACGAGGGATGTAAACATAAATTAATTCAAGCAAAAAAAGTCATGAACAAAGAAAGACAAAGAATTTTTTCTATGGTTCATAACCAAGAATATCAGCTCCAGCTAATTCAAGCAAACAACCCAAATTAAACAATAAAGCGTGGTTGTAAGTTGGCGTCTAACGACAGCATTAAAGGAGATGATAGCAAGATGTCGACGTTTCGGTCTTTGTTGTATTCACGGATAAGACCATCATCAGGACGGTGTTATGTTTCAATGCTGTAAACAACTCCCTATGTAAAAATAAATCAATTATTATAAACATATTAAAAACAAATTCAATTAACAATTTCATAAACCCTGCAAAAGCTCTGGATTCATATAACATAAATATTAAGGACAGTATCTACCCCTTCCCGGTGATACCTCCATACAGTCTAAAAATCAATGAACAGTCAATATGACTGAGTACAAGTTTGTGCGGATATTAGGTATCTAATCTATCTAAATCACTCCATCTACAAACATATATAAATAATATTAATTTAAAAAACACTGGTATATAACAACAACTAGGTAAATCAAAAGCAAGGAATTCTGTATCATTCAAAGACATGTAAAAGACTTGACCTTAATGGGTGTCATGATGGAATCACTTATACATGTACATTCTTCCTTATGTATCAAGACATATTATATAAGACATTTTCATAAACAATCTCTTTCTATTAATTCAGATGACACACTTCTTGAAATGCACATCATGTAGGCAAAACAACAGTGTCGTAAGTTAGAAATAGTTGAAAGATCACACTAAAACAGCTCAGAACAAATCCTCTGTACTTAAGAGCAAGACTGCATTTTTATATCAAGAAAACATGATTGTGACACAAAAATATAATCGAGATTGTCATCATAAATCACATTCTCATCTCCAAACATAGAGCATCAAACTATAGCTCTAGGCATGTGTAAACATCAATGGCAAGTGACATACCAAAGGGTGTTTAGAGGGGACCGTGTTTAGGTGTTTCAGCGGTCTATGAAGCAATCTACAGGGAGAAAAAAGACCCTATTAATCTATGTGGCGGAGACCTAAAGTGCATTGAATGAAATTAAATTAAATCTACCTCACAGCAAGGAGGATGTAAGCCCACGTTTTTCGGGTTTCGAATGTGTTGTTTAGTCCAGGCCAAATAGTGCACTGTTCTATCTGAAAGCAATGATATCGATTTCTATTAGGACAGTTAAAAAAAGCGTAGGAATAATAATTCTACGAGTATTTGTTTTAAAAAACGGCTAATAGAAAAATGAGACTCTGCGCAGTTGTTTACAGGTCGAGTGCTAAGTAAGTAAAAGTTACTTTCTGCTTCCGCTTTACGGAGCTAAACGGGTTTAAATAAAGTCCAGAGAAAATGAAAACTTCAGCGAAGTTATTTAAAAGGGAACCATTATTTTATATAACCGAGACTAAGAGTTAATCTCTGCTGCCGTTTTTTTGGACTAAACGTCTGTAGCTTCTAGTTTAAAGCGCAAAGCCTCGCATCTAACATATAAGTGTACTTACTTCGGAAAAGACTCGAGCGGCACGGAAAAATCACCATCGGTTCGTCTCGATACTCTGACTGAGCCACGGGTCGAGGTTGTTTATACTGACTGACCCGGAAGTGAATAACATGCGAAAAACGTGCTCTCTGGCTACATAGCTCTAAAATGCTAAATAATGTGGGTTAACACATTATACATAGAGCGATTTAAACATCTAGTCGAGCTAGGAGCATGGAGTAATTAACAAATTATTTATCGCAAGAGTCGGCTGTTGTTCGCGTCTAAGGAAGTCGCCATTTTGGATCTGGATCATGGATTAAAATCCAGGAGGTTGCAATACCAAAAACTAACGGTGGACATGTCATGTGGCTAAAAGACGGGGGCCATATTGGATTGAGAATCAATCTAATCTAGTGGATTAAATAAAAGGTGGAGGGAATTCAGATGTTAAGATGACAAAAACGATCATAACACAAAATGCATATTATTGACATACATTGATTATCATCATTTGATGGACATATTGAACAGTTCAAGTTTGCCTGCTACTCTTAGCTAAGGCACGCCAGAGCGTGCCATTCTGTGTAGGAATTGAGGCCCCTTTTGACCGAATCGGCTAGGCAGATCCAGCGTTGCTCTTTGATAGTCAATAGATGATCAACATTCGGTTGTCTAATAGTGGGTTTGATAACTTCTACAACCCACCAATGAAAATCATTCTCAGTGTGGTTTTTGATAGAGAAATGCTCCACTAGTGGAGCATTTTCGGTATGGCAGCGAATCCTCGATTGGTGTTGTAGGATTCTTTTTTTGATAGGTTGAGTTGTCTTGCCGAAATACCTCATACCACATGGGCATTGAATGCAATAGACGACATTCGTCGTATTGCAGTTTGAAAAGTTCCTGAGTTTGTAGCATTTGTTGTTCAACTCAAACTGTTTGATGTTGGAAGTAGTGTTACAGGCTAGACAATGATTACATTTGTAATGTCCCAGTAAGGGACTCAATTGTCGCATATTGTCCACTAGGTCAGAGTCTTTTTTGTACTTGTACGCATGGACTAGCCTATCTCTTAGGTTTTTAGCTCTCTTAAAAGCAAAGAGTGGCTTATCAGTCAATTCAGGTAAGTCTGAGAGCAGGGACCAGTTCTTGGAAATCACTTTTTTGATAGAGTTCGTGGAAGTACCAAAGGTTGTGACACATACTAGTTTTGGCTCTGTGACTTTGGCTTTCACTTGTAATAGTGATTCTCGATTATTGTACCAGGCCCGTTTCAAAGATTGTTTCAAAAGCCTGTTGGGGTAACCACGGGCAAGCAGTTTCTGTTTCAGTATTCCAGCTTCCTTGAAGTAATCGGTTCTTCTTGTGCAGTTTCTGCGAAGACGCAGAAACTGCCCAAAGGGCAAACCATCACGCAAGGCCTTAGGATGGCAGCTGTCATATTTCAGCAGTGTGTTTTTAGCCGTAGGTTTGGTAAACAAGGTCGTATACAGAGTGTTCTCTTCAGTAACTTTAATAGTGATATCAAGGAAATCTATGCTCAAATTGTCAGAAACCAGAGTGAACTTTAGATTGGGATTCCGAATGTTAATCCAATCGTGAAATTTCTTCAATTCTAGAGGGGTTCCATGCCAAATGAAGAAGATATCATCTATGTAACGTAACCAACATCTAAGGTTGGTAACGAATGGGTTGTTAATGCCATAGATGAATGTATCTTCAAAATTGGAAACATAAATATTTGCTATATCGGGCGCAAAAACTGCGCCCATGGCTACTCCCTTCTGTTGTTGGTAGAAGGTTTTTTTGTGAATGAAGAAATTCTCACAAAGAGGTATTCGCAAGCAATCTATGATGAAGGCAGAAGGGACCTGATGGGGTCTGTCTCTATTCTCCAACAGTGATAGTAAGATGTTTAAGACTTCCTCTTGAGGGATGGTTGTGTATAGGCTTTCAATGTCCATACTTACTAGAAGTTCAGTGTCACTATCAAAGGGGATGCTTTCAACTTTGTTTATCACTGCCATAGTGTCCCTTATATAGTTCTCCTTTTCTGTAGCAAAAGGGCGGATGAAAAAATCTGCATATTGTGCCAGGGGCTTAAGAATAGAATTGCACCCTGACACAATAGGACGCCCAGGGGGACTAGTTATACTCTTATGAATTTTGGGCAGTATGTATATTGCCGGGACTGTGGGAGCTTTGTTGATTAAAAAAGCTGCCTCCTTTTCACTTAACCAACCACTATTAACTCCTATTGCTGATAGATTTCGGATTTTGACTTCCAGTTGTGTTGTTGGATTGCCTGGTAATTTTTTATAATTAGACGCCACCGAAAGTTGTGTTTCTAGTTCTGAGTCGTATGCTTTCTCATCCCAGAGTACGATCCCCCCGCCTTTGTCAGCAGGCTTAAAGATAGTATCTGGGAGGGATTGTAGATTTAAAAGGGCTTGCTGTTGTGCTTTATTAAGATTATAGGGAACCCATTTGGGATGTTTAAAAAGATGTTCAATCTCAGTCAATACAACATTTTCGAATGTGATAATTTCTTTAGCAATCTGATTATTGGTCGGAAAGAAGTTGGAAACCGGGCGTAGCCCAGTCACATCGACCGTTTGAGTTGAATTCCTGTTCGCAAAGAAGTTTTTAAGGCGCACAGTTCTAAAGAATTTGTAAAGTTCTAGTTTAGTAATAAACAATTCATTTTTGTATGTGGGGACAAAAGATAGTCCTTGTGAAAGAACAAATATTTCATCAGGGGAGAGGGAGTGAGAGGATAAGTTAAATATTGGTACACTTACATTCTCTCCTACCACTCGTAATACTGGTTCCGGGTTCGTCTGTACCCTGGGGTGTAGTTGTTGCGACCCCATCCTCTGCGCGATTGTCTCTGTTGGCCTCGGACTGGTTGACCTTGTCCTCTCTGGCCCTGTCCTAAAAAAGGCTGTCTTGACGTAGATGGTTGTTCTTGTGCCCCTCTTTGTTGGTATTCAGGACCAATCTCGTTTTCAGAGTCCGAATCAGTACCTGAGAAGGTGACCCTTCAGAAAAGGAGAACTATATAAGGTGACCCTACAGAAAAGGAGAACTATATAAGGGACACTATGGCAGTGATAAACAAAGTTGAAAGCATCCCCTTTGATAGTGACACTGAACTTCTAGTAAGTATGGACATTGAAAGCCTATACACAAACATCCCTCAAGAGGAAGTCTTAAACATCTTACTATCACTGTTGGAGAATAGAGACAGACCCCATCAGGTCCCTTCTGCCTTCATCATAGATTGCTTGCGAATACCTCTTTGTGAGAATTTCTTCATTCACAAAAAAACCTTCTACCAACAACAGAAGGGAGTAGCCATGGGCGCAGTTTTTGCGCCCGATATAGCAAATATTTATGTTTCCAATTTTGAAGATACATTCATCTATGGCATTAACAACCCATTCGTTACCAACCTTAGATGTTGGTTACGTTACATAGATGATATCTTCTTCATTTGGCATGGAACCCCTCTAGAATTGAAGACATTTCACGATTGGATTAACATTCAGAATCCCAATCTAAAGTTCACTCTGGTTTCTGACAATTTGAGCATAGATTTCCTTGATATCACTATTAAAGTTACTGAAGAGAACACTCTGTATACGACCTTGTTTACCAAACCTACGGCTAAAAACACACTGCTGAAATATGACAGCTGCCATCCTAAGGCCTTGCGTGATGGTTTGCCCTTTGGGCAGTTTCTGCGTCTTCGCAGAAACTGCACAAGAAGAACCGATTACTTCAAGGAAGCTGGAATACTGAAACAGAAACTGCTTGCCCGTGGTTACCCCAACAGGCTTTTGAAACAATCTTTGAAACGGGCCTGGTACAATAATCGAGAATCACTGTTACAAGTGAAAGCCAAAGTCACAGAGCCAAAACTAGTATGTGTCACAACCTTTGGTACTTCCACGAACTCTATCAAAAAAGTGATTTCCAAGAACTGGTCCCTGCTCTCAGACTTACCTGAATTGACTGATAAGCCACTCTTTGCTTTTAAGAGAGCTAAAAACCTAAGAGATAGGCTAGTCCATGCGTACAAGTACAAAAAAGACTCTGACCTAGTGGACAATATGCGACAATTGAGTCCCTTACTGGGACATTACAAATGTAATCATTGTCTAGCCTGTAACACTACTTCCAACATCAAACAGTTTGAGTTGAACAACAAATGCTACAAACTCAGGAACTTTTCAAACTGCAATACGACGAATGTCGTCTATTGCATTCAATGCCCATGTGGTATGAGGTATTTCGGCAAGACAACTCAACCTATCAAAAAAAGAATCCTACAACACCAATCGAGGATTCGCTGCCATACCGAAAATGCTCCACTAGTGGAGCATTTCTCTATCAAAAACCACACTGAGAATGATTTTCATTGGTGGGTTGTAGAAGTTATCAAACCCACTATTAGACAACCGAATGTTGATTATCTATTGACTATCAAAGAGCAACGCTGGATCTGCCTAGCCGATTCGGTCAAAAGGGGCCTCAATTCCTACACAGAATGGCACGCTCTGGCGTGCCTTAGCTAAGAGTAGCAGGCAAACTTGAACTGTTCAATATGTCCATCAAATGATGATAATCAATGTATGTCAATAATATGCATTTTGTGTTATGATCGTTTTTGTCATCTTAACATCTGAATTCCCTCCGCCTTTTATTTAATCCACTAGATTAGATTGATTCCCAATCCAATATGGCCCCCGTCTTTTAGCCACATGACATGTCCACCGTTAGTTTTTGGTATTGCAACCTCCTGGATTTTATTCCATGATCCAGATCCAAAATGGCGACTTCCTTAGACGCGAACAACAGCCGACTCTTGCGATAAATAATTTGTTAATTACTCCATGCTCCTAGCTCGACTAGATGTTTAAATTGCTTTATGTATAATGTGTTAACCCACATTATTTAGCATTTTAGAGCTATGTAGCCAGAGAGCACGTTTTTCGCACGTTATTCACTTCCGGGTCAGTCAGTATAAACAACCCCGACCCGTGGCTCAGTCAGAGTATCGAGACGAACCGATGGTGATTTTTCCGTGCCGCTCGAGTCTTTTCCGAAGTAAGTACACTTATATGTTAGATGCGAGGCTTTGCGCTTTAAACTAGAAGCTACAGACGTTCAGTCCAGAAAAACGGCAGCAGAGATTAACTCTTAGTCTCGGTTATATAAAATAATGGTTCCCTTTTAAATAACTTCGCTGAAGTTTTCATTTTCTCTGGACTTTATTTAAACCCGTTTAGCTCCGTAAAGCGGAAGCAGAAAGTAACTTTTACTTACTTAGCACTTGACCTGTAAACAACTGCGCAGAGTCTCATTTTTCTATTAGCCGTTTTTTAAAACAAATACTCGTAGAATTATTATTCCTACGCTTTTTTTAACTGTCCTAATAGAAATCGATATCATTGCTTTCAGATAGAACAGTGCACTATTTGGCCTGGACTAAACAACACATTCGAAACCCGAAAAACGTGGGCTTACATCCTCCTTGTTGTGAGGTAGATTTAATTTAATTTCATTCAATGCACTTTAGGTCTCCACCACATAGATTAATAGGGTCTTTTTTCTCCCTGTAGATTGCTTCATAGACCGCTGGAACACCTAAACACGGTCCCCTCTAAACACCCTTTGGTATGTCACTTGCCATTGATGTTTACACATGCCTAGAGCTATAGTTTGATGCTCTATGTTTGGAGATGAGAATGTGATTTATGATGACAATCTCGATTATATTTTTGTGTCACAATCATGTTTTCTTGATATAAAAATGCAGTCTTGCTCTTAAGTACAGAGGATTTGTTCTGAGCTGTTTTAGTGTGATCTTTCAACTATTTCTAACTTACGACACTGTTGTTTTGCCTACATGATGTGCATTTCAAGAAGTGTGTCATCTGAATTAATAGAAAGAGATTGTTTATGAAAATGTCTTATATAATATGTCTTGATACATAAGGAAGAATGTACATGTATAAGTGATTCCATCATGACACCCATTAAGGTTAAGTCTTTTACATGTCTTTGAATGATACAGAATTCCTTGCTTTTGATTTACCTAGTTGTTGTTATATACCAGTGTTTTTTAAATTAATATTATTTATATATGTTTGTAGATGGAGTGATTTAGATAGGTTAGATACCTAATATCCGCACAAACTTGTACTCAGTCATATTGACTGTTCATTGATTTTTAGACTGTATGGAGGTATCACCGGGAAGGGGTAGATACTGTCCTTAATATTTATGTTATATGAATCCAGAGCTTTTGTAGGGTTTATGAAATTGTTAATTGAATTTGTTTTTAATATGTTTATAATAATTGATTTATTTTTACATAGGGAGTTGTTTACAGCATTGAAACATAACACCGTCCTGATGATGGTCTTATCGATGAATACAACAAAGACCGAAACGTCGACATCTTGCTATCATCTCCTTTAATGCTGTCGTTAGACGCCAACTTACAACCACGCTTTATTGTTTAATTTGGGTTGTTTGCTTGAATTAGCTGGAGCTGATATTCTTGGTTATGAACCATAGAAAAAATTCTTTGTCTTTCTTTGTTCATGACTTTTTTTGCTTGAATTAATTTATGTTTACATCCCTCGTCACTTTTACAAAGTAAAGATTTATTTCAGAACAAACCTTCCTTCTCTTGCTCTGTTTTATCTTCACCTTCCATGCATTTATGCTGTGTTCGAAACAAATTTGATATCCCCTGGATACTTAAGAGTGTGAAATTGTGATACCACTCGTTGACTAAGAGTTAACTTCTTTGAAATAAGTCCCTTGTAGCATCCTATGTTTTGAACCATAAACTGCCCAAGCCTACAAGGGTTTATTGGGTTTCCCCTGTGAGAAAACTTCTTGGTTTTAGACATGAAAGTTGGATCCTCTAGGTTTTTCTGGTAAGGAAGGAGGTTATTCTTCTGGGCATGTCCTCTTGGATGCCGGTGTGGTGGACTTTTTCAATCAGTGTGCGGTGGGATATGGTGTAGAAGCCTGCTGAGAGGTCAAGGAGGATCAAAGCTGCTGTTTCTCCTCGATTGAGGCGGGTTTGTATGTCATCAGTGGCTGCGATCAGGTCAGTTTGTTGCTATGATTGCTGCTGAAGCCGGATTTGGAGGCATTGAGTATCTGATTCTGCTTCAGGTGTGCCATGAGTTGATTGTTGATGATATTTTCCAGTACTTTTGCTGGAAATGGGAGTAGGAAGATTGGGCGGTAGTTTTTGACTTTGCTGGGGTCAGTGGAGGGTTTTTAGAGTAGTGCTCTGACTTTGACATGTTTCGAGGTGTCAGGAAAAGTTGCAATTGTGCTTGAGGTGATGAGTAGGGTGGTGAGTTCCTGGCCGATTCTTTGGTTTCTAAGGTTGAATATGCGATGCAGCATAGGTCTGTGGGAGCTCCCAAGTTGATGGATTTCATGGTGGAGATGGTGTACTGGGTGTAGAGGATATTCCAGGTGATCGGTGTGTGCTTAATGTTGGTTACGGTGGTGGTGTATCTGTCAAGGAAGTCCATAGGTGTGGGTTCAAAGTTTCTGTATATGGTTGCAATCTTTTCATGTAAGAAGTGGGTGAGGTTGTCGCACAGCCTCTGTGAGGGTGTGTTGTGATTTTCACTGGCAGTTGGGTTGGGTCGAAAAAAGGGCCAGCGCTCATACTTGGGGGCATATTACCAAGGGGGGCGATAGGCAATTATCACTGTTTTAGCTGCCGTTTTCGGCCGCTAAGCTGCGATAATTCTATCGCCCTATTAGCAAGCTGTCGTTAACTGATGTTAGCGGCAGCTTTTAGGCGATAGCGAGCGGTTTGGGGCCCGCTTTGCATGTCAGCAATGTTTATCGCTAATGACATGCAAAGTGGGCATACCCAACCAGTTAGCGACTGAAAGCAGTCGCTAACGTCGCTATCGCCTATTAGCAAGGCAGGCGTATCATTGGAAATATTTGCGCTAGCGCGAATATCTCCAAATACTAACACATGCCCAGACCAGTTCTTAGTAATGTTATCCAATGGGAGGTGGATAACATGGCTAAGAGCATTTTATCGCTAATGCGTGAATATCGCTGTATTCTCAGCGATATTCACGCATTTCGCCGCTATCGCTGGATATTTTAGCACAATGGGGAAAAACGTTGCTAAAAGCATGTTTTCTCGGCTAACAGATCCAGCGATAGGCAGCGATAAAAAAATTGTCGCTAAGCCAATTTAGCAATAAATATCGCTACTTGTTGGTAATATGCCCCCAAATTCCTTAAATCTGATATTTATTTATCAGTATGGCTTGGAAAGCCAGATGTGTTTCGGCTTTATGCAAAGCCTTAGGCACACTAACAAGTGCCATCTTGGAATGGGCATATATACCCTCAAACACCATGGGCCTCATTTATGAGGCCTTGCGTCAGTTTTGCGCTGCGAATGCGTCACTTTTTGTGACGCATCTGCGGCGTAAAACATGCGCCTTGTTGCGCCATATTTAAAAAGTGACGCATCTAGGTAGATGCGTCACTTTTTAAACCCCTGCGCCACATTATACCTGCGTCAGGTATAATGTATGCAGAGGGGGCGTTCCCCCGCAAAAAGCCTCGTAATAGTGACGCAGTGAAATCTATGAGATTTCACTGCGTCACTTTTAGGATGCGGTTGCGTCAAAATCTTGCGCCTGCCTCACAGCAGGCGTAAGACTGACGCAAGCCCTTTCACATGGGGCTCTCCCCATGTGAAAGGACGCATAGCTGGAGATGCGTCACTTTTGTGACACACTCCAGCAATGCGTCACTTTTGCGCTTACAGATGCGTCAGAAATACTGACGTATCTGTAAGTCCTTGCGACATGATGCGTCATACATTAAATATGACGCATCATTGGTGTCGCAAGGAGTGCGCAGTGAAAAGTGACGCATCGCTGTTTTCACGCAGCGATGCGTCACTTTTCATAAATGAGGCCCCATGTGTCATAAACATATAGGGCCTCATTTATAAGGTCCTTTGCGCTGTCTGAACGTTGCTTTTTGTGTGACGTTTGTGGAGCAGGAGCCTGCTCTATATTTACAATATTTTTACAAACACAAGGGAACCTGAAAGGTAGAAAAGGACCTTAGGTACCAATTTTAGTATTGGAACAGTTGTCCTTTAAACAAAACAATAGATTGCTTAGGCTATATATAGACTTGAATCAGTGCTATATTATGAATGTCCAGCATCGCCACTGAGCCTCGGATCTGCTAATCTGTGCATTGCCACAAGCAAAACTATTGATGGATTTACTACGAGTTGCTGATACCACTATCACTGGTTGTTGAATCCGCTCTCATCACCCAATTCGTTACCCAGAACCATCGCTACTACACCCCAAGCCCGCACGGCTCCTCCTATCCTTCCTACTGCAGCTTTTTCACCCTCCTCGAAGCCCTATCCAGGCTATTTTCAAATTGATTCAGGCTTGCATTCTAATTGACCTGAGGATGATCCTATTATTCCCTTAATGGATTGAAAAGTCGTTGACTACTGTAAAACAGTTGTGCACGTTAATAGCACTTGATAAAAGAGGTGCATTTACTGTTTCCCTAAGCTTGTCTGAAATTTTACTCACTATTCCATAGGCTACCCCATTTTGCCTGAAATGTTTTCGTCCCAAATGTATGTGTAATGTGTTCTTGTAGGATGCAGGATTGTGTCTCACGTCATTGTTGTTTTGTATTTTTACTCCTTGATATTTTTGAATCATTAAATTAATTGTTCGGCTGGACATTCATAATAAAGCACTGATTCGAGTCTATATTTATCCTAAGCACACTATTGTTTTGTTTAAAGGACCACTGTTCCAATACTATATTTACGAGGCAGCACTAAGCCACTTTTTTGTATCTTAATGCTGCCTCAAAAATATTGTCCCCTTTAACGGAGTTTTCTGTGTTAAAGGGGCGTGTAATGGGTGTTGCTGGGGGCATTTCCAGCAACATCCATGGCATTTTGACACTGCCCCAGATTTAGGAGAAAGCCTAAATCTGAGGCAGCAGCAAAAACGTACTCCTCCCCGGTGGACGGCGTTAGATACTTATTTCTCCTCGTTTTTCCCTTTTCTATGTGTGCTGCATTTTGCAGCACACATAGAAAGAGGAAAAAGCCTCTTCTGATTGTTTCTGTGCAGGAAGGTTTCCCTTCCTGCACAGAAATAATCATCTTTGTAGCTCAGACACCCTTGCACCATGATGCAAAGGTGTCTGCGTTGGCGCATGGAAGCCCATTGTACACCGGTGCAAGGGAAAATAACAGGAATGCCCTGCATCTGATAGAGACGATGCATTTCTGCTCATTTCTTTTACTGTATGGTAGCGCAGTAGGAAGACCTGCGGAGCTGCCCTACAATAAAACCTCATAAATGAGGCCCAGAATTTTCTTTAAATGGCTTAGAGTTTCATAATCCATTTTCCCTTCATACTGGTGACTTTTCATTTCATCACTTAAATTAATTCAATTCATGAAGATTTGTTTATATAATACTAAAAAGGAAAGTAATGACCCTAACTCAAATAGAGAAGGACAGTAAAATATGTCTAAAATTAAATTCGATGTACCTGGTGATCTGCTAAAAATGCACCAGATAACATTGCAAAGATTCTGCTGATGATTGTCTCTAAGATTTTCATGAAAGGGATTTCGTATGTTGAATGCACTTAAACAAATGGAATCCACTGATTGGGGTTGTCCCTACAATGGTGGGGAGCACACAGTGTTCTTTAAATACCCCTCACACACCAAAAGGACCCTTGCTGTCATGCTTCATCATTGGGGTCTTTGCACCCCTCTACGGGATGCGGCGTGCTACTAACCAACAACTATGTGACCTGACCTGACCTGGTCAAACCCGGTCGCTCCCCCCGCCGCGTGCCCCCCCCCCCGAGTGTGCCCGGCCTCCTCCTGCTGCCTAGAGAGTTCTGCCCCTGCTGGTTTGGCCCCCTGACCCTGCCTGGCCTCTGTGCCTGCTTCGTTGTTTGGTAAATTGTATCGCCGTAAATTGCCTCGTAATTGTACTTGTATTTGTTTGTTTCGTCGTTTTTAGCGCATTTCACTTTTATTGTCCCGTTGTCACTGCTTGTTCCCTGCCCCACCCCGCTCCCTGCCGCTGCTCCCCCACGGCCCCACCCACGCTCCCTTCAGCATCACCGTGCCGCTCACCCCCCCACTCACCACCCTGCTCTCGCCTCCCAGCTGCTCCTCCCACCCACAAAGGTTCATAAGGCGAGGCTCACGGGCGAGGAGCTGTGACCTGACCTGACCTGGTCAGACCCGGTCGCTCCTCCTGCCGCGTGGCCCACCCCGAGTGTGCCCGGCCTCCTCCTGCTGCCTAGAGAGTTCTGCCCCCGCTGGTTTGGCCCCCTGACCCTGCCTGCCCTCTGTGCCTGCTTCGTTGTTTGGTAAATTGTATCGCCGTAAATTGCCTCGTTATTGTACTTGTATTTGTTTCTTTCATCTTTTTTAGCGCATTTCACTTTTATTGTCCCGTTGTCACTGCTTGTTCCCTGCCCCACCCCGCTCCCTGCTCCCCGCGGCCCCACCCACGCTCCCTCCAGCATCACCGCACCGCTAACCCCCCACTCGCCACCCCGCTCCCGCCTTCCAGCTGCTCCTCCCTCCCACAAAGGTTCATAAGGCGAGGCTCACGGGCGAGGAGCTGTGACCTGACCTGACCTGGTCAGACCCGGTCGCTCCTCCCGCCGCGTGGCCCACCCTGAGTGTGCCAGGCCTCCTCCTGCTGCCTAGAGAGTTCTGCCCCAGCTGGTTTGGCCCCCTGACCCTGCCTGCCCCCTCGGCCTGCTTCATTGTTTGGTAAATTGTATCGCCGTAAAATTGCCTCGTAATTGTACTTGTATTTGTTTGTTTCGTCGTTTTTAGCGCATTTCACTTTTATTGTCCCGTTGTCACTGCTTGTTCCCTGCCCCACCCCGCTCCCTGCTGCTGCTCCCCCGCGGCCCCACCCACGCTCCCTCCAGCATCACCACACCGCTCACCCACCCACTCCCCACCCCGCTCCCGCCTCCCAGCTGCTCCTCCCCCAACTCTCCATTTATGGCAGAGTACATGCGTACGCGCAGCGAGCGTGCCGATTGTGCGCCGAAGGCGCGCCAAAGGCAAGCCCGTCCTCCCCTGTCGACGCCTGGACCGCGCCCAGCACCAGACCCCCTGACCCCACAGCTGCCAGCCCACCCGCCGGACCTACAACACCGCCACCCTCAACGCACTCAACACCGGCCGAATCCCCGGCTGCCACCAAGCCACCCCAGGACGCACCCACGGACCCTTCACCTGCCAATCCTGCAAGTTCTCCTGCATCCGGACCTGCACCGCACCAGCCAAGCCGAGCACCAGCAGCAACCACCTGAAGTGCATCCTGCTCAACACCCGCTCCGCCCACAGACACACCGTCGAACTCTGGAACCTCCTCGACTCCATATCACCAGACGTCGCCTTCCTCACGGAAACATGGATGAACGCCTCCTCGGCGCCCGACATCGCCATCGCCATCCCGGACGGATACAAGATCACCCGAAGGGACCAAGTCAACCAGACCGGAGGAGGCATCGCCATCATCTACAAGAACATCATCCGCATCATGACCAACTCCAACGACACCCTCACAACCGCCGAACACCTGCACTTCCAGATACACACCGACCCCAAGACCACCCTCAGAGGCACCCTCATCTACAGACCCCAGGGACCACGCACACAATTCAGCGAAGACATCGCCGACTTCATCAGCCCGCACGCCCTCCCCTCCACTGACTACATCCTCCTCGGGGACTCAACTTCCAACTAGAGAACAACAACGACCGTAACACCACCACCCTGCTGGACAACCTTACCAACCTCGGACTCAAGCAACTGGTGACCACCCCCACCCACTACGCCGGCCACACGCTTGACTCCATCTTCTCCTCCAGCAAGGACATCTCCTTCAGCCACACCTGGCTGGCGTAAATCTTGGGATCATAAAGATAGAGATTGCTATAAGAGCCTACTACGGGAGTATAAAAAGAGAGTCATTAAGGAAAAACAGGACTATTTTTCCAACCTAACCTGTTCTTTAACATCCTCCAAAGAGCTTTTTAAAATTGTAGACTCCCTTTGCTCTCTTCAGGTTCCTGACCCAGTAGTTGCTTCCCAGGAGCTATGTGATGACATATCGAACTTTTTTTACAAAAAGATTGACGATATTTACATAGCCCTAAAATCGCAGAGGAACTTGCTCAGTACGGAGGACTCCTCGCAAATTACTCGACTGGAAGCTTGGAATGAAGACTCCCCTCAGTCCCTTGAATTCTTCCCGGCTCTTACGCTAGATGATCTCAATAGCCTGTTGGATAAAACTAAATCTTCATCCCCTCTTGATCCAGTGCCCCTTAAGGTACTTAAGAATTGCAGAGAGATTATTCTTCCCCCGATGCTTGAGGTAATGAACGGAGCCTTGGAACAGGGCATTTTTCCATCACTCTGGAAGAGAGCCATCGTAAAGCCGCTTCTGAAAAAGACCACCTTAGACCCTGGAGTGCTGAAGAACTTTAGACCCATCTCTCTGCTGCCAGCCCCTGCTAAGATGTTGGAGACCCATTTGAATTTCCATCTTTCAAACTTCCTTGACACCTCAGGCTTCTTGGACGGGTCCCAACATGGCTTTAGGAAGCTACATAGTACGGAGTCTGCCTTGACGAAAGTCATGGACAACATCCGCAGAAAAGTAGATTTGGGTCTCACAACCGTACTGGTGCTGCTTGATCTTTCAGCAGCTTTCGACACCCTGTCTCCCCTGACTTTAACATCTAGGTTAAGGGAGGCAGGGGTAGTTGGACCGGCGCTCAGCCTCCTAAGCTCCTTTTTACAACATAGAGAGCAGCGTGTCATGCTAGGTGAATACCTCTCCCCTGCCAAGTCTTTGCAATGTGGGGTGCCACAGGGGTCGGCATTGAGTCCGACCCTGTTCAACATCTACGTGGCCCCCCTTGCAAGACTTGTAAGATCTCAGGGGATGGAGGTAGTGTTGTATGCTGACGACACGCAGATTATGGTATCCCTGACCCACTCTGTCACTGAAACTGCTTCTAACTTTAGGGCCTGCATGCAACTTGTTGCAGAGTGGATGGTCTCCAACTCCCTAAAGTTGAACGGGGACAAGACAGAGGTCCTGGTCTTTGGCAAGGACCAGGACATATGGTCAGGTGACTGGTGGCCTCCTTCTTTAGGTAGCTGCCCTATACCTACCAAATCTGCCAGGAACCTAGGCGTCATCTTTGACACCCAGCTCTCCATGGAGCTACAGGTTAACAGAACGGTGGCGACCTGTTGGGGTGTCATCAAGACCCTCAAAAGGATAGTGCACTATCTGTCCCTACAGGCGCGGAAACAGGTGGTGATTGCCCTTGTTGGCTCAAGGCTTGATTACTGTAACTCAGTGTATGCCGGGCCAACAAGGGCCTGCTTCAGCGTTTGCAGGTCATACAGAATGCTGCAGCGCGGTTTGCTCTCGCTTTGCCCTGGCTGGCATCCATGACTCTAGCGAGGAAGAACCTCCATTGGCTCCCCATTCCTTCAAGGATCACTTTTAAACTTCTTTGCCTTACATATAAGGCTTTATCTGCAGGCTCGGCTGATGCCCTTGGTTCATTACTTACCAGATATGTTCCGAGCAGATGTCTACGATCCAGTGAGCAACACCAACTGGTAATTCCCAGAGCCAAGAAGGCTAGATGGGGGTCCAAAGCTTTCTCCATATTGGCACCTCTGATGTGGAATTCACTCCCCCTTGAAATCAAATTACTTCCTTCCCTCGACCTCTTTAGGAAGTCATTGAAAACTTGGCTCTTTATTAAGGCATACCAGTAGGCTCTGTTTCTGTCTGCTTACAGCTTTTTATTTGGTTTAGGCGCCTTGACGCCCACTGGGCATAGTTGCGCAATATAAATAAAATTTCATTCATTCATTCACCACCGGACTCCACTGGACAGACCACAGCTGCGTCCACTTCAGCTTCAGTAGGAGCACCACCCACCACCACCCGCAACAGGTTCCCCGCAGAAGCTGGAACAAGATCACCACCGACCAACTCACCACATCCTTGAGCCAGAACCCTCCCGCCAACTCAACAAACCCCAACCAAGCCGCCAACAACCTCACAAGGTGGATCACCAACTGCGCAGACGACCTCGCTCCACTGAAGACCCCTCCGTCAGACCCGGAAGCAAGAAAGCATCCTGGTTCACCGACGAACTCAAGAGCTCCAAGAAGAACTGCCGGGCCTTCGAGAAAGCCTGGAGCAGAGACCCGACTACAGACAACATGACCACCCTCAAGCACGCCACCCAAAAACACCAACAGATGATCCACACCACCAAGAAAACCGCATTCAAGGAACGACTGGACAACAGCGCCCACAACAGCAAGCAACTCTTCAACATCGTCAAAGAGCTCTCGAACCCCAGCTCCGTAAACAAAGACATCACTCCCTCGCAAGACCTCTGCAACTCGCTCGACTCGTTCTTCCACAGCAAGATCGCAGACATACACAACAGCTTCAGCACACAGCCGACGCACCCTACGACCGTACCAACGCCCCCCACCACCACCCTCCGCGCCTGGACCCCGGTCAACACCGAAGACACCATCCGCACGACGAACTCCATCCACTCCGGATCACCAACCGACCCCTGCCCTCACCACGTCTTCAACAAGGCCGACTCCGTCATCGCACCCCACCTCCGGGACATCATCAACACCTCCTTCGACACCGCCACCTTCCCAGAGATCTGGAAGCACGCCGAACTCAGCGCCCAACTGAAGAAACCATCAGGGGACCCCACCGACCTCAAAAACTACCGCCCCATCTCGCTCCTTCCTTTTCCTGACAAAGTCATCGAAAATACCGTCAACAGACAGTTGACCGCCTTCCTCGAGACAAATGGATCCCTCGACCACTCGCATCCCGGCTTCCGGGCCAACCACATCACCGAGACCGCCCTCATCGCAGCCACCGACGACATCCGAGCACTGCTCGACAACGGGGAAACAGCGGCCCTCATCCTCCTGGACCTCTCCGCAGCGTTCGACACGGTCTGCCACCACACCGTAGTGCAGCGCCTGAACAACGTCGGAATCCAGGAGAAGGCACTGGAGTGGATCATCTCCTTCCTCGCCAGAAGAACCCAGAGAGTCCGCCTTCCCCCATTCAGATCTGAGGCCACCGAAGTCATCTGCGGCGTTCCACAAGGATCATCACTCAGCCCCACGCTGTTCAACATCTACATGAGCCCCCTCGCGGCCATCGCACGCCAACACAACCTCAACATCATCTCCTACGCCGACGACACCCAGCTGATCCTCTCCCTCACCAACGACCCCGCAACCGCCAGAACCAACCTACACGAAGGGATGAAAGATGTAGCCGAGAGGATGATGAACAGCCGCCTGAAACTGAACTCAGATAAGACGGAAGTCCTCATTCTGGGACCATCACCCTCCGCCTGGGACGACTCCTGGTGGACCCCTGCCCTGGGCAGCGCACCCAAACCAACGGACCACGCACGCAACCTGGGCTTCATCCTGGACTTCTCCCTCTCGATGACCAGACAAGTCAACGCCGTCTCCTCGTCATGCTTCAACATCCTATGCATGCTACGCAAGATCTTCCGGTGGATCCCCACCGAAACCAGGAAGACAGTCACCCAGGCCCTCATCACCAGCCGACTGGACTACGGCAACTCCCTCTACGCCGGCACCACAGCCAAACTTCAGAAAAGACTCCAGCGCATCCAGAACGCCTCAGCACGACTCATCCTGGACATCCCCCGACACAGCCACATCGCCGGACACCTGAGACACCTGCACTGGCTCCCTGTCAGCAAGAGAATCACGTTCCGACTCCTCACCCACGCACACAAAGCTCTCCACAACCAAGGCCCCGGATACCTCAACGACCGCCTGACCTTCTACACTCCCACCGCCAGCTGTGATCGACCAACCACGCCCTCGCCGCCCTTCCCCGCATCCGAAGAGCCACAACGGGAGGAAGATCGTTCTCCTAGCTGGCTGCCAAGACGTGGAACTCCCTCCCCATCTACCTCCGCCTGACCCAAGACCACCTCTCCTTCAGGAAGCAACTCAAGACCTGGCTGTTCGAACAGTAGAGGACCCCCCTCCCCCAAGCGCCTTGAGACCCTCCGGGTGAGTAGCGCGCTATACAAATGCTTTGATTGATTGATTGATTGATATGTGGGAGCACTTTCATTTTTGACTATGTGTGGTGTGTGTAGGGGTTCGTATGTTAAGTGAGTGGTGGGTTCCAAAAAGTGAAAAAAGTGAATATTAAAAAATACCTGGCACGTGAGGTCTAATAATTTTAATGGGCCTCCGTGCTGGTACTGTTAAAAGGGGTGGGTATGTTAATGTAAAACACCTCATGTGTGCGTCGACATGTTTCGATTCACTCCCGTAAGTGAGCGTTGGTTGAAGTTTCGCTCGGAGGATTTCAAGGAAGGGTTTGAGGGTGAGGTCAGGGAGTTTGGACTTTAATGATTTTAGTGCAAGTTAGGTCATTGTTGCCTTACCTCGGATGGACTGGAGCTGTGGCCTAGACGTATTCTTAGAATCCAGCACGACACCAAGGTACTTGTATGTGGCTACCTGTTCAAGGTTTTCTCCGTTCAGGTACCAACAAGGGATCCTTTTCTTCCTATAGTTCACCGTCATGACCTTAGATTTGTTAAGGTTTATTTGTAGGGCATTCTTTACAGAGAAGGTGTGGGTACAGTTCAGGAGATGCTGAAGGCCTATTGGCGACCGGCTTATCAGTACTAAGTCATCCGCATATAGCAGACTTGAGAGGGTGGCTTTTCCTAGCTTGGGTGCGTGATTGCGGCATTTGTCGAGGTCTCCAGGTAAATCCGAAATAAAGACATTGAATAGAATGGGTGCTAATAAGCACCCCTGCTTTAATCCTTTAGTTGTCCTAATCGGCTTCGAGAGGTGTTGACCAGTTCCAAGTTTGATTTTAACCCAGGTGTTAGAGTGAAGCAGTATTAGGATATCCAGGAGGTGTTTTGGAATTCCCCAGTTAAATAGTTTTCCCCAAAGTTTGTTTCAGTCCACATGGTCAAAGGCGGCAGTATAATCGATGAATGAGAGGAATAGCGGTAGCTTAGTAGCTTTTACTTCACCCATCAGTAGGGACAAGGCCATGATGTTGGTTGTTGCCCCTTGGCCTTAATGGAAACCCGTTTGATTGGGAGGGATGATGGCTTTTTCGGATGCCCATGCCGATAGTTCCTCCAGAATGAGTCCAGCAAAGTATTTTGCTTCTATATCAAGCAAAGCAATGAGACGATAGCTATTCGGATTACTCTTGCTCCCATGTTTATAAATCGGGCTTATAACGGACCCATGCCAGGAGTCCGGAAGGGACAAAGTGAGTCTAGCCTCATTAAAAACTAGCCCCAGGGATGCACTCCAGAAAGCTACGTCAGATTTATACAACATGGGAGGGATCCCGTTCGGCCCCGGAGCTCCATTCGGTCGCCCCTTGATGATTCACTGTCCGATGTCTGCTGGGGTAAATCCTGTGAGCACTGTCTCCGCGTCCTTTACAGATCTTCCGTCCAATTTTAGATAGTCAGGTTGCTGTGGGGTGGTACCCTTACCCTCCCGCATTCCGCACATATTTGTCCCCCTATGATTGTTAAAGTTACCATCATGGCCAAGCTTTGTAATCTTCATGCAGGGTGACTTTGTTGTTGTGTCTCCTGTATTATTGTCATTAAAATGTGACAATAAGTATTTGGTCCATATTTCCTCTGCTATGTGCGAGTTTTGACCCAGATGGTCAGAGTTCTGTATTCTTTTCACCATTTGCCAGAACCTAGAGCTGTTTTTCTCCTTCATAGAGAAGTTTCCCCCAAAGATCGTCATTTCTTTGCATTTTGGCTTTCCCATTTCAGCCGTTTGAGTTGCTTTTTTGCTTCCCTCAGTACTACTTGCAGGCTAGGGTTTCCCGGGTCCTTTCGCATCCGCCTCAGAGTTTGGTTAATCAAACGTTTTTGTAATTTCATATCCAGCCGCATCTGTCTCGTGCATGCGGTTCTCCTCACGAGGCGAGGGTTAATAGACCTGGTACTTCTCATTTGCTCACTGATGGTGCTAATGAAGTCTTGCCAGACGTTCGCTAGTTTGGATGAGCCATGAACTTGGTGCTAATAAGGTCGATGTTATCGGGGTTGCACCATTTCCGCTTTAGGTTAGCGCTGACTTCTGTCTCTGGGCCAGGATAGCGTTCTTTTTCCTCTGCCGAGTTGGATCTTATCTCTGCCACAAGGGGCAGGTGATCGCTGAAGTCGGTTGCATCTATTTTAAATGATGTTATCCAGCTGAACATGTCTAGAGACATGAACATATAATCCAGATGCGAGGATTGTGTACTAGAATGGAAGGCGGCTGCGGGTGGGTCATCTTCTGCATAACGTCCATTTAAGGCCCTTAGATTATGGTTATCCAGTAGCAAAAGTAAGTTTTTTAAATATTTCGTTAAATTATTGTTTTTTGTTCGGCCTTGTGGCAGCACGCCCCATGCTGTGTCCATGTAAATGCGGTTAGTGCCTTGCTCTTTGCTGATGAGGAGCATGTTGAAGTCGCCTTCCAGAATGAAGGTGTCCGACGCCCTAGAATCCCTTATTTTTTGTAGAACGTGCGCCAGCTCTTCCACCGATTTTTGTTTCCGTTTGGGGTGGATGTATGTATTTATAATAATAACTTCCTGATGCTGCTATGTTAAGGGGAGTGAGAGCTTTGCCACCTGTATGACACTTGGTGGAGTTATGTGAAAGTCCAGAGCCCTGATTTCGCCTATTGTCGTTATAGAGGCGAAGACCATCAGTCCTCCTGAACCGCGGCCAAAGATTGAGTTTTTGTTTGCCGGCATACAGAGTGACGTGAACCCCTGGAGGTCAAATGCTTTATCTTCCCAGGTTTCTTGTATTAGCAAGAGGTCAAATGAGGTTAAGTAATGTATGAATTCCGGGTTGTTCCTTTTGCTAGCTAAGCCATTGATGTTCCATGAACAGATTCTTATGGCCCCGGGTCGCGCAGAAGGGTTGAAGGGCGCTTGCCCATTCTGTCAGACGTCTGCAGTCGTTATGGCGATGGTGCGCTGGATACATATCTAATTAGGGTCAGTAGATAGCGAAAGGTGTAGGATTTTTTGCGTCTCCAGATGGTGGCCGGCCATGCTAGGAGCAAAGGTGCTTCCCAAGCTGGTGCTGTGGTTCTGCAAGTATAGTCTTTTTTCATACTCGAAGCTCCTCGTTAGTGCCAGAGAAATGCACTCCATTACTACACTCCGTAATGACGCACCTAGGCAAACTAACCATGACAAATGTAAACGTATTCCACAACACAGGCAGATTGGGACAAGAAGCAATCAAACAACTCGCAGGTAACAAAGATATCATCATAAAACCTGCAGATAAGGGGGGTGCAATTGTTGTCTAAACAGCTACAGCTTATGACCAGGAATGTCTGAGACTCCTAGCATACAGGAGGAATTATACTGTCCTGGAGGAGGACCCTAGAGGACGTTACGTATCAAGATTCTGGAAATGGTGGAGGAAGCAGTGGCCCACGATTGGCTCTCCAAGAAAGAGGCGGATTTTGTAGTCCAGAAATCACCTAAGACCCCGTACTTCTACACCATTCCCAAGATACACAAGGATCTAAACAAACCCCCAGGGAGACCGATTGTCTCGAGCATCAGTTCCATCTGGAACCCTTGTCCAGATTTGCAGATGCCTTCTTACGTCCCCTGGTACAGGCTGCAAACACATACCTGAAGGATAGCAAAGCTGTACTCCAGCTTTTACATGATTTACCTTTTGACCCCACCACCCAACTACTACTAAGCTTGGATGTAGAAAGCCTCTACACCAGCTTACCTCATGACGAAACACTCAACATCATAGAGGAGGTCCTTTTCTCTACACCATGGAAATACCAGACACCAAGGAGTGTAGTAATGGAGTGAATTTCTCTGGCACTAACTAACTAATGTGCAGATGCCGATTATTTACACTACTTGTCTGAGCAAGTACGATGATGATCAAAACCAGAATTACCTTATATGGCCCCTACTTTTTCCCGTTTTTCACCAATTAACGATGATTGAAGGGTGTATTTAAGGGTAAAATAACCGGGCTACAATCACTATCGACGGAGCCGCGGTTGGGGGCAGTCAAGCACCACAATTCTCCTGCTTTAGTGAGAATGGCACAGCCGAGACTGATCACAGGGACACCTTTTCCACCAAGTGAGTAATACGAGGCCATGCCTTTGATTCTGATAATTTTACCTACCTTTTTCCAGGGAGCTATTAAGCATTACAACCCCACCGTCCTGGGGGCTCATGATGCTAACTATAATTTTGGCAGCAAGTATGTATTAAACTTGATTTTTTTTACTTTAAACCCCATTTTGACATATCTGAATCACTGATCATAACATCATCTGAACAGGATATCCTAATAGAGTGCGTGTTTTATGTTACAAGTATGTGTATCATGTGTTCGTCTTTTTCTTTACAGGGCACATCACAAAAATAGGATGACAATTTTGTCTAGGTGGTGCTGCCCTCCCTTTCTCTAGGTCACTGAACCAGCATGTTGGATATCTTGAAACTGTAATACCATATGCTTCTATTTGTTTTCTTTTTTTCACATGTTTTTCTGGTATTCATTGCAGATCTCGATGAATATATAAGTAGGCACATAGTAGCCACTTCTACAGCTAAGAATAAATAGAATTGTGTTTAATAGGTACGCCTAGTAACACCGCGACGTAAGTAAGGTGGGGATCTGTGCACCCCGTCCTTGCTTTGAAACATGTCGAAGCACACATGAGGTGTTGTACATTAACATACAAAATACCTCAAACCCACTCCTTTTAACAGTACCAGCACGGAGGCCAATTAAAATTATTAGACCTCACGTGCCAGGTATTTTTTAATATTTCACTTTTTGGAACCCACCACTCACTTAACATACAAACCCCTACATACATCACACATAGCCAAAAATTAAAGTGCTCTCACGTAGTCGTCGGTTAGTAGCACGCCGCATCCCATAGAGGGGTGCGAAGACCCCAATGATGAAGCATGACACCAAGGGTCCTTTTGGTGTGTGAGGGGTATTTAAAGAACACTTAGTGCTCCCCACCATTATGGTGACCACCCCAATAACACCTTTAAGTGGATTCTTTTTGTTTAAGTAAATCTGTTCGGGGAGACCGAATCCACTTCATCTCTCCTCTCCCTTGTTGTTATATTAAGTATGTTGAATGTAGTAATGAGGATGGTGGACCTCGTCGATAGCCAAGCGCCACCCTGGTCAGTGCTCCCTAAAGTTGGTCATTAAACAGGAGCTAAATCAAAAGAAATATATATGCATACATATTTATTTATGTTTATTTATTACATTCACATATAACAGAAATTCCATACAAAGAGTGTCTTTATTTTACTAGAAACTCTTCCTCCATTTTCACAAACCTTTCAAAAAAGAAAGGTCCTCCCCCTCAGCTCCTTCTTTTGAGAAATTAAAGTTCAAGTATGAGGGAAATCTCAATGGCTGGTCCCGCGAGTTCAAAGTATATATCAAATTGATTGGCTGAGAGACCTTTTTTTCCTGTCAGCCATCACAATTCCGCAGGTCTGATATCGGTCCAGTGGGATCGAGTGATCTGATTGGACGGCCACAACACAAACAGCGATGCTGTGGCCATAATTACAGGACACAAAGTCTCTTTGTGGGTAGTTGACCTCTCATGCTCAATGTTGCAAAGTCATCCTTGAGCCTGGGCACCCCCCATGTTTTCCTGACAGGTACTGGTGGTAACTGACTCTGACTGTCACTGGGCTCTGCCTGATTAAGCCCAGGGCAAGTGTTATGCTGAAAAGATACTTAGAATACAGTGGAAACACCTACATATACTAAGATACACTATGGGTTAGGGTACCCACATGATTGGCCTGACCTCCTCTATAAGGCTCTAGTACAAAATAGGGCAGGGAGATCAAAACTACCTTAAAGTCCCTAGTATATAATAGGGTGAGGCAGTTTAGAGGTCAACAGCCCTTTCTGCACTTGCATGTTTGCACTGCTGAGACCCCAGGTCAGTTTAAAAACACAGCCCAGCTTAGGCAGGACTGCTTTTTAAATGCAAAATGTGCCCAAACGACTTTGTTGAATGGAACAATCAAAAATTAATAAACTACAGTGTATTTATATATTAGGTACCCACAGGGTCTCCCCTAGATATCCAGGTGGTGGGGGGTTCAAGTATTTATAAGGAGGACCCTTATAAATATAAGTTTGATATGCCTTGGGTTTAGTGAAATTACAGATTTTAGTCTCCACCTTGCAGTAAAGTGCTTCCCAAAATCGACTTTTGTGCTAGAAGCACTGTGGAGTGAGGATCTGCAATATTTTTACATATTCAGAACCCCTAAAATCTCCCCTGGTTTTCCCAGGAGTGTGGAGTCCTGTACATATAGGCAGGGTATAACGAACGTTTAGGATGTCATAAAAATATCCAGTGTCGGACTGAGAACAAAAACCGGCCCTGGCAAAGTGCTCGGCCGGCCCCCTGGGGGTGCGACCGAGCTCTTTGCCGGGCCGGTTTTCGCCCGATTTTGTTATAGGGCCGATTTTGCAGCTATGCTGCAAAAACGGCCTTGTAACAAAAAACGGCCCCCAGGGCCCAAAACCGGCCCCCAACCTTGCGGCGCACAGGGGGATTGCCCGGTGCCCGCAATGGCCAGTCCGGGCCTGAAAATATCATTCAAGGACTTAAATCCAACAATATGCTGTTGTTAAATTTATCTTAAAATGTACAGACAATAATTGATAAGACTTTCTTATCTGTAAGCCAAAATCCAGCCTTCCAGTGGTCTGTCCTGATTGTTCAGAATTAAGTGGATTAGCCTGCCTGTTCTGATGAGGGGATAAGTAGAACCTGGGGTTAGAGAGCCATTCTGGGCAGGCAGGGTTCTGCTACATAGGAACGCCAGAGCAAGGGGAAGGATTCATAAACAATAATCTTCAATAGAAGGCGACGATAGGCAGGAGATGCCAGCTTCATTTATACCTCTATTCTTTCAACCCAGACAGATGGCAGGACTAAGGTAGGAATCCGCAGATGCAAGGGGGAGGGACAATTTGGAGATGAACCATCCTGAAAGCTTGCTTAGCGAGCTCTCGATTTCTGCTGGAAAATCAGCCATGTTGAATTTGGGAGTAATGGTGCTCTCCGGGAGACTATAGTGCTACACTGTGGAGGATATGGTCATATTGTTGTGTATTGGTCTGCACCTCATTGGACTGGATTGCCCTCCTACTTGACCCAGAGAACTTGGAATACTTATATGAGAGGGTCAGAACCTCTCAGCTCTGCTGCTTGAAACTGAGAGAAGAAGAAGAATACCCAAGCTGGAAACTTGATTTGCACCATCAAGCCCTGCACTCAAAAAAGACTGCTCCTGCTGCATTATCTGGAGCTACAGCACTTTGTATGTGCCTTGCTTCCAGAGGAATAAAAAGTGTACACCAAGCTGGAAACTTGATTTGCCAAATCAGGCCCTGCATTCTGACTGACTGCACCTGCTGCATTATCTGGAACCACAGCCCTCTGGATGTACCTTGATTCAATACGAAAAATAGTGGGTTTCCTGCAACCTACAGGTTAACAGAGCTCACCTGAATTAACTCCACCAAGAGCCCCCTGCCTGGAATGCATCCAGTGGACTTTTAAGGGTGTTCTACATGTGCATTGTGGTATTTGTGGGCCCAACCTTTCCAGGGCCATCTTGGGGATTCCAGACCCTTGGTTTGTGTTTCGGACACTTTGGACCCACAGGAGAAACTTCAGGAAGAAGTTAAAGAAGTTTAGGAAGGTTTGGTGAAGTATTGTGAAAAAGCTCTAGAGGATGACCGGACTCTCACAGAAAGGCGATCTAGTGAACCCTCACTGAATGCCTGCTGGAGGAAACTGTACGATATCTGGTGAGAAATCCTCCAGAAGGGTTTTTAAGAGTGAAGGTAAAATCTATCCGACCAGGCCACCATCACAGTCAGTCGGTCTCAAACTTTGGCTTTGTCCCAGTCAGAGGTGACCAAATGTCCAGAATTGGCACTATTGGTTTCTAAGCACTAGAAATTGTGTAATCTTTAAAAAATCATATCTCTGGTTCCCTACATTGGATTTGTTTTTGGTTTTGGTGTCATTTTAAAGATACAAATATTTCCTATTTTTATGAATTGGTGTTCGATTTGTATTGTGCATTGTGTCTTAATTATTTACTGAATTTGTTTTTTAAAATGCTTTATATACCTGTCTTTGAAGTTAGGCCTGTCTACCAAGGGTTGAGCATTGAAATAATTTTCTAATACCTATTCTGAGTCATATATTGTGTTAGTGGTCCTATTGCCAGTAGTAGATACATATTTACCACTACTAATAATCCACTTTCCAACACTCTATCAGTGAGATATGGGTGACCAATCACCTACATCCACGGCCTTCACCATGTCCACAAGTCTTCATTGAGAGCCCACTTCCTCTAGGCACCCAAACCACCTAACACGGCCAAGTCCCTACTAAGCACAGTCTTCTCCCTGGACTACTTGTGGGTAGGCAACCTCTTGTGCTCAATCAATGAGACTTGGATGACCAAGCCTCTGCAACACGCAGCCTTTGCTCTGTGTACAAGTGTTTACTGATTATCCACTCCCTCTGGACATTCTAGCCACTGCAGGTGGCCAAGTTGTTGCTAGGTATAGTCCTTAGCCTGTGCAAACATTTTCACAGAGATCCTCCTTCGGTGGTCAAGCCACTAGCATGCATAGCCTTGGCCCTGAGCAGAACACTTCATGAGGAGCCTACTCCCTTCTGACAGCCAATCATACTTAGGTGGTAAAGCCCTTACTACGTGAAGCCTTTACCTTGTAACAAACCATTTGCGAGTTGCTGACCTTTCATGGCCAATCTATTATATGTCAATAGTCAAGCCCCTACAGCCCCTTCGGCCTGTGCACAACTTTTCACAACAAGCTTACTGCCTTCAGACATTCAAATCCCCTAGGGTGGTTAAGTTTGCACGACACACAATGTTTGCCCTGTGCACAACTGTTCACAGAGCACCCACTCTCTCTAGACGCCAAAGTCCCCTTAGGTGCTTAAGTCACTTCTAAGCACAGCCTTCACCCTGTGTGAAGCTCTTTAAGGATAGTCCATTCCCTGCAGAAACCCAAGCCCCTTTAGATGACCAAGCCCTACTACATCCAGCCTTTGAGCTGTACTGAAAGCTTGGCGACTAGCCAACCTCTTTTGCGCAATCAGTCAGACATGGGTAGGAAGTCCTTATTGCTGTTGGTTTTGTTCTGTATATAATACCTCACAGCCAGGCTAGTCCTTTTAGACTACATCTCTGTGAAGTTCCCTTAGAGATGAAACCCTCACTATGCATTTTATTATCCTTTTAACAAGGCTTTTGGAGAAAAGATTGGTTTTGCTAATTTGAAATAGAATATGTCAACTGACAATTTGTCCTAACGATAACGTCCTTTTAACCTTTGTTTTTTTCATTATATTTCTACGTGTTTTTAATGTAAAGAAACATATTATTAACATTTGTAACTGCAGTTTCACTTTAACTTTTGTTACTTTCAGTGAATTTCTACGGTTCTTTTAACATAAGGTAAGATATCCAAGCACAACATGGAGTTGGGGGCTCTACCCCTCCCGCCACTGCACATGGCTATGTCATGCAAAAATATAAAAGGTGTCATTTTAAGTAAGGCAGACCTGCTGGCTTTGCCAAAGCCTGAAAATACCAAAATAATAGTGGCACTGCCTATTGGCTCCATCAAAGGGTCACCACATCAAAACACATGAAGCTGACTAAGTATGGGCGGAAAATCCGTTACGCTCTTGGTGATACAATTTTGCGGCGTTGTTTTTCTCGATATTTTGCAAGTGCTGCGCCATTTTGGATCTTGCTGCGGGATCCCGCGAGAATTTGGCAAGCGCGATTACGTAATCGCGGCCTGCCAACTTTTGCAGCGAGCGTTTGTCAACGCGAGTACGCCGAGATCACGTCTCGCGGTACTTCGCAATTGCGAGCTTTGAGATGCGGCGAGCAGCAACAATCTCGCACACGCGAAAATATAAAATTTGCAATTCTGCACAAGAAATCCACCAGCAAGCAGCATAAACCTTCTTGAAATGATGAGTTTTATCTGAATCACTCCTTAGGTTGACATTTGCCTGCACTTTTTTAGCGAGGAGTCCATTTTGGGGAGGGGGGAGGGGGGTGTGAGGAAGGAAGTGCCCCACAGTCTTCAACTTCCTGTTCCTGTCCAGCAGGCTCCTCCCAGTGCTTTGTCCATCTCCTGGTCACTTTTCATTTGGATCTGGAGCTGGAAGGATTACTTTTTGTGGATGCTGCTGGATATTTGGATTTGAGGCCTTTTTGACTTTCTTTGGATCACTGTTGGATTAGAAATTTTACAAGTAAGTTTGTTTGGGGCATTACAGTTGCTGCAACTACAATTTTGGAATTTTCGATTTTTGGGCTGTTTTGGGGCCTTTTGCCCAGGGGTACTCAGTGGTGGGTGGACTGATTCTTTCTGTGGGGTGTCTTGAACTTGAACATCATGGAGGGCATGGATGGATTGGGATTGTGCTGATTTTTCAGTGATTTTCGTTTTTTGGGGCTGTACTTGTGGCCTTTTCACCAGGGGTATTTGAGTCTAGCATGGGCCTAGTCTTTCTGTGGGGTGTCTTGAACTTAAACATCATGGAGGGCATGGATGGAATGGGATTGTGCTGATTTTTCAGTTATTTTCGTTTTTTGGGGCTGTACTTGTGGCCTTTTCACCAGGGGTATTGAGTCTAGCATGGGCCTAGTCTTTTTGTGGGGTGTCTTGAACTTAAACATCATGGAGGGCATGGATGGAATGGGATTGAGCTGATTTTTCAGTGATTTTCGATTTTTGGGGGTGTTCATGGGGAGGGACAGGCCATGTGGCTGGGGGCCATTTTGAGTGCTGCTACAGGCCCTGGCCATGTGCAGGGAGGCAAGTGGCCATTTTGAATGTAGGCATTGTTGTTAGGCCTGCAACCATTTTGCCTACTTTTCAACCTTTATGTCCAGTGGTAGTGAGTCTTGCATGGGCCTAGTCTTTCTGTGGGTTGTCTAAAATTTAAACATCATGGAGGGCATGGATGGAATGGGATTGTGCTGATTTTTCAGTGATTTTCGTTTTTGGGGCTGTACTTGTGGCCTTTTCACCAGGGGTATTGAGTCTAGCATGGGCCTAGTCTTTTTGTTGGGTGTCTTGAACTTAAACATCATGGAGGGCATGGATGGAATGGGATTGAGCTAATTTTTCAGCGATTTTCGATTTTTGGGGGTGTTCATGGGGAGGGACAGGCCATGTGGCTGGGGGCCATTTTGAGTGCTGCTACAGGCCCTGGCCATGTGCAGGGAGGCAAGTGGCCATTTTGAATGTAGGCATTGTTGTTAGGCCTGCAACCATTTTGCCTACTTTTCAACCTTTATGCCCAGTGGTGGTGAGTCTTGCATGGGCCTAGTCTTTCTGTGGGTTGTCTAAAATTTAAACATCATGGAGGGCATGGATGGAATGGGATTGTGCTGATTTTTCAGTGATTTTCGTTTTTGGGGCTGTACTTGTGGCCTTTTCACCAGGGGTATTGAGTCTAGCATGGGCCTAGTCTTTTTGTTGGGTGTCTTGAACTTAAACATCATGGATGGCATGGATGGAATGAGATTGTGCTGATTTTTCAGTGTTTTTCGATTTTTGGGGGTGTTCATGGGGAGGGACAGGCCATGTGGCTGGGGGCCATTTTGAGTGCTGCTACAGGCCCTGGCCATGTGCTGGGAGACAAGTGGCCATTTTGAATGCAGGCATTGTTGTTAGGCCTGCAACCATTTTGCCTACTTTTCAAACTTTATGCCCAGGGGTAGTGAGTCTTGCATGGGCCTAGTCTTTCTGTGGGGTGTCTTGAATTTAAACATCATGGAGGGCATGGAGGGCATGGATGGAATGGGATTGTGCAGATTTTTCAGTGATTTTCGTTTTTGGGGGCTGTACTTGTGGCCTTTTCACCAGGGATATTTGAGTCTAGCATGGGCCTAGTCTTTCTGTGGGGTGTCTTGAACTTATATAACAAACAATGTGCAACAATGGGTCAACAAAAAAGTGCAGCAAACTATGTGACTATGTGTGGGAGAGGGGCACAATTCCTGAATCCCAAGTATCCTTGGTGAAAAAGTGTTCCCATCAGCTACCCGTCCTGTACCGCCCTACATCACTTGGGATCCTTCACCCGAAGGAAGTGGAAAGAACCACTTAGGATTAGGTAGAGTGTAGCCTAATCAAAGTGTGAAGGAATGTGAAGTGTGTGGGTTTAAACTTAATGAAGGTATCAGGGGGTACAAAGAATTAACATAAAGCAGTGCATGAAGTGCTCAATGTGGCAACTAGAAGTGGAAGAATTAATATTGGGTTGTGGGAGTGGAAATAGAATTTAATAGAGTCCTACCCACACCCAAGGTTAAAAAACAGTGCAAGTAGTGGTAACAAATAACTACTCAGATTATAACTAGGTCGACATGTTTCTGCAGTGTAGGTTGGTTCAAAGGATACCAGTCTGCTTCATCAGGACCTTCTTATTATTAAAGTGCAACTGCTGTTATCAAAAAATATAAGTGTGTAAGAAAGGATCATATCACCTGCAAGCGCCAGTGGATATGGTCCAGTCAATAGGCAATAGACAAACACACATAGAGAAAAATACACACAGTTATTAAAGAGTGCTGCAAAACACAGAGATATGCTCGTGAAATATTTGTATGCCAAGCAATTCATGGTCAGTATTTGTAATATCAATCAAATGTATAGGCCAGGTGCATACATCCTGGGCTTGAATCTAGTTATTTCACTCACCCAAGTTCTGGGGAATGCGCTCTCCACCTCACCCGGCAACAGCTCAGGTACAAATGGAGCACCGCTCTATTGGATGTGAAACAAAAACAGGAAACATGAAAGAGGAAGAGTTCACTAGAACTCCATCCGACAACACATTAACTCCATTGTTGGGTATTTCTTTATAAAGGTAGAGGTGAGTTATTGTCGGTATTTACATCACCCTGCAAATTTCTAATTTAGGCGAAAATAATCTCACATTTCGCATTTGCACTGATTGCTCTTTTGAGTCTAAATCTGTCTTTGAATGCTGCTGTAAAAACACGTTGCTCAAAACGGCAGAAGAGAGACATATGGCTCAATACATACAACAAGCAACCAAGCTCTGACATGGTATACCGAGTGTTTCCTAGAATACCATAATATCGCTAAAGTTCTGTATTTAACTATTCATGTTGGGCTCAGGACGGAATGGGTCCTGTTTGTCCAAGTAAACGGCTTCTGCGTCTATAATGCCGATACTTCGGAAAATCGGGAGACAGCATTTCTCTCTATGTGCGCCTTTTGATCTTTACCCCGGTGCCTATGCGGTCCCCTCATTCGAGTTACCGCGCCTTAGAAGTCGATCACCCAAAAGCGGTTCCACCCAGGGAAGACCTGGAAGCCACGAAGGATTCCTCCCTTACACCCCATAGCGCTTACCTGTCCGTCGGTACTCCTCGCCTTCCTCTAGGCTGACTAGTGGGAGGTACCGACTGGACAGGAAGCGAAGTACTTATCTCTGCGCTGGTTGGTCCGGTGCATTGCATGTGTGCTCCGCGTCATCCGGCGCGTATACCGGGGAAATAGTCTCAGTGTTGACTATCCGCTGATTCGGTGAACTAAACCTCGCGATAACATGCATGCTTGGTTACTGGCCAGTTTACGTATCAAATGTGTAATTGGCACTGGAACTACAAAATGATTGGGAATTGTAGTTCAGGCGAGGTTTGTGGATTAAACAACGCGTAATCAGTGCTAGGACTACAAAATAGATGGGATTTGTAGTTCGATTGTGGCGCTCGATCCCTGTGTTGTTTAAATAACCCAAAGGATGTCTAGTTTGCAGAATTGTGGTATAGCCATTTAGAATGATTTTAAATGATTTAAAAAGGTCAAGGATTCGGACTGTAGCCTTACACCTCTATATCATATTTTAACCAGCCCATAATGTGGTCTTTATCAGACCAATATTTTATCCTTTATTTCTCACTGGATTACATGTGTAACAACATTTGGCACAATGTCCAACCAAATAACTAGTGTCATTAAAAAACACTGGGGCATTTTGAACATGGGGAATGACACAATACCAGTTCCCCTATTTGCCTTTAAACGGGGACCCAGCCTTAGGGATAAATTGGTCCACACAAGACCTAAAACTGAAATCCCCAAGAACACAGGCACCCTATGGGATATGCCAGCTGTGACTGGACACCACCCGTGCGGACAATGTGCAGCGTGTCCTCAAACCCGCAAATCCACAACACTCGATATTGGCACAGAACATCCCTGGGAGCAGCGGAGGTTCACGAACTGTAACAGTTCTAACCTCATCTATTTAATTAGCTGTCCCTGTGGAAAAAGGTACGTGGGGATGACCACGAGAAAAGTGAAGATAAGGATCTCTGAGCACAAGAGCTCAATACGCTGTAACAAGCAAGCAACTCGCATGACTAAACACTTTTTGGAGGCACATCATGCACCAACAGACCTCCAATGGACTGTGCTTGAACAGCCTATGATCCCCAAACATATCACTGACGTCAGCACATTTCTACACCACAGAGAACAGAGGTGGGTGTATAAACTCCAAACGGACATCACGGGTTTAAATGAAGATATCCGTGGATGTCCCTATAAATCATGACACCGAGAGTACAGTACCCAGAGGGTTCACTTCTAAATGCCAGGTTACCAACAGTCACCATCCTGAATCCAGTGAGAAATAAAGGATAAAATATTGGTCTGATAAAGACCACATTATGGGCTGGTTAAAATATGATATAGAGGTGTAAGGCTACAGTCCGAATCCTTGACCTTTTTAAATCATTTAAAATCATTCTAAATGGCTATACCACAATTCTGCAAACTAGACATCCTTTGGGTTATTTAAACAACACAGGGATCGAGCGCCACAATCGAACTACAAATCCCATCTATTTTGTAGTCCTAGCACTGATTACGCGTTGTTTAATCCACAAACCTCGCCTGAACTACAATTCCCAATCATTTTGTAGTTCCAGTGCCAATTACACATTTGATACGTAAACTGGCCAGTAACCAAGCATGCATGTTATCGCGAGGTTTAGTTCACCGAATCAGCGGATAGTCAACACTGAGACTATTTCCCCGGTATACGCGCCGGATGACGCGGAGCACACATGCAATGCACCGGACCAACCAGCGCAGAGATAAGTACTTCGCTTCCTGTCCAGTCGGTACCTCCCACTAGTCAGCCTAGAGGAAGGCGAGGAGTACCGACGGACAGGTAAGCGCTATGGGGTGTAAGGGAGGAATCCTTCGTGGCTTCCAGGTCTTCTCTGGGTGGAACCGCTTTTGGGTGATCGACTTCTAAGGCACGGTAACTCGAATGAGGGGACCGCATAGGCACCGGGGTAAAGATCAAAAGGCGCACATAGAGAGAAATGCTGTCTCCCGATTTTCCGAAGTATCGGCATTATAGACGCAGAAGCCGTTTACTTGGACAAACAGGACCCATTCCGTCCTGAGCCCAACATGAATAGTTAAATACAGAACTTTAGCGATATTATGGTATTCTAGGAAACACTCGGTATACCATGTCAGAGCTTGGTTGCTTGTTGTATGTATTGAGCCATATGTCTCTCTTCTGCCGTTTTGAGCAACGTGTTTTTACAGCAGCATTCAAAGACAGATTTAGACTCAAAAGAGCAATCAGTGCAAATGCGAAATGTGAGATTATTTTCGCCTAAATTAGAAATTTGCAGGGTGATGTAAATACCGACAATACCTCACCTCTACCTTTATAAAGAAATACCCAACAATGGAGTTAATGTGTTGTCGGATGGAGTTCTAGTGAACTCTTCCTCTTTCATGTTTCCTGTTTTTGTTTCACATCCAATAGAGCGGTGCTCCATTTGTACCTGAACTGTTGCCGGGTGAGGTGGAGAGCGCATTCCCCAGAACTTGGGTGAGTGAAATAACTAGATTCAAGCCCAGGATGTATGCACCTGGCCTATACATTTGATTGATATTACAAATACTGACCATGAATTGCTTGGCATACAAATATTTCACGAGCATATCTCTGTGTTTTGCAGCACTCTTTAATAACTGTGTGTATTTTTCTCTATGTGTGTTTGTCTATTGCCTATTGACTGGACCATATCCACTGGCGCTTGCAGGTGATATGATCCTTTCTTACACACTTATATTTTTTGATAACAGCAGTTGCACTTTAATAATAAGAAGGTCCTGATGAAGCAGACTGGTATCCTTTGAACCAACCTACACTGCAGAAACATGTCGACCTAGTTATAATCTGAGTAGTTATTTGTTACCACTACTTGCACTGTTTTTTAACCTTGGGTGTGGGTAGGACTCTATTAAATTCTATTTCCACTCCCACAACCCAATATTAATTCTTCCACTTCTAGTTGCCACATTGAGCACTTCATGCACTGCTTTATGTTAATTCTGTGTACCCCCTGATACCTTCATTAAGTTTAAACCCACACACTTCACATTCCTTCACACTTTGATTAGGCTACACTCTACCTAATCCTAAGTGGTTCTTTCCACTTCCTTCGGGTGAAGGATCCCAAGTGATGTAGGGCGGTACAGGACGGGTATCTGATGGGAACACTTTTTCACCAAGGATACTTGGGATTCAGGAATTGTGCCCCTCTCCCACACATAGTCACATAGTTTGCTGCACTTTTTTGTTGACCCATTGTTGCACATTGTTTGTTATATAGTTATAGGGACTGCAACAATGCAAGGTCATTAAACATTTTCCCACCCTTGCCCCCCTTAGTGTATTAGTGTCTTGAACTTAAACATCATGGAGGGCATGGATGGAATGGGATTGTGCTGATTTTTCAGTGATTTTCGTTTTTTGGGGCTGTACTTGTGGCCTTTTCACAAGGGGTATTGAGTCTTGCATGGGCCTAGTCTTTCTGTGGGGTGTCTTGAACTTAAACATCATGGAGGGCATGGATGGAATGGGATTGTGCTGCTTTTGCAGTGTTTTTCGATTTTTGGGGGTGTTCATGGGGAGGGACAGGCCATGTGGCTGGGGGCCATTTTGAGTGCTGCTACAGGCCCTGGCCATGTGCTGGGAGGCAAGTGGCCATTTTGAATGTAGGCATTGTTGTTAGGCCTGCAACCATTTTGCCTACTTTTCAAACTTTATGCCCAGGGGTAGTGAGTCTTGCATGGGCCTAGTCTTTCTGTGGGTTGTCTTGAATTTAAACATCATGGAGGGCATGGATGGAATGGGATTGTGCAGATTTTTCAGTGATTTTCGTTTTTGGGGGCTGTACTTGTGGCCTTTTCACCAGGGATATTTGAGTCTAGCATGGGCCTAGTCTTTCTGTGGGGTGTCTTGAACTTAAACATCATGGAGGGCATGGATGGAATGGGATTGTGCTGATTTTTCAGTGATTTTCGTTTTTTGGGGCTGTACTTGTGGCCTTTTCACAAGGGGTATTGAGTCTTGCATGGGCCTAGTCTTTCTGTGGGGTGTCTTGAACTTAAACATCATGGAGGGCATGGATGGAATGGGATTGTGCTGATTTTGCAGTGTTTTTCGATTTTTGGGGGTGTTCATGGGGAGGGACAGGCCATGTGGCTGGGGGCCATTTTGAGTGCTGCTACAGGCCCTGGCCATGTGCTGGGAGGCAAGTGGCCATTTTGAATGTCGGCATTGTTGTTAGGTCTGCAACCATTTTGCCTACTTTTCAAACTTTATGCCCAGGGGTAGTGAGTCTTGCATGGGCCTAGTCTTTCTGTGGGTTGTCTTGAATTTAAACATCATGGAGGGCATGGATGGAATGGGGTTGTGCTAATTTTTCAGTGATTTTCGTTTTTGGGGGCTGTACTTGTGGCCTTTTCACCAGGGGTATTGAGTCTAGCATGGGCCTAGTCTTTTTGTTGGGTGTCTTGAACTTAAACATCATGGATGGCATGGATGGAATGGGATTGTGCTGATTTTTCAGTGTTTTTCGATTTTTGGGGGTGTTCATGGGGAGGGACAGGCCATGTGGCTGGGGGCCACTTTGAGTGCTGCTACAGGCCCTGGCCATGTGCAGGGAGGCAAGTGGCCATTTTGAATGCAGGCATTGTTGTTAGGCCTGCAACCATTTTGCCTACTTTTCAACCTTTATGCCCAGGGGTAGTGAGTCTTGCATGGGCCTAGTCTTTCTGTGGGGTGTCTTGAATTTAAACATCATGGAGGGCATGGATGGAATGGGATTGTGCTGATTTTTCAGTGATTTTTGTTTTTGGGGGCTGTACTTGTGGCCTTTTCACCAGGGGTATTGAGTCTAGCATGGGCCTAGTCTTTTTGTGGGGTGTCTTGAACTTAAACATCATGGATGGCATGGATGGAATGGGATTGTGCTGATTTTTCAGTGTTTTTCGATTTTTGGGGTTGTTCATGGGGAGGGACAGGCCATGTGGCTGGGGGCCATTTTGAGTGCTGCTACAGGCCCTGGCCATGTGCAGGGAGGCAAGTGGCCATTTTGAATGCAGGCATTGTTGTTAGGCCTGCAACCATTTTGCCTACTTTTCAACCTTTATGCCCAGGGGTAGTGAGTCTTGCATGGGCCTAGTCATTCTGTGGGTTGTCTTGAATTTAAACATCATGGAGGGCATGGATGGAATGGGATTGTGCTGATTTTTCAGTGATTTTCGTTTTTGGGGGCTGTACTTGTGGCCTTTTCACCAGGGGTATTGAGTCTAGCATGGGCCTAGTCTTTTTGTGGGGTGTCTTGAACTTAAACATCATGGATGGCATGGATGGAATGGGATTGTGCTGATTTTTCAGTGTTTTTCGATTTTTGGGGGTGTTCATGGGGAGGGACAGGCCATGTGGCTGGGGGCCATTTTGAGTGCTGCTACAGGCCCTGGCCATGTGCAGGGAGGCAAGTGGCCATTTTGAATGCAGGCATTGTTGTTAGGCCTGCAACCATTTTGCCTACTTTTCAACCTTTATGCCCAGGGGTAGTGAGTCTTGCATGGGCCTAGTCTTTCTGTGGGTTGTCTTGAATTTAAACATAATGGAGGGCATGGATGGAATGGGATTGTGCTGATTTTTCAGTGATTTTCGTTTTTGGGGGCTGTACTTGTGGCCTTTTCACCAGGGGTATTTGAGTCTAGCATGGGCCTAGTCTTTCTGTGGGGTGTCTTGAACTTAAACATCATGGAGGGCATGGATGGAATGGGATTGTGCTGATTTTTCTGGGTTTTTTTTCGATTTTTTGGGGTGTATAACTGAACTGATGTTCCTCTGTCTTCCATTGTTTTTAGGTGCACAAGACTCAAGAGAACCACCAGTGCCAGGAAGAAGTCCTGCAGCGGTGTGTGTGTGCAGCATAACGTCACGCGACGTCACGTCTGGCCTCAGACAACTCTACAATTCGTGCAACTGCGGCCTGCTGTCTGACCTGCTCTGAAGAAGATGGCCCCAAAAAAAGGTCTCTGTAGCTCCTCTAGCAAGAAAGTTGCTAGTAAGGAGCAGAAGAAGCAAGTTACCAAGGAGGCTGGTGTGCCAACCGCCACGTTTTTTGGGAGCAAAAAAAAAAGTACGCCCCCGCTCCATTGGGTTCAGTGCCTCCACCACCACGCCAACTTAAGTCAAAGCCCTTGAGTGCTTCAGAGGCAGTCAGTGTACTTCTCCAATCACCATCGACCAGTGATGTTGGCTCATCGCAAGAAAGTAGCAGCAATGTCCCTGAATCAACACAGGTTGTTGTAACTCATCTGACAAGTGTTGAACAACCACAGCCGCAACAACAACATGTGCAAGTAGTACAAGCCCAAGTACATGTGGAAGGAGAGGCAGCACAAGGAGATGCGCAAGCAGAGGTGCATGGAGGGTCACAAGTGCCCACAATAGCTGTTCCTCCCGAAGTAGGGGCACATCAGGAAATTGACAATCAGACCGCGGTATCATTTGAGGAAGCCACTCCTCCTGATGATCATTCATTGTCTTCCACATCCCTAGCAAGGAAAATATCAAGGGGGGTGTCTACATCTTCTTCAAGCCCACCTCCTACTGATGATCTGGATGACAATTGGGTACCACCACGGCAGCCTGAGAGTGAGGCACACCATGATCTGACAAAGATACCTAAGCGTAAAAGGAAGGTCGTCGAAAAACTCATAGCTATGGAGTGTGATGAGGCTCAACAAGAAGTGACGCATACTGCTGCTGATGAAGCCTCTCACGACGACAAGCCAGTCATCATAAAGGTCACTGCAGCCCCAGCGGGCATGCAGCAAAGAGACATTTTGACCCTATCCCGAGAAGCTGCTGAGCGTGATGATGATGTCGACGAGGAGTCAATGGAAACACAACAATCATTGGATTTGGAGTTAACTAGTACACCAACACCTACCGCTTCCATATTTCTTGCTCGCAAGAAGGGACTTCCATCCACCTCGACCTCAATTAGTGGTGGTGAAAGTGCAAAACGTACTGAAGTTCGGCAATCCACATCCTCCACTTCATCTGGCATTAGCAGCAGGACCACCACCACCAGTATCGCCGCCTCCTCCGGCCCCCAAAGACATTTCAAGTCTCCAGTTTGGGACTTCTTTAGTGTTTGCCCAAGAATGGAAAACGTAGCCATTTGTAGCATTTGTAAGCTTCGAGTTAGTCGTGGTAAGTTTGGTACCAACTATGGTACCGGAGGCCAGAGAGGTCATCTTAGGAGAGCGCACCCTGTCCAATGGTTTGCGCACCTAGAGGCGGTCAAGGAAGCCCGAATTGCACGTAATGAAAACGTTGATTTTTCATCTGATGATGACGAGAAGGAAGAAGACGATTCAAACACTTCACTTACACCCAGTACCCCTGTCAGCAGCACACCCCATGTGAGCCACACTAAGAGTGTGGGAGAGAGTGAGACATCAATGCGGAAAAGTTCATCAGCGAGCGTAACTGGGTCGAAGATATCCTCATCATCCCGTAAATCCTTGGTCCAGGGCAACATTAAAAAGATGTTGTTTACAGAAGCGCAATATGAACGCAACCACCCACTGACGCGTCTGTATAACACTAAGCTAGCTAAAATGCTAGCTCTGGACCTTCTCCCTTTTTCTTTTGTAGAAGGGGTTGGTTTTCTAGAATTAGTGGCAGCGCTCTGCCCTAAATGGAAGGTTCCTAGCCGGTTCTATTTTGCCCGAGTTGCGGTTCCAGCACTACATGAAGATGTTCTGAAGGTGATTGGGGCAGCTTTGCAGAAGAGTGCTGTTCACACTATACATCTGACAACAGACATGTGGACCAGTGGCGCAGGCGCTGATTACATGTGCATCACTGCACACTGGGTCTCTTTTTTAGGGGCTAAAGCAAAGCTAAACGCAGGTGTTGACGCGGACATTGTTTTTAAAGCTGCTCGGAAACATGCAACACTAGCCATGTTTGGTTTGGAGAAACGTCACACAGCAGAAAACATTTTGGATGTCTTTAACACAAAGGTCCTTAAGTGGCTGTCCCCAAAAAAACGCCAGGTTGGTTATGTTTCCACGGACTATGGCGCCAATATAGTTAAGGCCATGAGGCTGGGTGATTATTTCAGAGTGCCGTGTTTGGCGCACTGTATAAACCTGGTTGTCCAAAAATTCTTGGGTAATAAAGACAGTGCAGGGTACAGAGTATTGGACACCTGCCAAAAAATGTGCAACCATTTCAGCCATTCTTTTAAGGCCCGGAAGCAGCTGAGGAGCCTGTTATATCAACGTCAAATGCCAGTAAAAGCAGTCATCCAGGAGGTGGTAACACATTGGAACTCAACCTTCTACATGCTTGAGCGTCTGTATGAGCAGTATACGGTACTCGATCAATATTTCTTAACAGAGGGTACAGCTCAGGAGGACCTGAGGATGGGTGCGGCGCAATGGAACATAGTTCAAAGCCTGACACGCATGCTTCGTCCTTTTGAGTTCTTCACGCGTGCAGTCAGCAAGGAGGACTGTAATTTGGGAAAAGCTATCCCATTGTTGTACATGCTGGAGCACCAACTGAAGGAGGTGTGTTCTGTGTTTGAAAAAGATGTAAAAAACCAAGACTCTTTTGTTCTGGCTGAGAAATTATTAGAGCTCCTACAAGGTGATGAACGTCTTAAAATGATCCACTCAGAACAGCATTACATTTGTGCTACTATTCTGGATCGACGCTACAAAAAGGCGCTGGCAGGCCAAGCATTCTTTCCTTTTGATGATGAACATGTTCCAAAGTACAAACGTTGGCTAGCCTTGCCAGCCAAGAGGTTTGAAAGAGAACGGCAGAAAATTGAAGGAAATGGCAGTACATCAGCAGGCCATCCCCAGTCAAAACAATCCACTTCTGCACCTGTGGCTGTGGCACAAGTGACCTCTCAGCCGTTAAAGACACCGGCAACCGGATCATCTGCACCAGAAACAACAGAAACATTGGAGACTGAAGAGGATTGGCTAGCTCGGCTTGGGTTTGGTTCTCAAAAGGTCAGAGGCACAGCAACAGCTAAGCAAAGTGGAGGAACCTTGGATGAGAACCTTGAGTCGATGGTGAAGGACTATCTGAATGACTCAACAGAGGTCTATGTTAATGCTGACCCATTGGCGTATTGGCATGGGAAAAAAGAATTGTGGCCACAGCTCACCAACCTGGCTTTAAACTACTAGTCTTGCCCACTCGCAAGTGTGTCTTCTGAATGTGTTTTCAGTGCTGCTGGTGGCATTGTAACTTCCAAACGGAGCCGCCTCTCGCCCAAAAATGTGCAGAGGTTAACAATGATCAAGATGAATCAGCACCTCATACCACCAGATTTCAGAGTACGAGAAAGTGCGCCGGATGAAGACGAGGTGGCCAGCAACATAGATGAGGGAATTTCTACTCTGTCAGGTGACACTGAGCTCACCCTGCCTGAATTCGCAGAGTATGATGACGAAGCATTATTCATATTCCTGGACTGTGATACCGAGCCCTGAAAATGAGACAACGAATCAATAACTTTCTTTTTCGTCTTTATTCACTTTTATTCCTGTGTGTCTGTCTTTCTTTGTTGTGCACAGTTAATATATTTTAAACTTTAATCAAGCCCATCAGCAGAACTGTCTTCACTTGTTTGCGAATTGATTTGAAGGTGCCGCAGTCTGCATTCCTCAGGTTCACAAGTTCAGAAGAACATGCTCCTCTATCCTCCTCCTCCAGACTCCTATTTCCATCAAAGCAGAGGGCTGGTTTACGCCCAATGAAGAAAGACTCAGCACTTGTGGGGGTGTTGTTCTATCTCTTTGCAGGTGAGTTGACGGCTCTGGGACCATTGTTGGGAAGCTCTAATACCGGATAAAAGTGGTTTGGACCAAATCCGAGGCGCACATTTTTTAGTGTTTTTGCTGACTTGCTTGCCTTTGAGGTGCTCTTAGGGGGGGTTCCGTCTGTTTGTGGGTGAGTTTCGGGGTCTGTCAGCACTGCTGGGACACTCTAATCTTGATTGCATTTGCTTTTCAGGAAATCCGTGGTGGCAACCCCGACTTATGGCCTAGCTACGCAGCGCGTTTGGACCGAAGGCCGAGAAATATTGTAAGTAGGAGATGTTGCTTTTGGCCTGTTTGGGGGTGTTATGCTTTTTGGCGGGTGGGTTGGCGGGTCTTGGGGCATTCCTGGGAAGGTCTAATACTGGGTAGAAGTGGTTGGGACAAAATCCAGGCCGATTTTTTTTTTTTGCTATTTCTGACATTTTGCTCAATGTAGCGTTTTCGGGGGCCTGTTTGGGGGGCTTCCTGGTGTTTGTGGGTGGGTTTCGGGGTCTGGGCGCACCGCTGGCTATATATACTTTACTTTGCAAGAGGTTTGAAGCAAATCCATGGTGGCAGAGGGGAGTTAGGGCCCAGCTGCAGAGCGCGCGCGGAGTGATTTGGGAAATTTGGAAAAAAATGACAAAGTCCCCATTTTTGTACTTTTGCTCTTTGGCTGTTTGGGGGTCTTCTACTCGTTTTCTCCTGGGTTGACGGCTCTGGGGCCATTGCTGGGAAGCTCTAATACCGGATAAAAGTGGTTTGGACAAAATCCACGCTGATTTTTTTGTGCTATTTCTGACATTTTGCTCAATGTAGCGTTTTCGGGGGCCTATTTGGGGGGCTTCCTGGTGTTTGTGGGTGAGTTTCGGGGTCTGGGAGCACTGCTGGGACACTCTAATCTTGATTGCATTTGCTTTTCAGGAAATCCTTGGTGGCAAACCGGACCTATGGCCTAGCTACGCAGCGCGTTTGGACCGAAGGCCGAGAAATATTGCAAGTATGAGATTTTGCTTTTGGCCTGTTTGGGGGTGTTATGCTTTTTGGCGGGTGGGTTGGCGGGTCTTGGGGCATTCCTGGGAAGGTCTAATACCGGGTAGAAGTGGTTGGGACAAAATCCTCGCGGAAAAGCCTTTTAGCACTTTTTGTAACTTAGGGTTCGTTAGGGTTAGCCCTAGCAGCAGGATTGCATGTGTTTCGGGGTGTTCTAGATTTTTGCAACTGAGTTCTGGGGTCTTAGAGCACTCGTGAGAATGTGTAACTTTGGTTGCAAGTCATTTGAAGAAAATCCATGGTGGGAAAGGGGGGATTTGGCAGAGTTAAAGAAAGCCTTTGCCACTATTCTTAACTTAGGGTTCGTTAGGGTTAGCAGTATTTCTATTGCATGTGTTTGAGTGGGGGGGTTTTCGAGTCTTGGAGCGATGCTGGCTATGGATACTTTTGCTTGGTTGCTTGCAAGTGGTTTGAATGCAATCCACGGTGGGTAAGGGGGTACTTGGGCCTACTTTTACTTTCAAAGTACGTTTTGTCACCAGTTTTCTGCTAGGCCTCGTTTTTTGAGATTTGATTGGGGGTCTTCTACATTTTTGCGACTGGCTTTAGTAAGGGTCTGGGTGGGAGCACTGCTGGGAAGATCTAATTTTGTTCTAAAACACAGTTTACAGTACACCTAGCTTGAGGGGAAAGATCCGCTACATTAATTTGCCCGTACTTATTTATCCTTCAAAAGGTGACTCAGACAGAGTACGCACTTTCAAAAATATTGTACTGTCTACTAGGAAAATCAAAGTGTGACTTTTTGCACTCCACAGCCTACATACCTTATATTTATTTATCAGTGGTGTTGTAATATTATATCACTTCCTGTTTTTCGTTGAATAATTACAGGCCGGGTTTCAGTCTGTGCAATGGGGAAAAAAGGATGGAGTCAGGCTTCACATTAGCGAGCCACAATTCAGCATCAGGCAGGCAGTGGACAGGGTGTCTTCTGGTCACCAACATTGATGGACGAAGCGTCAGCTGCAATGGAGGAGTGCTGCTAATGAGAGGAATTTTTTTCTGCATGCAACTTACTTACCAAATTCAACAGGACAACTACAACAACATACAGATACAGTATCCTTTGTGTTTTTCTCTGACTGTGACTGCATTTCTTGGATCTCTCTCTGGTTCTAAATTGATCCCTTAACACATCACTTAGTTGACTCCAGCACCAAAGTGCTCCTCCTACGTAATTCGCAAGTCACAGCACGCCCCAGCCCGTAGAGGACTGGGATGGCCCCAATGATGAAGCATGTCACCAAGGGGCAACCCTGGTGAGTGAGGGGACACCTAGAAAAAGAGCAATTTCTCCTTTTCTATCTACTATACCTTGCAGACCAACCCCATTGAGTGTTGTGAATGGATTTATAGTGACCAGCAAGGCTCTCAGGTATCTGGCAACAGAGACCTTATGTTGAATATAGTTATCAATAATTCCACACACGCCCTGTACTGTCGCATTCTTTCTTCCACAGTTGTCGAAAGTACTACTTACTTTTCTCTGACATGCATGCAGTAGTGCATGCACTTTCAAAGATTGATGGATAGGTTTGTACCCAAAGATTTGTTTATGTTCACAATTGTTTGTCCATGCTGTGCTATTTTTTCTTGTCTCCCAAAACCTTTCCCAAAAACCCCCGTACCCATCCATTTTTCAAACCCTAACCCTCTTCCCCCGGGCTGTGTGGTTTTGATTGATGTGTGACTAAATTACAGCAATAAATCCACACACTTGCTGGGGAGGATAAGGTGATAGCAACAGGCTGGTGAAGAAATCCGAGGATATATTCTTACTCTGCTTGACAAAGACCCATGGCTAATGTCAAAGAACTTCAACCAAATTAGTTATACTTTACCATTTGTTAGGCTACAATGTGGCACTGTTCTAGTGTACTTCTGTCACCTGCTATATTCTCTATTGTACCATTGTATTGCTCAGGAGGACAAACCAGATTTCATTTTCTTTTTTTTCATAGGCATGCAACTGCCACTGTGTCACACCACTAGTACCACCGCTATGAGGAAATTTTATCCGTCCAGGATTGCCAACCTTATTCGCTGTTTCCCGTGGAGCCAGCCCTGGGCCTAGCCCTACTTGCAAACAGAAATTACCGGTAAGATAGGCATTTGGTTGGAGGTAGTATAATGGAGTATTAGGAGAGACGAGAGATTGGATTGACGGTAGTACTACTAAAGTACTAGGACTATTCAGGAAAACAAACTTACTGTTAAACCCCCACCCACCAGACTCAAAAGCAGTAAAAAACAGGTATGGTCAGATAAAGTTTCAAAAAGTATATTTTTATAGCCCTAACAAAATATTCTCCCGCAAGACCCTCCCTAACCCCAACGATTGTCCTTCAAAAGTCCCCAAAAAACCCAACTCCCAATTCCCACCCCCCAAAAGTCTCTAAAAAAGGGGCAAGGGACACTATGGCAGGGTGCTGTTGGATTTAGCAGCCAGGGCATCATGCTCCTTGCGGAGGGTGGCAAGTTCGAAGCGGAGGCCCTCCACCGAGTTCTTATAGTTATGGACCTCCTGCTCCAGGTAGGACAGTCTGAGGGATAAGCGGCGCCGGTGTGCCTTGCAAATCCTGTGAGGGGCAGCTGCTTTCTTTGCTGCTCGGTGGTGGCGTTTGGCTTTGGTAGCCCGGCTCCGTACCGCTGGAGCACTGCGCTGGCTGGCAGCCCACACGGAGGAGGATGCAGCTGTCCCAGTGGACGTTGTTGTTGTACCAGACTGCGTCTCCTCCTCCTCCAGGGCCACCAGCCGCCGATATTCAGCGACAGTGGCATCCAGCCTCCGTTGCCGGGCCATTCGAGCCAGCTCCTTCCTCCTTGATGGTGTCTTGGATTTGGAAGGAGCAACTACATGAAGAAAGAAAGACATAGTCTGTAACCAATGCTCCTTAAGATTAACACAAAATGATTGAGCAGAAAGTTGTCACAGTACAAGTAGCAAATTGAAAGCACAGTACATAACTATTGAGGACAGTATCTATGTAACCTCCGACTTCTTCATCCTTGCTCTAACATTAGTGGGAGTTTAAGGAACAAATTCTACGAGCACTATGGACTTCCATTACAGTCGACTATGACAGTACACCACTCTTATTCTTCTTCTTCTCTCTTGTTTAGGAAAATTGGTACGTTATCTTATGCAAGCCGGCATAATGCCAGCGCAGTGAACTTTCACCCGAGAAAAACAGACGCACACCATGGTGAGTGAGACAGACTTGCGTTACTGTACCGGTCCAGTACATGCAGGTGGTGAAGCTCTTACTTTTCTATTACGGGTGGCACTGAGAATACTCTGTTAAAAGGGCTACTGCTTAATTAATTTAGCTTTCACCCTACAGTGCAAATGAGTATTAGAAAAGGAAAATGAAGAAGCTAAATTATCTGATTATCTATCACTTCACATGGGATGTATTTGATGACATATGGGATGACTTTAGGTGCTTTGCTTATTATTGAGTGAACAGTGATACCCTCACACATGAATGACGTACTACTACTAAACTAAAGTTATTAAGAGAGGTAGGGAGTGTCCACCGTAATAACCGGATATATGCTGTGCTTGCAGTTGCAATACAAACTACTGCTACTCTTCATGGTAGTATTTGGACAACGTTACAACTTCTTTTCCTTGCCTTTTCTACACTGGAAAGGACGTGCAGGTGCGGTGTTACATGCTCTTCAAAGTAACACTTAGTTCATCCAGTGACCGTCTACTCTCTCTAGATGCACATATGCTATCTAAGAGTCAGATAGTACCATGAATGATCCAGGCATCCATCCATTCAAAGTATATGCACACATACAGTTTCTGTCTCACCCACCCAGGCTGTTCTGCTTCCACCCATCCTTGCTTCATCATTCACCCAGCCATGCACCATACCATATTCTTTCCTTCCCAGCCACCTCGGGGACCAAGCAAACACATATCATTCTTCTTTGCCAGTCATCATTACATTTCTCGTCCTTCCACACTTACTTACACCCTTCTTTCGCTTTTCGTTCATCCCATCCATCAAGTTCACCTCAGATCTGATTGGGAATCTTCTCGCCAAAAACTTCACAGCTAAGTCGAAGTACATTTAGAGGAGGCTACTACCTGGTTTATTTATAATACACCCGTGCAGAAAGCACACTCTGCAGTCTTCAATCTCAATGACTAAGGAATGTATAGCTTACCTCTGCCCGCCACCACCGTGTGAACCCTCACAGGCATGTCCTTGTCCGGCACTTGCTCCGCCTCCTCCCCAGAGTTGTCCTCCTCGTCCAATGCCACCACCACCTCCGCGCTGGCCCCGTCTCCAGATGTTCCACCTACAAAGTACATTTAATAATGTTAGAATACACCACTCACTACTATATAATATTTGGTCTAGGAGGAAGAAAGAAATGTGAAAAAAACAGTATACAATTTAATAATTTATGACTGTGTACTCTAAAGTAAAAATGTCCCTTTTTCCAGGGAAGGCTGTAGTCTTGCTGCAATTTTTGGCACAACTGATGAATGTTTGCTTTTTACTTTTTAACATGCACCACTTTTTCTCCTAACAGACAGAAGCTTGACTTCTAAGAACACGAGCAGGATCAAGTTCAAACCAGGTGAGAGCTCGGCTCGACCACAAGAAATGTGTCCAATTAATCGTCAGCACTAAGCACTTTTCCATTTTCAGTTACACGTTCACTTTTATGACAAACTTGATTTTAATAAATGTGTTTACTTTTAATAAAGCTTTTAAACTTAAATAGACTCTGTGGTATTTGGTCCTCCAGACTAGAGTGGATGAGCTAAAGGTTTTGGAATGTTTGCAAGCATGAGTCCGTGCCTCTGCCATCGGTGACTTTGGGAGCTAAATGACTCTGCCACACTATCTAGTCAGTAAGGAGATTGGGGGTTCAACTACAAAGTCTGTTATCACTGAGGTATGTGGAAAGTCTAACAGCACCTATTATAATTGATAATCTAAGCAATGCATTATTTAGTGTCCATAGTTCTGTTTGTGCAGATTTGTCCCTGCAACAGTAGTAGAATGGATTGTCCTCCTATCCAAACCAAAAGTAAAGTAGTATCTTATTCTTTCTTGGTGGTCATTCACCTTTTTATTGTTGGCAATGGTCAAAGCATAAACATTTAGAATACTTGAAAAGACATTATGGACAATCCCAGAGGACTGCACTCAGTGCATAGAGCTATTGCTGACTAGAATGGGAGTCCAATGGAAATGCCAAATGTGCAATCTTAGTTAGCTACACAGACAGACTAATAAGAATAATCTAGTAATACCACACGGAGTCATAGTCGAGGCAGGATAAGAATTTAGATCCTGTCTACAAGAAGATCAAAGACGATTTAGAAAAAATCGAATTAGGAACGCTAGGAAAAAATAAGTACTCTATATTAAAATTAAAACTTACTGGGGCCAGCAAAGGAGCCCTCGCCTGCCCGGTCCTGGCCTGCATCGTCAACAGCACCCTCCTCCTCCTCCTCCTGTGTCCTCCTCTTGCCCCTGGGGGAAGCTGATGTACAACATGAAAGAAAGAAAAACAGAAAACATGGATGATATTTCTCAACCAAATCAAACATTTAAAAAAAACTAACAAAATATTTTTGCGAAATAGCAAATAGGGAACGACTCCACGGGATATATTATTGACCAATCTCATGTGGTCGACTACGTTATTACTTTAGTATTGCTTGATTTGCGGACCGTCGAATTGGAAACTACCCTATGTAACTCACTAAACAAAGTACTAAAAAGGTTTGCCTAGGATTGGCAGGCAGCAGTCCGCAGCACGCAAAGTGACAGCCAAAGTCCATCGTGATTGAAGATCAGCGACAACACTAAAGTTTCCTACTACATTAACCAGTCATTAAAATACTCAAACTATTAATCCACCACCACTATTTCTTCTTATCGCAATGTGTACAAAGGAAGGACTGGACTTGAGTCTGTAGGGGCTGATTTAGAAGCCCCTTGCGGCTCTTTTGCTCCATTGTTGCGTGACTTTTGTGACGCAGCGACAGCACAAAAGAGGTGCAATGGTGCGGCGTATATTAACAACGTGACGCATATGGGAGATGCATTACGTTGTAAAGCCCTGCGCCAATAGAGGGCGTTCCGGCGCAAGGGAGGGCGTTCCTGCGCAGGAACGCATCCTAAAAGTGGCTGAGGGAATTCTACAAGATTTCAATCAGTCACTTTGAGGACAATGATGCGTGACTCAAACCCTGCGCCTACTTGAAGCAGACGTACGGCTTGACGCAGCATTGGGGAGATAGGGCACCCCAGAGCATTGATGGAGCTGCACCATCGTTGCGACGCAACTCCAGCAATGCGCCGCCTTTACGGCACAGATGCGTAACGCTTTGGTGACGTTTTGGGCCCATGGTGCGCCGCATTGTAAATACGGCGCACCATGGGTGATGGTGGCGTGACGCACAATTACTGGCGCATCCCTGCTACTTTGCAGGGATGCGCCGGTAATTAAAAATCAGAACCTTAGTGTGTAGCATTACGCAGTTCTTTAAACTACACTCATACATAATTTCACAGGCCAATGAAATGAACACAAAATCTAAAACAAATAAGCATAGTAGCAACACTACTGAGAAGAAGGAGAGCAGTGTACCTGAAATGCACAGAAGATTTTGAAATATAATTTACCTACAATGTAATGAGCAGCATTATTGCTCTTGGTAAAAAACAAAAATTTGCAATATAATAACACAGCAGGAGAAAACATAGTAGTAAAGAAATAGCTACTACTACTCACCAAGCCCGGGGATCTCAAGGCCAAGGAGGTCGAGCAGATCTCGCTCACGGGTCAGGACATCCGTCCAGCGGTGGGTGGCCTGGTTGTAGGTGCGCCAGACCCGAGAGTGGTGGTAAATGGCCTGGCACACCTTCTCCCACCGCTTCCGGCGCTCCCGGACCCCGTACCCGGGACTGATCTTGCCGCCTCCCATGATGGTCCTGGGGAGGCGGCGCTGAACATAAAAAATGAGTTGGCCCACCTCCTCCGGGGTAAAGATCTCCCTGGGTACGACCTCCTCCCCCCTCAAACGCCCGCACGGGAGCCGGACACGGGGTGCGGGACCCTTCCCCTTCTTGGGATGCTTCCCGGCTCCCTTCACCATGGTCTGGGCGGAAAGGAATAAAGAAAATAGAATAGGGAAGAGAAGAAAAGAAAAGAGTTTAAAAAAGTAGTTTAAAATTAACCAAAAGTAGCAGTAAACACAAAAATATAGGGCTAGAAAAATAGAGGGAAGATAATAAGTAAAATAGATCAGAAAAAACTTCAAACAAGCAAAGGATGGCAGAGATTGACAGAGGATACAAAGACCATGCCCAGAACCATAGCAATGACTGAGAAACAAGATGGCCGCGCCCGTTCACGACTGCGCGGGTAAGTTCGCGCGAGATTTTCCTTGCGAACACGCGCGAAACTGTACTGGCAAGCCGCATACTTTGCGAGATTACACTTCGCGCCCGGAAATGGAAATACGTCAGGCAAACAAGATGGCCGCGCCCTTGAACGACCGCGAGGGTAACTTCGCGCCTTGCGCTACGAGCGGCTCGCAAAAACGCACAAAACCTTGCCAACTAACACGCCGCAAAAAAACAAATTGCATATTCGCACAAATTTGCGGCTTCCGAATCCGATCTCGCGCGTGTTCGCGCCCCGCGAATCCCGCGAAATTGCAGAAAAACGAGTTTTTCAAAACTGAAAGCACTCGGCAGGGGCAAGAGTTCAAACTCATCATTAGTAACAATTCCCTGTAGTGCTTCCTGACTGGGGCCCCTCCAGAATTCAGTTGCTAGTTGCAACAATTGTATGACCCTGCTCTGACCCTCACAGCAGGCTCATAGAATAGCTACAAGTAGGCCACAAAGGTCCTGGGAAAAAAAAATGCACTGCAACAGAAAGCAAATTACAGATAAGGAAGCAGGTGCCAGACAGGAATTTTAAAACAGTGACACATTAATAAACTAACCCCAAATTAATTAATGTCAGTTGAAGCAGGGCTGGTGTGCTTGCTTTTCCCCCCCATAATCTACAGTGATGATGAACCAGAGGGTGGCATTGATGTAACAGAGGGTTGCAGTGGTGAAACAGAGGGTGCTGGGAACCTGTGATAATGAACCAGACGTAGAAACAACATAATCGCGACCGTTGCGTGCTGAAATGTAAGTTCGCAATTGCGAACTGGTACGAAACCCTCGCAAACTGGCAGAAATCCTTGCGAACACACAAAAAAAAAAATCCGCAAATTCGCTAGAATTCGCGGATTTTGCGGATTGCGAGTTCGCAAATCCGCAAAATTCGCGAACGCGAGATTCGCAAAATTCGCCCATACTTAGACCTTTTGGCTTTGTCAAAAAGTCACCAATAACCATAATCAAATGCATATTTTAATAGATTCACACATTGCAATGTTTAATAATGGTCCCGTTGTTGTTTCAACGCCTTTTGTTGATGCCACTGCTGACCCCTCTTGTGGGTGCTGACCTCTGCTGACATCTACACTGGATGATCCCACCGCTGTATCCTGCAAAATCACCCTGTGGAGGACCACAACATCCATGGTGCAACGCGAGTTTACTCAGGTGTTTCAGGTCTTTCTGACGAGGGGGAGGCACTGGACCATCTCTGCGCATAAAGCGCAGCTTCTGCCCCCGGAGCGTGGGTCCCGTTGTTGTTTTAACGCCTTTCCTTGATGCCACTGCTGAATCCTGCTGTGGGTGCTGACCTCTGCTGACATCTGCTGTGGGCGATCCCGCCTCTGTATCTGGCACAATCACCCTGTGGAGGACCACAACATCCAGGGTTCAATGTGAGTTTACTCAGGTGTTTCGGGTCTTTCTGACGAGGGGGAGGCACCGGACCATCTCCGCGCATAAAGCGCAGCCTCTCGCCCCGCAGTGTGGGTCCCGTTGTTTTTTCAACGCCTTTCCTTGATGCCACTGCTGACTCTTGTTGTGGTTGCTGACCCCTGCTGACATCTGCTGTGGACGATCCCGCCGCTGTATCCCGCACAATCACCCTGTGGAGGACCACAACATCCAGGGTGAAATGTGAGTTTACTCAGGTGTTTCGGGTCTTGCTGACGAGGGGGAGGCACCGGATCATCTCCGCGCATAAATCGCAGCCTCTCCCCCCGCAGCGTGGGTCCCGTTGTTGTTTCAACGCCTTTCTTTGATGCCACTGCTGACTCCTGTTGTGGGTGCTGACGTCTGCCGTGGACGATCACGCTGCTGTATACCGCACAATCACCCTGTGGAGGACCACAACATTTAGGGTGCAATGCGAGTTTACTCGGGTGTTTCGGGTCTTGCTGATGAGGGGGAGGCACCGGACCATCTCCGCGTATAAAGCGCAGCCTCTCCATCCGCAGCGTGGGTCCCGTTGTTGTTTCAACGCCTTTCTTTGATGCCACTGCTAACTACTGTGGGTGCTGACCTCTGCTGACATCTGCTGTGGACGATCCGGCCGGTGTATCCTGCACAAACCCCCTGTGGAGGACCACAACATCCAGGGTGCAACGCGAGTTTACTCGGTGTTTTGGGTCTTGCTAACGAGGGGGAGGCCCTGGCCAATGGCGGGCCTGTCTGAGCCCGTCCAAGACCGATCGAGGCTGGTCTGGGCCATCCCCCTGTTAATTTGATTTTTTGATTTACGCGAGCTCTAATGTTTAATGTTTGTGCATTAGCTTCTTCAGTGTGCTTTTGAATTAAGGAAAGTCCTTGGGGGCTCTATAGAGTGAAGTCCTAGATTTAAATTATTTGAAGTATAATGGGGAGAATGCTTGCTCTCCCCACTAGCCTCCCCAGTCCACAACACGGCTTTGTTAGCCATGTTGTGGATTGGGGAGGCTTAGATAACAAACAGGTATGAGGAAAAGCACTCCCCCGCCCATAAGGCCAAACACTAGGCAGAAAGCCCCTGTGCGAACCCCTACTGCCCAACCCACAGCTATTGATAAAATGTTGCAGCAGGCAATAGGAGCTGTCTCCAGTGAAATAGAACACACTGAGAGACGCCTCTCTTTAATACCAATGATTCCAAGAACCTCACCAATTATGGTGGCAGAAGTACTCTACTCCTCCCAAACACTAGTTGTCCCCACTACCTTAGACTCATTGTTTGTACAAGAAAATATAGTTCTGGAAAACTCTAGCAAAACTGACATGGGTGGGGGGGCAAAAAGGAAAGGAGCACTCCGGAAGCAAAAAGATCACAAGGGAGGGAAACATGTGAATCATACTCCCGTGGTGGTGCTAAATCAACTGCCAGAGGGATATGTAGCTGTTGTAAGTTGCAAAAAATCAGTGGAGTCACCGGTATGGGCATCACATCTGGCAACAGAGCTCAAAGCATACTTCGAACAGCTTATAAAATCTGAACTAGACGTTGCAATGAGACGTATTGATAAGCTGACCTCATTGGTAGATTCTTGGGGGAGTAAAATCGATACCATCTTGCAGACTATTGAATCCATTAAGTCCTCGGATCAGGCCATTGTTCCCCAACAAAACCATGTGATTCTACCTGTTTCTTCTTCGCTACCCCTCCCTGAAGGGCAAAAACTAACAGCGCAAATTAATGTACCTATTGGGACTATTCAATTAGCCCAACAAAACCAGGGCCCAGTTATTCTCCAACATAGGGCATCTCACTCCGTAGACAACGCCCATGGTTCTAGGGCTATGGCAACAACTTCAGGCCTGCCAGCCGAATATCATCCACCTAGAAACCGTAAAGGAGACAACAGGAATACTCCTCAATCTAATTCAAGGGAAATAAATTCCACTTTGCCTTGTATAGATCTGCCTCCAGCCTTCACTCCCTATGTTGTCATACTAGCTGGAGTACCAGAGCTGGAAATAGGTTGAGGCGAATCATATCCTGAATTTAAAAAATAAAATCACTTATTGGTTAAGACCACCCCCCTATTTTACACATAGTGAAATCCTATTTACACGTAGGGTTAGCTGGCTGGGGCAGAGGCGGAAAGAAATTCTGGAGGATTGTGTCCTGATTAATTTTAGAGACAGCAGGGTGGTCCTACACATTCTCGAATGGGGATTACCCAGGGAGACCAGTGACATCTAGACACTCCGCGTAGGCTACTTTTATTCCCCCTAGCCCCTTGTTAGATAGAGTGGGAAGTGTGTATAAAAAGTGGGAAATGAGAGCTCAGACTGGAAACTTGCTAAATGTGGGCCGGGGTTCTGAAATTACCATGCCATTTAACATTCCCGTCAGCAATAGATTTAGTCCCCTAGATCTTTGTTGATTGACTAAACCCTAGCCTTAAATATCTGATTCATATGGACAACCAGCCAGTTGAGCCCCAAAATTGTGAAAGATTTGAGTTTGTTGATCAATTCTCCGAGAAAACCTATGAGGTTACACCAGCAGTTAGTACTCCTGGTGCCGCTGCCAAGACATCTGGGGATTTTCATTACACCCCACAGGAACAGGCAGGGACTTGCACCAAGTAACACAACAGGAGGGCCGCCCCTTGCACACACAGACTGTAATCATAGAAGAAACACACAACACCAAGATCTTATCCTGGATATAGATTCACAGAGGTTGGCGAACCACAAAATACCAGCTTTAATGTTTGCAGACGATACGCTGCTTCTGTCCAAGTCACCTTTGGGTATGCTGCGGGTACTGGAAGAGTTCTGCCTATTTTGCAGGAAGAGGGACGTGGCGATATATCTCCAGAAAACAAAATACATGGGCCCGTATTTATGAGGCCTTGCGTCAGTTTTGCGCCGCCGCTGCGTCACTTTTTGTGATGCACCAGCGGCGTACAAAAAGCGCCTTGTTGCGCCATATTTAAAAAGTGACGCATCTAGGTAGATGCGTCACTTTTTAAACCCCTGCGCCACATTATACCTGCGCCAGGTATAATGTATGCAGAGGGGGCGTTCCCCCGCAAAAAGCCTCGTAATAGTGACGCAGTGAAGTCTATGAGATTTCACTGCGTCACTTTTAGGATGCTGTTGCGTCAAAATCTTGCGCCTGCCTCACAGCAGGCGTAAAACTGACGCAAGCCCTTTCACATGGGGATTTCCCCATGTGAAAGGACGCATTGCTGGAGTTGTGTCACTTTTGTGACACACTCCAGCAATGCGTCACTTTTGCGCTTACAGATGCGTCAGAAATACTGACGTATCTGTAAGTCCTTGCGACATGATGCGTCATACATTAAATATGACGCATCATTGGTGTCGCAAGGAGTGCGCAGTGAAAAGTGACGCATCGCTGTTTTCACGCAGCGATGCGTCACTTTTCATAAATGAGGCCCCTGGTCTTCTATGCTAATACTAGTAACTGCCCACACCCCCAAATGGAATGCAGGCCCTTGGAGAGGGTGTCCATCTTCAATTATATGGGCCTCACAATTAATGATAAGATGAACTGGGGGACCCAATTAAAGAAAGTCAACCTAAAATGAACACAGTCCATGAGGGCATTCTAAAAGTACATACGAACTGTACCCAAAAAGTGGTAGGTCCACCTGCAAAAATATATAAAATTCAAGCAAGGGGAGCATCAATATATTTAGCTGAACTCTGGGGCCATTGCCCAACTAATACATTATCTGTAACAGAGAACATCGTCATTAGGCAGCTGTTGGGTCTTCCAAAGAGTATTCCCTTAATGCCATTAAGGATGGATTTGGGCATTGGCCCCATCGCCTATTTAATTGCTTCTCGTCCACTCTTATTTTGGCGCCGCTTATGGAGTTATGCCCAATTTGGGAGTAGGGAACATACAATGGCTGTCTCTTATCAGGAACACATGCCAAGCATTGGGGAGGGCAAATATGTGGCTAACACCAGAGGAACCCTGCCCCTCCATTCACAAAAAAAGCCTTATTCCTCGCCTTCAAAGAATATAAATTTGCCCTACTGTCACAGGGCATGAATTCATGCTGTCTGACCTCCAGGTTTCTGGATGTCAAACATCAATACAAGTTAGAGTTAGCCCTGGATAGTAACCAACCTTTTTATGGCACAGAAAATGTTTTTGCAATTTAGACACGGGGCGCTCCCACTCCGAACACTTACAAATAAATGGAGGGGAGCTACTAAATTAGATTGCTCCGGGTGTACTTTGACGGAAGAAACAGAACTTCATGTTCTACTTTTTTGTCCTGCCTATAGAAGGTCTAGGTCCAAGTGGGTCCTCCAGCTCTGTAGAAATTTGGCGATTAGAAATTACACTGAGGCCTTTAGGCTACTAAAATATGAGACACCCCCACTATTCGTATTTGCCACCTGTAGATTCTTATTCGTGATGTGGTGTATAAGTAGAGGCATTAGAAAGAAAAAAGAGCTGGGTAACAATTTAACTGTCTTCTAATATTAATTATGCTGCTAAGCTAAGTTTGCACATATCTCCAATTAGGAAAATTGCTCTGAAACCTTTTTTTGCTAAGTTATTTTAATGTTTTCCTTTTAATTTTTTTTTTAATGTACATATTCCAATTGTTTTAAATGCTTTTTTAACTTCTGTTTATAGATAATCTGGTAATAGTTGATACATATGACTGTCAAATTCATGGTGATGAGTAGTAGCGGGGTCAGACAACATCTCATAAATTTGTAGCCTGCTATCCCTCTTGGTTCTAATGATATTCTTTAATATGTTTAAGCTCACAATTGCTGTGCACTATAATCTTCTGTAATACATGTAATGTTATAATTATTTGTGCTTTTATAGCTGTATTGCCGAAATAACTTTTTTTTTACTTGACTTGAATAATGGTGATTATAATAATATTCGCAATAAAGCCATTTTAAGAAAACAGTAACATGTCTTGGAGTTTTCTTTAATATTTTTCAGGCCACTAAGTTCTGCCATAGAACCAACCACTAGTGTTCCCTGCACTAGATCTGAAGAGAATACATCTTCTGCTCCCAGTGTTTTAAAAATATGATACACACTAATTGGGTCATGGGTTCAATGACCCAGGAGACTTAATTTTTTTTTAATGTTGTTGATGGCTGATGCACTCCCTGCAGCCTCTAAAGCATTAAAAATAATGTTTGGTGGTCCCCTTGCCCCTTCTAGGGTACCACCAGCAAGACAGAGAATAACTTATAAATGCCCTAAGGCATTATGGAGTGTTTCTTACAGGAGTAGACAATAATAAAAGACAGCTCCTCTCTTTTTAAATGTTTACTTTGTTCTGTAATTTTAGAGTGCCCAGTACCCGCCTGGAGCACCCACAATATTTTTTAATGTTGGGGATTGCAGGGGGAGTCCCAAGACCCTGCTCCCCATGCCAGTTCCTCATGCAACACCCTTAGTGGATAATAGTGCTTTTTTATTAAGTAGGAGCCTCCAAGACATTGCGATAGAGCTTTGGGGGATGCCCTACACATACAACCCACCCCAAAACAAGGCCTCTGGGAGATGGGGTCACATGGGACTGTTTGAGTCTTGGGAGGGGCCACTCACCCCCTTTGCATTAAAGAAATATAGGCAACAGGGGATGGGTCCCTGTGGCCTCACTCAGGCTCGGGGAGGAGGGACCGCATACCCCTTTCCACATTATATAAATACCCACCCTGAGGCATGGGTCCCTAGTGCCTCATGAATGCTTGGGAAGGGAGGTTTCACACTACCTCCCATTACCCCCTTGAGTCCTGGCCCACTTTAGGGGGCTTTATAATAACAAAGGAAAGACACTGCTGTGTTTTTTTAAAACACCACAGATCCACTGTGTAGAAGAGTAGGGTCTGCAATCCTATGATCACCCAGATTTTTTGCTTTTGTTTCACTGGTTTACGACTTTCTCTGGCTGTGGGCCTGCTAATCAGACCCACAGCCTGGCTGTTCTCTTTCTAAATTACGATATGTACCCTAGGTGCATTTACCAATTGGTACTGGGCCACCTTATCAGACCCCGTAACGCAGGGCATAGGTGTACCCAGGGCCGCCAGGGGCTGAAGCATGTATTATGCCACCCCTGGCTGGCCTCCCAAATTTGACACAACTGGCTGCACGACAGCTGGGGCGAAGACGTGTAACCACCCTTCGCTTTAGGTATAGTAGCTCTATATCTAACCATACAATGGACACCCGAGTTCCTATCAGTCACTCCTATGGCAGGCCTTAACGATCCTGAAGGCAGAGTGCGTGGGCTCGTGTGAGCTAGGTTCAGGCCCGAGCCGAGCCCGGTTGCAGCTTGCGGAATCAAGACCCAATAGCTGTTCCATGATAACGCGTACCATATCGGTAACTCCGGTGTCGCGTTATCCAGGCATGTCGAGTAAGGTGTCATACGAATCGGGGTGCTGCCCTCTCACCAATGCTGGCGACGAGGTTAGCATTCCACCCTTCTAGAGGGACACGACATGTACGTAACTGTGAACCCCGGTTAAAGTTAACTGAAGCCTCAGCTCCACAAAATGGATGCTGCCACCACAGACACGAGTCTGACCTCCTGCTGCTGGGAGTCCTTCCAGCGAGGAGCACTTGGACAAAGGGTTTCCTGTCGAGGGCGGTGTTCGCACCGTCCCAGACAGGGTTTGTGTATTCTGGGTAGGTAGGGCTTTGGCGAGAAGGTGACTGCGGAGTGGCACCCCGGTGCTCACTACGCATCTGCGGGTTAGAACCAGTTCCAGGGGCGACAGCCCTGGCCTGGGGAAAGTCCGGCAGGGGAGAGGGGTGTAACTACCCCCCTTCCTGGTCCCACCCTTAGGGCAGGACCTAGTCATGTACCCACCCCTTTCTTTAGAATAAAGACCGGAGCGGGGACCCTTCCAAATTAGATCATCTTTGAATCAAGAATACTTTCTACGAAAGGACTTCAAGACTCTTCTCAAGATTTCTCCCTTGTGACTAAGGAGTAGTCACCCTGCATCAGCGGGCACCAACTAAGAACTCTGCGGTTTGCTGTAAGTCCTTCCTCAAGGAACCCGACGGCCCAGCTCGACGAGAACCGGCTTCCCTGGCACCTCTGACCTCTACCCACGTCATCAGCTCAGCTGTGATCTGTGGGTGCGACGAGACCTCGAGGGACCGGCCATCATCAGAACCTGCACGCTCTTAAAACCAGCACGACCATCGAGGTAACTCTCTGGTGAGTGCTCTGGGGTCCGAGAAGCCCCGACCCTGAGCCGCTCCAGCACCGAAGTGCAGTCTCCCAGCATCTCCACGATCTGCGTGGGGCCCTTCTGCTCGCTGCTCAGCACGTTGTCTGGTCACTAGCCGCTGGCTGTGCCCTTCTGTGACGACATCCGAGAATCATCACTGCTGGTCTGGTTGCTCCAGACTGGCCCTTGCTTCCATCTTTGCGAGAAGCACCCCGGACCCTCCTGGTCCACTCAAGACGCCATCTTAGGCCCACCACGTGGCCCTGAGATCTGCCAAGGCTTGTTGCCCCATCCTGGGCCCAGCGACGCCGACAGCATCATCCTTCGTGGGACAGCTCGCACCTCCACCGTGGTCGCCGACAACGCCTCCTGGTCCGTGAGACTGCAGAGCCTAACGTCGCCCACTCACCTGGTCGAGGTGACGGCCAACCGGTGCCTTCCTGGTACCCTCTGACTACTGGCTAGTAGTACGAACTTGGTCCCCTCTGCTTTCAGGTTTCATCAATCTCCGATCCAGGCTTGGATCTCTACGAACTATTCAGCACTGGTCGCCGGCCAGCAACTCCTTTTCTTCCGGCTCCTGGCTCGTCAGCGAAGACCCCGACGCCTGCAAGACTTGTGCAGCCGCAGCCCTCGTGGCTAGGTAACTCGGCATTTCGGTGCCTGCATAGCCTCCTTACTCTAGGGTCCTGAGTCCCTCGCTTCCGACTTGCCTTATCGGGTCCGCCCGAGACCTTAATCTTTCCGTGTCCTCAGACACTTGTTTTAATTGTGCACTTGAAGTATTTGCTAAAGAGATTTGTTTTGTGCTTAGTCCCTGTCCTCATAAAGAGTACAGGGCTGTTGTGATTCTTAATAAATATACTGTTTATTTTCATAACACTTGTGTGGTGTCCTTTCACTGGGTGTTCAAGGGGTACACGTGTGGTAAACAGCTGGCTTAACACGCCCTCTCGAGTCTTTAGCCTTAGACTGCTCGTATCCACGCTACTAGGATAGCTGGTCTATAGGTTGACTTACAACCAGACACCATAAGGGTCGTTGGAACGATACATAGCGGTCGCTAGAATAGCGAACGTTGCATATCGGGCCAACTTCTCACATTGGTGAGCAGCGGTTGGGATTTGAGCTTGCTGTTGTTTTACCACACGTATCCTAAGAATATCTTGTTGAAAGATCGCACAAGTACTGTTAGTACATATAACTAAAAGCTTAGAATACTCTGAGTTCTACTGAACCAGCTGTTGTAGCTCCTCAAGGCTTAGCACACCTTGGCTACAACTCTTAGCAAGGGTACAGTAGGTAAACACGTAGTGTAGGTAGGTGCATCACTTACACCACACTAGAAACAGTATGTCGGACAAAGGAGGAAACTCTGGGTCTCCCCTTGTGTCAGTTGACCCTCCACAGGTCATCCCTTCAGGATATACTGTGCTGAGCTTCAAGGAGTTAAGACGACTGTGTCACTCCAGGAAGATTCAGCAGGGGTCTAACCCCACAACGTCCTTTCTGATTGGTCTCTTGGAGACTTATGATGCCAGAAGAGCTGAGAAACTTCGTAGCTCTTCTAATCCAGAAGGAGACATGCCTCCCCTCGAGGGAACCCGAGACGATCCTGACCTCATCCACCTCGCAACTGAGAACGAAGATGTGGAGGAGGATGAGGATGAGGATCTCTCTGGGGATGAGGCAGATAAGGGACAGGTAGAAGTCGTCAGACTAAGCAGGTCCAACTTAAGCAAACATGATAGCGGTACTGGGGGACCCCTGGGGCCACTATCAGGTCAGCTTAACATTGGGAATGGACGAGCCCGATCTCTGTCAAGAGGCTCTGGCAGATCCCTTCAAACCAATGGCTCTCACAACTCGTCTCAGAGAGGGATGACGTCCCCTCAGAGGAGAGTGTACGAAGCTAAGGAAAGGGCAGCCAATCTAAGGATTGAAAGGGAAGAACTTGCCCTGGCCAAAGAAAGGCTTGCCTTTGCTAGAGAGCAACAGTTAAGTGGGGCAGTCCCCACTGGTGGCAGCAATGTACCTAGTAATAGGGAAAAGAGTTTCGATACGAAACACCTTGGTAAGATAGTGCCCCCCTTTAAACAAGGGGACGACATCCACAAATGGATTACTGCTTTGGAGAGGGCCTGCACTGTGCAGGGTATTCCCCAGAGTCAGTGGGCAGCTATCTTGTGGCTCTCCTTTGAAGGAAAAGGAAGAGACAAGCTCCTCACCACAAGGGTGGAGGATGCTAACAATTACCAAATCTTGAAAAATACACTCGTTGAAGGGTTCGGCCTAACCACTGAGCAGTACAGGGTGCTGTTCAGGGATACCCAGAAAACGCAGTCTCAAGATTGGTCTGATTTTGTCGATTGTGCCACTAAGGCTTTTGAGGGCTGGTTGCTGGGCAGTAAGGTTACTGATTATCAAGGATTGTATAATTTGATGATGAGAGAACAAATTTTAAACAATTGTCAGAACCAGTTGTTGCATCAGCATCTTGTCGACTCGGATCTGACCTCTCCCCAAGAATTGGGAAAGAAGGCAGACAGATGGGTTCGTACAAGAGTTAAACAGAACCAGGGCCAGAATCAAGGTGGTCAGAAGAAAGCAGACCAGAAGGGTAAAGATTCTAAGGGGGAACAAAATGACCAGAAGTCTTCGACAGGTCCCCAACAACCCAAAGAGGGTGGGGGTCAGGCTCCCCAAAAGAAGAAAGAAGGCCAATCCAAAAGATGGTGCCAGTACTGTAAAAGTAAATCTCACTGGTTTAGTGAGTGCACCAAGAAAGGAGGAGGGCAGACTCCTGCCACTGCAGCCCCTAAGGCACCTGTGCCCCCTAGTACAGTCAGCAGTGGTAGTGCGCCTCCCATGGGTTTAGTAGGGTTAACCCTGGGTTCTGAGGGGCGTGACAACTTAGTTGGCACACTCACTCAGGCTGTCCTTGTCAGTACAGGGGACGCGGACGTCTCCCCTGACGTAAGCCCCAATACTTTGGGCAAATACCGACAGACGCCTTTCATAAATGGAAAGATGGCTCAGGCCTATAGGGACACTTGTGCCAGCGTCACCATGGTGACGCCTAACTTTGTGGACCCTGGACAGATCATGCCAGGTACAGAATTCCTGGTGACCAATGCAAGCAATGTCACTACCAATCACAGTATGGCAATTGTAGCTTTCTCCTGGGGAGGGGTAACTGGCCAAAAGAAGGTTGTAGTTAGTCCAGACCTCCCAGTGGATTGTTTGTTGGGCAATGATTTGGAGTCGTCACAATGGTCAGAAGTGGAGCACCGGACTCACATGGAAATGTTAGGTTTGCCAGCACATGTGTTCGCTGTGACTAGGTCACAGGTCAGGAAATGCCCCACTGAACAGGTGCTGGATCCTGGAACAACGGACCAGACACCTCCCAAGAAAAAGAGCAGTAGGGTTAAGGCTGCGCCTTCCCCCTTGCCCCAGGTCGAGGATCAAGTCTCAGAGGAGGCTGACCTACAGGAATTGAGGGAAACTGAGCCTAGGGAATTCGAACTTGATCAAGTTGAATTCTTGGGTTCAGGGGGACCCTCAAGGGAAGACCTGGGGAAGGACCAGTTAGACTGCCCTTCTCTTGAACCCCTCAGACAGCAGGCTGCTGCTGAGGCTGCTGGGAACGCCACAGGTACCCACAAGGTATACTGGGAAGATGGACTCCTGTACACTGAGTCAAGAGACCCCAAGCCTGGCATGACCAGGAGGCTGGTTGTACCCTTGTCTCAGCGTGGTTTCCTACTTACCTTGGCCCACGAGATTCCCTTAGCAGGTCACTTAGGCCAGACGAAAACGTGGGACAGGCTTGTCTCACACTTTCACTGGCCTCACATGAACGAAGATACCAAGGAGTTTTGCCGCTCCTGTGTCACTTGCCAAGCCAGTGGTAAGTCAGGTGGCACGACAAAGGCCCCCCTTATACCAATGCCTGTGGTGGGGGTGCCCTTTGAACGGGTGGGGATCGACATCGTCGGTCCCATGGAACCACCTACAGCATCAGGGCACAAGTTTATACTGGTGGTAGTGGATCATGCCACCAGGTATCCTGAAGCTATTCCCCTTAGGACCACTACAGCACCTGTTGTGGCAAGAGCCCTAGTTGGAGTGTTCTCCAGAGTGGGCTTCCCTAAGGAGGTCGTCTCCGACAGAGGTGCAAACTTTATGTCGAGCTACTTAACTGCTATGTGGAAGGAATGTGGTGTTAACTACAAGTTCACTACACCCTATCATCCACAATGCAATGGGCTTGTTGAGAGATTCAACAGGACCCTAAAAGGGATGATTCATGGACTAACGGAAAAGCTTCGGCGTAGATGGGACGTCCTGATCCCCTGCCTCTTGTTCGCCTACAGAGAAGTCCCGCAGAAGGGGGTTGGCTACAGCCCTTTTGAACTTTTGTACGGGCATCCTGTAAGGGGACCCCTGTGTTTGGTGAAGGAAGGATGGGAGAGACCTCTCAAAAAGCCTGCAGCCAACATAGTGGACTATGTGCTTGGCCTCCGCTCGCGGATGGCTGAATACATGGAAAAGGCATCTGAAAACCTTAAGGCCAGCCAAGAACTCCAAAAAGCTTGGCATGACCAAAAGGCTGTCTTGACTGTTTACCAGCCCGGACAGAAGGTGTGGGTGTTGGAGCCAGTGGCCCCAGCAGCACTCAAGGACAAATGGTCCGGGCCCTACACCATCCTGGAGAAAAAGGGAGAGGTCACCTACCTGGTCGACCTGGGAACTCCCCGGAGCCCCCACAGGGTGCTTCATGTCAACAGGCTAAAAGCATATGTCGACAGGAAGGACATGAGTTTGCTCATGGCCCTAGATGAGGGACAGGAAGAGGAGAGTGACCCTCTCCCCGACCTGCTCACTCAGAATCCTGACGATGGCTCGGTAGATGGTGTTGTCTTTTGTGGCAGCCTCTCCGAACATCAACAGAGCGACTGTAAACAGGTTCTTCAGTCGTTCAGACATATGTTTTCTCTAACACCCAGTCAGACCGATTGGTGTACCCATGAGGTTGACACTGGTGACAGCTTGCCCGTCAAGAGTAAAATCTACAGGCAGCCTGATCACGTTAGAGACTGCATCAAGAGTGAAGTGCAGAAAATGTTGGAGCTGGGAGTCATTGAACCCTCGGATAGCCCTTGGGCTAGTCCCGTAGTTCTAGTGCCGAAACCTCACACCCAGGGTGGTAAGAGAGAGATGAGGTTTTGCGTAGACTACAGGGGTCTCAATGCAGTCACTAAGACTGACGCCCACCCAATACCAAGGGCAGACGAGCTTATCGATAGACTGGCTTCGGCCAACTACTTAAGTACGTTTGACCTAACAGCTGGGTATTGGCAAATCAGGTTAGCTGAGGACGCCAAGCCTAAAACCGCATTTTCAACCCCTGGTGGGCATTATCAGTTCGTGGTAATGCCCTTTGGTCTGAAAAATGCACCTGCCACCTTCCAACGGTTGGTGAATCAAGTCCTTACTGGGCTGGATGACTTCTGTGCGGCGTATCTTGACGATATCGCTGTCTTTAGCTCCACCTGGGAGGATCACCTGGTCCACCTGCGGAAGACGTTAGAGCCACTGCAAGCAGCAGGTCTCACTATCAAGGCCACCAAGTGCCAGATAGGGCAGACACAGGTTGTATACCTGGGCCACCTTGTAGATGGAGGTCAGGTTCAGCCACTGGAGAGCAAGATACAGTCAATCAGGGACTGGGCTCCTCCAACCACCCAGACTCAGGTTCGAGCTTTCTTGGGCCTGACTGGTTACTATAGGAAGTTTGTCAGGAACTATGGTTCCATTGTGACACCATTAAACGAACTGACAAGTAAGAAAATGCCAAAAAATGTTCAATGGACAGCGAGCTGTCAAAAAGCATTCGATGACCTAAAGCAGGCCATGTGCACGGCGCCTATCCTCAAGAGTCCGGACTACTCCAAACCATTCATTGTCCAAACAGATGCTTCTGAGTTGGGTGTGGGAGCTGTTCTTTCTCAACTGAATTTTGATGGTCAAGACCAGCCCATTGCTTTTATAAGCAGAAGGCTGACCCCTAGAGAGAAGAATTGGTCAGCTATTGAGAGGGAGGCCTTTGCTGTGGTTTGGGCCCTGAAGAAGCTGAGGCCATACTTGTTTGGCACTCACTTCAAGATTCAGACCGACCATAAGCACCTCTTGTGGCTAAATCAGATGAAGGGTGAAAACCCCAAACTGCTTAGGTGGTCCATTTCCCTACAGGGGATGGACTTTACAGTGGAACATAGACCTGGTACTGATCATGGCAATGCCGATGGGCTCTCCAGATATTTCCACTTAGAACAAGAAGACTCACCTGGTCAAGGTTAGCTTATTGTTCCGACGTTTGGGGGGGGGGGTCATGTAGGAGAGTAGGGTCTGCAATCCTATGATCACCCAGATTTTTTGCTTTTGTTTCACTGGTTTACGACTTTCTCTGGCTGTGGGCCTGCTAATCAGACCCACAGCCTGGCTGTTCTCTTTCTAAATTACGATATGTACCCTAGGTGCATTTACCAATTGGTACTGGGCCACCTTATCAGACCCCGTAACGCAGGGCATAGGTGTACCCAGGGCCGCCAGGGGCTGAAGCATGTATTATGCCACCCCTGGCTGGCCTCCTAAATTTGACACAACTGGCTGCACGACAGCTGGGGCGAAGACGTGTAACCACCCTTCGCTTTAGGTATAGTAGCTCTATATCTAACCATACAATGGACACCCGAGTTCCTATCAGTCACTCCTATGGCAGGCCTTAACGATCCTGAAGGCAGAGTGCGTGGGCTCGTGTGAGCTAGGTTCAGGCCCGAGCCGAGCCCGGTTGCAGCTTGCGGAATCAAGACCCAATAGCTGTTCCATGATAACGCGTACCATATCGGTAACTCCGGTGTCGCGTTATCCAGGCATGTCGAGTAAGGTGTCATACGAATCGGGGTGCTGCCCTCTCACCAATGCTGGCGACGAGGTTAGCATTCCACCCTTCTAGAGGGACACGACATGTACGTAACTGTGAACCCCGGTTAAAGTTAACTGAAGCCTCAGCTCCACAAAATGGATGCTGCCACCACAGACACGAGTCTGACCTCCTGCTGCTGGGAGTCCTTCCAGCGAGGAGCACTTGGACAAAGGGTTTCCTGTCGAGGGCGGTGTTCGCACCGTCCCAGACAGGGTTTGTGTATTCTGGGTAGGTAGGGCTTTGGCGAGAAGGTGACTGCGGAGGGGCACCCCGGTGCTCACTACGCATCTGCCGGTTAGAACCAGTTCCAGGGGCGACAGCCCTGGCCTGGGGAAAGTCCGGCAGGGGAGAGGGGTGTAACTACCCCCCTTCCCGGTCCCACCCTTAGGGCAGGACCTAGTCATGTACCCACCCCTTTCTTTAGAATAAAGACCGGAGCGGGGACCCTTCCAAATTAGATCATCTTTGAATCAAGAATACTTTCTACGAAAGGACTTCAAGACTCTTCTCAAGATTTCTCCCTTGTGACTAAGGAGTAGTCACCCTGCATCAGCGGGCACCAACTAAGAACTCTGCGGTTTGCTGTAAGTCCTTCCTCAAGGAACCCGACGGCCCAGCTCGACGAGAACCGGCTTCCCTGGCACCTCTGACCTCTACCCACGTCATCAGCTCAGCTGTGATCTGTGGGTGCGACGAGACCTCGAGGGACCGGCCATCATCAGAACCTGCACGCTCTTAAAACCAGCACGACCATCGAGGTAACTCTCTGGTGAGTGCTCTGGGGTCCGAGAAGCCCCGACCCTGAGCCGCTCCAGCACCGAAGTGCAGTCTCCCAGCATCTCCACGATCTGCGTGGGGCCCTTCTGCTCGCTGCTCAGCACGTTGTCTGGTCACTAGCCGCTGGCTGTGCCCTTCTGTGACGACATCCGAGAATCATCACTGCTGGTCTGGTTGCTCCAGACTGGCCCTTGCTTCCATCTTTGCGAGAAGCACCCCGGACCCTCCTGGTCCACTCAAGACGCCATCTTAGGCCCACCACGTGGCCCTGAGATCTGCCAAGGCTTGTTGCCCCATCCTGGGCCCAGCGACGCCGACAGCATCATCCTTCGTGGGACAGCTCGCACCTCCACCGTGGTCGCCGACAACGCCTCCTGGTCCGTGAGACTGCAGAGCCTAACGTCGCCCACTCACCTGGTCGAGGTGACGGCCAACCGGTGCCTTCCTGGTACCCTCTGACTACTGGCTAGTAGTACGAACTTGGTCCCCTCTGCTTTCAGGTTTCATCAATCTCCGATCCAGGCTTGGATCTCTACGAACTATTCAGCACTGGTCGCCGGCCAGCAACTCCTTTTCTTCCGGCTCCTGGCTCGTCAGCGAAGACCCCGACGCCTGCAAGACTTGTGCAGCCGCAGCCCTCGTGGCTAGGTAACTCGGCATTTCGGTGCCTGCATAGCCTCCTTACTCTAGGGTCCTGAGTCCCTCGCTTCCGACTTGCCTTATCGGGTCCGCCCGAGACCTTAATCTTTCCGTGTCCTCGGACACTTGTTTTAATTGTGCACTTGAAGTATTTGCTAAAGAGATTTGGTTTGTGCTTAGTCCCTGTCCTCATAAAGAGTACAGGGCTGTTGTGATTCTTAATAAATATACTGTTTATTTTCATAACACTTGTGTGGTGTCCTTTCACTGGGTGTTCAAGGGGTACACGTGTGGTAAACAGCTGGCTTAACACGCCCTCTCGAGTCTTTAGCCTTAGACTGCTCGTATCCACGCTACTAGGATAGCTGGTCTATAGGTTGACTTACAACCAGACACCATAAGGGTCGTTGGAACGATACATAGCGGTCGCTAGAATAGCGAACGTTGCATATCGGGCCAACTTCTCACATTGGTGAGCAGCGGTTGGGATTTGAGCTTGCTGTTGTTTTACCACACGTATCCTAAGAATATCTTGTTGAAAGATCGCACAAGTACTGTTAGTACATATAACTAAAAGCTTAGAATACTCTGAGTTCTACTGAACCAGCTGTTGTAGCTCCTCAAGGCTTAGCACACCTTGGCTACAACTCTTAGCAAGGGTACAGTAGGTAAACACGTAGTGTAGGTAGGTGCATCACTTACACCACACTAGAAACAGTATGTCGGACAAAGGAGGAAACTCTGGGTCTCCCCTTGTGTCAGTTGACCCTCCACAGGTCATCCCTTCAGGATATACTGTGCTGAGCTTCAAGGAGTTAAGACGACTGTGTCACTCCAGGAAGATTCAGCAGGGGTCTAACCCCACAACGTCCTTTCTGATTGGTCTCTTGGAGACTTATGATGCCAGAAGAGCTGAGAAACTTCGTAGCTCTTCTAATCCAGAAGGAGACATGCCTCCCCTCGAGGGAACCCGAGACGATCCTGACCTCATCCACCTCGCAACTGAGAACGAAGATGTGGAGGAGGATGAGGATGAGGATCTCTCTGGGGATGAGGCAGATAAGGGACAGGTAGAAGTCGTCAGACTAAGCAGGTCCAACTTAAGCAAACATGATAGCGGTACTGGGGGACCCCTGGGGCCACTATCAGGTCAGCTTAACATTGGGAATGGACGAGCCCGATCTCTGTCAAGAGGCTCTGGCAGATCCCTTCAAACCAATGGCTCTCACAACTCGTCTCAGAGAGGGATGACGTCCCCTCAGAGGAGAGTGTACGAAGCTAAGGAAAGGGCAGCCAATCTAAGGATTGAAAGGGAAGAACTTGCCCTGGCCAAAGAAAGGCTTGCCTTTGCTAGAGAGCAACAGTTAAGTGGGGCAGTCCCCACTGGTGGCAGCAATGTACCTAGTAATAGGGAAAAGAGTTTCGATACGAAACACCTTGGTAAGATAGTGCCCCCCTTTAAACAAGGGGACGACATCCACAAATGGATTACTGCTTTGGAGAGGGCCTGCACTGTGCAGGGTATTCCCCAGAGTCAGTGGGCAGCTATCTTGTGGCTCTCCTTTGAAGGAAAAGGAAGAGACAAGCTCCTCACCACAAGGGTGGAGGATGCTAACAATTACCAAATCTTGAAAAATACACTCGTTGAAGGGTTCGGCCTAACCACTGAGCAGTACAGGGTGCTGTTCAGGGATACCCAGAAAACGCAGTCTCAAGATTGGTCTGATTTTGTCGATTGTGCCACTAAGGCTTTTGAGGGCTGGTTGCTGGGCAGTAAGGTTACTGATTATCAAGGATTGTATAATTTGATGATGAGAGAACAAATTTTAAACAATTGTCAGAACCAGTTGTTGCATCAGCATCTTGTCGACTCGGATCTGACCTCTCCCCAAGAATTGGGAAAGAAGGCAGACAGATGGGTTCGTACAAGAGTTAAACAGAACCAGGGCCAGAATCAAGGTGGTCAGAAGAAAGCAGACCAGAAGGGTAAAGATTCTAAGGGGGAACAAAATGACCAGAAGTCTTCGACAGGTCCCCAACAACCCAAAGAGGGTGGGGGTCAGGCTCCCCAAAAGAAGAAAGAAGGCCAATCCAAAAGATGGTGCCAGTACTGTAAAAGTAAATCTCACTGGTTTAGTGAGTGCACCAAGAAAGGAGGAGGGCAGACTCCTGCCACTGCAGCCCCTAAGGCACCTGTGCCCCCTAGTACAGTCAGCAGTGGTAGTGCGCCTCCCATGGGTTTAGTAGGGTTAACCCTGGGTTCTGAGGGGCGTGACAACTTAGTTGGCACACTCACTCAGGCTGTCCTTGTCAGTACAGGGGACGCGGACGTCTCCCCTGACGTAAGCCCCAATACTTTGGGCAAATACCGACAGACGCCTTTCATAAATGGAAAGATGGCTCAGGCCTATAGGGACACTTGTGCCAGCGTCACCATGGTGACGCCTAACTTTGTGGACCCTGGACAGATCATGCCAGGTACAGAATTCCTGGTGACCAATGCAAGCAATGTCACTACCAATCACAGTATGGCAATTGTAGCTTTCTCCTGGGGAGGGGTAACTGGCCAAAAGAAGGTTGTAGTTAGTCCAGACCTCCCAGTGGATTGTTTGTTGGGCAATGATTTGGAGTCGTCACAATGGTCAGAAGTGGAGCACCGGACTCACATGGAAATGTTAGGTTTGCCAGCACATGTGTTCGCTGTGACTAGGTCACAGGTCAGGAAATGCCCCACTGAACAGGTGCTGGATCCTGGAACAACGGACCAGACACCTCCCAAGAAAAAGAGCAGTAGGGTTAAGGCTGCGCCTTCCCCCTTGCCCCAGGTCGAGGATCAAGTCTCAGAGGAGGCTGACCTACAGGAATTGAGGGAAACTGAGCCTAGGGAATTCGAACTTGATCAAGTTGAATTCTTGGGTTCAGGGGGACCCTCAAGGGAAGACCTGGGGAAGGACCAGTTAGACTGCCCTTCTCTTGAACCCCTCAGACAGCAGGCTGCTGCTGAGGCTGCTGGGAACGCCACAGGTACCCACAAGGTATACTGGGAAGATGGACTCCTGTACACTGAGTCAAGAGACCCCAAGCCTGGCATGACCAGGAGGCTGGTTGTACCCTTGTCTCAGCGTGGTTTCCTACTTACCTTGGCCCACGAGATTCCCTTAGCAGGTCACTTAGGCCAGACGAAAACGTGGGACAGGCTTGTCTCACACTTTCACTGGCCTCACATGAACGAAGATACCAAGGAGTTTTGCCGCTCCTGTGTCACTTGCCAAGCCAGTGGTAAGTCAGGTGGCACGACAAAGGCCCCCCTTATACCAATGCCTGTGGTGGGGGTGCCCTTTGAACGGGTGGGGATCGACATCGTCGGTCCCATGGAACCACCTACAGCATCAGGGCACAAGTTTATACTGGTGGTAGTGGATCATGCCACCAGGTATCCTGAAGCTATTCCCCTTAGGACCACTACAGCACCTGTTGTGGCAAGAGCCCTAGTTGGAGTGTTCTCCAGAGTGGGCTTCCCTAAGGAGGTCGTCTCCGACAGAGGTGCAAACTTTATGTCGAGCTACTTAACTGCTATGTGGAAGGAATGTGGTGTTAACTACAAGTTCACTACACCCTATCATCCACAATGCAATGGGCTTGTTGAGAGATTCAACAGGACCCTAAAAGGGATGATTCATGGACTACCGGAAAAGCTTCGGCGTAGATGGGACGTCCTGATCCCCTGCCTCTTGTTCGCCTACAGAGAAGTCCCGCAGAAGGGGGATGGCTACAGCCCTTTTGAACTTTTGTACGGGCATCCTGTAAGGGGACCCCTGTGTTTGGTGAAGGAAGGATGGGAGAGACCTCTCAAAAAGCCTGCAGCCAACATAGTGGACTATGTGCTTGGCCTCCGCTCGCGGATGGCTGAATACATGGAAAAGGCATCTGAAAACCTTAAGGCCAGCCAAGAACTCCAAAAAGCTTGGCATGACCAAAAGGCTGTCTTGACTGTTTACCAGCCCGGACAGAAGGTGTGGGTGTTGGAGCCAGTGGCCCCAGCAACACTCAAGGACAAATGGTCCGGGCCCTACACCATCCTGGAGAAAAAGGGAGAGGTCACCTACCTGGTCGACCTGGGAACTCCCCGGAGCCCCCACAGGGTGCTTCATGTCAACAGGCTAAAAGCATATGTCGACAGGAAGGACATGAGTTTGCTCATGGCCCTAGATGAGGGACAGGAAGAGGAGAGTGACCCTCTCCCCGACCTGCTCACTCAGAATCCTGACGATGGCTCGGTAGATGGTGTTGTCTTTTGTGGCAGCCTCTCCGAACATCAACAGAGCGACTGTAAACAGGTTCTTCAGTCGTTCAGACATATGTTTTCTCTAACACCCAGTCAGACCGATTGGTGTACCCATGAGGTTGACACTGGTGACAGCTTGCCCGTCAAGAGTAAAATCTACAGGCAGCCTGATCACGTTAGAGACTGCATCAAGAGTGAAGTGCAGAAAATGTTGGAGCTGGGAGTCATTGAACCCTCGGATAGCCCTTGGGCTAGTCCCGTAGTTCTAGTGCCGAAACCTCACACCCAGGGTGGTAAGAGAGAGATGAGGTTTTGCGTAGACTACAGGGGTCTCAATGCAGTCACTAAGACTGACGCCCACCCAATACCAAGGGCAGACGAGCTTATCGATAGACTGGCTTCGGCCAACTACTTAAGTACGTTTGACCTAACAGCTGGGTATTGGCAAATCAGGTTAGCTGAGGACGCCAAGCCTAAAACCGCATTTTCAACCCCTGGTGGGCATTATCAGTTCGTGGTAATGCCCTTTGGTCTGAAAAATGCACCTGCCACCTTCCAACGGTTGGTGAATCAAGTCCTTACTGGGCTGGATGACTTCTGTGCGGCGTATCTTGACGATATCGCTGTCTTTAGCTCCACCTGGGAGGATCACCTGGTCCACCTGCGGAAGACGTTAGAGCCACTGCAAGCAGCAGGTCTCACTATCAAGGCCACCAAGTGCCAGATAGGGCAGACACAGGTTGTATACCTGGGCCACCTTGTAGGTGGAGGTCAGGTTCAGCCACTGGAGAGCAAGATACAGTCAATCAGGGACTGGGCTCCTCCAACCACCCAGACTCAGGTTCGAGCTTTCTTGGGCCTGACTGGTTACTATAGGAAGTTTGTCAGGAACTATGGTTCCATTGTGACACCATTAAACGAACTGACAAGTAAGAAAAGGCCAAAAAATGTTCAGTGGACAGCGAGCTGTCAAAAAGCATTCGATGACCTAAAGCAGGCCATGTGCACGGCGCCTATCCTCAAGAGTCCGGACTACTCCAAACCATTCATTGTCCAAACAGATGCTTCTGAGTTGGGTGTGGGAGCTGTTCTTTCTCAACTGAATTTTGATGGTCAAGACCAGCCCATTGCTTTTATAAGCAGAAGGCTGACCCCTAGAGAGAAGAATTGGTCAGCTATTGAGAGGGAGGCCTTTGCTGTGGTTTGGGCCCTGAAGAAGCTGAGGCCATACTTGTTTGGCACTCACTTCAAGATTCAGACCGACCATAAGCCCCTCTTGTGGCTAAATCAGATGAAGGGTGAAAACCCCAAACTGCTTAGGTGGTCCATTTCCCTACAGGGGATGGACTTTACAGTGGAACATAGACCTGGTACTGATCATGGCAATGCCGATGGGCTCTCCAGATATTTCCACTTAGAACAAGAAGACTCACCTGGTCAAGGTTAGCTTATTGTTCCGACGTTTGGGGGGGGGGTCATGTAGGAGAGTAGGGTCTGCAATCCTATGATCACCCAGATTTTTTGCTTTTGTTTCACTGGTTTACGACTTTCTCTGGCTGTGGGCCTGCTAATCAGACCCACAGCCTGGCTGTTCTCTTTCTAAATTACGATATGTACCCTAGGTGCATTTACCAATTGGTACTGGGCCACCTTATCAGACCCCGTAACGCAGGGCATAGGCGTACCCAGGGCCGCCAGGGGCTGAAGCATGTATTATGCCACCCCTGGCTGGCCTCCTAAATTTGACACAACTGGCTGCACGACAGCTGGGGCGAAGACGTGTAACCACCCTTCGCTTTAGGTATAGTAGCTCTATATCTAACCATACAATGGACACCCGAGTTCCTATCAGTCACTCCTATGGCAGGCCTTAACGATCCTGAAGGCAGAGTGCGTGGGCTCGTGTGAGCTAGGTTCAGGCCCGAGCCGAGCCCGGTTGCAGCTTGCGGAATCAAGACCCAATAGCTGTTCCATGATAACGCGTACCATATCGGTAACTCCGGTGTCGCGTTATCCAGGCATGTCGAGTAAGGTGTCATACGAATCGGGGTGCTGCCCTCTCACCAATGCTGGCGACGAGGTTAGCATTCCACCCTTCTAGAGGGACACGACATGTACGTAACTGTGAACCCCGGTTAAAGTTAACTGAAGCCTCAGCTCCACAAAATGGATGCTGCCACCACAGACACGAGTCTGACCTCCTGCTGCTGGGAGTCCTTCCAGCGAGGAGCACTTGGACAAAGGGTTTCCTGTCGAGGGCGGTGTTCGCACCGTCCCAGACAGGGTTTGTGTATTCTGGGTAGGTAGGGCTTTGGCGAGAAGGTGACTGCGGAGTGGCACCCCGGTGCTCACTACGCATCTGCCGGTTAGAACCAGTTCCAGGGGCGACAGCCCTGGCCTGGGGAAAGTCCGGCAGGGGAGAGGGGTGTAACTACCCCCCTTCCCGGTCCCACCCTTAGGGCAGGACCTAGTCATGTACCCACCCCTTTCTTTAGAATAAAGACCGGAGCGGGGACCCTTCCAAATTAGATCATCTTTGAATCAAGAATACTTTCTACGAAAGGACTTCAAGACTCTTCTCAAGATTTCTCCCTTGTGACTAAGGAGTAGTCACCCTGCATCAGCGGGCACCAACTAAGAACTCTGCGGTTTGCTGTAAGTCCTTCCTCAAGGAACCCGACGGCCCAGCTCGACGAGAACCGGCTTCCCTGGCACCTCTGACCTCTACCCACGTCATCAGCTCAGCTGTGATCTGTGGGTGCGACGAGACCTCGAGGGACCGGCCATCATCAGAACCTGCACGCTCTTAAAACCAGCACGACCATCGAGGTAACTCTCTGGTGAGTGCTCTGGGGTCCGAGAAGCCCCGACCCTGAGCCGCTCCAGCACCGAAGTGCAGTCTCCCAGCATCTCCACGATCTGCGTGGGGCCCTTCTGCTCGCTGCTCAGCACGTTGTCTGGTCACTAGCCGCTGGCTGTGCCCTTCTGTGACGACATCCGAGAATCATCACTGCTGGTCTGGTTGCTCCAGACTGGCCCTTGCTTCCATCTTTGCGAGAAGCACCCCGGACCCTCCTGGTCCACTCAAGACGCCATCTTAGGCCCACCACGTGGCCCTGAGATCTGCCAAGGCTTGTTGCCCCATCCTGGGCCCAGCGACGCCGACAGCATCATCCTTCGTGGGACAGCTCGCACCTCCACCGTGGTCGCCGACAACGCCTCCTGGTCCGTGAGACTGCAGAGCCTAACGTCGCCCACTCACCTGGTCGAGGTGACGGCCAACCGGTGCCTTCCTGGTACCCTCTGACTACTGGCTAGTAGTACGAACTTGGTCCCCTCTGCTTTCAGGTTTCATCAATCTCCGATCCAGGCTTGGATCTCTACGAACTATTCAGCACTGGTCGCCGGCCAGCAACTCCTTTTCTTCCGGCTCCTGGCTCGTCAGCGAAGACCCCGACGCCTGTAAGACTTGTGCAGCCGCAGCCCTCGTGGCTAGGTAACTCGGCATTTCGGTGCCTGCATAGCCTCCTTACTCTAGGGTCCTGAGTCCCTCGCTTCCGACTTGCCTTATCGGGTCCGCCCGAGACCTTAATCTTTCCGTGTCCTCGGACACTTGTTTTAATTGTGCACTTGAAGTATTTGCTAAAGAGATTTGGTTTGTGCTTAGTACCCTGTCCTCATAAAGAGTACAGGGCTGTTGTGATTCTTAATAAATATACTGTTTATTTTCATAACACTTGTGTGGTGTCCTTTCACTGGGTGTTCAAGGGGTACACGTGTGGTAAACAGCTGGCTTAACACGCCCTCTCGAGTCTTTAGCCTTAGACTGCTCGTATCCACGCTACTAGGATAGCTGGTCTATAGGTTGACTTACAACCAGACACCATAAGGGTCGTTGGAACGATACATAGCGGTCGCTAGAATAGCGAACGTTGCATATCGGGCCAACTTCTCACACACTGAACCTGAGCAGATCTGAGGTGATGATTAAAAAAATGATGGTTTTGGCGCCCAAGGGGGGTGGGGTCTGGGATCCCTTTGAGACTCCTCCCACCAGATGAAGAGGGGGGCAGGGTATCCCCACACTGCTCCTTATGTGTTTTTAAAAAACTTTTTTTCTGGGACAGGGGACTGAGTCCTCGAGTCCTAAAATGGCTGCTGTTACATCTTTGTTGATGTAGTGGCAGCCAATCAGATCTTATCTCAAGAAATATCTATATTTTATGTGGCTTAATTTCGCAAAAACTACAGAATGGATTTACATTAAATCACAAAAAAACACCCTTTCTGGACCAAAATCTAGTTTTCTGCCACATTGGGTGTGATTCATGTGCAAAATGTCATGAGGAAGTTTATTTTAGGACCTCCCACTTTCTCGGCCCGACTTGACAAATCACCCCAAAGCTTTTCAGGAAGCAGCTGAGGTGGATAACCATGTTTGATTTGGAAAGTTTCTTCAAGATTGTCAAATATATTAGCTAACCCAAAAACAATGCTTTTCCAATTGATACATGGTCCTAACTATAACTACATAGTGGCAAATGCCCCGGGGGGATATCTATATCTATATATAGTTAATTATGCACTCCTAGTTCAGTAGTAAAGCACTTACTTTGGGTGCCATTTAAATGTGCCAGATCTAGTCTTTCATTTCTGTCACCATAGCTTCACAGGCTCACTAATGACCAAGATAGCAAATTGTTGCCATCACACCATATCTGCTTCTGTGAGACATAGAAAACAGATTACTGCTTGCAAAATGGCAGTGTGATCTCCCTCAAGTCGCTAAACTCAATTTACTTTCTAAGATCCTCAAAAATGCCCAGAGACCACCTAGAAGACCTATAGCAATCTTCAGGGGTAATTTAGTTGAAAATACTTCCAAATATATTGAATAATTCCTTAGATCACTTGTGGAATCCTTGCAAGCATACATTAAAGATAGTCAATATTTCCTCACTAAGAGTGAAGTGTTTTCTGGGAACCCTGTTTTCCACTGATAACACAAGATGGTATGTCTTTGTATGCAAATATCAATCAAAAAGATGGGATAAAAACATGAAAAGACTGTTATGGGCTAGACCAATGTATACTTTTTACGTTTAAGGACAAGGTATATAGGATAATTTTCAGAACTGCTATGGGTAGGTGTTGTCCTTCAAGATACATGAATCTGCAGATAGCCTGGAAGGATGAGCAGGATTTTGGTTCCGCTGCACTATCTTAATATACAGAACATGTTGTGATGTAGTTTAGATATATTTAGATGATCTAGTGATCATCTGGAATAGTTCGACCAGAGAAGACAAGAAGTTTGTGAAAAAGCTAAACAATAATGAACCCCACTTGACATGTATTTAGTTTAATTGCTCTAAGGTTGTTTTTCTTGATAAACACACAAAAGGCAGCAGTGTTCTTCATGCGCTCAGTAGTCATCCTGTATGGGGAACTATTAAGAGCTTGAAGTAACTGCAGTAGTGACCAGTTTTGAAAAGCTGAGAACAAAAGATTCAAGGAAAGATGGTACCCCAGTGTGTGCTTGACTGAGCAGTACAATGAGTAAACACCAAAAAGAGGGAGGAGGTACTTCAGGTTAACAATGAGGAAAGTGAAGAAGTGAGAGTAATCACCACATACAGCTGCCAGACAGATAGAGTGGTAGGCATCACGAAAAAACCTTGGGGTATACTCAAGAGCGCCAACACTTGATGTAATTCAATTGGTGAGAGATCTAAGATTACTTATAGATGCAGTCAGTAATTTGCAGACATACTGGTTAACAATGAGTTGATAGAAAGCCGGAGTATCACTATACCACACATAAAAGGATTTTTCAGTATGTGGTAGAGGAACGGCATGTAAGAATAGTAAAGCATGACTTAATATGAGGTACCCCTTGGCAATAATAAGAAATCCATATGAGAGTCCATCAAATGTTGATCTGATTATGTTACTTACATATTGATGTTCCAGTGTGGGAAAAGATACATAGGCAGCACAATCTACCCTGGGTACTGGAACACACGCGGGCCATTACACATATTGATGGGCCCTAACCTGTAGTGAGGCGCTTCTATAAATTACACTATGGAAAGAAAAACCTCTTGCAGTGTTTTGTCATTTGAAAAATCCACTCCAAATGGGTAGGCATTAGAAATTTTCAGTTGAGAGGATTAGATTCTAGGTACATTCTAGACCTTGAATCTAAAGTATACCCAACTCCCAGTGGGTGCCAGTCCCCTGTGGTCATCCAACCCCAAACGGGAACCCAAACCCACTGCACCCCTAAGGGCATCACCCCAACCCCCCTTCTGCCATGCGCCGCATGGAGCTTGCCAAGCCATGCGCTCAATCCCCAGAGGGTGCCCAACCCTCCTCTGCCCACAGCCTTTGGCCTTGCACAGTCAGATCTGGCCTTGTGCCAGGCCCAGTGCTGACCCCCGCCCCATGGGCCAAATTCCCAGGAAAAGGAACTGAGTATACCCAAGCAGCCAGGCATAGTGCCTAATCCTGTGGGTGCCCAATCCCTCACTGTGTGCAGCCTTGAGCAGGGCACAGCTGCAGATTGGGATCAGGGCATTGCCTCTGGCTAGGCTTTGTGCTGACCCCATGGGTGTCAAGCCCCTGCAAACGCCTAACCCAAAAGTATACTTATTAATTATTTTATTTTTTCACTGTACCACTCTAGTTTTATGGTACCGTCTTCCAAACATCTCCTCCTTGGTACCACAGGACTGAGCAAGCTTCACCCAGTGAAACTTGCAAGGTCCCGCTGTAGATCTCCTGTAGTGGCAGGTGCAACGTTGTTCTCCGTTTTGCAGTCCAAAAACATCAACGCAGAAAAAGTTGTCTCAGTCAGTCAGTGGCCCTAATTTTTTTAATTTATAGCACCTTGTGACTCCCATTGGACCAACTATTCAGTTATCACTATATATTTAACCACGTCATGACCAAACCAAGCACCTCTTCAAACACAAATTTCTCTAAAACAAATGAACGGGTTTACACCAATTAATAAGATGCCAAATCGGATGTAATTCTGTGCAGCCATTTTTTCCATATCAATTCCCAAACATTTCTATGGGAATTACCATGAGATCGGGGCAGCCATCCAGAAAAAAGATATTGGCAAAAAGATATAGGGGCATATTATAAAGGAACGGCGTTAAAATCATCGCCGGTTTAGTGGTAGGAAACTGCTGCTAAAACGGATATAATGGGCTTGATATTATGTCGTAGAGAATTCCAATAGAAGCCCATGTTAATTAACACCAGAACATAGGCTTCTATTGGAATTCTTAAGGACATATTATCAAGCCCATTATCGCCCATTTAGCTGCAGTTTCCTGCCGCTAAACCGGTGATAATTTTAACGCTGTTCCTTGATAATATGCCCCTTTGTTCTTTTTCTTCACTTTTTTACCACTACAGTTCATAGAAGCGATTTTTTTCAGATAGGCTCTACTACAGAAATGTATACCCTCACGTCTTGTTTAGTCAGCTTTAGATGGGCCTGGGCAGCACAGCATGCTGTATTGGAGAATGGAATAGAAGCCCCACCCACTCTCCGCCCATATTTGTCATTGGCTTGTGCCATTGCCCTTCTAAAATGTTGGCTTCTGATTCATTAATATGCGTATTAGTCCCTCCTTACTACCGCCTTTTCTTCATTTCCAACCTCCCATGAGGACTGGCCCTTTTACTTCTGTTGTTACACAGTATTTATCTTTTTAGTCTGTATGCCCGATTTTCTTTAATGAGTTTCTCCTACTGCAGGCACAACATGCTTTCCTGCAACAGATTCAGCGCACCATGTGCGCTTTCACTTTCCAAGCAGCCCTGGACAATGTATTCTGCTTCTTTGAATAGGTCTGGCTTTACAAGATTTTGAGCTATTGGCATTGTAAATGACAATGCCTTTTATTTATGTGTTAACTAGCAAAACAGCTAAATAAAAGGCATTGTTATTTACAATGCCAATAGTTTAAACTTTCGCTTTGCGAGATCTATTGCATTGCAAATTCTTGCTTATACTGCCAGAGGATTTTCTACACCAAACTCACTTGTGCCCTACATATTCCGCAAAGATTTATGGGGCATATTACCAAGCATAAGCGATAATTATCGCTATGCTTAGTTAGCGGCAATAATTTTATCGCCGTGCTTCGCCGATTTTTATCGCTTAGGAGCCTTGCTATTATGAAGGTTTATCTCCTAAGCGATAAAAATCGGCCGAAATGCATGAATATCGCTGAAAAGTCAGCGAGTCAGCGATATTCATGCATTACCGAGCTAATGCTCTTAGCCATGTTATCCACCTACCATTGGATAACATGGCTAAGAACTGCTCAGGGCAGGCGTTAGCTTTTGGAGATATTTGCGCTTAGCGCGAATAGTTCCAAAAGTTGGTAACCGGAGATAGCGATGTTAGCGACTGTTTTCAGTCGCTAACATCTTGGCACGCCCACTTTGCATGTCATTAGCGATAATTATCGCTGACATTCAAAATTGGCCCCTAAATGCCTGCTATCACCTACAAGCTGTCGCTAACTGGTGTTAGCGACAGCTTGGTAATAGGGCGATGAAATTATCGCCTCATTAGTGGGAAAAAGTCCCGCTAATGTAGCGATAATGGCCCTTGGTAATATGCCCCTATGTTCTGCTAGCAGCCATATGTCTTGTAAAACACTTTCGCAGCTATATGAAAATAGGGAAACGAGAAGAATGAAGGGTCACCAGAGCAAATGAGGGCTGCTATAGTGGTGTATTCTGTTTTCACAGATCGAATAATATAAACGAAATTTGCATCATGAAGCCAACAAAGTAAACAATGTTAGCTTCAAGCTACAATCTACACTTATTTTGACATTAGACCGCTTTTTTCCTTTCAAACTACTTTAAGAACTAGTGCCTTTCGAACGTGCTTCATTCAAATGTCCAGCAGGTGGCAGTAAAATACTGTAGGACACATTTGTAGCCGGCTGAACAAGCTATTTGGCGATGCTGCCTAAATTTAAACACATCTAAGTCTTACGCTCCTACTGATTAAAAAAAACAAGAAATACAATTAAATCGTGTATTTTGCACATAAAGCCTGGAAGAGGGGGTGCTGCACATTCTAAAAAATGGCCTTGTTAGAGTTCAGAAGGTGAATGAGAAATAAAGCTAATTTTAGATTTTGTGTTTATCTTCTCACATTTGCTGTGGCTCAAAGTCTAACAAATTGCTGTTTACTTGGAAACCGGTGGTTATTTTTGGGTCTCTGACTGTAAAGTGAGAGGATTTTTGTAAAAGTCGCCTAGGTGACAGTCTGGCTGGAGTGCAAGAAGTGACAACAACATTTAAATACCTGAAAATTAGGAATAAATTCAAGTTCAAGTTAATTTATTTATGATCTTGGAACTCCGAAAAGGTTCACGTAAATCACAAATCACCAAAATATAGATAGGAGACAATTTTATTTTTGGTTGCAATTAAATAGGCTCAATAAGATTCCTCTCCCTCTCCAATAAGAGATCAGAGAATCTTAAATGATATCCCAGATTCAGAGAGTTTTCAATTAACAAAACAGTAGCATATAATACAGTGCAAAATATGTGACACTTGTGCCATCAGTTCAAGGGTTTGAAATATAAATATGGAGAACATTATTTATGTACAATAAAATACCATCAAACAATAAATGGAGGAGAAAATCACCGACATAAAACAAATATCATCTACACCTGCATAACTGATGCACCTTAATATAATTTTAAGAAACACTTGAAACAAGAAATAATTCTATGACAGAACATTTCATTAGGAGGGCAATAAAGAGATTCCAGTACTGATGAGGCTGAAGGGATGGTTAGCTGTAAACATATTGGTTTCAGCCATTTCCATCGACATAATAACAAAGCTTGACAGATTAATAATACATCTTGAGGTCCATTTTTGCTCAGGTTACAGATAGGAGATGAACAGTACCATTTCACCACAACGAGATTTAAATGGAGCCTGCTCTGCCTCAACAGTAACTAAAAGCACCGCACTCCATGCAGCAAGTTCCATGAGATATAAGACTGTACGTTATTTATCAGGAAGGAGTGAATGGCTGGATGGTTAACCTTCTTTAAAGTGCAAGCGTCCCTATCCCTAGAGAAACTTAGGGGTATATTATCAATGCTGGCGTAATATGCTATTTTCCCAGCTTTAGCGGCCGTTTTCGGCCGCTAAGCGGCGATAATACTATCGCCCAATTAGCAAGCTGTCGCTAACTGATGTTAGCGACAACTTTGAGACGATAGCGAGCGGTTTGGGGCCCGTATTGCATGTTAGCGATAATTATTGCTAATGACACGCAAAGTGGGCGTTCCTAACCCGTTAGCGACTGAAAGCAGTCGCTAACGTTGCTAACGAATATTAGCAAGACAGGCTTAGCGATGGCAATATTCGCGCTAAGCGCAAATATCGCCAAAAACTAACACCTGCCCAGACCAGTTCTTAGCCATGTTACACAATGGGAGGTGGATAACATGGCTAAGAACATTTAGAGCTAGATGTAGGTAATCACAAATTACCGATTCTTAAATACCGAATTTTACCAATTTGGTATTTAAGAATCGGTAATTGTGATGTAGGAAATAATTCGGTAAAAAATACTGAATCAGTAAGATTCGGTATTTACCGAATCGGTATTTACCGACTTGGTATTTGCCATTGATTCCTTTGATCAATGGCAAAATGGCAAAAATGATTAGGTATAAACATAGTTCAATTTATATTAGCAAATAGGGGAGAACAAATTGAGCATTATTTTTGTAATTCTGAAGTGTGATGAACTCAAAGATTCAAAACAAATCAAGACACTTCACTTGTTGTTGTGCAAGTGATTATATTTGCTGAAACCTAATTTCCACACCTTATCGTTTGTGTGCTATACAGTGTTATTTTGGAAGAGTGCATGACTATGCAAATTTAAGGCTCTATTACGATGTTGGGGGGAATTTCCTACACCTGACATCGTCTCAGTCATGGGATTGACGGACACCCAGTGGGCGGTCCTGACCGACTAATTAGGATGTGACTGAACACTGTTCAGTCGCATTCCTATACTTTACAATGGGAGCATGTATTCCTGCAGGAACCTCAAGGCGCCTGCCATGGGGTGCAGCGATCAACATATAGTGCCCCCGCTCGGCCTCCAACGAGAGGTCATGCACCCAAGGTGGCCCTGCTGGTGGCACCCCAAAGTCGAGTTCCGACAGCCTTTCTATGGGGAAAAGGCCGGTATGGAAAGGCGGCCGAAACCCGACATCATAATCCCAGGGGCGTGGGATTACTGGCCGCATTCCGACTGGTGGACGGGCTCTCTGAGTCCATCGGAAGCCAGTTGGAATGACCGTTTAGATTTTTTTCTGACCGCCTCCATCGTAATGAGGCGGTCAGAAAGGAATCCGACCAGCATATTACGATAAGATCGGAAAGGCTCAGACCGCATCGTAATCAGGCCCTTAGCCGCTTCGTTGCAGCGGACATTCCGCCGCGATGCAAAAAAAAATGTCAAGCGGGCAGTTTGGCCGGCTGCCGGCCATCCTCCGCACAGACCTCCGTGACATCGGATGGTAAGGAAAAGGTTAGTGTTCAATTAAATGGAAAATGCGCTGTCTGTAAATGACAGTGCGCAACCTCAACAGTGCTTCAAAATACACCTCTGGCTCCAAACCACATCTATGCAACTCTCCTGCTGAATCAGTGTGGTACATTTGCTTCCCTTGTTTTTGGTGTGATGCTTTGATTTTTTACTGTCTTTATGATTTTAGTGATGTAACAATAATGGCAGCACCCCCACTCCCAAAATTGTTCCAACACCACTTATTTTGCAGTATATAACAAACGAAATTAATAAAAAATAACCAACACATCTGAATACTTTGCCCATCTATTTTTTGTTTCAATTATTAGTATGTATATTTATCTCTATGTGTGAGTTTGTTGCCAGAGTTTAGTTTAGTGCAAAAGGAAGCAGTGTGTCACTTCAGAACACATTAATATGCTTTAATTAGCACTTTTGGCTAACAAGTCCAGGTGGGTCCTGCTCAGCAGGTAGATGATGTTTTGAGTATGTAGGAGGCGAACCAAAGTAATCTCCTGAACCCCAATATCATAAGAACCCCAAATGCTACCTTAGGCAATTCAGCTCCCTGAATCTTCCCTTTGATCTAGTGGTAAGAGACTGCCCTCTACATCAATGACACCGTTTTGGCAGAGTAAAGTCAAATTAGAAACCAGGCCTGCTCAAGAACTGAGTTCTAGAACAGAATCTAGGGCCAGATGTATCAAGATACCGTTTTGCGAATCCTAAATAGCGATTTTTTGCGAATCGCTATTTAGAATTAGCAAAACGGTATGTATGTACAAAATCGCAAATTTTTTGCGATTCCTTATTATTCTTTATTTGCGATTTCGCATTTTGCGAATTCGCAAATAAAGAATCATTTTCAATGCATTTCTATGGGCCAAGAGGCCCATAGGAATGATAGTGCAATAATTCTCAAATTGCGAATTCGCAATTTGCTAATCGCAATTTGAGAATTATTTCAAGGGTGCAGGGGTGTCTCAAAGACACCCTGCTGCACCCCTCAAATCTACATGTGTGTGCATGTGGCACACATACATGCCCTATGGGCATGTATGAGTGTCACATGCCACCCTTACAAATGCCAATTAGGGCATTTTTAAAAGAAATCGCAAATTACCACCAACTACAAGTTGATGGTAAATTGCGATTTTTTAACACAAATTCGCAAACCAAAAATGTGTCATACATATCATTTAAGGAATCACAAAATTTGCGATTCCTTAAATGCTATGGCAAAATAAGGAATCGCAAATAATTGCGATTCCTTAAATTGCGATTTTTTCTTACATATCAAAAATCGCAAAACGGCCGTTTGCGAGTCGCAAAGGCCGAAATTCTGCGAATTTCAGCCTTTGCGAGTCGCAAAAGCCTTGATACATCTGGCCCTAAGTTTTTAAATGATAATACCGAATTATTAATTAAAATATTACAGAAAAATGCACAATTTTCCATAAAGACTCAGATCCAGTATACAGACTCATAAATCATAACAAAATCCCTACTAGGAAAATAAATCTCTCTATATTCTAAGTATCAAACTCATTAAGAGTACTGACAGCATCGTAAGTGAGGGAAGAAAAGTCTGAAAATAATCAACGGAGTCTCTGGAGGAAAAGGAGAAGGCACCCCATATCCTTCAAATGGAGGGGTGTGCACATATCAATTAGTAAAACTGCAAATTCAACATAGTATGATCATGGTTAGGTCGCACTAGAAAATCAAAAATTATTTTGAAATTATAATTGTTCTGAATACTAACCTATTTCTAAAGGTAAGAGAAATCTTCTGCTTGCTTCCTCAGCAACTGCACTCTGGAGATGTGCAACATAATATGAAACATTTCTTAAACAATGGCTCATAGAATTATTTTCTTTTGCACACTCTACATCAGAGCTTCCTGCAGAAATCCTTCAAAAGGATACATCAGGTACACTATGGAAAGTTTCGTTCACAATGCACACGTTCGAATACTATTGCTCTTTTGTGTCATAGCGTTCCGTGCTCTACGGAAACTGTGTGGAGAGAAGACTTGCAGTGGGTCACTGATTAGGAGGGGGTATGAGAAGGAGCAAGATGAGCAGAACATCATAAACTGCATCCATTTTAAATAAATAGCGTCTCGCACGAAAATGTGACATAACTATACTTCATTATTGATCACACTTTTAAATGAAATAATCAAATCGTTTTAAGTGCAAAATCATTAGTTTATCAGTTATTATCATAGGCATCATTAAAATGACTAATTTGCACTAATAAATTGTCACACAAAACTGCACCTTTACAAAAACGTTCTCAAACTTAGATCAATCAATCAATCAATCTATCAATCAATCAATCAATCAATCTATCAATCAATCAATCAATCAATCCATCAGTCATTTGTAGAGCGCACTACATACATACAGGGGTCTCAAGGCGCTGGGGGGGGACGGGGGGGGGCGCTGCCGGCCAAAAAGCCAGGTCTTGAGTAGCCTCCTGAAGGTCAGCAGGTCTTGGGTCTGTCGTAGGCTCAGTGGGAGGGTGTTCCAGGTCTTGGCGGCGAGGTGGGAGAATGATCTCCACAGGAACAAAAGTAGAGTGCAATCGAGCGAGAAGCATTTGCTGCGGTCTGAGCCTTGAAGAAGCTAAAACGCTACTTGTTTGGGTCTCACTTCCACGTTCAGACAGACCACAGGCCCCTCAGATGGTTGATGCAAATGAGGGATGAGAATCCAAAACTGTTGAGGTGGTCCATTTCTCTACAGAGCATGGACTTCTCGGTGTAACATCGCCCTGGCACAGATCACGCCAACGCTGACGGTCTGTCCAGATTTTTCCGCCTTTGTGATGAGGAACTCCCTGGGGTAGGGTAGTTCTCCCCACATTTTAGCTGGAGGGGACACGTGTTAGACCTGGCACCTTGGCGTGAGTCTCCCTTCCACTTTTTGCTGATGTGCCTCAGATATTTTGCTGGTATTCAATGCTCAGGGCACTGCGCCACGGCCAATCCGTGCCGCAGTGCAAGTGCTCCCAATGTAAAGTGTATATGTGTAATTGATTTCCATGATTGGCTTATTGGATTTACTGTCAGTCCCCAGTAATGTGCACCAGGAGTGCCAGGGCTTGTAAATACCGATACGGCTCGTGGACCTGCAGCGCGGGTTGCGCCACCCACAGAAGCTGCCTTGTAAAATGTGTCTAAAGTCTGCCATTACAGAACCTGCGTGCAGTCTCGTACTGTCATGCCGGCTGGGTAAGTGCACCCACTTACCAGCCTCTGACCCTTCCCTTTACTTCTTATCAGTCACCCCTTTGGTAGGCCCCCGGGCAGGGTGCGTTGTAAGCATAAGGTAGGACAAGGCCTGATATGCGCGGCATGTCCTAATAGTGAATTACAGGCATTCTGGTTCTTCACTATTGCAAGGTTACCTGTTCTCGTAGGCCAGAATTGGCTGCTGGATTATTACACTCTATAATCCCAGTAGACTCCGGGAACATGGTAGGAAGTCAAGTTTAGTATGCCTGAACTCTGAATAATAAAATACTTCTTTTAGTAAAGTTTATTTTAATATCCTGAGTTTGCAAATGCTACTTTTAGAAAGTTAGCATTTGCTTGCCTAACCATCTCGGCCCGCCTCTGCTCTTATGTGTATTTGCTGTCTGGGTTGTGTGGGTGACAGGGCTGGGAGAAGACAGGTGGTGAATAGAAAGTTTACACCAGGATGGGTGGGGGGAGTGCCCCTTGACTCTGAATAGGCCTGTGCTCTGCCACCTCAATGCCGGCTCCGCCCCTGGGGAGCGGCTGACGACTCTGCCCTACAACTTGTAAGAAAAGAGGGGAAGACCGTCAACAGAGTACTCCTGGACTGTACTTGTCTTCACAATGCTGGCTCCACCTCCTGCGGAGCGTCTGCGGGGCCTGCCCTGCTCACTGAAAGGAAAACCCAGACTTCGCAAAACAAAGTACTCAAGAGCTGCGATGGACTATGCAAAGGCCTCCCTGGCTGGGAAAGGCAAAAGAAAAGGTGTATAAAAAGAGGAGCTCCGCTCCTACCAAATCAGATCCTGTTTTGACCACAACGAACCTCTGCCTGACTAGAAGGACCAAGAGAAGCTGAGGAAAGGAAACCTGCAGTGGTGCCTTGCTGAGAACGAAGAGGAAAAGACCAGAGAGGACTTTGAAGATTTGTGCCTGAAACGATCTCCAAGGGCTTGATCACGAGCTTGCCCCCTGACCTGAATCCCAGGACCATTGGGTTCAATTCTGCCTGTGCCTGTCTGCTGTTGGGCCCTTAAGTTCTTTTCCCTCGCCGGAGTTGTGACTCGGGTGCCTTCGCCCTCCTAAGGTTGTGACAGCTCGGAGCCTGCCGCCCCGCCGCAGAGAGCCCCGCTTAAGCTTGAGTTGCTCTCCGCTTCAGTGCCGGCCGCCCGCTCTCCTGACACCTCGCCTGCTACGGAGCGCATTGTGTGCCTCTCATCTTCTCCCGCCGGAATCTGCACGGAGCGCATCTAATAGCCTCGGACGGTCCGTACGTTAAAACGTACCTGACTGTCTCGCTTTGCCCTCCTGCATACCAAGGCCCGTGCCACACCTCAAGAAGGCCTTCGGTACATTGGTACCGGAGGCCCGGTGCTGCACACGTCTGCCCGAGAATGGGGCGTCCCACACAGATCCACAGGTACGACCCGGCGTACTAAGAAGTACGTCCCGCAGGCCTGAACGGCGCCTCGCTCTGTGAGTTGCTCCAGACCCCGGATCGCCACTACCCTCCTCTGTCCCGCTCACCCACCTCGCAGGGGCTTCGAGCCAGATAAATCCCCAGAGAACCGCCGGCCTCCTCCCGAGTCCTCACTTGAGGCCGCGCCTGAAACGCCTCGGACACCCGCAACAAGGTACACTTGAACTCGGTCCCAAGTGCACATCGGATCCAGGGTCCGCAACGTTTGTTTTCCCTGTAGTCCATCATTCATCAACGGGTCGCTTCACCAGCGCGAAGCACACATCAACCCTCAGCGTACCCTGTTGACAAAGAAGACTTAAGAACTATTGCCTATTTAAATCTGGTGGCCTCAATCGCTAAACGTTATATGGTCTTGTAATAATCCTGCATATGAAGTATATCTTTTACATTAAGTCTACATATTTTTGATACAACCTTATTATATTTACTGTATGTGATCATAAGTGCTTAACTAACTATCGCCTTGAAGATTAGTCTTGTCTGCTCACGCCACACTACCTATATGCATATAGCCAGGTTCTGAGCTGGGATGGGGCAGTGAGATAAATAACGGTGATGGATCAAGCCCTGATCTTTGGACTGGGTAAGAGTGGTCTGTTTAACTCAGACACTCTGTTCATCACCACCCCCTTTTCTAAATCACGCCACACTACCTAGCGGGTGAGCAAAGGTTATTTCTAAGGAGCAGTTCTCTTACCCTGACTAGAGTAGAGGGTCCCTGTTTGTCACAAGTGCACACCTGTGCCAACCAGAGACCCCTAGGTCTAACTTTTGTTATAAACTTAGGGCATTATGAAATCACATACAGTATAGTGTGTTCAGTAACCATTGGCACATTTAACTGTAACAGTACTTACATCGTTTTTACCCTTGGCATCAAGAAACAGTCCCAGGAATAATGCTACTATTACATTCCTCCCCCCTCTCCCTTCAGTCCGACAACTGCTCATTCTCCATGCCTGAAGGCTCTTTAGGTGGCTCACAAATATATCCTCTAAATTTGTTCCAGTCTCCCCAAACTTTACCCCACTTGTGAGGGCACGCCCTTTCTGCTACAATAGCTTCATCCATGCCTTTACACCATTCTTGCAGCGTAGGTGATTCTCCTGAACCCCACCTCTTTGCGATATTTCGCTTAGCAAACATCAGCCCCAACGTTACCCAATCTTGCGCCGGATGAGTCAAATCATTCGGCTCCCAAATATTCAGTAAGCATTGCCGTGGCTCCGGAAGCAATGACACCCCCACAGTTTGCGAGACCATTCTCATTTTCTTGACCCAATAAGCCATAACCCCCAGGCATTCCCACAAAGTATGATAGAAAGTGCCTTCCTCCCCACATTCCCGTAGACAAAATTGATATGAAGCTGTCCCTATTTTGTAGAGTGTCATTCTAGTTTAATATGTGCAGTGGAGTATTTTTAGTTTTATCAACCTTAACCTTGATGGTATCCCTACCTCACAAGGGGAGGAAAGTGCCCCATGCCAATCTGAGTCTTCGAAGTCTCCCAGCTCCATGGACCACTTTCGCCTAAGTGATTCCATGGGATCGGGCAAATTATTAACCAGCTTACGGTAGGTGAGGGATGTGGCCTTTTTCTACATATATTCTGTCAACAATCTTCCAGAGGTGTAGCTTCTGGTAAGCTGGTGCCTGGGGATAAAACTGCCTGTAGTGCATGTTTCATCTGTATATATATCTGAAACTTTCTAAGGATGCCTGCTAGTATTGTGCCCGTAAGTGTTCAAAGGAGACCATTGCGCCCTTTTTCCAGAGATCACCTACTAGTGAAATACCTATCGCATCCCATTTGCTAAATCCTTTACTCTTTCTGAGCTGCCCCAGCTTTTACGAATCCCATAGTGCTGTCATTTACCTGATAACCCCCTCCACCCCAGCTTGGTATGTGCCGCGTACCATATGCTCATAGTGTGCACCGTTGGCCGCAGCAACAGTTTGGATTTACGTGTGTTATAAAGCACTGACATGATCCCCTCCTCTTCCAATCCCTGTCTATCCGCCTGGAATGCCGGGTCCATCTGGGGGCATGTATCCATCTATTCACCAATTTCAATTGAGCTGCCCAATTGTACAACTGTATATTTGGAAGGGCTATTCCACCGTCATACCAACTCCTCACCAATTTATCCTGTGCAATGCGCGCTGGCTTATTTCCCCATAATAGACTGGAGAATTCCGCTGTTATCGTTTTGAAGTAGTTTGGGGGCACAGCAAATAGAGTATTCTCCAAAACATACAAAAATCGAGGGATCGCCATCATTTTAAACAGCGCTGCCTTTTCCAACAGTGTCAGCGGTAAGTTGCGCCAGATCGCGGTGTCTCACCGGAAATGCTCCATGGGGTGCCTAAGATTCCAACGAAGAAACTCCTCAGGTTTGGGTGTTACACGAATGCCTAGGTACTTAAAGGTATCCTCTGCAACCTGCAGCAGGCAGTCCTCCGGGAGCAATGGCGGAGGACCGTGCAAAATGAATAGAATCGATTTGGACCAGTTAATGGTGTAACCAGACACTCGACCGAAGTTCTCACAGATATTTAAAAGCACCAGAATGGAGCGCCTAGGGGATGTGAAATATGACAACTCATCATCCGCATAGAGAGAAATGCGGTCCTCCCAATTCGGCGTCCACTTGAGTCCACGAATCATTGGTTCCCACCTGATCCACGCTGCCAGTTGTTCCAGCACTAGTGCGAAAAGCAATGGCGATAGGGGACCCCCACGTCGCGTCCCATGCAACAGCAGGAAATCCCGTGATATATGACCGTTGGCCACTATGTGGGCCAGGGGTTTAGTATATAACAACTGGACCCAGGCACAACATTTAGGGCCAAAACCTAAGTGTTGAAGGACTGCAAAAAGATACGGCCACTCCACCATATCAAACGCTATCCGTGTGTCAAGGGACAAAATGATCGCTGGTTCCTGAATATAAGGCATGCGAGCCAACACTCCATGCAGCCGCATCAAGTTGAGAGCTGTACTTCTGTTTGGCATAAACCCGGACTGATCCGGGTGAATTAAATCTACTAGATGTGGAGTCAACCGCGTTGCAAGCAGTTTAGCTAGTATTTTGGCTTCAGCATTAATTAATGGTATCGGGTGGCAAGAGGTACGCTCCTCAGGGGGCTTACCAGGCTTTGGAATCACCACAATTGTGACCATTCACAGATCTCCTGGGAGCTCACCTGCCTCCAGACTCTCAAGAAACATGCGTCATAGATACGGGGCAGTCACATCAGCTGTCTTTTTGTATAATTCAATGGGCAGGCCATTCGGTCCCACTGCCTTTCCCAACTGGGGATAGCTTAGGCATATCAATGTCCCTAATATAAGTCTGAGCCTCATCCTTGTCTATAGTTGTTTGTTACATGTACACCTGTACGAAGTAGTAGGCAAAAGTATTTACTATTGCTTCCGGTGCCGCCACCAACAAGCATTCCGGAGTACGCAATTGTGCTATTGTTCGCTGTGCTCTGTCTTTTTTATCAAGCCACGCTAAAAGCTTGCTTGCCTTTCGCCTATTTCATAAATTGTGTGGTGTGTGTTCTATAACTGCGACATAGCCATTACCCTCTGGTACTCCCTAAATTCACATTGTTTAGTACGCAAGATTCACGCTGTATCCGGTGATGGGTTTCGTGCGTGTGATTCCGTAGCACTGATCAGTTCAGATTCTATAGTACGCATGGACACATCGAATCCAAGCCGTAAGGGGAACGGCCAACCCAGCACTTACCTGCCCCCTGCAAGGGGTTCCTGTTCCTCTCCTGTGGTGCCGCCGCTTTGAGGGAAAGGACCAGTGCTCATTTGCGCCCGCAGCACCTGTGCCTACAACTCCCAGGGGGCTGCGTGAGGCGCTCTTTGTACGCATCAGAGGAGGGCGCCAGAGGCCCTTAAACTCGGCCCAGCCCTCCCGCGGTGCGGCACGCGCGTGGACGTGACCCGGCCAAGGGCAGGCCCGTCTGCGCCCGTCAGAGCCCAGAAGAGGCCGGGCAGGGCCCCCTCTCTTACATCCAAACTTGGGGTGCTGAAACCAAGGTACTGTTGATATTAATAATGACATGCCAAAACATTGTGCTTATAACCGGACTCTTGTCGGATTGCAGTTAAAACAGTGTTTAACACAGAATATTACGGTCACACCAGGAGGACTCAAGTGCACCAGGAATAGTTTGCATAATCGATCTTTACATTTAATGTACCTATTCTGGCCCTGCTTTAAACACTGATTGAGCTGTGCACTTTCTGCTAATTGACTAGCGTCCTCTTGCTCATATTTAAAACCTTACAGTCAACTGGGAATTTTGACGTAGAACAGCTAGAATAGGGAGAAGAGCTTGTGCGGAGAAGAAGCAGGTCCTGCCTAAGCCAACACCAAAATCCACCTCCATTGGCCAGATGCTAGAAAAGGCACTGGTTGCCGTGACATCCAAAATTGAACGGACCGAGAGACGTTTGTCCCTGATTTACCAAGTTAGAAATTCCCTCACCTGATCTCAGATCCTCGCAAATCCCAAAGGTTTCGCCGTCCGAGTCCCCTAGTGACCAATTACCAATAAATGAAGTAACCACCCAAAGTGAAGTAAGGGTCACACCACAAGTCCAACTAGGGATATAGTTAGGGGGTTAGACCCAGAAGTGTCACTGGGACCTGGGTAATCAATGTAATGAAAGGAAGTGGTCCCAGTAATCAAGGAACAGTTTACAAAGCGAAAAATAAATCAATCAAGAAACAAATCTGTCCACATTGTTTTAATCACAATGTGAATATATATACCAAATATATAAATTGTCAAAACGTAAACATGGTTTTCATAGTGCCCCAAGTATAGTGGAGAGACAGGGAAGGGAGGAGTGATCCTGTGAGGAAGAAGTGAAGGGAAGGAGGAAAAAATTCTCTAGTGACAATTGAATTAGTAAATATACATCATTTGTCCGTACTACACAGTTTGTGTAGAGAAGGGGACCACAAGGTTCAAATTATTATTTCCAAACAACAGCATACTCCACATAGTTCAAATAATGAAAGCATTAAGGCATGGAGTTGATAGTACGAATAGCTGTCAACGTTTCGACCCTCTAGTGTGCAGGTAGATTTGCTATCCTTGCTGTGGGGTCTTCATCAGGACAGGGGTGGGGGACACCACAAGGTGGTATACAAAAGGCCGTGATAGAGTCTAACGGCGTGGTCCAAATCAATCGTCAAGGCTGGCAAAACACCAAGTGGTTTCGGGACAGCCCCGATTATTATTAAAGACGTGGTCCAAAATACCATCAATTGTAGTGGAGCAAAAGCGACGCGATCAAAATACAATCATGTGGGAGTCTGGTCTGGTCAGACGGGTGCTTTGGGAATATTCAAAAAGACGCGATCGAAACGAGCAGGGTTCGCAATTTGCGAACCCTGCTCGTTTCGGGACGGGATTTACTCTCAGACCGATTAACAACGGAGCACCCGTCTGACTTGACCAGACCCCCACACGATCATTATTCGATCGCGTCTTTTTGAATATTCCCAAAGCACCCGTCTGACCAGACCAGACTCCCACATGATTGTATTTTGATCGCGTCGCTTTTGCTCCACTACAATTGATGGTATTTTGGACCACGTCTTTAATAATAATCGGGGCTGTCCCGAAACCACTTGGTGTTTTGCCAGCCTTGACGATTGATTTGGACCACGCCGTTAGACTCTATCACGGCCTTTTGTATACCACCTCATGGTGTCCCCCACCCCTGTCCTGATGAAGACCCCACAGCAAGGATAGCAAATCTACCTGCACACTAGAGAGTCGAAACGTTGACAACTATTCGTACTATCAACTCCATGCCTTAATGCTTTCATTATTTGAACTATGTGGAGTATGCTGTTGTTTGGAAATAATAATTTGAACCTTGTGGTCCCCTTCTCTACACAAACTGTGTAGTACGGACAAATGATGTATATTTACTAATTCAATTGTCACTAGAGAATTTTTTCCTCCTTCCCTTCACTTCTTCCTCACAGGATCACTCCTCCCTTCCCTGTCTCTCCACTATACTTGGGGCACTATGAAAACCATGTTTACGTTTTGACAATTTATATATTTGGTATATATATTCACATTGTGATTAAAACAATGTGGACAGATTTGTTTCTTGATTGATTTATTTTTCGCTTTGTAAACTGTTCCTTGATTACTGGGACCACTTCCTTTCATTACACAAGTCCAACTAGGCAGGAATAGCAAACCTAAACCTAAGGCGAAACCAGTTGTAAGGAGGAAGAAGGTCCAGGATCATTTGGTAGAAAAGGGGAAAATAGGGGTGGGGCCCCAGCAAGGGGGGAAAACTGGAAGTGAACAGCCAGTATAGGTCACAAAGTTGATAGTGGACTTACAGATCCAAATGAGGGATAACGTAAAGGATGAACTTAAGTTCCTTCAAGAGACGGTTGAGGGGCTGACTGTGCTTTTTAATGACTGGATACAGAGGGCAAAACTCATGGCTCCACCAATGCAGAGAATAGGATACAATCCCGAACTACCCCAAACCATGCTCCTGACAATGTCCGCTCTAAATCTAATGTTCAAACAGTACCCCTAAACACAGGGGAGGTATCACATGTAATGGAGGCTAACAGGGATAGTATTGGTAATCCCACCCCGGTTACCTCAAATCAACCTACAAGTTTACCCCTTCCGAACTTGTCAGTTGAGCATTCAGTCAGTTGAGCATTCAGTATCGAATCACGCGATCGAATAATGATCGTGTGGGGGTCTGGTCAAGTCAGACGGGTGCTCCGTTGTTAATCGGTCTGAGAGTAAATCCCGTCCCGAAACGAGCAGGGTTCGCAAATTGCGAACCCTGCTCGTTTCGGGACGGGATTTACTCTCAGACCGATTAACAACGGAGCACCCGTCTGACTTGACCAGACCCCCACACGACCATTATTCGATCGCGTCTTTTTGAATATTCCCAAAGCACCCGTCTGACCAGACCAGACTCCCACATGATTGTATTTTGATCGCGTCGCTTTTGCTCCACTACAATTGATGGTATTTTGGACCACGTCTTTAATAATAATCGGGGCTGTCCCGAAACCACTTGGTGTTTTGCCAGCCTTGACGATTGATTTGGACCACGCCGTTAGACTCTATCACGGCCTTTTGTATACCACCTCGTGGTGTCCCCCACCCCTGTCCTGATGAAGACCCCACAGCAAGGATAGCAAATCTACCTGCACACTAGAGGGTCGAAACGTTGACAACTATTCGTACTATCAACTCCATGCCTTAATGCTTTCATTATTTGAACTATGTGGAGTATGCTGTTGTTTGGAAATAATAATTTGAACCTTGTGGTCCCCTTCTCTACACAAACTGTGTAGTACGGACAAATGATGTATATTTACTAATTCAATTGTCACTAGAGAATTTTTTCCTCCTTCCCTTCACTTCTTCCTCACAGGATCACTCCTCCCTTCCGTGTCTCTCCACTATACTTGGGGCACTATGAAAACCATGTTTACGTTTTGACAATTTATATATTTGGTATATATATTCACATTGTGATTAAAACAATGTGGACAGATTTGTTTCTTGATTGATTTATTTTTCGCTTTGTAAACTGTTCCTTGATTACTGGGACCACTTCCTTTCATTACACAAGTCCAACTAGGCAGGAATAGCAAACCTAAACCTAAGGCGAAACCAGTTGTAAGGAGGAAGAAGGTCCAGGATCATTTGGTAGAAAAGGGGACAATAGGGGTGGGGCCCCAGCAAGGGGGGAAAACTGGAAGTGAACAGCCAGTATAGGTCACAAAGTTGATAGTGGACTTACAGATCCAAATGAGGGATAACGTAAAGGATGAACTTAAGTTCCTTCAAGAGAAGGTTGGGGGGCTGACTGTGCTTTTTAATGACTGGATACAGAGGGCAAAACTCATGGCTCCACCAATGCAGAGAATAGGATACAATCCCGAACTACCCCAAACCATGCTCCTGACAATGTCCGCTCTAAATCTAATGTTCAAACAGTACCCCTAAACACAGGAGAGGTATCACATGTAATGGAGGCTAACAGGGATAGTATTGGTAATCCCACCCCGGTTACCTCAAATCAACCTACAAGTTTACCCCTTCCGAACTTGTCAGTTGAGCATTCAGTAGTAAACTCTAGATGGGTGGGGGGCTGTGCTCCTAAAACAAAAGATGACACCAACTGTTCTTACTCCCCAAAAGTCATTAATCTCCCCCCGCATCTACCCCATATGTTCTTATCCTTGCAGTTGTCCCTGAACTTAGGAAGGAGCAATTTGAATCCCATCAGGACCTAAAGAATAAATGCGTCCACTGGTTGGTAAATAATAGACAATTCAGATATGAGAACGTGGATGAAATTTTAACCACACGTAGAGTGGGTTGGCTTGGCAGATGTCAGAGGGACATACTCGGGGATTGCATAATTATTAATTTTAGAAATCCTAGAATGACCCAAAGTATTTTATTTAGAAAGAAAGGAAAACAATTAAGTGGTATTCAGGCCCTTCCACTAGGGTATTTTTATCCCCCCGATACTCATTTCAATGAATTTTGGCAAGGGGAACAGCGAAGGAGTAATGATCACACATGTTTTGAACCACCACACCCAGATCAGCAATGGCAGGGAAAGTCCATCTATAATATACTTACCATAAATAGATATAGCTGCCTAGATGGAGCAGATTGACTGAGGGAAAAGTCATCTACCACTATAGCACAAACTTCTCTAGCACAACTCGAAACCCATCTTGAGGGGGGAACAACAGGGCCCGCACTATATCCAGATGGGATCGAAGCAGAAGGAGCATGAGCGGCTCCCCTGCACTTACCCGTAATGAGGGCGATCCAGCAAGGAACGTTAACATTTCAACCATATTATCACCAGGGCTAACCCCCATGGATGATAGCGGGATAATAAAAGCAATAATACTCTCACCTGTTGTAGACCTGCCAATATCGAAATCTACTAATCCCCTAATATTAAGAGCTATATCATGGAATGTGGCAGGGTTGAATAAGAAGGTGGAGGACCACACTTGGAATTCCTTCACCAACCAATTCGACATCGCTTGTTCTAAGAAACCTGGGTTAGAGGGGTGATCTCTAGGTTGGGCTTTGCCACCTTTAGCATCCCTACAACCTCTGAAGGTAGAGGGAGACCATCTGGTGGCCATATCACATGGGTGTGTGTCCATTTAGAATGCTAGGCTGAGCAGATAAATACAGGGTCAAAAGACATACTGTGTGACTTATTACATTTTCCATCAAAGATGTCTGTAGCCCTCATTAATGTATACTCAAGACCTACAGTCTTAGCCAAAGAGTCACACACGCTAGAGGAACTATCTAATTTTCTAGGCACCATTGCTGATAAATATATGGTGATATTGGGTGGGGGTTTCAATTGCCAATTTGAGCCACTCGAGGGTTTACTCAAAGATGGTTTATTTGAGGAGGACAATTACTAGACAATTCTGGAGACCAGTTGCCCGCCAGTAAAAAGAATTGACACCTTTGATGATGCAATTGAACTGCCTAACACTCAAATATTCCCTTAGAGCCTGAAATGGCAGAGCCCCTTCTGAAACTTCCAATAGTTATATTTTTATCGAATGATCGGGGATCCCTATTAGATTATATTTTAATCGACTCTAAATCCTGGGAGAGGGTTCTAGATTTTAGGGTTATCCAACGACATGATAGTGATCATCATGCACTGGCGTTGGATCTAAAAGCTCTTAATCAAGGGAGTTCCACTGCTATGGAAAACCCTAAAGATCATAGGTTGGCTATCTCGACCTGCAGGCGAAGAGTGAGATAGTCGGACCTTAGCCAATCCCAAGCCAAAATGAGCTCCTTATATGAAGTTCTGATCCCAGTACTCCAAACAACATCCCTCTCACTAAACCAAATGAGGGTGGGTTTAGATCTGGAAATGGTGAAGAAGAATCATGACAAACTAGTAGAGGCCACATTAAATTTCTTCTATCCCAAAAAAACTAGTAGAACCAGAAAGATTTCCCCCCATTTGTGGTATAATGATCATTGCCGTAAAATGAAAAGAGCATTGGTATTATCCATCAAGGCCAACGATCGTCCGTTGATTAAATTCGCTAGGACGACATATAAAAAGGCGATTGTTGAAGCAAAGAAAAGATGGGAAACTGATAGGTGGGAGGACCTGAAATGTGCTTTGGGAGCAAGGGACATGAAGTCATTTTGGAGAGTAGTTAATATGGACAGCTCTGGCCCTAGATCTCCGGCAGATCCTAACTTGGGAGAGGACGTTTGGAGGGAACACTTCCAATCCTTATATTCTAATTAAGAAGCAGTGGTTAGTGACCTAGATGATGGCTGCCTAATGGGGGTGAATTCTTCTCCTGATCTGAGAGATCCGAAAGAAGTCACCGACATTTCATGTAATGTAATCATATCCCTAAATGAAATCAAGGAGGCTTTAGCTAAAATAGCACCTGGGAAAGCTCAGGGCTTAGATAAAATTCCGGGGGACCTATTCCGTAATGAACCTTCTGTCTGGGCGCCATATTTCTGGGTTCTTTTTAAAGCAATTTTTCAGGGCATGAAGATCCCCCAGAGTTGGGCTGGAGCTGAAATAATTCCGATATACAAAAAAGGTTCCCCACTTATGCCAAATAATTACAGGCCATTTAGCTTGATTGATATTTCTCAAAAGGTTTTCGCCCATGTAGTGCTCCTTAGATTCCCATCCTGGATGGAGGAACAGAATATACTTGCCTCCCTCTAGGCTGGGTTTAGGGAAAAAATGTCCACTATCGACCAAATTCTTAGGCTCCAGATGTTGTACTGGAAGACCGTGTCTCTGGAGGGTTGCAGCCTCTATTTAATATTCGTTGACCTACGGTCAGCCTTCGATCTGGTCCCTAGTGATAAACTCTGGTCAGTCCTCTACGATATGGGGGCCCCCACATACCTAATCCATCTTATCAAGCTGCTACACGAGGAAATGCTTGCACAAATTAGGTACGGTAAGGATGGAAATCTTACCGCACCAATTCCAATCAAGCGTGGGGAACGCCAAGGTTGCGTGCTTGCCCCCACCATGTTTAGTCTTTATATCAATGGTATAATAGATTATTTAGCAACAGTATAAGATCTTGATGCCCCTAAACTAGCCTCCTGTCCGATATCCGCAATGATGTTGCGGACAAAACCTTGTTGGCCTCAAAATCCCCTATGGGGATCCAGAGGGTCCTTGATAAATTTGAATTTTTCTGTAGGCAAAGGGGTTTGGAAATCAATCTACAGAAAACTAAATTTATGGCGGTTAATTGCCCGAAAAGTACAAGACCTAACCCTACATTATCTGGTAAACCTCTCGAAAGAGTTATCTCATTCGACTATCTAGGGATAACAGTATCAGAAAAAATGGAGTGGGGGGCCCAAGTTAAAAAAATCAGTTCTCAAACTAACGAAATCTATGGGAGGCATCATGAAGGTGTTTTGTAAATCTAGCCAGAAATTACTGAGCCCGGCCATTGAAATATATAAAGTACAGGCACAGGGAGGGTCATTATATGGCGCAGAACTCTGGGGGCATGTAAGCCAAGATAATCTTACCCAGGTAGAAAATAGCTTCCTCAGACAGTTAGTAAAACTCCCACAAAGCACTCCGCTTATCCCTTTACGCTTAGATCTGGGACTTTGGGCAATTGTGGATATAACAAATCTGAAACCTTTACTCTACTGGCGCCGCCTCTGGGTGACCCCCGAACTCCTATCATACAGAGAGGAACTAATGGAAATACTGAATATGCGAGGGGCTGGCAGACTCCCGTGGCTTGGCCATATTAAACAATGGCTGGTTCCTCTTGGGTTGAAGGATCTCTGGGATCACCCAGAAACCGCTTGTGTCATCCACCCCAAGAAACTACTGAAGGCATACTACGAGGAGTATAAACTATCTCAACTTCATAGCTGTCCCCGAACAGGTAGATTAACTACAGTTTTTTTAGAAATTAAAGATAGGTTTAGCTTTGAGCCGGTATTAGATGAAATTAAACCTGTAGCGGACAAAAAGCTATACCTCTAGTTTAGACATGGGACACTTCCTCTGCGATGTTTTACTTATAAATGGGGGGATGCACAAAGTTCAAATTGCCCTGCTTGTGATTGTACTGAAGAGACTATTCTGCATGCTTTATTTATCTGTACCGCCTATCAAAAGGCGAGGAAGCGATCGTTGGTCCAGATTTGTAGGAACCTAGCAACTAGATGCTGTTCTGAGGCTCTCAGGATCTTGAAGTACGACACTAGTATCCCGATAGTGTACTCAGTGGCCGGGTTCCTATTTTCTATGTGGTGCACGCGCCGAGCATATTTGAAAAGCGTGAGTGAGGAGTGATAGGGTCTTTGCCCATGTCGGAGGTGAACTACTGACTATCTTAGCCTGTTAGCTTTAAATTAGGCCCTGCTTTTATTACAATAATCTAGGACTTTTGTTGGCCTTAGAACACAGTTTAGCGAATCTTGATCCCCAGGTAACATGTTTGAAAAATGATAAAGTATAGGCCATCTTTTTATATTATGTCGGCAAGATTAATGTTTTTAGTTAATTTATTTATTTATTCAGCATTTTGCACTTCCCGAGTACGGAGTACTGAACACAGCCATGAAACAACCCTTGTTTTTAGCACTTTTGCATGATAAATCAACTTGACACATATCTTTTATTATTGTTATTTTTAGAAATTTTATTTGTAATAGTAATGTTTTGTGTATGTACTTTTGAGGTAAAATAAAGTATTTTTTAAATGAGTATCTAGCTCTTCTCGTTTCGCCCTCTTATGACCCACTGTTGAGGAAACAGCCTGATCATGAATTACTGTTTTATACGCCTCCCAAAGAGTATGACTGGACTGAACTGATGATTCGTTTTCTTTGAAGTAATGACGTGTTGCTACAACAACATCTTTTGAAATCTCGGGGACACACAGATACCCAGGGTGCACAGGGTAGACAAGCTGTCGTGCCCTGCAATGGGTTGTGTATGTTAGCGTTAGCGGTGAGTGATCCGAAATACCTCTAGGGCGGATCTCCACATCCACCACGTTTGGAAGGCTATCTGCAACTGCAAGAAAATAGTCAATTCGGGAGAGGCTACAGTGTACCCCTGACTGAAAAGTGTATTGTCGTGTTGCTAGATGCCTTTATCTCCACACATCCGTGAGTCCCAGTGCGTCCCAGAACATCCAAAAATCCCTTCATACGAGTAGTAACCGTCGTGTGTAGCTTGGGGGGAGTCGATCTGGGGCACCACCCAAATCCCCGCCAATCAGTACTTCCCCCGCTGAAAGATCTAACAAAAATGTGCTAACTGCTGGAAGGGCCACCAAGTGGAGGGCTGGAGGGATGAATACTGACACTATATTGAACTGTTTCTCTTCCCACTGACATGTAATAGCTGCGAACTGACCCTGGATGTCTGTTCCGGTCTGAAGTATTATTAGGGGGAAGCGTTTACGTACTAACATACCCATACCCCTTGGCCTGAGAAAACCTCGGAGTGTACCATCATATGAAACCCCCATCGATCCATTGCCTTACAGGCCGAGCCCACCTAATGCATCTCTTGTAACAAGGTTGCTGCCGGGGCGCACATCTTCAAGTATTGCAGAACCAGAACCCTCTTTATCTTATCTTCTAACCCATGCATTTTCCACGTAAGGAGCGACAAAGGGGCTATCTGGGACACTGAGGGGATCCGTGAGCTAGCCTTGTGTTGCGGCTGCACCATCCTCTCCGCCACTGGCTCTATACATAGTCATAGGATCTTTTCCATTTCCTATCCTCATGACAACTGTCACTAAATAGTGTGCCAGTTTTGCCGTAGTGAAAATCAAAACTATAAACAAGAAATTACAAACAAACATTCCCCCCCACAACCCCACTCCCTGCCTCCCTGCTTGACGGTCTCAGAACTACCCGCCAACCCATCCGTGCACAGTGCTTTTTACCCTTCCCGGTAACCATTCTTCGGGGGTGAGAGTAGACTACCTTCTCCCCCCCTTAGCCAACCAAAACCTTTAAGAACCACAGCCTCCCCCGTTATCCATGCGACTGATTCGGTCAAGCCAAATAAGGATACACTGTAGTTATCGTAGTTCGTCCAGATCATCATAGGCAATTATAAAAAGTCTCAATCTTTTATGGACCGGTTTATCTGCCCCACAACAGTTTCAACAGGTCACAATGTGCCTGTCCCAGAGGTTATGTCCATACCCATATGCCAACAATGTCCTTGCTGTACTCCATTCCATCCCAAAGTTTCTTCACGTTCCGGCGCATAGACTTATTCTTGTTCGTCCCCCATCTCTGTGTTCACCACGATCGTCATCACCTCCAGTTCTACCCGATCGGTTGGCCTTATGCCATCCCTCAAGCCATTCCTGAACATCTTCCGGCGACATAAAGAACCACGCTCAATCTTCAGCTTCCAGCATCAGTTTGGCTGGGTATAGTATGGAGTACGTGATGCCCCGATCTCGAAGAAGTTTCTTGACTTCAAGGAATCCTCAGCGCTGTTTTGTGACTCGCTGTGTAGTCCGGAAACATTGTAATGGATACATTGTCTATTCGCAGTGGAGGAGCTGTAGGGGCTGCTTGTAATATTGCATCTCTGACCCTAAAATTGAAAATGCGGGAAAGTATCGGACGCGGTGAGGCCCCTGGCTTTGGCCTGCCTCCAGGGACCCGGTGTGCCCTCTCCAGGGACCCGGTGCACCCTCTCCACAGAAAAATATTTGGACAGACCACAAGGCTGAAGGTGAGTTGTTATCAACTCCTCTACAAACAGGTCAAGGGCGGGCCACCTAACCATACTGGCACACCAATAATACGAATGTCATTCCGTAACGAGTGTCCTTCCTGGTCCTCGAGCTTAGCCTCTATCACTTTATTGTCCGTCGTTAGCTGCTGCACCTGTTTTTAAGGGCAGTTGTATCTGTCGTCAGCGTTGCTGTAGTGCTCTCCACCTCCGTCATTTTCGTGGACATTTTGTTAAAATCAGCGCGAGGTAGGGCAAGGTCCACTGCCAAAGTACCAATACATGAATCTACTTTGTTTAAAGTGGTCATAATGTCCTGTAAGGTCACCTCTGGTTTGTCGACGACATTCGCCCCCTCTGAGGATGGAGTATCCTTGGAGGATTGGTCTGTCTGTGCCTTCGCATATGCGTATTTGTCCAACTTGGTCTGATTAGGGCCCTTCAAATTTCTGGTGCTCATCGTGGCGTCTGGCTACTCTGATTCAAAAGTCCACGAGGGGTGATGAGAAGACCCAGGAGCGCTAATCACCGCTGCCTGCCTGCGGGCGAGAAAACCCTGCACGACCTGTCAGGTTTCACACCCCTGCACTGTCCCCACTGCCACTCCTTACTTTCTATGCAGGCCAGCGCCGTCTCCAGGTAAAGTCTCACTTAGTTCAATGCGCCAGGCAATATATCTCTGTGCTCCACGCTTTCCGCCTATTCAGCAAAAATGGTGTCGCTCCACGCGTCCCCCTGAGACCCCACACAGGAGGAGACTCGCAGCGCCACTATGTGGACCTTGCCTGGTTATAATGGCGCGTTGCACGGTGAGTCAGAGTGCCGTTGAGGAGCTGCCTTTTATGTATGTGACACAAGGGTACCCAAAGGTGCAATAAGCTAGGGACCATGGGTGGTTATGTATTAACAGAGACAATGTCCCTAGACAAAAAAACACAATGAATTCCAATAAATATAGACTGAATAGTTCTATATCAAATGTCCAGCCGGACAGTTTAATTTCCAATGAAAAAAGTACATAAAAATTAGGTGTGATACAAGTGGGACACCAGCCGGTGCCCAACTAACACACTCAGGGGAAGACAAACAAGAGAATTTTTAGGCAAATTGTGGCGGTCTGAATATCATAAATCATACACAGACAATCCAAAATATACACATATGCAAATCGTTTCGAACCCAATTACAATACAAGGTTCATCCTCAGGACAACAAAAGATTGCCTAATGAATACACATATACAGAATGCCCACACCGGGAACGCCGGAATAGGCTCAATGGTACGCAATGCGATTTCGCAATAACCACTCCCGGTAGCCGCTGCTGAGGTGTCAAAGTAACGGGCAATTCTTATGTAATAGGGGTACAGGTCTACAACGGGGGTCCTTGTAAGTCATGGGAAACCTCACGATCAAGAGCTGCCTGCCATATATAGACTCACAATAGCGGGGAGTACAGCTAACGAGGCTGATGAGTTGTGCCTGTCCCTGGTTGCAGGGTGAGGCTTACACGGACCGCGGGGCTGTGTTGTGGTAGAAAGTTGCAATGCTTACCGGGCCTCTGTTTCTCGGGCGTCAGCGGGTTGAGGATATCGCGCGCTGCCCCCCGGTGTGCCGCCTCTGATGTCCGTACATTGCTCGCCTCCAGCCGCTCACCATCAAAAGCCCACCCCCCTCCTCCGGGGATCGTCACCACTTTACTTTTACTCCTCCGCTCCAGGCTGCCATCAGGCGCAGTGCTGCCAGTGCCTCTGGGAGCCGTTCTGTGAGCTTGGACTCGGCCGCTGAAGTAATTCGTGCTTTCAGCCTCCCCAGCCATTGATTTTCTGTGAGGGGGTCGCCCGATCAGTGAGCGGATCGACTGGGCAAATGAGAGGGGCTCCGAGCCTCTCTAAGCTGCGGTCATGTTCTTCGGCTGCTAGCCATGCCCCCCCAAATCTCTGTTTTTAATATAAAAGCAAGACCTTCAGTGGTCACTGAAAATACAAAATTTGAAAAATATATTATTGTCTGCAGGTGCTCGTGGAAGACAATTTCAATGGACTGGAATCTAAAGAATGCTAAAGTGATTCTGGTATTTTACTAACCTCTGCTGGTCATTTTCTATGAAAAAAAGTTAAATAGAGGCAGGTGCCAGAAAAATAAAAAAGAAAGTCCCTAAGCAGAAAGCAATTCTGGTATTTTACTGATCTCTGCCGGTTATTTTCTATCAAGTTCAAGAGTTAAAAAGAGGCAGTTGAACAGAAAAAATGTCCCTAAGTGAATGCAGACAAGTCCTAGGGCTGATCTCCAGAGCCCACAATGTACTTACAAATATAAGTATATACTAAGGTATATACTAAAGTATATATACTAAAGTACATACAAGAGGTCTTGAATGCTTTACCTAAAAAGGCAAAAAGTACAGGGAACCAGAGCGCAAAAGGCAAAAGAAAGAAAGGCAAGAAAGGCAAAAACTTGAAGTAAAAAGCAAAGGCAGGAAGGCTGAAAGGAAAAAAAGGCAAAAGTGGAAAGCAAAGACTAACCTTAAAGAGATATATTGGGAGAAGGTGGCAGAACGGACTTGGAATGAAATCAACCAAGGCTGGAAAATTTCTGCAAGCAAAGTTCCTCCCTAGCCTAGAACCATACTGGGACACTATCACAAGCCCAAGGGATAGGAAGTTGCTTTTCCAGATTAGAGCAGGTTCTCTCCCTCTTAAATCCCTAACAGGCAGGTGGGGAGGCCCCTCAAACAGTTCTTGCCCATCCTGTGGAGCACATGACGAAACAATCGGTCGCTTTTTATTTGCATGCAAATCCTATGTAGAACCCAGACGCATCTGGCTTACTCCCATGTGTAAGAACTTAGGTACGACCAGCAGTGTAGTGGCGCTAAGAATTATCTGTACTAGTTCTTCATTATTTATACTAATAGCCACTTCTAAATTTCTCAGCTGGTCATGGTCCATTAGACAAAAGTTTTTAGATAAATGAATTAAGAGGAGGTCATCAATCAGAGTGTACATATTTTATCTGTAAATTTTATTTGACAATGTATGTGATACATTTTTTATTACTTTTCTAAAACTCTTTTTTAATCAATTTAAATGTTTTATAACAGCTTTTTGTTGTCTGTAAAGCTTTTATGATTTCATTCTCGAATAAAGCAAATCAAAATTGAATTGAAATTGAATTGGAAAGCAAAGCGGGATCTGCAAGAAGCAAAGGCAAAGGGGGGGCAGTCACACCAGGAAGTAGAGTGCAAGATGAGGAAGCAAGACAACAGTTGTTTGGGAGCCAGACAGCAGTTGGGGGGGCTGGGCCAGAGGACCTTCTCAATGGGGTTGTGGAGCTCCCTCCATTAAGTAGGTCTTGAAGCGGGAAAGTAAGTTGGGAGCTGTTGGACTTGGCCCTTTTTAGCTAAAATTCCCTAAACATTTTGCCTTCCCCCAGACCTTTTTTCTGACATGGTGTTGCTAACTTAGATGCTTTGAGCACTTTGCCACTGCTGACCAGTGTCAAAGTGCAAGTGCTCTCTGTACAAAGTGTAATGGTAATTGGTTGTCCATAATTGGTATATTTTTTTAATAGTAAAGTGCACTATGTGTGCCAGGGCTGGTAACACAAATGCTACTAGTGGGCCTGCAGCACTAATTGTGCTAACCCACACCAGTAACCTTAAAGAGGGAACTCAGGCCTGTCACTGCAGTGCCTGTGCGCAGTTTGTTAAACAGCCTTATTGTTCTGACAAGTGCACCCACTTGCCAGCCCTTATCCTTCCCTTTTTATGCACATCATACACCCCTATGGTAGGTTCAGGGTACCCCCCTGGGCAGGGTGCAGTGTATATGAACGGTAAGACATGTACTGAGGTGTGTACCATGTCCTGACAGTGAAATACTCTCCATTTCGTTTTTCACTGTTGAAAGGCCATCTTGCCCATAGGACAGAATGGGGACGCTGTGTATTAGGTTTCCAGCCTATCTTCCCATAGGTTTAAGATGGAGAGGTGAAGTTTAGTATGCCTGAAATCACAATGTAATAACACATCTTTTTGTATAGGGGTTTTTTGCATTGTGTGTTTAGAAACCACACTTTTAGAAGTGGCTGTTTTTTTGTAATCTAGCAATTCTGGTGTCTCTGCCTGGTTGTGGATTGACTGATTGGATTTGAAAGTGATAGGATCTGGGGAATGTCTTGACCCAGGGGACGAGGTGAGACAGCAACAGGTTGACCTGCATCTGGAATGTAGGGGGGAGGAGTAGCCCCTGCGGGTGTAGAGGCCTGGGCTGACGCCATAAAACATACGCTCCATCTCCTGCTGAGTGATTGAGGTTCCAGACCCCACTATCAAAGGAAGAAGGTGTCACTGGCATGGAGACACCCAGAACTGGTTTGGACAGGGGTCGGTGCCCCCCTGAACACAAAGACTTCAAAGACGTTTAGGGGAGCTTAGGGAGCTGAAACCCTTGGACTTTGGACTGATTAAGACTGAAAAGGATTGAAACTACTTTGTGGTCAAGAGGACCCTCTGCCAAGGAAGAAACAGCTGAAGAGACTGAAGAAAAGGACTTAACTTTGCTGTGTGTTCTGGGGCTGTCCTGCAGTTTGCTGATTTAACCAAGGAGAGGCTAAGGGACTTTGCTTTGTGCTGTGTCCCCCTGCTTGAAAGGACTTCGCTGTGTGCTGTGTCCTGAAGTAACTTGTCCCCAAGGGCCCGAGGAGAGCTGGCTCCCGGTTGTGGAAATTTAGGAGCATAAAAGTTTCCAGAGGTATCTCAGCGACGCTGTGTGCGTGTGCTTTTTGCAGCCTGAGACCTTCGTAAGAACTGCCCCGTCATCGTGTGCACCCGGAGTCCAAGTGAGTCTCAGCAACGCTGTGTGCGTGTGCTTCGTGCAACCTGAGACTTTGATGAGGATTGTCCTGTGATCGTGTGCGCCCGGAGCCCAAGTGAGTCTCTGCTATGTTGTGTACGTGTGCTTAATGCAGCCTGAGATCTTCGTGAGGATTGTCCTGTGATCGTGTGCACCTGGAGTCCAAGTGAGTCTCAGCGACGCTGTGTGTGTGTGCTTCGTGCAGCCTGAGTCCTTTGTGAGGATTGCCCTGTGATTGTGGGCAACTGGAATCCAAGTGAGTCTCAGCGTTGCTGCATGCGTGTCTTTCATGCAGCTTGAGACCATCGTGAGGATTGCCCAGTGATCGTGAGCATCCGGAGCTTAAGTGAGTCTCAGCGACACTGTGTGCGTGTGCCCTGTTGCAGCCTAAGACCTTCATCATTGCCATCGGCCTGGACCGGCATCCCCAGAGGAGCTGTGTCACCAGTCCAAGCCTGCTTTTGCCAAGGAGGGACCTCGAACCATCCCGTCAGGAGGGCCCGTGTTCTACTGCCCAAGATCAATGAAGTCGCATCGGAGACCCAAGTCGCCAGGAGAGGAGAGTGAGATCGCAACCCCAGGTAACGCTCAGCGAGCGTGCGTGTGTCATGCCTACGGCGGGGTGTGGGCAATGAGAAAAACGATCTCTGCCTCTCCTCACTTTGCAGTGCGAGCCTCCACTTAAGTCCATATTGCGGCCTGTACTTGCCGAGGAGTGGCAGTACTGAGGCCGGAGTGTGGAGCTACACTTTGTTTTACATCATAAACTGTGTTGTGAGCATATTTTGGCAGTAGCTGACCGCGAGTCAGTAAGAGTGGCATAGAGACCATCCAGGGTATTGTGATCAGTGCCGGAGTACATTATTTAGGCATTACGAACTGCTTGATTGTTGCATTATGCATTACATCATTTTGGCATTACAAATTGGTGGATTGTTGCATTATGCATTGCATTGTTTTTGCATTACGAACCGCCTGATTGTTGCATTACGCATTGCATTATTTCTGCATACCGAACTACCTGATTTTTGCATTATTTTTGCATAACGGACTGCCTGATTGTTGCATTACGTATTGCAATATTTTTGCATAACGAACTGCCTGATTGTTGCATAACAAACTGCATTATTTTTACATTACGAAGTGCCTGATTCTTGCATTACGAACTGCATTGCATGGCATTAAGATTGCATTGGATCATCTAGAGTTGCTCATTATTACTGCAAGAACCTATAAGGGCTTGCTGGCCTAATAACCGGCCAGGTGAAATATTAATAATAAGCATATGTTGGATTTTTATCGTGTGGTCTCATCGTATATCTTTTTATATAAACATATAATCGTTCTTGTATGAAACTCGTGTGGAGTCCATTTGTGGTGTCTTTATTGGGTTACTGAGAGCGGGGTTGCAAATACTTTACACATTTGCCTTGGACATAAGCCTGGCTGCTCATGCCAAGCTACCGAGGGGGTGAGCAGGGGCTATCTGAGAAGGTGTCCTTCCTTTCACTGATTTAGAAGCAAGGGCCTATTTGGCCTAAGGTACCTACCTCAGCAAACTAGAGACCCCCAGTTCTAATAGGAGCGGCAGCAGGGGAGCTCAGGGGATGAAACTGAGCAGGAAAAGGCTGTAGAAGAGGGCACCTGAGGAAGGAGGCAAAGTTGAAAAAAAGCAAAACGCCACTGAGCATGAGACAGAAGGCAAAGGCTAGAAAGGCAAAAAGGCTAAAAGCAGAAGTAAAAGGTGAAGGCAAGAAGGCAGAAAAGCAAAAAGGATAAAGTGAAAAGCAGAGAGTCAACAACAGGAATCAAAGGCAAAAGGAGACTGTAAGACCAGGAAGCACAGTGCAAGACGAGCAGCAAGACAACAGGTGCTTGGGAGCCGACAGCAGTGAGTTAGCTGGGCCCTGTACCTGAATCCCTAATTCCTACTTCAGGACTAAAGACTGTGGGGAATTGTTTCCATGTTTTGAATGAGAGCAGCCCGGAGTAAAATTGGGAAAATTTGCCACCGGGAGTCCACGACAGTAAAAATATTTCTCACAACTTTTGGCTGCCAGAATCACTACTGTTTCGTCAACTGTGGCAGCTGGAAATTGGAAGGACAGAAATCTTTGGCAGGTGGGTACTGTCAAAGGGACCTATGGCTGTCCAATAGCATTGTCTTAGGCCTAAGGAGCAGCAGTGGAAACCTTGACAAATTCATGCATACTCATTTTTGCTGCCTTTTTTTTTACTTCACAAGCTCAATAAATGTGCAAATGTGGTGAAAATTTGAAAAAAAATGTACAGTTGAAAAGTGCATGGATTTCAAAATGCACACATTACCAACAATGGTAGAAGCATGTTGTCAAAAATTGCAATGTAGGGTAGAAAACAAGTTATGCGCCACTATTCTTGTTTCAGCATCTCTGGTGCTTTTAAAAGTGGGGTTGCACCTGCTGTAAAGATGCCAAACTGAGTTGGGCATCCTTTTATACAATATGTCTATATAAATAGATGTGTAGTCTTTTTTTATGGCGCCTGTGTTATCACTGAACTTTCGAGGAGCTTTCCTGGGCCAAGATTTCTTTATTACCTGTGATTTATACTAATGGTAACTCAAAACACTGGCATGGATGAAAGTGTAGCAGTAGGAGGGGGCACAAACTGTATCAAGCGATAACCTTTGACCTATGTTGTACTTACACCCCTCTCTCTTAGAACTGTTGTCTATGCTCGCCCACACTGTAAGAATTGTAAAATCCAAATAAATGATTCGGTTCTCAAATAAATCATACAGATTACGAATTACACTGTGGATCCAAAGATGCCGAGACTCATTTGATATTTTGAGAGCATCTCACCCATAATGTACACAACAGGGGTACTTTTTATAAACAACTGACAAACAAGGACGCAGCCAGAATACATAAAGGTACATTAATTGAGCAGATTTACAACAAAGTGACGCATCTGTACAGATGCGTCTCTTTTCCTGCGCCACCCTGAGCAAACTTTATGCCACCATGGATGCGCAGTATTTGCAATACAGTGCACCATGGCGCAAGGATTGACAGATGCATCAAAAAACCTGACGCATCTGTTGGGGCAAAAGTCACGCATTGCTGGAGTCGTGTCGCAAGCACTACACAACTCTAGCAATGCATTTTTAGGCCTAATCCCACTACAATGCGTCACTCCTTATGCCTGCATCAAGCAGGCATAAGGTTTTGACTAGAAGTGACGCAGTGAAATGTTGTAGATTTCACTGCATCACTTTTGTGAGGCTTTCAATCAATCAAATCAATCAGGCGTTTGTTAAGCACGACTACTCACAGATAAGGGTCTCAAGGCGCTGGGGGTAGGAGGTGCAGGTTCCAGTCCATCGGGGGGGGGGGGGTCCATCGAAGTGCCATGTTTTGCAGTTGGGAAGCGATGTTGTCTGCATGAGGTGGCGCGGAAGGGCGTACCAGGCTTTGGCCGCGAGGTAGGAGAAGGAGCTGCCTCCCGATCTGGTCTTTCTGGTGCGTGGGACCGCGGCGTAGGAGAGCTGGTCTGATCATAGGGTCCTTTGGGGTGCGTGGAATTTGAGTCAGCTGTTCAGATATGCTGTTCCGGTGTCGTTGAGGACCTTGTGTGCTTGGGTGAGCATCTTGAAAGTGACTCTGGCCTCGATGGGGAGCCACTTGAGTGTGCGCAGGTGCTGGGAGATGTGGCAGTGTTGTGGCAGGTTGAGGACCAGTCTTGCAACGGCATCCTGGATGTTCTGTAGCTTGCGGGTGAGGTTTTTGTTTATTCCGGCATAGAGTGTGTTGCCGTAGTCGAGTCTGCTAGTGACCAGGGCGTGAGTGACGGTCTTTCTGTGTTGGAGGGGGATCAATTTAAAGGTCTTACGTAGGAGGTGGAGGGTGTGGAAGCAGGAGGCTGGGACTGAGTTGATCTGGCGGTCCATTTTTAGATCCGAGTCCAGGATGACTCCCAGGTTGCGTGCGTGGTCCATGAGGGTGGGCGGGTTTCCGAGGGCAGGGGGCCACAAGGTGTCGTTCTAGGCGTCGGTGTTTGGGCTTATGATGAGTACTTTTGTCTTGTTGGTGTTTAGTTGTAGGCAGCTGTTCTTCATCTATTTGGCAACGGCTTCCATGCATTCTCAAAAGTTGTGTCTGGTGGTGTTGGGTCCGTTGGATAGGGAGAGGATGAGTTGAGTGTTGTCTGAGTATGACATAATGTTGAGTCCATAGGTTCTGACGATGGGGACGAGAGGACCCATGTAGACGTTGAAGAACATCGGGCTGAGGGAGGAGCCCTGGGGGACTACGCAGGTGGTTGGTGCAGGGTCCGAGAGGACAGGGGGAAGTCTGACCTCCTGCGTTCTGCTGGAGAGGAAGGAGTTGATCCAGTCGAGGGCCTTGTCTTGGATCCCTGTGTCGTGAAGTCTGGCTATCAGGGTGCGGTGGGAGACTGTGTCAAATTTCGCTGAGAGGTCTAGGAGGATGAGGACTACTGTTTCTCCTTTGTCCAGTAGGGTGCAATGTCGTCTATAGCGGCGAGGAGTGCGGTATCAGTACTGTGGTTTTTCCTGAAGCCGGATTTGGAGGAGTCAAGGTTGTTGTGCTCTTCAATAAAAGTGGCGAGTTGGTTGTTGATGGCTTTCTCAATGACTTTTGCAGGGAATGGGAGCAGGAAGACTGGTCTGTAGTTTTTGAGGTCGGTGGTGTCCGCCAAGGGTATCTTCAGGAGGGGGTTGACCTCGACGTCTTTCCAGTTGTTGGTGAACGAGGCGGATGCCAGGGAGCGGTTGATGGTGTGGCGGAGCATAGGTGCGATGGTGTCGGCAGCTCTGTTGAAGATGTGGTGGGGGCAAGGGTCTGTGGGGGCCCCGGAGTGGATTGACTTTGTTGTCTTCAGTGTGCCTTCGGTAGTGAGAGATGTCTGGCTGTCAATCGTTGGCTTCAGGGTGTTAGGGGTGGTTGGTGGGGGTTCCGTGTGTGGGCTGTCTTTGCCGAAGTTGTCATAGATGCTTTTGATTTTGTGGTGAAAGAAGGTGCAGAGTTTGTCGCAGAGGTCTTGTGAGGGAAGGATGTCGGTGAATTTGCTGGTGGGTTGGGCAAACTCCTTGATGATGTTGAAGAGTTCTTTGCTGTTGTGTTCGTGGGTGGAGACCAAGGGGCCCATTAGGATGGCAGGCGGTTTGCCCCCGCCAGGCCGGCGGGTGCGAACCTCCCGCCATCCATCCCAGAATGACCCCCGCCATATTAGTATGGCTGGGGGGTCCACGGCGGATTGAAAGACCATCTGCCGCTTTTCCACCCCGGTCGTAAGGCGACTGGGGCAGAAAAGGGTTTATATGGTAACGGTGTCTATCAGACACCGCCAGCCATATTAACATGGGCTGTGGGAGCTGCTTTTCCGTGGCAGCAATGCCACCATGGAAAGGCAGGCAGTCTTCACTTTGGGGGCCCCCTGCGGGCCCCAATGGTAAAGGCGAGGTGGGGAGTGCACATCGGGGGTACCTGTGGTACCCCCCTGCATTTGCATACACAATGTGGCAGGCACCGCTCGGTGCCTGCCGCTTTGTGTATGCAAATGCATCACAAGCATTTTTAGCATTGCGGCGGGCGGTGCTGAGAGCACAGCCCGCCACAATGTTTAACATGCATGATGCACCCGCCACTGTGGTGGGCGCATCCTAATACCCCCCACGGGACCCCCGCCCTGATGGCGGGCAGTCCCTTCCCCCGATGGGATGGCGGGTGGACTAAGTCCGCCCGTCATCCTAATGAACCCCTCAGTCTTGAAATGCTTTTTCCTCGCTTTTCTTATGAGTTGGTGGTGGGCAGTGTTAGCGGCTCTAAAGTTGTCGTGGGCTTTTGTGGATTTGGTGTTCCTCCAGGCCTTTTCGAGTCAGCGGCAGGTGGGTCTGGACTCTCAAAGATCGCTGGTAAACCATCTGGCTTTCTTGGCGTGGGTGTTGTTGTTTTTCTTAATGGGGGCAATGGTGTTGGCGCTGTCGGAGATCCATCCATGCCGGCTTTGGGCTGCTGTGTTGGGGTTGTCTTTCTCCATGATGATTGGGGTGGTTTTGCTGAGTGAGGAGGTGAGCTGGTCGTCGGTGATTCTGGTCCAGTTTCTTCGTGGGAGTAGGTGCTGGTGTCTGTGGATGGTGGGTGTTCTAAAAGTGGAGTGGATTCGTCAGTTGTCAGTCCATGGGAGTTCGGTGGTGTGGCTGAAAGTGATTGAGTTACTTGTTGTGAAGAGGGGGTTGAGGGTGTGTCCTGCTGGGTGCGTGGGTTCAGTCACGATTTGGCAGAGTCCAATGTTGTGGAGGTTGTCCAGGAGGGATGTGGTGTTCGGGTCCAGTTGGTTGTCGATGTGGAATTCAAGGTCTCCCAGCAGCGTGTAGTTGGTGGATGCAATGGCATTCGGGGTGATGGTCCGCAGGGTCCAGCGGGTTGGTAGATGAGGGTTCCTCGGAGTGTGGTGATAGGGCTGGTCTGTTTCTTGAAGTGTTGATGTTCCATCATGTCTGTGGGCTCGTCAGGGAGTGTGCTGAGGCGGTGGGTAGATTTGTGGACGATGGAGATTCCTCCTCCTGGGTGGGTACGCCGATCCTTTCTGGTGATCTTGTATCCTTGGGGAATGGTGATGGTGATGTCCGGTCCCGAGGCGGAGTTGGTCCAGGTTTTGGTGAAGAACGCTACTTCGGGAGTGGTGCTGTTAAGGAGGTCCTAGATTTCGGTGGCGTGTTTGTGGAGTGATTGGACGTTGAAGAGGATGCTTTGCAAAGTCTCTGGTTTGGGTGTGTTCTTGCAGTCGGGTTGTGCTGTGTCTGTGCTCCTGTCGGTGCCGCAGGTTTGGTGGCAGCGGTGACAGCTGAAGGATCCTTGGGTATTGGCTGATGAAGCTAGCTGGCAGTTGTTGTTGCGGCCTGGGTTGAGTTTATGGAGTGCTGCAGGACTGTAGCGTTGGAGGTGCAGAGGTCCAGGGTTCCTGGCGCTGGTCACGGACAGGTCGCAGACGGGCTTGCCTTAGGCTCACCTTCTGCGTGCCAGCAGTGCGCCAGCTGCATGCAGCTGTCATTAAGTAGGGGTCAGGGACGGCTGGACAGCTGGGAGGCGGGAGCGGGGAGGGATGCTGGATTGGTCACGCTGATCGTGCTGGGGGGAGGGGCCATGGGGGCAGCAGCGGCAGGGTAAGGAAACAGGTGGGAACGGAAAGGGAGAGAGAAAGTAGGCTAAGGAAATAAGTGGAATAAGGCAAGAAGATAGAAAGAGTGCAAAAGGTGCAGAACAAAGAAATACAGAGGGAGGAAGAAAAACGAGTGAAAACGGAGAGGAGAGCGGAGCGAGACAAAGGAGAGCAAGGGTCCACAGGACCACCAGGGAGGCTAAGGAAATAAGTGGAATAAGGAGAAAAGGTAGAAAAAGTGCAAAAGTACAGAACAGAGGGAGAAAGAAAACAAGTGAAAAACGAAGAGGAGAGCGGAGTGAGACAAGAAGACAGAGGTCCACTGTACCACCAGGGATGAGGCACAGGTGATCCTGTAGGTGGAGGAGGGCCTCGAACACCAGTATCACTCAAGAGTGCACAGACTCAGGGAGGGCCTTACTCAATGGTAGAGCTGTGAGGGTGGGAGAGAAAGTTCACTGACAATTAGTCAGTGGTCTTGCTCACCTGTCCCAGCAGCGGCCGCCATTAAGTAGGGGTCGGGGACTGGACAGCTGGGAGGCGGGAGGGGAGCTGCATTGATCGCGCTGGTCATGCAGGGAGGGAGGGGCCATGGTGCCAGCAGCAGCGGGGCAAGGAAACAGGTGGGAACGGAAAGGGAGAGAGAAAGGAGGCTAAGGAAATAAGTGGAATAAGGCAAGAAGGTAGAAAGAGTGCAAAAGATGCAGATCAGAGAAAGACAGAGGAAGAAAGAAAAACGAGTGAACACGGAGAGGAGAGCGGAGCGAGACAAAGGAGAGCAGGGGTCCACTGGACCACCAGGGAGGCTAAGGAAATAAGTGGAATAAGGAGAAAAGGTAGAAAAAGTGCAAAAGTACAGAACAGAGAGAAACATAGGGAGAAAGAAAATGAGTGAAAAATGGAGATGAGAGCGGAGTGAGACAAGAAGACAGAGGTCCACTGGACCACCAGGGATGCAGCACAGGTGATCCGGCTGGTGGAGGAAGGCCTCAAGCACCAGCAACACTCAAGAGTGCAAGGGCTCGGGGGGGGCCTCACTCAATGGTGGAGCTGCGAGGGTGGGAGAGCAATTTCACTGACAATTAGTCAGTGGTATTGCTCCTGTGTGGGAACGTCACCCTGCATATATTATACGTGACGCAGGTATAATGTGACTCAGGGGAAGATTTACAAGCTCCTTGCCGCACTATTGCGCCCCTGTTGCGCCACTTTTGTGATGCAGCAGCGGCATAAAAAATTCAGCCAATTTACAATGTGACGCATCTAGGGAGATAGTTCACGTTGTAAAGCCCTGCGTCACATTATGCCTGCGTCAGGTATAATGTATGCAGAGTGGGCGTTCCCACACAGGAAAGCCTCTTAGAAGTGAAGCAGTGAACTCTACAAGATTTCACTGCATCATTATGCCTGCTTCAAGCAGCCGTAAGGAGTGACACAGTGTAGTGGGAATAGGCCTCAAAATCCATTGCTGGAGTTGCGTTGTGCTTGCGAAAGGACTCCAGCAATGGACGCATCTGTCAATCCTTGCACCATGGTCCGCCGTTATTGTAAATACAGCACATCCATGGTGGCGCAAGGGTTTCTCAGGGTGGCGCAGGGAAAGTGACGCATCTCTACAGATGCATCACCTTCTTGTAAATATGCCCCTCAGAGCTTTACAACATGACGCATCTCCCTAGAGGCATCACGTTGTAAATTGGCGGCATTTTTTATGCTGCTGCTGCGTCAAATAAGTGATGCAACGGCGGTGCAAAAGTGTGCAAGGAGTTTGTAATTCTGCCACTAAGAGTGTCAGCCCATTTATCAAGCTTCAAACAACTTGTAGAAATTCTGCTATTTAGAAGAGAATAGGGGTGTGTTCAGTACTCAGAAGGCAAAGTGGTGTGTGTGAGGATGTCTTTTAAGGAAGAATTTGATACAGTGGTAGTTTAACAACCACACAGATGGAGGGATAAATCCTAGCTCACATTAAATAAACATTTATAAGAAAGTTACATCGAGCTGTTTAACAGGTATATACTATTATTGACTTTAATTCATAAAACATTAAAAGCTGTTCAGACAGCAAGTAATTAAGGTAGCTGGCAGTCTGTTATGTTATTTATTTTGCTCACAATTAGCCAAATCTGTATCACACAGGTGGGTACGTGCTTATCAACAGCAGAGAAAGAATCGACACCTGTACCTCCCGCTGCTGACCAACTTCAAAAACAAACTGGTGTAGCCCCAGCTGCACACCCATCAGTCTATTTTACAGCCCATCACCCGCTGCCGCTGAATCAGTTATTAATCAAAACAAGCATTGATAATGGCAATCCTTTAAAAATTTTCTATATAGGCGAGATAATTCATAACCCCTCACACACCAGCTGTCCCTCCATTTGGGTCCGTGCTAGAGAAGTGCAGCATCAAACATGACGGAACAGCATAGAGTCAAATGTGTATCGCAGTACGTGCATGGAGTTTGGGGCAATAAGGTCTGAAAGAGGATAGTGAATGGTCCAGTGGGCAGTGAGGAGGACAGGGTGCACCTGGTCAGGTCTAAAACAACAGTGGAAAAGCTCAGAGCTTGCTATATGTTGTTACATGCTTTACTGTTTTTTGAAGGCCAGGTTTGGGATCTACCATCTTAGATGGGGGGAGTAAAACTCTGCAGCTGGAATATCACAGGTCTTAACGATAGAAATAAAAGGGCGCAATTATATCAATTACTACGACAAGATCCTGTTGATATTCTATGCTTACAGGAGACCCATATTACAGAATGTGATAAAGAATTGCTAAAGATCCCGGGGTACAATGTGATCGTAGCCACCTCTCAAACATCCAAAATACGGGGGGTTGCTATTTTAGCAAAACCTGCAATCGGTGATACTAGAAACTTGCAGAAAGGCTCTTCGACTGCAATCAATATAGTGCACCCAGATTGATTGTCTGGGACTGTTTTAAAGCAGCTTTAAGGGGTGAAACTATATCATTTGTTACCAAGTGTAAAAAGATAGAGGATAACATTAACCTGAAGCTTAAACTGGAATTATCTAATCTCGAGGCTTATCATGCCATCCAGATCCATCAAGGAGATTCATCCTCTGACACTCTTCAAAAAATATTAGTGTTGAAGACTGAAATTAATAGCTCCTTAATTCGGAAAGCTGCTGAAACATATCAAGCAAATAAAAGTAGCATATATGAATCCGGAGAAAATGTAGGCAGGCAATTAGCCCTCCGAACGCGCCAAAAACAATCTTATAATAAGATAAAGCTGATTGAGTATGAGGGCCAGCAATGCACATCCTCACAGGGTATTGTAGAGGTTTTCCGGAAGTATTATCAAAAGCTATATCAAAGTGAAGATCTACATTTCGGTAGAGATATAAAAACTTTCCTTAACAACTGGATGTCAGACCTAGACCCCAATCTCCTGATTGAGGAATCAGTCAAAGAAGATCTTGAAAGAGAAATCTCAATCACGGAGCTGGAGCTTGCACTTTCTGATCTCGCAAACGGTAAAGCTGCAGGTCCTGATAAAATCCCTTTGGACCTTTATGAGGTTCTGGGTAAACAAATACTCCCCTACTTACTGGATCTGTTTCTAGGGGTTCAGTATCATGCAACACCGCCTGAGTCCTGGAAACACACCAATATAGCGATCTTCTCTAAAAAAGGCAAGCCGCCCCAGCTTCCATCTTCATACAGGCCCATATCTCTTATAAACTCCGACTCAAAACTATACGCCAAGGTCCTAGCTAATCGGCTGAGTGGGGTTGTCGAGCGTCTTGTTTCCCAGTGGCAGCATGGCTTTATTCCCGGGAAGGGTACCACGGATCATACCCGGAGAGTCATTACCCTATTTGACATCATGGGTGCCACGGGGGTGAGATGTTGATGATCCTTCTCGATGCCGAGAAGGCATTTGACTGTGTCTCTTGGCAATTTTTGTGGAACATCCTGGAACTTAATAACTTTGGGCACAAGTTCATCAAAGCCATAAAGGCCATATATGTTGATCCAAAGGCAAAACTTTCCATCTGTGGTTCTGTGTCGGAGTTTATTGAGATACAAAGAGGTACGAGGCAGGGTTGCCCCTGCTCCCCGATATTATTAGCCCTTTATATCAATTCCCTAATCTTAAAGTTGCTTTCTTCACCCATTATTCAACCTGTTAAGGTGTGTCCATTTTCATCAACAATGTTGGCGTATGCCGATGATGTGGCTGTTTTAACTACTAATCCTGCTGATGCAATCCAGGAAATTGAGTTAGCCACCCAGACCTTTGGCTCCTACTCAGGTTATTCCCTTAACAGGGACACAACAATGGTCCTGTGTACAAATAACACTATATTTGAGAGTCCCTATAAAGTGAAACAGGCTACTTATTTAGGTGTTTGCATGTCCTCTGATGTGAATGAAATCAACCATCTTAATTATACTCCCTTGATTAATGAAATAAAAAATGACCTTAGGAGAGTGGATAATTTACATCTTTCTATAATCGGAAGGGCCAATTATCTAAAAATGACTGTCTTCCCAAGGATACTTTACTTGTTTCGAGCAATTCCGCTATTGGCTGGAGGTAGTTTTATCAAGATCCTTGACTCCTCCATGTCTAAGTTCATCTGGAGCTTTGGAAAGATTAGAAGAGCCTTACCACTCCTGACTCTACCTCAAGATAGGGGGGGTTAGCTAACCCTAGCCTAACTCTATATCTATGGGCAACACTTATTCAACATATGGGTCCTCTGCTAAATTGTAAAGCAGCCACCTCAACTACTATGGCATTTTATATCCCTTCCATTTATGAGTTGAGTCTTGGGGACAAATGCCAAGGGCTATTTTTAAGGCAGGTTGAACCATCATATTATAAAAAAATTAAGTTAAAGCTAGTTACAGATGCGTGGAAGGTTTGAAAATCTGTATCTAAACAACTAGCTATTCCAAAATTTACAAAATACACCCCTTTATGGCGTAGCTCGATTCTTCCGGCCTGCCTTGATGATAGTACCTCTCGGAGGTGGGAAATTCTAGGCATTAACACAGTTGCAGATTTTTTTGGCCAAGAAACTTCTTCCTCCTTTGAGTGGCTGCAGCAGAAGTATACTATTCCAGCTACTGATTTTCTCAAATACTTTCAGGTGCTTACAAGTATTCGCAACTGTATCCCCAGAATCAAATTAGATAGTATTCATTTTTTTTCAATCATTGGGAAACGCTCTACTAGCATTGGCAGCCTATATCAGATGCTGATCGAAAATGTTGTGGATGACTTAGAGCGGGTTGAGCAAGCTTGGGCTGCAAGGTTAGGTAATCCAAATATCGACATTGATCTTTCCCTGGCCCTCTCATCAAAATTGTTCATCGCCTCTAATCTTAAAGCCCAATACTATAGAGTCATATACAACCTTTATCATACACCTGCAAAGTTGTTCTCTTGGGGTTTACGGGCCGATGACAACTGCCCAAGATGTAGACAACCTCAAGCAAATCTAATTCATATGTTCGCTGAATGCCCCAAATTGGACTTATTAAAGGTAATGATTATGGGATTTTGGGCCCAGGTATTTGGACGGAATGTACGAGACTCAGTAACCCTTTATTTGATGGGTCATGACGATTCCCTCGGTCATAGTATTGAGGAACAAAGGACCATTTTCTTAGGTACCGCAATCTTCTGTATTATTCTTGCTGCCCGATGGAAGGACTCTGAGCCACCTACATTTCAGATGTGGCTTAGTCGATTTTTGGCCACCTATAAACAGGAGATCTCAATTTATGGTACTAGAGGCAAAAAAGTTAGGCTTCTTGGAGCCCAGATCTGGGCTCCAATCTCTGGTTGGTATTCTAACGTGAGGCCTCCTGCTCTCCTTGTCCCGATTTGATTTGATTGGTCTACTTTTGTGTAATTTATTTAACATACAATATATTTAGCTATGTTTTCTTTTTTTTTTTTTCTTTTTTTTTATTTTATGTTATTTCTTTCTAGGTTCTACAATTATGAATATGCTTGCCATTTCTTTTAGATGTCCTATTATGACTGTAGTATTTTTTGTACATTTAATGAATTTGTATTAATGAATCCTTTGATTGAATTTTCCTCAATAAAAAAAAAAAAGAAAAGGAAAAGCTCAGAGCCTAGAACGAAGCTATACAGGAGACCCGAAAACACTTCCTGTCGTTATAGAACTGGTGCAGTAAGGTAGGGCTCTTTCACGGGAAGTGTACACCTTGGTCAGCAGCGGTGGAAAGTCCCTCCCACACTGAACACATGCACAGCGGGACTCAAAAGTAAACTAAGCCTTCTTTCCAAGGTGCAGAATTGTAACAATTGTAATGACGGGCGCTAGGCCCTCATTATGCTGATGGAAATAAAACACGGACACAGTGATAGTGGGTTGCTAATGGGCCCTGAGCACGTGCGCTCAGCCCCTTTTATTGGCCAGGGTCATCTGACCAATGACGCCTGGTGGTGGGTGGGTGTTTATTGTAGTGGCATCAGAGTGAGACACTAGACCGTGTCTACGGTATTACATCCCTCCCAACCTTAATTAAAAAAAGTAAACTAACTAAAGTCCTACCTGTGGGAAAGAATACAGTTCACACAAAACCCATGTTCCAATCACGACAACTCCTGCGTGGTCTTCTCCACTGCTGGTCACGTTAAATACTGGCAATGGTGTCTCTTCTTGCCTTGGCAGACTTGCAGCTTGGAGGTGGGCTGTCCGGTCTCTCTCGCTCTGTTTCACATCCTGTGAACGTTTAGAGGTAGGAATAGCAGGTCCCTAGTGTGTTGCTTTTCACTGGACGGTCCTGGTTAAGATGTTTTGTTCAAACTGGTGCCTGTTCCTGACGGAATCTTCAGCTGCAGGTCATCCCTCTCACGGATACTCCTCTCTCGTGGGTGTCCCCTCTCACTGGACGACCTGGAGGCCCTTTTCTGCCAGGCTCCCACTAGACTGGAGGACATGCCGCCTTGCCGCTCCAACGTGTTGACAGACATCGCTACGGGTCCTCTCTCCGGGCCCGATTCACAGAATGAACTTAAGACTCAATCCTAAACTAACTACTATTTTGGTATTCACAGAAGGCACTTACTCATTTCCGTATTCACAGAAGTTAGTAGTCCTAACTTTAGGACTCCTAAATGCCTTCTGTGAATACCGAAAGTCTTAAAATTTGGATTTTTCTCAAATTACCAGTAGTAAAGTTAGGACTCCTAACTTTAAAAATCCTAAATGCCTTCTGTGAATACCGAAAGTCTTAAAATTAGGATTTTTCTCAATTTAGTAGTAGTAAAGTTAGGAGTCCTAACTTTACTACTACTAAACTGAGAAAAATCCTAATTTTAAGACTTTAGGTATTCACAGAAGACATGTAGGAGTCCTAAAGTTAGGAGTCCTAACTTTTCGACTCCTAAACTGAGAAAAATCCTAACTTTAAGACTTTCGGTATTCACAGAAGGCATTTAGGAGTCCTAAAGTTAGGAGTCCTAACTTTACTACTACTAAATTGAGAAAAATCCTAATTATAAGACTTTCGGTATTACCAGATGGAATTTAGGAGTCCTAAAGTTAGGAGTCCTAACTTTACTACTACTAAACTGAGAAAAATCCTAATTTTAAGACTTTAGGTATTCACAGAAGACATGTAGGAGTCCTAAAGTTAGGAGTCCTAACTTTTCGACTCCTAAACTGAGAAAAATCCTAACTTTAAGACTTTCGGTATTCACAGAAGGCATTTAGGAGTCCTAAAGTTAGGAGTCCTAACTTTACTACTACTAAATTGAGAAAAATCCTAATTATAAGGCTTTCGGTATTACCAGAAGGCATTTAGGAGTCCTAAAGTTAGGAGTCCTAACTTTACTACTACTAAACTGAGAAAAATCCTAATTTTAAGACTTTCTGTATTCACAGAATGCATTTACGAGTCCTAAAGTTAGGACTACTAACTTCTGTGAATACCAAAATGAATAAGTGCCCTCTGTGAATACCAAAATGAGTAAGTGCATTCTGTAAATACCAAAATAGTAGTAAGTTTAGGATTGAGTCTTAAGTTCATTCTGTGAATCGGGCCCTCCATGTCCGAAGCTCCACCTGAAAGGGTGTTATTGGCACTGGTTCCGTCTTGTGCTACCTTCGGTCCTCCAGGATCTCCAGCGCGAGCTTCAACAGTCCGTCTCTCGTCGTGGGATCCGCTGCCACCAGTGTCACTGAGGCCTCTGCCCTTGGATTTCCGCGGCCCTGTGTCCGTTCCATCCCAGAGGTGGTTGTTGCCAACAGACCGGCCTGCTCGCTTCTGTCATTCTTGGGTGACTGTCTGGTTCGCACGTGGATGCTTACTTCAAGTGATGTTAAATGTGTCCCGGTCATGCGTGTGGGCTGTCGTGCACCTCTCACATTCTTCTCAGTGTTTCCCCTTCTGATGTGTTGTAGTGTCTTGTTCCACACTCCTCTTTGCTCTGCTCCTTTCTCTTGTCTTCCTGTCGTCGTACTGCTCAGACCTCTTCTCCTTTCTTTTCTTTGGTGGTGGCAAACGTGCTACTCAGACCTCTTCTTTCTTTTCTTCGGTGGTGGCAAACGTGCCACTCAGACCTCTCCTCCTTCTCTGCCTTCCTTTTCGCAACGCGGTCTGGTCATCTTGCTGTCTTCGTCTTCCTGACCAGACTTCTCCAGGCAGCGTGCACTCCGCCTGTTTCCCCCTAGTCTTGTCCTGGTTCTCGGACACTGTCTCCTTCTAGTCTGTGACTGGACCGGTCGTTGAGATCTTCTCTCTTAACACTGAATGTTACACTGTGGTTGTCGAAGTTCGCTGGTCCATATTCGTGGACTGTGTCTTGGTGGTCGAACCTCTTGCCGGTCCACTCTGCCGATGCTGGCAGGCCATCCTCGGTCCTCCTGCTGGACCTCTTGCCATGTCACTGTTTGCTGACCCTTGCTTCGGTCACCTCCATTTGCGACCCCCTGGTGGGTCAGCTTCTTGGTGCGGCCATCAGGCTGGCCGGCTTCTTGGATGCGTCACGTTGTGTGACCATCCAGGTTCTTCGTGCGACCGTCTGGTTGGTCGACTTCACCTTCTCCTTTGCGACCAGACTGGGTGGTCGGCTTCACCTTTTGCGTGAGTCTTCATGCTTCGCCGTCTTCCGTGTGCTCGCTACTCACTCTGTTGCGGTGCTGTAGCGTTGGCGCATTTCTGTCCGCGCTCTTCCTTCATTGGGTGCAGAAGGTTACATCACCACTCCTTCTTGCTTCTTCATGTTCAAGTCGCTCCCCGTTACCCCACGGGGTGTGCTTGCTTTCTTTCTGGGACCCTGGAGCAGTGTCAGCGGTTGTTGCGCTTCCTCACTGTGTCGCACTTGCCTGGTGCCAAGTCCGGAACCACTGTGCCTCCTTGTTGTGGCGCTACCGTTTCTTTTCCTGCTGTGCAACGACAACCTATGGCTACCATGTGCCGCTCCGCCTTTGGTAGGTCTCCGTTTGGCTCAGTGCGTCAGGTGGTCTGTGCCACTGCTCCGTCGTCCTCCTTGTGTGTGGAGTTCCTTCACTCCTTGCGCTTTCCTGGCGTGCTTCTGCGCCTTGTCACACCATCCTCAGGGCTTGGTGGCGGCTTGGCGCCCCTCTATCGTAGCAGTTCACTTGTGCACTCTTCATACACTTGCCAGTTCTCCCTTGTAGCCTTCACTGCAGGCTGCACCAGTTAGCCTTTATTTCCTTATGTGTCACTGCTCATATGTCTTTTCCTACTTTCATTTTCACCTGGGGTGCACCGTTGCACTACAACCACTAAGTGGCAGCATTGGCTCGTCTTGGCCTGCTTGCCTTGTCCTCAGTAGTTTCTACACGGGGCCTGTCTTCAGATGCCCTTTTACTGCAGGCGCCTCTGTGCCTCACTTAGTGCTGCCGGTGATACCTCCTCTTTGTTAGGGCCAGGGTCGGTCGCAGGGTCTTGTCATCCAATGGAGCTTCACTGCCTCACTCGCTTGCTCCCATTTCAGCTATCTCCCCGGGCACACACGATCAGCTGAGCAGGACTGGAGGACTCCGATGCATGCAGTGAGTCCTTTCATTTACCGCCCATCCGGGCGGCTGCCCACTGCTCCCTTTGCACCTTCCCGGCCCGCAGCAGCCTCATAGCTCACGCGCTGCGCAGGGGGGGTGGGGGTTGGGGGGAGAGTGTGTGTATGGGCATGGATCTTGGGGCTCTTGTAGCGGGTGGGCTCCGCTTTGTTTATTCACGCCCACAGCTCTCCACACGCTGCGGGCTTTGCACCCAGTTTCTCTGCTTTTGTGTTCACTGCCTGAGGGCCGCGTCACGCCGGGCAGGGAGACATTTCGATGCGGGTGGGCTCCGCTTTCCTCCTTTTCTGCGGCGCTAGCCGGCGGCCGCCACTCTCCAGTTCCGACCACAGCGGGTGGGCTCCGCTTTAACCTGTTCGTGCCCTGCAGCTCTCCACACACAGTGGGCACTCTCTTGAGGCACTTTCGCCCCGCCGCCACAGCTGCCTCAGTCACGTGCTGCGCGGCGGGGGCAGGAGTCGGTGCTGGTAGCCACACGAGGTGTGGGGTGGGCTCCCGGTCACCTCGTCCCTTCAGTCGGCTGGCTTCTTCGACCGATGCGGGTGGGCTCCGCTCGGCGCTCACTTCCTTGGGGCACTGCAAATGCCCTTGTCATGGACGCAGCAGGTGCGGGGTGGGCTCTCGCTGAGGTCGCACTCCGTCAGGGCATTCAGTGCTACCTAGCGAGGCTCACTCACCCCGTCGCCGCAGTCTCTCATCTCACACGCGGTGTGGCAGGGGTCGCTGCTGGCAGGCTGCGGGTGGGCTCCGCTGGCCTTGCTATATTTGTGGGCCGGCCCTGGTGCACCGGCTCACCTCCGGCCTGCGCGCCTCACTTCAGCGGGGGTCACTCTTGTTGCGGACGACGCGGGAGGGCTCCGGTCGGTCCGCTTTCTCCCCGGCACTTCTCTGCGGGCCTGTACGGTGCGGGTGAGGCTCTTGGTCACCTCGGGTCATGCAACCCCACGGGGCTCAGTTGCAGCCGGCGCAGGTGGGCTCTGGTCGGTCCGCACTTGGTCGCTCCGGCTTGAGAGGTGCGGGGTAGGCTCCCGGTCACCCTCTCATTATCGTACAGGCCGAGGGCTCGTCACACGCCCCGCGGGCCTCTGGGCGTCTGGCACCAATCCTGCGGGGAGGTGGGCGGCGCGATATTGCCCTGCACTTCTCTCCCCTTTCCCCACGATGCTTCATCTGTGGCACGCTGGGCACAGCTCCGCCCTCGTCGCCAATGTATGCTGATGGAAATGACACACGGACACAGTGATAGTGGGTAGCTAATGGGCCCTGAGCACGTGCACTCAGCCCCTTTTATTGGCCAAGGTCATCTGACCAATGACGCCTGGTGGTGGGTGGGTGTTTAGTGTAGTGACATCAGAGTAAGACACTGGACCGTGTCTACGGTATCACAACAATTATATTGCTGCCACAAAAGATAAAACAACATTCCTTTTTTTAACCTGCTCCGTCAATGTAATCGTGCCAACACTGAAACGTTCCTGTGATTGCTGTGGTGTTTGCACAGACCTAATACCATGTGTACCAAGATGAAAAAAGAATAGTTAGGTCCCTGATAAACTACTCTGGATAGAAAACGCTATCCCCAGTTTGAACCTATAATTGATATGGAAGGTTGCAAAAAGAAGTTTGACGATTTTACTTTAAATTAACGTCTGATTCCAAAAGTGAGGGCCATCCAAACAATTGCTCCATTTTAAAATGCACTGGGCTGGGAGAGGCCGTAAGTTCTCAAAAACTATTAAAGGTTAAAATAACTCCCCATGGAGATGACTAGTACTGGTTTCAATCAGTAGCCCACCAGGTGGACAGTATTGGAAGAATGGCAGCACTAGCAGTCTACCAAAATCATTTGTTTCACACTCTCCCCTGAGGCGGAAAGCCGGGGGCGCCTTACTTTATTCTTTGGTGCAACTCTACGCGCTACTGAATAATATTAGCGTTTTTACAACTTTGTACATATTTTAACTAGCCCGATTTTACTAGCACAGCCCTCACCTCGGTGCGAGATCAGCGTCGCCCCGAGGCTGCAGTCAGGCTTCATTGGTCTACAGCGCTTGCTCCCACACGCTGACACATCACCCCACCCACCTCAGCAGACATCTTGAGTGAGGGAAGGGTGGCGGTGCAGTGCTTGGAAACCTCACGCCCTCCTCTCTTTCCCCATGCATAAATACATCATACCTTCCCGTCCGCGCAGCGGGCGGGCGCAGCGGGCGCGCCGGCGGCGCGCCGGAGGCGCGCCAGAGGCAAGCCCGTCTGCGCCCGTCCGCGCCGGGACCGGGCCCAGGGCCACATCCCCTGCCCAAAAACTGTCAGGAGCCCCTAGGAAGTACTCCAGCCAAAGCCTACTTGCGCTTCGGCCATCTATCACGGCTAACTGCTTAAACATCAAACCCTCAGAGATCCACAAGGATTCCGCCACCTCCTGCCCCCACTGTAACGACACTATTCCACTTATACTTCCTAATAGTAATGGCACTACAACAAAACAGGATGTGGGAGCTGCCATTTCTATAGCCCTTATAAATGCGCGCTCACTCGGTAAGCACAGGCAGGAAATCTTTGATCTTATCACAGATTTTAAATTAGATGTCCTGTTTATCACCGAAACTTGGACCGATGACACCTCACAGCCAGACCTAGTCATTGCAGTTCCTGAGGGATACAAAGCATACTGTCAGGACAGGCCCAAACAAAGAGGGGGCGGGCTGGCTATAATTGCCAGAGATTCGTACCCCGTCAGAACGACCTCCATTCCATCAACCTCCTGCGAGGCCATGCAATTTGCCATCAATGTTTCCCCTTTGTTTAATTTCAAGGGAATACTAATATACCGCCCTCCAGGATCCAAGACGGCCTTCTTATCCAGCATTAACACCATGATGGAATCCGTAGCTACGGAAAGTACCTTTACGGTTCTAGGCGACCTAAACTTTCATTTAGATCTAGGTCACCTTACTGACTCTGCTGCCCTCATCTCTGATCTAGAAACCCTAGGGCTAAAACAACTTGTTATGTCCTCCACACATCAAGCGGGCCACATCCTGGACCCCATCTTTTCTAACCTAGAAGTCCTGCAAATTACCAACATTCTGCCTATGCCTTGGACTGGCCACTTTGCAATTTTTGCAAACATAGCCATTAATAATTATTGCAGCTCCAATCCACGTCCCATGCCTAAACAATCTTTCAAAGACTGGAAAAACATAAATCACGTTGATCTGCAACTTATACTGGAACAAACCCGTCCTCAGATCCCAACCTAGCTCTCCAGCAATTCTATGACTGGCTGGGCCAGGCTACAAACCAATCAGCCCCTTCCAAAGAACATTCCAGAAACAGATCCAAACCTACTGCCCCCTGGTACAATGAAAAACTAAGGGCACAAAAACAGACTAATCGTAGCAAGGAAAGAATTTGGAGAAAAGACTATGACACAGCCAGTAAAGTAGCCTACAAGGAAGCCCTGGCACTTTACAAAACCATGATAGCGAAAGCAAAAAAAGAATACTATAGTGATCAAATTGAGAAAGCTAAGAATTCTAGCAAACAACTATTTCAAATCACTAAAGCACTATCTGGTAATTCCCCCGACCTCACTCCCCCTCCGTCGCAACTTTTGTGTGATTCTCTCGCCTCCTTCTTTTTCACCAAAGTAGACGATATCTACCAGGGTTTTTCCACCAAATCACCTCTAAGTACAATTACATCTACTACCCCCTCTCCAGCCAATATGTTCCTCAGCTTCAAACCGGTCACCCCTGACCAAATAAAAAATACACTATCCACTATTAAATCAGGATCACCTCTGGACCCCTGCCCTCTCTCTGTACTCCGACCGGTAATGGACTCTATCATACCGGCACTCAGGCAGGTTTGAAATTCAATTCTCTTGTCAGGTAACTACCCGGATCCCCTTAAAAACACCTTATTAAAACCCTTGTTAAAAAAACCCTCCCTGGACAAAAGTGAGCTAAAAAACTATCGCCCCATCGCTAGCCTCCCCTTCATGGCGAAGGTCATTGAAAAAATCATGAACATCCAGATTTCCGAGTTTATAGAACAACATCAGCTCCTTGACAACACGCAGTTTGGGTTCAGGAAACACCATGGGACAGAGACAGCCCTGATCAAAGCCGCCGATGACATCAGGGTAATCAGGGACCAGGGTGGCACTGCCATACTGGTTCTGCTAGATTTATCGGCGGCTTTCGACACGGTCGACCACAACACCTTGGTCGACCGTGTCCAGGGATTTGGCATCTGCCACACTGCCAAAGACTTAATTGCGTCCTTCCTTGCCAAAAGAACGCAGGCTGTCATTCTAGGACCCTTTCAATCGGCCCAACTCTCTGCTCCTTGTGGAGTTCCTCAAGGCTCATCCCTGAGTCCGACACTTTTTAACATTTATGTGTCGGACCTTGCTAAGACCATCAAAGCACATGGGATGAGCCTAACCTCGTACGCCGACGACACCCAACTAGTGTTGGCAATCAAAGGGGATGGAGAGCAAGTAGCCGAAAAATTTAAGAAAGGGCTCCTAGATATAGGAAATTGGATGGCGACCAATTGCCTAAAGCTAAATTCGGAAAAAACCGAGGTACTCATCTTTGGACCACTCCTACCAGCCTGGCCAACTACTTGGTGGCCAGAGACCTTCGGCACCCCTCCCACTCCTACCACCAAGGTTAGGAACCTCGGAGTCATCTTCGATGACAGTCTAATCTTCATGGACCACGCCAACAAAACAGTGTCTACGGCACACCTGAAATTAAAAATGATCAGGAAAATACGCCCTTTCCTCCCTGACTCTGCCATCAAGACACTTGTCACTGCCCTTGTCCTCTCATCCTTGGACTATTGCAATGGGCTATTCCTTAATGCCCAAACTAGAGTAATTACAAAACTCCAAACGGTACAAAACGCGGCGGCACGTCTGCTCTCCGGCAAGACAAAGTTTGAATCCATCTCCAAAAATATAAAGGATTTTCATTGGCTCACTGTACAAAAAAGAATTCACTTCAAATCCCTCTGCATTGTGTTCAAAGCAGTTAACAATCAAGGACCACACTTCCTAAAAGATCAACTACAACACTACAAACCCACCAGAGCTTTACGATCAGCCACTCTCAATCAACTGGTCGTCCCCCGTACCAAAACAGTCACCTGGGGTGATCGACGCTTTCTGGTGGCGGCCCCCAGACTCTGGAACACCCTGCCTCTTAACATCATTCAAAGTGCCACGCTCCTTCAGTTCCGTAAACTCCTGACAACTTGGCTGTTCACTCAATAATCATTTCATCCTTTACAGTCCGTTTTAATTTAACTGGTTCATAACCTCACATTTCGTACTCAAATAAATGGTTTATCAGCGCCAAGACGCCCATGGGTATACGCAGCGCTCTATAAATATTAAAAATAAATAAATAAATAAAATAAATACCTCACATACATATCATGCACCGCCCTACTTTCATACTGACATCAGTAGGTTTTATGGTGCATATTCCTATCCAGCCCGCTGTGAATTAGGTATGAGAGCAGAAGGTGGGGCTCTTCACCTGAGCGAGGCCCTGGTGGATTTCAGCATTGGTTAGTACCACAGAGGCTGCTGCATGAGGCCAGCATTCTTCTGTTAGCCCCAGTGGTAACACAAAGGTTAACAGTATCCAAGTGTACTGCAGAGATCTGGACTGCGTCACTGAGGCCACCTTCGGCAATAAGTATACTGACCAGCACTGATACCTTTTACAAGTCACTGGGGTCCTTGTTACGATAAGGGCGCACTTTCGCTGTTTGTGCCACGGCTCACCTTAAAATAGGTGTGCCAGGTGCAAACAGGAAACGTGCACCGTATTATGGTAAACGCGCTGCCCTCAGAGCAGCTGCAAACTTGCACTGGCCTGAGGGAAGCACATTCAAGTGAAATACGGAGCACTGCTTCGAAGCCGCTCAGTGTTTCATAGTGCAGGCAACCCCCTGCTCTTTCAAGAGAGATTAGAGATGCACTTGCAGAAAGTTTTTTTTTTTACAATTTTATATAGTGCAAACTCGGCCCAAAGGTATCAGGGTGCTTTACATGAGCACCAGTTGCATTACAGATGGACACATTCTTTTTTTTTTTTTAGACACTGGTAGATTAAGTGATCTGCCCAGAATCATAGGATGCTTGAGCCTCCCGCCATACTCCTGGGGGGGCTCTGAGACCCACTTTCTCCACCCTAGAGGGCTGCGTTTAGGAGGTGCACTAAAAGTGCACCATATTTTGTGGCACACTTTCAGTGCATCTCCTAAAAGGTATGTTTGCCTCTGCACCCTCATCAATCCTATGTTGAGGGCACAGCCCCATGCAAATGAAAGAGTGTTGTCTTGAGATACCACTGGTGCTACACATGTGCCCGCGTTATTAGTATTACAAATGGAGTCACTCAAGTGTCTTTGATCCCTTCTGCACTACCAAAGTGCCCCTGGGTGCACAAAGAGGGCATAAATGCCCGTTGCAACCCAGGGACTCTTTCTGTAATACGGCCCCAAGAATCTTCATTCTGCATCACTCAGACTTTGCAGGGGCTGTGCTAATATCGTTTTGGAGCCTGAACCATAGCTGAATGGGGCGCCACCTCAATATTGACTCAAGAATACCGTTGGTCACTTATATTGATTACAAAGTATTATGATATTCAGAACATCATTGGACTTGATATGGAAGGTAAGAACATTATATATGAAAATGTTCGCTTTAATTTTGTAAGTTTTTTCCTAAATAACTTTTTTTGCTATTTTGTTATATATATATATATATAAATATATATATATATATATATATATATATATATATATATATATATATATATATATATATATATATATATATATATATATATATATATATATATATATATATATATATATATATATTCCCGAACGATGGCCTCGTAATGGCCAAGAATTGAGGCGCACACCAGGAATATTCTTTATCTATATTTACTAAATTTATTGTCAGCACGTTAAAACACCGGACAGATGCGTTTCGGCAGCACGTTCGCCTTCCCCAATGTCGGTGTGGCTTCACTTCATTCCAGTATTTAAAATAGACAGAAAACAAAAGAGGGTGCAAATCATTGCCATGGAAATCAACAATGGTCTCTCAAAGGTTCACAGAGGTATGTTTTTCTGTCGGCCATCTTACAATGGATTCTCTTTAAACATAATATAATTTCACATGTGCTAAGATGGTACGAATCATATATTGTTCCATACAATCAATTCAATCCAACATGATAATATTCATTTGTATTCATAGAGGTAATTACACTATCAAATGAATTTGTGCAACAATAAAAAAATAACAATAATATTCAGATTTCTACTACTCTATTGGCCGATACAGAGGTTCAGAACTTTTTGACATATCAATACAGCCCTGAGGAAGTTGTGGGTGACTGGCCCACATGACGAAACATGTGTTGGCTGGGCAACCAAACAGATGAAAATAAAGACGAAGAATATAAATGGATTTGGATTTGTTTGCCATGATATGATTGCAACAGGCTGTCATACTGTCTTCTGTGTGTGCTCGGACAGCATGTTGACTTAGGCAGATCTCTTTGGATTGTATTGAAGGATTTGGGGTGGTTCCCCCTCCCTTGGAGCACCACACCTGGATAGGGTTGATTTGGACACATCCGTAAAGAGTGAGTGCCAACTTCACATGGTGTCACATCACCCTTCATGTAGTTTCTAGTAAATTAAATATGCCAATCATGGAAACAACAATCCATAATTCAATTTACAATATGAGCACTTGCACTTTAACACTGAACAGCAGTGAAAAAGTATGCAGAGACACTAAACCAGCAAAACAGAGTCAAAACCAGGAGGTCAAAAAGCGAAAAGACAGGGGAAACATGTCAAAACATGCCAGGTCTAGCCGTGTAAAAGCAATGTTGGCTAGCACAGGATGCAGGTAGCTGGCAGAGACCCCTTGGGCCTTGAGGCTCCCAATTGCACACCAGATGCCCTTGGGGCACCCGGATGACTTGGCCAGGCCCTGGGGAATGGGTCCCCAGGGCCAAAATCAGCCCAGGGTGGGGGGCCATGCTGTACCCCTCCCCCATTGAAATATAGTTAAGCAAAGGCCGGTTCCAAGAGGATGGGGTCCACGACCCGAGATTTACCTGAGTAGTGGGTCTCTCAGCCCCCCTCCCTGTTTAATATATATATAAATTAAGGTTGGGCCCTGGGAATGGGGCCCCTGGGCCCAGATCAGCCCAGGGTGGGGGGCCGTGTGGCCCCCTTCCCCACTGAATTATAGCAGGCACTAGGGGATGGGGTCCTTGGGGCCAAAATCAGCCCAAAAATGGGTGTCACGTGGCTCCCCCACTCCATTCATATGTGGTCTGGCCACTCACAGACCCACTTAACCACTCACTGATGCACTCAGATACCCACGCAGGCACTCATGCACCCACCCTCAGAACCACTCAGACTTTCATGCACCCATTCACTGACCCACTCAGAGACTCATGCAGCCAATTACATCCCCACTCAGAGACGCTCGGACCCCCTCACAGACTCACTCAAACACTTATGCACTCACTCACAGACCCACTTAGACACACATGTCTGACCAAAGTGACCAATCCATGAGTGATGTGAAATGTGAGGTCATAAGCAGTGCATTGTGGGGGCGTAAGTTATAGTTAGCTCAAGTAACTGTAGGTACTGCATTTCTCTGGTTTTGTACGAGTAAAATGTGAGCCTAACTTTAATGTCTCTGTAAACTTTTTCAGTGAGTTTCTAAGTTTAAAAAAAATTCTATTTCCTAACTATAACTTCTCTACAGCCCTTTTTTATTGAAAAATAAAATATATATAAAACGTAATATATATATAAATGTATGTATATATATATATATATATATATATATATATATATATATATATATATATATATATTTAAATATTTGTATTTCATTTGTGTATTTCTTAAATTCATTAGAAATAATTGTGTTGATGATATTTGACAGTCTTTATTATAGCTCATAACAATTGAAGTACATTTTATTTTGTAATACTTGATTACTATTTTTATGGGTTATTGGGCTTAGTATCAGAATAGGGTGGACAGTCTTCTAAAATATAGAGAAATAAATGGTATAATCTAGTATTTAATTAAGTATTACTTTATTTATTAAGGTTGTAAACAACTTTCTAAATGTTTGTGCTTTTATGTGAGTTGATGGGTTTGTTATTGAATATGAGTTTTTAAAAATATTGATTTTGTTATTTTGTTATTAATAACATATTATTCTTTAATAATGAATCATTTGGTTTATGAATTTGAATAATGAATGAATGATTTTTTATTTTTCATTATTTATTGGTAGTAGGATTTGTAGAGGAATGAGGTGTGAAGTGCTTTGTTTTAAATGTTATTGGATATTTTTGAGTTATACATTTATTATTAAGCGCATGAAATATACTGATTTATGTATGCTATTTAAATAAATCAACACGTGTAAATTATTGAAGCGTCAGCAATTTTATTTTTGCATTAAGTTGCTAGTATTTTGATTATTAAAAATGTGTTGTAGGTATTAGATTGTAATTAATATTCATAAGAGTTTTATGTGGACGGAATTGCTATTTTATTATCAAATAATTGCATTTGCTTAATAGGTGTTATTTGTTTTTAATAATTTACTTTTAACATGTTCATAATTAAGTGTTCTTCTTTAATGTATTTATTGTTAAGATTTTTGTGCTTTTTTCAAATTTTAATTCCCTAAAATTAAAGGTTTTCCGTAACTGTTGCTGGTTTGTTATTAGAGTTGTGTATAAGTACTATCCAAAATTTAACATGCTTCCCAATAATAGTTGTTTTAAGTTAGAAAAGTAAAGACGAACACCCAAAAATGAAAAATGTTCACCAATTTTAGTTGAGTTGGAGTTAGAATAGTCTATTTTGACTCCCCCAAATCATACACATTTCCCAGTGGTTGTTGGGTTGGAGAAAGAACAGTACATATGGACAGTTCAAAATTAAACCCTTTCTCCAATGGTAATTTGATTGTAGTGAGAATAGTAAATACGTACTCCCCGAAGAATGAGAATGGTTAATCTCAACGTCCCAAAACAAAGAATGAAAATATTCCTCGATGACAATTGGGATGGGCTTATAATAATATATCTTAACGCCCCCAAATGATAGTTTGGCTGGAATTAGAACAGTGAACCGGAACTCCCCCCAAACAACTTGACTCAAATGTAGTTAGATTGGAGTGGAATTAGTAAATCTGCACAATTCCTCAATGCTGGTGAGTTGGAGTGAGTGTAATAAAACGGATCTTCCTAAATCAAATGCTTTCCCCCTTGGTAGTTGGTCTAGAGCAGGGTTCTGCAAAATCAGTCCTGGAGGGCCAGAGCCATGCCAGATTGTTAGCATATTCCCATTCAGGTAAATGTAGTCAACTTAAAAATCTGGCATGGATCTGACCCTCCAGGACCGGCTTTAGAGATCCCTGGTTTAGAGGTAAAATATATCTGAAATCATGGAAATCAAACACTTCCCCTAGTAGTCGATTTATTTTACAGAGTTTTAAAGAGTTTTAAGTTTTAGTTGGTTTGAATATGAACTCACCAGAAATAAACTTTTTCCAATGGTATTTTATTTGGTGTGAAAATAGTAAATCTAATCTCATCAAAATTAAACAGTTTTCTCAGTGGTATTTGCTTTGGAATGAGAATGATTATTCACACCCCAAAATGAAAAGCTTTCCTCCGTGATAATCGGGTACGGCTTATTATAGTAAATCATAACTCTCCAAAATATGAACTCTCTAAAAATCAAAGACTTTCCCCAATGATAGATGGTTTTCTGTGAGGATAGTATAAACAAACTCCCAAAAATGAAAAACTGTACTCAATTGCAGTTAGATTGGAGTGGAAATAGTAAATCTGCACTCCACAAAATTAAACACTTTTTCCAATGGGAAAATTGTCCATTTGCAACCAGAAAAAACATTTTTCCATGTACTAAGCCCTAGTTTGTAATTTGGTAAACTATTACCTATTTGCAAAATGGATTTGCGATTCGGTATTAGGAAAGGCATGTTAGGGCGTCCCTTCCTAATAGCCACTCGAAATGATATGTGTGAATGTTTAGCGACCAAAATGCGATTCCAAAACATTTGCATTTTACCACCTACTTCAAGTCGGTGTTACCCCATTTGCAAACAGGAAGGGTTTCCAGGAGACCCATTCCACTTTGTGAAATTTTAAGAGCAGGCAATGGTCCTATGGACTACTGTTTACTCTTAAAAAATTAAAAGAAAGCTTTTCATTTTTTTTTTTGAAACCCATCCCAGTTTCTTTTAAGAAACGATGGGTGCATTTTATAAAAAGGCTTTATTTATAAGCAATCACAGACATGGTGGTCGGCTGACCTCTGCGGGCCACCACCCCTGTGATTTTAGCGATTCCCAATGGGTTGCAAATTATGACCTACCTCATGAATATTAATAAGTTAGATCTATTTGCGACCTACTGGGAATAGCAGAGAGCGTAAAACACTGTAGTATATCGCTGTTTGCGATGACCTGATAGTGAATCGCAAAAATTTGCTATTAGGTAATCGCAGATAAAAAGGGACCTAAATATGGCACTAAAACCATCATAAAAAACAGATACATTTATTTTTATATAGAGTATTAAAAATTAAACACGATTTCCAATAGATTTTTTAATGTTCCAACCAAAATACAATTGCAGTTTGCAAATAGACTTCTATGTCATTCATAAAATTAGCTGAGATTAATGTCAACAGACCCCCTGAAGATGGCCTCCTCTCAGCAGGTCTTTGTGCGGCAAGAAAATGATCTACGTGTGGGCAGGTCCACAATGAAGACTCTTGAAGCAGAATAATCACATATTTTTCTAGTAAGGCCTTCAAAAACCAAAATCTTTGTAGTACTCTGCAACCATGTGAGTTCCATACCTGAAACTCAAAAGTTGCAGAGCTTCCATTCTCCCAAGAATAATGAGTGAGCCTGGTAAAAGGGTGTACATACTTACACTTATGCGTTCTCAGTTTAACCCCTTAAGCGCTGCGCCCGTCCAGCGGCCGACGGCACCACTACCTTGGGAGTGCTGCCGTCGGCCGTTGGACGTTCCAACTGCACCTGCGCAATGGAAGGTTAAGCACTGGAGCTGGACGTTCCAAAGCAGCTAAGGTGTCAACACATCATTTTGAACTACAATACAGATTCTCCATTGGCTAACTTTGTCGTCACTCTCTCCTGAAAATTTGCATAATTTCTAGGTACATTTTTCTTAATGTATTTGCACTCTAACAAGTCCCAAATACATTGGGCCTGATTCACAAAGGTAAACTTACACTTTTGTGTAAGGTGAAGATTGTTTGTTATTCACAAAAGATTTTAACTAAGAGTATTTTTACTACAATCCTATCTTTTTATGGATTCCAGAGTCGTAAAGTCAGTTGGATTTGAATTTAGGGAAGGAAAAGCAAACAATTCTATGCAGCTCTGCTATTCATGACTGGCCAGACATTTGTTGTGTCTAAGAGTGCAATTGGGGTAAAAGGGAAGGGATTGAAAGAATGCACTATGCCTTTTTTTATTTCGTATTGTTGAAAAGGTGAGGATTATTATGAGTGGGGCATATGTGAGAATGCAAGAAGTGTTTTGTGGGCATGCATGCTGACGAGCTGGATGCATTACTGGTTCTACAATGACCCTATAACTGCTCTTGTGCATGGTAGAGTGAGTTAGCTTAATTTGCTGCACTGGGGAATTGAAATCAGATAGCCAAGCTATTTGTTCCCCTTCCCTCATGCATCTCCAAGTAATTGGGGCGATTGTATGCATGCCATTGGAAAAACACATAATTCTAGTGGTTTACAAATAGGGTCAATAGGAATTAGAAAAATGTAGAATAAAAAAGCATTTTAATCACTATTTTATTGAATTGTCCATTGACCTACATCAACAATTAACTTAACTGTGCACTGTTATTCCCTCCTTGACCCGTACACATGTAGTGTCTCTGCCATTTTACAGTGGAGGTGTAGAACTGCCTTGTCCCATTTCCCATGCCACTCTTCTCTCACACCTTTTAATTACACCATTGCTTACATCATCAATTATTCTATTACTATAACCCTAACTGAACCAAAATGTGATATTCCTTATCCCCACCTTGGTTAAGCCCAGTCCAAAATCCAACTAATTTTATTCCATCCCTATCAATATAATACTTTCTCTTACAGGATCCCTTACTCTAATCATAACTTGTTCCCTAAAGTTAGCCTAACGAACTCTAACAGGAATAAATGTGACACAATAATGTATGAAGAAGATGATGGTAGTGTCAGACTCTAGTTGGTGTACGCTTGCACGGACAGGGGACACTGGGACCCAATCGAGATGTTTGAGATCGCTCGTCATTGGGTTCCTGTGATCGTCCTACTATGGCTCTGCAAACTGGCCTAAGTTCACCTTTCCTCTGTTGACTCTCAAGAGTGTGGTTAATCAAAGGCCCCTTAAGGAGGTAGTGAGGGGGGAGCTCAGAACTCAACAATAAATTCACACACCCAATATATCACTTTTCAGCCCTATGGTTGTCATTTTCGAAATTAAAGTACTTTTACTATCACAATGGTATGAAATATTCCACAGTTAAAGAGGCAACAGATTTAAGATTAAAGAATCTTACTGTTCCATCCCAATCTACAGTGTAACCCCGTGTTTAGGGGTGGTCACACCTATAAGAAAAACATTTTGGCACAGGTGCAAGTTTCACTATCAGTTGCAACTGAGGTGTGTGCATTGGCAAAGCACTTGTTGGCATCTTCAGTGGAATCTCTTCATCTACAGCTACCATCTTTCTTCTGTCTCTCTCGTTTGGACCACTCCACTGTCAGCTTAGCTGGTAAAGGCTGGCCTTTGAGAGATGAGCCTGGGCTGCGTGTCTTTGGCAAGTTCACACTACAGGCCTGAGGAAACTCCTGCTTCGGAGGTGACTGGCCCCTTTTGGTTGTGCCGCACACTGACAGCAGTAGCATCAGTCCCCTAATGGCAGAAGTGCGGGTAAGCACAGGGCTATGCTCTTACGCTTTTCTATTTTGTTAACCTATGGAACCATGCTCGGGGAGCCCAGACAACCTCTTGCAGCTAAGGCCAATCTCTATGACACCCCCTTTGGACAGTCAGCTTCTTCTGGGGGGTTACAAACTGGGTGGGGGCACAGCTGGGAACCCCCATTCTGAGCAGGTTGTTGGGCACTTCTAGGCAAACGTACAGATTCTCCAGCAGACTAAACTCTGCTGCAGACTTTAGGTGATGTCTCCTCACCACTCGGAGATTGGCTCTCAGGCCAGTGGTGGCAAGCATAGCTCGTAGGTGGTGAGGCGGGCGGGTCACGCGGGTGGGGGTCACGTAGGGGGTCATGCATATAAAAAGACATAAAAAAAATAAACGTACCTTTGCGCCAGGTCCCGCGTCTCTCCTCCTGCTCTCCTGTGGAACCCGAGGAACAGGAAGCAGGTTCCACTGACCAATCACAATGCTGAAATGCAGCATTGTGATTGGTAAGCACCTAGGCTCCACTGACCAATCACAACGCTACAGTGCAGCATTGTGATTTGTTTTGAGCACCCTGGTTCGACGTTCAACCAGAGAATGGGGTCTGGGATTGTGCTCCACGCAGCCTCCATGGAGAACGGGGAAAGTGCGCATGACTGATTTTGGTGGCCTGAGAGGGCGTCCCAAACAGTCACTGCGCACTTAGGAGTGGGCAAGCCACTCCGTCTCTGCCCTGCTCCGAGAGCAGAGCAGCCTCATACCCCACCCGCCCGCCAGCACGCAAAGCAGTACAAATGATAAAATGATAAAAACTAAAAGTTATTATCATTTTATATTTCTTCTTCGCACTGCGTAAAAGCAGTGGGGGCTCCTCCGCCTAGTGGAGGAGCCCCACTGTCTTATTCAGACACCATTCCTGGTCTCACAGCCCCCATGCATACATTATACCTGACGCAGGTATAATGTAGCGCAGGGGTTTACAAAATGACGCATCTGCTTAGATGCGTCACTTTGTAAATAGTGTGCAACAGGAGGCATGTTATTACGCCACCGATGCGTCACAAAAAGTGACGCATCAGAAGCGCAAAACTGACGCAAGACCTCATAAATGAGGCCCTTAGACAATATGATGGAAACGCAAGTTGACTAAATTGTAATTATCAGGTGTGTAGTAAAGCCCAACCCTCACATTTTTCCCTGGATATGTTTTACAGTAAGACTGTCTAGTGAAAATCAAGGAAAAACATCAGTAAATAAATTTACAAAAACCGATTCCATATTTATTTCTCAGGCTAGGTGGAAAAACTTGTAACCGTGCGGTAATGCAGCACTTGGTTATTACCATGCATTGTGGTATCATTTATTTGGGAGGTGATATTATCTTGTCGCTTTTTCCACGTCACATAATAAGGAGCTTATACAGTGCAAGATTAGTAAAGCAGGTAAAAGAAAGTTAATGTTGCAAGGCAAAATATCAGATCTCAGGAATGCTATGAAAAGGCGTCTAGGCACCATAACCATCCCCATTAAACCACCGCTCAAGTATCTATTCAACTACCCTATTCCAAGTGCCAGTCAAGGCAGCGTGCTACTTATAAGAGGAACAGGAATGGGGGAGTGAATCGATTTTTAAATAAGTGCCTCGTATTTAGGGAGCTGTCATGTGACTGAAGGTAAACTTCTGTGAAGGTTATTCTACTGCATTTCGTCGAGTCATAGCAAGCAAAGGGTGCCCATGGATGTTACTCTGTAACACTCATGAGCCAAAACATTTCATAGAAGGTGGAAGAGCTCTAATAGTGTGTTAAGGTTGAAATGTATTTTGAAGGTAGTGTACCGAGAAGGAAATGACATGTAAATTAGGCTATGTATGTTGAGGTTTATTCTGACATTTACCTGAAGTTAATGCAATTTCCCCTGATTGTCAGACACATGGTCCTTTCCTTAGAGGCCAACAGCAATGTGGAATTCTTAACATTTTATACAACAAAAACTTCGCCAAGAAGTTGTTCATAAACACAAAGATAAGCGGGTAGTGTAATTGATTCTTGGCTTAACTTTTGTAATACAATGCCAGTCACCAGAAACAATTTTGGGAAGCCATGGTCAACTCTTTGTCATAAATGCATCTAGCATTCCCCCTAGTTAAAAAGCATGAGTGAGCAGTGCTAAAATATGCATTTTTTACTAACTGCTAGAAAGTACCACAACAAGTTTCCTTCAGATGTTGAGGCCTTTAGTTGGAACCAACATGGTATAATGCATACTGTAATTTCATACAGATGGCTAAATTGGATTTTTATTGCGAATAATTTGGGCATAACTTTAAATATTATTGTGAGCTGAAGTGTACCATGGAAATAGAATTGGTACACTTCAGCTCACGATGTTTAACTGCAATATCATTCCTTTCATGGCTGCCACTGCTGTTATTTGCTATCAGTGGAAGTGTAGAGCAGGTGTAAGTCAGTGCTGCTGTTGATATATGTAAGGAACTACATTTGACTTTACCTGAGTCACCCATACGTTGTACCTTGGAGATCACAAAGCTTAATGTGCAAATGTGGGACATGCTTAAAATTTAATTTAGTATGTCTCTGAAATGAGAGCATACAGAAGTTCCTTTTACTACCACTCGCCTTACCAGTAGTGCAAAAATGTTATAACAGATTAAAGAGCTTTGGGAGTAAGAGATTTGAAAAATGTAGGTAGAATTCTACCGAAAATCCATCCGGACCAGGGGATTTATTTTCCTTTAGTGAGTTTAGAGACCTAGTGATCTCCTGGAGCGATATGTTTGAATCTAGGGAGTTCAAATCAAGATCTGTGGATGAAGGGGAGGAATGCTGCTAAGATAGGAGTCAATAAGAGGGTCTGATGCGGGTGTTTCTGAAGTATATAAGTTTTAATAGAAAGTTGTAAATTCATCTAGACTGTCTTTGATCTTTGAATAGATGCTGTCTATCTATTGACTAAATAGAATCTATAACCAACCTCTCTTTCCTGGACTTAAGATAGTTAGCTAAGAGTAACCCAACTTTGTTATGACTCCCATAATACCGGGCACTGGTACAAAGCAGCCCAAGGTATACAGCCACACTAAAAAAAGAAAGGCCTTATGCAGATCAATAGAAGAAGGTGGAGAAAGTCCAAATCTGCAGCAGATGAACAATGCTATCGTGAGGCCCATAGAACTTACTTAAACAGCTGTAATGCAGCCAGGACAGCCCATCTAGGCACCCGGATTATGGAAGCCAAAGTTTCACCGCAGGAGCTATTCTCTATTTTAAGAGAGTTTACAATCCTAGGGGCCAACAACTCACTCCTGCCGGCAACACAGGAGCTCTGTGATCATCTAGCAACCCATTTTACTAATAAGATCGATACAATATATTGTTCCTTTTAGGCGGTAGAGGATATTTAGGAGAGTCAGGCCCCCAAGGCAACTCCCGGCTTTCCGATCCTAGAAGAGTTCCCCATCATCACGAGGGAACAGGTGGGTGCTCTACTGGCTCAGGCCAAATCAGGATCAATTTTAGACGCATTACCACCCAGGGCCATGAATGAGCTAGCCCCGTTTTTGGCGGATACCTTGGCAGATATTTGTAATATCTCCTTAGCCACAGCTACCTTTCCACGTAAATGGAAAGTAGCACGTATCAAACCTCTGCTGAAAAAGGCTCAAGCAGACCCTATGGACGCACAGAATTATAGACCTATCTCCCTCCTCCCCTGTTGTTCCAAAATTATGGAAACAATAATAAACCAACATCTCTCTAGCTACCTAGAACAGAATAAGATACTGGATCCTTCTCAGTCACGTTTCCGGGCCTCTTATAGCACGGAGACCGCTTTGCTTGAAGTCACGGATATGCTTAGGATGTCTCTGGATAGAAATTCCCCAGCTCTGTTAATACTGTTGGACCTGTCGGCAGCCTCTGACACCATCTATCATCGTATCCTTTTGAACAGGCTTCGAGAGATTGGTGTCTATCCTTTAAATGGATCCAGCATCATCTCTCTGCTAGAACCCAATGTGTCCAGTTAGAATCCTTTGTGTCAGCTACAGCCGCAGTGGACAAGGGGGACCCCAGGGCTCTATATTGAGTCCCACATTATTCACCTATATGTTGCCCTTTGGCCTCCATCATCAGGAACTGTGGGTTTGAAACTATATCCTACAGTGATGATACGCAGCTGAAACGAAAACGAAATCTGAGTTCTTAAATTGTATGCTCAGCATAGCAGACTGGATGAGGAAACATTTTCTGCAACTAATTTCCTCGAAAACAGAGATACTCATGTTTGGCAAGGCTGCAGAACTGTGGACTTCCGATTGGTGGCTATCGGAACTGGGAGAAGCCCCTCCCAGAGAAGCTGGGTGAAGAATTTAGGGATAATCAAGCGGCCAGACTAATATTCAAATGCAACGGCAGGAGCTTGGCGAAACCACTACTAGCCACCCTTCATTGGCTACCTATAGCCCAACGGGTAACCTTCAAAGTAAGCTGCCTGACCTTCAAGGTTCTTCATGGAAAAAGCCCCAAGTTTATAAACCATCTCATAAACAAACACGAACCAACTCGTAATCTCCGCTCTGCCCACCTGTCTCTCCTCACCTTGCCCCTCTTTAAAAAGAAACGCCTCGGCGGATGCCGATTCGCTTATTTGGCCCCAAAGATCTGGAACTCGCTTCCCCTCTCACTTCGGAGCTGCACCAATCTAATGCAATTCAGGGGTGCACTGAAGACCTGGTTAGTCAAACAAGCACACGGTTAGGCTACCGCTCACCATCTTTCCTCTTCTCCAGCGCCATGAAACCTCTGGGTGCCCGTGCGCTATACAAATTATGAATAACAGAACATGAATAACATAACATACAAATCGATAATCAGCTCTGAATGGAGGAACAGGTGAAAACGCTTGCAGGCTCCTGTTTCGGGACCATGCGAATGCTTAGAAAGATCTTCCCATGGATTCCCCTCAGCACCAAGAAGACTCTCATTTAGGCGCTGTTAATCAGCCGCCTTGACTACGGTAATTCCTTTCTGGTAGGAATTAGGGACGACCTGTTATCCAAACTACAGGTCATGCAAAATACAGCTGCCCGCCTCGCCCTCGATAAACCAGCCGGAACCCCCTCTCTTCCTCTCTTACGCCAATTACATTGGCTTCCAGTCAGGAAACGGGCTACTTTTAAGCTGTTGTGCTTGGTCTATAGGTCCTTGCATGGAATGGGCCCAGCCTATTTGACTAATAAACGTAAACGGTATCAGCCTGCCCGTCAGCTTAGATCCAGTTACCACAATCTGCGCTGCAGCCAAAGAATCAGGAAGGTAAAAGTGGGGGGGGGCGTGCCTTCTCCTATCTGGCTCCCAAACACTGGAACGACCTCCATGAACTAATCCAGACTGGCCAAATCTGTCCAAATTTTAAAAAAATGCTTAAGACCTGGCTCTTCTAAGTCGCACTTTTCATGATGCCTTTCTTTCTCAGGCGCTGAGAGATCCCCTTGGGGATGATTCGTGCGCGCTACAAATGACTCTAAGGTAAAGTAAAAGTCAAACAAGGGAATTTCCAAGCTAAGCATTCCCCGGTGGCGCAATGGACATTTGATAGGGCTATGCTTTGTGAATAGGGATTTATCCAACATATAAAAGCTTGGATCCCCAGGTTCATAGAAGAAAACAAAGGGAGTGCTAGTATCAACATAGTCTGGGATACCGTCAAAGCTGGCATAAGAGTGGAAACATCTAGGTATGGGTGGGCAACCCAGAGGAAGGAGAAGAAGATTTTGCAAGATCTATACACAGTACTGGCGGTGGCAGAAATGCAATTGATAGAAACGATAGCAGGAGGGGGAGACACGGATAAAGCATAATCTAGAGTTTTATTTGGGAAATCCACAATTATCGATATTTCAGCAAAAGAATCTGTGGGGGGATATATGTCTGGCGATGCAAAGCATACGAAAATAGCGAAAGGGTCGGTCATTTACTGCATTTACTGGCTGTACACGCTAGGGTCAGTTCAGGGGGGCATTGCGCAAATCAGAGACACGATTGAAGGCCTAATCTCACAGCCAGTTGCAGTACACTCCTTGTTACAGAGGTTCTACCAGCTGCTTTACACTGAAGATATCCACTGTGAGAACAAAGCAATTGAGGAATATTTAATGGGTCTGTGGGGGAACAATTGTCTTTTGAGGAGAAGGAATTGTTAGAGGCACCTGTTACGGAGGATGAGGTAGGGAGGGCGATTGATTCACTTCCCGCCGGGAAAGCGGCAGGATCGGACTCAATCCAGGGGGAGTTTTATAAGAAATTTACACCCTCCCTACATGAATTTATGAGGGAGATATTTTTAAGTGCACAATCTTGGGGGGCTGCCCCCGAATCATGGAAATTGGCCAATATAACAGTGTTCCCAAAGAAGGGCAAACGCATTAACGAACGAGGATCATATTGTCTGATTATGCTGGTTAACAGTGATATCAAGATGTATGCTAAAATGTTATCTAGTCTATTGGCTAAAGTAATTAGCAGGCTGGTTTCCCCATTCCAACATGGATTTGTTCCTGGTCGGGGGACGGTTAACCATATCCGGAGAACCATTGCTTTATTTGACTCCTCAAGATTGCCGGAGACCTTATGGCGCTAATTTTGCTTGACGCAGAAAAGGCCTTCGCTGGGGTCTCATGGCCTATTTTGTGGGCAATTTTGGAGAAGGAAGGCTTGGGTAGGGGTTTTATCAAAGCAGTACAAACCATGTACCAGAATCCATCTGCTCAAGTAGGGGCAATGGCTGGCACATCTGATGTAATTAGGATCACTCAAGGTACACGTCAAGGCTGTTCCTGCTCCCTCTTGCTGTTTGCCCTCTATATTGATCCCTTAATCAGTAAGATCGAGGGAATCACCAGTATTTTGGCCATGCATAATATTGGAGGGAACACAAAGATCTTAGCTTATGCAGATGACCTGGCAATTATTACCCCTAAGCCGAGGGAAGCCCTTTTAGAAATCGAAAGGGAAGTGACCAACTTTGGATATATCTCAGGTTACTAGCTGGATAAAAGTAAGACTCACATTGTGGTGAACAGCTCAATACAATTAAACGATGATTGAGTAGTCTTGAATGCCAGGTACCTTGGCGTGGAGATCATGGCAAACGTAAAGAAAATGATTGAGCTAAATTTAGATCTAGTGCTCCGAAAGTTTAAAATTGACTTTGTCAGATTGAACAATTTAAAACTTACAATGATCGGGAGAAGCAATGCTATTAAGATGATCTTCTTACCAAAAATGTTATACTTCTTAAGAGCCATTCCTTTGGAGTTTGACAACTCGTGGTTTAAAGTCTTGAATCAGTTGATCACTGGGTTTTTATGGGCCGGCAAACACCCCCAAAGCGCCCTAAAAGTCCTAGAGATCAGGGAGGATGGGCAGTTCCTAACTTTCAATTGTATTATTTGGCAACAATGCGGCAGCAGATGACAGACTTATTAACCGGGGAAACAGCAGAACTAGAAGAATGGCCTTTTGTCTCCATATAGGAATTAATATTAGGGACAGAAGTGAGAGGGTGCCTCTTGCGCCACATTGATTTTGCTTATTTTAAGAGGGTTAGATTATAAGCTCTTGATAGGCACATTTAAGGTATGGACATCAGTCCAGAAGAAGCTTGGACTGGACTGGGATCACAGATACACTCCCATGTACAACAATGACTTACTCCCAGCAATCTTCCATGATGGATATATGAAATATAGGGACAAGAGGGGACTGAAGAAAATCGGGGACCTAATTGCAGAGGAAGGGGCTACTTCCAATCGATGCAATCAAGGATAATTTGGGATAGGGAACAATTAATTTTTTTAATGTTTGCAAATAAGAGACTTTTTGGCTAAAAAGTCAGGGGGAATGGCCGGTTTCTCCAGGGTCACTGCAATAGATATATTGTTGAGGTCACCATCCACGCCGACTACTATATATAAATTGTTAAATAAGGAAATGGTGGATAATCATGCGAAACACATGGACAGCTGGCAGGACCTTTTACAAGCTGGGACTGGAGAGTTTGAAAACTCGGTCCACTTGGCTCAAACAGCATTTTTTTAGGCTAATTTGCAGGTGCAGTGTTTTTAAATCTGGTTTAACCTATATATCACCCCTGCACGGATATCCAAGTGGGGGGGGGGTCTTCACTGTCCACTATGTGGGTACTTTGCCACCGATTCTATCCATATGTTTGCGACCTGCCCCAAGCTCAATAGCCTTAAATCAGAGATAGCTAAAATTTTGGGAGAACTACTGGGATTCGCGATTAATCAGACCCCTCTGCTGATAGTCTTAGGTGTGACTGATTTGGCAGTGCCTTGGTCGACCCAAATATTCTTATTCACAGCTATGACTGTACTAAGACGCTGTCTGGCTACTTTCTGGATAGACCCTGAGCAACCTTCTGAGCACCAATGGCTGGGTAGACTCCTCACGGCATACCGATGGGAGTGGGTGGTATATGATCGAAGGGGACACAGAGCCGGGAAGAAAGGCTCTAAAATTTGGGCTCCTATTAGGCTGTGGATTAACGAGATTGAGGGAGTTACTGAAACCAGTTTGGGATAAGAAGGTTGGGTGCCCGGCCACTGCTATCCTTGCTCTGTTTAATTAAAAGTGAATCATGTGTTATCTGTATATATGTTTCTTTTTTCTTTTTTTTTAGCCCAAATATATATGCTGTCAAATGCAGATTTCAATTACAAATGTGATGTGGATGGAGGGTGGGGAGGGGGGGCTTGCTAGGAAATGTGAGATGTCTTTATTGCTTTTGGATAGTGAAATGTATTTGAAAAGGAGAAAATGTTACATAAAGAACTGTTTAAAAAAAAAACATACTTAAACTTTTCAGAAACACCCAGTCTCTGGATGATGTAATCATTGATATCATCAGTGATGTCATTTGAGATGTCATCAGTGATATCACTGACCATGTCATGAATGATGTAATATGTGACATCATCAGCAGTGCATTTCAGGGGCTCAAGTTATGTTTAGCTCAACTAACTATAACGGCTGAATTTCTCTGGTTTTGTTCGAGTGAAATGTCCAACTAACTATAACGTTCCTGAAACCTGTGGTTCTTTCAGTGAATTTCTAAGGTTTCTTGAATGCTAATTTCTAACTATAACGTCCCTCAAACCTATGGTTATTTGAGTGAAAAAAAAAAAAATATATATATATATATATATATATATATATATATATACATACATATATATATATATACATACATACATACATATATATATATATATATATATATATATATATATATATATATATATATATAAGTGTGATATTTTTATAATATGCATGTTGTGCTTTTATGAGTCTATAACTCGAATAAAGCTTTTCTACTACTACATATATATATATATATATATATATATATATATATATATATATATATATATATATATATATATATTACCTACTGGCGGTCGCCAGTAGGTAGTTATAGTTAGGATTTTTTTCAATGTTAAATCTCAAAATTCTATTTGGAATAACTTTGGCGCCGGTTGACGAATCTGCCTGAAAATTTCCTGAAAATGGCCTCGCGGCGCCCCGGTCCTTCCCTGAAAGTTTGGGGGGGATTCGTCAAGCGGGGGCTGAGATAAAAGGGGGGTCCCAAAACGCGTTTTCCCCATGTTAATTTCCATAGGGCGGTCGATTTCACTTTTAGCCCGAACGGCTGAATGGATTTCCACCAAACTTGGCAAAATTGTAGGGACTGGTAGCCCGATGTGCCTTTGCTATGTCTCAAGATATGTGCTCCAGTGGAATTTGAGTAATTTAGGTTAAAAAAAATATATATATCTATAGCCGCGCCCCGGTACGCGCACCGGGGAGCGCCCCGGGCGCGTCACGTGAGGTGCGCACGGAAAGCTGATTGGCTCTCGGGTGTCTGTAAACATTCGAAACAGTCCGGAGCGGCCGCCATCTTGTGTCTCGGTAAAATCGAGACACAAGAGGTGGCTAAAACAAAGGGGGAAATGACCATAAGGCGTCAGGGATAGACCCCGTTTGACCCCCTAGGTTTGATGTGGGGGCTCAAAAAGAGCCCCGCGGGGCATTTAAAATATATATATATTTTTTTCGTTTTGCGCGGGGGAAGCGCTCGGTGCGCTCCCCGGTGCGCGTACCGGGGAGCGTACTATGAGGAAAAAAGAATGACAGTTTTTTAAAAAGGAAGCCTTTTTTTAGAAATTGGAGGTAGTTCTAAAAAGAACTTATTTTTTTCTTCTTTTTGTTGTTTTATATTTTTTTGTGTTTTTTGAACATTTTGTACTTTTTTTGGCTTTTCAAAACAGTTTTATATTTTTTTGTATTTTTTTAGGGGGAGAAACAAAAAAAAGGGAATTGAAACTGGCTCAACTGGAGCAAAAAAACAAAAAAAAACAAAAAATTACTTCTTTTTGGGGCACTTGTGATTGTCACCTGCAAGGACGATGAGCTTTACGCTCTGTTCACCGTAGGCGATAAGCTTGCCACATGCAGTACAAGTGATTTTAAAATCAGCAAATCTTGGCTGAATACAAGACATCACCTCTGATGTTTCTGGTCCCGATGAAGTGGGTTCGTTTCTTTGGGAGGTGGTCCTTGAAGAATGGGGGAGGTTACTGGCCAGTTCCCTGAGCTCTGCATGAGAATAGTTGTTAGGGTGCTTTCTGGTCATATGACGAATCATGGTATAGTTACCAAATGAATATTTTTTGTTTGGGTTGCCCCTTGAGAGTTCTTCATTGCAGATTAGGCAAGTTACCTTGGCCGCATTCACTTTTTTCTTGCCCTCTGGGAGTGAAAAAAACTCCCATACAATGTGTGGCTTGGGCTTGTATGGGGTATTTTGTTCAGGCAGCCATCTTCCCCCATCCTCTTCTTCCTCTTCCTCTTCCTCCTCCTCCTCTTGTTGACCACCAATGTAAACTGGAGCTGGTCCTGTTGGTGGTGGTGGTGGTGGGGCAGATGCACCAGCTGCTGCTGCTACTGAAGCCATTATTAAGATGAAAAAGGTACAGAGATGTACAAACAGGTCTTCCTCAGTCAAAGGACAAAGTCAGAATAAGGAAAAAAGGTGGGGTCTTTCATCATTTGGAAAAAAAAACTGTCCTGAACCAATGAGAAGTGTTATTTTCAGGTCACAAGACCAGGGGCTTCATCATTATGAAACCAAAACTATTATGAACCAATGAAAAGTGTTATTTGCAGCTCACATGACCTGACACACTTACGCTACGCGCCCCGGGGCGCGCCCGGGGGCGCGCTCCGGGTCACGTAGCGTAAGCGCGTTGGATGTTTACGTTGCGCGATCGTATTCGCTCGAGTGCTTCCGGGTGCGCTTACGCCGTGCGTATCACGCGGACGCGTTTACGCGATACGTCACGATCATGTTTTCGTTCGCGACATTGGCGCTAACGGGACGCTTCCCGGTTCGCGCACCGGGGCGCTTCATATAATTACGCTTTCCGGGGCGCTCCCCGGGGCGCGCACCGGGAGCGCTCAAAAAATTTTTTTTTTTAAAAAAAGGGAAAATTATAGGGACAAGTAGCCCTATTCTGAAGTGGTTTTTAAAAAAAATAACTTTTGAAAAATATGTATTGTGCTACATTGGGCTTAATATATGTTAGAGCAAAAATGTAGCCCAAATGTAGCCCAAAGTAGCCCAATGTAGCTCAAAGATGTCCACCAGAGTCAAAAAAAAAATATAGCCCAAATATAAGCCAGATGTAGCCAAACTGTAGCCCAATGAGAGAATGTACCAGAGTGTTCTAAACAACTAGAGAGCTAACAGTCTTACTTATAAAGTGAGACTTATAGTTAGGAATTAGCATTAAAAAAACCTATGAAATTCACTGAAAAAAACATAGGTTTGAGGCCTAATATAGTTAGGAATTAGCATTTAAAAAACCATTGAAATTCAATGAAAAAACCATAGGTTTCACACCAGTTATAGTTAGGAATTAGCATTTAAAAAACCTATTAAATTCACTGAAAAAAACATAGGTTTCACACCAGTTATAGTTAGCAGGAAGTTTTACTGACATAAAACCAATGAAATTCCACGTTATAGTTAGTTGGACTCACTATAACTTGCGCGTGTAATGCACTGCTGATGACGTCACATATTACATCACTCATGACATAGTCAGTGACATCACTCATGACATCACTGATGACACCATCCAGTGAATGTGTGTCTTTCTGAAAAATAAATAAATAAGAATAAATGGTTAAATAAGTGTGTAAATGGATGTTTTTTTTTTTTAAATGATTGGTTAATATGTATGAGTGTTTCACTTTGTTTATAAATGGCTGCATGGATTGGTGAGTAGCTACATGTGTGTGTATATGGGTTATTAGATGTTTTTTTAGTATCATTATGAGTGTCTGTATAGTTTGGTGGGAGTGTTACTTAGCACATAGATGCATCAATGACTGACTCACTGTTTGTATGTGTTTTGAAGACGGCATATGTGCAGGACTGTTTGGGTGGATGAGTGTGTATATGCGTGTGTAAGTGAGTGAATGACTGTCTCACTAGTGTCTTTATCAGTAACAAGATATGTTTTAATCTAGAATATGTGAATATTGATGTATATGAGTGATTATATGTGAGTGTGAGAGATTGAAAGACTTCTTGTTTAAATAAGTATGTGTTTCTAAAAGTGATTGTTTAAGAGAGTAAGTATGTGTAAGTTTCCTTAGAAGTAAGGTGGTAGTGTGTGTATAGCTGTATATGCAAATAAATAGGTGTTCAATAGTTTATTTGCATGTGTGAGTATGTGTGTGAGTAACTTTTGGATGACTGTCGGTGTGTAGCAGGATGTATAGGTGTATCACTACATATGACGAGTGAGTATATCTATGAATGACTATATAGAACTGTTGATGATTGAGTAAATGTGTATATAGATGGTGGAATTATTGAATTGGTTGTTGTAACTGGTATGGGTATCTCCATTTTTAAAAATGTTTTAATTTATATTTGTCTTTTTGTGTTTCATGGGTTACATTACAGTGAAAGGAGGTCTGTCATTCTGTCACAAGGATGATGTCATCAGTGATGTCATGAGTGATGTCACTGACCATGTCATGAGTGATGTAATATGTGACGTCATCAGCAGTGCATTACACGCGCAAGTTATAGTGAGTCCAACTAACTATAACGTGGAATTTCATTGGTTTTATGTCAGTAAAATTTCCTGCTAACTATAACTGGTGTGAAACCTATGGTTTTTTCAGTGAATTTAATAGGTTTTTTAAATGCTAATTCCTAACTATAACTGGTGTGAAACCTATGGTTTTTTCATTGAATATATATATATATATATATATATATATATATATATATATATATATATATATATACAGAGGCCCTTTTCAAATTTCAGAAAGCATTTAATGAAACGAAAGGCACAAAAGACCTGTAACCCAACTAGTATCGGCCGGGTAGCCTTAATCATGGACAGGAAACGACATGCTTGGTGTTAGTGCCTGCATTTTATTGGCGTTTCCGTGGTCACCTGATAAATAAAACATCAAAGTCCCAGAATGCACCATAACATAAGAGTCAGAGATGGAAAGTTCGTTATGTTTGCTGATAGTGTAATACACTGTTCAGCACTCTGATGCATTCAAAGTGGTTCACATTATTAATCCAAGTGGTAATCTTAGCAGGATTCCAAAATAAAAGGCAAATGCGCAAATAACGTCCTGCTCCATTAAAATGCCTCTGTCATCTGAAGGATTGGAAGGGGAGTCAACCCCCACCCAAATCCCTTCCAACGCTGCCGTTCGTGTTCCAAAAATGGCATTACCTCAGTGGGTCAAGCGGCAGCGTGTGGGTCATGCTCCTTCCATAAATCCATTGATACTGTAATTCAGTATTACACTATCAGCAAACATAACGAACTTTCCATCTCTGACTCTTATGTTATGGTGCATTCTGGGACTTTGATGTTTTATTTATCAGGTGACCACGGAAACGCCAATAAAATGCAGGCACTAACACTAAGCATGTCATTTCCTGTCCATGATTAAGGCTACCCGGCCGAAACTAGTTGGGTTACAGGACTTTTGTGCCTTTCGTTTCATTAAATGCTTTCTGAAATTTGAAAAGGGCCTCTGCTTTGGTGCTTCACGATGTGGAATTCAGCCGGGGCTCTCCGTGCCCGGTTTCAGAGGCCGCCCTGAAGGGTCGGGGGCTCCCCAAACGGAGAAGTTTTGGAATGGATTTATGGAAGGAGCATGACCCACACGCTGCCGCTTGACCCACTGAGGTAATGCCATTTTTGGAACACGAACGGCAGCGTTGGAAGGGATTTGGGTGGGGGCTGACTCCCCTTCCAATCCTTCAGATGACAGAGGCATTTTAATGGAGCAGGACGTTATTTGCGCATTTGCCTTTTATTTTGGAATCCTGCTAAGATTACCACTTGGATTAATAATGTGAACCACTTTGAATGCATCAGAGTGCTGAACAGTGTATTACACTATCAGCAAACATAACGAACTTTCCATCTCTGACTCTTATGTTATGGTGCATTCTGGGACTTTGATGTTTTATTTATCAGGTGACCACGGAAACGCCAATAAAATGCAGGCACTAACACCAAGCATGTCATTTCCTGTCCATGATTAAGGCTACCTGGCCGAAACTAGTTGGGTTACAGGACTTTTGTGCCTTTCGTTTCATTAAATGCTTTCTGAAATTTGAAAAGGGCCTCTGCTTTGGTGCTTCACGATGTGGAATTCAGCCGGGGCTCTCCGTGCCCGGTTTCAGAGGCCGCCCTGAAGGGTCGGGGGCTCCCCAAACGGAGAAGTTTTGGAATGAATATATATATATATATATATATATATATATATATATATATATATATATATATATATATATATTCACTGAAAAAAACATAAGTTTCACACCAGTTATAGTTAGCTGAACATTTTACTCATACAAAACCATTGAAATTCCCACGTTATAGTTAGTTGGACTCACTATAACTCGCACGCCCGCAATCCACTGCTGATGATGTCACATATTACATCATTCATGACATGGTCACAGACATCACTGATGACATCACTGATGACATCTCAAATGACATCACTGATGACATCTCAAATGTCATCACTGATGACATCATCCAGTGTCTGTGTTTTTCTGTAAAGTTTAAATATGTTTTACATATTGAAGAATGAGTGGATGTATAAGTGTCTGGATGAAGGATTTAGTAGGTGCGTGACTGACTGTATGAGTGAGTGATTAAATGTGTCTTACTGAATGCATGGATTAGTGACTAAACTGTCTGAATGTGTGCATCATTAAGTCTGTTGTTGTTTAAGCTGTTGCATGTGTTGATCAGTAGCTATATGAGTGGCTGTATGGGTTATTGATTGGTTGCCCAAGTATTTGTATGTGAGGCTGAGTGTGTGTGTGGGTGGCTGGGAGGTGTGTGACTCTGTGCATAGATGTGTGAGCAGATGATTCACTTGGTGTATGGGTTCAAGAGTGCATGTGGAAACAGCTGTATGGGCGGTTGACTGTGTGCATGGGTGTGTTGATGAGTGAATGGATATCAGTGCTACATGTTCAAGTGTTTCGTCATAAATGGAGCGCACACCGCTAGCCCCTCCTCCGGATCGCCCCTCGGGACTCTGGTACTTGCAGTTCTTCAGTGGATCACCCAGGTGGGTGCAAGTTGGTGCTTGTGGGACTGATGAATATCCAGACCCGATACATGTCCCGGGTTTTAGGATATCGCCCGAGACATGTCTCGGGTTTCGGGATGACTTCCCTCATCAGTAGAGAAAGATTGTTTAGGGGTGGAAGAGAAGGCCGCCGCACAACAGTCAAAGGCTTCGATGCCAGAACCGGCACGCAGGTGCGTCTTCCAAGAGCCCGTCGGCCCAAAGCTCAAGGGAGCCGTATTGTGTTTCGTCATAAATGGAGCGCACACCGCTAGCCCCTCCTCCAGATCGCCCCTCGGGACTCTGGTACTTGCAGTTCTTCAGTGGATCACCCAGGTGGGTGCAAGTCGGTGCTTGTAGGGCTGATGAATCTCTAGACCCGATACATGTCCCGGGTTTTAGTATATCGCCCGAGACATGTCTCGGGTTTCGGGATGACTTCCCTCATCAGTAGAGAAAGATTGTTTAGGGGTGGAAGAGAAGGCCGCCACACAACAGTCAAAGGCTTCGATGCCAGAACCGGCACGCAGGTGCATCTTCCAAGAGCCCGTCGGCCCAAAGCTCAAGGGAGCCGTATTGTGTTTCGTCATAAATGGAGCGCACACCCCTAGCCCCTCCTCCGGATCGCCCCTCAGGACTCTGGTACTTGCAGTTCTTCAGTGGATCACCCAGGTGGGTGCAAGTCGGTGCTTGTAGGACTGACGAGCTCTTGGAGATGCGCCTATGCGCCAGAGAGGCATCAGGGCCTGTGACGGTTACTTGGCGGCTTTCTCATCCACCCCAAACACTGCTCTGCTGACGAGGGAAACTGTCCCGAAACCCGGGCCATGTCTCGGGTCCAGAGAACTTGGGGATAATGAGTAAATACTCGCACCAACTGTGGTGAACTACTTTTTACTCGTCCATCTACATGCACTACATGTACCAGAGTGCCAAGGGACGACCCGGAGAAGAGGCTAGTGGTGTGCGATCCAACTTGGTTGTACTTAAACAGCTCCCGTGAGCCCTGAGCTGACGAGCTCTTGGAGATGCACCTGCGCGCCGGAGAGGCATCAGGGCCTGTGACGGTTACTTGGCGGCATTCTCATCCACCCCAAACACTGCTCTGCTGACGAGGGAAACTGTCCCGAACCCGGGCCATGTCTCGGGTCCAGAGAACTTGGGGATAATGAGTAACTACTCACACCAACTGTGGTGAACTACTTTTTACTCGTCCATCTACATGCACTACATGTACCAGAGTGCCAAGGGGCGACCCGGAGGAGAGGCTAGTGGTGTGCGATCCAACTTGGTTGTACTTAAACGGCTCCCGTGAGCCCTGAGCTGACGAGCTCTTGGAGACGCACCTGCGCGCCAGAGAGGCATCAGGGCCTCTGACGGTTACTTGGCGGCCTTCTCATCCACCCCAAACACTGCTCTGCTGACGAGGGAAACTGTCCCGAAACCCGGGCCATGTCTCGGGTCCAGAGAACTTGGGGATAATGAGTAACTACTCGCACCAACTGTGGTGAACTACTTTTTACTCGTCCATCTACATGCACTACATGTACCAGAGTGCCAAGGGGCGACCCGTAGAAGAGGCTAGTGGTGTGCGATCCAACTTGGTTGTACTTAAACGGCTCCCGTGAGCCCTGAGCTGACGAGCTCTTGGAGACGCACCTGCGTGCCGGAGAGGCATCAGGGCCTGTGACGGTTACTTGGCGGCCTTCTCATCCACCCCAAACACTGCTCTACTGACGAGGGAAACTGTCCCGAAACCCAGGCCATGTCTCGGGTCCAGAGAACTTGGGGATAACGAGTAACTACTCGCACCAACTGTGGTGAACTACTTTTTACTCGTCCATCTACATGCACTACATGTACCAGAGTGCCAAGGGGCGACCCGGAGGAGAGGCTAGTGGTGTGCGATCCAACTTGGTTGTACTTAAAGGGCTCCCGTGACCCCTGAGCTGACGAGCTCTTGGAGACGCACCTGCGCGCCGGAGAGGCATCAGGGCCTGTGACGGTTACTTGGCGGCCTTCTCATCCACCCCAAACACTGCTCTGCTGACGAGGGAAACTGACCCGAAACCCGGGCCATGTCTCGGGTCCAGAGAACTTGGGGATAATGAGTAACTACTCCACCAACTGTGGTGAACTACTTTTTACTCGTCCATCTACATGCACTACATGTACCAGAGTGCCAAGGGGCGACCCGGAGGAGAGGCTAGTGGTGTGCGATCCAACTTGGTTGTACATGTTCAAGTAAGTACATATGTAAAACACAGTGCATGTGTGAGTTGGCTTATATAAATGACTATACATGAGAGCCAGTGATTGTGCAAGTGGCTGTATGGATCGATGTGTACTTGTATCAGTGATTGTAAAAGAGAGTAAGTATGTGTTAGTATATGTTTGAATAAGTAAGGTTTTGTGTGTATAACTATATAGATGAGGAAATGGGAGTGTGATTGAATGCATATGATAGTGTTGTATTGATGAGTGACTGTATGTATTTAACACTGCTTGTATCAAAGATTAGATTAGAGTGTGAGGAGGTGCATCGTATTATCACATGAATGATGTCATCAGTGTTGTGATCAGTGCTGTCAGTTAATGATGTCATCAGTGATGTCATCAGTGATGTCATTTGAGATGTCATCAGTGATGTCATCAGTGATGTCTGTGACCATGTCATGAATGATGTAATATGTGACATCATCAGCACTGGATTGCGGGCGCGTGAATTATAGTGAGTCCAACTAACTATAACGTGGGAATTTCAATGGTTTTGTATGAGTAAAATGTTCAGCTAACTATAACTGGTGTGAAACCTATGGTTTTTTCAGTGAATGTCAAAGGTCTTTTAAATGCTAATTCCTAACTATAACGAGTGTTCAACCTATGTTTTTTTCAGTGAATTTCAAAGGTTTTTTAAAAGCTAATTCCTAACTATAACGAGTTTGTAACCTACGTTTTTAAAGTGAATTATTAAGTTTTTTTAATAGCTATTTTTTATAGCTATTAATTATTTTAATTTTAATAAAATTATTTAAAAATGTTTATTTTTCTAACATTAATTTTTCAATGTATTTTTTCAGTGTTTAAAAAAAAATCTTTTTACCCCGGAGCGCTCAGGGTACGCGCACCTGTAAACGCACCCGTACACATAGCGAGAGCGCTACTCCCGCAAAAAAATATATAAATATGTATTTAAAATAAATTAGAACATTGAAATGTTGGTAGCTCCATTGAAAACAATGGAGTGCTCCGGGCTTATAAACAGTTCTTTTTAGAACTACCTCCAATTCTCCAAAAAGAGCTATATTCTTTACATATTCTCAAGGAGTGAGTGAAGTGGAGTACGGTGAGAGAGGAAAGGAAAATGAGTGAGGGAGCGAAGGAAGGGAAAAGAGGGGGAGGGAAGTGAAGCAGGGGGACTAAAAGAAGGTGAGTGTGGGAGGTGAGTGAGGGGAAGGGGACTGAACATGGGGAATGAGGATAAGTGAGGAAAGCGGACTAAGGGAACAGGGGTGAGGAAGGGTAAGAGAAGAGCAGTGAGGTTGAGGAAAGAGTGGTGATAGAGGGTGGATAAAGGCAAGTGAGCGGGATACAAGGGGAGTGAGGAGACAGAGAGAGTGAAGGAAAGAGTGAGAGAAGGGGACTGAGTGAGGGTGCATAGAAAGGTAAGTGAGGGAGTGTGGGTGAGTTAAAGCGAGTGAGCATGAGGAAAGTAGACTAAGAGAGAGAGGGGACAGAGGTAGTGAAGCTAAAAGAAAGGGAGTGAAGGAAGGAGAATGAGGATGTGACAGGACAGAGGGAGTGAGAGAAGGAGTGATTGAAGTGGAGTAATGTGAGTGAAGGAAGCGGAATGAGTGAGTGTGCGAAGGGAGGAAAGAGAGGGGAAGAAGACTGAAGCATAGCTACTGAGAGAAGGTGAGTGGGGGATGAAAGTAAAGGGAAGGGGAGTAAAGGATGGGGAATAAGGGGTAGTGAGGGAACTGGAGTAAGGGAACGGGGTGAGGAAGGGTGAGAGAAGGGAAGAGAGCGTGAGTAAAGAGGGGTGAAATAGGGTGGATAAAAGTGAGTGAGGGTAAGACAAGGGGAGTGAGGGAGAGGGGGGACAGAGGGAGTGAAGGAAGGAGTGACAGAAAGGGACTGAGTGAGGGAGCAAAGAAAGGTAAGTGAGGGAGTGTGGTGAGTTATAGGGAGTGAGTGTGAGGGACTTTATTGAAGAAGGAGATGGCATGGGGGATTTTTACGATGAATCTTTGGATTCAGAATTAATTGAATATTTGGAGTCATTGAGTTCCAGGATTCTTCTTTGGAGACAACCAATGATGAAATATCTGAAGAATTAATGTTAGAAGTTCTTTCAAATTACGAAAATTCAGAACAATAAATTTATATTTAGTAATAAAAAATTGTTAAAAATGTTTATTTTAAAAAAAATACTACTTGTAGGTACTTAATTCACCCAGATAACACAACAGCTCTTTTCAGAGCTACCCTACCTCTAAAAACTCTAAATTCATTATTTAAACTAAATTTATTTCTGTTTTTCCCCGTGGTACGCGTACCTGTACGCGAACCCGGAGCGCACTCTGCGAAAATTTTGCCCCCAAAAAAAAGGTTTTTTGCCCTTCGTGGTCCTTCTAGGCCCCCCTCAGAAAACCTAGGGGGTCAGGAGGTGTTTACCCTGCCCCCTTTTAATCATTTCCCCCATTTCTTTTCACCTCTTTTGTCTCGGTTCTACCGAGACACAAGATGGCGGACTCTCCGGACTGTTTGGAATGTTGACAGACACCCGAGAGCCAATCAGCTTTCCGCTCGCGCATTTCCATGGCGCGCCGGGTGCGCTCCCCGGTATGCGTACCGGTAAGCGCTCGAAGCACGCATATAGATATATATGTGTTTTTGAAGTTACTTTTCATAAAAACCACTGGAGCAATTTTCCCCAAATATAGAAAAGGCACTTCTGCGTACCAGTCCCCACAATTTTACCAATTTTGTTGTAATTCGGTTCAGCGGTTCGGGCTGTAGCCATGTCTAAACGTCCTATGAAAAATAACATGGGGAAAACACGTTTTGGGACCCCCCTTTTTTCTCACCCCCCACATGACGAATCCCACTGAAACTTCCAGGGAAGTAGCGAAGCAAAGCTGGCCTAAATTTTGGAAAATTTCACATTCATTCCTCAACAGTCGCAAAAGTAGGTAATATATATATATATATATATATATATATATATATATATATATATATATATATATATATATATATATATATATATGATACCAAGCACGTCTTCTTAGTCGCTGGAAACAATACGAGGCAAACCCGTTTTCAGTGCAAAATTATTTATTGATGCCCGACACCAACACCGTATATATATATATATTCGTTTTAATTTCCAAAATTAGTTTTAATTTCCACTTTCCTTAAACAAGTATGTATAGCTCCCAATGTGTTGTTAAAGTTTTACTTAAAAAGCTTAAGTGCTTCACATAGGGCATCAAGTTTGCTACTTATTACATTATTAGAAGCCATGACGGTTTCTACCAGAGCTATTTCTGTTTTCTGGAGACCTTTGTTTTGGATGTTGATTTGCTTATTTCGTAGGGACTTCTTTCTAGAAAAAGTGCTTACAGGGTCGATTTGGGATTTTCTTACATGTTTGGGTGGTGGTGGTGAATTGGATTCAGATGGGGAAATTGATTCAGAAATACATTGAATATACCCATTATCCCCTGTAGACCATGTCACATCAATATCCTTTTTAAACCCCTTCCTCCAACGCTAGTTGTAAGACTCTCTATGGGGTCCTTTGGGTCGAACTGGTTAGAGGTGGCGTGGGTCGGAATTACTGAATTTGTTATGGACTCTACAGAGGTTAACAGTGATTCTTCAACCGATGATATTTGCCTATATCTATAGCTCCTATTGCTCCTGTAATATATTTTATTAGCAATAAATGTGATTTATCTGGGGACTGGCCCTGGGACTTGCTCGCAGAAACAGGATGCTTTCTCTTGCCAACATTCAATGGATAGTTTGTTTGAGGGGAAAAATAGTGGCAGTAAAATAAAAAAGGTCATCACACATCATAAGTCAAAACAATGCAAAAAAGATGAAAATGCAGGATCATTTAAAAAAAAATGTTTTTATTGAGCGGAGCAGAAAACAAAAAAATATATATAACATAACATTAATCATCAGAGAGGAATAATACTCATATTTCGACAAATAGCACATATGTCTTATATCATACATACATAGCACCTATACCTTATGTACAATTAAAAGCCGAGACCCGCCAAACCAGGATATATACATCTTTAAAAGAAATGAAGAAATGGAGAGTAGCAAAGAGTCCTCAGCACCCTAAGTTCATAAACATCAAAGCAACAATTAATTACCCCTAGTGCCAGATAATTAATTATCAAGAATACAAGTAAATCAGTAGTTCAATGGTTCCTTTTTCTATTTGACAGATCTAGGCATTATTACTACACTACAAAAACTGCTATTTGACATTAAAATGCTGTGCATTAAAGTGCTTAATTTTCTAAAGTGCAAACTTGCTAAAGTGCTAAAGATCTTGTGGTACAGCCAAGTTGTCAAAAAGCTTCCAAACCACTGCAAACCTTTTTGTTCCCCCAACCCGTTTAGCATATGCTTCCTCAAATCTCCTTATTCTTGCCATTTTATTTACCCATTTAAGATAGAGAGAGCCTCCTCCAACCTCCAAATTTGGAGGATTAATGAGCGGGCTACGGTAGAGCAAATGTATATGTACATCGCATCAGTTCTGGTCAATTCTGACCTAGCTTTAGTAAGTCCAAAGAGAGCTACCTCTATTTCAGGGTTGATGTCTTTTTTTAATTGACTGGCTCATTGCTGAAAAAATATTTTCCCAAAAAGTCTCAAGCTTCGGGCATGTAAAAAATGTGTGGAGCCAATCTCCCTCACCTTGGGAGAGGCATCGAAAACACTTATTTTCTATTTCCGGATGATATTTATTTAATTTTTCCGGAGTATAATAAGCCAGCCATCGTGGCAGGAAGGCCATCCTTTTAAAATTAGCCGCTCTTAGAGCCTTACTTTCTAATTGGGGTATTACCTGCCATTCCTGATGAGAAAAAACGGAATTTGTTTCCCTGGTTATTTTTTGCAAAAATTCATCCACCAGGGGAAGTGCCTTATGTTTCATAAGTAAGGAATACCAATTTCCAACTCCCTTCAGGTTTACTTTGAATAACACATTAGCTATGGGAGTTGAAGCCCCACTTTCCGGGGAAATATATATTTTTTAATAACATTTGTAATCTGTTTATATTCTAAAAACCCTGGCTTCATTCGGCTCCCTACCCTGCCTATTACTCCTTCCCAGGGAATCATTTTATTACCATTAAGAAACTGGTCCAAGTACTCCAGGCCAATATCTTTCCATATCTTACCTGGCTTGAATGGATATGCAGACCAAACACCTTACATTCATCTAATTTCAGAAAGGCAAATCCGGAAACATTAGCTTGTTTAAACAACAATTGAAGTCGATCAGCATAATTGTGCACAGTCTTATAGCGTGACTTTTTCGGTAGTTTAGATGTTTTTAGAAACGCGGGGATCTGTGTGCCGGACTCAGCAATCATCTTCTGAAAAAAATATGTGTCTATCTGATCATTCAAATCCAACAATCGTGCCGTATGATCCAATAACGCAGCTTCATAGTATGTGCGGATGTTTGGTAGAGCTAAACCCCCTGATTAATCTCTAATTGTATTATAGGCAATTTGACCCTGGCCATCTTTTTATTCCAGACATATTCCCTGAACATAGTGTTGATTTCCTTAAAATATTTAACATTAATTTTTAAGGGTACATTAACAAACAAAAATATTAATAGAGGAAGAATTGACATTTTTAGGAGTGCAACACGACCAATCAATGTCAAGGGCAAAAGGGACCAACTATCTAGTAAAGTTTTAATTTTAATTTGCCCAGCTGTATAGTTTAGATTGAATAATTGGTCTACATGGCATGAGACATTAATTTCCAAGTATCTGATTGGCTCATCTTTCTGAGCCTGAGTTCTTAAAATCGTGGGTAGACAGTCATAATTCTATTTAAGTAATAACACCTCCGTTTTTTTTTAGTTTATTTTATAGCCTCCTATCTGTTCAAATTTGTTAAATTGTAAAAGGGCTTTTTCCACGTTCTGAAAGGTACATGATTATATTGTCCGCAAATAATTTTACTTTTGATATCCCTTCGCATGGAGCTCTGATAAGGGCTTTTCCCCGAATTTTTACCGCAAGGGGTTCAATGAAAAAAGTAAATAAAAGAGGGGACATCGGGCACCCTTGTCTAGTACCGCGATTTTTTTCCACGGTCCCTACTACATCTCCATTGACTATCAACCGAGCTTGAGCACCTTGGTAGATATGTTTTAACATATTTAGCACTTGAGCCGGAAAACCAAATTTACCTAATCCAAAGAAAAGTGCTTCCCAATTGACAAGGTCGAATGTTTTTTCAGCATCGACCATAGTAGTAAGGGTAGGTATTTTATTGTTTGTTGCATAATCAAGTGCTTGAATTAAAAATTGAGATTTGCAGACATGTACCTCCCTGCAACAAACCCAGTTTGATCACAGTGGATAAGCTCCTGGGCGATCAGCATAAATCGGTGTGCCCAGATTTTCATTCATATTTTAAAATCAGCATTAAGGAGACTAATAGGCCTGTTTGAATTTACATCTTTTCAACTTTTACCCTTTTTTACAAAACTAACCAGTATAGATTCCTTAAAGTTAGAGGGAACACATCCTCCTCTGGTGATGTTTTTAAAAAGATTCACCAAGAATGGGGCCAGCTCTTTAGAAAAAGTTTTAAAAAACTGTAGAGGAAAGCCATCAGCTCTGCAGGCTTTTGCTCCTGAAATAGACGTATTAACCCTTAGAATCTCTTCTTCGGAGATATCTAGCAAAAGCTGATTTGCCCTAGACCCTGAGAAGGAGGTAAGCTCGACTCCGTCATAGTAGTTGCTAATTTAGCTTGCTCCAGCCTTATATTTAGTTGTATATAGCTGGGAGTAATGATCTACAAAAACTTGAGCTATCTCCTTTTTACCTGTTACAGACACACTGGTTTTGGGATCTATAATCTCTGTAATAGTGGATGCCTCCTGTTTAGTTTTCACAGTCCCAGTGAGCAGCTTACCAACCATCTGACTCTTCTCGTATACCCGCTGTTGGTAGGTTCTCGAGCTAGCAATTTCTTCCAGAGTAAAAAACTCTTTTAACTCAAGTTTAGCCCTATCTAACTTTGCTTTAGCATCCCCCCGCCCTGCGGGCTGTGTATATCTGGTTTTTGTTGCTTCTGCTACAGCCTGCTGAAGTTTAAAAATGTTCTCTTTTCTTGTTTTAACAAGAGAGGCAGACAATGCAATCATTCGCCCATGAAGGGCAGCCTTGTACGCCCCCCAAACAGAGAAAGTTTCTGCCGTATTCAGTTTAATCTTAAAACATTCGACAATCCATTCTCTGGTATCTATCTGTCGAAGGAGCCGATCCACCTGCACCTGGATCTTGTCCTCTTGTTCACCCCAATTTCTATACTAAGTTTGATTGGAAAATGGATTGCTTACAATATCAGAGGTTGTACCACCCAGAGATTGTGAAATTACGACAAAATGGATTCGGGAGGCCGAATGAAACTGACCAGACTAACATGAAAATTCTGCTTTTGTTGGGTTGGGAATTCGCCAGGGGTCGATCAAAATGTGTTCCGGTTTTAAGGCCTCAATCCCCTTTTTAGTTTTTGGTTTAAGCTCTTTTTTACTTTTGTTTGAGGTATCTTTTTTTTAGGTCCTGGATAAAATTAAAATCCCCTCCCGTTATCACTTTCCCGGGTTTCCCTCTTACTAATTCACTGATTTTACACAGGGTAGTCTTGTCATCCACAATGGGGCGGTAATAATTATTAAAATGTAGACTTGTACCATTCAATTTCGTCGCAACCCATATCCATCTCCCCTGAGGACCTCGCTTCATCTCGTAGGAAAATTAGTTTTTAAATGTGTCTCTTCTAAAAAAAGTACTTGGAGTTCAAACGAGGCTAGCCATCCGATAAGGGCTCCATATTTTTGTTTGTTCTAAATTCCATTCACATTGAGTGAAAAAATATTACATTTACTCATCATTGACAAACCTATGTCTATAAACCCTGCCAACTACAAAAGAACTTTGCTTGCTCATGCCTCTTTTTCCATTCCAAGCCCTGCTACTGCTCATTTTACCACTTCTTACTCCCCCTACGCCAAAAAAAGGAAAAAAAACCACCCCCTGAAATGTGGAAAAACCCCTACGATCCACGCTGTCCACATTTCACCCCTCCCATCTATCTTGGGTGTCATGAAATCACACTGAGTTTCCCCGCTAGTCCCTGACCGCCCCGCAAGGTGATCACTATTAATAGTTTAAATTACTAGCAAGCACTACACATTTTGAAATAAAAAAGCACATGTGCTGCAAAATAATAAATCTGCCGGCTATAGATCCTCTTCAATATCTTAAAACCAATCTAAGGAGCATTCAGCGCAGCTTGCATAATGGGAGAGGGAATCCTTAACTATTACTGTTGTTGAAACTACCCATATATGTTTATTTAGATACTAGCCCCTGCTGAGATCTCCTTCAAGAGGGATTGTGCTCCTTCTAGATCTGAGAACATAAAAAATTCCCTTTCACCAAAACTCTCAACTTAGACTGCTGAGCAATTGAGGCTTGCGCACCGTGAGCTTTAAACAAATGGAGAATTTTAACAAATTATGTTCTCCTCCGGGCAGCAGCGGCAGTCATGTCCGAAAATATATGATATTTGCTTGTTTCTGTCACAGAGAACAGTCTCTGCTGAATGGCTTTCAACAGGATCCTCTCCTTGATCCACAAATCCATAAAATTCAGCAAGATAGTTCTGGGAATGGTAGAATTAGGAAAGCTCTAGGCAGGAACTCGATGAGCCCTTGTGATAGTGAGGTCGCCTTCAAACTCTGGCAGCACTTTCTGTTGAATAAATTAATTGACCCACTGAAGAGGATGAGAACCTTCTCTACCTTCAGGGACCCCAACAATCCTACGGTTTGACCTCCAAGAATGATTCTCAAGTTCCTCCAATTTACTCTCTAGAAAATTTTTCTTTTGGGCCGCCTCTTTAACCTCAACCATAGCTATATTCATTTGGTCTTCTAATACAGAGATTCTGGCCTCAGCCTCCTGTAGTCTACTCAGCAACCCAGACATTGTTTCTTCGAACTTCTCCAATCTCAAATACAGGGCAGCAATCTCCACTTGCTGAGCTTTTTTCATTTCCCGTATTTCTTCTAGAATCAAATTCAGCATATTTTGGATGTCTAGCTGGTACCTCCCCTCGGTTTCTGGGCTTTGGCTGGAGTTTTCAAACAAGGTATCAGTATTAACACTCGTACTTCCCCCCTTAGAGTCCAACTCTACCGATGGAGTTAATAAGCCCGATGAGGCCTTTGATGGTACTCTTGTTGAAGCCTTATCTGAAGCTATTGTAGCTATAGGGGGTTGTAATCCTATGGGTTGTAGTGCCACTGGATTCACTAAAGTCTCCGTCTAGCCCTCCCTGCTTTTATTGGCTATATCTTGCACTGAAGGTGAATCCAGATTAAATATTTCATTTTCTACTTCATCATTCAGGGAGGCTGAAGATATGAGAGGTGTTGCCAAAACATGTATTTGAGACATGGTTTGAATCAGGTCCATCTGCTGCTGCTGAACCCCAGACAGTTAATTTGGGGAAATTGTTGCATTAATCCAGATACTCTAGAAGATATTAATGCTGTTGAGACCTGTCCTACATCTGGAAATGGAGCATTAGATGGCTTGGAGGCAATACCTGAAGTCGGGGAGGAGGATTGCGGGTTTAAGGATTTTGAGGTAGTTTTCTTTAAGAACAAGGGAAACTCTTTCTTTTCTTTTGTACTTTTTGCATCTTTCTTGAGGCCATCTTGAGCCGGGCTTGTTAAAACCACTGGGACGTCCAACACTTAATATGTATCCTTCGCCTGTTTGACCCCTAATTCTGTAGTTTCAATCTGCCCCTCACATTGTGAGGAAGTAGAGGTAAGGGAGAGCTCATCCTCCGAACTCTCCAAAGCTGTTGTCCAGACCTGGGGAAGTGGAGTTATTCCCCCCATTCTTATCCTTATCCTAGTCCTTGTCCTTAGCAGCCTGACGTGCAGCTTTCTTCACCAACCCTTGGCGTGTTTTTACTTTAAGAGGGGCTGCCACTTTGGTTTTGCTGGGTTTACTAATGATACTTCTGTCTTTCTGAGGTTTACCCATATTTTCCCCCCCTTGTTCCTTGTTACACCCCCTGGAAAAAAAAGTCTTGTTGCTCTTTACCATGTTTCCTTATCTTTGTCAGTCACCTCCAATTTTACTTATTCTTCTTGACTTACTCGCTATATATTCTCAATTTGCAGATAATACCCAAAATCAAATCCTCCTCGCCTCCTCACCTCCTTTTGCCAGCCAGGTCCAGGAGTCGATAGATTTAGCATTCGTCCATGTTTGAATCTAATACAACTTGGATTCAAACATGGATGAATGCTAAATCTATCGGCTCAGCGTGATGGAACGTATTATGTCTCCACAACAAGGGTGATCACGGAGGACTTGGAAGTTTGCATACTGTATGCACGAACGGGTGCTGAAAAATTTATGGTGAATCTTACATGAAGTATTTTAAATATTGGAAACCTGGATTCTTAAAAAATTATATTCTCAGGTATAAATATAGTGTTCAATATATTGTTAATAAGCCTTGAGGAAGCCCACATAGGGCGAAATGCGTGTTGGCTGTGAAGCATTGTGTTTTGAAAAGAATAAAATCTGATTGGTCTATGCTATGTGACTCTCATGGAGTGACATTTATTTCTATATAAACATTGTGTATGGTTGCTGAATTATTACAATAAGGAGACACGTTTTAAAGTGCAGGTTACCAATAGCAAATCCACCTTGATCCTGTGATAAATATGCAGGAGATCTTCCTCAGGTACCAAAAATGTTTCAAGAAAGTCACAAGCAGAAGGTTAGGGAAGAGTAGGGAAGGTAGAAAACAGTGCCTAGCACTCAGTGCAGCTTGGTAGCACTTGTCTTGCTGGTTACAGTGAAGTGCTTTGACTTGGCTTTCCTTTGGAACGGGACACACACAGGCGGGCTGATATGAATGCCCTCACCACAGATTACCAATCGTGGAATCGAAGATGGCCTCTCTCTAAATCAAAACCGCTGTTAGACGATCCAGTCAGGAGCAGGTCAGATTATGGATGCAAGTTTTACAGCCCCACCTCCTCCTGTCACTGACGGGCGCAGGATGGGCCTGAACTCCCCCGGCAACTGTTGCAAAATACAGGAAACAGACTGGTGCACCCAGGGACCATGAGTCCCTCCAGGGTGTTCATAGGCAGGAAGAATCCTTGTCCCCCGAGGTAGCTGGCGTCCCACGCCACAGGTGTAGAGGCAGCGCTTTTATGTGCGTTGGCCATGCCATCCCCCGAGGCTACTGTGGCAAAAGGCAGGAAACAGACCGGTGCAGCCTGGGACCACTAGTCCTATCAGGGTGTTTGTAGGCAGGGAGAATGGTTGCCCCCCGATCTGGCTGGAGTATTGTGCCACGGGGTAGAGGCGGAGTTTTTATCTGCATTGACCACGCCTCCCCCCTTGGCACCTGTGGCAAAAGGCCGTAAACAGAAAGAATGGTGCATTCTAGGATCACAATTCCCACCAGGGTGTTTGTAGGCAGGAAGAATGATTGCACCTGAGCTGGCAGGTGCCCTTAGCAGCCCCGGCCCATGCAGTTAAGAGCAGTAGGGCTGTTGGGCCGAGTGTGGAGATTTCAATTGACAATGACGAGGGAAAAATAAATAAATAAATAATTTTCCCTCGTTATCGTCTGTCGAAACGCCCCACATGGCCCCACCACACCAACGAACTTACCTGAACAGGCCATGGCTGGCCCATAGTCATAGCATTAAGTTAAACCTATAGTATCTGGCTTTATGGACATTAGGCTTAAAGTCTATGGGCCCGATTCACAAAGGTAAACTGAGGCAAAAGTCTAACTCTACGACCTTCGGTATTCACAAAGGTCATTTACGAGTAGTAAAGTTAGACTTTTGTCTCAGTTAAACTTATGTTTTGGTCTTAAGTTTAACTAAGAGTAAAACTGAGACATTAGTCTTACTTTACTACTCGTAAATGCCCTTTGTGAATAAGGATACTCAAGAGGTTACTGCAAATGTTTTTTTTTTGATTATCAGAATGAGAAAACAAAATATTGTGTTGTAACCTTTACTGATGCACGTGATTGAGTTCTGAAAATTGTGTTACCTCAATACAGACAAACTAAAAGTCACAAAACACATTTTGTTTCTTTTATTTCTTGTATCCATACAGGTCAACACTCATCAGAAGACCAAATGGAAGGCCATCGTCAAGAAGGTGTAGTCCCTGGGGGTCTGCAAGTGGTGCAGCGTGCATTGTTGTAAGAGATGAGAGCTTGGGCAGTCCTTCCAACGTGGGAAGTACGTGTGCCACACCATGACCCCCCCTATTGCCCGCAATCTTGCGGTGGCCTATCTTGAGCTTGAAGGGCAGTTGAAACACAAGCATACAAACAACATACAGACCCTATTGACATTACTTCCCATATCAACCACAACCACCACCACACACACACAAGCACCACAAGCACCTCAGCCTCTACCATACCCACAACCACTACCACAAGCACCAGAACTCTAACAACCACCACCACCCCCACAACCACCAGCACAACCACACGCACCACAACCACCAGCACACCCACAGCCACCAGCACACCCACAATCACCAGCACACCCACATGCACCAGTACACCTACAAGCACCACAACCACCACCACATTCACAAGCACACCTACCAGCACCAGAAGCAGACCAACCACCTCAAAGGCACACTCATCTAAACTCACACACACACAAAGCCATGCCTACACCCACAACAGCAACCAAAACACACACACCCACCCAACACCAACTACCTGCCAAAAACACTCACCCTAATGTACAAATCATACATAAGACCCACATGCAACTGCACAGCATACAGACACACACATGTCACACACCCCAGCTCCCTCTATCTCCAAACACATTCCTCTCCTACCCATCCTACCCTTTATCCTAGTTCAACTTGTCTTTCTGCTCTGACCTTGTTCCCTTCCAAACCCACCCGTCACAAAAATAAACACACCACTTTCAAAGTCAAACCCACCCCTCCCTATCCCACTCATCCCAAAACCACACCTTCCAAACCCTAACCCACTCTTCCCAAACCCATCCACAGCCACCCCTCCCACCACTCTCAAACCCAAACCCAAACCCCAAAACACCTTTCCCACATCCACGCCCACCCCTCACCACCCTCCCCCCCCTCCCACCCACAAGGAAGATCTTTGAGGTGCCTGCTTTGGCTTCAATAGTCTGTTTAGGAGGAAAGTTCTGGGCAACAATGACACTGTTGCTGTGTATAGTGTTTGTCCCCTGTATTATTTTTTCATGAATAAATTATTTGAGAGAAGTATCTCATTTATGAATAAAACAAAATATTTTTACAAAGTTTGTCCTGACATTTTTATTATTTTACAACTCCTTGATTGTGAACAATGTTAATGATGAAAATGAGTGACCGATATTATTACTTACATTTATGACAGTAAATATTACCTTTTTTTAGGTAACATCAGTGACAAGGAATTATCATGGACATAGTAATTTTGGTGCAAGCATTCATCAAGATAATGGACACTTACACCAATCTAAGCCTATTTTAAGTGTTAATACAGGTGCATTTATCTTAACTTGGCAAGAAAATAAACACATATGCATTACACGTTAAAATTAAATTGTGAACATTTCAGTTTATTGAAATACAGATAATGCACTAGACAAGGGTAAATGCTACATTAATGAATATTTAGGTGATTCAAGTTTAGAACGAACATTGATTTTACAGATATTTAAACAAGACATTACACCTTGCCTAGTGTAATTTCTACGTTATATTACATTTAAATTATTCAAATAATGTGTAATGCACATATTTATATATGTATAGGAAAATTACTTAAACACACCTACCTGCATGGTTGTTTTTTTGATTATTGTCAATTTTTGTGTTAGTATCCATTATCATTAAGGCAGCTTGCACAAACTTTACAAATACAATAACATTATTGAGGTGTGTTTCTTTAAATATCTTAATTCACAACATTACACACATATCCATTACACATTAGTTGAATATTGGTTGTATGAGAGATTCCAAAATGCATTAGTCCAGAGATAATGCAAACAGCCAATACAAATGGACACAAGTAAAAAACACTGCCAACTCAGGTGTGGAGGTTTACCTGCCACTATTACATCAATGGAAAGGCATATCATGATTGGCCCGGGGGACGAAGTAGCTGTACTCCTCCGACAGCCACTTTTGCCTATGGTGCCGTCAATACAGGTGAACAAATCTGGCGGAGTTGGCAGCACTCCATCAGGCCTCATACATTGACCCGCCTGCATCTAAACAGAGTGGGCAGACCGCCTATTAGGCAGACAGGGAATCTGATGGATAAATGACGACAGGACCGATTCTGCCAAGATCTAAATCAGCAGGCCCTTAGACTTAAACTTTACCACAAATGATCCCCAAAAAGTAAGTCTTCAGGGAAGGCATCCCCCAAGGGCTATGAGTGCCAACAGGAAGAGAACCTTGAGGGTAATGCCAAGTGTCCCAAGCAGGCACAGACCTGCACTGGTGGGCAGTCACTGGGGCTGGCTGGTACTGCATTAGGGAAGGAGATTTTCCCACTTAGTGGGGGTAAAGTGTAGAGGTTACCCTAGTATCCTTCGGTGATGGAGAGATGGTGCAGAAAACTCACATGCCTAGTAATATTAGGAAGTACAGGCAGTGGGTCACCATCAATGGACAAAGGGTAGAGACTCTGAGAGACACTGGAGCTAGCATGACAACTGTTAGGTGTCATCTGGTGACCTCAGAGCAGGTAGTCCCTAATGCATTCCACCAAGTTGTTGCAGCTGAAAACATGAGAGTGGTTTTGGTTTCTCTTGAGTGAGGGGAAGTCTCTGGTTCTTTGAGGGTAGATATGAGCCCATCAATGCCTGTGGATTGTCTGCTTGGCAATGACCTGGAGAACACCATCTGAATGGAGGAAGAATTTAGGTCCCACTTGGAGTTGTTAGGGTTGCCTGAGTGGGTGTGCCTGACCACATGGTCCATGGCAGCCCAAGAGGGTAGTCAGAATGGCCCAGCTACCTGCAAAAAATAGGAAGGGCAACATGTGCGGGAAACCTGCTACTGAAACTCCCATGATCCGGAAGGAGACTGAACCTGAAGGGGATGCCCTGGAGCCTACAGGGGAGGATGTTGCCACCCTGGGAGACCTACCTGACCTAGCCAACTGGCAGCAGAGAGGGTGGCCCAACAGGGAGGAGTTCACCGGGTGCAGTTAGAGTGCCCTACTCCTAGGGGCCTACGGTAGCCGGCCAAAGCCCAGGAAGCTGGCAACACCTCTAATGATCACCTGATTTACCGGAAGAATGGTCTGCTGTGTAGTGAGCCTAAGGTTCCTGAGCCTGGCACAACCCAAGTGTTGGTGGTCCTCTATTGCTAAAGGACGTTCCTACTGGAGCTAGCTCATGATGTACACCTGGCATGTCATTTGGGCCAAATCAAAATTTTTGATAGGCTTGTCACCCAATTTTATTGGCCTCATATTCGGATGGCCTCACATGCTTTCTGCCGGTCTTGCCCTACCTGCTAGTCCAGAGGCACGTCAGAAGAGAAGCGTAAGGCTACCCTGCAAACTTTTTCTGTTGTTGGGACCCCCTGCAAAAGGCTGGGCATTGATCCAGCGCCCCTATAGAAAATCTGTCTCAACAACACTACTCTTTACCTTGATACTCACCATTAATCATAAACTTTCACAAGGCCCATAAGTAACCGAGACAAATATTGGGCAACTGAATCATGTGACCTAATTAACCGGAACTATCCCCAAACTATTTACATATTATATACAACTGCAGTTTGTCATCAACATATTCATGAAAATATAACAAAAAACATTTAATTAAGTCACCTAGGTAGATGGATCAACTGATGGTAACTAGACTAAGAATAAACAGGACCAGCTTGTCATTTCAAAATCTATTTTATTAATTTTATTATCAGTCATAGAGCATTTAAAGAATAATAATAATAACCTTTTCAATCCAAAGTTGTGCCTTTCTAAAAACGTCTTTGTTCTCTATTCACAGGCGAAATTAGCTTCCGAGGATTTTGCAACATCTTATTAAATAACAGTTTGCTGCTTCCTCAGCTCGGCTGATCTGCCGTTTCCTGTCCTTGAAGTTATACAACTCAGAGCACATCTTGCACAGTTCAATTTATTTATTGTGACAGATATCATTGTGACAAAAACCTTTTCCACACTTTCTTTGCTGTGCACAGCTCATCACGACAGGATTCCAAACACCCTTTTTTAAAAGCTAGGCCTCAGGCCTCTTTCTTGAAGGCTAGTATGCAAAGAAACACAAAACACTAATTAATTCAAGTAATGAAGATTATTCTGTTTCCCACCCCCTTGCTAATTATTAACCCGTTAGTTTATGTTATCTAGCTTTAAGCACATGAATGCAGCATTTATAAAGACCTTCTTCTTATAGGCCTCCAGGATTCTCCACGAGCTTTTGCCACATATAAGACATGACATAGACAAAAGCACATTTAAAATAAGCACCATTAATTAAACAGCCGCAATTAATATTGACAAAACAAATAGACAAAGTTAGTTCATTATTTTTCAACGTACTTGCAAGTGCAACACAGAGCACATAATGTTAACACCTTGTGTCATGTATGTATTTTAATCTAGGTTGATTAATACGTTTTCGTGCACAAACACATTAATACAATTAGTCATTATGGAAGTTAAACTTCGCGAGTTAAAAACAAAGTTATTTCTGAAACTCGCTTCATCAGCATCAATATGTCTAGGCCTCTGAACCCCAGGACTGCATTGGGCAACAGGTTTATCTTGGTCTTGGTGGACCATTCCACCCAGTATCCAGAGGCTACACTTCAGAGAATAGTGACTGCCCCCTCAGTGGCCAGGACACTAATGGGGATCTTTACCATTATGCGGTTCATCAAGAACGTGGTGTCAGACCGTGGTACCAACTTCATGCTGGGGTATATACAGCCCATGTCGAAGGAGTGTGGGGTAACCTACAAGTTCTTTACTCCTTACACCCTCAAACCAATGGGCTTGCTGTGAGGTTCAACAGGACCCTAAAATGCATGTTAATGGGCTCGTCTGGGCCCATTAAGTAGAAGTGGGATGTCTTCCTACCATACCTTTTATTTCCCTACAGTGAGGTATCGCAAAAGGGGGTTGTTTTCAACCCCTTTAAACTTCTGTATGGGCACCCTATGAGAGGACCTCTCAGTCTGGTGAAGGAGTGCTGGGAGCAAGCTCCTAAGAAGGCCCCTCAGGATGTGGTCAGCTACATGCTACCACTTTGTAACCAGATGAAGCGCTTCTGGGAGCAAGCGCTGGAGAAACAAGAAGCCAGCCAGGAGGTCATAAAATGGTGGTAGGGACTAGGACGCCACTCTGGTCGAGTTACAGTCTGGCCTAAAATTGTGGGTTCTGAAACCTGTGGTACCACCTCGGGTACCTAGTGGACCTTGAGACTTACAGGAACCCTTTCAGGGTCCTGCATGTTAATCGCCTCAAACCCCTCTTGGAGGGGTCTGAATTAGCCATGCTTCTGGTCACAGATGATGGGATGGAAGAGAAGAGTGAAGCATGATGGGTCAGTCAAGGGTATCAGCCTCTCCCCTACACTGACCCTGGAACAACAGAGAGACTGCTGTCAGTTTTTGGGGCAGTTTACCTATTTATTTCCCCTTATTCCGGGACTCACTACATGGTGTACCTGTGATATTGACACTGACGGCAGCACACCTGTGAAGAGCAATACACTCATAAGGTCCGAGACAGAATTAAGGAGGAGGTCACCAAGATGCAGGAGTTAGGTGTTACTGAGCCATCAAACAGTCCTTGGTCTGGCCTAGTTGTGTTGGTTCCCAAGGCTGCCCCTCCAGGTGTCACCCCAGAACTTAGGTTCTGTGTTGATTGCCATGGGCTCCAAGCAGTCACCCGGACTGACCATACCCCATCCCCAAACTGATGAGTTCATAGATTGGCTAGGTGCTTCCAAGTTCCTCAGTATGTTGGATTTAATGTCTGGGACTGGCCGATTGCTTTGATGAAGGGGGCCAAAGAAAGGCCCACGTTCTCTACTCCAAAAGGGCACTTGCAGTTCTGTGTAATGTCCTTTGGGTCTAAGAACTACCGTGCCTCCTTCTAGAGGTTAGTCAACAAGCTCCAGGCTGAGTTGGAGAACTTCAGTGCCGCCTATCTGAACACCATTGCGGTCTTCAGTTCTAGCTGGGAAGACCCCCTATGCCATCTCAGAGAATTGCATCAGGCTCTGCAGAGGGCAGATCTGATTATCAAGGCTAGAAGGGGCCAGAAATGGCAGGGTTCTGTGGGCTAATTGGGTCACCAAGTGGGAGGAGGCAAGGTACAGCATCTCCGGGCCAAGATTGAAACCATTCTGGCTTAGTAAACCCCCAGGACCCTGACAGAGTTGAGAGCCTTCTTAGGCCTCACCAGCTGCTACAGGGGATTTGGCATCATTGCTGCCCCCTTGATAGAGCTGACTTCAAAGCAGCAGGCACATCAGGTGATCTGGACGCAATCATGTCAGAATGCTTTTGGCACCCTGAAGGAAGCCATGTGCACAGCACCATTGCTAAAGGCCCCTGACTTCTCCCAAAAATGTATTGTGTAGACAAACGCCGCAGAGCCTGGCAGAGGGGCAGTGATCTCACAACTGAACAAAGAGGAAATGGATCAACCTGTAGCCTCAATCAGTAGGCAGTTACGTCTCCGGGAACAGAGATGGAGTACAGTAGAGATAGTAGCCTTTGCAGTGGTCTGGGCACTGTCGAAGTTAAGGCCATACCTGTTTAGTACTCTCTCTGGTTTCAGATAGACCACAGACCCATCAGATCCTTAATGCAGATGAGGGGTGGGAATAACAAACCGTTGACATGGTGCATCTGATTACAGGGAAAGAAGATGACAATGGGACACCTCCCTGGAACAGACCACACCAATGCAGATGGTCTCTCCAGGCTCTTCCGCCTTAGTGAAGAAATCTCCCAAGTGGTTGGGTAGTTCTCCCCACTTTCAGACGGGGGGAGACGTGTTAAGTCTGGCATCCTTGGTGTGGTTCCTCTTAACTTTTTTTTTTCCTCCTCCATTTTCTCTGACCTTGTTTTTACTGGTCTTAGGACTCTGAGCACTTTACCACTGCTAACCAGTGTTAAAGTGCATGTGCTCTCTTTCTACACATAGGAATATTTGTCCATTTTCAATTTGGCACAATGAATCTACTTATGAGTCCCTAGAACAGCACACTACATGCTCCCAGGGCCTATAAATTAAATGCTACTAGTGGGTTATTAGGACTGATTTTGCCACCCACTTAAGTAGCCCTTCAAGGTACACTCAGGTACACTCAGAGTAGGGTTTGCATAGAAGGACTGTACCTGATTACTGCCTTGTGTATATGCCTGCATATATATATACTGTTACACTGTTTTAGCACCATGATAGAACTGTAGACACTATTGACTCTTTTGGTGCTTGTAATCACTTTCATCTGCTTCTGTTTACTAATTACCGCAGCACATGTATTCTATACAAGAATAACACTGGTTCAATAAATATATATAAAACTTCCCACAGTGTATTCTCTGTATACTTCTCTGAGCATAAATAAGCACGAGTGACTATGCAAAAGGTTCCCATCTGTTTCCACGATCCCTGAGGGGTCAGGGTTGTTATGTTCAGTGGTTGCCGGAAACCATTAGTTCCCTGGAAAGGTTAGGGGAGCTTACGGTGGCACTTTGAGCTAGCCGGTCGCTAGGCCAACATATCCTGCTGGGTGCCTGGAATCAGTCTAGGCACCTCGCCCTAAAATTTATGTTGTCCAACAAAGGTGCAGGATATACGGATTTGTGGGAACTACATGACAGCCAGGTGCAATGTATTTAAAAATTTGGATATGTACTTTTAGGTGTTACATATATTGGTAGTGAACAGCTCTAAAACTAATTTTTCACTGCTACAAGACCTATATCTCCCATAGGACATCATTGGGATTACCTTATCACATTCTATAAGTGTATTTTCCAAATGGCAAGATATGACTGTTCAAGTTTGCTGTCTCTGGAATCCTAGTTTAAAATCCTTACTTATCGTGCAGTCGGATTTTAAATTACAATTCTGAAAATGTCCCTTTTAGAAAATTAGCTATTACTTGCCTTAGCCATTTGGTGCCTGCATCCTCTCTCTGGTCACAAGACTATGGCTTGACCAAGGCTCATCCCTTAGTCCGACACTATTTAACATCTATGTGTCTGACCTTGCCAATGTCATCAGAGCATATGGGATGAGCCTAACTTCTTACACAGACGACACGCAGTTGGTCCTGGCCATCAAGGGTGACGGAGGACAAGTGGCACAAAACTGTAAAGATGGACTGCTTGAAATAGGAGAGTGGATGGCTACAAACTGCCTTAAGCTCAACTCAGAAAAACTGAGGTAGTCATCTTTGGACCGCTTCTCCCAGCATGGTCATCATGCTGGTGGCCAGCAGCCTTTGGTTCACCCCCCATTCCAACAGCCAAAGTCCGGAATCTGGGAGTCATCTTTGATGAAGGTCTCACCTTTTTGGACCATGCAAACAAAGTTGCTACCACGGCCCATTACAAATTGAAAATGATCAGGAAGATTCGCCCCTTTCTTCCGGATGCAGCAATTAAAACACTGGTTAGTGCTTTAGTCCTGTCATCGTTAGACTATTGTAACGGTCTATTCCTCAACGCCCAGGTCAGGGTCACAAAAAAGTTACAGTCCATACAGAACACGGCAGCACGACTGCTTTCAGGAACCTCTAAGTTCAATCCCATATCGGATACGATAAGGCAGTTCCACTGGCTACCGATCCATAACAGAATAAAGTTTAAGTCCTTGTGTATAGTCTACAAGACACTCAACAACCAAGGACCGCACGCTCTTAAAGACCAATTAACACCCTACATACCCCGCAGACAGCTACGTTCTTCTACCTTACACCAATTAGTAATCCCACGAACAAAAACAGTGTCCTGGGGTGACCGCCGCTTCTCAGTGGCAGCACCCAAACTCTGGAACACCCTCCCCCAGTACATCAGGATGAGTCCCTCACTCCACCAATTCCGAAAACTTTTAAAGACATGGCTCTTTAATCAGTGAGACGGTGACTACAAATAGGAAACAGATGAATTTTTAGCGCCGAGACGCCTGCGGGTATTTGCTGCGCTCTATAAATGTCAAAAATAAAATAAATAATAAATAAATGTGTAGTTGGGAGTTGGGATTTTGTGTATTCCTCCTAGTCAGCCACACACAATAGGAGATTAGGAGTGCCTCAGTGGGCCACCATGGCAGGATGGTAGGGAGGAGCTTGACCCAGCCTCACTTACACCTGAATAGGCTGTGGCCTGCCCCACACAAAGGGCTGCATACCCCCTGTAGTTAGTCTGGTAGCAGGGCTGGCAGGGCAGAGCATCTGTGCACTTCAAAGGCATGCCTCTAGATGCTTCTGCCCACTTCAAATGTAAAAAGAACAATTGTTAGACAGAATGCAGAACAATGTCATACACTCACCTCAGTACAGACATCTGGGCCATTCCAGTTTGAACCCAGCCATATGCAAATCAGTTTTGACCCTGCACCCAATACGAACAGTCCACATGAACTGCCAGGCCAGGTCCTCCCTGGACTAGAAACAAGCATATTAGGACTGTAGAATGACCTTCTAATTTAATACTACAATTTGATCTTATAATAATAGCAACTCCTCTTGTGCTACCTCTCTGTTTTGAACTGACAATGTCCTGGACCCAAGACCATTTTGTAAACATAATTAAACACTCCTTCTCTTCCAAATGGGTTTCCTGCAATAGTATAATATTAGCCTCTGATTTTTTAAGGACCTCCATAATACGGGCCAATTTTTTCCTGGATCTCACCCCTTTAACATTCCAGGAGATGAGATTTATTAAATTCTTAGTCATTTATTATTGTAAAAATTCCGACCCTCTCATTATAAACCAAAAGCAAATTAAACATATATATATATATATATATATTCACTGAAAAAACCATAGGTTTCACACCAGTTATAGTTAGCTGGAAATTTTACTGACATAAAACCATTGAAATTCCCACATTATAGTTAGTTGGACTCACTATAACATGCGCGCCTGCAAAGCACTGCTGATGACGTCACATATTACATCACTCATGACATGGTCAGTGACATCACTCATGACATCACTGATGACACCATATATTGAATGTGTGTCTTTCTGAAAAATAAATATTAGTGAGTAATATTTAAATATTTAAATATATGTATCAGTGTTTCACTTTGTGTATAAGTGGCTGCATGGGTTGGTGACTGATAGCATATGTGCAGGACTGTATGGGTGGATGAGTGTGTATATGTGTGTGTTAGTGAGTGAATGCCTGCCTCACTAGTGTCTTTATGAGTAACTACATATGTTTTAATCTAGTATATGTGAGTATTGATGTATATAAGTGAGTATATGTGAGAGTGAGAGATTGAAAGAGTCCCTGCTTAAATAAGTATGTGTTTCTATAAGTGATTGTTTAAGAGAGTAAGTATGTATAAGTTTCCTTAGAAGTAATGTGCTAGTGTGTGTATAGCTGTATATGCAAATAAATGGATGGTGTGTAACAGGATGTATATATGTACCACTGCATATGATGAGTGAGTATATGTATGAGTGACTATATAGAACTGTTGCTGAATGAGAGGATGTGTATATAGATGGTGGAATTACTGAATTGGTTGTTGTAACTGGTATGGGTATCTCCATTTTTTTGAAAATGTTAGTTTCTATTTTTGAATATGTGTTTCAAGGGATACATTACACTGAAAGGAGGTCTGTCAGTCTGTCACAAGGATGGTGTCATCAGTGATGTCATGAGTGATGTCACTGACCATGTCATGAGTGAATTTTTCAGTGAATTTAATAGGTTTTTTAAATGCTAATTCCTAACTATAACTGGTGTAAAACCTATGTTTTTTTCAGTGAATTTCATAGGTTTTTTAAATCCTAATTCCTAACTATAACTGATGTGAAACCTATGGTTTTTTCAGTGAATTTCAAAGGTTTTTTAATAGCAAAGTTCTATAGCTATGAAATGTAATATTTTTTACAATGAATCCTATATTGTATATTTATGTAATAATATATATATATATATATATATTTTTGCCTTGGTGCGCTCCCGGTGCGCGCCCCAGTGTGCGCACCGGAAAGCGCAGTTTTTCAGCGCGCCCGGGGCGCGCACCGGTTAGCGTCCTGTTACCGCTATTGCCGCGAACGAAAACATCATTGTGACGTATCGCGCAGCCAAGTCCGTGTGATACGCATGGCGTAAGCGCACCCGGAAGCACTCGAGCGAATACGATCGCGCAACGTAAACATCAGACGTGCTTACGCGACGGGATCCGGGGCGCGTCGCGTAAACGTGGCGGATCATGTGACCTGAAAATAACACTTTTTATTGGTGCAGAACAGTTTTGGTTTCAAAATGATGAAAACCCAGGTCATGTGACCTAAAATAACACTTTTCATTGGTTCAGGACAGTTTTTTTTCTCCAAATGATGAAAGACCCCACATTTTTTCCATATTCTGACTTTGTCCTTTGACTGAGGAAGACCTGTTTGAACATCTTTGAGAAATATTTTGTACTTTAAAATGGCTACAGTAGCAGCAGCAGCTGGAGCATCTGCACCACCACCACCACCACCAAGAGGACCACCACAACATTACATTGGTGGTCAAGAAGAGGAGGAGGAGGAAGAGGAGGAGGAGGAGGGGAGAAGGTGGCTGCAAGAAGACAATACCCCATACAAGCCAAGGCAGCACATTGTATGGGAGTTTTTTTCTATACCAGAGGGCAAGAAGAAAGTCAAAGCGCCCAAGGTGACTTGCCTAATCTGTGGCATGGAACTTTCAAGGGGGAACCCTAACAAAAAATATTCTTTTGGTAATAATACCATGAATAAACACATGCAGCGCAAGCATCCGAACAACTATTCTGCTGCAGAGATGAGAGAACTGGCCAGTAACCCTCCCCAATCTTCAACCACCACCTCCAAAAGAAAGCAACTTACTACATTGGGACCAGAGACAAGGGAGACGATCCCTTGCATACAATCACTGTTTGGGGAATTCAGAATTACATGTATTTTTTGTGGTAAGACCATCTCCTATGGTGAACAGAGCATAAAGCTCATCCTCCTTGCTGGTGACAACCACAATTGCCCCAAAAAACCCTAATTTTTTCCAGTTTTTTTTTTGCTCCAGTTGAGCCATTTTCAATTCCCTGTTTTTTGTTTCTCCCCATAAAAATAACAAAAAAAAATATAAAATAGTTCATAAAAGCCTCCTCTTGTGTCTCGATCTTACTGAGACACAAGATGGCGGCCGCTCCGGACTGTTTCGAATGTTTACAGACACCCAAGAGCTAATCAGCTTTCTGCGTGCAAGTCGCGTAGAGCGCCCGGAGCGCTCCCCGGTGCACGTACCGGAGCGCGGCCATATATATATATTTTTTTTTAACCTAAATTACTCAAAATCCACTGGAGCACATATCTTGAGACATAGCAAAGGCACATCGGGCTGCCAGTCCCTACAATTTTACCAAGTTTGGTAGAAATCCATTCAGCCGTTCGGGCTAAAAGTGAGGTTGACCTCCCTATGGAAATTAACATGGGGAAAACACGTTTTGGGACCCCCCTTTTATCTTGGCCCCCGCTTGACGAATCCCCCCCAAACTTTCAGGGAAGGACCGAAGTGCTACGAGGCAAATTTGAGGAAATTGTCAGGCATATTTCTCAACTGGAGCCAAAGTTATTCCCAATAGAATGTTGAGTTTTTGCATATATATATATATATATATATATATATATATATATATATATATATATATATATATATATATATATATATATATAAGGTTCACAGTTGCCCATATGCAGGATGCACTCTCTGTAAGCAAGCTCCAGTTTGGGGAAGAAACCCATCCTGAAACGCGTCAGGCTCTGCTGATGCTGGGAACATGGGTTTCTTCCCCAAACTGGAGCTTGCTTACAGAGAGTGCATCCTGCATATGGGCAACTGTGAACCTTTATTATATATATATATATATATATATATATATATATATATTTTTTTTTTTTTTTTTGCACAAAGGACGCCGCACACAGCAACTTCTGTGAGAAGACCACATTGTGTGAAAAAAAATTAAAAAATTATATATATGTATATATATATATATATATATATATATATATATATATATATATATATATATATATATATATATATATATATATATATATATATATATATATATATATATATATATATATATATATATATATATACACACAACCTGAAAGGTAGAGGACCCTACTTTTTTTCCTTTTTCCCAAATGTTCCCAACACCCTATCCAGATCTAATTGTAGTATTAAATTAGAAGGTCATTCTGGGAGGTGGGTAATCGCTAATATTAAAATCCAGAATAGGGCTGCGGTAGGTGTGAGTTGTTATGGACCAAATCAGAATAACCCAGACTCTTTGATTCAATTGAAGGCTGCCCTCTTGTTAGTTAATGCCCCAGTACGTATCGGTGGGGATTTTAATTTAGTTCAAAGCTCAGAGTTAGATAGGACCTCTAGGACAATTTATAAGACCCCTTTAAATTCTATGAATGCACTAAAAATCTTGAAGCATTAATTAAATTTGATTGATGTTTGGAGAGCTAAAAAAGGGAATGAGAAGGGATATACTTTTTACAGCAAAAAATACGGTCACCATTCCCGCATAGATTACTTTTAGATTGATCAGGGCCTATATGGAGAAGTTGATAGAGTTGATCATTTGCCTGCTATCCTCTGTGATCACTCTGCTGTTTTATTATCCATGAGACTACAAGGAAAGAGAGGAGCTATAAGATGGACATTAGATCGGAAGATTTTTCTTGACGAAGTGGTTCAATTAAAGTTACGTCAGGAAGCTCTGATGTTTTTCAAGGTTAACAGAGGGTCAGCAAAGCCATAGGTTATTTGGGATGCCTTTAAGGCATTTTTAAGGTCAGAGATTACATCTATAATGATTGGGAAGAATCACACCCATACAAGGAGAGAGAAGGCCCTTCTTGAGAATATTCAAAGTAAAGAGCAGGAATTACAAAGGGCTTCTTTAGAATCTTTTTCTAGGGTTCCACTCCTTAACAAGAATCTAGGGAATCTTCAAGTAGAATATTAGAGCTTCTTGGATATTATCTTAGTAAATAGATGGAAGGTCAGCAAACTTCAGAACTTTTCTTATGGGGAGAAGAGTGGAAGGCTCTTAGACACAGATAGAGTCCGAAATCAAATTAGTAGTCTGAGGGAGGGCGCTACGGGTCAGATTTTACTCACTAATGTTGAAATTGGGGTGGAAGTATGGAGATATATGGCTAAATTATATAATGAGTAGATTAACCCTGAGGCAGAAAAGATTAGGGAATTTTTGGAAAACGTGGAGCTTCCATCTCTTAGTGATGACCAGATCTCTTCTTTAGGTTCTGGAATAAGGAGGAAGAAATTAGGACACAGTTGAGAAGGATGGCAAGAGGAAAGGCAGCGGGCCCTGATGGCCTTCCGATAGAGTTAAATTTAATATTAGAGGACAATTTAATATCAGTATTTAAAGAACTCTTTGATAGCATATTGAGGGACAGGCATGATCCCCCGGCATCATGGGATGAGGCAACGATAATTTTAGTTTTAAAACCAAATAAGGACCCGCTCGTAGCCGAATATTACAGGCCTATATCCCTTTTGAAAACGTACTACTGGTGTTAATGGGGATATTGGCGACCAGGGTGGCCAAAATTATCCATACGGATCAGAGGGGATATATTCCTGAAAGACAGCTCAATGACCTCATTGCTATAATGTTGGGAATAATAGATTTGACAGAATGCTATAAACTTCCAGTAACTGTGGTGGCAATAGATGCTGCCAAAGCATTTGATCAAGTCCATTGGCCATATTTATGGGACAAGTTTGGTTTCCCTAAGAATTTTATTAAGTCCCTCCAGGTAATTTATAGAGCTCCTACAGCTGCAGTGTTAGTTAATGGGGAACTAACTGATTTGTTTAAGATCATGCGAGGGACTAGGCAGGGATGTTTGATGTCTCCACTGTTATTTAATATTTACATTGAACCATTCGCAGCATCAATTAGACAAGATCTTACTATTTCTCCGTTTAAATATAATAATTTTGAGGCTAAATTGACATTATATGCAGATGATCTAATTTTATAGACAAAAAAATGTGCACTTTCTTTCCCTAAGCTCCTGGCTAGAGCAGAGATTTTTTAGAACAACTCTGGCTATAGTGTGAACAGGGATAAAACAGAAGTAATGGAGTGGAATCAAACATCTGTGACCCCGGGGGCTAAATCCCAGATGCGATATTTGGGTATTCAAATTACTCAAAAATTAGTAGATATTCCTATCGTAAACTGGAGAAAGATCAGTAATGAGGTTGGGAAACTATTGAATAGGTGCGCAAATCTCCTTCTAAATATATATGGGCGGGTGAATTTGATCAAAATTATCATCCTTCCAAAGATAATGTTTATTTTCAATAATATACCTCTTCCATTTGAAAATAATGAACTTGTTAAGATGCAGGGTAAGATCAGTAGTTTTATATGGGCATCTAAGGGTGCCCGTATCTCTTGGAAAAGGCTTAGAAGGAGGTTGGAGAAGGGGGTCTTGGCATTACCGGATCTATGGGTTTACGTGCATGTTTTTCACTTTAAAAATGTCAGGATGTTATTAAGGAAGCCAGACGATTCTGTATTGGGTTCTATTCATGGAGCAATTTTGAGTGAACATGGATATGACCAGCGTCAATTTTTGTTCAAGTTTGGGGATCCAACATTTTTTAATGTTCGACTTAAGATTTTGTTACAGGCAGTGAACAATTGGGTTTGGGGTTCACCAGGTATGCCAGAATGTTTGGATGACGTGCTTAGCCTGCCACTGAAGAAAGCAGGTTTTTTCTGTTGGGGAGACCTGAAATCAGGTGGTGACTTGATGACGTGGGAATCTTTGTCTCTATGTACCCAAGGAGAATTAGCCCGATTTAAATATTATCAACTTTCAGCTTGATGAGCTAGGCAGCAGTGGGTAGAACACCAGGATGATATGTGGTTAATCCAGGCTATGAAGACAGAGAAAAATCAATAAAGAGGTTGCCTGATGGTATCGAATGTTAATTGAAGCAGAGGACAATGTTAAGGACGATATTCAAAAGTTATGGCAAAATGTTTTAGAAAATATTGATTTGTACGATGCCTGGCTGGCTTCCTTTTCACTGCTGCATGAGATAGTTAAACCAGCTTATTTTAACCGTAATCACTTATTTACCCTTTACCGGGTTTACTGGACCCCTGCGAAGTTAACAAAATTTTCTGGAACTCAATTTGTATGTTCAAGGTGTAAGGATCCTCTGGCGAATTATTGCCATATGTTTTTTAACCTGTCCAGTGTTAACTTAATTTTGGGCAGATATTGTTGACTTTCTGAAGGATGTTACAGGAATTCAGCTAGAAGTTACGCCGTTACTCATTTTTTTGGGTTTATGTCAGGATAATTTATTGACATTTGATAAGAGGGCCATTAGATTAATTTTTTATGTTATCCTATTGGGAAGACGAGAAATATGTAAAGCTTGGAAATTGGCTGCTCCACCCCTCTTCTCTGAGTGTAAACAAAATATCATATGAACCAGCCAATCAGATATAGCATGTGATCCTAGAAGTCAGGAAAAGGTTTGGGCCTTGTTGGTTAACTGGTGCCTGGTAACAGGGTCCAATGATTAAGTCAATTATGATTGTTGGTCCTGTTCCCCCTCATTCGTGTCATATGAGGGGTGGGAATGGAAGCAGCTATTTCTTGTCTGGAAAGACTCTATTCCATCCGGCCCTCAGTTTTGAAAATGGAGTATCGCCTACAAGTTAATTGACAGGATGAGGACCTAAAAAAAAAGCATATTAGGACTGGTTTCGGGGTTTCAACCAGCATCAGCCAGAATACCTTGACTTCAGTGGCATGGAAAGCACGGGACTCACGTCTGGGCATACCAGTCCCACTCAGGGGGACAAATGCAAAAAGAACAATGGATGGACAGAATGCATAACAATGTCATACATTCACCCGAGTACAGAGAACTGGGCCTAAATTTATTGTTGTTTTGCTCCCCATGCCATTCCGGATTGAACCCAGCCATATGCAAATCAGTCTTCACCCTGCGCCCAATGGCAACAGTCCAGCCTGAACTGCCAGGCTACATCATCTCTGTGTATTTTGCTTTCTCACCCTAAGTGCACCAGGTATGCCCAGACATGGGTCCTGGTCTCACTGTGCCACTGGATTCAAGCTAGCCCGGCTGAGGAGGGTTGATGCCCTGAAACTGGTTCCAGGAGGCTTGTTTCTGGTCCAGGGAGGACCTGGCTTGGCAGTTCGGTCTGGACTGGTCCCATGAGGCGGAGGGTTAAGACTGATTTGCATTTGGCTGGGTCAAAACTGGGGTGGCATGGTGAGCAAAAGAACAATAGATTTAACCCAGATGTATTGACTAGGGAAAATGTTTGAATTGTGTTGCATTCCGTCCATCATCTCTGTGTCTTTTGCTTTCTCCCCACTTCAAAGGCACAACTGTGTATAAAAGGAGGGCCTCAGACACCATCATTTGAGTACACTTGTGGATGTGTGGATATTCTGCCTAGAAGAAAGACTGCTGTGTTGCTGAAGGACTGCCACTCTGCTGTATTGCTACACTGTTGGACTCCTCCTTTGCTGTACTGACCTGCTGTCTGTTCCCCTTTTGCCTCGGTGAGAAGGACTGGTCCTGCATCTCTTGAGCCCAGAAGCCAGCGGTACTCCAAGGGCTGATAAGATGCCTCAGGAGCACAACAGGCTTCCGGCAACATTAAATCTGCACCTGGACACCGCCATCTGTGAGTCTACCCTGCCAAGTGGTGTCACCCCAGTTCTGGACCCTGGAAGTGGTTCTAAAGTGCTTGGCAGCAGAACCGATATATATCCTCTCTGCTGAGTGATGTATCCTCAAGCAGAACCAATACATCTTCTCGGCTGAGCAGTGCCTTGCCAGCTGCACACCTCATCCTCGATGCCCGGACTTCGCATTGTAAGCCCCGTCAAGGAGATCCCTGACATTGACGCAATAGGACTCCACACTGCACCCTGGCCGCATCACAGAACAGATGCATCGCTTCAGCTGCGTAGTGCTTCTTCAATCTAATAGCACATTGTGCTTTTTGGCGCAATATTTCACTATAAACTTTAACACTTTGCCTCTGAGTTAGGCCTGACTGCTCTGTGAAAAAGGGGGGGAGCACAGGTTCATTTGGGGTTGCGTGTAGCTTACCCTGACAAGAATTGTGGTTGCTGCTTGACCAGATATACAAATACACATAACATAGCAATCACACTATAATTGATGTCATACCAACAACATGAAAATGCTTGATTCTAAGAAACTAGGCATTCCTTGCATTCTCCTGCTATGGACAGGTTACAAATTTCACCCAGCACCTCCCTGTTCTCTTGTTTGCATAAAAGCTGCAGAATTATTAGCAAAAGGAGGCAGACCACACTTGCTTGCATGTCATGCCTGTCTCCCAAGAGATATTGTCTTGTAATTGACGCTCTGTTTACCGTGATTTGTTTATGTGCCTTAACTTCAACTACAAGTGATGATTAATGTGGGTTTTGGGCAGAGACACAATAGCTGCACTGCAGTAACGATTCCTCAATGTCTGTGGCTTACTGAGTCATTCCTCCATAGAGGAGGGTGTAGCCTGAGCTGACTTTTTTATCCATAAAGTACTACAATTAATAATCGCAGCTACTTTACAGAAGAGCCTGTGATAAATTGCGGTACAGTTAGGTTGGTACAATCATCCCGTGATCCTTAGGGTCATTGTGAGAAATTAGTGGAGGGAAAACGAAACTAGAAGGTGACATTAAATACTACAATATAACCTATCATTGTTATTGGCTGTAAGTAACCCTTTCTAGAAGAGCAGCCAAACTGATAATGGTCAGTGTCTGTAACCCATTCTAGAGCAGTTGCCTTAGCCCATAATAAATTAGCAAAAACTGTTTGTAATCAAGGCTTACCTGTTACTGAATTACACTAACCTTACATTTGAAAATATAAATTCACAGCACTACTTCAACACAGGAAAACTTTGCATAATTATTTAAACACAATTTCCACAAATCTGATGCAAGGTTTATGCAAAGTAGGACATGCACATTGAGCATGTACAGGGCCGGCTCTAGGGCAGTGCGACCGGTGCAGCTGCATCTGGCACTGACTTCGTGAGGTGCCGTGTTTAGAAATAACTGGGTTTAAAAAGCACCTGCGGCAAAGTTCCTTCTGTGCCCAGCAGTTTTCAGGCAATAATAAAAATGTCAAGATAACTCTGGTGATTAATGTACCTGCTGGAGAGAGATCTTTTGTCTAGGGGCAGTTTCCACTTATGATAATGTAGCGCAGTGGGTTATTATGCGTGCTGCAAAGAAAGTGTACCATGCAAATAACTGAACTGTATTCTATGTGAATGCTTAGTATGTTACTGCTTTTGTCACAGAGTTCCTTTTGTTATTTGCAGTTCATAAGTTACACCCTTATATAGCAGAGTGAGCTATGAACTGTGTTCAGAGAGTTGTATGCACTATGCATGGTATAGGTTGGAACATTATTTTTTAAAGTTTTGTCTAGATTGTGCATTTGCTGTCCTTGCAAGACATGTGTACATATTGTGGGATTGCAGCCCGACCATTCCTTACAATTTGTGAGCTTCATCATCACTCTCATTTGCTTTGCTCCCTTTTGTCACAGCATGAAGGCATCATGTCCTCTTCTTCTGTTTGGTCATCCCCTGGAGCATGGACCAACTACTTGTGTCCATCCACTGCTCCCATTTCATTTTTTAAGCTACTTATTTTTTGTAATCAAGCACTCCACATGACTGCTTGTGTTTTCTGTCCATCTCCTATATCCACATTTGTGTAGCTTCTTTTACCCTTCCATGTTGCTTCTTTTCTCTCCCTCCCCTCCCTAGCTGTCTTTATGGTACAGAATACACTTATCCTTGTAGTGTAAAGTGTGACAGGGATTCAGTGTGCCTTCCTAACAAAGAATACTGCAGCATGCACTACTCTATCCTGTACCACTCTACTCTATTTTTTTTTTAACATCATTTTTATTGCATCACCAATATAAATGTACAGACAAGATATTCAGCAAATATAACATGACATGAACCAATGCAATTGAAGATGTTCGCTCTTCATCTGGGGGGATCATCCCGCTCTTGACGCGGGTGGCTTCATTTCCGTTCTGGTCTCGTACTGCTTACATTGTCTGACCGCTTCATTTTGCACAGAACCCTGGAATGCTTTTGTGATTTACGCCCCTCCCCCTCCCCCAATTTCGGTACCCCAACACCCCTCCAATCCAGCTTCCTACCCGCCCTCCCCCGTGGTCGCGCCGCGCTTGGGTAATCATGTATTAGTGCCCGGTGTGTTGTAGGAGGAAGCAAACAATCGCTAAGGTGTGTTCTCCTGTATAGTGTTAGGGTCTGCTCCAGCTAGTTCGCTCTCGCCTTCCTGCCCCTCATCGTCCACATCCCTGAGCGCCTGCACCATCACCTCCCATGCAGTCGCCCTTTCCAGTGCTTTCTCGTCATTCGACCTCCAAGCCATCTGGTACCGTAAGGTACTATCACACGCGGCCCATCTCAGACACTCCCCATACCATCTTTTATACGTGGGCCCCACTCTGGACTTCCAATTTCGTGTGATCTCCCGCTTGGCCAAGATAAGCCCTAAATCTATAAATTTACTTGACATCGTATTTCTAGGTGTGTGTGGGAACCAGTGAAGGATGCCAACTGCTTTAGTATACTGGATATCCCTGTCCGTCGCGCCGTTAAGGGCCCGCCCAACTTCCTGCCAATAGTCGCCTAAAGTGGGGCAGTCCCACAGCATATGACATAGATCCGCTCCCGCTGTATTACATCTGGGGCAAGCAGCGTCGGTCGCCCCAAAGTACTGGTGGATTTTCCCGGGCGTGAGGTATGCCCTGTGGATAACATAAAAGTGGATCAATTGGAACCTTGCATTCCTCGAGCTCTTCCGCGCCCTCCTCAGCAGTTGTCCCCAGGTCGTGTCTGGTATCTCCACCTGGAGGTCCAGCTCCCACTTGGTCTTCAGGGCTGCCAAAGGTTGCAGGGCCTCCCGCTGCATCCTCGAGTACAGGCACGTGACGGCCTTAAAGGTTCCCGCCGCCATCATGGCGTACTGGCAAGCCATCGAGGTGCCTGGTTCCTGCAGCCCTTCCCCCCAGTGGGCTCGCATGGCGCCCGTGACTGCCGCGTGCAGCAGGTAGTCACCCCTCGGTAGGTCAAATCTCTCCTGCAGGTCCCGAAATGGCAGCAACACCCCATCTTCGTAGAGGTCACCCAGCACGTGCACTCCCGCCTCCTCCCACCCTAGCAAGCGTGACCAATCACCTCCATGTGGGAGGGCAGTGACCATTCCCAGCGGTATTTCGGGGGCATACATAAGGCGGACACCCGCCCGCTTACGGGCCCGGTCCCAACATAGCCGGAAAGTCTGCTCCTCGACCGTCAGGTCTCCCACTCGGAGTTTCTGGTGCAGCGTAATATAAGCCAGAACGTGTCGCGGGGTGCCTTCGGCTCTCGCGTCTTCGGGACCTCTATAAACTCTTGCCACCTCCTGAGTAAAAGTCTGCAGCTGCGCGGCGAGGTAATATCCTTCGAAGTCTGGCACTGCCATACCTCCCTCATCTTTGGGGCGTAACAGCGTGCCGAGCGCTATGCATCTCCTACCCGTGCCCCACAGGAACGCTATAATCAGTGACCTCAGGCGTTTGAAAACCGAACTCGGGATCCATACCGGCAGTGTCCTAAAATAATACAGAAGCCTGGGCAGGGCTATCATTTTAAGCAGGGAAATTCTACCAGCCAGGGAGAGCGGCAGAGTCGCCCAGAAGTCCATAGATCCACGCAGGGCGTTAATACAGCGAATTATGTTGCCATCCAGCAGGTCGGAGGGGGCGTGGTAAACATAAACCCCTAGGTAATGTAGGCAGCGCGGCTCCCACCGGAGTTCCTGAGCAGTGAGTGGGCACGGCTCTCCCGGCCTCAGGGGAAACAGACAGGATTTGGGCCAGTTGACCCTCAGGCCCGATAACCTACCGAACTGCTCCAGTAGCCTTCGCGCCCCCTGAAGGTCGGCGCCGGCATCGGCCAAAAACATCAACAAGTCATCCGCATATAGGGAAATGAGGTGTGGCCTCCCCCTAAAAGATAAACCTGCGTAGTGGCGGCCCAGTCTGGCTACCGCAGCGAAGGGTTCCATTGCCAACGCAAACAGCAGCGGGGATAGGGAACAACCCTGTCTAGTGCCACGCCTAATCGGGTATTGTCTTGAGATCAGTGCACCCACCCGGACCCTTGCTACCGCCTCAGTGTAGAGGACCTTGGTCCACTGTATATATCCGTCACCCAACCCAAAGCGACGCATCACCTCATACAGGTATCCCCATTCGAGGCTGTCAAATGCCTTCTCAATGTCGATGGACAGGACAAATGGGGAGACGGTGTCCGGCCAATCCGCACCCATCAGTCTCGTGAGTCTACGGATGTTATGAGTGGTATTGCGTGTCGGTATGAATCCGCACTGGTCACCATGAACCAGGCCCGTCATGTGCACTAGTAATCTGTTGGCCAGAATTTTACTGAGGATCTTGTAGTCCGTCGTCAACATAGACAACGGACGATACGAGGACAGCGCCGCACCCTCTCTGCCCGGCTTCAAAAGTGGGATCATAAGGGCCTCGCACATAGAGCCCGGGAGTCGGCCCTTCTCCTGTGCCTCATTATATACCTCGCGCAGCCGCGGAGCAAGATGTTCTAGGTATTTGCCATAAAATTCGATCGGTAGACCGTCTAGGCCCGGGGTCTTGTTTCTAGCCATCTGCTTTACAGCACAACCTATTTCTCCGAGGGAGATGGGCCGCCCTAACTCTTCTGCCTCCGAGTCCTCCACTCGCGGCAACTCTAGCCCGTCCAAGAACCCCTCAAGCTCCTCCGTCCCTCCCGTGTCACCACTCAGATAGAGCCCTTCATAATAAGCTCGGAACTTGTTCAGGATCCCGGGTTGGGAGTGGCAAGGCTCCTCCCCTGGCTCCTGGATCCTCATGATCGGCCCTCCCCCCCGGATAGGGTTAGCAAGCCAAGCCAACATCGCCCCCGCCTTATCACCTTCCGCATGCGCCCTCGTCACGTACGCCTTGTGGTCAAAGCTACGCAGCCGCTCCAGCTCCACCGCCAGCCCCTCCCGCGCCCCGCTAAGCCCCTCCTGCAGTTCAGGGTGATTCGGGCGCCTCTTCTCAAGATCCCTCAGCCGTGTCTCAGCCTTGTCTAAATCATCCAACAAAGTCTTCCGCGCCCCTGCCGTGTGCCCAATACAGTGTCCCCGCACCACCACCTTGAAAGCATCCCATTCAACCGCCCTCGTGGAAGCCGAGCCACTGTTCTCCTCAAAATACCTCTCAATACGTTCACTCAGGGCCTCCCTGAACAACAAGTCGTCCAGGGTGTCAGGTTGCAGGCGCCATGTTGGCACACAGTTAACAGTCACCATCCATTCCAGAGACATCAACAAGGGGTTGTGGTCTGATATCGTCCTGGCCAAGTATTCCGCCCCTCCCACCGCGGGGAGCACACATTCCGAACAAAGAAACGCATCCAGCCTCACATGTAAATCATGCAAGTGCGAGTGAAAGGAGTAGTCCCTAGTGGTGGGGTGCAACGCCCTCCATGCATCCGTGAGGGCCCAGCTCTCCTGCCATTCCAATCTACGCTTGGCGATCCTATGTGCTGGGGACGCGCGCAGCGGGGGATGGGACCTATCTAGTAGCACATCCTCAACTGAGTTGAAGTCCCCCCCAAGAGGACCGGCCCTGCCAAATAACCCGCCAATTTGCCCGAGATGTTAGACAAGAAAGCGGGCAGGTCCACATTAGGAGCATACACATTACAAAGAGAAATCATCCTGCCTCTCAGCCTTCCCTCCACCGCCACATACCTGCCCTCTGGGTCTATCGACGACTTCGAGACCTGGAAGGGGACCCCCGCCCGTATCCAAATCAATGTCCCCCTCGCAAATGCCGAAAATGTCGTATAGAATAACTGCCCCCTCCAGCGCCTTTGTAGAGCCGCCCCTTCCTGCTTATTTAGGTGCGTCTCCTGCAAAAACGCTATGTGAACCCCCCTACGCTTGAGGTACGCCTGAACCTTATGTCTGCGCGTCATGGACTGCATACCCCGCACATTCCAGGTCACACATTTCAACGCTCCAGTACTAGCCATTCCCCCCTACACAACCGGACCAGACAGCAAAGAACAGTGTTCGTATAAGTCCCGCGACCACGGGCCCCCCCCCCCACCCTCTCCAAACAGGAAGCCAAACCCCTCCAACAACTACAACCCCCTGAGCAACCCCAACTGCTCGCAACTCCCACCCCCCCAGGACAGGCCCCCCCGCAACTGGAAGTACCCCCATCCAAACCAACACTCCCGACCACCCCTCAAGGAAAGGTGGTAATATTCGCAGTCCCCACTGCGATGACCTTAGGGGCCAGTAAGGCGCGGCTCAATGCTATAAGACCTCCAACAAATCAGCCCCGCGCGCTCCACCCCACAATCCCCACATTACAGCTCCCCAAAACCTCAATCAACATCCGCTGCGGGTCCATCGCCCCGGTGTCCAACCAGCGAGTCCATTCCGCCAAACCAGTTCAGCACGCCTCCAGTATCTCTCCCGAGGTCTGCGGCGTCACAATAGGGCCCCGGGCTCCACCAAATTCCGATTGTCCTGTCTCTGAGCCCGTGCCCGGGGCCTCCGAATCCGTACCCTTCCCAGACTGAGTCCTGGCGGCTCTAGATAAGTCCACCACCGCCTGTAGGGCCGCCTGCCTCTCCGCCTCCGTCTGCGACATCGATGGTTTCCCGGTCCTCTTGCGGTTCCTTCTGATCCGTTGGGACTGCCTGATCGGCTTTTCCACCTTAGCCTCTTCCTCCCTGGCCTTAGCACCGTCCGTTCCTGCCTTATAAGTGTCCCACCAGTCCCATGCGTCCGCGGAAGTCGTGAAGAATAAAGACTTCTCATCCACCACCACTCTTAGCTTGGCAGGAAACAACAGGGAGTACTTGATGCCTTCCTGGCGGAGCTCCCGCTTGAGGGACAGGAAGTTTGCCCGGAGTCGCTGAGTCTCAAACGTGTAGTCCGGGAACATGGTGACTCTATTGTTTTCCACTTGAAAGGGCCCTGCCTCTCTCGCCCTCTGCAGAAGCCAGTCTCTGTCCCGGTAATGGAGCAACTTGAACACCACCGGGCGAGGAGGAAGGCCCAAGGCTGGCGGACGCGCCGGAACTCTATGTGCCCGCTCCAGGGAGAAGAAGGGGGACAGACCTTCTGGTGCCACCTCCGTTCGCAGCCAGTTATCCAAATAGCCCACCATGTCGTCGCCTTCAATTTTCTCCGGCAGGCCCACTAGGCGTACGTTGTTGCGCCTGTTCCTGTTTTCTGCATCCTCGGCCCTCCTTTCCAGCACCTTCAGACGGTCCATCACGTCGGCCATCTGGGCCTTCACCGTTGCCTGGGCCGGGGCTAAGTCCTTAACCGTGGACTCCACGGATTTCACCCTGTCCTTGAGTTTGTCGTGGTCGGCCTTCAGGAGGCCCAAGCCCGTTGCCACCTGAGCTATATCTTGCTGCAGGGCATCCTTTGTGGTGGCGATGGCTTCCAGGATACGATCCTGCATCCGCTGTAACGCCGCTTGGTCTCTCTCCGCTCCTTCCGCCGCCTCAGTGTCAGTCGCGCCATCTCCTTTCCCTTTCGGCTTCCCCATTTGGGCCGGGATGGGCGGTGGTCTTCAAGTGTGTACTTGGTCGCCCTCCGAGCGTCGCCGGGCACCGTCCTCCGGCCGGGTTCTCAGGCCCAGAAATGTCACCAAGAAGCAGGAAGCACCGAGCGGTCGTGGCCCGGCCAGCGCCAGTTGCGCCAGAGGTCCGGGGTCCTCGTCTCCGGGTCACTGTCGCACCGTTGTTGCCCCAATCAGGAGACGGTCCTCAACCACCGCCCAAGGGCGCGCCAAAAGTCCATCCGGCACCTGGGGAGAGGCGCGACGCAGCTACCAGCACCTCTAGCGTGTCCGGGAATGATCCTCAGTGGGTCTCCGGGCAGATGTCTCCGTCACAAGCTATCTCATGCCCTCGCCGCCATTTTGGGGTCCGCGACTTCTCGGCCGAGTTTAGTTTTCAAAGTCGAGATACTGCTGTGGGAAGGCTCGGCGTCGTCCTCCGTGGGTCCCGGACCCTCCACAGTACCGTCTAGTACCGGATAGTGTCCTTTATCTCGGGGTTCAAATGAATTTTCAGGATATTATCCGGGATCGGGCACGGAGCTCCGAGCTCACGCTGCCTACCTCCTCGGCATCCAAGCCACGCCCCCTACCACTCTACTCTATGCCACTGTACTCAACATCTCTCCACTTTATGCCACTGTACTCTTCACCACTCTGTTTTACGCCACTGCACTATATGTCACTGCACTCTATGCCACTCTACTCTTCTGTCCGGAACTGCAACCTTTCTACTATTCTCTCTACAACTGCACTCTCCGCCTTGACACTCTGTACCACTCTAAGCCACTGCAAATTATGCCACTTTATATGACCAAGACATCACTCTATGCCACTGCACTCTACACCACTCTACGCCACTGCACTGTACGCCACTATACTCTACTCTGCACCACTGTGTACACCACTGCACTCTATACCATTGCACTGTACTCTGCACCACTCTATTATAAATAACATATGCAAATATACCCTGAGGAATTATTTAAAAAAATGTTCAACATTTTGTACCGCTTTTGGCCGCCATAAGTGTGGCAGTGTATGCTCAGACGTGAGTCCCATGCTCACTTTGCCACTGGATTCAAGCAAGCCGGGCTGAAGACGGCTGGAATGCCAGAAACCGGTCCTCAGAAGCTTGTTTCCGGTCCAGGGAAGACATGGCTTGGCAGTTCGGGCTGAACTGTTCCCATGAGGCACAGGGTCAGACTGATTTGCATATAGCCATGTCTGAACTGGGGTGGCAGAGTGGGCTAAAAGAACGGTGATGGATTAAACCCAGATCTTTTGACTGGGTGTGAGTGTTTGATTGATTTGGATGCTCCGTCCATCACCACCCCCTTTTGTACCGCTTTTGGCCGCCATAAGTGTGGCAGGGTATGCTCAGACCTGAGTCCCATGCTCACTTTGCCACTGGATTCAAGAAAGCCAGGCTGAAGACGGATGGAATGCCAGAAACCGGTCCTCGGAAGCTTGTTTCCGGTCCAGGGAAGACATGGCTTGGCAGTTCAGGCTGGACTGTTCCCATGAGGCACAGAATCAGACTGATTTGCATATAGCCATGTCTGGGGTGGTAGAGTGAGTTAAAGAACGGTGATGGATTAAACCCAGATCTTTTGACTGGGTGTGAGTGTTTGATTGATTCGAATGCTCCGTCCATCACCACCCCCTTTTGTTCAACATTTAGTTCAGCCACAAGCGTCGGCAAGTTAATAAACCAATTCAAACCTGTGTTGTATTGTAATTCAAATTGACTTTAAATCAATTAATGCTACAACATTCTCAGAGAGCATAACAGTCGATATACATGACAAACTTTATATGTAGCAATACTGTCACTACTAGCTCATTCCCAATCAATACATCAATTTGCTATGGAACTTGGCAGTAGTGTGACACCCTATTGTCAAATCATTGATATGTTCAGTGCGAACAACAGTCCATATACATTTCTTGAATAAGGATATTTCATCAGTTTTACCAATACCCAAAGGCCGGGAATTGCCGACAAGAAGGGTGCAATGTCGTCGACATTTCAGTCTTCAAAAGGCCACACAGGTCCACAAAACCATCTTTAGGACGCAGGACGCAAAGCAAGTAAACTCCTGTAAGCATCAATAAAAGGTCTCTCATGTGAAATGTTCACTCAGGAAACATATTCTATGACCATCTCAGTTCCATCATGGTAACTGTTTATTTAGAAAAGCGGGAGACTCAATTACCCACACACCGGCTACCGTCTCGTAAGGAAGTCTAATATAAGCCAATACAGTGCACTCCTCGCCATGGTATTCTTTGCCACTCTACTCTGAACTACACTAATGTAAGCCAGCGCACTCTACGTCACTGTACTCTACTCTATGCCATTGCATTTTACTCTAAGCCACTGCATTCTACTCTGTACCACAGCACTCTATGCCACTACACTCTACTCTGCACCACTGTACTCCTGGCCACAGTACTCTACACCACTTCACTCTATTGTGCACCACTCTACTCTATGCCACTCTTTTCTACTCTGCATCAGTCTATTCTATGATACAGCACTCTTTGCCAATGAACTCTGCAGCACGCTATACCACTGCACTCTATGCCACTCTGCTCTCCTCACCACTCTATTCTACTGAACTCTAAGGCACTCCAGACTTCTCTGCACCACTTTACTCTATGCACTGCACTCTACACCACTGCACTTTGTGCCACTGCACTCTCTGCCTTTCTACATCACTGCCCTTATCACCACTCTGCTCTGCAATGCCCTCCTCTATGATACAGCACTCTATGACCCTTCACTCTATGCCACTGCACTCTAGAACGCTCTACTCTGCACCACTCTACTCTGTGTCACTCTATTCTACTCTGCACCACTCTTCTCTATGCAACTCTACTCCACTCTGCACCACTGACCTCCATGCCACTGCACTCTTTGCCAATGGACTCTCCAGCACTCTATTTTGCATCACTTTAAGCCTGTCTACTCTGCACCACTCTTCTCTATACCACTGAACTAGAAGCCACTGGATTGTATACCACTGCACTCTACTCTACTCTGCACCACTGCACTCTACACCATTGCACTCCATACAACTCTACTCTGCACCACTGCATATTGTGCCACTGCACTCTGCACCACTCTAATCTGCTCTGCATCACTCTAATCTATGCCACTGCACTCTACGCCACCGAACTCTACTCGGCACCACTCCATGTTACTGCACTCTACTCTGCACCACTCTACTCTGTGCCACAGCATTCTGCGTCATTTTACTCTGCACCACTCTACTCTATATAACTGCACTCTATGGTACAGTACTCTGCTCTGCACCACTCTATGCCACTGCACTCTACACCACTCTACTCTATTCTGCACAACTGTGCTCTGCGTCACTGCACTCAGTGTCACTGGACTCCACACCAGTGCACTGTGAGCCACTGTGCATGCCACTGCATTATAGGTTACTGCACTGTACACTATGCCACCTCCTCTGCAGGCAGGTTCTTTGAAGACACACTGCTCCCTGCTCTGGTAACTACTACTGCTCCTGGCAAGATGTTGACCCCCTCCAAAGGCAGTTCCAGAGACATTTCAGAATCCAAAATCAGGTCACCATCCTCCTTAGGAATTTCCTGCTCCTCATCTAGATTGTAATACCCTGCAACCTGAGGCTTAACACAGGCCTTCAAGGCTTTCTGCAGCTCCACCTTCCTAGTGAAGCCTCTACTGGAGACCTGAAAATCTTGGCAAAAACTTGTCAACTGAGCCACAGTATAGGATTCTAACTTTGCCAGATCAAGTTCCAAAACCTCAAGTGGAGTTGCAAATGTAGCTTTTCCTGATTGAGACATAATTTAGCAAGAAAAATCAAAAGGCTAATCAGGAAGAATTGAAACAACACAAAAATGGTCTAACTGTAAAGTTGTAGTGAACAATTAAATATTATATGATGTTGCGCAAACACAACTACTATCCCACTAATGCAACCAATGTAAGAACCAGAATTCTTGGTTGGTTGAGGTATGCACCCAGGCCAGGCGCTAATCACCACTCTAGTCAGGGTAAGCTAACTACACACTAAAAGAAAGCCTATGCACCCCCTCTGGTAGCTTGGCAAGGATCAGTCAGGCTTATCTAAAGAGTCAATGTGTATAGTATTTGTGCAACACACACATATTCACACAGTAACAGAATGAAAACACCACAAAAATACTCCAGACAGGATTAGAAAAAGAGATTATATTTTTATGAACGAAAGAAGACCGAAATGACAAAAATTCAATAGTTGAACCAGAGTTATGAATTTTTAAAGAGTAAACCAAAAACACTGCTAGAAGTTACTTGAGGTTGTGCTAGACCATGATCAATCAATCAATCAGGAAATTGTAAGTGCTCTACTCATCCATGGGGGGTCACAAGGCGCTGAGGGAGACGGGGGGTACGCAGATCTGTTTAACCGAAGAGCCAGGTCTTGAGAGATTTCTTGAAGGTGTTCAGGGAGGGGGCGCATCTGATGTCTGCCGGTAGGTCCTTCCAGGTCTTGGCTGCAATGTGAGAGAACGATCTTCCGCCTGCTCTGGCTCTGTGGATGCGTGGGGTATAGGCCAGATCAAGGTTGGAAGATTGGAAGTTTCTTTTGGGTACATGAAAGTTGATTCTGTCATTGAGGTATTTAGGTCCGTAGTTGTGTAGGCATTTGTAGGCGTGTGTGAGGGCTTTGAAGGTAACTCTCTTCTCTAGAGGGTGCCATGGTAAATCCAAGTTTAACCTTCTCAAGTTGAGCAAAGAGTCCTGTTGTGGGGGAGACATTTGCCAGGAGCAAGTAGAGCATCGCTAGCGATAATCCTGGGGGTGCAAAGAATAAGCAGGGCGTCACGGATGGCACACCAGGCCTCACGGTTGTGGCCGGCAATATTTGCTGTCTGACAAGATGATGTTAAAGAGTAAACCAAAAACACTGCTAGAAGTTACTTGAGGTTGTGCTAGACCATGGTCAATCAATCAATCAGGAAATTGTAAGCGCTCTACTCATCCGAAGGGTTTCACAAGGCGCTGAGGGAGAAGGGGGGTACGCAGATCTGTTTAACCGAAGAGCCAGGTCTTGAGAGTCTTCTTGAAGGTGTTCCGGGAGGGGGCGCATCTGATGTCTGCCGGTAGGTCGTTCCAGGTCTTGGCTGCAATGTGAGAGAACGATCTTCCGCCTGCTCTGGCTCTGTGGATGCGTGGGGTTTAGGCCAGATCAAGGTTGGAAGATTGGAGGTTTCTTTTGGGTACATGGAAGTTGATTCTGTCATTGAGGTATTTAGGTCCGTAGTTGTGTAGGCATTTGTAGGCGTGTGTGAGGGCTTTGAAGGTAACTCTATTCTCTAGAGGGAGCCATGGTAAATCCAAGTTTAACCTTCTCAAGTTGATCAAAGAGTCCTGTTGTGGGAGAGACATTTGCCAGGAGCAAGTAGATCATCGCTAGCGATAATCCTGGGGGGTGCAAAGAATAAGCAGGGCGTCACGGATGGCACACCAGGCCTCACGGTTGTGGCCAGCAATATTTGCTGTCTGACAAGATGATGTTAAAGAGTTTCACTTTGATCCTTCAAATTAGCTGTGCAGATACAGAGTGAACGGTCCATTCGCAGTCGCAAAGAGCCCAAAAGCTTGATTGTAAGGATCCGAAAACCACTAAAGAGGGCCCAGGATTGCAGAGGACCCTCTTGAGGGTTAGAAGTGAATTGAGGATGAGCTGAGAAGCTGTAGGTGATGAGTTGGAATTATTTTGTGTCCATGAGACTTCAAACAAACAGGAGACAAGCCAGCATGCCCTCTGAGAACACCAGGGAGAGGCAAAGTCCAGCTCCCCTGCAGCAGTGTCAGAGAGCAGCAGGAAGCAGAGCAACAAACAGAAAAGCAGGCCTTCCAGATCAACAGTTCAGTTGAGTCCTTCATGCAGCACAGCAATTCATCTGGCAGAGCCAAAGTTCCAGGTCTAAAAGTGTCTGATTTTAAGAGGTCAGAGACCCAGTACTTATACACAAACGGGCCTTTGATGTGGGATTAGTTTCAAAGCAACTCACTGAAGTACACAAATATCCCTTTCAACCCAGTTCTGTCTGCCAGGCTATCTGTGGGGGCTTATCAGTCTTTTATGTGGGGACCGGACAGAGCCTATTGAAATAAAGTGTTATTCCCTTCCTTCCATCCTGCTCGGGCAGGGCCATCAAAATGCAAATGCATGTAGATGCGTACTCAGACAAACCTAGCCTTCCTGTGTTTGTAACTGCCTGAAGGGATTGCACAAGAGCAAAGAAAAGGGAAAGAGTGGGATTGATATTTAAAATTCCCACTAAGACCTGACTATAATTGGCGGTCCTATTCATATTTTTTGGCAGTTGCCACCTTCCTCCCTTCTTTCGAGGGTTGGCTATTGCTTCTTGAGGAAAATAGTCTAGTTTAATTTTGAAGACAAACCAAACACCTTTAAGACATTTGAAATATTTCAGTGGTATAGGTGAATAAACATTCAGTTGACAAGACAAATCGTAATAGAGCATTTAAAATGTCTCTCTCATTTTTTATGCGCAGCACAGTCTTTCTAGATTTCAACTGATTCTAAAATGTTGAAAGTATTTTCTACCTCTTATCTTAATTAACAGATATGCAACGTGGATGGTTTCACATTCTGCTTTGGAGTATGGAACAGAGAATGGCACATTTGACATTGGTATGATTCTTGGAACATGTTTGCACATCAAAGTATTGGGTATTTCGAAGGTGCTGGATGTTCAAGCCTTTAAAAAAAAATAATGATGTAAATATAAAATATTGAAGATTTTCTTAAAGTATATTTTGTGTGATGTCAAAGGAAAATCCACTGTTCATTTTCTTCACAGCCAGAGAGAGGTTTCAAATCTTTCATTCAGAATAACACATGCTCCAGTTCGCGCGCACACACACAACGATATTCTGTTACTATAGATAGGAATGTTGTCTGAATGTGCTTGGTACATTAGGGCTGGTGAGTCAACTCAGAATGCATATTAAAAACGGGAGGGCGAATCAGATGATTAAACTTTGTTGTTTTTGGTTGGTATACAAATGTCTCATAACATGGTAATATGCATTTTAATACATACAATAAACACATGTACTGCTCGGTGAGTATACTAATAATAAGCTTACGACTTTGCAGTCAGGTCAGAGAACTCCGCACATAAAAAATTATAGGTCTGTCCTGTATTTGTATGTGCGGAGTTCTTCACCCCGACTGCGGAGTCTCCACAGTCGTAAACTTACTATTAACTTATAGTTTGTGTACAGTAAAAAAAGAGTAAACTAACACGAGGGGGGAGATTTACTAAGATTGTGTGCCATGTTTACATCACAAAAGTGACACAAAATAGCACAAAATCTTTTTTTCCTCATTTACTTTCCAGCCGGAAATAACATGAAAGTAATGCGAAGCAGCACATATCAGTGCTTCGCATTACTTTGCACCATGGGGGCGTACAATGGATGGTGCATGAGCGTTCCCATGCAACCACCCAAAGTTTCTCAGGCTAAACCCAATTTACTAAATACAGTAGATGGGGTTTAGCGTGGGAAAACTGTACCCTTTTAAACTAGGCGCAAAGATGGAGAAATGCTGTCTTTTCTCCTTCCTTTTCCGACTTTGCATGCGTGCTGCGCTGTGCCGCATGCTTACAAAGTGGGGAAAGCTTTTTCTCACGTCTAGGGATAGTATTTTGTACTGGAAGGGTACCCTTACTGTATAAAACTTATGCTAAACTCACACACAACCTAGCGCTATGGCGTTAAGGTGTGTGCGTGGAGCACTGCAGCTGAATTTGTGCAGTGCAAGGGAAAGGGAAGGAGAGAGCCATATATGTGAAAATATGGGGGCATATTACCAAGCAATAGCGATAATTATCGCTATTGCTTGGTTAGAGACAAAAATTTACCACTGAGCTGCGGCGATTTTTATCGCAGATAAACCTTGGTATTACCAAGGTTTATCGCAAATGCGATAAAAATCGGCCGCAATGCATGAATATCGCTGAAAAGTCAGCGATATTCATGCATTACCGAGCTAATGCTCTAGCCATGTTATCCACCTCCCATTGGATAACATGGCTAAGAACTGCTCAGGGCAGGTGTTAGCTTTTGGAGATATTCGCGCTTAGCGCGAATATCTCCAAAAGTTGGTAATAGAAGATAGCGATGTTAGCGACTGTTTCCAGTTGCTAACATCTTGGCACGCCCACTTTGCATGTCATTAGTGATAAATATCACTGACATGCAAAGTGGGGCCCAAGATGGTCGCTATCTCCTACTAGCTGTCGCTAACTGGTGTTAGCGACAGCTAGGTAATAGGGAGATAATTTTATCTCTGTTTTTCTTGGCTTTTAAAGCCAAAAAAGTGGAGATAAACCCCCTTGATAATATGCCCCATGGTTATCTCCTGCTCCCTCCCTGTCGCGCAATGCATCACAGCCTCGCGGGAGGCTGCACTGCGTTGCATTTACATTTGATGAATATCCCCCAAAATGTAAGTTTACTTTTGTGAATCAGGCCTAAATATTAGTCATGAAGAACAATGAACGAAGACAATTGTAATCCATATGGTATATATCCCACTTGCCATATGCATAAAAGCACATCTTTAAACAAGCGGCCTCATTTATGAGTTTTTGACAGTAAGGCGGAGCCACAGCACTTCCTGCTGCGCTAAGCTATGGCAAAAGAAAAGGGCAGGAATGCGCCATATCTGTCAGACACAGCGCATTCCTGTCTTTTTCCTCTGCACCAGTGCACAATAGGCTGCTGTGCGCCAACGCAGGCACCTTTGTACCATAGTGCAAGGATGCCTGCATTGCGAGGATGGTTGTTTTTGTGCCGGAAGGGAAACCTTCCTGCACAAAAACAATCACAAGAGGATTTTTCCTCTTTCTATTTGTGCTGCAGAACCTACATCTTTGAGATGGTGCATTTGTAAATGGTATACATTAACATGGGTCAGTTTAACGTCCCATGAATAATAGTGTTTATGCTTCCCTAGATATAGAGTTCAAAGCCAGTGTAAAAAATAAAAGATGACACCTCTGCATCAAAAAATGCATCTACCATCCATATTATGCTAACAATTTTTTTAAATAATATTTTTATGCTTTTTATTATGTTTCTAGATGCTTCAAATAAAAGTGAAAACACTAAACAAATGAGCTCTACTCAAATATCAGCGTACCTTGTGACCTTGTATTTGACATTTCACCAAAAAGCCTCAAATGACCTCAGAATGTCAGTTTTTAGGGCTCATGCCCTGCGTTGCAGTGCGCAGCACTGTCACGCAGGCGAGAGCCCTTTTGTAGGGGGTTTAGAAATCAAGCCTGGAATCGCACACGCACGAGCGTCTGCTTTTCCTTTTGGCATCCGCGATTGACCTTTGAGTGCGTGTTTTTCCCAAAGACGGCACGCAATAGACCAAAGGCGGACGCATTGCTCCGCCCATGGCCTATTGGTGTCTGGTACGCGCACCAAAGGCTATGTGGTTTCAATTATCGTGCCCAGACACGGGCGTGATAATTGAAACGCGCATACTACTCGCGGGGGTGTCTTTTTTCCAGTACCGGTTGTTTGTATCTGCTTTTAAAGCAAAGAAGCATCAGGATGTCATGGTTTTCAATAGGTAATTCTTTACACTCTTTCATTTAGTCTTTGCTACTTGGTGGGCTTGACTGATAATGACTGTTTCTTTTCGTGTCCTACAATTATCCAATTGTCATTCTCATCTGCAGACGCTGGAGGGGTTATGTTATAGTGATTTTTATAGCGTCCTGATTACCTTAGAGAGTAGTTTTGGCGATGCCCTCCTTGATGTGTCAAATCTGCCATTCGGTATTAGCTTTGCAAAATCATTTATTTTAGAAACCTACAAATCCTTTATCTTGGAAAGATATATTTTTGCCTTTAATAAGGTGAACGTGTTGCATGCCTCTACATGACCGAATCCACGAAAAGCAGATGTGCAAAATCTTTTTCTAGAAATTTAGCATTCCTAAATTCTCTAATGCATGGACTTTTTTCTGGTAAAATTCCAATGCATTTATTAGAAATCTGTATTTTAATAGATGAAAGCGTAACTTTGTAGTGTATCAAATGGCTGTTTTAAAAGTATGTATAAAATGCCCAATATGCCAGACCTATAGTCTGAGTATGTCATTTGCTGGTTCCTTGGAAGCATTTTTGTTTTTCAAAGAGTTTGTTCAAGGTAATTCCTCAGCACCAGCGTTCCGTTCCGTGTGCCAATAATGTCATTTTCTGACATCCCAACACAAACCAGCATAGTTCTGATAGCTCTTTTCCAGTAGCTCCATAACAATTTGCCCTAAAAAAACACTTAAAGAGAGATTTACTCTATTCCAGGAAAGTGTAAAACTTAATGTTTATAAAAAAAGAAATCTTTGTGGAATTAGCCATCCTAGGCTTCACCCAATACATCAAATAGAACACCCGGGGCTGGCTTTTAGACATCAGCACTGGAAAAGAGACTTCAAACAAATGCTGCCAACCTATATTTCCTAGTGCTGTCTCCTAAATTGAAGAAAAATTTAACTAACTTTTACATAGCACCTGCTTGCCCTGTTTTTAAATTATTTTAACCAAACAACCTGCCCTTTAAAGTGTAGCTGGTCATGCTCACTCTGACCCGGTACGTTTTTGTTATTTAACTGCACAGTGTAACTCCCTCCCACCCACTCCACCTGGAACCACTTTATCCTGTTCAAGTATTAATTAAAAATGGTTCGATGTTGCCTAGAAATAGAAATGGTCCATTGTACAAACCATTTTATCCCCCCTACTGGATAACTTTCATCTATTTACATTTGCCTACTTTCACTTTAATTTATTGATCCCAGCATATGGTCAGTACTCTTAAAGTTTTGGGGCAAAACAAATGTGTGGATCAGTTTTATAGGCTTTGTTACTTTAATCCCATATGAGTCTTTCCATCATCATCATTAATGTCCATATTCATCATGATCAATCAGCACTAAGTGTGCATGGGGTTTTCTTTTATGTCTCTTCAATTGTAATTTCCTGTTTCACAGCTAATACCCTATGCACAGTGGGCATCAAATCCATTTGGGACATAACTGTCAAGGAGTGTAGTGGCAGCCCCAGTATTAGAGCACCATAGTCCTCAGGATATGGATAACCCAGCACATTCTTAATATGGATCAGAAACTCTATCCAGAGAATCTGTAGTTTAGGGCTTGACCACCAGATATGTATTTAGTGTCCCCGCATTCCACACCTTTGTGAACATTTCCTATCCAAGTCAGGATACATTATTTTTAGTTTCCTGGAAGTCCTATATTAATCGAACATAAGTTAGCTAGCAATGTTGTGTTGTCGCTATGCAAAATAATTGTTGGTATTATGTATCTCTTTGGTACCTGTGTTATTGTCTTTGGAAGGATTAAAGATTAAGTGATACCTCCAAGATGCAAACCTGATCTGGAAGCTATATTTAAATTTCTGAGAGGAATGTTTTTCTTACTATAGTCTCACTATCTCTACTTTTTTTTAACTTTAATATCTGAGTTTATTTAGCAAAGTTCAAAGTAATACAATGTATAGAAAGGAACCACTTGTTAAATTAAAAGGAACATTATATACAAGCAATAAGATATATATGAGAAATATAAAAAAGATAAAGGGGAGGAAGGAGAAGGTAAAGAAAAAATAAAGGGGAAGGGAAAGGGGACAAGGGAAGGAAAAATATCCATACTATTATAATCTGAACTCTATAATAGCTTTAAGTAAAAATAGTTACCTATAAAAACAATTCTATATGCATAAAAAACAATGTTAAGAAATATAAATATCAAGTTACAGTAAAGAAAAATAAACAGAATTTGTTTAAATAAACAACAAAGCTAGCAAATCACGGAAGTTTTCGAACTTCATCAGAGGTTGGAACTGATGGAGTGCTATGAGAGGCAATGTAAATTAAATGTGTGGATATAGGGAGCCATAAAAGATCTCTCTTGATGCACAAAGAAACAGGGGAAATGTAGTTAGTGTCAAGTCCACAATGAAAACAGACTGAATTCCACCAGGCTCTAATTGTGACTTTGTCAGCTTGTTTCCAAATAGAAGTGATTAAGGGAAGAGCTATCGCCATTAGCAAATCTATGAATTTTGGAACTAGAGTGAGATTTTGGCCAACACATTGGAGGGAGAAAAGGTAACTTTTGTTGTAAAGATTTTGTTGATTTGAGACCAAACTAATTGCGAAAAACAATGTATAGGGGGGCAGTCAAAAAGCACATGGTATAAATCTGCGTTTGTGCACGGACAAGACCAACAATTAGGGGTAAGATTTACAGTCAAGGAGGCTAATTTTGCAGGAGTCTATACAAGAAGTTGATAAATAAAATAGAATGTTTGAGAAGTATTAGCAGCTCTGGAAGTTTTATGAATAAAGAGCCACAATTTATCCCAAAAGGAAGTAGTCCAACATTCCAGGAGATCACTTTCCCAAGCCAATTAAACTTTCGTTTTGCTTCTACCAGAAGATAGAGATAAACACTTATGTAATGATGAAGCAGAGGAGAAGTTTGATATTAAGGAAAAGAGGGTGGAATAACTAGGTGAGGGGTTTGGCAATAACAGTAGGGAACAAAGCTATTGACAAAGTGAAGGATACAAAAGATCATATTGAGTTTTATAGAAAGCAGGCAGGGCAAATTGTGCTTCAAGTGCTGGAAAAGATAAAGGGATATTATTGTATACTAATTGTAAAATCCAAAGCAATCCCTTATTTCTTCAAGATTTCCTGTAAAAAGTTTGGTTTTTAATGCGGAGTAAAGAATTATTCCAAATGGACTTTCAATCTAACGAGAAAAAAGAAGGATAAGAGGAAGGCAGAATTGGAGCAAGAATTTTACGAGTATGAGATATAACTGGACTTTGAAAAGAAGAAATATTGTTGGTGAAGGCAAGAGATTCTTCAAATTTAAAAGGTTTTATAAAATAGTTTTCTATAGTCAACCAAATAGGGGCAGAAATACTCTGATCATGAGAAAGCCAATAGGGAGATTGTTTTAATGAGAAGGCATGATGATATTTTTTTAAATCAGGAAACTATTTACCTTAAGAGGTTTTATCCGCCTTCAAGGAAGATAGGGCTATGCGAGGAGATTTGTTTTTCCTAGAAATTTTGTTAAAAGAGAGTCTATTTTTTTTTAAATAAAATCCAGCGATACGTACAGGAATCATAGAGATTATGTATACGATTATGGGAGAAAGCATCATTTTAATAGAGTCTATTTGTCCCCACCAAGAAAGGAAAAGAGGATGCCAGCGATCAATAGCATCAGAGAGAGTCTTAGTTATGTGGTCAAAATTTAATTTTAGTGTTTCCAGAGTGTTTGAAGAAAACCACAGGCCTAAGTATTTTAACTTTGAAGGTTGCCAAGAAAAACCGGTAGAACTAAAATCTTGTTTAAGGCAGAGTACATTTAGGGGAAGAACTTTACATTTGTCTGAATTAAGACGGTAGCCAGATAATTGAGAAAAATTCATCAACCTGTTTCATAAAATATGGAATGGAAGAAGAAGGATTAGAACAGTATAAAAGAATGTTATCTGCGTAAACAGATATTTTGACATGAGAGGTAGTGAGGTGAAAACCAGTAATCTGAGGGTCTTGCCTAATTTTGGATAAAAAAGTTTTTAAAGCAATTATAAATAGAAGTGGAGATAAGGGGCAACCTTGACGTACTCCTCTAAGAAGAGGGAAATAGTCTGAGACTTTACCATCAACAAAAATAGAAGTTGTAAGACTTGAGTATAGTAGGGAGATACGGGATATTAGTTTAGGGGGTAAACCTATCCATTTGAGTGGTTGAAACATGAAATCCCAACCAATCCTATCAAATGCTTTCTCTGCATCCAATGCTATTGCTGCAATGGGATAGTCAAGAGTAGAAGTTTTACTGAGGATATTAAAAAAGACTCTGGAATTGTCAGAGGATAGACGACCTTTTACAAAACCTGATTGCTCAGGTCCAATGAGATTAGGTAAAATAGGGTCGATTCAGAGGGCAAGAATTTTTGCAAATATCTTATAGTTAAGATTGACTAAGGAGATTGGATGGTAATTTTTGCAGAGAGATGGATCTTTATTGTCTTTAGGGGTTAAAGAGTTCATGGTTTCTTGAAAGGTACCAGAAGAAGTGCCAGCCGTAATAAAGGAATTAAAAAGAAATAAGAGATGTGGGAGGAGTAAATTAGCGAAGTGTGCATAAAATTCAATAGTAAACCCATCCGGACCTGGAGCCTTTCCCCTTTTTAGCACAAAGACTTCATGAGTAATTTCAGAAAGGGTAATATCTACATCTAAGGAGGTAAAGTCAACATAGGGAGGAAGTGGGTGATCAATGAATTGAAAATAGGATACAAGGTCAATTGAAGTTGGATGATGTTCAGGGGTGTATAGTGTTTTATAAAAGGAAACAAACTCATTTAAAATGTCGTTATCCTTAACTAAGGAGATACCAGCATTATTCCGAATAGACTCTATCCTAGTTCGATCACAACGTATTTTTAAATAGATCACCAGTAACTTCCCCATTTTATTTTGACCTCCATAATACAGCACGCTGCTCTTTAATAGGTATGAAGAGGCGGCTTCCCTAGATGTTTTATTAAACTTAAATTTTGCTTCAATAAGTTTTTTAAGGAAGATTCAGAATTAGAATGATAGTAAGAATACTCTAGTTTGATCTCAGCAAGTAATTGGGACGTTTTAGCTTCAAAAAATGTTGGCCTATGAGAAACAAAATTTATAATAAAACCCCTGGCAGCTGCTTTAAATGAGTCCCAAATCATAACAGGAAAAGTGGTCGGGGTAGATTTATTGAAAAGAATTCAGATGCAAATGAGGTGAATTGGGTTGTGAAAGTTGGATTAGATAGTAAGGTATTATTGAATCGCCATCTACATGTATGTGGAGTGAAGGGTAATAAATCAAAATCTACCAAAACTGGGGCATGATCCGAAATTAAGATAGATCCAATTTCGGAATGGGAGACCTGTTGAGATAGGGATTTACTAAAAAAGAGGTAATCTATTCGGGATTGTGAGTGATGTGGAGGGGAGAAGACACTATATTCTCGAGTATCAGGAGTACACAGTCTCCAAACGTCAACTAGGGATTTGCGTCATATGGTGGAAATAAATTGGGAATGCATCTTAGTGTTGGAGAACCGAACAGAAGAATGTCTATCCAGTATAGGATTAAAGACCTGGTTACAATCACCTTCAAAAATAATAAAAGTTTCTCAGATATATGAGACCAAAAAGCGTTATCAACATTAACTAGAGCGTAAACTTTAAAAAGAATTAAAGGTATCTGATTAACGAGGAGCTCAACTATTACCCATCAACCTTCAGGGTCACTTTCCTGGTGAGAGACTTTTTTGTGACACAAAATAGAAACTCCATTTTTCTTGCCTAAGGCTTGAGAGGAGAAAACATTACCAACCCAGCCTTGTTTTAATTTAGATGCTTCGGCATTAGATAAATGTGACTCTTGAACTAGGGCTTTGTCAGCATTTAATTTAGATAAATGGGTTAATACCCGTTGTCTTTTTATGGGATTGTTTATTCCCTTACCGTTCCATGTAACTACCCTAAATGGAAACCATCAAAATTAACTTGAACAATAATTATGCAAGTACTAAGAAAACTATGCATATTACTTAAGAAATAGTAAAAATAGAACAAACACATAACCAATAAAATTTACCTTTAACAATTGTTATGCAAGTAATAGAAAAATTAAAGACAATATCGACAGAAGAAAAGATAGTAGAGTTTTCGAAAATGAAAAATGAGTCCCAGATTAGACAAAGAAAAGAAAAGGAAGAGAAGCTTTCATCAAAAAGACGTGAGAAAATGAACAGAGGGAGGAAGAAAAGAGTAGAAGAAGGAGGAGAGAGAGAAAAAAGGACGCAGAAGAAGATAACAGGGAACAAAAACATACAGTATAACAAACAACAAATGATAATGCATAAGAATGTCTAAAAGACATACCACAAAAGGACAATGGAAGTGGGGATGATGGAACCACATAAGGGAAACAGCACACCGAACGGAGTACTCAAGAAGGACGCAGCAAAGGGAGAACAACCTCCGGGCAGTGGACGAAAGGGTCAGAAATCAAAGGGATCACAGAACTGCACCTGATAAAAAAAGGAAAAAAAAAACATTAGGAGGGCATTCAGGATATACACACAACAACAAAAGACATGATGAATACAAATAACAGCAAACAAAAGTCAAATGAAGACATCAAGAACCAATAAAACAAGTATAATCATCATCATGGATTATCCATGGAGTCATCTCTGCAGGATTCGATAAAATGTTGAAGAAGAGCAGGATCCTCATAGTTTGTTGCTTTATTATTATAAGTCACCTTGAAGAGACATGGATGAAACAGTCCATAACGTGCATTGAGGGAGCCGAGAGCAGGTCTCACGTCCATAATCTGTTTGCGACGATCTGGGGTAGCTTTAGCGTAGTCTTGGGCAAAGAAGAGACTGGCGCCATTCCAAGTAAGTTTCCCCTTTTGTTTACCAGTCTGAATAATTTTAATCAAATCTGTACACTCTAGAAAGTATAGGATAACACCTCGATGTTTCGTTGGAGAGGAAGCGGAACTGGCCGAACGAGATGGTGGGACCAATCATTGCGCACGTTGAATGTTCAATGGAGTAGAAGTTGGAAGTCCACGAAGTGTTGATCGGAAGGACTGAAAGAAAGATATATGATTGGGACCTTCAAGACCCTCCGCAAGGCCATAAATGTGTACTTTGTTGCGTCTGTTGCGGTTTTTCAAATTTTCAACCTTTTGCTTAAGTGATTGTATTTCTCTATGCATTCCTAGAATCTGGTCCAAGACTATTTGCACTGAGGACATTTTCCTCTCAAGATCTGCAACTTGTTGCTCAGTATGCAACCAATTATCCTCAAGGCTTTGAACGCTAACATTAGTTTCGGCCATGTACGGTTTAAGTGAGCATATTTCCTCGAGAAGAAGCTCCATGGGAGATGGAAGAAGATGGGTTAGTGGGAGAAGGGGGATTTGTCTTCACTCGTTTTGCTGTTTCAGAGGCTAAATTAGAATTAGGTTTAGCACCTGGTTGAGAAATATTAGAAGAGGAGCCTTTCGTACCAATAGAATTAGAAGTAGAGTTGTCCATGGTATCCTGTAGTACACTGAAAGGATTATTGTCCTCTAACGGCACGCAGGTAACATTAGTATGTTGAGCGTTATTACGATTGGAACGGGCCATTTTGAGTGAAGAAAAGTGAGAAGAGAATATCTTTAAGATCTAAAGTGGTGTGTCGAAGATTATTTGAAAAAATTGAGGAAAGGCAAAAATGCAGTTGACATCAGAAAACATTCATCCATATAAGTGTTTGCAAGTCATTCAGAGAGAAGAGTGAAGGAGTGTTGCAGCAATGTGTCAGAAATCAATCCAAAATGTTAGGAGAAAAGCGGAAATCCAAACATGTGCTAAAACAAAGCTTCATCCACATGAGCGGTCTTCAGCAGGAAAGGTGAGGAACCACAGCACATTTACTTCAAAAAGCTGAGTAGAAATGACAGAATACCATGTTCAAAATGGCTTCAGAGAAACGACTACCATTGCTGAAGAGAAAAGAAAAATCGTCTCCACTCGTCAAAAAAGGACCCAAAAGTCAAGGGAACTATCACATGATGTAGAAAAGGGAAATTTTTGCTACCTAAATCCCTTTAAGGTACTTGAAGAAAGAGCGCAGGGCGAGAAACCTTGGTGACAGCATTGCAGGACACACGGGGAGCTGCAAGCACACAAAATGGCGGCCACGCCTCAGGAGCAAGCCGCGGTCGGCAACATTTGTCAAGAAAAATAGTCAGCAAGCTCACTCCGCATCTCCGCGACTATGCCAAGTCATGGAGAAGGTGTTTCGCCGTCGGAAAAAGCAGCTCTGCGGTCTTCAGGAGAACGGTGAGCGCCAGGGGGAGACTCGACTTCCTATGTTCCTCCGGAGCTTCCAAGAGTGACGTCCATTCCCCTCGGCGCCTAAGCCATGCCCCCCACTATCTCTACTTTGATTGGGTGAAAGAAGTGGGCAGACATAATTGAAGGATGCTTACCAATAGGTAAAAACAATCTGCTGTCACAGGGGTCAGCAAACAACTGGCCTGGGCTTCACCCTATTCACCTGAGCAACTTCTCTTACATAAAAGGATAGCCACTGAATATCTCAGTCCGAATTGGGTAGAATCAGAAATTCCGATTATACATCAAAACTGACCATCACTAAATATGCAGCATCATACACACCAGTTATCCTAGTGCTTTGGTCCTACCTCCATCTAGATTTGCCATAGAGAACCACATCAAACCGGTGTATGGCTAGTAAGTTTACAAAATTGTATACAATATTGTTGCAAATTAAGATGGCCACCATAGACAAAGCAGGAGTCAGGGTGCCTGTGTCGCCAACTGAAGATTCAACAGTAGAAAAACAAGCATTTGCAATGCAATAGGTCCCGCATTATTAAAGTTTGAGCTAGTGGTGTTGCATTATTAAGCAATGCCAATAGCTCAAACTTTAATAATGCAAGACCTATTGCATTGCAAATGCTTGTTTAATGTGTCCGGGCTACCTTAATGGGGCTCGGTAAGTTTGTTTCCTTGTGTAAATCTTTACTGAATGGTCTGACAAAACACTTTGTACGTTATTGAGCCAGTCATATCTTTATTCTGTCACAAAGATGCCTTGCTTCTTTAATCTCTGATGTTTTCAACTGCATATTACTGCAGAAGATGCCCCAAGTGTTTACAATGTAGAATGCATATGCTTAACCCATATCACTACAGCTATGTTAGAAAAGTAAATATGATTAAAATACAGATGATACAAATGCATAGGTCTTGGTGAATTGAATGTACATGCAGATTGGTGGCAGGTTATTTCAGAACAATGGGAATTATGGACTCAGTAAGCGATTCGTCGTGTAAAATTAGGGGTGGGGGCAACAGCCCACAAGGTGCTTTAGACCAGAGCACATGCTGGTGAGGCACTATGAACCCCAAAGAACATAAATGTGGTCATGAAGTTGTATGCAGAACGACGAAGATGCCACCCTACGCAGTGCTTAATTTGAGCCGGTGCTTTCCGGTGCTCAGCACCGGTATTTAATTGTCAGCACAGGTGCTTGGGACAGCCTGCCACAAGGTGGCGCTGTCTAGGTAATCTAGAGATGACTAAAACAACAGTTAATTATTTATGCTATATTCGTTAAAATTGACTATTACCTGCCGCCCAAACCATTCTTATAGCTTTGGGGGCCTGAAATAGTCTGAACTGTCACACTTGTAAGAGTGTGATGGTTAGTAGCTGTGTTGTTATTATCACTGGCAGCGCCGGCAAGGGTAATGTGTGGTGGAAGCTGCAGTGGCCTCGTGACGAGAGCCCTGGCACTTATTTGTTTACAAATTAAGCACTGCCCTACAGAAATATGTGTGGATGGTACATGTTCTGGACTCTCTTTCCTGGAAACCTCATCTCCATGGCTCTAGAGAGTAATATATCTGTTGACTGTAGATTCCTTCTGCGCCAGGCCTCAGAAGCTTAGAGTGTGCCAGCAGGTCTGCACGTGCAGCTGTACCATGCAAGGCAAGAACAGGCAGAAAACTTTATAGTTAGGAGCTCTTTCTTTCTCAGAACTGTGAATTGTGTTAAATAAATGTGCCTCAGGAGTACCATACTAGAAAACTGAATGAGATACTGCTTGGTGAAAGTGGAAACCCACCACCGGATTCTTAGCAGGATAAAACATTTTAATTTGAAAACCTACTGGCTTCTCTAAGAGTGGTGTTACTACGGTTGACTAAAATTATCAAAATCAGTCTAATGAAATAATAAAGGTCAGACATACAAGCTGAATGCTGGTAATAGGCTTGATGTGCTCAAATTTTAGGAGGGTAGTTAGAGAAGATCCTGATTAAGTCAAATAGTGTAAGACATATTTATAAAGAGAATCAAATCATGGGTCTACTAATAAAAGACTAAATTAGCATATATCACAGTAAGAAACAATATGTAAGTCAGATGTGTAATGTATGGTCCATTTTGCTCGTCTATAAGGGAGAACCCAACAGCGGACTTATAGATCTGCACCTCACGCTAGTTTCGTTAGTATCATGTCCTCGCACTGACGCTCCAGAACCAGCAATTATGTAAGTTCCAGATCCTTAATTGATTAAGCGAGTGGGGGTGCGTCAGGTAATGAAGTGCAAACACTCATGTAGTTTCAAAACCTTTATTTGTACTTATTGTTTTCTATTTTTCAATAGCAGATACAGCTCAGCCAACGTGTTTTGTTCCAATAGTGGGAACTTCATCAGGTGGACGCTGACCGAAAAGGAACTCTGTTTGATGTTTACGGGCATGATGATGCCCTATGAATTCCCATTTCATCCAGCGCAATAAGCTGGAGAAACTACACTGACTGTCGTGGAAAAAGTAATTAGATTATACTGTTTTTTAAGCCCTGATGAAGTTCCTACTGTTGGAATGAAACATGTTGGCTGAGCTGTATGTGCTATTGAAAAAAAGAAAAGAATAAGTACAAATAAAGGTTTAGAAACTACAAGAGTATTTGGACTTTATTACCTGGCGCACCTCCACTAGCGTCATCAATTATGGTCCATTTTGCTTTGGACTTTTGTAAATGAACTACAGTGAAATTTGCATACAACTTTACAGCCAAGGAGGCCATTTACATAAAACCTTTATGCCTCATTGTAACCACCATGCAACTGATGAAAGATAGAAGGGAATTAAGTAAATATGTTCTTGGACTGAGCAGCCATACTATCTACTACATACCATTGCTTGATTTCAAGAAACTGGCCAGCCCTTGCATGGGCCTGAAATCGACAGGTAACAAAGTGCCCCCAGTACCGCCCTGTGCCCGTGCTTGCTTAAAAGCTGACTAATGATTAGCAAAAGAAGGCAAATGGCAATGGCATAATGTGTCTGCCTCCCAAGAGGTATTATTTCTCTTGTGAATACCACTTTAGCTTATCGTGATTTACTTCCTGTGTCTACATTTCAACTACTAGTGGTGATTGATGCGGGTTTTAAACAGAGGCAGCAAAGAGCTGCATTGCCTCAATGGCCCTTCAAACCTTGTGACTTGATCGCCACCTTTCCATAGTGGAAGGTTTAGCCTGAACAGGGCTTCCATAGCCAGCCCAAAATGTTCCATAACACCTGGAGTTAGGTCGCCAGTAAATTTTTTTGATAAACAGTTTTCATTCGTTTTTAAACAAGTAGCACTGGTGAAACAGTAGAGCAAGCCACACCCCTTACAACATTGCAGAGGGTAAGTAGTCCATACAGAGCAAGACATCCAATAATTGTTACACAGTGCATTTCTGTAAAGCCCACAAGCATAACAACGCAACCAATTAAGCAATTTGCCCCCGCCATTTTCCCAAAACCCCTGCATGCTCCCAAGGGAAGCCACGTGCTTCAAAGAACACCCACTCTTGCTGCCCACCCCAGTCCAAAACCTTTGACAGAGTGGGTTTCTCCACCAGGAGGGCCGTACCTAGAAAAGACCTCTCAGCTCTTGTACCCCGGGCCCTCGAACACCCCGAGGAGAACCAATAGGGGAGACAGGGGACCTCCTAGCCCAGAACCTCTGACACCTCCCTGGTCACCCCCGTCCAGTGCTGGAGCACGGCGTTGCAAGCCCACGCCATGTGATACAAATCTGCTTGACCAGTACCGCGATGTGGAAGTGCATTGTTGGTGTACTCGGCATAAATGGTCTGGAGAGCGATAGACAGAGTAAAGGTAATTCATTTGAATGAGACGCAGTCTGTCGGAGGTGGTGAGTTCCTGTGGGGCCATTTGTGTTTGTGTGTGTGCGTATGTGTGTGTTGGGGGGTGGGTGTAGGTGTGTGTGTGTGTGTGTGCGAATGTGTGTGTATATGTGTGCGTTTTAATGCAAATGGCTAGTGGTTCAATGCAAGAATGAGTCATAAGGTAGATAAGTGATTTTATGAGTGATTGCATGGATAAATGAATGGGTGAGTTCATAAACACCTGCATAAATCTTTTGCAGTGGGATCAATTCAAATACTATAATAAGATAAATATTTATTGAAGCAGTGTGAAGTTGCTTTTTCATATATCTGGATTTCAATTGGGGAATGTATCAGAGTACTTAAAAAATGTAAACACTTTTTAAAAGTAAAGACTGTAGCGGTCCCACAAGGAAGGCCCCCAAGTCCTTTTGTTTTAAAGCATGTTGATGGGCTGTGGAATTAAGCTGGCAGTGACAATTGAGCAAGTTGCCCCACAAGAATATTGAGTCCTCTTGCAGTTGTGATGGGCCTGGAGTGAGCAGCTGTAACTGAACCAAGGGAAGTGGCAGGCGCTGATAAAACGGGACCAACCTTACACATCACGCTCACTTACCTTGTGGTGGCCTCTGGTGGTTGATTCTGGGAGATGAACAACCATGATGGCATGAGCTCTAACATACACACAGAATATGTATGCACGGTAGCATTGCCCAGTAGGACATGGCCAACAATCCTGTATAGATAGGACATACCCAATGTCAAAGATGTGAAAAACGGATCACAAAATTAGGGCCCTCCTCTAAACCAGCCTCCATCTGTTTTTGGAATTTGGAAGGGGCAACCATTTAAGACCTACGCTTGAAGTGGGCTGGGAAAGTTCTGCATGAAACTCATGCTACTTTATGAGTGGCTGGGGTAGATCAGGGATGGTGGTGAGTATTGTGGTAAGGAAGTGCGCACGAACAAGGGAGTCAATGAACTTAGAAGCTTCAGTAAGTAACATCTGTGTGGAAATGTTAAGGCACAAGGGAAATACACTCATTCCACGTACCAGAAATGTCAGCAGAAGCATGTAACTGCTTATGGTATGATAATTTACATCGGTCTCTCCCTGTTTTTCTACCTTGTCACTTTGTCTTTCTCTGTGTATCACTGACGACATCAGGTCCCTGCTCTACAATGGGGAAACTGCTGCCCTCATCCTCCTAGACCTCTCAGCAGCCTTCGACAGCCTTCGACACCGTATGCCACCACACCCTGACACAGCGCCTCAGCAACACCGGAATCCAAGGAGCGGCACTGGAGTGGATCATCTCGTTCCTCGCCGGAAGAACCCAGAGAGTCCACCTCTCCCCGTTCCGATCCTCGGCCACCGAAGTCATCTGCGGCGTCCCACAAGGATCCTCACTCAGCCCCACCCTCTTCAACATCTACATGAGCCCCCTCGCAGACATCGCCCGCCAACACTACCTCAACATCATCTCCTACGCCGACGACACCCAACTGATCCTCTCCCTCACCATCGACCCCGCCACTGCCAGAGCCAACCTCCAGGAAGGTATGAAAGACGTCCCAAAATGGATGAAGATCAGCCGTCTGAAACTGAACTCAGACAAGACAGAAGTCCTCATACTCGGACCATCTCCCTCCGCCTGGGACGACTCCTGGTGGCCCCCTGCCCTGGGCAGCGCACCCAAGCCAACGGACCACGCACGCAACCTGGGCTTCATCCTGGACTCCTCCCTCACGATGACCAAGCAAGTCAACGCTGTCTCATCATCCTGTTTCAACACCCTGCGCATGCTCCGAAAGATCTTCCGATGGATCCCCACCGAAACCAAGAAGACGGTCACACAGGCCCTCGTCACCAGCCGTCTGGACTACGGGAACACCCTCTACGCTGGAGCCACAGCCAAACTACAGAAAAGACTCCAGCGCATCCAGAACGCCTCAGCATGACTCATCCTGGACATCCCTCGCCGCAGCAACATCTCTGCCCACCTGAAAGACCTTCACTGGCTCCCCGTCAACAAGAGGATCACGTTCAGACTCCTCACCCACGCACACAAGGCTCTCCACGACATTGACCCGGAGTTCCTCAACAACCGCCTCACATTCTACACACCCACCCGCCAGCTCCGATCCGCCAGCCTCGCCCTCGCCTCCGTCCCACGCTTTCGGAAATCCACCATCGGAGGAAGATCCTCCTCCTACCTGGCAGCGAAGACATGGAACTCCCTCCCCACTTACCTACGTCTGACCCAGGACCATCTCTCCTTCAGGAAACAACTCAAGACCTGGCTGTTCGAGCAGTAGCGACCCCCCCCCTCAGCGCCTTGAGACCTTTACGGGTGAGTAGCTGGCTATACAAATTATGCTGATTGATTGATTGATTGATTGACTGTCTCTCTCTATCTGTCCTCATCGCGGCCTGTTCTTCCATTTTTCCTCTTCAGCCTCCTCTGTTTTTCTTACTTCTACCTCCCTGTCTCTTATCCCCTGTCTCTCCTTTTCTGTCTTACCCTGTCTTTAATTAACTATCTTTCTTTAGCTGCGTCTCACTCTGTCTACTTCTCCCTTTTCTCCTTTCTCTCCCTGTCTTTCTCTTTCTGCCTGCCTTCCTCTTTCTCTCTGTATGTATCTCTCTTATTTTTCAATTTTTACTCTCCCTCCTGTCTCCCTCTGTACTTCTGTGACTCTTTTGCTTCCTGTCTTATTGTGTCTCTCCCTGTTTTTTGGTATTTCCCTGTCTTTCTGTGCTTTTCTTTGTTATTTACTGACTTTGATTCTATATGACGTTCTCTCTTCCTCGCTCCCTGTATGTCTGTGTATTTTCTTCTGCCGTTTCACAGTTTTTATCTCCCTCCTGCCCATCTGTCATTATTTTTAGGTCTTGCAGACCTAGCGCTGGAGCGTGCACGCACGCCTCGCTCTGTGAGGCTTATTGTCATCGGTAGGCTTTCAGAAGAGGACTTGAAGCCACACCCATTTTTCTGACTGGCTGGCGTCATCCTCCAGGCTAAACGCTGACTTCCGATTGAAAAGGAGGCTTCTTAGTTCTTCCTTTTTACCGCCCTGTCTCCTTTTTGGACGGATAGAAATGCGTGACCCTTGATTGAGTAACGTCCCCTGGTCACAGCCTGAGCCCCATGGTGAGGGTTGTAGTTTTTCACAAAAGGTTTCTGAGAACAAATTCCAGATATTTCAACATATCTTTATATAAAGATATGTTGAAATATCTGGAATTTGTTCTCAGAAACCTTTTGTGAAAAACTACAACCCTCACCATGGGGCTCAGGCTGTGACCAGGGGATGTTACTCAATCAAGGGTCACGCATTTCTATTGATTATTTGTACCCTGAAGGAGGGTACACCCTGGAGCACGCAACAACTTTTTGTAAAAAAAGAAATAATTACAGAGTGCAGGCGTGAAATAGTTATCCTTTTTGGACGGCCCATCCCGCTGGATCTTTTACCTGTGGCCTGACGGTCTACTTCATAGGTGTGCCAGCACTCTTTTTCAGCGCGGTCCGCCTCGGCTGCGCTTATTTATTTATTTATTTATTTTGCCAAGCTGGGCAAAAGGGAACGTTTCTCCTCACTAATGCAGTGTGTTTTTATTTTCAGCGCAGTCAGCCTCTGCTGGGCTTGTTGATTTATTTATTTTTTCCCAACGGCTCTCTGTGTACGGGGTGGGATTAGGGGGGTATGGGGGTGGGTAGACGACCGCATGTAGGTGTACCCCTGGGCAGTTTGGGAGGGGAGTGGGGGGTGTGGGGTTTCACCACAATTAGCGAGCATTTTGTTTTGGGCTTCTTTTGGGCTGTGGCCTAAAGGGAGCTCAATTATAACCAATTTGGGCTCCCTCTCCCAGCCACCATTTTAGGTTTGGTGACCTGATGGCTGGGAGCTTTTACCTTAATGCAGTTTTTCTTGTGAGGTGTTAGAATGGTTTATTAGTGCCTTTTTGCTTCTGGCGATATGGCGAGCGAAGTTTACTGCGTTCTCGAGGCCCTCCGGCTCCTGAGCGAAGAGGGCCGGATGGACCTTGTGATTGGTGAGGTGGGGGGCCGGCATACCCCGCGCGACAGGCCTCGGCGGGCGTAGCGGCAGCAGTGGCAGAGTGTCAATCACCCAAAAGTCGGAGGACATCTCCGGTAAGTGAGCGGGCCGCCAACTCGTGAAAAAAGCGGTCCTGGCTCTGTTACAACATCCCAGTGGGGGGAGGGTTAGGGGAGATGGTTGGCCCTGTGCGTGCGGGTGGGAAAGAGGCAGAGGGGCCGGGTGTCTTAATGGCAGCAGCCCGTGAGCTGGTTCCGGGTTTAATGTCAGGAAAGAAGGCAGGCTTGGCTCCCGTGGGGAGCGCGAAGCGGGGGGAGGGCGGGCCGGCAAGCGGCGCTCGGCCTCGCTCTCCCTTGGTGCTGGGATATTGTGTGTGGAGGCGGGTGGGCAGGAAGTCTGTGTTGCGCGCGGGTTCAGCAGGAGGTCTGCTCAGCTGGGAGGTGGGCGGGGAGTACCTTGCTTCTCCTTCTCGGTCCCGGGCCAGGATGGGGCTCTCATATCCTGAGGAAGTGGAAAGCGATTCTGTGCCTTCTGAGCCCGCCTTTGGAGTTTCTTCCACTGCGGGAGTTCTTTCCTTTGGGGCAATTGGCACTATGGAGCGTGGAGATCTAGAGGAGGGGGGTGTCAGGCACTATATCTAGCTCTTTGCTTTTTTCCGCTACGTATTCTGGGTGGGGAGTCTGACTTGATTGGGGGCAGCTCACTTGGGGAGGGGGAGTGGGCACGGGTAAGCGGGTGGGGCAGCCAGCAGAGGGCATTTTACCCTCCGGTTTCGAGGGTTGGCCAATCTGCTCCATCCCCAAATTGGGGGAGCGGGCCCCCATGTTTTGGAGGGGGATATGCTGTGGAGGGCGGGGACCAGGGTATGGGTATCAGAGGCTGAGATGTGGGTGGAATTGGATCCAGCAGGGGGAGGTCCAGCCTGGGAGGGCTTGGACATTTTTCCGTCATGGGCTGAGGGGGTCAAGGGTCACGATGTAAGGGAGCAGCAGGACCTTCAGTGGTCTCAGGGGTGGGGGGAGTGCTCACAAGCCGGGTGGGCATCGGTCACGGGGGTAAGCCCCGGGAGGTGGGCAGATAGGGCTCTGGGGTACCGGCAGGGGTGGGAGCGGGGACCGGGTGTGGGGCTCTGCTTCAGCGGTAGTTCAGGCAATGCTGGAATGGAGCGGGGAGGAGGAAGGGGGGATTGCCCCCTCTCCAGGTAGACCGGTCAGTTCCTGGCAGGTAGGGCAGGACGAAGGGAGGCGGGCTGGGGATGGCTCCCCGGGCCTGCAGGGGGCAAGGAATAGACTTGAGGGACCCAGCACATCAGTCCAAACTTTTTCTTTTCAGGTTGCCGGGTGTCGCAGCGCAGCTGACTCATTAGGGCTGCGAACGGCCCAGTTACACCGAGGTGAAGGGAGGGTGGAACCTTGCATGGCGCATTCCGTACCAGTGGGGGATCCCAGCACGGCCAGCACACGAAGGTCCGGAGCGACCTCGCTGGCCCCAACGACAAACAGAGTAAGGTGGTCAGCCACGCCTGCGAGGACGGATTTTCAGAACGGTCAACGCATGGGGTAGTATCAGCTGGTACAGTCAGCTCACCCCCCAATGTATGGCATGCTGGGTCCGGTAAGGCCCATGATGTGGATTTAGCTAATGTGGCCCTCCAGGTGGAGGAGCCGATTGTTTTGGATTATGATGAGGATAGCCCAGAGGAAGGGAAATTGCAGGATAATGAAGGGGGGGACCCTCTAATGTGTCTACTAGTATTTTGCAGGATCCAGCGGTGCCGCCGCTCAAAAAGGCGTTGGCAGTGGAATTGAGAAGAGAGCGCAGCCCCTCAGTGAGGGCTTCTCGGATAGTGGGTCATGCGGAGCCAGTGGCACGGCGGTCAGTGCTCGGGCACACTCCTTAGAGCCAGGTGAGAATATTATACCACAGGCCAAACTTAAATGGTGTCTGTGGGGATGGGGGGAGGGGAGTGGGGGGTGCTGGAAGGTAGACTACTTAAAGGTAAAGATGTGAGGGATATGGGGATAGGAACAGGAGACAGGGAGGTTTCGCAGAGAGCCCTGCAGCTTCAGGGAGGCAGAGGGGGCAAGGGCCCTCAGGGTACTGGGCCCAAATGCTCCTACGCCAGTTAAGCTAGCGAAGCTGAGTGAGGCTCTTCAGGGGTATGGGGACCTGGGGCCAAAAAGGGTGCTTTTGGAGGGGTTCCAGTGGGGGTTTCATTTGGGTTACAAGGGGCCACGGCAGAGGCCCTAGGGGGATAACTTGAAATCAGCTGCGGAACACAGGTTGGTGGTGCAGGACAAATTGGACAAGGAGGTGCGGGAAGGGAGAAAGGCAGGCCCATTTGATGACTGGCCAACAGAGAATTTGATTATCTAACTGGTTGGGGTGATACCCAAAAAGGAGCTGGGTAAATACAGACTGATTCAGCATCTTTCATGGCCAGAGGGGTCATCAGTAAATGATTTCATTGATGAGGAGGCTGCCTCAGTGTCCTATTCCTCAGTTGACATGGCCATGTCACTAGTTGTGACCGTGGGCGCGACTGCAGAGATGGCAAAATGCGAAATAAAGTTGGCATTTCGGTTGCTTCCAGTCCATCCAGAGGATTGGGATCTTCTGGGTATCCATTTCAAAGGTAAATGGTACGTGGACAAAGCATTACCGATTGGTTGCTCCATGTCATGTGCTTTATTCGAATGTTTTAGCACTTTCTTGCAGTGGTACTTTACGCAGCACACAGGGCACATGTTGGTCACACACTACTTGGACAATTTCTTTTTTGTCGGTTCCCCGGGCGTCACGGAATGCCAGGTAGCTCTGGACACTTTCATGAGCTCATGGAGGAACTGGGAGTGCCGCTGGCATCCAAAAAGATCATTGCACCCTGCATGGCTCTGTATTTCTTGGGACTTGAAATTGATTCGGTGGCAATGCAGGCTCGCTTGCCAGACAATAATAAAGTAAAAATGTTGGACTTGTTGAACAGATTGTTGTCCAAGCAGAAAGTGACTAAAGGGCATTCAGGTGTTGATGGGCCATCTTAACTTTGCCTGCAGGGTGGTCAGGTCGGGGAGGACTTTCTGTAGATGACTAGGGCGGGCACTGGCAGGTCAAAACTTGCCTCACCACCATGTCCCGCTGTCTGGGGTGAAGGAGGACTTATGTATGTGGTCTGTTTTTCTACACTCGTTCAATGGAGTGCCTTTGGCCAGGGCGGAGGATGTCCAGTGGGACGTACAGATTTTTTCTGACGCGGTAGGAAGTGATGGTTTTGGCCTTTACTGGCAGGGCAGTTGGTGTGCTGAAAAGTGGCCCCCACAATGGAGGGATGGGGGGTGGAGCATTGCATTTCTGAAACTTTTCCCGCTCCTGGTGGCTCTGACGTTGTGGGGTGAAGAGCTGGCTCTGGGTCTTGTTTCGAGTGGACAACATGGTAGTGGTTGACATCATCAATAGGCAGTCCGCAAGGGATGAGCAGATTTTGAAGTTGCTGCGTGTTTTCGTGCCTCAGGCATGACATTGCGTTTCGAGCCTTGCACATACCTGGCGTGGACAATGACATAGCTGATGCTTTGTCTCGTTCACAGTGGGGAAGATTCCATGGGCTGGCCAAGGAGGCTGACAGGACACCGACCCCAATGCCGGAGCATCTTTGGTATGAGGGCAACGTAGGGTGCTATAGTTGGTGGTAAGTTCTTTGTCAGCATCCACTTGGGCGGCTTACGAGCTGGCTTGGAGGGATTTTCTAGTATCTGGTGCTTGTAGGCGGGGGGAGGTCTGGCGTAGATCAGAGGATGTGATTCAGTTTATCCTAGACCTCATTGAGAGAGGCCTGCCCATAGTGACAATCGCAGGGAAGTTGGCGGGTATTGCCTTTATGGGGAAGCTCCTGTGGCGCTGCGCCCCTTCCGCGGGGGAAGTGGGGAGAAGGATGCTTGAGGGCTTGGCTAGGGAGCGGGTGGGGAGCGTATGGCCTGCAGCCCCCTTTCCTGGCATACCCTGGCACATTTGCTGGAGTTGTTACCCGTACTCTGCAGGGATGATTTGGAGGATTGTTTGTTTTCCACGTTGATGGTGTGGATTTTTTTTGGGGCATTTAGAGTCTACCAGCATATAGGCAACAAGGCCAAAAAGGGTGTGCGCTGGCGAGACGTGGGGGTTGAGGGGAGAGGGATAAATATCTGGCTGGCCAATTCCAAAACGGACCAGAGAGGTCAAGGGAGGGGGGTTTGGTTGGAAGCAGCCTTCCTGGTATCTACGTGCCTGGTGCATTAGGCTTGGCATTGGGGGAAGGTGGCAGGAACCTCTGGGGATGATTTGGTTTTCAGGCATATTAACAGGACCCGGGTAACAGACTATCAGTTGCGTATGGTTTTGTGGAAGGTGTGACACAGTATTGGGTTGGATGGGGCACGATATGGGATGCATTCTTTCAGGATTGGGGCAGCAACAGAGGCAAACAATAGAGGTTGGTCCCGGCAGGACAAAATGTAACTGAAATTCAATTTCTTTCTTAAAGTGCAAGTGCTTTATTCAATTTACAACGTAAAACATTCACCACTGTACTCGAGTGTCTGGAAAGGAAAGATTTGTTTTACTGCAAGTAAACTTCTTCTGTCTACTTCTCATATACTGTGGATAGATCCCTTCTGCCTATCCTTCATACAAGCATTAGAGAAGCTGCTACTCCCTTGACTCATCCACTTTGGGATATATACTAAGTCTAAAGTTTCACCAGCGAACCCTTTTGCTGTCACTCAAGCTCCGACGAACCTACTACTCCTTCCGTGTGACCCTTACTAGGTTATATCACAATAGAAGTTTCGCCAAAGACCTCGTTGCTATCACTTATTCAACCATTCATACAGAAAACCCTAATTATTGCTTTCAGTTCTGCATAACCAATCACTAATTTTCCTCGAGTAAGTGACCTCACTGCGATGTGGCTTCTATTACCACCCGCTATTCTGCCCCCGGGGATTCCAGACAAAACATATTACAAGTACGCACAATTGTAATTAGTACATATATTTCAATCTAGCAGCATCAAATAAACATTTCAATAATAGCACATTTTCAATAATAACACATTTGATCGATCAATAAAATATGAATCTTAACCTACTACCTACTAACTAACTGACTACCTAACTTTAACTAATCCCTAACCATAGCTCTGCTACCAGAAAAGTATACTGATAGAGCGCGCAGGTCACCCGGCTAGGATATTTTTATTAAGACTCACCTGGGCCCATAATTTTCATTCACATTAACATTATTTTGGGTATCTCACGCTCTACTATCAATATAACTTGAGATTCTCTATACTACTGATTCCTATATCTATAACCTAGCAATGTAGATACTAGGAACCTAATCACCTAGGATCAGGGAGTTGAGTATTAAGCTAGGTATTCAAGAACACTTATAACATTTATTAAAAAATGAAACCTATTTCAATAAAGCAGCCTTTTAAACACAGTTTTTGGTTTGTGGTCTCCGGCCCCCACTCGCCCCTCCCTCCCATCAGGGCCTTGTACCTAGTTTACAAATATTTCTAAAAATTCAAATCAGAACATAAATTGGCCCACAATAGAAAAACTGAGTAAATCACGCAGTTGAAATTCACCAATCCAAACGCTTGCGTTAACGCTTTATTTACTTTACAGAAAGTTGTGAAGACCTTTAAAAGCAAATTATGACAGTTTGCGACATCTTTGATGTAAGCAGCACATATGCAGCAGGCAGCACGACTGGAACTAGGGGTACACAGATATTTGCACTGACACTTTTACTACGTATGCAAAATACAGTATTGTTTCAGTGCAAGTAAGTAAATGCTTATTCGGTTCTAAATGTGACCTTCAAAAGAGATGGACAAAACAAACACAACAATTAACAATTTCACATAGCAATCAACTAATCGTTATATAAAACCTAGCATTCGTTATCCCCGGTCTCTTCATGGTGTTCATTGGTTCATGTTTAAAAACAAGCATTTGCAATGCAATAGGCCTTGCATTCACGCAAGTTTAAGCTATTGGCATTGTAAATAACAATGCCTTTTATTTATGTTTTAAAAATGAAAACAAAAATAAAAGGCATTGTCACTTACAATGTAAATAATAATAGCTCAAATGTGCCTAAATGCAAGACTTATTGCATTGCAAATGCTTGTTTTCTGTGCGTCTAAGTTCCACAATCTATCTTGGGACAGAAGTGCATTGTGGGCCCAATCTTTTTCACAATCTATGCCAACAAAACTGTGTAGTGACCACAATTTGCCCAGCATCTGCATGAATAGAAATGCCTTATTGGTCCATTCCTCCAGAAATAGAAGTGTGTTAGGGTCAGTGGTGGTTGGCAACATTAAAATATAGTGGGGCACGATGCCCAAAAAACTCACCATATATGTTGCACCCAACTTGCTAGCCCTTGTCTGTTGTGTGTTTTTCCTCGGCGGGATCAGGATCATGGATTCCACGAGTAGGAAAGGGAAGGACTTCCTTCCCGCTCGTGGAACGTGAATCCAAACTATCCTGGAGCTGCTCTCATTCGGTTTTCAGCATGAGAGCAGCTCCATATTGGTTGGAGCAGGCTAACTCTGTGCTCATTTTGAGCTGGGGGCCTATGCCAGCGATCCCCAGGCTGTTTCACATCCCTTGGATTGCTGGGTCTACATTGCGCATATCGGATAGGACTGGGGTCACAATCTGCAACCTACATCTGCGGGTAGGTCACAATCTGCAACCTACATCTGCGGGTACAGAATTGTGCTATGGCCGCAAACTGCCCTCCCACCCACAGAGACAGACCTGTGTTTTAGGGCCATTCTATTTAAACACTTGCTTTCCTAGTTTCAGAGGGGGCCCACGTCCCTTATGGCCACACTGTCTCTGCAATGCATGAACAGAAATGGGTTTTGGGTTCAACCTGTTCCGTCATCTGACGAGTGAGAGTTGCTTTACAGGCCCACCCTGTCACCCCATCGGTGGGGACAAAAGTGTGTTGTGGCCACGATCTGTCCTCTTATACGAAGGGAACAGTAGTGCACAGTGGGTCCATTCTGTTTCAGAATCGACAGGAACTGTAATGTGCTGTGGGTTCACTCCCTCCAAGAAACCGTGTGGTCACTCCAATCAGCCTGGTGCAAGACTGGAACCGACTGATCTACACGAGTCCGCAGTGGAGTGCATGGTGCATGCCTAGCAATGTCATGCAGTAATACATTCTTGAATGAACAGATTTCACATGCTCAAAACGAAATTGTAAGAAGAGCTAAACAGTCTGGGAGGTTTCTTTGATGTCTGCAGCCAGGGCTGCCCATCGCAAAGGCATGTAATCACAGATAAGCCCCGTAGTTATTTGTATGTAGCTGACATTTGATGAGCATTTACAGAATGTGAAGTGGTGCCAGAATGCACAAATCCATACATTTTATGGGTTCTTATCTAGGAACCCGTCTAACTGTGCTAGGGCAGTATGTCAGTGCGCCTTGCTGCAAATGGTCTCTGGAATCCTTGGCGAAAGGGAGGACCCCATGACGGATGCTTCCCCCTGGGGGACTTTTACTCTAGACAGAAGTATCCATGCTGACGGGCTTTACAAGCGTTTAAAGGGCGCAGGCTTTTTTCTTTTTTTACTGCTATAATCAATGATACAGACATAGGCAATTATGTGTTTTATCTTTTGGGGTTGTGCAAAACATGATACAGACAGATCGTTTCTTGCACAAAGCAACCTTCAAGGCAAACGAAATGTTTAGCTAATTTGGTAAGTGTGTACTATTACAGTTATTATATCGAGTTAGAACTGAACCTGTTCTTCTGGTCACAAAAAACTAGAACACTCTTTTTGCTTCATTGCTTACCTTGCAATTACATGCACACAAAGATTGTAGATTAAATCTTGGGCTTCCTTAGGCGGCACAATACAGAACAATGGTGAATAGGAAGCGGGCATCTCTTTAGTGCACTCTCTAATTTGCCTGAGGGTTAATATGCTGCTACAGACTGGGTTGAAAGATATTTTTGTTAGAAGCTCAGCCTGTCTAGGCACACATTGAGGACGTCTGAGGCAATAAACTTGAATGTTGTGACCTCTTTAAGTCACAAAATCAAGCGTAGGCCAGGTGGCTTCCTTCTGAACATTTTCACAATTCACTAACAACCGTATTTAAAAGTGTAAGAAGCCTCAAACTGCTGGAAATATTTTGTATAGTGGTCCTTATAACTGCACCTGAAAACTGCCAAAGTTTCAAAGCTTTATAATGTAATTGTGACTTAAGGGTCTGCTTGAACACCTCTGTAGAAAAGCAGTCAGTCTTTGGTGGACTAGACAATTATACAAGGCGCAGCGCACCGCTGAGCTGCCGAGGAGCTGTTGGGGAGAGTGAGATCCTTGGTCCAAGGATCTCACTCTCCCCAACAACTCCCCAGCAGCTCAGCAGTCCTCTGTGCCGCCTTGCACCCAGTCAGCCCTCCTGTGCAGGGTTCAAGCCTACACTGGTCTCCTCTATCTGAGCGCCGATCACCGTGCTGATCACTGCTTTTTTCCTGGTGCTGCCCTCGTTATTGTGCTGTTTCTTGCCTGCCACTGCCTTCTGTTATTTATTCCCTGACTGCCTCTTTTCCCTGTGTTTGCTCTGTTCCCCCTGTACTCTTTTCCCACCGTTTCCCGCTGATGTCCTCTGACCCCTCCCCTCCCTTCCTGCCTTGCTCCCGCCTCCCAGCTACTCGTCCCTCCCTCCTCCCCTTCAAATGCGCCTAAGGCAAGCCCGTCTGTGCCCGTAGGTGCCTGGACTGCGCACAGTGCCAGATCCTATGGCCCCCTAGACCTCAATAGGATCCGATGCCGCTGTGACGCCAACACCCTCCACTCACTCAACGGCGACCGACACCCCACCTGCTCCCAGGCCACCCCGAAGCTCACGCACGGACCCTTCACATGCCTAAACTGCAGCTACACCAGCTCGTCCCGCCCACCCCAACACGACAGGCCAAACCCGTCTCAGCTGCATGATGCTCAACACCCGCTCAGTCCACAAGCATGCCATCGAACTCTGGGACCTGCTGGACTCCTACACCCTGGACGTCGCCTTCCTGACTGAGACTTGGATGAACACCTCCTCGGCACCGAACATAGCCATAGCCATCCCGGACGGCTACAAGATCACACGCAGAGACCGGAACAACAACAAACCAAGAAAAGGAATCGCCATTATCCACGGGAACACCATCAGAATCTCAACAAGCACCGAAGACATCCTCAGCATGGCCGAACACCTACACTTCCAGATCCACAACACCACCCTCAGAGAAACCTTCGTCTACAGACCCCCGGGACCCCGACCACAGTTCAGCGAATCCATTGCCGACCTCATCAGTACGCAAGCCAATGCCTCCGCAGACTACATCCTCCTCGGAGACCTGAATTTCCACCTCGAGAACAACAACAACAACAACTCCACAAAACTGATTGAGAATCTTGCCAACCTCGGACTCAAACAACTCGTCATGACACCCACCCACTCCGCTGGATACATGCTCGACCCCATCTTCTCCGCCAGCAACCACGTCACCTTCAGCCACACCACTAAACTGGACTGGACCGACCACCACTGCATCCACTTCAACTTCGAGTAACCCACCGCACACAACCAACCGCAACGCATCCCACACTGCAACTGGAAGAAAGTCACAGAAGACCAGCTCATCGCCACTCTCACCTGAGCCCCTCTGCCCGAACCAGCCAAGACCGACGCAGCAGTCCACAACTTCAGACAATTGATCAACGACTGCGCCAACACCCTTGCCCGATCAAGAAACCCTCCATCAGGTGCACCGACTCGAGAGCCACCTGGTTCAACGCCGACCTCCAGAACTCCAAGCACACCTGCAGAACAATAGAGAAGCAATGGCACAAAGACCAGACACCAGACTCATGCAGCCCTCACGAACACCAGGCCCGAACACCACCTACTCATCAGATTCGCCAAAAGAAACTCCTTCAAGGAACGCATCGACAGCAATGCACACAACAGCAAACAGCTCTTCAACATTGTGAAAGAACTGGCCACCCTCAGCTCCAGCTCCAATGACGTCCCATCGTCACAAGAACTCTGTGACTCTCTGGCTACCTTCTTCGACCACAAGGTCACAAACATCCACAACAGCTTCGACATTCAGGAGCCGACAACAGACAAAGATGACACCCCCGACTCTACTCCCGCCAAGATCAATGCCCTCCTCAAGAAACCCAAGGTGGACCCAAAGGACCTCAAGAACTTTTGACCCATCTCCCTGCTCCCCTTCATCATCGAAAAGACTGCCAACAGACAATTGACCCTCTTCCTGGAGGAGAACAACATTCTGGACTCCTCCCAATCCGGCTTCCGCAGTAACCGCAGCACCGAGACCGCCCTCCTAGCCACCACTGACAACATCAGGACCATACTGGACAAGGTCGAAACCTCGGCACTCATCCTCCTGGACCTCTCGGTCGCCTTCGATACCGTCTGCCACCACACCCTGCGCACACGCCTCCACGACGCAGGGATCCATGGAAAAACCCTGGACTGGATCACCTCCATCCTCGCTGGCAGAACCCAGAGAGTCCGCCTATCCCGTTCCGATCCGAAGCCACCACAATTACCTGCGGCGCACCCCAAGGTTCATCCCTCAGCTCAACCCTTTTTAAAATCTACATGGCATAGCTCGCAAATATCGTCAGAGTGCAGCACCTCAACATCATCTCATACGCCGACGACACACAGCTGATCCACTCCCTCACCAAAGACCCGGCTGTCGCCAAATCCAACCTCCACACGGGAACGAAGGCTGGCGCAGACTGGATGAAGACCAGTCGACTAAACCTGAACTCAGACAAGATGGAGTTCCTCATCCTTGGATCGACCCCCTCCACATGGGACGATTCCTGGTGGCCTACCTCGCTGGGAGCTGCCCCGACACCCACTTACCGCGCACGCAATCTGGGGTTCTTCCTAGACTCAACGGTCTCTATGACCCAGCAAGTCAAAGATGTCTCCTCCTCCTGCTTCAACACCCTCCGAATGGTCCGCAAAGTCTACAGATGAATCCCCACCGAAACCAGGAGAACAGTCACCCAGGCACTTGTCAGCAGCAGGCTGTACTACGGCAACGCCCTCTGCGCAGTAACCAGGACCACACTCCAGAAAAGACTGGAACGTATACAGAACGCCTCCGCACGCCTCATCCTTGGACTCCCCTGCCACAGCCACATCACCACCCCACCCACCTAAGAGATCTGCACTGGCTCCCAATTGACAAGAGGATCACCTTCAAACTCCTCACCCACGCTCACAAAGCACTCCACAACCCGGACCGGCATACCTCAACGAACGACTGTCCTTCTACACCCCAAACCTCCAGCTCAGCTCCGCCGACCTTTCCGTCGCCACCGTCCCACGCATTCGCCGAATGACCACCGGCGGCAGATCCTTCTCCCACCTCCCCGTAAAGACATGGAACACCCTCCCCGCCCATCTACGGCAGACTCAAGACCTGCTGACCTTCAGTAAATGTCTTATGTCCTGGCTGTTTGACCATTAGCTGCTCCCGCCTTTTAGCGCCTTGAGACCCTCATGGGTGAGTAGTGCACTTTACAAATGCCTTGATTGATTGATACAAGGTCGTCTTGATATAGGAAAGTTCTAATGGAGGATGAATGTAGAATAAAATAAAATTGGTTTAATATCCCTTCCTTGTGCATCACAGTCTTTTTTTATAAGTTGCAAATTCGATTTTTTTTATTAGGAAATGGTTGCTCTACTGTCAAGTTTTTTCACAGCACCTGGAGAATTTAGTAGTTAATATACAGGTCACTGGGGTCTAACATAGGTTACTACGGAGTGGGCCTTTTATACAGGAGTACCAAGTGGGACAGAAAAATATTATATATATTCACAAATGTACAGTTCAGTCTTCATGGGCTCAATCAATCGAAGAGGACTTGTAAATCACAGCTAATCACCCAAGAGGGTATCCAGGTGCTGAAAACCCTGCTGCTAGGGAGGGATCACTTGAACAGCCAGGTCTTGAGTCCTTCTCTGCGTTCCAGCAAAGATGATGAGGTCCGGAGATGAAGGGGGAGACCTTTGCAGCGAGCAAGGAGAAGGAACTTTCTCCACTATTGCTTTAGCGGAAGCAGGGAGTGTGAGCAAGGAGAGGTAGGCGGAGTGCAGATGTCTGGAGGGTTGGTACAAGTTCAGGCGGTGGCTGATGTATGATGTTCCTTGGTTGTGTAGGGCTTTGTAGGTGTTGATCAGCATCTTTTAGTGACAACTCTTCTGAATGGGGAGCTAGTGGAGTGTCCTGAGGTGGGGGGGTGGTGATGTTGGTTCGCTTTGGGAGGTCGAGTATGAGTCTAGCCACTGAATTCTGTATGGTCTGCCACATCTTCAGGAGGTGTGAGATGATTCCTATGTAGACAACGTTGCTGTAATCCAGCTGGCTGGTGTTGATGGGGAGCCATTTGAAGATCTTATGGAGCATGCACAGAGTGAGGGAGCAGGAAAAGGAGACTTAGTTGATCTGGCTTTTCATGGAGAGCTTTCTGAATAGGATGATGCCAAGGTTGCGGGCATAGTCTGTAGGAGTGGGTCTGGGTCCAAGTTCGGAAGGCCACGAAGCGTCGTTTCATGAGGAGGCATTGTTCCCGAAGATCAGCACTTATATTTTGTCTGTGTAGAGTTTTGGGCAGTTGTCTTTCATCCAGTTGGCGACACTCATCAATCATGCATCTGCAGAAGCTGATCGTTGTGGTGGAGGGGTCTTCTGATAGTGAGAGGATGAGCTGAATATCATAGGCATAGGACATGATGTTTAATCTATGGGTTCTGACCATGTTGGCAAAGGAGGTCATGTAGGTGTTGAACAGTGTAGGGCTGGAGATGAGCCTTGAGGGATGCCCCAGATGATGTTCTTAGGTTCTGAGGTGAAAGGTGGTAGGCAGATTCTCAGGGTTCTTCCAGTGTGGAAGGAGGCAATTCATTTTGAGGGTGTCTTATTGGATACCAATGTGGTGAAGCCTCTTGATGAGGATGTTGTTGGATATGGTGTCAAACACTGCTGAGAGGTCGAGGAGGATCAGGGCCACTGCTTCTCCCTGGTCATGGAGGGATTCGATGTTGTCGGTGACAGTGATCAGGGCAGTTTCAGGGCTGTGGTTGGTGTGGAATCTGGATTGAGAGGTGTTCAGAAGATTGTTGTTCTCTAGGTGTTCCGTGAGTTGGAGGTTCATGCCTTTTTCAAGGGCTTTGGCGGGAAAAGGGAGCAGAAAGATGGGACATAGTCCTTGAGTTCACTGGGGTCAGCAGATGCTTTTTTGAGAAGGGGTTTGACCTCTGCATGTTTCGATTCTTCAGGGAAGGCGGCCGTGGTGATGGATGCATTGAAGATGGGGGTGCCTTGTTACTGATCATCTTCCTCCTGAGGTTGAGGATGCAATGGGGACAGGGGCCCATGGGTGCTCTTGAGTGGATGAAGTTCATGATGGATGCAGTGTTTTGAGCGGTGAGCTGGTCCCTTCTGTTGAGCAGGTGGTCAGGGTTTGCATCTGTGGGAGTAAGGAGGCTGAAGGTGTTGGTGGTAGTGGAGTGTGGTATGAGGTTTTTGTAGATGGAGGAGATATTGTCATTGAAGAAGTCTTCTAGAGTGTTGCAGAGTTCCTGAGAAGGGGTGATGATGCTGTTGGTTGCTGAGGGGTTAGAGATTTACAATGTTGAAGTGTTCTTTGCTATGATTAGAATTGGCTTTGATGCGGTCTGCAAGGGCACTCCTTTTTGTCTTTTTCAAGAGTTGGTGGTATTGGCTGAGGGATGTCTTGATTGTGACTTGGTCTGTGAATTCTTTGCTGGTGTGCCATTTCTTTTCAAGGCACTTGCATCTGCATTTTGTAGTTCTCTGGTTTGTGATATATATATAAACTGCCCTGTTTGGAGGATCTTTTGAGTTTGGTGAGCTTGACGGGGGCATCTCTGTCAGCACAATCGGTGATCCAGGTGGCAAAGATATATGTTCTAGGTTGGTTGCAGTGTCAGGGTGGGAGGTGCTGAGGTGTTTATCCACTGGCCTTCTGATACTTTGTCCCACCTTTGGTGTGTGGTGCTGGGTGGCTTGGTGGTGGTGCCTGTGGTTCCAGTGATGGAGAAGTGGATAATGGCATAGTCTGTCCAGGTGAGCTCGGTGACAAGACTGCAATTGACTCTGATGGTGACCGAGAAGTTGGGGTTGGGTGTTTGTCCTGCAATGTGTGTTGGGTGGGTGACTAGTTGGGTGAGGCAGATGTTGTTCATGGTTTCAAGGAGGTTGATGGTGTTGGTGTCATTAAGGTCGTTAAGGTGAAAAGTTGAGGTCTCAGAGGAAGACGTAGTATTTGGAGTCAATGTCGAGTGGGGCAATGAAGTCAGGGATTGTGTCACAGAAGTTGGGGCGAGGTCCTGGAGGTGTGTAAGCAAGGGTGCCTCTGATGGTGGTTTTGCTGTTGGTTTGTAGTTGGAAGTTGAGGTGTTCAATGATTTAGGGTGGTGTCATCTATGATGGTGCTGCAGTGGATGGTTTCTTCGTGGATGATGGTGATTCCACCTCCGTGTTTGCTGATGCGGTCTCAGTGAGCTATCTTGTCGTGGTCAGGTCTTGATGAGGGGTTGATCATGAGCTCAGAGAAAACATCTGCCAGGCATGGGCTAGCATTCACTCTATGCTCCTCAGTGTGTCAAATTTTAGGGGTTGATATCACTTATATTAGTTGTAGCAATCTGAAATTCTGGTTTGCATGGAATCCATGGACCCTAGGACACCGGGTAGACCCCTTGGTCCCAACTTGTATACCTACTAGAATTGGGGGGTTACGGTCTAATTGCACTTTTAAAATGCAGTCTATCTGGAGCCACAGACTAGACAGTTATGGTTCAAATGATTCCACAAATTAGCCAAGTCTATGTCACATCCTCTGTTTGGTCATGATCATGTGGCTGAAAAGGTCCTTGTGGCTCCTGAATGTCTCACTTGTTGGCGTATCCTGCACACAGTGTTTCATTTAACCCTAAATTGATCTTTGTCCTTTAGATATGGTTTCCCATTGTCTCATGTCAAGTAAAGTTTTCCTGCTTGGTTTTTGTCCTGTGAGTATACAGGACCATGAGATGTTTTTGTTCTATGCTCAGAGCTCCTTCTGCAGTTACATCAAATACATGGAACTGGCTTTGGAGGTGGAAATCTTAACCAATTCTGTTGACACCGGCAGCAAGACAATCCTAGTGAAAATGTCCTTCCACCTTCACGGATGCTGGTTGTCCCTACTGGGCACGTCTCCCCAGACATTTCAACAAAAGGAGGACAGGCTTATACAATAATTAGTCAAAATGTTGTTTATTCGAGGAGAAGTAGTCAAGATTCATCAAAGGCAACTGAGTTTATCTGACAGCTAGCTGCTCCACAGAAAAGAGAAGGACATATGATGGTCACTGGGATGTGTCTTGGGCCTCACAATAGCCAAATGTCCTAAGCAGAGGTCAGCATCCTTCAAGAAGCATATCTGCCCAAGCAGCTTAATCAGTACAGATATGAATAGTGTTTTCTGGCAGGGATCTGGGCTGGGTGCAGTTTACAATAAGTGATCAGACAAAAGTGAGTCTGGGAAGATCAGATGCAGATAATGTTTCAAGAAGAGAGAAGTGGAAAGGGTCTACTGCCTGTATATGGGATCATCATATTATTATGTGTACTATGTGTCTGCATCAAGGTCAGCCATCATACCTCACATGGGTTCCAGGCCCCCACCAATATACACAGCCATACAACATACCTGCCTAGATATGTGAGTAGTCTTATCTATGCCTTACTTGAAAGAATTTAAAGAAAAAGTGCATTAATGCCTCTTAAGAAAAGACCTGTGCCTTTGTCTATCAATCAGTTGATACTAACCAACAGTTTTAAGTAGTATTGTGAGAGAAGAATAGACACTCTTCACAATTGTACAGTACGCTTTGGTTGTACCTCATGTCCAGTACAGTCTAGCACTGTGTTAGGAGAACAGCAAAGTCCTTACGGAGAAAAACCCCAGTGATTAAACGGGTTCTATGTAGTGTGTCTTGTTCCATGGGTGTTGCGTGTGATAGAGCGCGGGCTCACCTGCCCAAGAGTTTTACCATACTCACCAGGGCCCATAAACGCATACACACTTTTGAACAGGTAAACCTACGCTAAATCAGGATTTTATTTAACTGTTTAGGACCTATACCTTTGATTTACCAATCCTAGTCTCTGGTACCTAAAGTCCTAAGGGATCAAAGGAGTTAGCAAGAAAATAGGCAGTAAATAAACATTTGCACTCACAAATAATCACAAACTCTGGAAAGATTTAAACGCTTTATCTAAATATTTTCTTAATTATTAGAGTCCATACTAAATTAGTCAGAGCAGGGTCAGTTAGAAAGAATATAATCAAAGCAAGATGATATGGAAATATTATGACATTTTCATTAAACATTGAAACATAAGAAGGCTATGAAGAGAGTAACAGCACAATGACTTACTTACGTATACTTTATATTTACCTAGAATGATGTAAAGACCAACCCAGGCCACGGACTGGGATAAAGGACAGGACTTCTAGAAGTTCCGATGCCAGTAAGACGGCACAGGTGTAGATCAGGACCAGTGAAGACCAAATTAGGATGGATTCAGGATGGAACCAGGTACCCTCAGCTAAGTGCAAAGCCAGCGTTACACCCCTGACTGCGGCTAACAGTTGGATCCCAATTGGGTTAGCGAATCTTCTCCCTCAGGAACCCCAATTGGGTTATCAAACTCCTTCCCTGAACCCCGATTAGGTTATCGATTCTTCTGACAGAGTGCTCCACCAGCACCTCTGCTCCCGAATCTTCTGAAAGAGTGCTCCGCCAGCACCTCTGTTCTCGATCGCCTATTGAGTGCGTTGGGTCAGTGACAGGTCAGCTATTCAGACAAGTCGGACAATCTAACTAGCTAAGCCTACCTTAGTTATACCATTTTCCAGGGCAGTGTACCACCCCCCAATGTTGCAAATTTGTGTATTCCTTCAATTTGATTGGTCAAAAGACGAGGAGAGGTCATCACACCATACCAGTTATGAGATCATTTGATTCATATATTCAAATTAATGTTCCCTCACATAGTTTTATTTTCCCATGCACTTTTATTCCACTCGACAATAAATGTTTCAATAACAAATACATTGTATGTAAAAATGTTCAATTCAGCTTCCTCTCAAGAGGTCGAAGGGTGAGTTACCCAGGCGCATCTTCAGGCAAGACAGTCATTGGCACAGGTTCAATGCCATGACTTGTGGACTCTTGAGCTCTTCTGCGCAGTCGCAGGATTGCAAGATGGAGTGCAGCAAGATTACATCAGGCCCAAATACGAGCTAATGGCAAAGTCAAAGAGAAACAGTTTTAGAACAAAGAATAAACTAATGCACTGTATACCACTTATCTCTGCTCTATTCCCATTACTTTATTTTAACTATAGCAGTAGGTTTTAGGCAGAACAAACAGTTTAATAAAAGCAGCGATGTAAGCTTTTAGCACGTTAAAACATAGAGCAGCCATCTTTAGTTCTAGTGCGCAGATGCAAAGTTTTCCCTCCAAGCAGAAAGTACGTCATGTCACGTGAGTGTGATAGACGCATGAGCAGAAAAGTTCCTGCATTGCCGTGGCCATTTTAATGCATTCGCATTACTGGTTAGTAAAAGCACATAGACGAGCTTCCCCTAGATACTAGAAATGTTGTGTAGTGCATTATTAGTAATACAAAACATGTTAATTAGTATATTATAAATTATTTCGAGAGGGCTGAGTTCAATGAAATCGCTTTACCTGCGCAACCTTGCTCCATCACGTGGGAACACACACAGCAGCACCCATGGAACGCCCCTTCCACGCAAAGTGCTGCGTATGAAGGGGCCATATTTAGACGGAGAGGAAAACTTAAGCAGGGTGGCTTTTCATCTCATTGTAAATATGGAGAAGTGAAATGTGCCTCCAGTACGTCACAAAAAGTGACGTACTGGTGGCGCAAGGGGCTTGTAAATCTGCCCCTTGGTTCGGGGAGCAGGTGAAACAAATGGCACTCGAGAAGAAGCTATGTGACAAGAAAACCTTCCACAAGAATACTTGAAGCCCGTCAAGCGCTGCGTTTGACTTGAATGCAGCTTTTAAACCAGGAGCGGCCTGTGCAGGTAAGAGCGGTGGGCCGGGTTGGGGGGATTCGACAGACAACCACGAGGGAAAATTAAATACATAATTAATTTTCCCTCATTGTCCTCTGTGAAAATCCGCCCCACCGCTCTTCCCTGCACGGGCTGCGGCTGTTTTAAACTATGCTGCATCTGAATTGACTGCCGGGTCACAAGCGAGTGCATACTCTTGTCATGGCACAGACGGAAGGAAAGAAACTCCACCCACACATAGCTTAGGGACTGGGCTTATGGCCCGCCCAGACCCCTTTAAGAGCAGTGGCAGGAGGAGGCCAGGGGGACAGATGAGCGGACATGACTCCCCACAGCACTACAACCATGGGCTGTACCCTGCACTGATGCAGGACATGCGAGACCTACCACTGTATACCTTGGACTGATACATTATGCATTGCTATCAGATTTATTGCTGAGTAGGGAGCCTTATTTCAGGGCACTTCAGGCTGCACATGAAAGGTCATTAAAGCAAAGTGTGTGCTTCTGAAGACGTGCAGGGTAACAGGCTCATCAAATTGCTTGTTTTGTTGTTAAATATGATCAACAAGATTAATTGAAGCATGTAATATATATTAATTTGTAAGTGATTTTGTCCATATCTATTTAAATGAATACCATATTACTTGATTGTTACAAAAGTGCAATGCTTCCTTGCATGATTCTTTAACAAAAGATGCAACTCCGATACAAATAAGACTTAACAAAATTAAACCATCGTCCTATTTAATGAGCTAGTTTATATGGTCCTAAGAGGCCAGAGGTGAAATCAGCACTTCATTTATTTACTTAACTCATTTTATACTGATGTTATACAGAAAACTTTAAGTGCCAACTCGAAAACAAGCGAAGGTGATATGAAAATAGTTTAATCCATTCAGAGACAAGTAATCCTAAATGAGTTTCGAGAAAATAAATCAAGGTTTGATAGTATGTGCCTCTAGGTTGCTCTTAATGAATATGAAAGAACTGGCTGTAAGCTTGCCATGCTTAATGGTTCATGTGCATCACCATGTGCAGGGACCCAGGACATATGATGGCAGCATCACTGGCCCTTGCAATTACAGAGGATAAATCCTGAGATTTAAAGTGCCTGCCCTCAAGATTGCACTGCAGTCACAAATATTCTTTTATGATTTTGGAAAAAGTAAATCAGAGTAGTGGTTGTGTGCAATTGCATCACATCCCTTTGCGTTTCAAGAATTCACAATAGTATGCAAAGATCATGGCTTCACACCTGTTTGTAGGTCTGCCCTTGGGGACAGGTTTAGCTGTCTCACCAGTTTAATATTGTTTTTAAATCATTCATGACCCGTATACGTAGATTGGGTTGTGAAATTGTCAGTCAGATTTTGTTTCCATCTACTACAGCTTGTTGCTGTGGCAATGGGTCAGCCCACATTTCCTGTTGCCTCACTTGACTTTGAGTGACTGTGCACAGTGCATGTAATGTCCTGTGGTATCAGACACCACAGTGCACACTGTTCACATTCACGTAAAAATAGATCCGTTCCCCTAATTGACAACGGACCAGGCCTTTTGGAAATGCCAATACTTATTTTATTTGTTAACACAGAATTGTGAAATTTACACATTTCTACATACCCCCCACACATTTTTTTCTGACCTCACACATTTGAAGAATTGCTAGCACAAATCACTAATGAATGGACCCCAAACATCAAACAATTATGTACTGAGATGTACACTCTATGAAATGAGCCCGTTTTAGGCCAAAAAAGCGCAGTTATTTATTGTGGTCAATATGTGTTAAAAAAAGGTCAATTGTTTATGTTTGTGGAGGGGTCGAAAATGGGGAACTGCATGGAAATGGATGTCACAAGTGAGTTGGTGCCTATAGAAGGAAGCAAATAAACGCTCTTATTGCAAATTATTTTGTCATGTAATCTATGCCCCTACTTATAGAGATGTTCAATATGATAGTATATCTTGTACCTGTAGACATTTTGCAGAAAAGGCGGGTAGCATTGGATTTGTACTACAGCGTTGTTTAATATATTGTGAGGTGTTGTAATAAACATGAAAATAATCAAATATCATTAAAAAAGAAAAATAAGCTAAGGAAATGTTGACAATTATATAAGAACTTTATAACTACTGCGGGCGAAAAAATAATCATACAATTCTTCAAAACGCTTTCAACATTGATCCTTGACTTTGAAAAGCTAGTAACCCTTTGTGGCCTGTGCTGTTTTTAAGCTTAAAACGATATTACGGGAAGAGTGTGGCTCCATTAAAACAGGAGACCATTGTACCCCACATGTGAAAGTGGGTGGTCGATTTTTCCTCTAGGCGTCAATATAATTGGAGTAAATCATTATGTTGTGTTCTTCTCTTAGACAATAATTTAGGACCCCAATTAAAAGGACATATTGTCCTCTGGGCCACCGGACAGAATTATTCAACTCGACCTTCGTTTGATGCCACAGTGTGGATATTGGTATGCAAACACTTAGACATAGCTAATGCACAAAACCTGACATTCTACAGGGTCGAGGGTCTGTAAATCTTTCCCTTTCCTTGCGGCTCGCCTGCCTCTAATGAAATGTGTGGCATTTTTAGGCGATTTGTAGGACAATGGTCTACATTCGAGCGTTCTCGCGCACAGCAGACAGGGCTACATGATATATAGTAATCCATTCGATATTTTGCACGGTAAAACCAATAAAATATTTGACACCCATTTGCTACCTCCCAAAGATCTCCACTTAAATGAATGTGATGTGGAAAAAACATTGTGAAGTAATAGTATTGTTTCCCTCTTCCCCCACACACAAAGCAGTGTATCCAAAGGCAGGCCCTCTGCAAAGATTAATATGAAAAACAGAAACGCATTTGGTAATATACATTTGAGAAACTGCGGTTCCTGATTGTGAAGAGGCGTTGCTAACACAAATCCGCTCCTAATTTCAACAGTATTTCCGAGTTATGCACAGAAAACATAAAAATAGCAGAGAAGCAAATGTATGCTAACTTTTGAATTTGAGAATCCTCTCTTGAGCATCGAAAGTATAGTTTTTCAACCTGGGAGTCCTAGTTTCCCCACTGTCAGCAGTGCTTTACAATGTATTAGTTTCACTTTTGTATGGGCCAGCATTACTGTCTAATGGAGAGGCTGATATGACACTGTAAAGCACACAACTGCCTATACATATTTGGTTCTGCTCCTCTGCCTGGGACACCATTACCCAATGTGCAAGTCCTGTGTTACTGTATATAAATCTTTTTTGCTTGATTACTTAAAATCGTTGCAATCACAACAACTTCACATCACAATCTTAATAAGTAGATTAATCATTAAAAATTAATTACGAGCAACACATCTTCCCAGCACATAAAATAAGACACTGTCCTATATATACAATTTTAAAACTTATCAATAAAATAGAATCCAAACACATAACATCAATAATTACAGAATAATATTGCACATTTTATATTTTAAGGGTGATGGCGTGCACAGCATACTATTTCCTTATACATAATGGGGAGATATTCTAATGAATAAACGTTAATTTCAGCTGGAAAACATTACACGTAATTCGAAGCATTAATGCTAAATTGCTAAATTACCTGAAACAAAAAAGTTTCTAATGTGCATTTTATGCACAAATTACATTTTAAGGTGCTAATGTGCAATTATTGCAGCAACCATCATATCAAAGCAATAATAAAGTGCGTCAATTTACTGTAAAGTGCTAATATGCGATTATTACAATGACCATCATATTAAAACAATAATAGAGTGCATCAATTTGCAATAGTAGTAGCACGTCTGTTTTAAGATGTCAAATTATCACCCTTGTAGCATTAATATTAAGTAATCTATTTTTGCTTTTGATCTCCTGCTTTTGACTGTGTGCTGAACTTTGTTTTTGCTGGTTTTAGGACTCCGGGCACCACTGACCAGTGCTAAAGTGCATGTGCTGTGTGTTTAAAATGTAATGGTGTTTGGTTTCCTGATGATTTGTATATTTGATTCACTAGCAAGTCCTATTACACTGCACACTACATGTGCCCAGGGTCTGTAATCAAATGCTACTAGTGGGCCTGCAGCACTGATTGTGCCACCTACATGAGAAGCCCTTCAAATATGTCTTGGGCCTGCAACTGCAGAACCTGTGTGTGCAGTTTTAAACTGCCATGTCGACCTGACAAGGTCACCTACTTGCCAGGCCCAAACCTTCCTGTTTACCACAATTAGGGCACCCCTAAGGTGGGACCTAGGTAGCCCCTGGATAGGGTGCAGTGTATTTAAAAGGTAGGGCATGCACTTTTGAGTTTTACATGTGCTGGTAGTGAAAAACTGCAAAATTAGTTTTTCACTACAGCACGGCCTATCTCTCCTCTTGGTTAGCATTGGAGCTGCCTTGTAACTCCTTACAAGTGTCTTACAAGTTGGAGCGGATGGAAAATTGGTGTTTGGTGTCTCTGGATTCGAAATGTAAGAATACATCTTTTAGTGAAGTTGGTTTTTGAATTGCAGGTCTGAAAATGCAACTTTTAGAAAGTTGGCATTTACTTACTTTAACATTCTGTGTCTCTGCCTGTCCCAGAATATATGTCTGGGCTGGATGACAGTTGAGCATTGTGAATTCACTCTAGGCAGTCACACACAAAAGGAGCTGAGGAGTGCAGGGTCTTGTGCACTACAAAGACCTTTCTTTGAAGTCTTCCTTCTTCAAAGGCCAAATTGGGTATAAGGACTTTGACCTCTTACACCATATACAGAGAACATTTCTGGACTCAGGACATTCTGCCAGGAAGAAGAGCTATTTTGCTGCCAGGAGGAACTTCCACTTTACTGCTTGGTTTGCTGTGTTTGACTGCTGCCTGCTCCTTCATGCCTGGGTGTTAGAAGACTGGACTTTGCTCTCTGTATCCTGCTTTCTAAATCTCTCCAAGGGTTTGACTGGGCGTGTCTCCTGCTGCTGAAGTCTTAGGGACATCAAAGACCACTGGCGTAACGAAACTTGAGGGGGCCCCTCTGCAAAGTTCATGGAGGGGCCCCCCTCCCAGGCCCACCACCTATCACTTTTGCTGAGAAGGGTCCCCTGGAGCTCAGGTCCATCGCACTCAAGGGGCTGCGGGGGCTTTTGTAACGCCACTGTCAAAGACTCCACATGCTTCTTGATACCTGCACCTGAGCTCCTCTGCTGTGCGTCCTGACCTGCCAAGTAGTGCCAAATCCAGTCCTGAGCCCTTGGAGGTGGATTTAGTGCTGCAACCAAGAAACCGATGCATCGACTCCTAAGCATTAGTTCGGCACCGGTGCATGCCTGTGAAACGGCCGCCTTCACTGAAGCTGTGGACACCGCTTGCCGAGTGCGTGATGCAAAGACCTCCACTTCAGCGCAGCCCCGACTTTACCACAGCACCTCCGAAGAACTGCCACAGTATGAGCCTTGACAATGCGCCACCGACGTGCATGGTGCACCGTCTCAACTCCAACGCATCCCTGGCCCTGCTTATATCTTGATAAACGTATCGCCTTTTGTCCAGCGGTTCGAGTTCGATGCTGAGGAATCAACACTCTCGACATGACGCATCATCAGCGCCGTGTCACCTTCAGAAACTGAGGCCTCGCACTAGCAACTAATGGATCACCTACTCTGTACAATGCATCGTCCTGGAGCAGTGCAGCATCAACGACCCTGCACCGTCTTAAGGAACCAATGCATCACCTGTAACCATGATGCCTCACCTACTCTGCGCGATGCACCATCTTTAATTTCTGACACATCCAAGGTACTCTAACGGGGTCTGCATGATTTCTGTACCTGGCCTGCACTCCATCTTGCTCACACTGAACTTTTGGATTCAATGGCGGCTGGTGGACTCTAAAAGTGGTGTGGCATAAAACTTAGATCTGAGTTGAACACATGATATAACATAGCGAGTGAGTTTGAACTGAAGGAGATGTTATGGCAGGGAATATATACCAAGTTACAAGTTACATTCCTGAGTACTAGGGGGAAACACATTTTGAATTTAGAGCAGTCTGCCTGTGCAGTGTCATTGACCTGGCCAAAAAGACCATGAAAGAGCTACAATTGGATCATAAATTCATAGCGGTTTCCAACAGGGGCCTCCAAAATACGCATGGCCCCGAAAAACCTTAATATGTCCCTATGCAGACACTGCAGAGTGTGGGTACTGGGGTGAGTTCCCAATGTTTTAGTCTGTTTCTAGCTTACTGGTTTGGACGTGTGTGCTGTGGAGGGCTGGCAAAGGAGGAAAGGCACTGAGGCTGGCATACGGGCAAACAGTGGCACCAGTGGGCCAGTGCAGCAGCCAGTATTGGAGTGACTTACTCATTCACTCAAGTGTTGCTGCTCATCATTGCTCACTGAGTTAAACTCTGAGAGTCAGTGAGCAGTGGATGACGTCATTACTAATCAGCAGCTCACAATTCTGCCAGACTTACAGTACCCTTCTGTGACTTGAGCGCTATCCATTTATTATTGCTGGCATACGAGAACAGGATAGAGGAGTAGAGTGCACCTCAGTAATGGTAAAATGCACACTGAAATTACGACACACTTGACAAAAGGTAAGTTGAATTCTAATAAGTGAAATCATGGCGTGCGGCCTCGGCCATGCTCTGCCCCAAGCACAAAAGTGTTTCCCAACTACCTGGCCTGAAACTGAGCAGAAACCTGCACTATTAAAGGCACTCTTCAGCCTCATTACATGCAGAAAATGCTATACATTTTATAGCATTAGACGCTGCTATTGTCTCTCCTTCACGCTGAGTTTTTAAAGGTGTTAAAGAGTTGGTGTGCATTGATCCAGCTATCCTGACATGCCAGCAGCCCGCCCATGCTGCCAGAGCACGCTCTCTCTGGATTTCCCACTGCGGTTGGCAGGTAGGCTTTCATCGATCTGCTCTCCTTGAGGGCAAACCTGGCCCTTTCTGCTGTACCCCATCTCCTGCTCAAGATAAGGCAGCATCAACTAGGCTCTCCCAAACAACACACAGCTGACAAGGTAATTAACACCTTATTCACCTTGAACCCTCAACCCCAGTTCCCGATCTGTCCTCTACTCTCCAGACTTAAGGCAGGCACCAGGATGCTCCAGGAGGCTTGATGCTCAGAAGTGGGGAACTCAGGACTGCTACTCCGGCTCACACTAAGCTCTTTGACACACAGCGGCAGAAGCGCACCTATGCAGGTAGGCTGGACTTTGATATTGTCACCAAAAAATCACTAACTGTGGAGTGAGTGATCAATGGGCCCAAAAAGGAGATCATTCGTCAATCAGCTCAATACGAACAGCAGTGCAGTCCTCATATATCACAAGTGTACACAGCCCTTTGCCCACTGCCAAGCTCCCTGAGCCAGTAGATATAGCACTTGTTTAGGTGCTCATTCGCCAACTGCAACGCTCAGTGGACCAGTGGAATATATGTGAAGTGCATGCGCCCCTTCGCTCACTGCAGTGCTGTGTACTAGGGGTGATAAGCAATACTCTGCCCTCTCACGAAACTCCATGGAATTTGATGGAGTTTTTTGGTAACTAATCCCAGACCTACCAGGGATACCACACCTGCCCATAGAAGATACCAAAACATAGGCATACCTCAACATTTAACAATTATACACAGGGGCTGTGTGACCAACATCGTAGCTGGAATGAGACCGACAGACAAGCAGTCAGAGGTCCCACCCAACGCATTAAGGTGCGACCGCCAGCACAGTGGTCGGAAACATATCCATTATTATTGCGGCATGTGTGGTGGTCAGAAAAGTGCTGCAGCACATCCCTCAATTTTAAAGGGTATGATTAGAAACATCCATGTACTGTGTGGCAGGCACCATGCGGTGCCTGCCACATAGTGCAGGATGTTTGGGGGGGAGGCACCACAGGTGCCTCCCATGCTCCATAGAGGAGGCCACGAAGGGACAGGGGCCCTGGTAGGGCCCCCAAAGTCAGTTTCTGGCAGCCTTTCAATGGTGGTCAGACCGCCATTGAAAGGCTGTCTGAAAGGGACGTCGCAATTCCTACGGCGGTGCCTCAGCTGGCACCGCCCTGTGTAGGGAATTACATTCTGATGGTCAGACGGGCTACTTGAGCCCGTCAAAATCGTCGGTCGGTTCCTCTGTCCTGCCTCCGACCCCCATGCATCTTAATGCGGCAGTCGGACTTCGACAGCAGATGTCGGTCAGCCGACAGGCCATCGGTTGCGGTTCAACCAACATCATGCTGAGGGTCACACTCTGGAACCTTTCCTTTTACATGACAACCTAAATAATGAGAAACTAATTCTGTTATACTCTGCAGCAAACAACCTAATGAAACTTAGCCAGTGTCAACCTGGTTGATGGATGGGACCTTCTAAATGTGTCATAATCCATTTACTAAGATGTACAACATACATGGTGAATGTCAAAACACAGATATCCCTTTTACATATGCCATACTACCAAATTAACAAAGCAGAACTTACGACGAGCTCTTAACATTTATAAAACATGAAATAATAAAATAACTACTACCCCAAAAAATAATTGCAGACTTTAAACAAGCTATGATTCATACCTTCATTTCAATCATGGTAAATGAAGACACCTCCAAAAATCTTCACTCAATGTAGAATATTCCAAAAAGAGCCAATATACCTTTGAAATCAAATAAACGATAGCACTAGCCTATGTCCCTATCACAGAGATAACCAACCACTGCAATTTACTAATAGAAAGTCCTTTCTGCCAACAAAATGAAGTCAAACTTAGTACCCTAATGGACTAATGGACACTTGGGGGTCGATTAGGATGGCGGACGGCAAAGTCCGTCCGCCATCCTGTCGGAGGAAGGGACCGTCCGCCACAGGGGCGGAGGTCCCGTGCCTCGAATCAGGATGCACCCGCCACAGTGGCGGGTGCATCCCGCATTTTTAACATTGCGGCGGGCGGTGCTGAAAGCTTCGCCTGCCGCAATACTGAAAATGCATGTTGTGCGTTTCAGAGCACAACATGACAGGCACCGCGCGGTGCCTGCCATGTTGTACTTTGAAACGCAGGGGGGGTACCATAGGTACCCCCGTTGTGCACCCCCCACCCCCCTTCACCCTGGGGGCCCGCAATGGGCCCCCAAAGCAAAGACCGGATGCCCTTCCATGGCAACAATGCCGCCGTGGAAAGGCATAGGACCGCCGGCATCGTAATATGGCTGGCGGTGTCTCGCAGACACTGCCACCATATGTATGCACTTCGCAACCTGCAGAAAAGTGGCGGACGGTCTTGCCGTCCGCCGCGGACCCCCCAGCCCTCCTAATGTGGCAGGGGTCTTTTCTGTGAGTATGGCTACCACCGGCCTGGCGGAGGCAATCCGTCCGCCATCCTAAGTTGGCAGGCTGCATTGCTCCGGACACACACGAAAACCCAAATTTCAAACGCCATAGTAGAATGTCTTTGACAGCACCATGACACGGGATGCCAAAACAAACAATGTGGTGGAAGGATGGCATGATGCCTTCCAATCCACACTAGGCAGAACTCAACCAACACTCACCATATACACATTCATAAAAGTATTAGAAAAAGAGCAAAGCTACCAAGAACTACAAATGCAGCAATCTATTAATCAAATTGCCCCTAAGCTTAGCAAACAAACCAAAAGATTGTAGAATACGCTACAATTTTAAAGTGAAACTCTTCATAAATAACAAAGGACAACATTACTTAGAAATGATAGCCAAAAGCATATTATAAAATAAATATCAACCTACCAAAGTCCTCAAAAAGTATGACAAACTCTAAACCAACATACCAAATCTATTGTTTTAAATAATAAATATAATATTTTATTAGATCATTCAAACGAATCACAATAGTAATAAAGAATGATATGATAAAAATATGTATAAAGTATTTTTTTAAAGAATTTAACTATCACTAACCAAAATATATACAATTAAACTCAATCCATCGCATAAAATAATTCCAACACATAATCAAACAATTCCACATAATAATCACATACATTTAACATAAACAATATAATGTCATACTTCCCACACAAAATAAATGAGAACATTAAAATGTACTGTTCTGTAGCTGCAGATAATCCACCAAAAATGAGATAACTGAATCAAAAAGTACCCTAAAAAAATGCAAAAATATAATGAATTTAATTGAAATCCCTCAAAGCAATCCAAAGTATCAAGGTTCCATAAAATAATTGTTAAAAAAAGAACCACTCTAGGAAATCTGAATCAATGTAAAAAACCTTTGTTTATTATAAACCAAAAGTGATTTTCTCTTAAAAAAGTAAACGCCAAATGCCCATAGATTGCATTCACAGACAAAAACCTGAAAAATTAATTTTAATAACCCACCCGCAAAACACATTACATTCCCCAAATACAATAAGTTATTCATCAAAATACGACTAACATCACACAATTTACCATAGCATAATAATACATTATTAAAACAGTGAGGAAAACAGGGTAAAAATGCAAAACGACAAACTAGTGTAAAACACCCACATCAATACATCTAAACATACCAATAACCCACAAACAACGCTATAACTAACTTCTAACCATCCCTATTAAATCCCCTCTACCATAAAAACTCTTGAAAATCCTTAAAAAAGGCTTGCATTTTCCAACGAACAGCAGCACAATAACACTAATAGATAACAAAACATTGGCTCTAAATTAAACAAAAAAAAAGATTATCTCCCCATAGACATGATTAGGAAATGTTGTAAAAAAATTGAATAAATGTTTAAAAAACTGTAAATAATTATGAAACATGTAAAACATATCTAACAATGTTATAAATATTCATGACAAAGAGTAAAGTATATATTAAATAATAGTATAAAATATATACAACTATTGAATATATACTAATAAAAAATGTTAGAATAATGTTGAACTTATATATATAAAAAAGTTAATAAATGTAAAACAATTCTTGAGAATGAAAAATAAGAGTTTAAAATGTATAATATAGAAATGTACATAAGTATGATTTACCAGATTTTTATTGTTAAGCAAATAGAGAATTAAGTTTAATTAACTTAACTTTAAATATATGTAAATGTTTTACTCGAAGTACATATGTTTCTAAATGTTAAAAAATTGAAAACAAATAAAAACAGAAAAATGTGTGAAGTATCTTTATTGTAGAAAATTTGGGGAAGGAGTTGGACACTAAAGGGTAACATTTACGATTCACACTCCAATCTAAGCCAATTCGGAAAGGTATTGGACACTGAAGGGGTAGCAATTACTATTCCTACTCTAAACTAACCATTTTTGGGGAAAGATATTGGACACTAAAGGGTTGGCATCTACTATTCACACTTAAATCCAAACCAATTTGGGGAAGATGTTGGACACTAAAACAGGGACATTTATGATTCCCACTCCAATCTAACTATATTAGGGGAAGGTGTTGGACACTCAAGGGGTGCCATTTACAATTCACACTCCAATCTCAACCAATGTGGAGATGGTATTGGTCGCTAGAAGGTTGGCATTTACTATTCCCACTTCAATCTTGCCATATTGGGGGACTATGTTAGACACTAAAGGGGTGACATTAACTATTCCCACTCCAATCTAAATGAATTTGGAGCAGGTGTTGGATGCTAAAGGGGTAATATTTCAATATTATAGAGAATATCAAAACAGGAATAAAATGCCAGACTTGGGCCTCGCAGTTAATCGTCGCGACGAAGGTTTCAAATACCTCCGGGTATATATCACACAGTGTCCTAACGAAGCTTGGTTGCACAACATCGTGCCGCTGCTACCCGCTGTGCACGACGAGAAGACAGTATGGCCCCACCTGCCCCTTTCACTATATGACCGGTCCGCCATTTTCAAAATGGTGTCTTTCTCACGCTTGCTGTATCGGCTGCAGAATTACCCATATCCTGTCCCCCGTCATGGTTTCTCCAAATAAATGCGCTTCTGAATAGGTACTTCTGGGGGGGGGGGTCCGGGTGGCACTTGCAATGTGTATTCAGTCCGCGTACTGCGGTGGGATTGCGGCGGCCGATGTTCAAGCGTATTACTGGGCTTCCCACCTCCTGGTGATCAATGAATGGTGGTTTGGCTCTCAGGCAGACCCGGCCTCTGCCATGGAACGGCTCTTTTTTGGTGGATACTCCACTGCTCCACCTTCTGTACAGCAGCTCATCCTTGGAGGCGCTTCCCCCGGCCTGCCGGACAGTTATCCAGATATGGAGGCGGGTGGCCAGGTCTATGGGTTGGTGAGGCATGCTGACCAGTGCCACTCCCCTCTGGCAGGGATCACTCCTTCGGCCTGTCTCAACATTAGTGAGGTTTCATAGATGGGATCTCCTAGCGTGGATATCCACACTTGGAGATATAATGCAGGGGCCCACGCTTAAGACCTTCCAGAGGGGTGCAGAAGGATTTCAACCTCCACAAATCGCAGTTCCATAGGTACCTACAGCTCCGTCATGGTTTGTCCCCCCTGATACGGCATCTCACATCTTTACCCGAGTTTCACCCGTTGGAGGGAAGGTTGTTGATGGGAGATCTGGGGGCCCACAAAATCCAGCAAATTTATTAAACCCTCACTACACACTCCAAAGCCCCTATACACCGGACCCAGGCAGCATGGGAGACGGACTTTCCGACGGATGATGATTGGGCTGAGGTGCTGGCTAGCCCCAGGTACTCCGATGTTTCCACTAGATACCAGCGGATCAAATTTAAATACCTCCAGAGAATATATTACACACGCCTCCGCTTCTGGAAGATGGCGGCTATTCAGTCCCCCACATGTTTCCGCAGTGACTCAAACAAGGGGTCGTTTTTCCATATGGTATGGAGTTGTGGGGTACTGCAACACTTCTTGTCTTGCATGGGGCGGGTATTGGCATGGGATATTCCAGCAAACCCTCAATTGACACTCCTACACAGCACGGAGGACATTGGGGAGAACAGATATAAAAGACACCTTTTGTTCTTGGGCCTCACACTGGCTAGGAGAGACATTGCACAACACTGGAAGGCTACTCCCCCCCCTGTATCGCAAATTGGATAAAGGCTATGGATAGATGCATATCTGCTGAAATTGCGGTGTTTCAGGCAGGCAAGGGGCTGTCCACATAAGCACGGGGAGATCTGAGACAGGTGGGCCAAATATTGAGGCATTGACTTGCCTCTCCTAACGCAGCCAGTAAACCAGGACCCTCTTGAACGACTAGTAGTAAATGACTCGCCAGTTTAATGTGATAGAGTTATACATATGTGGACGGAAACCCATTTGCGTTGTTTATATCATGTTGTTTATGGTATGTAGGGTGTGTGGTTGGGGGCGGTTTGGTCTGATGTTCCACAGACCTCTAGGGTGAAAACTTTTCAGTACCTAAAGTCTTTACAATATGTCATTCACATGTATGATGCTTGCCTGGCTCAGCCCATCTGGTACTACAGAAAATCAATAAAATCTGTTAAAAAAAAACAGGAATAAAACGGCAAAACAATATTCAGGGATGCAAAATCATTTAAATTAAAATAGAAATGCAAATAGGAAAACATGAAAACATTATTGATAAAAGATATATCTTTATTTAATATAATACATTTGTAATTTTAAATGTAATCTACAACATTTGAAAAACATTTTTAAACCTTTTTTCCCTACATTTTCCCATTGATTTCATTCAGAGAAATAGTCTTTATTTAGTTTTTTACTTTTCAGGTAGATGTTCTTGGTTGTGCACTTGTTTCTACAGTCAGTGGAGCTCTGTGGTCATTATTGAAAGCACAGAGGAGCTACAGTCAGGTAAGATGTGTTTTTTATTTTTTAAATCACATAAAGGTTATTTAATATAAGGAGAAAGGAATGTTGTTCATTTGTATCTTATGTTACTTTGAACTAGTTTGACATCCTCTTACAGGTTGCATTTGGGTGGCTATTATTTTTGTATTTTATGTTCAAAAGAAGTATCATTGCATTACAAATACTTATTGCACGTTTTTGTATAGGTGAATTACTTTACAGAAGAAAGACAATGATCAAGAAAAGAGGAGTAGGAAACTTTCAAAACATTCCAGTTGCTTTGTTTAGCTTATTGAAGTACATTTTAAAAAGAACTTTAAAAGAAAGTCTGTTTTTTTAAGGATTTTGATGGGAGATTTTTTTGGTTCAGCTAAGAAGGATTCATGAATTTAGTTTCAGTTTTTACTTATTTTTTCGTGTTTTGGTAAAGGTTTACGTGCACTGGACTGCTGGATTGCCAAAGACCATTGTTGAGTGGATCTTGCAAATATCACCAAAAGTTGAAGAAAGAAGATTTCTACAATTAGGGCAGGTAGCAAAAAATTGAGTAAAGACGGGAGAGTGATTTATTGTAAAAGAAAGTTAGATTAATAGTGTAGGATGTAAGCAATGTTTTCTAGGTAGACTCATCCTCTCAACATGGAAAACTGTTGCATTTGGCCAATAGTTACTCAGACCTTTCTTTACTGTTTAAGTACACATTTAGACTACCTGTTTAATTTCCTTAAAACTTTGTTCTATATTTAGAATTTTCAGGAAATGCTACTGGTCAGGGTGTTGTTTTCCAATTGCACTGTTAAAGGAGTTATGTCAACCCTCAATGGTATTTTTTGTTTTTGCACCTCCCTCTAAGCAGGTCGAGTAACAATTCCACCATTTAATTGGAAAGCATGGTTTCCTTCTGTTACCCTACCTGCTTAGATGAACAATCCATGTATCTTCAAAATAATATAAAAGTGGGATATTTTTCCTCATTTTGTGTAAAACATTCTGATTGAATAAATGATGTGTGGAACTCATCCACACAGTCAGGTAGCGCAAAGGACAAAGCTGTTATTTTTCGATTTGTTTCCCAATCTGCCTGGGAAAAGTGAAAAAAACATCCTTGAATTGGTTATTTGCATGAAGTTTAACAATAGTGTTAATCATTTGCATTCACAATCAATTATTATTATTATTGTTTTTGATTCTACAGCTTGTAAAAAATCAGTATAGGTTTAGGACTGCTTGTCGGGAAGTGAACAATAAATTATTGGGAAAGCAGTGTGATTAATGTTGGCATGCATTGTGTAAATTTGGGTAAATAGATGGGGTTTGGATTTAAAGGTGCCATTCATCATCCAAATTTCACTGTTTACTAAAATAACTGTGTTATGCAGGGTTGCAAAGATTAGAATATGTTTTTTAGTGTGTTGCTTGTTAAAGAGAAGGATGGTTGAAATATTCTGTTAAGTCTGGGGTACGTTAATATCAGAGTAGGAATAAGGAGGTGTTACTTGAGAATTATGCACCTGTTTTTGACTTTGTACCATTCTTCCAAGATTAGGAATTGTGGGCATACAACTAGCAACATGCATGACGGTGTCCTATGTTACTTCCCTCAATATTGAGGCTTCAGGGTTCATTGGAGGAGGCAGCAAGTGCATTAATGTGTTGTACATAATCTCTAACTTCCAACTCCATTGCAGAGGCAAAGTGGGTAAACTCAGTAGCTTTTTCAACTGTGTCACCAAGTATAACAGCTCTGCTTTTGCAATGGGTTAAGAAGTAGTCCACACACCAGCAATGACTCCAGGGCTCAGTATGTATCTCCTTACAATAAAGTTACCCTCCATATTTAAGAACGTATTTCCTCTCTTAAAATGGATGTATGCAGCTTGCCTTGCATGTACCATGTTTAATCTGTAAAAAACAGAAGTAAGAGTAAATGTTGGTAATATGCATTAAAACTGTTTTACATTCTTTGCTATATCCTGTGGAAAGATTTAACAAATGTGGATAATTTTCCTCTTGTTGAACAAAAAAAGAAAACATTTTAGTTGCTGGAATTCTGTTGAGAAATATATGTTAAAGTTAGAAATGTTCCTGTTGGTTGAAGAAGTAAACATTGTTTTGTTCTGTCATAAAAGGGAAGAAATATGCTTCAGATTTGCATTTTTTAAGGAAGTTCACAGCAATGTTGATGTTTTTTTATTCTATTTTTAAGTGGTCTAGGGTAGTGTATTTTCTTCTTTTTTTTGTTTTATGTAGTGTGAACTTGACCCAAATGTATCAGAGCGCTTTACATGAGCACCAGTTGCATTACAGACGGACACCTTCACTTTGTTAGGCACAGGGAGATTAAGTGCTTTGCCCAGAATCACAGGATATTGAGTGTCCCTTCCAAGGCTCGACCCGGTTCCCCAGCTTCGACGTCGACCACTCTAGACATTCGGCCACATCCTATGTTACAAATATTCATCTACATTTAAAAAATGTAAGTTGAAGGTAGAAAAAAATCGATATTATATATTACAGTAACATTTTACAAAGGTTGAAGTGTAATCTTTGGCCCCTATTTTTTCGTTGCAGAATGTTTTTTTTATTTTTATTTGTATTGTTTGAGGAGATGATAACCAGTTGGTTTGGTTATAAAATGTGGACTTTTTTTATTTTCAAATCTTTTTTTGTCTTTCTGTAGATGGCTTTATATTGTTCTTGTATTTTAAATGAAAAGTAACAATATAGATTAGAATTTAAAATGTTTATATGTCTGTGAATAAAACATTTTAACACCTTCCCACTGTTGGTAGAGGGCGGTGTTGGTAATTGTAAATCTGCCCCCTGCCAGTATCCAACACATTCTTCGAGTTGGCACATAGTGGAATTGTAAATAGTAAATGTACCCTCCTCCCAGTGTCTAGCACATTCTCCGAGTTGGTACAGGGAGGAGGTTAAAGTAGAAAACGTGCCCTCCTGGTCAGTGTCCAGCACTTTCCCCAAGTTGGCACGGGTGGATGTTAGAATAGTAAATCTGCCACCCTTCCATTTTCCAGCACCTTTCAAGATTGGACAAAGGGCGCAGGTTAGAAGAGTAAATTAGCCCCTGCCACTGTCCATCACCTACCCAAAGATGGCACAGGGTAGAGGTTAAAATAATAAGTCTGCCCCGCCAATGTCCAGCATCTTCCCGGGTTGGCAAAGAGTAGAGGTTAAAATAGTAAACCTGCCCCCTTCCTAGCACCTTCTCCAAGCTGGCACAGGGCAGAGCTTAGAATAGCAAATTGGCTCTCTAGACAGTGCGTTTGGTACACATAATCAAACAATTTCAAAACATATATATTATTATGTTTAAAATAACCCATACTATTTGACATAGTATGGTTATATTGCAAAAGTAACTTTGTTTATTATAAAAAAAGACTTTCCTTGTTAATTTCTAACACAAAATTGATTGACGAATTGGTCAGAGTGAAATATTTTGGCAATTCTATGAAAAAGACTAAAAAAACATTTATTAGAAATTATCTTAGAAAAAAGTTTAAAAAAATGTGTTAAGTAATACATTCAGCGATACGTGGCACTATGAAAACAAAGTGACGTCAGGCAGTTGCTGCTGTTCGCTCAGTGTGAGGAGTCACCTTCCTGGTTATTGACACACTGATTGCAAAATGGAGGACACAATTATATATAGTTTTTTTTAGGTGAACCTAAATTTGTTCTAAAATATGTGGAGTTGTATATGATTTTTCTGCTTTTAATTGTGGCTTTCTTACGTAACTGTCCTGCCATCTTAGCAGCGACATTTTTGAATATTGTTAAAAAAGGGTGATTTTTGCTTATTTTATTTAAAATGTCATTTGCGTAAATAACTTTTAATTACTACTGTTATGAAATGATTAAATAAATTTAAAAAATGCGCTGTAAAGACATGCATAGTTAAGGTATGTGTGGTGAAGGTATTTTTAAATATAGTGAATGAAAGTACATGGTAAAGGCATGCTTGATAAAGACATATGGGTGGTAAAGGCATAATGTGGTAAGACTGTCTGGTAAAGGCATGCACGGTGAGGGCATGTTTTGTAATGTCTTGCATCCCATTTGAGGTTTTTTGTTTTATATCTGTACATTTGTCATCTGCAACACAGTGTTTTTGTACATGCCAGAGACTTCAACATTAGTAATGATGCTGATGGTACCTGTGTGCACTAGGAAAGGAACTTTCATCATACAGATATTAATATCTAACACTACCTTTGTGAGTTTATCATTGCCTTCCATCAGGACATGGTCACATATGGAGAACATTTTTATTTTGCTCTTCTTATCACGCTCAGTAGAGACATATCTGGATGAGAAACTTCTATTCATGGTGAATTCTCTCGGCTCATGTCTTGACATTTAGGCATCCCTCACACATCTTCATATTTGTTGATGAGAGCACTGTGGGAGAGAATGCAACAGTCTTCATTCATTCTTCTCATGATGACTGCACACACTTTGACTATGATCCAGTTTGCCATATTCAGGGCATTTGACGGCAGCATCTGGACACATACCTTATGTGGGAGGCTGTAATTAGAGCATTAGGAGGATTTCTTGAGCAGGTGGCTACCGGCCTTGTGTCCCAGGCACTACAAAATCCATTACCCAGTTTGTTAAAGTGAGCACAGGGAGCCATTACTTCAACTTGCTATTTTAGTTTCCTGGGCTTATGCAACAGCTTCAATCTGAGTGAATAGAATATCCAACAATGATATGTGATCTCAGGGCTTCGTAGGAAGTGTGTGAGCTGAGCTCAAATGCTGTGTTTGCATTTTTAGTCAGGTGAAAAAAGGTCAATTGTTTTATCAGGTTTCTGATCAGTCTAGTGCATTTATAATCGACATTTTTCATTGGCATGAAGTTGACATCTTCATTTTATCACATGCTTCAGTGTAATTGTTTTGTTACCCAATAGGCCACAAGGAGACATAGCAGCTGCTTTTTCCTTTCAATATCTAGAGCGGCAGCACATATCTCAAAATCCGTATTCACTCCACTGGGGGCCAAAGGGTTTATAGTGCTCAAGGATGAATGGTAAAGCTTACTGAAGACACACTTGTATGTATACACTGCTGTTTGTAAAAACACAGGTGAATTCGTTTTTATACCTGCTAAAAGCACTTCTGATTTCTTAGCATTATTGCACTTCAACACATATTATACATGCACTGCCATCTAGTAATTCAGAATTGTACATGGCACAGTTAGCGCGAGTGTTAAGGGAAGTCTAGCCTTCATTCTGAAGTTTGTGCACCCAAATAAAATATTCAGACTAAGTGAAGTCAGCTTTTTATCATTCTTTGCCCTATCCATATCTAAAGGCCTATGAGAAATTGAATGAATGAATGAATGGGGGATTTTTAAAGCGCAGACTTAGCCCAAGGGCATCAAGGTGCTGAATACAGAACAGCATGCAGGCAAAGAAGATCACAGTCAAACCTGCCTCTCAGGGAATAACCAAGTCTTTAAAGTCTTTCGAAAGATTGTGTGAGATTGTTGCCCGGAAAGATCATTGGGGAGTGAGTTCCAAACTTTGGCAACAGCAAATGAAAAAGCTCTCCGGCCCCATCTCAACCTTTTAAACCTAGGAACCGTAAGGAGATTCTTTTTTGCTGAGCTAAGATTCCTCGAGGGCGCATACTGTTGAAATAAGGCCTTAATGCCCAACGGGCCCAGGCCATAGTAGGCGTTGTGAGTGAGACAGAGAGTCTTAAACATAATTCTACGATCCACTAGGAGCTAATGCAGCTAAAGAAGGGAAGACGAGACTGAGTGATGTTTGGGTAAATCCATTACAACCTTGAAACGGCATTCTGCACCAGCTGTAGGCAACGCAGCTGTCCTTTGTTGATGCCTAAATAAAGGGTGTTGCAGTAGTCCAATCTGGACAATATTAGTGCAACCACCACTTTTTTTCGTGCATCAAATGAGAGGAACTGTGAAATTTTCCTAATGAGCCCGAAACAGGTGGCCACTGTCCTGGAGACCTGCAGACTCAGAGAAAGGGAACACAACTCCCAAGTTTTTGCCATGGGAAACAGGGGTTGGGCAGGTGCCCTGGGAATCAGGCCACCACTCCCCAGAACAGATGTCTGTCTTGTCCCCAAAAATCAAGAGCTCTGTCTTCTTGCCATTCAGTTTTAGATCGTTTTGTACCATCCATGACGAGACTGCTTGCATGCAGTTATTAAAATTATGCGTGGAGTCACTGACATTATGCGTGATGGACACCATTATTTCAGTGTTGTCCGCATAAGACAACACCTCCAGCCCAAATGATTTCACCACCCCTGCCCAACGGGCCACATAGGTATTAAACAAGGTAGGGCTCAGGGAAGAGCCCTGAGGCACTCCGCAAACAAGGGGGGTAGCATCCAAGTAAAAGCTTCCCAATTTAACTGTTTGAGACCGCTCACCAAGAAAGGGGGCAAAAAGATCCAAGGCCGAGCCTCCAACCCCTATCTCCCTGAGACGCCCCTCCAATCTCAAGGGAGACAGGGTATCAAATACTGCGGTCAGATCAAGTAAAGTTAGTAGGGTGGTATATCCTGCATCCACCTGTACCTGTATATTATCAAGTACCGCAGTGAGGGCAGTCTCCGTGCTGTGAGACCTTCTGAACCCATGTTGAGAGCCATTCAAAATGTGATGCTCCCTCAAATAGGCACTCAAATTGAAATTCAGATGAGTTTTTAAAATCTTCGCTGGGACCGGCAAAAGGGAGATGGGACAGAAATGTTTTAGATTTGCCGGATCTAGAGAGGGCTTTTTTAGAAGTGGCCTAACCACTGCCGCCTTCCAAGTCAAAGGATATTGGCCCTGCGAGATAGCTAGATTTAGGACCGTGGTGAGGTGCCTTTCAAGGACAGGGATCAATAGGCGATCCCGACTTAACTCCTTTTAGTAGGTGCTGTTGTAGCTTAGGAAAAGCAAGTAAACTGGGAGGCGCCATATTACTGGTGCTGTCCATTGGATAGATATTAGACCGGGCATCGGATGTCTGATTCAGATTTAAAATGTCCAACTAAGCATATATATCAGATATCTTAGAGCAGAAGAAGGAAGAAAGACTGTCGCAAAGCTCCTGAGACGGCTCCACAGGGTCAGTAGCCGTAGGCGCGATAAGTGAGTTAAAAATGTCAAAAAGCTCCTTAGGCGATTTGAGTGCCTCTGAGATTTTTTAATAGTACCTTCCTTTTTTCTCCATAATAGCTGCTTTTGGCCACCATAAGTGTGGCAGGGTATGCTCATACGTGAGTCCCTTGCTCACTTTGCCACTGGATTCAATCAAGCCGGGCTGAAGACGGCTGGAATGCCAGAAACCGGTCCTCTGAAGCTTGTTTCCGGTCCAGGGAAGACCTGGCTTGGCAGTTCGGGCTGGACTGTTCCCATGAGGCACAAGGTCAGACTGATTTGCATATAGCCATGTCTGAACTGGGGTGGCAGAGTGGGCTAAAGAATGGTGATGGCTCAAACCCAGATCTTTTGACTGGGTGTGAGTGTTTGATTGGTTCAGATGCTCCGTCCATCACCAACCCCTTTTGTACCGCTCATTAATTAACAGCGGGAGAATTATCGCAGCACGCAAGGGGTTAAAGAATGAACAAAAGCAGTTACCAAGCAGAATATACATAGGAGGATGAGAATATCATGTTTTCAGCGGATCTTGTATCTCTGTTGGACAAGAGCAGGAGCTCTGCATTATGAGCCTAATCTCAGACTTGGACGCCCCTACTCTGAGCTCTTCTGCAACCAGATGACCAAAGTACTGTGCTAAGGTCCACTGCACAATGGCATTTCAGCTTGGCACACTGGGGAAGTGGCCAACCTTGATGACAAATTGCTAGTTCCAGGCTTGGTCAGTATGACTCGGTTTGGCACATAGACAAAAAAAATTCCTAGGCAGTAAATACCAGTGGCAGTACATTGATTTATTTAGCATGATGTGGGGGAAAACCAAAGCTCAGTGCAATCAAACAACAACTATTTAAAACATATTATTTCTTCATTTTTGGTGTTTATCTAAAATGTTTTTTCAGACAGGAAAACGCAAAAAGGTACACAACATTTACATACAGGTGCATATACATCAAGTTTAACGTATTTACCATGAGTTACGAGTGGTAAGCACTTTGTCCCAGACAATATAGACATACACAAATACATAAACTACAATTATACATGAAATACAATCTAAAGCAAATGTGTAAAAAAGGGTTATTAAAAATTGAACAGTTGATATATTGTGGCAGATGGTGACAATTGTAAAAGTTCTCTACGCGCGTTTCAGCACAAGGAATGCGTTTATCAGGAGAGCCACAGAGGTATATCCTGAGAATGGATCAAACAAAATGTATTTATATTTATCTAAATCCTAAAAAACATGATACATATAGTAAACTTTGGATATATGTTTTTGCGCTCAGCTTAAAACAACTTATAAAGTAGTGTTAGTCTTCTCAAAGCGTGGCCAGGCTTGGCACATATCCATAAGTGCAGCAGCTATCTTGGATGGGTAAAGCATGCATTGGCTAGCTTAAGGAATGACCACTTTTCTTTTCTCTGTTCAAGATGGTGTATCCGACTCTCCATTTGCTAATTGTTCTTCTAAATTTTCAATATTTGCCACAAGTTTCTGTTTTTCTCCATCATGGTGCTTTTCTATTGATTGTAGCAGCTCTGAATTCTCACTGCTTCATTCTTATCCTAAAGACTTCCTTTGGTCGACGAATGCTAAGTGCTTCAGAGATGATTCAATTGTACTATAGTTTCATATATTTGTATCTAATTCATGCATTTTTTGTGCCCAGCTCATGAAGCCAGCAGTGTCGACGTCTCTCTGCAATACCCTTCCAGGGGCAGATTTACAATTACTGGCGCATCCCTGCATATCGGCAGGGATGCACCAGTAATTGTGCGCCGCAGCTCCGCCACCCTTGATGCGCCGCATTTACAATGCGGCGCACCATGGGGCAAAAACGGCACAGATGCGTCACGCATCTGTGCCGTAAAAGCGGCGCATTGCTGGAGTTGCGTCGCATCTCCAGAAATGATCAGGGTATGTGACCAATGCTGCGTCAATCCTTACACCTGCTTCAAGCAGGCGCAGGGTTTTGACGCAGCATGGGCCCAAAAGTGACTGAGTGAAATCTTGTAGATTTCACTCAGCCACTTTTGGGGGAGCCATTTCAGGGGGAACAACTCCCCCTGCGATGGTACGCCTCTTCTGGTGCAGGGCTTTATAACGTGACGCATCTGGGAGATGCGTCACATTGTAAATACCCCGCACCATGGCGATACTTTTGCGCCGTCACAAAAGTGATGCAACAGCGCCGTAGAAGCGGCGCAAGGGGCTTGTAAATCTGCCCCACAGTGCTTCACAGATTTTCTATGTAATGGGTTTATGAGGATAATGGAGGGTGACCATTTTTCCCTAGGATACTGAAAGTACATATGTAACACCATAGCTGCAGAAGTTAATACATGAACTATAGAAAACAGCTCTGAAAATGGATCCATTGTTACTGTCTGTTTCTCGTCTGCGCTGTACACGCATGAAGAGGGAGATTCATGACATAATGACTTGTCTTATTATGAAACATCTCACATTTTTATGGGCGACTTTCAAGAAATATGATTAAATATGACTAAAAACTACATGCAAATGAAACGACCACCGATGCTGCTGCTGTCTACTTTAGCCTGGATACATACAACCCTCCAGTCAGATACCTGACTGTCTGTCCTATGTCTAGGCATTTTGACTGTGGATGTTTTCTTTACGAAATATTCAAAGATCAACCAGAATGGGAGTGTGCATGTGATGTCATCATCGAAAGTTGGACAGGTTTATGAAAGCTTTCTAATATGAATGGGCAACATTTTTCCTATTTTTGCAAGAACAAATTGGATTGCTTGTACCCACATTTTGAGTTTGAATGGGCACATATTAGTATTTGTTTGCTCTTGTATGCGTTCAAAATTGCACAGTGAGGTGACCAGTGGGAACCAAAACCGGCCCTGGCAAAGTGCGTTTTCGGTCGATTTTGTTGCAGGGCCGATTTTGCAGCTATGCTGCAAAAACGGCCCTGGAACAAAATTGACCCCCAGGGGCTCAAAACCGGCCCCCACCCTTGCTGCGCACCGGGGCATTTCCCGGTGCCCGCTATGGCCAGTCCGGCTGGTGCTCGTAGTGGGAAGCAGTGGGTTCGGGAGCTCACTCTACAGCCGAGGAAGGCTAGAGGTTCTGTCTGGGCCTAATAGACGACAAGACGCAATATGACTGTGCCCAACCGGACTGCACTACCCATGATCTGCCATTCTACCTCCCCAACAAGGTAATCCTTGCCGGAGCATCACATTACAAAGGCAGCACATGCTCTGCACTTTGGCACCACCTTCCATCTCTCCTTCAGGCTCCAGGTCCTGTACCATGATGGGCTTTTTCTGACGCAGCACTGGGCCAACCACCTGTTTTATCCATCTGCAGTAGGTAAAGAGAATTCATTTAATCAGATATGTCACTGAGTTAGTGTTTATTTTTAAGAAGCGCAGGTCACAAACAGAAAGAGGCTCACCTTGCTCACTCATTCCAAACTCGCATTTGTAGCTATCCAAAAAAACTCTTATTAGTGGTCAACAGACAATAAATACTCTTTGTCACAAAAACATGAAAGTTAAACATATTATATGAAATACCCACTTTGCCACTCAGGAGCCCTGCAACTCCCCCAGCCACATCTGGCTCTCTGGGCGAGGGTTCACTCTTAGCCCCAGAGCCCCACAGACTTTATTGAGCCTGAATAGTGACTGGGACCTCTCCCGTCTAACAATTTTGGTCGGAGGCTTACAGAACGAGAGGGAACTGAGCCAGGATTGAATATGGAGTCTTGGTACGGGGAGGGGCTGAGTGTGAAGAGGACAGAGCTGGAAATGATGCAAACAAAAATGGGTTATGTAAAGCTTGACGTTATGTTATGTTATGTTAACAGTATTTGTTATGCGCACAGCTGCTCCAGCGAAGGAGCGTCCTGGCGCAGTGACAAGGTAGGACATAACATAACAGAAGCTGAACAGGGAAGGCCATTAAGAAGACTGACTAAAACAAGAAAGTTTTGATAGCTTTCCGGAAAAGCAAAAGGTCCTCCAACAGGCGGATTTCAACCGGAAGGGAGTTCCAGATGGTTGCAGCTTTGACACTAAAAGAGCGTCCTCCCGCACGGCAGAGCCTGAATCTAGGGACCACAGCGAGAGCCTGGCCTTGAGAACGAAGGGTGCGTGTGGGTACATAAAAGGACAGGAAGCTAGACATGATTTGGGGGCCTATACCTTTCAGAATTTTGAAGGTCAAACAAAGGACCTTGAAATGGATTCGCTTCCTCACTGGAAGCCAGTGCAAGGAGCGAAGGACACTTGACACAGGACAAAATCTGGGCAGGCCGACAATCGCTCTAGCCGCAGCATTTTGTACCCGTTGTAAACGGGTGATTTCTGCCAGGTTAGCCCCCACCAGGAGAGAGCTGGCGTAATCCAGGCGAGAGATGACAGTGGCCTGGATTACCAGCTGCCTGGTTGGGGCATCAAAAAATTTGAGAACAGGTCTTAAGCCCCTAAGGAGGCCGAAACAGCAAGCTGCTGTTTTTTTGGTGTGGCCAACGAAGGTAAGACCGGCATCCAACCAGACTCCCAGGTTTTTCAGTTCCGACACCGGGGTCGGAGTTGGTCCCAACTCTGACGGCCACCATTGGTCACCCCATAAATCCACTCTCTTTCCGACAATCATAACTTCTGTCTTGGTGGCATTGAGCTGGAGACAGTTCCCCGTCAACCAGCTGGCCACCGCCTTCAGTCCATCCTGAAACCTGGGGGCATCTTGTTCCGCATCCCCGCTGAGGGTAACCACCAGCTGTGTGTCGTCGGCTTATGAGACCAAGGTCAGGCCCCACTGCCTAGCGACCTCAGCCAGCGGTCTCACGTACAGATTGAATAACGTGGGACTCAGTGAGGATCCCTGCGGAACCCCCATGGCCAGCGGCTGGAAGTTGGACTTGTAGGGAGGGATGGCCACACAGAAGGAGCGATTGTCAAGAAAGGAGCGGAACCACTGCAAAGCCTTGCCCCCAACGCCAATCTCCTCGAGCCGGTGCAATAGGATACTGTGGGAGACCGTGTCAAAGGCGGCGCTGAGGTCTAATAGTTTCAGCGCCGCCGTCTGAACAGCATCCAACACCGATCGTAGATGCTCTACCATCACGAGGAGGGCGGTTTCCGTGCTGTGCCCAGCACGGAAGCCATTCTGCGACGTAGGTGTTAAGCATAGGTATTAATTTCCTAGCTGCTGCCATTAATATGTTCCCCACACAATCTCAAAGACATCTGCCCTCCGGAATGAATTGCATTCCTCCATTTGCCACAGGTGAATGCTTTTTTTGGTTTTCCCAAGAAACTCAAAATGTGCCAGGCGACCCCAAGCCATTTAAGCATTTGGGACATTTCTGATGCTTTTACCAATAACACATTGCATTTTGGCCCCAGTATTTTGCCTTTTCCCATATAAATATGAGTCTACTGCACTTTGCATGCAAAGTACTGTTACCTGGGGCTTCTCACAGGCTTATCCTGCGTCCAACATTCCTAAGAGTGTCACCTGTGTTTCAGTGAACCACGCTTTCTTCTGTACTTTTATCACTTCTGTTTGAGATGTGGACTCAAAGGTAACCTGAGACCAAGTGAAACATTTGGAGTCCATATTTTGTCAGCATAGAGGTAACTGAGATTTTCCTTGCTTCCCTGATATGGCAGGCAGCTCTGTGGTAGGATTTGGAGAAACTGAGGAAGGATTGAACTATGTGGTAAGGTGGATTCAGGTCAGTGCTTAATTTGTAAAAGAATAAGCTCCAGGGACGAAGGTTTTGTTCAGAAGACTGAGGCTTACCATATCGAAGTTCAGGGTGAGAAATACTAAGGTGACGATTACGAAGTTGGCTGGAAAGCCTCCTTCCAACAGTTGAGTTCTCCTCAACCGTGTCAGAACCCTTCCCACAACTCGGTCTGTTTATATTCCGGCTGACTGATTACTATGTTCGTGGTCGGAAGGTAAACCATGCGGTTGTTCCGAATCAGTTCCGACCAGCTCTCAGTATCCCTGTCAGTCAGAACTGCATCGTACACCCCTATGGACTGCGTTTCAGACCACGGGATTATGATGTCGATTTCCAACACCCTTTGTGAGTCGGCCTGTCCAACATGGAATGGCTGTCAGAAAGTGACTTTGGGGGACCCTAGAAGGGCCATCTTAATTCTGATGCCTCCAATTGGTGGCTGAGGGGAGACCTAAGGGACCCCCCCTCTAAAACCATGCACTGTGTTGCAGGTACCATGCAGTGCCTGCGACAGGGTGCAGGGCTTTCTGCACACCCCCCATTTCCCCATAGCAGCCAGTGTTGTTGGGCGGAACACAAGCTCCCAAAGGAAAAAATGAGAATCTGACCGAACAGAGCTCAGACTCATCATAATCAGTAGGGCGGAACTGACGACCATGAGTTGGTCGAAGATTATTCAAAGATGGTGTTGGGCAGAAAGTTTCTGACTGACATCGTAACCAACACCTAATTCTGTATAGTCTTGGTTCCACCTCATGCCTCTGACGTAAATAATTAATTTACTCTCTTAATTTCTATGCAGGTAAGTACTTAATCAATAATAACTCAGATCGGATGAAAAAAGACAGAGTCCGTGGTGTTAGAGTTTCTAAGGGTTTTATTCCTCATAAAGGAATGGTCGTGACCAAGATATCGGATTCTGAACACCACAGGGGTGTCAGAAGGGATAGATGAGCGCGCTACAGTTTATTAACAATACATAGCTTATATACTTAATTCACATCATAAGTAATAGTGCAGGAGGCGTAACAGTTGAGAGAAGACAAGATAACAGTATACACGTGGTACTAGTACGTAATCAAGAGGCGTGAACTAGGCGTGAACTGGAGGTGTGTGCTAGAAACGTCACTGATAGGTGACGCGGGTGGGTGGCATCAAACAGAGATGTTGCAATGTCAGCAGAAATCAGAAGCTTGGATGCGCGCGCAGCTGCATGACGTGTGATTAACGGGGTGCAGGGGACTTGACATTTACACTGACGGAAAGAGACAGAAGTCTGGCATGTCAGATCAACTTGTACTTCTATCATATCTGATATCTGATGTTTAGGAACCATATTATCTGGACGGAAAGGTCTCTAGGGCAGAAGCTATTCTATGCTAACTGTGGATGCGTGTATAAGCGCCTAAGTGTCTACATGAGAAGCGTGGGGGCACGGGGCCTTCTATGGGAGCATGGTAACAGAGGCTATGAATTACTTGCACTGGGACAGGTCGGCCCTTTGGCTCTGCAGCTGGGGAGGATGTTTACCGAAGCTGGTAGGCAGGAATGCATTTTCGAGGAGCGGAACAGATAACTCGAAGGTTATAGTCAGTCTTGGCAGAAAGCAGGCTGAGCTGAGCGCGAGGGGCCGCGCTGAAAGTAAGTCAGAGTTCACGGGTACAGAGGTAGCCTGGGCAGAGGCTGTCAGAGTCGAAAGCCAGGAAAGAGGCTCGATGGCAGGAATTCAGGGCCTACTCTGTCAGAGCAGGAAAAACATGTAAAGTACACTACAAAAAGACGTTGGCATAGCATACTTAGGAACGGACTATTTAACCCATTCAGGGTGGATCTGAAAGAGGACAAGTTAACGTTGGACGCAAATGTATTTGCGTCTTCATAGCTGGCACAGGAGGGAAGTTACATGCACTTTAGGCTGGTACATGGAGTCGGTGGGGTACGCGCTAGGGAACATAACATGACCAAAAATTTATATTTCCTCATTCCCTCCTTGTTCCCTACGGACCCTTCATGATATATCGATCCTCATAAATCGATCAGTTTGTTCTTGTAACATCATTTGTTCTTCTTTCTTTCGTTTACGTTTTGAGAAAAAACTGGAATGTTCAATACAAGAAGTGGCACATAGTCCACAAATCGCTGGCCCACACTGCAGGCACAGGCAGCAACTGAATACTAGGACTAGGCCAATGCCTAGGAAGGATAAGATCTTCCATCCCCAAGCTGTTAACGTTGTCCAGAACCAACCGGACCAAGTCCAGGTGCCTGGATCCTGATGTATCTGATTTGCAATTTTATGGAGACGTGTAATAGCTTGATATACAGATGGTGCGTTTTGTGGTATGAAAACACAGCAACTTGACCCGATGACCTTACAGGCTCCACCTCTATCTGCCAAGATGACGTCAATAACAAGACGGTTCTGAAGGACAACAACCCGCATGGCGGACTGCTCTTCTGTTAAGTTACCTAAGGCGGAGGCAGTTTCATTTACTACTGCTTCAAGCGTTCTAGTTAATCTGCGTATTAATTTACTATTCTGAACAGGTCCTAAAAAGAAAAAGAATCCTTTATTAAAATCGGTGTACTGTTCCCATGCCGTTTCTGTGTAGTCGACAAGTGGGATATCTCTTCTGGGTCTATTCTTTACTAGATTGGTATTTCTATGGTAATCAGGGGGAGCTAGGAAAACAGGTGGCAGAAGGAATGCAATGTAACAGGTACCATCCCAATCTGGAGGTAGACGTATGTATGCGGTATGACCACAAACAAAGTAGGAATGACTGATAGCTTTAAAGGACGACTTTCCATGATCGCTGAATTCGACCACAGTAGTACATTTACTATGACCTAAGTGTACTGAACCTTTCTTCTTGATACATAATTCACCAGTAACTGGCAATACTGACATAATGGGTAGAATTGGCGTGTCTTCGGATTCAACAGTAAGAATCATAAGGCTAATTGTGTAATTACCTAATCCATATACTTCATTTTCTAGATCAGTTCCTGTTCTAGTGGGGAGTCCCTCCTTATCAGGGTAACAGACGTCGAGCAGGACTAAGTTCAGGTTTCCCCAAACCCAGCCCCCATCGAAAACAGCAATATCAGGATCTAAGGAATTAATTATTTTAAACCATGCTCCACAAGAGCCATTGTGAGTGAATGGGTACGGAAAGAGGGGCAGAGCTCCCTTGTAGTTCTGGTAGGGAGGGAGTCGGCCACATATCCAGCAATTTGTAGCATTGTTAGTTTGATGAGAATGGTGTAGCATACTAATGAATGTATTGTTGCGCAGCGCAAGTCTGTAGGAGAGTTCATGTGGAGGTAACTCACTAAAAGTGTGTTCAGTAGATACATTATCGACAGATTGTTCACGCTTGAAAATAGGGTAGTAGATAGGTAAAAGGATGCTCGCAACAATAATTAAGATACTCAGAATAAACATGATTAATAGTGTCACTATACAGTGACTACGAAGTGATTTACAGTATGTACTTTTCTTGGCTTCTCTCTCTCTCTCTCTCTATCTCGATCTAGGGGATACATGTCAGAAACTATTTAACCGATTCACCTAGGGGAGGACTTAAACAATTAAACTGTCTGACTTGCTAGATCGGAGTTTCATGCGATAATCTTCTTGAGGAGTTTTTTCTCGTTCAGATTCTGTAAAGTCTTTTGGCTCGACACAGTCTTTGGTGGGGGTGGACGAGTCTCGATCAGGTTTCAGTCCAAAAATTTTTTTCACATGACTCGTGTGAACCCACCCCTTTCTTCCTTCGATTTTCACGGCCGTCCTCGTGGTGAGAAGAACGGTCTTCGGGGACTTCCAGCGGGGCTCCAACGGACTCTTTCTATCAAAATTGCGCACTAGTACAATGTCCCCAGGACGGACGTCGTGTGGCTTTACATCAGTGTTGTCAGGGAAGGCTGCGGCAACCTGTGAACGACATGATTGGAGTGCAGACATCAAGGAGGCAAGGTAATCTGTCAACATATTACAATCAACATCAGTAATCTTTTTCGGAATGGGCGTCCCCCACATATTCGGTGGTCTGCCAAAGACCACCTCGTACGGAGATAGCCCTGATCTCGAATGGGCAACCATTCTCATGTAGAATAGTGCCACTGGCAGGGCGACTATCCAGTCGACCCCCTTCTCCTGACATATTTTGGCAAGGCGGATCTTTAGTGTCTGGTTATGCCTCTCTACAAGGCCTGCGGCTTCGGGATGTCGGACACAATGGAACTTCCACTGGTATCCCAGTAATAAAGAAACTTCTTTCATTAATGCAGATGAGAATGGCTGACCGTTATCTGAGTACACGACACGAGGCAAGCCGTATCGTGGGAAGAATTCACGAACCAGCTGCTTGGCAGTGGTCGGAGTAGTGTAATCTGGGACTGGGTATGCTTCGGTCCAGCGGGACAGAGCACAGACAACTACGAGAACATATTTAAATCCTCGACAACGGTCCATCTGGATATAATCCATCTGGAGGACTTCAAAAGGGTGATCGGGAGGATGAAATCCACCTTGCTCTACAGGGACACTTTTACCTGGATTGAACTGACAACAGATCATGCAAGTACGCACTTTCTGTTTCGCTGCTGCTCGTAAGTGTTTATTGTTCCAAAGATTTTGTAAACTGTCTAACATCGCTTTCTCTCCTAGGTGTGCTGGGCTATGTGCTGTATTTATCATAACTTGAACCATAGAGTCAGGGAGAAACCATGTAGATTTTCCCTTCGTCATCCAACCTTGATCTGTCTGGATCCCTCCTAGTTCAATCCATTTCTTTATTTCTTCTGTGGTAGCGTGTGTCTGAATGTCGATAACATCTAGTGCGGGATCCCTGACTGTCATGCAATTTGTCGGTCCTATTGTCTTCGTTGTGTCAGTTGTCTGAGTGTGAGTCAATGCTGTATGTTTTGCTGTCTGGTCTGCCAGGTCGTTACCCTGGGAAACAGAATCTGTGACTTTAGTATGTGCTTTACACTTCATGACGGATATGGCTGAAGGCAGATGTATTGCTTCTAACAGTGCTTGAATGAGGGGGCCATGTTGGATCTTGGCACCATGAGAGGTCAGAAAACCTCGTTCTTGCCATAACATGCCGAAGTCGTGTACAACTCCGAACGCATAACGGGAATCAGTGTATATGTTAACATTTCTGTTCTTGGCTAGAATACAGGCTCGGGTCAGAGCGATGAGCTCTGCCGCTTGAGCAGACAGTGTGTCAATACGATGTGTTTCTTTAACTTCAGTTTCAGTGGTCACTGCATATGCGGCCACTAATTCTCCTGTACTTGTTCTCATACGTGAACCATCCACATAAAGTGTCAGGTCTGGATTTGTCAGTGGAACATCTGTTAAGTCTCGTCGGGGCTTTGTTACTGCATTAATGATCTCTATGCAATCATGCGGGGCTGGATCTGTCATAATGGTAGGTAACAGTGTTGCTGGGTTCAGGATACTGCAGCGTCTGATTTCTATGTGTGGCTGGAATAGTGTCAATTCGTAACCTGTCAGTCGTGCTATAGTCAAGTGTTGAGTCTGGGTTCTGTTTAAAAGAACCTCTACAGAGTGTGGAACTTGTACTGTTAACTGATGGCCTAAAACAATTGAATCGCTCTGTCTTATTGCTAGTGCTGTTGCTGCTACTGACTTTAAGCACGCAGGGAGTGCCTGGGCTACTGAATCCAATGTACTTGAAAAATAAGCACAAGGCTTATGTGAACCTGCTTGATCTTGAGTGAGGACAGACAATGCTGTACCATCACGTTCTGTAACAAAAAGAGTAAACGGTTTGCTATAACATGGTGTCGCTAAAACTGGTGCTTGACATAATGCTTTCTTTAATTCTTCAAAGGCCTGTGTATGTTCCTGAGTCCAAGGGAGGACAGTCGAAGTCGCTGCCTCCTGTGTCGTTAACTGGATGAGTGGTTTAGCTAGAAATGCATATTGAGGAATCCATTGTCTGCAGTACGAGGTGAGGCCTATAAAGGCCCGCACTTCCTTTTGTGTCTGTGGTCGTGGCATATTTACAATTAACTGAATGCGATCAGGAGTGAGCTGTCTCCCCACTTTGGACAGCAAGTGACCCAAGTACACAACTTGCTGAACACAGAATTGTAGCTTCGAAGGAGACACCTTGTGTCCCTTGTCTGCCAGGAAATGTAAAACTGTCAGTGATGCTTGTTCACATTCGGACTCACTTCGTGCGGTGATCAGTAGATCATCGACGTATTGCAGTAAAGCGGTGTTAACTGGCATTTGAATACAATCTAGTTGTCTTTTCAGTGCTTGACTATAGATGCTGGGGCTTTCTGTGAATCCTTGAGGTGCGCGGGAAAATTTGAAACTTCGTCCACTTAAACTGAATCCGAAGAGATATTGGCTCTCCGGATCAATAGGTACACTGAAGAAAGCGTTCTTGAGATCGATTACAGTAAAGAACGTTGCTTCTGAATCAATAGCAGTCAATAGGGAAGAGATATCGGGGACCACAGGGTACTGTGGTAAAATGCATTTATTCAGTTCTCGAAGATCAATCACCAGCCGATATACTGGCGGTGCATTGGGGTCTGTACGTTTAAGAATTGGAATGATGGGTGAATTACAGATATTGGAGTCGGTCTCTACGACCACTCCCTGGGCAATGAGCTCTTCAATTATTTTCAGTAAAGCCACTACATTATCGGGTGGTAACTTGTATTGTCTGATTCTGGGTAGAACAACTCCTGTCTTGAGTGTAACACGGTATGGAGTGATATGCATACAACCTACGTCGGCTGGGCCTTTTGCCCATAGGTGATCTGGTACATTTTTCAATCTGACATCAAAATCTCGTAAAACATAATGACCCTTGAAATCCCGTAGAAAGAGTCTAACTCCCTCCGGGGAACAGCATATTATAGCTCCTAGAGCCTTCAGAGTTTTAATTCCTAACAGATTTTCTGGACATGAGTTCGTAAGTAATAAATCTGTAACTCGTGATAATGGGCCCACAGCCAAGGGTACTGGTTCCGATACTTCATTTACAATAGGCTGTCCTGAAAAACCAAGGGAAACATTCTGCGAGCCTGAGAGGGGTGCCCCTGGGACTTCATTATGACTGATTGTGGTGCGGCTTGCCCCTGTGTCAATTAAAAACTTTCTGTCTTTTCCCAATACGTGACTGTGTACATAAGGACCTTCTTGATCTACAGGAATTTCAATAAGAGGCAAACCACCTTCCCTCTCTAGGCTGTTTCATGTATATCGGGGGTAATCTGGATATGCAGATTGGGCATACTGGTACATCTGTTGCGAAATTTGCTGAGTCGCGGCAATGGGCTGTGGCTGTGGTACTGCTACTGTCTGTGCTGTATGGGATGGAGCATGCATAGGCTGTGTATTCTGCATTGGCTGTACATTTTGTGAGGTCTGTTGCTGGACCTGATCTTGTCTAGGCGGATGCGGTCTTTCTTTAGTTTTACCTGTTGAGATGTTATGTTTCAGAACTGGGCATTCATGTACGTAATGACCTGGCTGTTTACAGTAATTACAGGTCCCCTTAACGGGAGCTGTAGTGTGACTTGTCTGGGTCCCACCTTTTCTCTGACCGTCGGCTGGAACCGTCTGAGCTACTAACATTTTCATTTTCGTATCTTTCATACGTTTCTGTTCTTGATCTTGTTCTTCTCTAATTCTGTTCTGATGATATTGTAACATTTGTAACATCTGGGATGGCGTATTTGCCTGCCAAGTACTTTCAACCTTGTACACTCTATTTTTAACTAATGGTAGGGAGTTCTCGACTAGTTTTGATACAAAAAGGTGTGGATATGATTCGCTACTTGGTTGTAGGCCACTATTTATAATGAAACATTTCTCGAATCTTGAATAGAAGTCGCTAGTATCTTCATCATGTTTCTGTTTACAGGACGAGATTGCGTCCCAATCTTCCTTTCTAGTTGTCAATAATCTTGGCAAAACCTGTACTATTAATCCGGGTAATGCTTTAGTCTTGTCCCCAAGGCCTACCCCTGGGACCCGTTTGCTTTCTTCGTCTTCTATTTCTGCCCATGCAATCTTTGTGTCCCCCACCTCCCATTCTTTTTCCTTTAATTTCTCGTAAATGCCCGTGGGCAACAGTACCTTTAACATTTTCATAATATCATCATACGTGTAATCCCCCATTAACAACATGTCTTTAAGCTCTCTGTGAAAACCTGCAGGGTCTTTATCATGGCACAGAACTAGTTTCTTCATTTCTAACAGTTCTAACTTAGTCAGTGGCGTGTGCACATATACACGTTTCAAGGCATGATCCTCACCCATAACTGGGTGCACTTCTCGTAAGGGGTTCTGACTTTCAATGCCACTCAGGCATTGCATGTGATACGTTTTCCTTTCTGGGGGCGGAGCGGGAACATATTCAGAACTTATGAAGGTGTTATATTTATGTCGTTGTTCTAGAATTATTTGTATTAACTTGGTACTGAAACCTCTCCATCTATCCATGAGTAGTGCTTCTAATGTTTCGTGTAAGGGACCTGGATCGGAATGTTTATTTCTGTATTTCGTGAGGAGGTGCTGAATCATGTATACACCTGCTAATTTCTGCTCGTCTGGGGAGAGGTTCAAGAATGTCTGCGCTAACGTATCATCATTATATATGTCTGGATTTTCAGCCCATAATATGGCTGACCGGGCTAGTTCTTGTTCATCCATTGAATTGAGTACATGGTACCCCATTCTTTCTCGTAGTCTTTTATCAGTCTCCTGGAACAGGTGTTCAGAAGAATTCGGGTTTGTTAAAGCAGAGAGAAAAACTCTCTTGCTTTCTGGACGGATGCCTTTCCTAAGGTAAGTTCCCTTACCTACATACGCTATAGTATCTGGAGTCCTTTCTGGTTCTTCATGTTCTTCTTCCTCCTCGGAGGAAGCTTTTTCTTTCTGGTGTGCTGTTATCACTGCTTTTCTAATTTTCTTGTACATACTGGCTATGCAAGCCCCCTTGTCATGTTTTCCTTCGGCTATATTTTGACCCCACTTGTTTAGTGCATCTAATTCACTTTGATCTGTTCCGGGCCTGTCTCGTTCTCTTATTAAGCAATTTATAAAAAATCGTAGTATTTGTGCTTGAATGTCAACTTTCTGTTTCTCCATGGCATCCTTGATACTGTCAGGATCTTTCCCTGTCTGAACAAACTCATATATTCTATCTAGACGGTCCTTCATCCCTACATAGCATAGCAAGATATCAGTAGCAGATCTTAACCGTAGTGATGCCAATATCATTAGATCGTTTTTACCGGGTACTGGATCATATCTGCAAACGGAAAGGTTTTCTTTAAATGCGTCAAGTCGGGGTGACTGGAACGTGAGAGGACTCTGCGTGTCCCTGAAATTGAATCTGCGTGTTAATGGCGGGGTCCGAAGACCCGCAGTCGCACCTCCTGAAGCGGATGCTTGGGCATTATCTCCCTGTGGAGTCTGTACCTGAACTTGAATTTGTCGTTTGGTAGGATCAGGTCGGAGTGGTTTCGGCAGGTCAGTTTTTAGTGCGGGAAGTGGCGGAGCTGGCGGAACATGATCTGGGGGCGTAGTGCCACCCCCGTCCCTGTCATTAGGCAGGGCACGAACAGGCAAATTGGTGTAAGCTGGTGCTACATCCTCTAGATAAGAATTTAGGAATATGTCTTTAGTAGTCTTATGCATTACTTTAGTTGGAACTAATGGTGGCGGTAAGTTTTTCGGTATTTCTGATAGGGCCTCAGATGTGCCCTCGGCTGCAAGATACATACCGTTTACAAGATTATTTCGGGCACGGTCTATTTGTTCTGTTTTTACTCGGATCCCTTCAATAACTAATTCGTTTTCTTGGGCCTTTTCTGATTTTTTAAGTCTGTCCTCTCTACGGAGTGCTTTCTCAGCACGCTTATGTGATTCCTTACGCCAAAATTCTATGGCGTCTTTCTGTGATTGTCTAGCTTTCTTTTTCCATAATACTTCTTCTACCTTCATGATGCACTCGGCATCCCATGTTCCGGTAACAGGCCATCTGTGTCTTTCGTCTAGGTGCTTGGTATAATCGGCCCATAAGTCTAGATACAATATGGCATCTATGCCATGTTTATGATACATAAAGTTACCTGGAGTGTCCCTAGGGGGAATAGGAATTTCTTCCTCCAGTATCCCTTTCCTAGTTCCTATCTGCTTTAACTTGTTGAAAAACGGCATTTTGCTTACTTATTACTGAATACTCAATCCTTACTACTTAATACTGGTTACAGCTACTTTATACAAGAAACACAAAAATGCACATTAAACGGTCACATTCATACCACGACATTAATCACATAAGAAGACATTTAGAGACATAGATGACTACCCCCTATACTGGATGTACTGCTCAACAGTACAGATACACTGGTGTAACAGTGCAGAAATTCGGAATACTAGATATACTGCTAAACAGTACAGATACACTGCCTGAAAACAGTGCAGACCGGACTTGTGTACCCAAACCCGTCTAGATACGTCCCAGCAATGGTACTCACCGGGAAGCACGGAAACAGAAGGCCTCGGAAAACTTGACTGGACTCGACTCGGTACTTCGGATAACTTCGGAAAACTTCGGAAACCTGGTGGGCCTCTTGACACCTCGGACCTTGCTTCTTTCGGCTAGGCTCTGGTCGGGATCCTCCGCACTCCTCACCGCCTCGTCTGGGCACTGATCGCAGTCTTCGTCACCTCCGTGGGCCAGAGGGAGATGCAGGAAATCCTGCCAGTACGCGTAGGTTCCGTCTAACTGATGGCAGGGGACAGAGCTTGCAACGCACCAACCGGCGCGTGAGGTGGGGGAGGGGTCCCTGTTCGGGCGCCAAAATGACGTAAATAATTAATTTACTCTCTTAATTTCTATGCAGGTAAGTACTTAATCAATAATAACTCAGATCGGATGAAAAAAGACAGAGTCCGTGGTGTTAGAGTTTCTAAGGGTTTTATTCCTCATAAAGGAATGGTCGTGACCAAGATATCGGATTCTGAACACCACAGGGGTGTCAGAAGGGATAGATGAGCGCGCTACAGTTTATTAACAATACATAGCTTATATACTTAATTCACATCATAAGTAATAGTGCAGGAGGCGTAACAGTTGAGAGAAGACAAGATAACAGTATACACGTGGTACTAGTACGTAATCAAGAGGCGTGAACTAGGCGTGAACTGGAGGTGTGTGCTAGAAACGTCACTGATAGGTGACGCGGGTGGGTGGCATCAAACAGAGATGTTGCAATATCAGCAGAAATCAGAAGCTTGGATGCGCGCGCAGCTGCATGACGTGTGATTAACGGGGTGCAGGGGACTTGACATTTACACTGACGGAAAGAGACAGAAGTCTGGCATGTCAGATCAACTTGTACTTCTATCATATCTGATATCTGATGTTTAGGAACCATATTATCTGGACGGAAAGGTCTCTAGGGCAGAAGCTATTCTATGCTAACTGTGGATGCGTGTATAAGCGCCTAAGTGTCTACATGAGAAGCGTGGGGGCACGGGGCCTTCTATGGGAGCATGGTAACAGAGGCTATGAATTACTTGCACTGGGACAGGTCGGCCCTTTGGCTCTGCAGCTGGGGAGGATGTTTACCGAAGCTGGTAGGCAGGAATGCATTTTCGAGGAGCGGAACAGATAACTCGAAGGTTATAGTCAGTCTTGGCAGAAAGCAGGCTGAGCTGAGCGCGAGGGGCCGCGCTGAAAGTAAGTCAGAGTTCACGGGTACAGAGGTAGCCTGGGCAGAGGCTGTCAGAGTCGAAAGCCAGGAAAGAGGCTCGATGGCAGGAATTCAGGGCCTACTCTGTCAGAGCAGGAAAAACATGTAAAGTACACTACAAAAAGACGTTGGCATAGCATACTTAGGAACGGACTATTTAACCCATTCAGGGTGGATCTGAAAGAGGACAAGTTAACGTTGGACGCAAATGTATTTGCGTCTTCATAGCTGGCACAGGAGGGAAGTTACATGCACTTTAGGCTGGTACATGGAGTCGGTGGGGTACGCGCTAGGGAACATAACATGACCAAAAATTTATATTTCCTCACCTCTTAGATCCGCTTTCGGAGACTCTCCACTTCTTATCCTACTCTTGCAGGTTTTTCTCATCACATCTCTCTCCCCTTGTCATTGTTTTCCATCTTTTTATTCCCCCCTTTTCCCCTTTTTGTGTTTTTCTCTCCCTTGCTCTGGATCAAAGCTGTTGAGGAAAAATAAGAGCATGTCCCCAGAAATGAGTGTCAGTAGTGCCAGTGCCAGTGGTTGCAATTCGACCTAATAAGTGTATATCTGTTCAGACGGTGAGCATAGGTAGGGAACGTTACTCATAAACAAGAGAGCTGTTTAGTCATGAAAATGCACTCACTGCAGTCCTGAGGTGGTGGAATTTAAATATACAGAGTGAGGGATTCTTATCATCAGCTGAAATAAATGTAGTAATATAATTTAGCTGAAGTGATTGCATTAAAGCCAACAATGATTTGGTCCCACTGATAAACTGTTTTGAATTTGAAAATGACTTATAAGTCTGTAAAGGGCTTGAGTTGAAAACTATCTTTGAAGGTTATGGAATAATAAGAAGAAACAGAGACTTTGACCTTTAAATGATAGAATTGCGTCTTTTTAATTAAAAATATAGGGCCCAATTCACAAACTGTATTTTGCAATATGTAAAGTAGTCCTACAGTAGTACTACTCACATATTAGAAAAAAGAGTTCACAAGCCTACTACCAGAGATGTTTGTCTCTGCCTCTCTTATCTATGCTGAGGTCTCCGCCACTTGTGGAGAGATGTACAGACACACATGTATTTGCTTTTATGTAGGAAATGTGAGGAGGGGCAAGGGAGATGAGAATGGAAAATGGGAATTACAGACTACTTAAGGGGAGGAGTTTAGGGAAATTTAAGAAGGGATTTCAAAGGGACATGCTAGCACAAAAAAACATCAAATAACACAGCTACAAAAGAGTAAGAACATTACAATTTACAAAATACACTTTTAAAGTTATGGTAGCCCTAAAGTTGTTAAATCAGGTTTATTTGTACTCCAATGCTGGTTTGAAGAAAGTCAAGCACCACATAAGGCGAACCACAGGTACTGCAACACACTCCCATAGAAATCATTTGAGGCAAGGAATTAAAATAAGGCCACATAGGAACTAATGTTAGATACATTAAATTAGTTCAGCATTTAAAATTGTATATTTCTTTAGGTAATAAAAATGTGTAATATTATAATGTAAGTGAATAAATAAGCATAATTTTTTATGAACTGTTAAACTTTTATCTGAAAAAATTAAAAAGCGTTAAATTCAATAAATACATAATTTTAACCTGAATGTATTAAATATTAAATACAAAATGAAAATGTTAGTGATGTTTATAGTCAGTCAGCCATGTTAGCTTTATTTCAATAAAACATATCTTAAAAGCTATAATACATAATTTAAAAAACAGAATTATTATTAAAAAAGACAAAGCAATATCACAAATATTACTAACACTCTATATGACTGAACAGAGAATTCATCTGGACCTTGATAATAAGATAGTTAAAATAGCATAAAAAGATAATATGTACAACATAAAATCAGAGAAAGTACAGTTTCTAGAATGCAGGTAGCTCATAGCAGCAACAATACTTAAGGGTTAGCTTTCAGCGATCTTGACCTAATGATCCAAGCCCAGCTCAGGAATTTGGCCAAACCACAAACGTACAGGGCTCGCGCATCAGATCTTAGAATACGCAACGCTGCAAGATGGTTACGAATGCCCAATTCCCTGCAAACTGGTTTAAGCCAACGTTCCCTTGGAGCTTTATAGGCTGGGCATGCAAATATAATATGTGCAACTGATTCTAGAGTAACCATTAATGAAATGGGGCAACCCAGAAGGATACAGCCTTGGTGAATGCCAAGGAGGCTCTAGAGAGGCTTGAAAATACTATTAAGGAGTTTGATATATACACTCAAGGTACAAAATTGGAGAAAGTGGCTAAAGACATAAGAGCATACGATAAAAAAACAACGTATCCCTACTTACAGGAGGGTTATTTTGTCAGAGACCAAAGAGGAGGCTTGTCAAGTAGAGGTAGAGGGGGGTATAAGAGATAGAATAGCTTCTCGGGATCTTCTTTTGGCAGTAGTTCAGATAGCGATACAGAGCGCCCAAGCATAAGTGCTGGCGCTAGTTCCAATAACTTGGCTCAAAACTATCCAGAACAGCAACCTTTTTTAGGCGAGGACCAATGGTGGGGCCCACCCGGGAGAGGACGCCCCTGGAGGAGACCCAGGGGAGGCCGTTCTGTGCCGTGGAACAGAGGAACAGGGAGAGGGAAGAAGCAAACACGCTTCCAGCAGGGCTCCCATGGCGACATCCAGACGAGGCGCCAGCACTACAGGTGTTAGTGCATAAACCAGAGAACCCTGTAATTAACATATCTGATTATCAGCTGTCGCCCACTGAACAGGACGTCCGGGCAAAAGGCTTATCTTTTGCTACGTCGGTACCCGATAATTTAAAAATTAAATTACAGCAGTTTTTCAGAAAAATTCGTTTGAAACATTATTTTCTGAAAGTCCTCTACAATCCTGTTTTTTCAGGCAGTGGACTAAGACCCCCCCTCTAAGTTTAGTCCTCCGACCCACTTGATGGACCATAAAATAATGGCATATGAGCAAGTAGTCTCACGCGATGTGGAAAATGTATTAACCAGACGGCAGTATGTCCTTTATAATATAAGTCGACAGGAGAAGGCTGCCTTACATTCCTTAAAGAATAACAATGACATCGTCATAAAGCCCGCCGATAAGGGCGGGGCTATAGTGGTTCAAAGCCTTGACAAATACAAAACTGAAATACTTTCCCAATTAGCGGTAAAAGGTAATTACATTCTACTTAAGAAAGATCCTACCAAAGAGATAAGCGAGTCTATCCTTAAATTGACAAAAAAAGCATTGGAAGAGGGGGTAATCACTAAACTTGAGCACCAGTTCCTTAACAATAAGCATCCACGAATGCCGACTATTTATACCCTCCCAAAGGTGCATAAAAACCTGGAGGCCCCCCCGGCAGGCCTATTATATCGGGATGCGGGTCATTGCTGGAACCATTGTGCAAGTTTGTGGATGTGTTCTTAAAACCTATTGCTATTTCCACACCCACATACATAAGGGATACAATGCACACCATCCAGTTGGTCGAAAGACGCCCATATGACTGTAATAATTGTTTATTAACAACGATGGACATCACGGCATTGTATACGAACATCCCCCAGCAAGCAGCGTTAGAATGCATTGAATATCTTCTGAATAAAAGAGTCGCCCCACATAGAGTCCCGACTGAGTTTATTATCGAATTACTCTCAATTGCTATGTCAAAAAATGTCTTTATGTTTCAGGGTAAATATTACATCCAAACCAAGGGGACGGCTATGGGGGCAAGTTTTGCCCCAAATTTAGCTATTATCTTTATGAGTGAATATGAAAGTACATATATCCTGAACCAGCTTAAACCATACCGGAATAACATTTTATTATGGGCTAGGTATATTGATGACGTTCTCCTTATTTGGGAAGGTAATCAAACAGGACTCACGGAATTCCATGAATGGCTCAATGGTTGCTCAAACGATATCAAATTCATGATAGATTTTGATACTACCTCAATTAATTTCTTGGATGTACAAATTAAGTCAGAAGCAGGTCTCCTGCACACTAGTCTATACAGGAAAAGCAGTGAGAGAAACACATTGCTGAGATACACGAGTCATCACTCCCGTAACCTCAGGGATAATCTGCCCTTCAGGCAATTCCTGAGGTTGCGGAGGAACTGCTTCAAAAAGGAGGATTATTTTGAAGAGTCCTCTCTTTTGATAGCCAGGCTGAGTGAACAAGGCTACCCACTAAGACTACTGAAAAAGGCACGAAAACGTGCCTGGCATAACCATCGAGAACACCTGTTAAATGTGAACCTATGTGAAACCTAAAACAACTGAGAATAGACTGGTATGTGTTACAACATTTAACACTCAAAGCAATGCCATAAAAAAGTGCATAAATCGGCATTGGCACCTAATCAGTGAAGAACTAGGCGGGATGGCACCTCCACTACATGCATTCCGCAAGGGTAGAAACATCAGGGAGCATGTGGTAAAATCCCTATTACCTATGAAGCAGATAGTGAACCAAGCAACACTTTGGGGCCTTCCGGCAGTGTTTGATCACACGAAATGTGGCATGTGTAAGGCCTGTCCTTTGACAATAGAATGCACTACGTTTACCCATAATGATCGTACATACAATTTGAAGGACCACAGCAATTGTAATACCTCAGGGGCAATATATGCCATTCTTTGCCCCTGTGGTTTTTTGTACATAGGGCAGGCCATACAGAAGGTCAAATGCCGGATCCTGCAGCATATGAGTCGTATACATTGCAGAACCACAGGAGCACCTCTGGTGGATCATTTCTCTAGGTTTGAACACTCTGAAAACAGCTTGAAGTGGTGGGTTGTAGAGAGAGTATCAGCCAACCCACGAGGGGGAGACTTGCATAATATCCTTAACAGAAGGGAATGTAAATGGATATATGCTCTGGATACAGTGAATACTGGATTGAACGAATTGGAGGAAATTAACAGACAAGTGTCACTGTTGGGGGTATAGAACATCCTTTTGGGCTGCATGATATCGATTTAAGTCACATTCCCATAGTGGATAAGAAATTTGGGTGATAATCATGTATGTACTACTGCTTAACTGTGTTGTTCCCTTAGTGGACAAGCAACTTGTGTGACAATCATGTATGTATTACTGCTTAACTGTGTTGTTCGATCACCCTATAGGGAGCCATTGATTAGTATACTGTTGTATGGTAACAATTATCCCTACCAATATGAACATATTCATTTGGCAAAAGTCGACTAAATTGCAGGTTTTATAAATGTTTTTCTGATGCATATTATCTTATTGGCATGTAAAACACAACACAGGGACAAATTGATAATTACACTGCTGCAGAATGACAATTATCCCATTGTTTTGTAAAATGTTTTTCTGATGTAGATGATATTGATGGCTTGTAAATATATTTTGAATACTTTATGCAAACGGATCATTGCTTGAGGTCGCATTGAACACTCCCGGTTCCCCTATGTACCTCTGTTTATTTTCCGGAATTGTTCCCATTTCAAGATGGCACCCGCGATTTTATAACTGCGGTCGGAATTCTAAATCTGACTGTTGTTTCATTGTAGGTACAATTTTGAGTCGGGTATTAGTCTCATCAACCCCTTTAGTTTTTTTTAAAACGAGACGATAGACCCTTTATTTCATATTCAGTTCGACGAATAGTCTTTCATCTATGTCCATTTTTACCATCAAGTAATAGAGCGACTCAACATATGAGTCAGGTGACACGCTCTGAAACGCGGTCATTTTCGGAACTCATTGGAACTAGGGAGTTTAGAAGTCTGCAACTAGGGCAGTACGGTAAGATACTCCTTTTCGTTTTCGAAGGCTTGTTCTACTGCGTTAGTCTGAAGGCGGGAAACTACTTGAACCCATTTTTAATGAAGCATTGCTTCTCCTTTTGATACAGCTTCCTCATCTGTGCGGGACAGGAGCGGTTTAGGAATTAAGCTACTGATTCAAGGTAAAAGTCCTCAGTACAGTGACCATCTACATGTTGAGCTCTTTGAATGATAAAAAGCCTGATTGGTCAATCCCTTATGGAAATCTTGTCTCACATACAGTTTCCTTATCGGGTGGGACAGGGAATGGAGTCGAGTCCAAGACACGGCTGTTTGGAAGTATCTTCAGCATAGGACTCTGGATGACATTCTGATGGATGATTGAATCATCTTTTTGAAAGGTAATATTATGGACAGACCCAGGTGATGGCTATGTACGCATGGCTCAATAGTATTAGTTGTCCATATTCTGCATTATTATGTTTTGCAGGAGTTATCCCATTCGACTGACTAGGAGGTACACTTTGTTTGGCCTTGCACCCTTGGGTAAGCACACTGCCCTTTTGGGTTTTTAATTGTTTTGCAATATATCACTACTACAGGGTAATTCCCATTTATTCTTTATAGGGTCATCTTTAACCCTTGGTTGCCCCACTATTGATTGTCCTGATGAAGACTCGCACGGTCCAGGTCTAACTTACCGGATGACCATAAGTCGAGTCGAAACGTTGACAATATTATTCCCACCTTGGACCCATATCTGCAATATAAAAACAAGTGCACACATTTGACATGGCTGTCTGTATCTAGTTTATTCTGATATCAGGTGTTATTAATTATTACTTTGTGGGCCGGGTTGTTTTGATACGGAAAACTGTGAGACCGTAATTACAGAATACTAATGTGAATATTTTGTCTATTTACTATCCTGAATTTCCTTTCTTTCTTTATTCACTGTACACACTTTTATTACTTCCTTTGTGCACGCTCCTTTGGGCAATCTTTTTACTCTAAAACATTGAGAAACTTTGTAGATCATCAATTATTTGATTAGAGACAATGAATTAAATATTGTATTCCTCTTTGATATATTGTTGTTGTAGTGATATTCTTTTTTGTTTGAAGTAACTGAGTTCATATATGTGTTGGAGCGTATTCAGTAGGAACGTCATGAACATATAATTGTATGAACATGTACTGATTGAATCGGATCATAAAGAAATAGGTTCAGGACCATTGTTTATCCTTATGGCACTGATTCTATAGTGGCTTTGCAGATCGGGCAGGAAGCTGGTGTCTGATAGGGAGCCTTCCATCGGGCAGTCATTTTGCGTGTGGGAAGCAAGCCATCCCTAAATTGGAAGAACAAAGCCCTGTCATAAGGTTTCTGGATAACATCTAGGTAGGGTTCGTAGAAAGTGGAGTTTTTAAATTGCATAAACTCTTCAGTTAGTCTACCGAGGTTGGTATCCAGAAAAACCTTGGTGCGAACCCACGACCAATAGATTTTCTTGAGTTCTGTCTTCGGCGGAGCGGTTCTGTTTAGCCACGCTTCGCCCAGACCAAGGTCGTATAAGAGGGTTTTCAGGTCCTTCAGCCATTTCAACTTGTGCCACCCGTCCATGTTCAGTATTTCATTTAACCCTGCTGCATACCCTGCCAATTCTGGTGTCCGCCATAGGCGGGCCCACATCAGGAGGGGACGCAGTCTGGCCAAATCTCTAAATGGGTGGCACACTAGGTCTTGCAACAAGGGCCTAGAAGGGGTCCTCGAGGGCAACATCATAAGTTCCTTTGTAAATGTATTCTCAGATTGCACTAGTTGGTCTACATTGGATAAACCCCAGAGTTCGGTACCGTAGATTGCAGAGCTCACTCCCCTTGCCTTATATATATCAATTGCAGGAGCGATAGGCCTGCTCACTGAGGTACGGTGTTCTTTAAGTATTGCCCCCGTAACCCTCTTGTGATTCAGGAGCATTTTCTGCATATGGCAATTCCAAAGCATAGAGTCAGAAATGCGAATTCCCAAATAATCGAACCTGGTCACCCTCTCTAGTGGGACCATGTTCAGTACAGGGGGAGTCCCAAGATTCTTTGGAGGATTCAACACCAAATACTTAGTTTTTTCAGAATTGATAACCAGCCCTCGGTTGTTACAAAACGACTGGAAGCTGTCTAACAAACTCTGTAAGCCCTTCGGGGTCTTAGAGATGAGAAGGGTGTCGTTGGCAAACAGGAGGGTAGGAATGTTTTCGCCCGCCAGGGCTGGTGCATCAGATGGTATTCGCTTTAAATGCTCAACCACCCCGTTCACATACAAAGAAAATAGGGTGGGAGCTAAAACACAGCCCTGGTGGGCACCCCAGTTCACCGGTATTCTTTCAGTCTTCTCTCCTTGGGTACCCCATCTTATTTTGGGCATAACTGCCCTCGTGAAGATGCATCAACAGTCTTAGAAGATACTTTGGGACCCCCAATTCAGCCAATACCTGCCACAGGCACCCTCTGGGGACCAGGTCAAAGGCAGTCTTTAGATCTATGAATGCGAGGTAAAGACTGCCTTTGCCTAGCCGTACCGCCTTCCAATAAAGGAGGGTCAACCTGAACACCTGCTCTATTGTCCCTGTACTGGCCCTAAAGCCTGCTTGGAAGTCGGAGAGGATCATGTTATCATCAGCCCATTCCAAGATCCTCTCCAACACCACCCTCCCAACAACCTTTTGTACTGAGTCAATTAGGCTTATTGGGCGTTGGTTGGCAGGGTCGTCCCTGGTGCCCTTTTTATAAATGGGGACGACTTCTGCTCCCTTCCAAGAATCTGGGACTAGGGAGCCTTTGTCGATGGCATTAATTAAGATCATGATAAATTTCGCCCATTTTGCGGGGCCTGCCCGGAGAAGATCGCCTAGGATGCCGTCTGGGCCTGCTGCCTTAGCTGGAACTATGCGCTGAATAGCGGTTTCCACCTCTTTCGCAGTAAAGGGATAGCTATTTTCGTCCCCCGGGCCTATACTGGGGTCGGTTAGTGTACCTTCCTGTACAGCATCCTCAGTGGTGGAATAAAGATTCAGAAAATGATCATGCCAAATATGGCTTGGGATGTTGCAGGTAATCGATTCACTATCAGGGCATGTCTTTGATCTGATAAGACTCCAAAATCGGCCAGCATCTTTCTCCAAACTGGCTGATTTTAGGTCTTGCCAGTGGTGTTATTCCCACTCTTTTTTAGCATGGGTCACTGCCTCCTTGTAGTCCCTTCTTGCTTGCTGGATTTTTGGGAGCAATTTGCTTTTCACTGCAGTAACTAGGGCAGTTTTTTCCGCCTGCAATCTTTTGTGTACCATCGGTCATTGTTTTTGGGCTTCTCAAACACTAGGGGAGGACCTGGCCTGACGGTAACACGAAAGAGATTCATCTGTGTGTTAATAGTTTTTGCATAAATGCACAGGATTTTATCAATATTAACAGGATCTATGGAGGCTTCGCTCATTTCCCCCAAGGTCTCTGCTACTGTTTCTCTAATGGCTGCAAGTTTATTGTCGTCCAGGAGGACTCTATGCCATTTCAGATATCTGTTGCAGTTAGAGGGGATTACTTCCCTTGTTGGTATTAGGTGTTCTGAGCCGAGGGGATCATGTTTAGACAACCATGAAGATTTTAGGGATAGAGACGGTGGATTGTGGTCACTGATGACTGTTGGTATTATTATCATGTCTATTAGGTGCTGCCACAATTTGTAATTCAAAAGAATATAGTGAATTTGCGATGAACAATGCACCCTATTGTAGGTGTGTGCCCCTTTGGGATCAGACACTGACCTTCCGTTTGCCGCCCTTAGCCCATACTACATGGCCATAGAATTCAATTGGACGGCCAGTTTGGTCCATCTTTTTATTGGTGGGATGTTCAGCGAGGGGATACCCCGTTTCGCGTCATCATCTTCGATGTCCAGCACATCCTCAGCAGCGAGAGGCTCGAACGTGCAATTAAAGTCGCCCGCTACCAGGATGTGGGCAATTAGAGAGCTCAGCCTTTAGGGATGTAACTATTGGGGATATTGCTCCTTCCTTCGTTTCCCGGACATAAATATTAAAAATTTCTAGGGTTCTACCTCCTTTATTTTCCCTAATGCTCAATCTTAACAGGTCAGGGGAAATACAATGGACTTGTTTCACTGAGCAATCCAGAGATATACTAATCCATACCAGTAACCCCCAGAGGAGCGCCCTTTCCCTGTTAGCAGCGGTACTGCTGGAACATAATAGGACACAAAACCTGGTTCCAGGTCTCTTGAAAAATACAATTGCATAGCCTTCAATAAGTCTGTTCCAGTGATGTTTATAGTTCTTTTCATAAGTGGTCAAAAGTTAAAATGGATACATTTAAATAATGGTATGTTATGTTATGTTATAAAATTTGTAAAGCGCTCAGCTGCCACAGCAAAGTGGCATCCCGGCGCTATAATGGACAAAATAACACAACCAGATGGAAATACCAGACAGAACAAAGGAACATTTTTAGACTAGTGGAAACAAAAAAGTTTTGATAGCTCTTCTGAAAGACAGTAGATCCGGTAGGGCACCGATATCAACGGGTAAAGTGTTCCAGAGACTCGCTGCCAGGACACCAAAGGAGCGTCCACCAACTCTGGCTTTTCTGAAGCGAGGAACACAAGCCAGAAATTGACCCGTCGAACGTAGAACTCTAGAAGGAATGTAGTAGGAAATTGCCTGTGCAAGAATGGGGGGAGTAGTATTTAATACACATTTAATTAGACGACTTCAGGGCTGATTTCGACTTTGACAGACAGGTGTTTCTGTTACAAATGTGGCAGATATCCTGTCCACCTTATAACAAGTGAAATAAGATATAATACGCCGGGATGCCCCCGGGTAAGCTGAGCGCATTACAAATTTCATATAATAATAATAATAATAATAATAATACACTTGTAATAATCACGGACGGGATATATGTCATGTTTGTGATGGAGCAACTCATACTCCAAACTCAATCAGGTAATGTACTGTAAGTTTTTATTTTATCATTTCCATGTTAAAAACAAATGTGGCACATTCATTTACATTTATATTGTACTTTAAAACAGATAGATAGATAGATAGATAGATAGATAGATAGATAGATAGATAGATAGATAGATAGATAGATAGATAGAATTAGATTGTTTTAAACTAAACTTTAATAAATGTCAAAATATTTTCTAATAGCGAAATCTCCATCTACATGGCTGAGCTCTCTGCCCTGGTGGCAGACAAGTTCTGTCAGAATGCACAATAGGGCTGCAAATGTACTTGTAGCGTCTTCATGGTTGTAAACTCATTATTAGCCAGCTCCACCAACTCATTGGAGGACTTGGAGGCATGTAAGTCTAAGCGTAGGTGTAATCTCTATTTGGAAATGGTGAACAGCAAAAAAGTGAGGGATTACACCTAGGTGTAGTATTAAAGATACAAATGAATAAATGTATACATGTATACTAATCTTTGTAAGTTGAGCACTAAAAGGTTCTACACCAGTTTTCATAGGTGGACAGTTACTGTTAATTGCAAACATGACATTCTATAAGTAAGTTTGCATTAATGTCTTTACCCATTTTGTCGTATATGATTTTTTTTTTAGGTGTAGACAAACTGGAGGGACTTTTTTTGTGAAGAAATAACCCTTTCTTCACAAAAAAAAGTCCCTCCAGTTTGTGTTGTGTAACCTCAGGAGTGTAGGTGCATTGCTTTTTATGGTATATGATATGTGTCCATAGGGTTCATGTCGGGATGACCTCAGGTAATTGAGAGAGTGCAAGAGCAATTCTACACAGTTTTATAATGGAGGTATAGTACACTCCTGCCTTATAGTGAGAAAAGGAACGGACGAACTGCTAGAGTACTGCTCAGCATAAATAGCACAATGAAAGACCACTGAGAATATGGAGGTATTCGGTTAGAGGTATTGGTAACATGCAGGGAAATCCCCCCACAATCCAAGGCAGAGAGAACAAGTGGTTACTGGCAATACAGAATAATCAGTAATCAATGCGGTCACCGTACCCCTCAGCACCAAACCTCAGCGCCGTGATATCCTACCTAGGATGATTGTTAGCGCTTTATAAATAAATTAAATACAAATACAAATACAAATACAAATACAAATGTGCCCCCACCATTTTCTAAAATTAGGAGAGAGAAATTCCACTGCACTACAAAGACAATGGAGGTGTTTTCCCCACAGCAGAGTCAGGCATTTTAATGGAGAAACCTCTGCCGCCATTGCAACAGATATACAGTGGCGGTTTTACCATTAGGGCGTTTGGGCGTTGCCCCACCTATAATTATCAGGCAATTTATTCGAGCGGCGCGTTAATAAAAGTTTTATAAATTAACGCGCCGCTCGAATAAATTGCCCGATAATTATTGCCCTGCGGCCGTGGTGTGTGTCATGGACTTGGACAGTATGCACTGTCTGACACTGGGTGGCGCTGGACTGACTGTGCCGGCACAGTGCGCACTCACTGCGCATGTGGTGTTTTCCCGGCAGGGCTTTTTTAACTAGCAAACTATGTGGATTTAAAAAAAACAACCGATTAGGGGTTTGCCTGCCTAATGCAACGTACCCCGTTGCTGAAAAAACGAACGACGTTTTTTTGATGCTCAGCCCAATCCTGATGCTACTCTCTTTAGAGAGCAGCTCTCCTCTAAAGAGAGCAGCATCAGGATTGGCTACTACTGTGTCTCGGCAAGTTGGCAGCCATTACTAATTTTAGTCTAGGCGCCAACGGGACCCCAGAGCAGAGATGGTGCGGTCGGACCCGGTCAAGTGAAGACAAGGTAAGTTTTTTATTTTATTTATCCCCACCCCCCTGGCCCCCACTGTGAGCGAGCCGTGACTGTTGCTAGCATACTGCTCCCTGCAATCCTGCCTGGGTATAAAAACTCCGTAACAGAGGGCCAAACTAGACTCGATAAAGCAAATGTGGAATAATGTGAAAAGTCCTAGTAATTTGCATATAGAAAGCACTGCACACGAGTAGGTTACACAAAGGAGGCAATAGATGTGACTAATGGCACTTGACAAAGGCAGTAGACGGCCCTGGGTAACATTGTGATTCTTTCTGCCCCATTGCCTCCAAATCCCACAGGTCTGGATGTGCCATAGTTAAAGGTTGCACGGTCATGTACGCCACCCTGAGCGTTTCAGTCCCATTATTTCGAAACAATGACGGACGTGCGATGGAAAAATGCACAAAGCGCCTCGTTGATGTAGTGTTCAAGGCACATCAAAGCAGTTTAAGGACTGTTAGTGCAGGTGCTAACACTGTTCCGGAGGGTACGCTACAGTGCTACGCTCAAAGCTGTAAGAATGGCCTGCACCTGTTGGCCTTATGCATTGTTATTTGTAAATGTATATTGAAGTGCCTAATTCTCTGCTAAAGTGCTTACCTCACATATTTTAATATCACCACCTTGCGGGGGATTGACTTAAGTGACAGTGTTGTAATTAAGTGCCGGATGCCGAGCACCGACAAACACTGCCTCAAATTAGTCTCTGAATGAGCATTCATGGTTGTAAAAGTGCCCTTTTTTCCTTGCATGCAATCTGTGGTCGGTACTCTGCATTCAGGTGATATGGCCATGCATACTAACGGGGTCCGTTCTACTGTGCTGCTGCTAAACTTACTCTTCTCTCGGTTGACAGGTTGTTTTGTTGCAGCAAATGCATGGCTAAAAAAGTGTGAGGGGGTCTGAATTTGGGAGAGATAAGACATGGGGATTTGCAAAAGCTGCTCTTGGAATTTGCAGGTACACATTGCCATTTTAGCCACCTGCAATGATTGCTCGCCAACTGCACAGCCTCCAGTAGCTTTTCCTATGTAGTGATGGATCTATGTGTATTAGGCCCAGTTCTTCCACTCTTCTTTCAAAATGTTCTTGTGGGGAGAACACCCCCAACCCCCCCCCCCCCCCCCGTAGGTTGTTCGGTGGTAATGTTACGCCCTACCACTTTCAAATGTCACCAGCCGCCACTGCAGATATACACTGCTGCTAATGTTCCACTACTAGTATGACACAGTACTCACATCTGCCACACTGGAATGCAGAAATTCCGTAAGGTATATCATGTGAGTTCCTACATCTAGACTTAAAACCGGTCCCAGCAAAATCGTTTATTCTAATGTGTACAACCTGTCAATTGCATCGCGTGTATCCCGAAGTTTCTCTTGATTGAGAGAACTTCAACATCTGGTGTCTGAGTGTTAGAAATACACTTTAAAATGGCACCCTTAGCTTTCAAAGAGAGATGCCGTCAGGCTTGGTTCAGAATCCTGCCCTCTGTCTCACTGGCTCTGCTGCTGGAGTTCCTTCAGCACAGAGTTCATGTTTATAGCTGCCATGTGTCGCTGTCGCTTTGTAGCTATGCCATCTCTAAGTCTCAGTGTAATGAAGACCACGATGACGGCTCTGGAAAGCGAGGCATGCAGAACAGTTGTTGAGAGCGCTCTAAAGTTCACCCTGGCATCACCTAGTTTCCATTGGCTAGCTCTCTTTATTAACCAATAATGCACTCCTTAAAACGTGATCACATTGGATTGGCAGGATGAGGGGTTGGGCTGTCGTGTATGGTTTATCAGGGTCGTAATTTGTGGGGTGGGCTGGGTGTTGCTCCCCCAATAAATGTATTTTCTGGTAAATAGTTGGGTACAGGTGCTTTTAGTCAGGTATGGCGAGGTGTCTGTCGGATTTCACCAGGAATGTTTACCTAAACACAGGTGGCAAAAGTGCACATACAATCTACTTTAAAAGCCGTAAAAAATGTTGGTTATTTTACAAAAAGTTGTGTTTTCTCTCAACTAATACCCCTACTAACGCGCCATCGTCCCCCTTTGCACTGCCCCTTTAGCCCCTCTCATGTGCGCTGCTTATCATGTAATGTATTTAAACAGTATATGCCAGCGTCATTGTTGGAAAATCTAAAGCCCCCTCCAATCTTACTGACCGATCTACGCCCCTGTGGTTATATATAGATCACTCTGATATAGCCCAAAGGCATAGTGCTGTCACCAGCCCCAAACATCACGAACAGCTGCTGACATCTGGCACATCTCACCAGGGGGGTATTGGGCTAATTGTTGCTGGGCCTTCAGTTTATAAACTGGCGAGATGGATATCTGAGAGGTCTGAGAACATGATACTCCATTGCTTTTGGCGCCATCACAAAACTGCTGCAGAATGCCCGTGCGATGCCAGTGAAAGGATGCTGTGAAAGGGCCGGGTGGCTCAAATATCTCGTGCCTCCCTAGTCCTCGGATGACCCGATGACAGCTCTGAATACTTCAATGCTTCTGGCGGACATGATGGTGGATTGTCTTGAGTAAGCATCTGCTTGGCAATCCTTTCACTCAGACTGAAAGCATTTGGAAAATTAGGCGTCGTCTGCCTAGAAAGGGCAAAGTGCAAAAAGTTGTTGGTGTGCCAGATAGATCAGACTAGGATTAACATAATAACTTCTCTTATGTACAATTGGTGTCATTTGTACTCAATTTAAAAGTTACAGTTGCCAAACAAAGATGTACTCCATAAAACATATTTTATTGGTTTACTGTCAATTGAGTCATTAGCTATAAACTTAATGATAGGCCCACGTACTGTTAGACTTTATTGTCTACTGCGCCTGGCCTTAACTTTAACAGTGGTTAATCCCCTCTAATGATGCTCCTAACGAGTATTAATTGCCTGCCACATATTTCCGGCCAAAGACATGGCTCTAAAAGGGCAATTAACAACTGTTTGTAACTTTCCATCAGCTCATAAGCAATAGGGCTGTAAGTACCCACTCCCCTAATCTTGCATAAAGCAGAGAGACATGCCAATAGCCCCTGTCTACTGACTGCTTCAAGCTTTTACTGACATTTGGACTTAGGCAAAATGAGTTCTCAGTTCTAGATTTTGCAAATCAACAGTGCGAGCCATAATCAGCATTGAATCGAGGGTGCTAATAAACAATATTAATTGCCTCCAAAACTAATATTGCCATCACCAAATGAAGGAGCACGTCCTGCCCTTTCTACACACATTTGGCCAACTTTCTCCAATCCCTCCTTCCTCAGTAATTCTCTCTACAGTAATTGCATTGTACTGTTCTATTTTAATAGCGCGTAGCATGAGGCTGAAGCATTTACTCACACAGATCTCAAGCTCCACCATGTAGGGTAGAAGGGCGCTGCCTTTGTTTTGAGTTTATGTGGTAAGTGTTTTCATGTTATGAATGATGTCCTCTGAGGTAAAGTTATCGTGTTATGGGATGTAGCGCCTGGTGGTGTGATGGATGAGGGTATTTGTGAGATAGACATACACATTATAATTATAATAATGACTAACCCGCTTAGCCACAGGGATATCGTGATGCTATCTGCCTGTGTACCAAAAAGGAGGCCAATCAGTAAAGGCACAGTTATCCCTATGCAGCATTCACCAATCAGAGATGTTGTTGAATGAGCAAAGGGATACCAAGAGTGCAAGGCTGGGACACATGCCTACGCTGAATAATTCATTTTTAGTCCTTTTATTTTGCACCCCTTACAGACTCGATATATAACGTGTTTTAAAGCCTTAAAAAACTCTTCCGATGGGCTCCTGCCTTGTAGACAGACATACACGCAAAAAATGTTCCTTTCGATTTAGTTAGGTTCTCATACTGAAAATTAAAACTGAAATACGACACTGAATTCGGTTTTCAGAGGTGCATTGGATTCCACTATTTAGTGGTAATCTTCATAGTGCCAATATCGGCAACATTCATCCGTTCTCATGCAGCAACATACATGAATAAACCACACAACACCTTTTTAGTGGAGAAATTTGCTGCAGGTTTATTAGCATACCAATATGTCAACATGATGGGTTATTTTATGGGCGATCCCAGGGCAGATACGCCCCTATGCCACCTGCCCGCCTGATGAGCCAAATTACACCGTGGCCGTCGGCAAACGGTGATTACCAATCAGTGGAGCGCCAGTCCACTCCCTTGCTCACGCCCCCTCAAAGGTGGGCAGAGCCTTCCAGGCAGGCCCCGGTTGCTCAGGCCCACAACCGCCGGTAGGACTAGCGGGGCACCGTAGTTCTTCCAGGAGACACGCTAAGACATCCCTGGGTATCCTTGGCTTAGCTCCCTTGTTGTGCTGCTGCAGTATAGTACCCTTCTGTACCTTGCAGACTCTGGATCGCCATGTAACTCCTCCTGCAACACAAAATAATAAGTTCGATTTTCCCCTTCCCCGTACCCCTTCCTGACCGTCCGCCGGGTAAGCGGTAGGGCGGGAGACAGCGCGATGGGCAGCGGACAAGAGACTGCCACGTTGGGCGGGGGACAGGTTTTGTACCCCTGCCCCCCGCCCCTGACCGGAAGTGACGAGGCCGATAGACCCTTGAGGTCAATCCCCCAGGGCGCCTGGGGCGCCAACCTCTGTGCCTCCCGTGGCACTAAAGCGGCCGCCCTGTTGGAGGGTCCCCTTCGGGGAGCCCCGGGTAGCCTGGTCATTACCCCGATTCCTACTCCTCCTGGCCTCAGTCATAACCATAGGGAAGCGGAGACGCCTCTCATGGTTATTTCTGGGACGAGGAGGACAGAGATGAGGGCCCACAGCTGTTAAACTGCAATAGTCCCATTACATTCTACAGGAGACACACCGAATACATCTTCAGTATCTTCAGATATCAAAGCAATTACGCTATGGACTCCATCCACACATATCAAACTAGATTTTCAGTATCCAAAATGTAAGAAATCTACATTTGTGTAGGAGTCTGATCCTGCTCTAACTGAATGGAAAACGGCGTCAAATTGACGAGAGTGAGCTATTACTAAAACGTAGTCAGGTAATTTACAAAATTCTTTATGAAGGCTCACTTCCATTTGCCGCTATAAAAAATGGGTTTGAATAAATAAATCAATGAAACAAGATTGTAAATTTTGCTGCGACATCGAAAGGTATCCCTGTGCTAAGGAAGGGTGCGCTAACAGAATATGTTCCCCCTTGACCTCTAAAACTTTAGCGGTATATATCCAATACTTTAATTCTATTATTTTCATACATAAGGGCAAACAACAAGGAAGGTTTTTTTTTATAACTTTATCATTTTATTATTTTTTCCTTTTTAGTTATATTTCTTAGTACAAAGATTTTTTTCATTTGTCGTTTTATCACATCAGTTAATATATTTTATCAAAAAACACATAGTATAAAACACATCATTTTCTAATATCATCAGTAAAAAAACTATTTACTGCAGGGGAAACGGTATACAAAACAATCAACACTCTCACAAGTACATACATCCCTTACTTAACATACATACTACATTCATTCTTGATTCTGCGTCTGAGGGATCGCAGGTGGAAATGCAAATTAATACGCAAGGTCGACGCGTTTCGGCAGTGTGGACCGCCTTCCTCAGGACCTGTCTTGCAGAATACTCAAACACAAACAATAGTTTTATGGCCCCTGCATAGTTGAATATCTGTTATTCTGGGAAAGGATTCCTGTCAAGTTGCAAGTATTGACTTCAGGATTTATTTAAGTAGTACTTCCTATTTTATCAGATATTGTTTCCTTCTAATTGTTGGTGCAAAGGCTTGTTTATTATGGATCCGGTGTTAAACTAAATGTCACAATGACTGGGACTTGAAACATGAAATCACACTCCTCGTGTTTATGGACGTAAATAGCCGCTGAGTTGTTGTACTTGAGACCGATATATGTCTTATTTATAGGTCTGACGCGTATCTCTTAAAACCCGATCTCTGGCTGCAGAGCGTTCAGGCGATGTAAGGCAGAGCTCCTCCTTGCATAGTTCAAAGAACCATTACTTTAGCTGCTTTAAATTCTCCTTTTGTCCGGTCCAAAACGTTTTCACTCGTACTCGCAGGAAGCCTTGGAAGGGTGCGACCAGTGGTGCATTTAAACAGGGGCTGTGAAGGGCCAAATTTGAATATGTTCATGAAAAGTCAAATGCTTTGGAGTGAATGGAAACAGGATGCAATTTCGAGGTCTTGCTAGTCACATATGAAAGACATCTATCACCATTTCTGGTCCTATGAATCCAGATGGGACTGGAATAGCACAAGTCCCATGTCCACAAGTATCTGATAAAAGGTGGTGATATGGGCAAACCTTGTGAAGCACTATGTAGCAGGCAGAAAGGCTCTTGAAAATGACTGCTTACAACCCAATGACCAACGTAGAGACCTCAGGTGGTTGGAAGAATATTCCCTGCGAGACAGGCTTAAGACAACTCTGTCTGCCATAATTTGGACATGTTGCATTGAATGACAATATGCATGTGGAGTCCAAGGTAGACTGCATTTCTGGAATGTAAGCTGCAGGCAATATGTGTGACTGCCCTTCTTGCTGTTAGGAGACATAGCAGGAATATAATGTGTAAGGTTCAGAGCAAAAAAAGGAAAAGGCTACCAGCTAAGTTACATGAAGCATTAAAGACAAATTATCATTGAATATGAAACCCAAAGTGTGGACTTTACTCAAGGTGAAAGAGGAAACCTTATCAAAGTGGGCCATCAGGTATCAAACCATGTAGATGGATAATTGCCAAACACAAGCATCACTGAGTTTAATTTCAATTTCTACCTCAGCTATTCTGTCTAACATCTCTACCCGCCCCCGGTTCTCTCAGTTTCTGCCAGCAGAAGACTCCGACATTCTTGCCATCCTCAAATCTTTAAAGTCGGCTCTCCATCCGACCAATGCCCAGCTAGAGCCTTAGCAGGGGTAGCGGGGAGTGTCTATCTTGAAGTCACTTCCATTATTAATCGCTCACTTCACTCTGCTAGTGTTCCCATCCAATCGAAACAGGCTAAACTTCTCCCGCTTCTTAAAAAAGCAACTGCTGATCCCCTGCTGCCTTCTAACTATCGGCCTATCTCCTTATTGCCGGCACTGGCCAAAGTTTGTGAAAAGGTGTTTTTCGTCAAATTGAGGCTTTTGTTGAAACATCTGGGGCGCTCCATCCAGCCCAGTCTGGTTTTAGAACATCTTTCAACACGGAGACGGCATTCAGACCCCCCAGGATATTGCGGCATGGATTAGCAAATTTAGCGGCACAAATTTGGAAATTTAGCGGCACAAATATGGAAATTTAGCGGCATTTATGCGGCACTTTATTTTACTCATAATCCTTCATTTCAGCCTGAAATCAATGGTAGGTGTTTTAGCAGTCTCTTCCACTTTGAAATAGACATGTTTAAAGTGTCTGCAGCTCTACGTAAGCACAGCACCAGTCCTAACCTCGTTGGAGGGAGCTGTATTTTTCCCTGACATGTTCTAGTGGCATGTATGCACCCCTATTGGGGCACCGCTGCCTACGGTTCCGAGAGGCAGGACACCTCTTCCTCAGGCACCCTCTTTTGCCAATTGCGGGTGCCACTGATGCCCTGCAACATTGGTAGCAGCATAATATTTATTTTTTTAAATTTGCTGCAAAGATATTGCTAACAGATGACAAATGTGACAGTAAATCTGTTCTAGGTTACTCAATTGGTTACATAGAGGCTGCATTTTAAAATATCTTACAGGGTTAAGATACCTGTTGTAGAGACCATTGTGTGCCCTGCAATTTCGATGGGATTTTAATAGAGGTAAGATAACTTTTACTCCCAGCTGAATATTGAAATAAGAAAGCCCTCCTACTGCCTGCACGTTGCGGCACCCAGCCGAATACAAACAGCTTGCAGGCGCTGCTGAGTTATCAGACACCAGGACAAATTCAGCATTTTTCTCTGGGAAATCTGCCGATAGTGAGATCAGGTGGATTCCCCCTACTTTCCTGCACTGGTTGCCATCTCCAAAGAAATTGATAATTCATGTAGCCTGATAATTGTAGTTTTCTTGTTGGTTACGTTGAACAGTGCATTCTGCACAGACAGGAAACCTTTCATCATGCAGCAACAAGGTTCAATGGCCACTGCCCGTCTTCCCTTTCCTTGGAATTTTGTGAGCATGAGTATTGACACCCTGATGCCTGCAAAGGCCTATCCAATAAGGAACACATACTGACATTGCAGACAGCTGTACTATCAACACAGGCCTAAAATAATTCTTTTATTTCCATTTCAGCCGTTGACTTGTTCCTTCTCTCTCTTCGTTTTCTTGCTTTTCTGTTATTTTTCTCAATCCTTTCTGCTCCTCTTCCTTTACTCTGTTTTCATTGCTCCTTGCCTTTCTCTTCTCTTTATTTCCTTCCTCCCCTTTCTCTTTTCTCATTTTCAGTTTTGTTCTTGATTCCATCAATTCTCATCCCTATAATTCCCCCTCCAGTGCTTCTTATCATTCTCTTTCAAATTGTCTATTCTCCTTACTCGCTCAGTTCTCTTCTTCATTGTTTTTTCTCTCTTTTTCACTCCAATTTTCTGCCTCGGTTCTTTTCAGTGCATAGCTCTTCCTTTCATGCCTTTCCCTCCTGCTTTCAGTTTGTCCTTCCTGCCTCTCTCGTGCATTCACTTCCAGCACTTCTCCTTTGCCTGCCAATGTCTTCTATCTTTGTCTCTCGTTTATATTAAACTCCCCACCTCTCCTCCTCTTCTCTTCCCTCCTCTTTGCCCCCCTCCCCCACTTCAGCTCTCAAGAACTCATCGCCCCCCTCCATTTCCTCTCTGGGAACCTTTTACTCATTCTCCTCGCAACTCTATTCTCCTGTCCCACCGTTCTCTACATCTTGTACTCTTTCTCCCTTCTATTCCCATCTCTTCTGTTCCTCTTTTCCCCATCTCAACCTCGTTCTGCCCCCTCAAGGCCTCTCCCTTCCCTCCCCTCTTTAGCCTTGGCCTCCTTTCACACACCTAATTCTTCTATCCCATCTCTCCTTTGCCATCTCTATCTTCCTCCCACCCTCAGCAACTCACACCTTCCATTTCTTTCCAACCTTTCCCTTTCTAGCTCCTTCACTCTTCCTTCACATCTCACACTTCTCTCCCCTATTGTCCCTTCACCTTTCCCCCTCCTCCAATCTCTCTTCCCCTTGCCTCTACATCATCCAGCCCTCCCCCGTTCGGGCCCCCTCACGTCTCATTCACAGCTCCCCCTCTCCACGCTGCACATCTTTCCGTTCCTTGCAATTTGCTCTTCATTTAAAAGCCCGCAGTTGCCGCTGGTCATATCAGCCCACCTCCCCCCACACCTCCTTAGCCTGCTCCACCACACTTTCTTTTTTTTTTTCCGGGTCCGAGGGAGGGGGGCAGCAGGGGGGCCCGGCCGCTGTTAGAGGGGTCTCCGGCCTGTATCCCGCCTCTGTGGCTCTGTCTGCAGCCTGCCTGCTCCGGTCACTTCCTGACGCCGCTGCGCCTGCCTCTCTGCTATGCTCCACCACACGATGCACAGGCTGTCCGAAATCTCACTTGTCCTAGAGATTCACCATGGGTGGGAGGGGGGCAGGGTTACTTCTAGGAGTAAAGCCGCGCCCTGTTCCCAACGAGGGCGATGTGTAAGAATACACACGTGGGGCCGGCATACGAGCAGGTCGGGCGAGATCTGCTAAAAAGACACTTCCCCCCAGCTCCTGAAATCATAGACGGACATTATTGTAACTGATGCCTGCAAAGGCCTAACAAATATGCCCCACATTTTCACATTGCAGACAGCTGTTCTGTCATCACAGACAACTTAAAGGGGCCTCCTTCCAAGCGCTGACCAACCGTCCAAATTTCGCAGGCAGTTTTGTAAAAATCGCAGCATTTTTACAAAACTGCCGATTTCGCGATTTTTTTGCAAATCGCGAAATCGCGAAACCCTGGAGGGTCTGGGCATTGGTTGAGGTAGCGGAAGCCATCAGGGAGTGCCTGGACAGGGGCGGTAGAGCGGCTCTGATTCTATTGGACCTCTCTGACGCCTTCGATACGGTACCTCATCAGCTTCTCCTGGATCGACTCTCTGCCTTCAGCATCTTTGGGGCAGTCTGGGCTTGGTTGAGTTCCTTTCTGGAGGAGTGATCCCAACAGGTCTGGGTGCCTCCTTTCTCTTCCTCAGCCAGGAAGCTATCAACGGGAGTCCCGCAGGGCTCTACTTTGAGCCCGCTACTTTTCAATATCTATATGAACCCTTTGATTGACCTGGCTGAGGGGCTGGGTGCCAAAATCATGGCATATGCCAACAATACGCAGCTTTTATTCACATGGAAAGGTTCCGAATTGGGCACCGGGGATGCGCAGAGGTGCTTATCTGCTGTGTTTACCTGGCTGGCCGAGGCGCATCTTAACTGTAATGAAGAAAAATCAGAGATACTGCTGAACTGCAACTTTCCCCCGCAGTTTAGAGAGGCCCTATGACCTCCGGACTTCCCATACCCACGGTCGGTGGGCAGCCTACCAAGAATTTGAGGATATGGTTTGGGGAAGATCCCTGGTTCTCCAAGCATATTAAAAAACCGACTGGTATCAGCTTCTGTACTCTTAAGATCTTCAGGAAGTTCTTCCCTCTGCTACCACAGCAGGCAAAGGAAATGGTGGCTCGGGCACTTATCCTCTCCAGGCTTGACTACGCCAATGCCCTATTTATTGGCATCCCTGGCTACCTCATGAATAAACTCCAACTGATTCAAAATGCAGTCCCCTCCTATTTAACATCGCCAAACGATCCAGTGCGAGGCTACTGCTACGTGACCTTCATTGGTTATCTGTAACCCTGCGGGTTCAATTTAAGATCTTGACCATGGCGCATAAAGCCTTGAATGATTCTGGACCCTTATACATTAGGAAGCGCGTGGCCTTTTACAAGCCTGGCGCTCGCTCCACTCCTCCTCTTGTCGCCTACTGGCCATTCCTTGATTTCGCCGCTCTAGGATGGGCAGCCAATCATGGTCAGTAAAAGTGGCCATTCTATGGAACAAGCTTCCTAGCCTGTTGCGACACACAGGACCTCCGTATCTTCAAGAAACTCCTCAAAACTCATCTTTTCAACCCTCCTAGTTTTTTCATTGGTACTCTCTCTGTCTATGTCCATTCGCGCCAGGATACTCCTGAGTAGTTGCGCGCATTACAAATTATATATAACATAACATAACAAAGTGACTGTGTCTATTAGGCAATGGCAGACTGGCAATTCTGGAAGCACAAATGGGGGGCTTACAACAGAACAATCAATTGAGTATTGTTTCCTTGTCACAAACATTTTAAGCTATGGATTTTAATGTGATCTGCCACAGGGATCATATGGCCTATGGGTCACGCAGGATTCATGTGGGACTCGACACGAAAGCTCCTTTCCTTCAGCTATGAAGTGTCAACTGATATTCAAACGGTGGGGATTGAAGTCAGAGGTATCGGGAAAGGTCATTGCTAAAAATAATACTTTAGTCCCCCTCATTTTGCAACTGTAGTAATACCCAAGAAAAAGGACAACAATCAAGCCCAGATTTATTAGGATTTGATGCAGTACAATGCAGCAAGACAGCTTGCTCTGCTGCTTTGAATCATATGGAGAGAGTGGGAATGTGCAATACCTACTAAGATATGGATCTCTCTCTGCACAGGCACATTTGTGGCTGCCAAGTGCCAACACAAGAACCATTGAACCATTGTGCAAGGGAGCCTGCATTGCAGGCCAGGATTGATTGTTTTGTGCAGGAAAGGGTGCATGGCAGCATGAGGTGGCAACTTGCACTGCCTTGTGTTTCTCCAGATTTACTGTGCCATGCAGAGTCATGCAAGGTGGCTCTGCGTGGCATTGTAAATCTTACTTAAGGACTTGTGTTGCCTTGAGTTGCCTTGTGTGACTCAAAGACAACACAAGCCCTTAGTAAAACTCCCCTCAGTTTTAATGGGGATTTGGTTCCTGCTGTGTTTGCTCAAAATGTCAATGTTATTTAAAGAAAAGTCTGATATATTCTATGGTTGATCAAAACACAGACAACATACAGACATCTACATATCTGGTAAATCAACGATACATTTTGTCATATGTTGTTAGGTGAGACATTCTATCTTTGCTATCAACCCTACCCTTCCCTCTCAGCACTCAGCTTGCTTCAATTTAACACACTTGCCCAATGGAATAGTCTAAGGCCCCATATTTTCGTGGGCTTATATGGCCCCCTCACTCACATACACTGCATCTTCAGCTTGAGCACTGATGTTTATTCCCCTCACCTACTACACTACTTAAGGGGAAGTACTAGTAGTGTTCATACCCATGTCCTATATCTGTGACAGTCCTTTTCCCTCACACTATGCATCCTACCCAATCTCTTTGGTTAAAAAAACTATGCAGGTATCTGAATTGCATCAGTCACAGAAGGTTTGACATTGCCAACATCCTGGGTGCCATTTCTGCTTTGAGCCGCACTGCTTCCTCCAGTTTTCTCAAGTTCCCTGTCTACTCCTTCTTCAAGCCTCATGATATTCCCTTCCCACCCAAGGCTCAATATTCAGTTTGACTTCAAATAACTCAAATCATATTTTTGCCCTGTGAGACTTTAAAACAATGGAACGAGTCCTTGCAACATTGAAAGCTACACTGTGAAGGAGCTTAAATAATTGTGCCAGGAAAGGGGGCTGCCGATACCAAAAGGTGCCAAGAAACCCTCCGAGCCTGGGAACAGGCCCACTGGCTGCAGTCTACTTCAAAGTAGCAGGAGGAGGATGAGGAGGATGTGGAAAAGGGAGGATAAAAGAGGAGGAACAGAACCTCCTGATCATGGGCCAGAATAAAGAGGACGACTCCAGGAGTGAGGTCCCCTGCTGGATTGAGAGCTGTGTGTTCCTTTCCTTGCTCTGGGACTGGTCTGTAACCAAACACTTGGTGTTCCCACTTACCTCAACATTCACATCTCCTTCTACCAACCACCCAGACACATTCCCTCCGCATGACTCCCACTTGTACACATCCTGTGCATACACAGAATAAGATAAGGAGGACAGGCGTTCTCTTACATCACTCAAAAAACATGTAACAGCCTCACACTCCCCATCAGAGCCTCCTTGTCCATTCTTGAATTTTGCAAGAAGCTGAAGGCCTGGCATTTCAATAAACCAAACTACCATAGGCACACATACCTGCTTAGCCCTAGGATACCCAAGTGGATGAGACTTCTGTGCTACTTCTGTGACAAACCATGACAGAGTAACAATGGTTATAAAGGATTAAATTTTTATTAATGAGTTAAAAAGAACATCAAGGCGTTAGCATATAGGAAACAGAAAGGGTCCCATGGGGAAATGAATTGGAAAATATAGGACCACAATGTTTTAGGAGTTTAGTATAAGGGATCATGATGCCATTAACATATAGAGGATTGTGGGACAGTAGGGCATGACTGAAAAAAGGTTGAGAACGTAAGAAATGAGAAAAAGATTTCAGTGTTGTTAGAATGAAGGTGACATGGGAACAAAAATGAAAAAATGTTTTCTCCTTTGAGGTTCCTCATCGAAAGAAGAATACCCTTCAAGTTCCTCACTCACGCCTACAAGACCCTTCACAACATCAGACCAGCATACCTAAACAACCGTCTCTCCTTCCACCACCCAAGAGACACCACCCATCAGCTGACCTCATTCTCCTCCATCCCACACATCTACAAGATCAGAATGGGAGGAAAGTCCTTCTCTTACCTCACAGCCAAGGCTGGGAACGACCTCCCCTCCACCTCCGACAAGTCCATACACTGCTCCAGTTCAGGAAGGACCTCAAGACCTGGCTCTTCGAATGAACATACTACTCAACAGAGCAGCCCCCCACCTCCACCTAGGGCCTTGAGACCCTTGCGGGGGAGTATCGGAGCTTAACCAACTCTGATTGATTGCTTGAGTTACAAAGTGAGAAAATGAGAGAGCCAAGGCCAGAATCTTCTGGGGCACCAAACAGGAGCGATGTAGCTGTTGGTAGCTTGGCATCACAATGACCAAGAAAGAGAGTTCAGATAAGAAAAACAAGCCATTTCTTTGTCAGGTATGTGATGGCATGCGAGTGAGGAGAGGAGAGCGGGATGGTTGATAGTGTCAAAGGCAACATGTAGGTCTTGAATCATGAGAAAAGTGATTGTGATGAGAAGTGGTGATACATATGATGATGCAGAGGAAAGCAGTTTCTGTGGATTGGTGAGCATGGCAATCCAACTGGAAAGGGTTGACTAAGTTGTTAGAAGATAAAGTGTGAGACGTTTGAAGACTTGCTGTTTAAGTAATATGTAAAACAAGCATTTGCAATGCAATAGGTCTCCCATTTACGCAAGTTAAAGATATTGGCATTGTAAATGACAATGCCTATTATTCTTGTTTTTTTACAACATAAATAAAATCATTGTCATTTACAATGCCAGTAGCTTAAACTCGCGTAAATGTGAGACCTATTGCATTGCAATTTGCTTGCTTTGTAGGCATGGGGAGAAGTGCTTTTCCAAGAATCACAGATGTGGAGTCGACCCCGAAGCTCAAACCTTGGTTTCCCAGCTCCAAAGTCGCCAGCTCTAGCAGTAAGACCACATCCTCTCCACGGGGTACAGGGTGAAATGACGTCATAGCAAGGCTGCTCTCAGATGCGGTGCGGAGACCCCAGGAGGGACGGCAGGGCAATTGTTAAGTAAAGTTACAACACATTTCACGCCAGTGACGTAGGAATTAATGTTTAATCTACAAAACGAGGTATTCTGTAAAGAAAAGAAGAGCTTCCAGTGGCAAGGAGCCTGAAAACAAAGTAAATCCGAGACGGAATAAGAGTGATGCGCAGAATTAAAGCGGCGCACCTTTTATTATTACAAGGAGCGTGTACATGTCCATTCTGCTGACTGCAACGCTGTCTGTTGTGCATAAACTATTTACTCTGGGAGACAGACAGGTTAATTAGAATAAGATATTACTTTTGTACTTTTATGTAAAACATTGACTGCATTTGAATGCATTTTGGGTATGAAGTGTTCAATGTCTTTAGCTATCTTACGTGAAGCACACGTCCCACTGAATATGCACTATAATGAGCAATAACTGAGTCGCATAACTGAGTAATAAGTCACACACCTTGCTTCTCATTGACCCATAATTTACTTGGTCACATAATTTAGTCTGCCCAGCAGCATAATTTCATCTAATATTGCTCCATCATTCCTGTGGGTCATGGCATCACGGACTGGCCAATAAGGAGGCGACGTTAACAATGCACGATGGCATCACGAAATACAGTGCAAGGTGAAACTTTCTACTTCATCATCAAGAAAGTTCAATGCACCAAGTGACATCATAGACAAGTAGACCTTAGCTCTTAGTTGTCAGTGTCAAGAAGCTCCAAGGAGAAAAGACAAACTTTAGCATTTAATATTTTATGTGAGCTCTCCATAGCGCGCCCCTTCTACTGCCCCACCCTCTCTAAACTAGGTCACAGGTGTCGGGGGCAGCGCTAAAGCTGGCCCCAAGCGGAGTGTTGGGTTGTTGAGGGAGTGTTGGTGGGAGTCGGCAGATGTTAGAGGCAGATGGGAGGACAAGGTAGGGGCTGATAAGGTGTTATAAACTGTGACTGTGTCCCGTTAAGTGCGATTAGAAGCACTTTAAGTGAAATCCCTGTTCCCCGTGGACAGGGGTCACTGCATTCAGTTGGCTCGCCGCCTGGTCGAGCTCGGGTGTTCAACGACTGGAGTCACAGTAGAAAAAGAGAGTGCGGAGCCGGGACACCTCGCTCTGTGAGACCTATGCCATCGTAGCTCAATAAACCAAAGGTACACGAAACATGTAACATCCAAGTAAAGGGGCCAGTAGCCATGGGAGGAAACAAATGTCGACATGGCCCTACTATGGAGGAACTAACAAGCTTCATAAGGAATCTGAAGACAGCATTTACAAAGGACAAACACACGAGCCAATGAAAATTAAGGGTGGGGGAGTGGGCGAAGCTTTTCTCCGTACTCAACTACCCCAGCTCTTCGCAGAGCAGCGATTGCGCACTGGCTCACGCTCGACCTAAAAAGGGTAGATGAGATACTGGGCTGTTGTTGCAACAGCAACAAGAGTCTGCTTCAGGTTCCTTCAAGATACTAAAACATATAGTGGGTAGGTGCCCAATGTGAGGAAGTAGTTAAATAAAGTCATTAGACAGAAAAGGACATTGGAGGAGAGATCAATAGGTTTACTTGAGCGCAGGAAAGGGTCCCATGTTGTACAACATAGATTAGAGCATTTGATAGTTGGACTGGATTTAGTGGGCAAGCATGTCATTAAATGAAGTCAAGATATAGTGGTGGTCTAAAGGGATTGAGACGATACAGAGATTAGTGTGGCAAGTGTTACTTTTATGCCAGTACTTTCAAGAAATATGATTGAAAATCATTAGTTAAAGACCTTTCTGGGGGTCAAGATGGCGTCCGTCATGGGGGACGTCTAAGCAGCTCATTCATCCGGGGCTCGTAATGTTACTTTGAGGGAATAGCGCTGGAGAGAGGTGCATATCGGAGAGTGGTGCATATTCAGTATGTATATCGCGGCCGTAGGTATATTGCGGAAAAATGACGTGAGAGCCGAGTGAGCATGACTTAGAAAGACGCGCTGGGCACTCACCTGTGATTGACAGTGGTGGGGCATGCTGATTGTGTTGGCGGCAGCGGCAGCTAAGCGTTGTTATCTTTCCCGCGGCTCCTGCTCAGCTTTACAGATTGGAGCTTTGTGTTGGACTGCTGGCTGGTGTTGATACGACGGCTTGAGAGGCTCAAAGGGGGAAAGACCTTGCTGGGAAATGCCACCTAAAGGTGCACGTGGAAGGCATCACCAGCAGGAAGATGTGGCGGGTGAGAAGGCTGTGGGAGCCGGAGAAAAGACCCCAGGTAACCCCGCTAGAACAGTAAAAGGGGACATGAATGTTAATAAGACCAAAATGGATGATTTATCTAAGAAAACTATCCCGGGACTGTTCTTAGTCGGAAAGGATGCAAGGAAGAAGGGTAAAAATATTGACCCCATAGCAGCGGAGGGAGCAGATGGAAGAAGTGAGGTGGACAGTAGGGAGAATTCAGTAACTAATGGTGCATTGATCTTGGAGGAAAATAGAGCTCCCATGTTTGAGACTGTAATTTCTCCCTCATTAAGTCCTCCAAATTTTAACGGACACTCGGACAGACTGATATGTAAAGGCTCACAACAACTGGTAGGGGGGCTGCCCTGATAATCGCAGCTACAACTAGCTACAACTATACCCGGTATGTCAGGTGGGGGCCAGGTCGAAGAGGTGGAAGTGGACAAGGAGGTGAATATGAATAATGACACTCCCAGTATGTCTATTTCAAATGCAGCGGACTTGGGTGCTGTGCGGCAGGATCATAAAAGTGGCGACATTCAGGGTCGCCCACAAGCGTTATCACAAGTAGCCGAATCTGGAGACTTTTTTTCATTATCAGACCAATCCACCTCATCGTTGGAGGATTTAGCTGGGATACTTGCTGCATAGACAAGTGGGGTCGGGGGCAGTGATAATAGTAGCACATACATGGAAGACTCTGGTGAGTTTATAGAAGGCAGTCCCCACACAGTACGCAAAAGGCTGGATCATAAGGCTATCTGTACGGAGCTTGGGAATGATCATCCTGGTTTACAGGTGGATAAAGGGCAACCAGCGAAAGATATTTTATTGACTCTGATTTATCAATCAATAATGTCCCACCGGGAAGAAACCAAAGTCCAGAGTCAGAGGGTACAGAACCTTTGCCGGAAGCTGCAGAACTCAGTACACAGAGTTGCTAAGACTTGTTCGGAATTTTCTTCCAGATTTATCGGAGATCTAGAGGATGAGCTTGTGGCGCAAATGGCGGTGACTGAATCCCTCCGTAACATGAAAAATGACCCTCAGTGGAAGTTAGCGGACTTAGAGAACCGCGCACGAAGATCAAACCTGAGAGTACTGCAGATTCCAGAGGGGCGGTACGGGCAGGACTCTTGCAAAATTATTCGCGATTTGTTTAAAGATGCCTTTCCTGAGCTCACTAGATGGGAATGGATTAGGGAGATTGAATGTTCGCATCGTTTTCCATTTAATATTCGTTTGAATCAGGTCAAGCAAACAACAAGCCCAGAGTATTTTTGATTTCCTTTAATAGCTTTTTAGCTAGGGAGGATGTATTTCAGTTAGCTCAGCTGGACGAAAAAAGGGCAGGGAAGGATTTTGAGTTTTTTGTTAAGCCAGATTTATGCCACTATACTGTGGAAAGTCGGTGCCAATTGCGCCAGCTCATACCAATGTTCCAAGCTAAAGGGGTTCAGGCATATTTATTAAATCCGGCCAAACTCAAGGTAATATTTCAGGATCGCACCTGATTTTTTTCTTCAGAGGGCTCTGCAAAAGAGTATTTAAAAGCCATGTAAGATATTCGGTTGTAGGGCTTTCATTTTAGGATTCGGTGGGATAGAAATTATTTATCGGATGGACGGTTTTTTCTCTGTATCTATTTTTGGCTACTGTTTGGGTAGTTTTGAAAGGTTGGAAAGGCTGGGTGAAAGGTGAGGATATTCCGCTTTCCTTGCAATAGCGGCTTTTTCCCTTTTATGGTTGGTATGTTTATGTGTCCTCCACTCTGGCATTAGAGGAGGTGCGAGCAATGGTATGTGATGACTAAGAGCTTCGTCATCTAGGACCACAAGCCCTAAAACCTTGTTGATGGGAGGAGAGGGGGGGTGGAGGCAGTTGGTATATGGTGGGGTTGGGGGATGGGGGTGGGGTTGGGGGATGGGGGGTGGGGAGGCAAACAGGGGAACATTTTCGCAGTGTTAGTTTGGGTAACGTTGGTTTTGCCAACAGAAGAAATATTGTACTGGTTAAAATGCGTGTAAAGGGTGGCCTATGTCATTTATTTTTGTTTTTTTTCAATGGCTTGCAGGGGACTGAAAATGTGTTCTTTAAATGTGTGTGGCCTTAATAATTATAAGAAAAGAAAGAGGGTTTTGGTGGAACTGCAACTGATCCAACTGGATTTACTGTGTATTCTAGTAAATCACGTCCCCTGGGGGAAACGCTCTGTATTGACAGATGTAGGGTTTGCACTTCTCGCAGCATCACAACAGACTTCAGTGACACGGGATGTGGAAATAATGGCTAAACCTGCCATTCAAACTACTGGTCAGGTTTTGGTGGATAAATTAGGGCAATTGTGGAATGTGTCCTTGGTGGATCTAAGTTTACAGTTTGTACTGTGTATGGGTCTGACTTTGATGAGCCGCTCATTTTAGAAGAATTAAATATTGAACTCGCATTATGGCCGGCGCTGTTAATGTTGTGTGGAGATTTTAATATTAATCTGGTCAATAAAGAATTACAAAAGGGAAGGCAAGGATATACTGGACAGAAACCTAGAGTGTTTCAGGCATTATTTAACCTGTTGAAAGATCATGGGTTGGTAGATTCATGGGATAATCTTCAAACAGCAGCACCTGGGTACACACGTTTTATTCCTTCCCACATCAGAAATTGGTCCGCCTGGACTATTTTTTTCATATCAACTGGGTTGCTTCCTGGGGCACAGGTGCATATATATCCTAGGATTACCTCTGATCATGCTCCTAAAGCACTGGAAATTTCGGCATTTTCAATCGAATTTTTGCCAAGAACCTTTACAATCGATAGGAAATTGCTCCTTGACAATGGGATTAAGGAGCATGTGCGGAAATGGATGAAGGAGTTTTTTGAGAATAATAAACACTCATTTCCGGTTTCAGTGCTGTGGGATGCCTTTAAGGCTTGTCCTAGAGGGGAAGTAACGAGCTTTGGCATACATTATCAAAAAATGGCCAAATTGGAACTACAGGAATTATATGCACAGTTGACACTAGCTGAGGGAAAGTTGACACAGGGAATCGCATAGCGAAAGGATATTGAGGGGTTGGAATCTGATACAGCACTATGCCAGGCTAATATCAATACTCTCTGGAACAAGCAGAACGCCAGGAAATTCTTGATTCATAAAAGGGAATGCCATGAGCATGGTGAGGCAGTAGGCCGATGTTTGGTGCTCCGAATGCAGATGAAAGAGTCGTCCCAGAGAATTACTAGTCTTAAGGATACTTCAGACTAAATGGTGACTGAACCTCTGGGAATTCTTGCAATATTTCATCAGTTTTATACTGATTTGTATACTCAGCAACCATTGGTTAATGTGAATAATATGTCATTAATGGAGTGGATCATCTCGTTCCTCGCCGGAAGAACCGGAAGAACCCAGAGAGTCCGCCTCCCCCCATTCAGATCCGAGGCCACCGAAGTCATCTGCGGCGTACCACAAGGATCTTCACTCAGCCCAACCCTCTTCAACGTCTACATGAGCCCCCTCGCAGCCATCGCACGCCAACACAACCTCAACATCATCTCCTACGCCGACGACACCCAGCTGATCTTCTCCCTCACCAACGACCCCACCACCGCCAGAGCCAGCCTACACGAAGGGATGAAAGACATCGCCGACTGGATGAGGAACAGCCACCTTAAACTGAACTCAGACAAGACGGAAGTCCTCATCCTGGGATCATCACCCTCCGCCTGGGACGACTCCTGGTGGCCCCCGGCCCTGGGCACCGCTCCCAAGCCAACGGACCACGCACGCAACCTGGGCTTCATCCTGGACCCCTCCCTGTCGATGGCCAGACAAGTCAACGCCGTCTCATCTTCGTGCTTCCACACCCTGCGCATGCTCCGCAAGATCTTCAGATGGATCTCCACTGAAACCAGGAAGACCGTTACCCAGGCACTCATCACCAGCCAACTGGACTACGGGAACACCCTCTACGCCGGAACCACAGCCAAACTTCAAAAAAGACTCCAACGCATCCAGAACGCCTCCGCAAGACTCATCCTGGACATCCCCCGACACAGCCACATCACCGGACACCTGAGATCCCTGCACTGGCTCCCCGTCAGCAAGAGAATCACGTTCAGACTCCGCACCCACGCACACAAGACTCTCCATGACCTGGGCCCCAAGTACCTCAATGACCGCATGACCTTCTACACGCCCACCCGCCAGCTACGATCGACCAGCCACGCCCTCGCCACCGTACCACGCATCCGCAGAGCCACCCCCGGAGGAAGATCCTTCTTCTACCTGGCAGCCAAGACTCGGAACTCCCTCCCCACTCACCTTCGGCAAACCCAAGACCATCTCTCCTTCAGGAAGCAGCTCAAGACCTGGGTGTTCGAACAGTAACATACCCGTCTCCCCCAGCGCCTTGAGACCCTCCCGGGTGAGTAGCGCGCGTTACAAATGCCGTGATTGATTGATTGATTGAATTTGTGCAGCTAGATTAGGAAGAGGTGGAGGTATTAGAACATGTAATCACTATGGATGAACTAGAGATGGCTGTTAATGGTTTAGCGGCTGAGAAAGCTGCCGGCGCGGACAAGCTCCCTGGGGAGCTGTATAGGGTATTTTTCCAAGATCTAAAGGAGGAGATGCTAGAGATGGTATGTGCTGCACAAAACGGCCATGCACCTAAAACATGGGAGGAAGCCACTATTGTGGGTTTTTTAAAAAGGGAAAGCCAGCTCAGAATCCGGGGTCTTACCATCCGATCTCCTTGGTTAATTGTGACAGGAAAATATATGCTATAATATTGGCGAACCAATTGGCAAAAGTTATATCTTTCTTTGTATCTCTCCTTCAACACAGCTTTATTCCCTCGCGAGGGACAGTGGCCATGTTAATAAAGTTGTGACATTGTTTGATATTGCGCAGGATGAGCGGAGGGATCTGGGATTAATATTGTTAGATGTGGAGAAAGCGTTTGATCGCGTGGCGTGGGATACCTTATGAAATATCATGGATCGGGCGGGATTTGGGCAAGGATTTATCCAGGTGCTTCAGGTATTAAATAAGTCACCAGTAGTTAGAATATGCGTAGGGGGAGAGTGTCGGAACCTGTGAAAATAACTAGAGGAACTCAACAGGGTTGCCCCTGCTGCCCTCTACTATTTGCTCTTTATATTAATCCTCTTGTTAATATGTTGGATAGTAGTCTCTTAGTGAGACCGTTTATTGTTAGGGAATTTCAGCACTCTGTATTCGCCTATGCGGAGGATATAGCTATTGCTACCAGTGACCCGGCTATGGCGATTGTAGAAGTTGAACGTTTGGCACAAGAATTTGGAAAAATATACGGTTATAATCTTATAGGACAAAAACACAAATATTATGTACTAACAATATGATGTCCGGGGATCCAAGATCTGTCAGGGAGTAACATATTTAGGGATAAAAATCCAGGCATCTATGAAAGAATTAGTGGAAGTTAATTGGTTGGACATTATGTTTAAGATTAAAGAATCTATAGCAAGATGGGTGCGCCTCCAACTTATATTAGTGGGCAGAGTTAACATTTTAAAAATGAATATCCTAACTAGGGTCCTATATTTTTTTAGATCTGTCCCCTTAGCGGTCACTAGGGTACCATTGCAGCAATTGCAAACCGCATGTGCTAAATTCCTGTGGGCCCCAGGTAGCCCTAGAAGAGCTATTCGATTTATGACGTTACCGAGGGAAAGGGGGGGGTTGGTCAATACCTGACTTTACATTTTATTATTATGTATGTTTTTTTCTTGAAATGCATATATTGCTGACCAGAGAAGAGGTTAGTAACACAGCAGAAGCCCCATCAATTTTTCATGTGTTACTGGGGGCGGATGTTAAAAACTGTTTGTTTAAGGAAATTGATGGTAGCTTTTACAAGAGGACACGCTTTAGGATTATGGAGGCTGTTTTTAAAGTTTGGAAAGTTATTCATTAAAAGTTTTCTTTACAAGGGATAACGTATTACACCCCGACTAGTGCCAAAGCATCTTGCCTTCCATTTTCTGTGATTATGTGGTTAGTATTTGAAGAAGTAAGGGCATCTTGCAAATTGGTGATTTTTATTAGAGGGAGGGTTTTTTTCGTTTTCGGATTTTTCCAGGCAATACAGTGAACCTAGGATGGAGTTTTTTAACTTTCTTCAAATCCGGAAGTGGGAAAAACCTGGCACCAATGCAGCACACACTTATTGAATCAATCAGGTGCCTTGAGAGAATAGGGGTTCTGTACAAAACCCTGCTATCTTCTAAGCCCGATGACTTGTAGAAACATAATCGTATATGGGCCAATGTTTTGGGTGAACATGAGGTGTTTTTAGAGAAGGCTATTATAATGGCTAACAAAATATTTCTGTCGGCGAATCTGAAAGCTCAATTATTTTAAACTGCCTTCAATTTATATTATACACCTGCAAAGATGCTGAAATGGGGTGGGAGGCAAGATGGCAAGTGTTTTCGCTGTGGAAGTGAGAATCCTGTTGTTTACATGTTTTTATGCCTGCTGTAAACTATCTTTGTATATCAGTAATATTGAAATGTTTTTGTCACTAATTGTTGGGATGCCTGTTAAAATCACAGCGGCTATGATGTTATTAGGAACTGGGACCGATTTAGAGCGCTGGAAACCAATGTATAAACATCGGTATTTATTGTTTTTGGCCATTGCTGTTGCCCGTTTGAATACTGCTGCTTCTTGGTTGTAATCTGAGGCCCCTGTCTTTGAATCATGGCTAGCCAGAATGTATAATATTTATAATTTATAATTTAGTTTTTTTTCTGCTAAAGGCTTGAGGAAGCAAAAGTTGGGTATTTATATTTGGGGGGCTTTCCATGATTATATGGGTAAAGAATGATGATACAATCTGATACTGTGAAACAATAAATAAAAGAATTAAAAAAAAAATCATTAGCTAATAGGGAACCCTGCATACAAATCTGGCCTGGCAGTCTGGGCTGGACTGTTCCCATTGGAGCTGAGTCAAGACTGATTAGCATATGGCTGGGTCTAAGCTGAGGTGGCATGGTGTGCAAAATAATAATGGACTGAGATGCAGCCCAGGTAATCACCACAGGCTAAGATCAATTAAAGCATTGCATGCATCACTTTTTTACATACTTCAAACTTTCTAAAATCTGACTTTACCATTAAAGAGGATTTTAATTACCATTCAAATGAGTGGAGGAAGTATTTCTCTATCTGTTCCCAAACAGTAGTTGTCACCTATCAAGTGTAACAAGGTACCCCAGTGTTGTCATATAGCTAATTCTTTTCTATATACTGTGTTAAGTTAGCATGAGCTTATTAAATGTTTAAACGCCATTTTACCTTTCTGCCTTAATTTGCACACAACACATAATTGTTGCTTTAGCTTTCGACTCAGAAGAGCTTTGTGCTTTACTTGAGAAATAATATGTTATTGCTCTGATATCAGTTTTGCTCGGTACACTGTCTGCACAGTGAGTGCTAAAGGCTGCAAGGATAACTAGACATGATGTTGTTGTGAGGTCTGATCTTCGCACCTCCATAGACATAACACACATGCTGCTGCCAAAATATGGCTCTAGGAGGGTTTTATATTGTTGTGCTGAACACACACGAAACACACTTGATGGTGCTTCGCATGCAGAGAGCTGGTGGAAGATGATGTGATCCTCTGCCACTGAGATTTTGAGGTATGGGCCCGCCCTGCTAAAACCCAAATGAGACCTTCATAGATATAAAATATTATGCTAAATAGGGAGGGTGTGAATTAGGTATTGTTAATTCCTATTCATTTCAGCATCTTAGTATGCTGTCACCATTCACCTTTTATGGACTAGTAACTATGCTGATATCTTTGTTGCTTATAATATGTTTGCTAGTATTGTACAAGATACTGCGTTTGAGAACCATGCATTAGTAAATAAATATTTCAAACATGCATGTGTCCTCATTTACTCCATGTTCTGGTTTGAAATGATTATATAACGAAAGAGTGTTCATGTGTTCCACGATACCTGAGGTAATCTAAGTTCATGTTCTGGTCTGTCTAAGCATTGGGAGTTTGTTATGACCAATGAGACACTGTAGCTAGCTCGGTAAGGGGATTTTGGGTACTGAGGTGAGGTTTGGCCCATCCTAATTCACTGAGGTTCCAGGTCTCTATGCACAGTTCTGTAGGAGAACGGAATTCCCGCTACAGTGTTACTATATGGGTGAGATCTTCCAACATTGAAAAACAGCTGTCAGGACAGATAAAACCTAAGCACACATGTCCTACTTTATAAATACCATACTCCCTGCCTTATGAGCTGCTTGGGCTTACTTTAAGGGCGACTTATAAGTATTCAAAGGAAAGGTTTTGGAGGCTTTGACGTGCCAAATTTCAAATTGTATTATCTATGCGCCCAGGCACACTTTGCGCACTATTGGTTTCATCCCCCCAGGTATACACCCCAAGTTGCCACAGAGCACTGGCTAGCACATCCTATCCCACTAGACAGGATTATCCTAGCTGAGCCTGAAACAGTCCTGAAGGGCCCTCTTCTGTAGACTGCACTATTAGATCCTGGCAGCAAAACCTTCACCTAATCAAGGCACCAATGCTTTACTCTCTGATGCTCTCCCTTACATATCACCGACTTATACCGCTGCTCCTAGAGGGAATATTCTCCAAGACTAAATACAAATTCCAGATCCATAACTGGGGGGATCTCTATCTGAATGTTACATTTAAAGACATGTCACAACTCTTTCAAAAAACACAAGCATTCTCTATGGATATATTTCTATATGTGCGACTGAGACAGGGAATTAGAGAATACACACCGTCATACCCCAACGAACCCCCCACAGTTGCCCCATTACATCATATACTGCGCACTCCTGAGGCCTCACATCTGGTGTCGACCCTATACCACAGCCTATACACAGACATTGACTACAAGCCCTGCCCGGCTCGTGCCAAATGATGCCTGGAACTGGGCTGTGATATCACAGACCAGCAGTGGGATTACTGCTGTAAGCAAACCGAACTTGTCTCTTCAAACAGCCGGCTCCGTATCACACATTACAAAATCTTGGTGAACAGTCAAAATATCGAGTCCAAAATATCGAATGGACATAATATAGAGTTTTAAATATAGATTGGACAAAATATCGAATGGACAGAATGTAGATATCAAAAATATCGTTTTTAAGGTAAGTAATGTAATATCGAATGTTAAAAATATAGAATGGTAAAATATCGAAGTATATAATATAGGTTATTAAAATTATCAATTTTTTAATAATATCGAATTTTTTATAGTGTTTTTTATGTTATAATATGTGTGAAAAGAGTGTATTTATGTTATAATTATTTGTATTAATGAATTTTGTATTTATAATTTTTGCGTAATTTAATTCTGTAGTGGGTTGTGGGTTTATAGGGGAATAGGGTGGGAAGTAATTTAATTATAATTAATTAAATAAGTACATTTATTTATTGGTATTATTTTTTAATTAATTGTTAATTAATTTATATTTGGTAAATAATTAAATTTTAATTGGTAATTAATTTTAATTAATTGAATAATTGCTAATTATGTTAATTTTACTAATTTATTTTCTGTAGCGGGTTGTGGGTTTATATGGGAATTGGGTGGGAAGTAATTTAATTATAGTTATTAAATATGTAATTGTATTTATTGGTATTAATTTATAATTAATAGTTAATTATTTATATTTTGTAATTAATTATATTTTAATTGGTAATTAATTTGAATTAATTGAATAATTGCTAATTATATTAATTTTACTAATTTATTTTCTGTAGCAGGTTGTTGGTTTATAGGGGAATAGGGTGGGAAGTAATTTATTTATAATTAATTAAATAATTAAATTAATTTAATTGTATTTAATTCTAATTGATAGTTAATTAATTTTTAATTATTAAATAATTAATAGTTAATTTGTAATTAATTTGTATTAATCGGTAACTAATTGTAATAATTAATGTTAATTAGTAATTTTAATAGATTCATTATCATATTATATTAAATTGGTAATTACTTTTAAAAACCTTTTTCATAGATATTAATTTAATTTTTTTTAAATAATATATGAAGTATTTACTTTCCCTAATTTTGCATTCTCTGGAGTGGGAATAGTAATTTTTACCCCTACGCTATCCAACGCTTTCCCTACTGTTGCACTCACTGGAGTGGGAATAGTAATTTTTACCCCTACGCTATCCTACGCTTTACCTACTGTTGCACTCTTTGGAGTGGGAATAGTAATTTTGACCCCTACGCTATCCAACCCTTTCCCTACTGTTGCACTCTTTGGAGTGGGAATAGTCATTTTTACCTCTACACTATCCAACGCTTTCCCTACTGTTGCACTCTTTGGAGTGGGAATAGTAATTTTTACCCCTATGCTATCCAACGCTTTCCCTACTGTTGCACTCACTGGAGTGGGAATAGTAATTTTAACCCCTACGTTATCCAACGCTTTCCCTACTGTTGCACACTCTGGAGTGGGAATAGTACATTTTACCTCTACGCTATCCAACGCTTTCCCTACTGTTGCACCCACTGGAGTGGGATTAGTAAATGTTACCTATACGCTATCCAACGCTTTCCCTACTGTTGCACCCACTGGAGTGGGAATAGTAATTTTAACCCCTACGCTATCCAACGCTTTCCCTACTGTTGCACCCACTGGAGTGGGAATAGTAAATTTTACTTCTACGCTATCTAACGCTTTCCCTACTGTTGCGCCCACTGGAGTGGGAATAGTAATTTTTACCTCTACGCTATCCAACACTTTGTCTACTGTTGCACTCTTTGGAGTGGGAATAGTAAGTTTTTACCCCTACACTATCCAACGCTTTCCCTATTGTTGCACTCACTGAAGTGGGAATAGTAATTTTAACCCCTACGTTATCCAACGCTTTCCCTACTGTTGCACCCACTGGAGTGGGAATAGTAATTTTAACCCCTACGCTATCCAACTCTTTCCCTACTGTTGCACCCACTGGAGTGGGAATAGTAAATTTTACTTCTACGCTATCCAACGCTTTCCCTACTGTTGCACCCACTGGAGTGGGAATAGTAATTTTAACCTCTACGCTATATAAATGCTTTCCCTACTTTTGCACTCTTTGGAGTGGGAATAGTAATTTTTACCCTTACGCTATCCAACGCTTTCCCTACTGTTGCACCCACTGGAGTGGGAATAGTAATTGTAACCCCTACGCTATCCAACGCTTTCCCTACTGTTGCACCCACTGGAGTGGGAAAAGTAAATTGTACCTCTACGCTATCCAACGCTTTCCCTACTGTTGCACCCACTGGAGTGGGAATAGTAAATTTTACATCTACGCTATCCAACGCTTTCCCTACTGTTGCACTCTTTGGAGTGGGAATAGTAATTTTTACCTCTACACTATCCAACGCTTTCCCTACTGTTGCACTCTTTGGAGTGGGAATAGTAATTTTTACCCCTATGCTATCCAACGCTTTCCCTACTGTTGCACTCACTGGAGTGGGAATAGTAATTTTAACCCCTACGTTATCCAACGCTTTCCCTACTGTTGCACACTCTGGAGTGGGAATAGTACATTTTACCTCTACGCTATCCAACGCTTTCCCTACTGTTGCACCCACTGGAGTGGGATTAGTAAATGTTACCTATACGCTATCCAACGCTTTCCCTACTGTTGCACCCACTGGAGTGGGAATAGTAATTTTAACCCCTACGCTATCCAACGCTTTCCCTACTGTTGCACCCACTGGAGTGGGAATAGTAAATTTTACTTCTACGCTATCTAACGCTTTCCCTACTGTTGCGCCCACTGGAGTGGGAATAGTAATTTTTACCTCTACGCTATCCAACACTTTGTCTACTGTTGCACTCTTTGGAGTGGGAATAGTAAGTGTTTACCCCTACACTATCCAACGCTTTCCCTATTGTTGCACTCACTGAAGTGGGAATAGTAATTTTAACCCCTACGTTATCCAACGCTTTCCCTACTGTTGCACCCACTGGAGTGGGAATAGTAATTTTAACCCCTACGCTATCCAACTCTTTCCCTACTGTTGCACCCACTGGAGTGGGAATAGTAAATTTTACTTCTACGCTATCCAACGCTTTCCCTACTGTTGCACCCACTGGAGTGGGAATAGTAATTTTAACCTCTACGCTATATAAATGCTTTCCCTACTTTTGCACTCTTTGGAGTGGGAATAGTAATTTTTACCCTTACGCTATCCAACGCTTTCCCTACTGTTGCACCCACTGGAGTGGGAATAGTAATTGTAACCCCTACGCTATCCAACGCTTTCCCTACTGTTGCACCCACTGGAGTGGGAAAAGTAAATTGTACCTCTACGCTATCCAACGCTTTCCCTACTGTTGCACCCACTGGAGTGGGAATAGTAAATTTTACATCTACGCTATCCAACGCTTTCCCTACTGTTGCACCCACTGGAGTGGGAATAGTAATTTTAACCCCTACGCTATCCAACGCTTTCCCTACTGTTGCACCCACTGGAGTGGGAATAGCAAATTTTACTTCCACGCTATCCAACGCTTTCTCTACTGTTGCACCCACTGGAGTGGGAATAGTAATTTTAACCTCTACGCTATCCAACGCTTTCCCTACTGTTGCACTCTTTGGAGTGGGAATAGTAATTTTTACCCTTACGCTATCCAATGCTTTCCCTACTGTTGCACCCACTAGAGTGGGAATATTAATTTTTACCCCTATGCTATCCAACGATTTCCCTACAGTTGCACCCACTGGAGTGGGAATAGTAATTTTTACCCCTACGCTATCCAACGCTTTCCCTACTGTTGCACCCACTGGAGTGGGAATAGTAATTTTAACCCCTACGCTATCCAACGCTTTCCCTACGATTGCACTCTTTGGAGTGGGAATAGTAATTTTAACACTTTCGCTATTGTACGGAAATAATATTGGATAATATTTAATTATATTATGTTACTATATATATGTTTTAACAAATATGATTGAATTTTTTGATAACTTTCATTAATTATTTAATTATTATAAGTTAATTTAAGTATTTTTAAGTATATTGTAGTAATTAATATTTAATATTAATTTAATTTAACATTGTTTTTAATAAAGTTGATATTTTTATAAACTATATTTTAGTAAACGATATTTTATACTCAATATTTTAGTACTTACCTGTTTGTAGATACAAACTCGATATTCTGTCTGTAGATATTTTTTCCACGATATTTTTGGAGTGGGAATAGTAATTTTTACCCCTACGCTATCCAACGCTTTCCCTACTGTTGCACTCTTTGGAGTGGGAATAGTAATTTTCACCCCTACGCTATCCAATGCTTTCCCTACTGTTGCACTCTCTGGAGTGGGAATAGTAATTTTAACCCCTACGTTATCCAACGCTTTCCCTACTGTTGCACCCTCTGGAGTGGGAATAGTACATTTTACCTCTACGCTATCCAACGCTTTCCCTACTGTTGCACCCACTGGAGTGGGATTAGTAAATGTTACCTATACGCTATCCAACGCTTTCCCTACTGTTGCACCCACTGGAGTGGGAATAGTAATTTTAACCCCTACGCTATCCAACGCTTTCCCTACTGTTGCACCCACTGGAGTGGGAATAGTAATTTTAACCCCTACGCTATCCAACGCTTTCCCTACTGTTGCACCCACTGGAGTGGGAATAGTAAATTTTACTTCTACGCTATCCAACGCTTTCCCTACTGTTGCGCCCACTGGAGTGGGAATAGTAATTTTTACCTCTACGCTATCCAACACTTTGTCTACTGTTGCACTCTTTGGAGTGGGAATAGTAAGTTTTTACCCCTACACTATCCAACGCTTTCCCTATTGTTGCACTCACTGAAGTGGGAATAGTAATTTTAACCCCTACGTTATCCAACGCTTTCCCTACTGTTGCACCCACTGGAGTGGGAATAGTAATTTTAACCCCTACGCTATCCAACTCTTTCCCTACTGTTGCACCCACTGGAGTGGGAATAGTAAATTTTACTTCTACGCTATCCAACGCTTTCCCTACTGTTGCACCCACTGGAGTGGGAATAGTAATTTTAACCTCTACGCTATATAAACGCTTTCCCTACTTTTGCACTCTTTGGAGTGGGAATAGTAATTTTTACCCTTACGCTATCCAACGCTTTCCCTACTGTTGCACCCACTGGAGTGGGAATAGTAATTGTAACCCCTACGCTATCCAACGCTTTCCCTACTGTTGCACCCACTGGAGTGGGAAAAGTAAATTGTACCTCTACGCTATCCAACGCTTTCCCTACTGTTGCACCCACTGGAGTGGGAATAGTAAATTTTACATCTACGCTATCCAATGCTTTCCCTACTGTTGCACCCACTGGAGTGGGAATAGTAATTTTAACCCCTACGCTATCCAACGCTTTCCCTACTGTTGCACCCACTGGAGTGGGAATAGCAAATTTTACTTCCACGCTATCCAACGCTTTCTCTACTGTTGCACCCACTGGAGTGGGAATAGTAATTTTAACCTCTACGCTATCCAACGCTTTCCCTACTGTTGCACTCTTTGGAGTGGGAATAGTAATTTTTACCCTTACTCTATCCAATGCTTTCCCTACTGTTGCACCCACTAGAGTGGGAATATTAATTTTTACCCCTATGCTATCCAACGATTTCCCTACAGTTGCACCCACTGGAGTGGGAATAGTAATTTTTACCCCTACGCTATCCAACGCTTTCCCTACTGTTGCACCCACTGGAGTGGGAATAGTAATTTTAACCCCTACGCTATCCAACGCTTTCCCTACGATTGCACTCTTTGGAGTGGGAATAGTAATTTTAACACTTTCGCTATTGTACGGAAATAATATTGGATAATATTTAATTATATTATGTTACTATATATATGTTTTAACAAATATGATTGAATTTTTTGATAACTTTCATTAATTATTTAATTATTATAAGTTAATTTAAGTATTTTTAAGTATATTGTAGTAATTAATATTTAATATTAATTTAATTTAACATTGTTTTGAATAAAGTTGATATTTTTATAAACTATATTTTAGTAAACGATATTTTATACTCAATATTTTTGTACTTACCTGTTTGTAGATACAAACTCGATATTCTGTCTGTAGATATTTTTTCCACGATATTTTTGATAGTCGATATTCTGTCCCTCGATATTATGTCAGTGATCCCATAATCTCACATCAAACATACTACACTCCTGCCCGACTGCACCTCTATGGCCTACGAGAACACGCACGTTGCAGTAGGTGCTAAACAGATAATGCAGACTTTCTCAATTTGGCATTGTCCAGTGAGGCAGTCCATTTGTACTGGCAGCAGATATTTTAAGCCTTGGCACACATGACCCTACTGGAACTACAGGTGTCCCCATTGCTGGCTTTTTTGGCGTACACCGAGGCGATTCCAGCTGCCCAGCGTAAAATTGTCACCTTTAGCATACTACTAGCCAGGCGTAGGGTGGCCTGTTGATGGGGCACAGGAAAAGCTCCAAAAGTTAAGGTATGGCTAGGTGACCTGATCCTGTGGCAAGATCAGTTGAATACTTATGCTGAATTGATCCCCGCACCCTCCAGACCGCGAGACATATGGGCTTCCTCACCATGTACCTAATAGAACACCCACTCCTGTAGCATGCTGACAGAAACTCAGGACCTACATAAAACGGTTGCACTAAAACACATAAGACTGGAGCAACTACTCTGTGGGAGATACCAAACATAACCAATTGCATAGTCGATTTATTCCCTATGGATATCTCTGTGAACTTTATTTTCCCCAGGATGTAGCTATATTCCGCCTGCTTAAATGTGGACAAGATCAGTTACAGGCCCTCTGCTGAATATCAGATGCCCAGAAGAACAGACTCAAAGAATATTGCCAATAACACATATATTACCTTTTTATGTTGGCTTGCTTTTAATATGTGATGTATTGCCATGTTTAAATGACTGTAGTTGTGCTGGAACCAAATGTTGGACATGTTTATTATCGCTGAATAAAAAAATAAAAAATAAAAAAATACCAATTACATAAATGTTGTCCCATTCACACAATATAACGGTCCTAACAGGTGATCTTTTACTTTTGTCTCTCTGACATCGGGCTCCTGGTACCCTATCTTAATCCCTGTACCTGACATACAGAAACATGTCCCGAGGCACAGCATATTTATTCTGTATAAGGGTCCCCACTTTTTTATCCATGGCCAACAGCTGGCTATGCATGAGTGTTTTTGTTTAGAGAAGGATTAGCAAAGGATAGTGAATGTTTTCAAAACATATTGATTGTAGAAGAAACCCTGGAGTGACCACTTTAGTATAAAAGACTCTCACTCCCCCTACAGCAACAGAGAAGAATTCCTTCCAGGCTGGAGAGAGGCTCTGCAGGCTGATCCTTCGACAGACAGAGACCTGACATTCCTTGCAGAGTGCCATCCTCGACCCAGATATGGGGTCCTTCATTCGAAAGCATCAGATGAGGGGTTAGCACTTCCCAGAGGGATTCTTGGCTCCAGTAGGATATATCCTAGCACTTACATACCCATGCTTCATCTACATATATAGGCTAGGTAAATGTAGGTAGGCTACGCATCGTAGAAGTTGGGCAATGCTTTTGTTTTTATGTAATCTCCTTTTATTCATCTTATTAGCAATATGGTAGAAATGTATCTGCTATTTACGAAATTGGTGCTAACATATGTCTGCTCCTGTCTTTTGATTACTGAGGCGAATATCTTTCATACTAGACTGACGCTTGACCAACAAACAATTATTGAAACCATTCCAATCGTCATTGATGTGGTCCATAAAACCTTGTTTACCAGTTCAATAGCAGAGCATTTTGGGAGATATTATAAGTCCAGAAGCAAGAAAAAGACAGTCACAAAACCAATCCAAATGAAGAGGAAATGTAATGAAATTGTGATGCAAACGTATATCCACAGAGGGATAAGGTACGTCTTTTTGAGCCAAATAAAAATTCACATGGTCCTCTTTGTGGGCATGGGTCTGATGAATCCAAAGAGAAGTCACCAAAATTGATAAATTAGCCACAGGCTGTTTGCACAAACATGGGGGTCCCGTGAAACTGTAGAACTGCTAGATGACTTCAATGGGGGTACGTTGTAGACACCATCATTGTCTGCTTGCAGAGTTCAAACCTGTGTAGTCATATTTGAAGATTTAACTGGCAGAAATTAAACTTTAGTGTTAGCTGTCCCCAGCCCAGGAGAGGAAGCTTCATTGTTGGTCAAAGCTTGTAACTGGACTTTCTGTAAGGTATTGAGAGGAGGACCACACTACCCCATAGCCCTCGAGACCTACTATGTAGAACCTGCCCTATAATGTGGTTTGATGAGATCAATAGACACAAATTACTTGAGTTTTCTGCCAGCAAGGGCCAGAAAAATTCAGTTATGGTACCTTCAACAGCCAGGACAGACACTGGAGCTCTGTAGGATGGTACACAGTCAAAATATTGAGTTGGAAATATCGACCTACCATAATATCGAGTCTGAAATATCGAAGGAGCATAATATCGAAGTCAAGAATATCGTAGGACAGAATATCGACCCTAAGGTAAGTAATATCGAAATTCTTAATATCGATGTAAGTAATATCGAAGTTAGTAATATCGATAGCATATATATCGATGTTACTAATTTCGAAGACACTAATATCGATATTTGTATTATTTTATAGTTTTTTATTATGTATGTGTTATATGTTTAACTTAAGTATTTAAAATAATTACTATTATATGTGTATTAATGTTATATAATAATAAATTAATTTATAAGAAAATTGTATGTTTTAGTACCGGAGCGGGTTGTGGGTTTATAGGGGAATAGGGTGGGAAGTAATTTAATTATGGTAAATTGATTATTAGTTAGTAGGATTTATTATTAAATTATAATTAATTGGTAATTATTTGAAAATAATTCGAAAATAATTTTAATTAATTTATTAATTGATATATATGTTCTGTAGCGGGTTGTGGGTTTATAGGGGAATAGGGTGGGAAGTAATTTAATTATGGTAAGTTGATTAATAATTAGTAGGATTAATTAATTAATTATAATTAATTGCTAATTATTATTAATTAATTGGAAAAAGAATTAAATTAATTGATTAATTGATATATATGTTCTGTAGCGGGATGTGAGTTTATAGGGGAATAGGGTGGGAAGTAATTTAATTATCGTTAATTATTTAATAATTAGTAGGAATTATAAAAGAAATGTATTTAATTGGTAATTAATTTTAATTAATAGTTAATTAATTTTAATTATTTGCTAACTATTTTTCAATAATTCATAAATGGATAAATGTGTTATGTTGTGGGATTGGTTTTATAGGGAAATATGGTGGGAAGTAATGTAAATTTAATTAATTAATAATGTATTAAAACTAATTGTATTGTTAATAATATAATTGTTAATTAATTATTAATTGGTAATTAAATTTAATTAAATGGTATTATTTTAAATTTATTTTAGGTTAAATATATTTTGCTAAGCATGTATTTTATAATTATGTATAGGTATTGTATATGGTTTATATTTATTTAATAGTTTATTTTTTTATAATTACAAAAATCGTTTTATTATAAGTATGTTATTTTAACCGTTATACTGTCCAACACTTTCCCTACTGTTGCACTCTCTGGAGTTGGAATAGTATTTTTTACCCATACGCTATCCAACGCTTTCCCTACTGTTGCACTCTCTGGAGTGGGAATAGTAATTTTTACCCCTACGCTATCCAATGCTTTCCCTACTGTTGCAGTCTCTGGAGTGGGAAAAGTAATTTTTACCCCTACGCTATCCAACGCCTTCCCTACTGTTGCACTCTCTGGAGTGGGAATAGTAATTTTTACCCCTACGCTATCCAACGCTTTCCCTACTGTTGCACTCTCTGGAGTGGGAATAGTAATTTTTACCCCTACGCTACCCAATGCTTTCCCTACTGTTGCACTCTCTGGAGTGGGAATAGTAATTTTTACCCCTACGCTATCCAACGCTTTTCCTACTGTTGTACTCTCTGGAGTGGGAATAGTAATTTTTACCCCTACGCTATCCAATGCTTTCCCTACTGTTGCACTCTCTGGAGTGGGAATAGTAATTTTTACCCCTACGCTATCCAACGCTTTCCCTACTGTTGCACTCTCTGGATTGGGAATAGTAATGTTTACCCCTACGCTATCCAATGCTTTCCCTACTGTTGCACTCTCTGGAGTGGGAATAGTAATTTTTACCCCTACGCTATCCAACGTTTTCCCTACTGTTGCACTCTCTGGAGTGGGAATAGTAATTTTTACCCCTACGCTATCCAATGCTTTCCCTACTGTTGCACTCTCTGGAGTGGGAATAGTCATTTTTACTCCTACGCTATCCAACGCTTTCCCTACTGTTGCACTCTCTGGAGTGGGAATCGTAATTTTTACCCCTACGCTATCCAACGCTTTCCCTACTGTTGCACTCTCTGGAGTGGGAATAGTAATTTTTACCCCTACGCTATCCAACGCTTTCCCTACTGTTGCACTCTCTGGAATGGGAATAGTATTTTTTACCCGTACGCTATCCAACGCTTTCCCTACTGTTGCACTCTCTGGAGTGGGAATAGTAATTTTTACCCCTACGCTATCCAGCGCTTTCTTTACTGTTGCACTCTCTGGAGTGGGAATAGTAATTTTTACCCCTACGCTATCCAACGTTTTCCCTACTGTCGCACTTTCTGGAGTGGGAATAGTAATTTTTACCCGTACGTTATCCAACGCTTTCCCTACTGTTACACTCTCTGGAGTGGGAATAGTAATTTTTACTCCTACGCTATCCAACGCTTTCCCTACTGTTGCACTCTCTGGAGTGGGAATAGTAATTTTACCCCTACGCTATCCAACGCTTTCCCTACTGTTGCACTCTCTGGAGTGGGAATAGTAATTTTTACCCCTACGCTATCCAACGTTTTCCCTACTGTTGCACTTTCTGGAGTGGGAATAGTAATTTTTACCCGTACGCTATCCAACGCTTTCCCTACTGTTACACTCTCTGGAGTGGGAATAGTAATTTTTACTCCTACGCTATCCAACGCTTTCCCTACTGTTGCACTCTCTTGAGTGGGAATAGTAATTTTACCCCTACGCTATCAAAAGCTTTCCCTACTGTTGCACTCTCTGGAGTGGGAATAGTCATTTTTACCCTTACGCTATCCAACGTTTTATATAATTAATTGTAAAAAAATTAAATGTTTATTTTATTTTTTATATTAGTTACATTTTATTTATGTTATTGTTTTATGTTTGTAAATGTATTAGTAATTTAGAATATATTTTATTAATTTATAAATTAGTAAAATAATTATTAATACTTATTGTTCAGTACATATATATTATATATTTACTGTATATATTTTATTATTGTATTATTAATATATATGTATTATTTATTAATTTTAAACATTATTAGATACTTTTAAATATGTAGATTTTATTTATTAGTGTTATATACTTAATTTTACATTTATATATTAAAAGAAAAAAAATCGATATTTTTAACATCGATATTTTTTACATCTATATTATTTTTTCGATATTTTTGTACTTACCATGTTGTAGATAGGATGTCGATATTCTTGCCCTCGATATTGTTGACTCGATATTCCTGTAGGTCGATATTTATGAGGTCGAAATTCTGTCAGTGATCCCTGTAGGATGACCTGAATTCCTTCTTGTCGATTATGTTCTCCCATACTAGATCCCCGATCTTTGATCTGTGTAATGCAGCCAGGAGTTGCCGGTACTGCCTTCAATTTACCATGCTGGAGTGTTTCTGCTGGACATTGCTCTGAACGGCTCTGAAGTCATTCAGCACCTGCAGAACACCCAAACATTCACTGATATCAAAAAGTGTTTCTGCCTGGCAATGTACTGGGACTGTTCAGGTTGGGAACCTACATCTTAACCCGAACAGGACTTTATACAGAGTCCACCCACCCAAGGATCTCCTAGGCAGATTGTTTAAGGCTCTCTGGACCCCATACAGGAAACCACCTGTGACCTGAATCTGAGAGTGTAGCTGTTAAAAACTGCTGTAAGTCATGTTTTTTCCTCTTCTCTACTGTTTTTCCCCCAGGATGATATGGGGAGGGGTACTGCACAGTCACACCCAATGTTCAAATGGTGTCTCTGCAAGTCCTAGATGCGAACACTGGACCCTGGTCCGAATGGAATGTGATTACTGCATATGTTCCAATAAAGACTTGCAAGTTCTTTATAACAGTTCAAGTGTCAGCCGATCACTGTGACCATAGGAATTGAGAGCAGGAATCCACTGCTAACATGATGTCCTTGTAGGACCTATTAGAGTGTAAGGGTCCACAGAGGTCCAGATAAACACAAGCCAGAGGCTTGTCTGAGATCAAAAGAGGTGTCTGTGGTGGACAAACTGTGGTGGATACTTTGATTTGCAGGCAAATGTCCCATTAAAGGAGATGGGGCCAGATGTACGACCCTTTTTTTGTTGCTGCAAACAGTAAAACCTCACGTTTGTGACCGCAAAAAAGGGTTATAGCATGTACAAATGCTATTGTGTGAGTCACTGACTCTCAAAATAGCATTTGCGACTCTATCTATTAGGAAGGGGCGTCCCTTCCTAATAGCGAGTCAACATGCTATGTAATAGTGTTTTGCGGCCGCAAAACACTCACAATTTACCATCTACTTCAAGTTTTGGGAGGTGAACCACTCGCAAAGGGGAAGGGGTCCCAAGAGAACCCCTTTCCCTTTGTGAGTATGTTGTAAAATAATTTTTAAGAGCAGGCAGTGGTCCCAGAGACCCTATTGGGAATTACTAAACAGTGTAAAAACACTGTTGTACATTTTATTTAGCACCGCACAATTTGCGACTCACAATGAGTCGCAAATTGAGAGGCGCTAAATGAAAGGGTCGTACAACTGGCCACATAGTCTTTTGCTTGTTTATAAAGACCTGCCCACCAATAGCGTTGCCGCAATAGTGAAATTGTAGCTGCCACCCCTGTAGACCCTTTTGTGCTTCTAGGGTCCTTCCTAACCTGCAATCTGAATTAGGTATTACTCTATCCCATACTCGTGAAATATGAACAAATGAAATGTTTTACGCGCTTAACTGGTAGGAGTATTTTAGTGGAAAACCTTTCAGTAAGTAGTTGCCATTGCTCTCAGCATTGACAGTCATCAGGATTTCCCAATCTATCCTCATACTAGAATGAGTTACTGCAGTGACTGCAGCAGTTTGCACTGTTGCTTTTGCAGCTACGTCAGCCATTGAATTTCCTGCAATATGTATGCCTACACATTGATGGCTCAGTGTGTTAATGACATGACATTGTGCAAGCTAGCTTTACACTTAGCCACTTGTCGCCAAAGTATCTTATGCTGGATCGTTTATTCTTTCAAATCTCTAAATCCATTCTTGCTCCAGTAATGTAAATACTCATTTTAAGACTGTACACACTAATACAAATCACACACTGTTAGTGCGGGGAAATCAGGATCCGTATTTCCAAGTGCCAAAATTAGAGCTTTCAGTTCAGCCAGCTGTGCAGTGCAATCACCAAGTGACTGCTTGTAGGTTTTATGAGGTACAATTCTCCACCCCTCACATTAGCCTTTAACACCACACAAGCGGAAGAGCATAGATATTTTGTTCCTACGGAAGGCTTTGCAGAACCATCAGTGTTGATAACAAAATCATACTGATCTAGTGCCATTATTGAATTGTGCAGAGGATATTTGCGTTCATATTGAAGATATGCTTGTGTTTGTAGTGATGAGTGAAATATGCAATCTACATCTGGAGCTGTGAGTGGGATGGCCAATTGTACCCATTGTGGATGTAAAGCTTTAGCATTTGGAACAGCCTCTAAGGCTGGAATGGGAGTAAGAGCAATTATTCAATTCAATTCAAAGAAGTCTTTATTCGATCATTACATCATAAAAGACCTGCATCACAAATTACAACAGCAAGAATAAATATATTACTTTAAAAAAAAAAGTATTAAAATAGTCTAAGATCGTATTAAATCAATTATACAAGACTTCATTTGGAGAGAATTTTTTTAAAAGATTACAATAAATCCTTGGTTAAGTAACCATAGTAGCTTGGGCACTATAAATGGTTACACATTAACACATAAACAATAAAAAGCCTAACATTTTAGGCTAGAAGTCTAAATCGAGTTGATGAACCTTATTCTTAAGATCCAGGCCAATCCTAGATATTTTGCTACACCAATAACAATCACAGGCGACAGATCTGTCCTTAGTATCCTACTAGCATTTGCTGCTGAGCGTGTTCCCAAATTCCTACAAACTGGACTTAACCACTTGAATTTAGGGGCAATGTACAGTGGGCAGACAAAAAGAAAATGATTTATACTTTCACCCTGACCTGGACACCTAGGGCAGTGCCCAGACCCACCCTTACCCCACGTTTTGGTGAACTCCCTTAAGGGCAAAGAACCGCATCTATATTGATGGAATAATTTGCGGTCCAGAGGCTTGGTTATAGCATCCCAATATTTTTCAAGGCAGGGGGCATTCTTCATAACAACGAATGAACCAGTAAGGTTGCTAACAGTCAGCCCGAATGTCTCTTTTGTACAACCCAATCCCAGTATTGTGTCATCAAATCCTTTTTGGAGGGGAAGGTTGCAGTAGCGGGGTTTAACCATAATTCTCCATGCCCCAAGGCACACAACGTAGTTCTTAAATCCTTGAACCAACCTATGTTGTATGCACCAGGAAGATCTCTAACCTCAATGCAAGCTCTAGCATAGATTTGGAGTTCGGGCGTTGTCCAAAGGCGACGCCAGAATGCTAGTGGTCGCATTCTGGCTTGGTCCTCCACAGGCTGGCACCCAAGATCGTACAAAAGTGGGATCCGCGGTGTAGACTGTGTATGGCCAGTGGACACCCTAAGGAATTTGTTTTGAGCCGCTTTCAGGGGATCCAGATTACTGTAACCCCAGAGCTCCGCCCCGTACAGGACAGAGGGTAGAACTTTTGTTCCATAAATCTTCATTAAAGGGGACATGGGCCGGGTAAAGGAGCTTTTATGTTCTTTAATCAAGGCTCCTTCTATCTGCGCATGCTTTAATGCCAATAGATCAACCTGTTGGGACCAGCTAAGGGTCTCACTAAGCGTTACCCCAAGGTAGGTAAACAGTTTAGTCTGTTCCAGGGATGTGCCCCCCATAGTAACCCTAGCTGTAATCGGGGTGTGTCCTCTAAGTATCATGAATTTTGTTTTTGACACATTCACCTCAAGCTAATGCTCGCTGCAAAACAATTCAAACCTTATCAGGGCCTGTTGGAGACCCTGTCTGGTCTTGGAGATTAGAAGGGTGTCGTCAGCGAACATGAGCAAAGGGATTTTCATTCCAGCCAGGGACGGGGCATCAGTTAGGTGATTGGTAAAGTAATTTATAACCCCATTTATATATAAGGAGAAAAGGGTAGGGGCTAAAACACACCCTTGCCTTACACCTTTAGCTACTGGAAATGTATCCGTTACCTCCCCTGGTTTACCCCAGCGTACTTGGGCAAAAGTTTGAGCATGTAAATTCACCAAAAGGTGAACAAGGCGGGCTGGCATACCCAACTTTGCTAGACAGTTCCACAACCTTGCCCTTGGGACAAGGTCAAATGCAGACCTTAAGTCCACAAAGGCTGCATAGAGAATACCTTTACCTAGGATGACAGTCTTCCAGTAAAGAAGAATGAACCGAAAGACCTGGTCTAGGGTACTCACATGGGACCGAAACCCAGCCTGGAGTGGAGTAAGAATGTTAAACTCACAAATCCAGTCCTGAATCCTGCCAAGAACAAGGCGGGCTGTGATTTTTTGAACCGCATCTATAAGGCTGATCGGCCGGTAGTTGGAAGGAACCGACCGATCGCCTTTCTTGTAAATTGGCAGGATTTCTGCCCCATACCAGGACTCGGGGACCTTAGCACCAGAGGCTAGAGCATTTGCCAGTAGGACTATATAAGGGACCCAGAGATCCTGGTCATTCTGGAATAAATCAGCTGGTATGCAATCCGGGCCTGGTGCCTTGCCCCTCGGTATAGATTGCAAGACATGTTTAACTTCACTGCTCGTAAACATGAGAGGAGCAGCCAGCGCGGGGCAAGGAATGTCAACCTGGGCACTACTATGGTTCCTAAATTGTTCCTCAAAGTAGCATACCCACTGATGTTGACCTACCGAAGCAGGACTTGGACGGTTTTCCTGGGATATACCCCATTTAATAAATGCCAGAACTGTTGCATATTCCGCGAGCTACATGCTTCGGATAGTGATAGCCACCGTTCCTCATCCCAGTTGGTCTTGGCTTTGTACTTGGCATCTTTATAGGCCTTTCTACAGGACCTAATTTGGCTAAGATGTTTTTGCTTAATTGCTGTAAACAAGTCCTTGTGGGTCCGGCGACACTCCTCATTAAACCAGGTTATAGTTTTCAGTTTTCCCCTCCTACCCTGCTTGGAGATACACTTCACAAACAGCTTTTTCAACTCCAAAAATAGACTGGTGTGAGTGTTAGTTATTGTTGCATTGATAACGTCCTGTGACTCACATTTAAGGATTTCTTCCAAGGAGTTAGCTACCAGAGTTCTAATCTCCTTACGTGCCTCTACATTAACAGAATTTTTTGGCCAACGTACCCTTCTCATGTCGTTGCTAAGTACGACTTCGTCCTGAACGGCATTTGGGCTACAACTTTCTGACCCAAGAAAGCTGTGATCCCTTAGTTCCACTACCAGCGGGTCATGGTCACTTTCCGGGCGGGACATGACCACCATATCCTCAACTGCAGCCCATAGCGTAACATCGACTAAAATGTAGTCAATGCGACTACTGTGTCTGCAGTTGCTAAAGGTATGTTTACCCGTCCTGTCTGATCGCACTCTACCATTTAATGCTCGCAATCCCTGGTCCAGGCACAACCCTTTAATAAATGTAGCGGATTGTGTCCATTTCCCAATCGGGGGTAACTCAAGCTGGGGAATCCCCCAGGTCATATTTTCAGCCTCAGTAAGTGAGGCATCATCTGAGCTCAGGGGTTCAAAGCAGGAATTAAAGTCCCCCATCACAACCGTGGTCCCATCTGCAAATGCACCTGATAGGAAGTCATCCAAAAGGCGGAGTGTTGAAGAGACCCTTCCGCCCTGGATGCCCCTAGCATATATATTAATCAGAAGAATGGTAAGGCCTTTAGTAGATTTTACACTAACTATTAATATATCGGGGCTATCTATCGAAACCTCCTCCACTCTTACACCTTCGTACTGGCGTACCCAGGTTGTCAAACCTCCCATGGCACGTCCTCTGTGACCTTTGATTGCTGGCTTACTGAAGTTTAAGTAGCCAACAAAGAACACCGGTGAGTCTGTCCAGGTTTCTTGGAATGACCATACATCACCTTGCTGTATAAAATTCACCCAATCCGGAATACACATACGGGACTCAAGCCCAGCTATGTTCAGACTACCAAACTTAGTGCCACTTGAGACCACCTGTAAACAAAAGATAGTTTATACAATTTAATGAGTGAATCCAAAAACAATTGGTAACTAGCATAATGATAAACTACCATTGTGATAAATTTGAGAGGTTGGAATAGTACCCCTCTAACTTATATTCATTTTTATTAGGTCCACCTGCCCCTTACCCCTGGTCCTGATGAAGACCCCGCAGCAAGGACTATCATTCCTGCACTGTTAAGAGGGTCGAAACGTCGACTGTTGTTCTTTTTGTGGCAAACTCACGCCAATATTATGTAGATATATTGTACCTTGTGGTGTATGCCTTTTTCAAACTATGGTCGCCATTTTTCATGGCAACGCTGCTATCTAAATAATAGCTATAAGGTATTTTCTCAAATGTTTGATTTTATTGTCACTTAATCCTACCACTCCCTTATCCTTATCACTATCACTTCCCCCCTCCTTCCCGGGGCAAAGTATGACCATTTATACAGTTGATTGTTCGCAATATGTATTCATTACATTTGATCCCTCAGTGAATAAAACTCTGTGGATAGTATAATTGTTTTTGGATTCACTCATTAAATTGTATAAACTATCTTTTGTTTACACTGGGACCCTCTCCTCCTAGTAATTACTGAACCCAGGTCCCAGTGACTATAGTTGGGTAACCCACTTATTTATAACCTACTTGAGACCACCTGGTCAGTAGTTTTGGCCTTGGAGTAGGGGGATGTTACATCATGTGGTAGAGGAGCTGCATTATCATCAAACGACCCCCTATAGCTTGGTGCATCCTGTAGGGGTACATCATCACTCCTTATATCCATTCTATCCATACCAGCCTCACCGTAAACTACCAGCACTGGTTCCCGGCAACCAATAAGGGACTCTCCATTGAGGCCAGTCACCTTGTCGTCAACCTCTGGAGTCACTACAGCCTGAACCTCCACACTTGTTTCCAATTTCATACCCCACGCCCCATCCAGAGGGTCAAACTTCCCGTTTCCACAGTGCGATGGCTTGTCCTTTAATGCTTCAACATGAGGAATAACAATATCTGGGGTAGAGAGGATACCCGTACAATCTAAGTTAGACCTCTGGATCTATGAGTGGAAGAACAAGTCAATCATTATAGTCCAACCCCGATAGGGGTTCATACAAATTGTGCAACGGGATGTTCCAGTACTCATTATAATTGGTAGTTAGTACGGTTGTTTGGTATGGAAAAGTGGCTAGGGGGATGACAACGGGGAGGAGGGGGAAAGGGAGTGATGGGATTATTGACAGGGTGGGAAAAAAGGGATGTATAGTTAGCCAAATTCAGGGGGTGGGCGTTTCCACTAGATCTGGGGTAAACAGGGGGTCTAATCAAAGCCTCTGGGTAAAAATAGCTTAGATTTCGTGTAGTAATACCTCCTTGCGTATTCCCTGAGTACCAGTCACTTATTTGTGAAACAACTCTGTGGTCTTTAAAGTTGATAATCACAATGTCTCCATCTATATCTTTTGGACGAAGACCCACCTAATTGCATCTTCTTACCGAGATAATTTCTCCATTTAGATGGGCAGGGAGGGGTCTATTTGCTCTCAGCCAGAAGATGACTTTATTTTTCAGGTTTACATTGTGTTCCAGGTTTCCATTTGAGATCGGGGGGACACCGGTTAAAAGAATCACAAAGTTTGCCGAGTCAGGGGTAAGTCCACTATGTTTCTACGGTTAAAAGGTGCTCTTTGGTTTGTTGTTTTTGTTTTGTCTACCCCAGGGAACGTAGTTGCCTTGTTTATAGGTGGGATTAATTTATTTGCAGCCATCACAGGCTTCTCTTTAACTGACTTGGGTACAGACATTGGTTTAGTTGATGTTTGGGGGGCTTTAGAGTTGTTAGAAATTATGTTTCCATTTTCCATTTTACTTGGGATCATAGTGGTGGTACTAGGCTGACCTTTCAGTTGGGACTGGACCTTGGAGTTCGTTGAGTGGGGAATTGAAGTTGGATCGGCTGAATCTAAAAGGCTATCCATTTTTTCCCCCAGGATCCTGACTCTCTCCATTAATGGGAGCATATATGCTTTTAAGAGCTTATCGAAGAGTTCAATATGCTCTTGTTTGAACAGGAGTGGTATTTCTTCAGGGAGGGATGGTGGAAGGTGGGTAACTGGTGGTGCCTCCCTCATGGGAAAATCGTTTAGTTTGGTATTGGGGATAGCTAGAGGGGGTGAGGAACCCTGATGGTTAGGGCCTTTTCTTTTAACACCAACCTTTTTCCTTTTTTCCTTGGCGGGGAACAAACAACCCTACGTAAATTCATGGGCTTAATTCCGGTATCACTCTTGGTGTGTATCGGAATTTCCTCTGTAGGAGCTGCACTATCTATTGAATGATTAGTGAGAGTTGAATGGAGTTTTGGGGCTATAATCGGGGCAGCAGGGGTATTTAGGTCAATAAGGCTATTGGAAGCAATAGGAGGGCTGTTTAGATTGCCTTCACTATTTATGGCAGAGTGAGCGGACGGTGTGTTATGCGCGTGAAAAATACTAGGGATTTGATCAGTACTGAATAGATCAATATCTCTGTCCAGCCTACCTATACTGCCCATATCTTGTGTATTATTTAAATCTGGTGGGGGAGTCATTGTTTTTTTTTGTTTAAGTTGTTCTATAGAGCGGCGACGCTCAGCACGTTTCTCCGCTAGTAGGAGTTCTTTGTCTATTTCCTTGTGAGCCTTCTCAAAATATTTATCGAGAGGCCCAAGGATCGAAACTCCTACACAGGAAGGTAGTGAGCTAGACATAACTGGGGAAGACCCGAACATATAGGGGGTGTCCCGAAGGTGACTAACCTGAGCACTGCAGTAGGCAAGGTGTGGAAGTTGGGGACCGGGCCCAGCCTCCTTTGGCCCCTGACGGCCACAGACGGTCCCGCCCTTGTCCCGGGCTTCTCCCGGGATGCTCCCGCGCGCTCCCGCTCAGCGGTATCCTGTTCGTGTTATGAAGGGATAGGGGGCGTGGCCAGCAGGGAGAGCGGACCAGGTGTGGTCAATGGCAGAGCAGGGGCTCATGGGAAACGGAGTCCCTGCTGCTCTGCTCGCAGCCCTGCCGCAGTTAATTCAATGCCCCTCATGCTCTGCTCCAGATGCAAGTGAGCTTCCTCCTTCTACTGCGATGCGGGACCCGCGAAGCGGGTTCGGCGAGCAGTTACTAGTCCAGGGGGGTTGACGGTGATAGAGTAACAAGTGGCGATCTGCTCCTAAGCCAAACAGCAACAAAGGTCTGTGAAGTCCCACGAAGGCTCAGGGAAACAATGGTTTTCTCCTCGCAGGGGCGGGGGGCGTGGCCAGCCGGGAGAGCGGACCAGGTGTGGACAATGGTCAGAGCAGGGGCTCCTGGGAAACGGAGTCCCTGCTGCTCTGCTCGCAGCCCTGCCGCAGTTAATTCAATGCCCCTCACGCTCTGCTCCAGATGCAAGTGAGCTCCCTCCTTCTACTGCGATGCGGGACCCGCGAAGCGGGTCCAGCGAGCAGTTACTAGTCCAGGGGGGTTGACGGTGAAAGAATAACAAGTAACGATCTGCTCCTACGCCAAACAGCAACAAAGGTCTGTGAATTCCCACGAAGGCTCAGGGAAATGATGGTTTTCTCCTCGCAGGGGCGGGGGGCGTGGCCAGCAGGGAGAGCGGACCAGGTGTGGACAATGGTCAGAGCAGGGGCTCCAGGGAATCGGAGTCCCTGCTGCTCTGCTCGCAGCCCTGCTGCAGTTAATTCAATGCCCTTCAGGCTCTGCTCCAGATGCAAGTGAGCTCCCTCCTTCTACTGCGATTCGGGACCCGCGAAGCGGGTCCGGCGAGCAGTTACTAGTCCAGGGGGGTTGACGGTGATAGAGTAACAAATGGCGATCTGCTCCTGCGCCAAACAGCAACAAAGGTCTGTGAAGTCCCACGAAGGCTCAGGAAACAATGGTTTTCTCCTCGCAGGGGTGGGAGGCGTGGCCAGCAGGGAGAGCGGACCAGGTGTGGACAATGGTCAGAGCAGGGGCTCCTGGGAAACGGAGTCCCTGCTGCTCTGCTCGCAGCACTGCCGTAGTTAATTCAATGCCCCTCACGCTCTGCTCCAGATGCAAGTGAGCTCCCTCCTTCTACTGCGATGCGCGACCCGCGAAGCGGGTCCGGCGAGCAGTTACTAGTCCAGGGGGGTTGATGGTGATAGAGTAACAAGTGGCGATCTGCTCCTACGCCAAACAGCAACAAAGGTCTGTGAAGTCCCACCAAAAATAATCAATTAGCCAATGATCTTTTGTTCACTACCGCTGTCTGCACCGCCGTTAGAATTAATTCTGTTGGTGCAAAACGCATTTTTGCTTGAGTTTAAAAATGTGATTTCATGCAATTGATACTGTGACTCTTCATCGAGTATGACTTAGGTGTATCCGGAGGTACAAGCAATTATATGGATCACCAAGTTTGTGGTGTGTAAGTGTTTTGAAGCCAAGACGTCAGCATCGTACTGAGGGTAAAATCTGTGTGTGCTCAGATGTTGAATGTGTGCTTGAAAAGTCTGGATGAACCAAGTTAAAAAACGGATTTATCTATTGTGCATAATCAGTTATGTATGTTCTGCCAACATTTAGAAAACCCAATATTGATTGGTGTTTTTTCAATGTATTTGGAGGTTGCAGAAATGCACTCTTCTCTAAAAAATGTGTTGCAAGTCTATTGCATATTGAGTTGTCCTTTGTCCACCCGGCCAGGAATTTATTTTTCAAAATGTAAAAAATAACAATGAATCCAAAGTATTGTCAAGGGGGCACAGCCTGTGACCCACAGAGAACAAGACAAAACAAAAATGTTCAGGCTAGTGCGAACGAGGCGGTCTGTTTACTAGTATTAGGTGTACAGACTTGATTACTTCAAGGTACCATTGTGCAATACATTGTAAGTATTTTGAGAACATATAGTACAAGGGTGTCGACGTTTTGATGCCATAACTCAGATACGTGGCATCATCTTCAGGACAATCTTATAGAGCATGTTTGTCTTGAATAATATATACATTTGCCTTTCATACCGCAAACATTCAACAAGGGAAATAACGAAACATTGGAGAAAAAATTAGGAAAAAAAGGGGAAGAAAAGTCAATACCCGACTACGCTCTCCTGTGTTCCCCCCTTCTCGCCATCACGCTCTGATACTAAGGCCCGCCTTGATCTCTCCCTTTCTCCCCATAAATTGCCGCATTCGCCATCCGCGACGGCAAACCATTTACGAGCGGGAGAAGTGCAACCCCGTTATCCCCTGGGTAAATATCACTAGCCTGTTTACCATTACCAACCCCGGTTTACTTTGTACTCTCCTAATTCCTTATGAAGGTCACTGCACGTCAATCGGACACCGATAACTCTGTCCCTTACCTGTTTACCAACAGTCACTGTCTTCCTTGCGCGACTGTTTTTAACTCGTTTATTAAGCAACCTATTACCCGTAAGTGTTCTGTCAATTATCCCCACCACGACAGCCATTCACTGCGCCGCAAGTTATGTATTTTAACTCCATCACTGTATCTTGACCTTTCGTGAAAGCAACCTAACCCAACCACAACAGCCACAACAGCCATTCACTGTGCCGCAATTTATGTATTTTAATTCCATCATTGTATCTTGACCTTTGGTGAAAGCAACCTAAACAAACCATCATTATGGTTTTCTAGAATGACCGTGTCATTATTTACCGTGTGCATGTACCACTCTGCATGGTTTGAACCTCGCCATCACCATGCTAAAGTACAGCCGCATTGAGATGTTTAGCAACAGTTTACCAGTATAATGATCATCACACTAAATGCCTTCAAGTCACAGATTGTGGAAATATTAGTACATGCCTAGTAATGTATTTACATTGTCCCCCCTTTTTTCTTCCCCTTCTTTTCCTAATTGTTTCTCCAATGTTTCATTATTTCCCTTGTTGAATGTTTGCGGTATGAAAGTCAAATGTATATATTATTCAAGACAATTCATGTAAAATAACAAGCCCAGGCAAAATATAAGAAAAGGCAATGTAGGCAAAAGAGACAAACTGTGCACTTAAAGTAACAAGGATATTCAATTTAATAAATTCAATATAAAATGGTAAAAGTACTTTGTCATGTGTTTACTTAAAAATACATAGAATTAAAAGATTCTTTAAACCAATAGTTGAGTACAGCTTAATCAATATTATTGATGATAGCCCTATTAATGTGGGGAGACAAGACGGTTTCTTCTATGCGTATCGACACAGGCATGTCTTCATCAGGAAAATACCATCTCTGATAGAGAATCTTACAGTTGATTGAATAGAGGTGATAAATTTTGATCAGAAATCACGATGTGGTGACAAATCAAGGTATAGATGGCGTCAATGTAAAAACTGTAATGTCCGTGAAACTGAAATGCTGTATGGAGCTTTGACTGCTGGTTTGAAGAGAAGGATGCTAATTGGGATAAATATCAGCAAGCTCTGGGGCACTTATGTGTGGAGCAATGATGGTTCAGAGAAAAACGTTACCGATGATAGGCACGATAGGTAAATATTCGTATAATGGCGCCGTGGTGTTCATTATTTCACTTGTTGAATGTTTGGGGTATGAAAGGCAAATGTATATCTTATTCAGACAAACATGCTCTATAAGATTGTCCTGAAGATGATGCCACGTTTCTGAGTTCTGGCATCGAAACGTCGACACCCTTGTATCATATGTTCTCAAAATACTTACAATGTATTGCACAATGGTACCTTGCAGTAATCAAGTCTGAAATGAAATGAAATGAAATGAAATGAAAAGAAATTTCTAAAGCGCACTGTGGCCAAGCGGCTTCCTGGCGCTAGGGGACACATCAGTATCTGCAAAGGAGCCCAATGGGATTAGCCGGGGAAAGCCTGAAGGAAAAGAAAAGTTTTGAGGGCTTTACGAAAATGGGAGAAGATCGGGATAGAGCGAATGGAAAGAGGGAGATTGTTCCAAATCTGGGGGGTCCTAACAGAGAAACGGGTGCCCCCGGTACGGGATTTACGGAAGCGGGGGACGTGAAGGAGAGAAAGAGAAGAAGAGCGGAGGGAGCGGCTGGGGGCATGGGAAGAGATTAAAGAGTTAATAAAAAGCGGGGCAGAGCGAGCGTGCGCCCGGAAAGCCAGACAGGCTAATTTGAACTGGGACCTAAAATGAACAGGAAGCCAGTGAAGGGTTTTGAGGGCCGGGGTAATGTGGGAGGATTTGGGAAGACGGAGGATAAGACGGGCCGCCTGGTTCTGGATGGCCTGGAGACGGCGAGTTTCGTAGGCAGGAATGCCTACGTACAAGCCATTTCCATAATCCAGGCGGGATGTAATGAGAGCCGTGATGATGGTTTTAAGAGCGTCAACAGAAAAAAACCGGGAGATTTTGCGGATAAGGCGGAGGGAAAGAAAACACGAGAACACAACGGAACTAATTTGGGCATGCATAGATAAATCATTACTGATCTTGATGCCCAAAGTCCGGACAGAGGAGACTGGGGAAGGGGGAGGGCCAAAAGAAAGGGGCCAGTGAACGGAGGACCAGGGATTAGACGGGCCACCAGTGAGGACAAGCTCTGTCTTGTCAGGGTTGAGCTTCAAATGATTGAAGCTCATCCACTGGGAAATAAAGACAAGAGTGGTGCAAAACTTGGGTAGAGAGTCAGTTGGGGAAGAGAGATCAAAGACGAGCTGGAGGTCATCTGCGTAGTTATACACAGAGACCCCCAGCTTGAGAAGGGAGGAGATAAGGGGGCGGATATAAAGGTTGAAGAGAAGGGGAGAAAGGGAAGAGCCTTGAGGGACCCCACAAGTGACAGGAAGTGAAGGCGCAGAGAAGTCAGAAAGGTGGACTGCCTGTGATCTGCCTTGAAGAAAGGACGCGATCCAGGAGAAGGCAGTGCCTTGGATGCCCGCTGCGCTGACCCGGTCGAGAAGGATGGCATGGTCGACCGTATCAAACGCAGCGGACAGATCCAAAAGGACCAAGGCCTGGGGGAGGTTGCTGTCGGCCTTCCCCTTAAGTTCATCCAGGACTGCGAGGACCACCCCCTCAGTGGAGTGGCCGGGACGAAAGCCAGCCTGATGGGAGGCCAGGAGATTATTTGCTTCAATGTAGGAGGAAAGGCAGGATGTTACGTAGCTTTCGAGAATCTTCCCTAAATAGGGAAGAAGAGAGATCGGCCTGAAGTTCGATGGGAGAGAGGGGTCCAGGAGTCTGTACTCTGTACACTGAATACTAGTAAACAGACCGCCTTGTTCGCACTTGCCTGAAAATTCTTATTTTGTCTTGTTCTCTGGGGGTCACAGGCTGTGCCCCCTTGACATTACTTTTGATTCATTGTTATTGTTTACATTTTGAAAAATAAATTCCTGTCCGACTGGGCAAAGGACATATTGGCTATTTAGCGTATGTTTATCCTCACCCTGATTTTTTGTGTACTAGGGACCCTTGTCTTTAGTAACAATCTAATGCCCAAGGTCCCTAGTTTATTACCTTCGGGTTCCCTTGTCTCTCTAAAACAGCAAGTCTATTGCCTTCATTTTACAGCTCATATCTCAAGAACAAGACTCTAAGATGTGGAATCTTTGATTTTTTTTAAATTACATTTGCAGCCCATGTGAGGGAATCCCAAAATGTTGTGATCTACTCTGGTCAAGTGTGTGGTTAAGGCATCATCCATTAAGTATATGTCATTGACATAGGACAATGCATGGTTGTCAAATTACTGTAATAGTTTTGTGACCAAGGCTGAAAACAGCCCAGGGTTATTCTTATACTCTTGGGGCAATTGACAGAACTGTCTGAGAACCGAGAGCGCTAAATGTGGTCAAGTACCTGCTTTCAGATGCCATATTTTGGCAGAAAAAAACTTTTTGAAATGGTTTTGTATTTTCTGAGCACTAAATAGTTAATTTGTGCATTTTTGCTCAGCATGTAGCAGTGTGCAAGTGTCTGTAATCTAAGACTAAATTATAAGAATGGTACAGTTTTATTAAAGGAAACAAGGGATTATTCATTGGTGCAGTGCAACTTTCTATTGCACCCTGGTATTCAAGTTGTATGAGGATATATCTAACTTGTTTTTTGGCCTCATGTTTAATGGGGTATTGCTTTTGTGGTTATGGGCTGGGACTCATGGGTATGATGTGATTAGGAGATCCATTATCCCAACCCACGTGGTTGCAGTATAACACCGTAGCTTGGGCTAAGCCCAACTCCTTGGCATATGTGTGTTCAACAGATTCTAAAAGGAGGTTGTAAAAGTCTGGTAAAATTACTGTTGCACTCTGTTTGCGGTCCCTAACAAACTATTGGTGGCTAATATTTTTCAGCCAAGAGAATAATGTAGCTGAATGACAAGTTCTCCCAAAGGCGAACATTGATAGTATGTTGCATATCCTCTTCGATTTGGGAGTTGCAACTCATATAATTGACTTGTAACACTCGATTTCCGGTCTGGTGTTTCCACCTGGACGTAGTCAATTGTTGCTACTGTTGCCAGACACTCCATAAGATTCTGGAGAAGTATTGTGACTACTAACATGCTGTCCAGGATAGTCAGAGCCCTCTCCCCATTCAAAAGCTGTGTCCTCAATATATGTGGCTTGTTCATCTTTAATCCCAGCCACTTTTTTATTTTACAATTGAGGCTTTGACTGTGAACGGTTGTCTTCCCTTTTTTTTATCTAGTCAGAAGTGCGTTGTGAGTCCTTTGGTTTCACAGAATCCTCTAATTTGCATTCTGATCCTACTTCTCTCTCTGAGCTTTTTTCAGATGACTCCAGAAAGGATCAGGAAAAAGGCGTCTCAGTATCCAGACACCTATTAGGCTGTTTAATTTAATCACAGTTTCGCAAATTATAGCGCTTTTCAGTTGACTACTGTTGGGGAGATCCACCTAGTGTTTCAGTCTTTTCTTTAATTATCTTATTAGCCCACTTCTTTTTTGAAGATTCTGGTGCCTGCTTTGAGTTATCCTTTTCAGAATTCCCCTTCATCTGTTGTGCATGAGGTCTGTTTCCCAAATTATCTCTACTTATAGATCTATAGGTTTCCTCAATAATTTTAGTTAATTTGCACTCCTGATATATCGGAGCAAACTGCATGAGTCGCTGGTGTATAGCCAACACTTCTGCTTCCCCTTTTATTTCACTTGGTATAATTGAGGATACTGCAGCAAAACTACCCATTAGTTCATCCCTAATCCCAGGGCAGGAGCTGCCCCATACTCATTTTTAATCTGTTTAAGTATCACAGACTATCAGCTAACGATGGTGTACCATGTGTTCTGGTATAGACAGTGGCAGAGATTGTGGCAAAGTGGTGTAGTCTACCACCGGAGAAGCTATCCCCATTGGTAAGCATAATGTGATCATTCTATGTTTTTCTTGGGGTCCCGTATGGGGAAACATTGACTTAAGATTACTGTTTTTGTGTGTAATCCAGACGGAAATCCCCTCCTGTCTGACGGGAACATTAACAATTATTGCATTAATGGTTACAGGTCTAATTCCAGACATAGCTAATTGTGGATGTGCAGCTTGAGCTGCCCTTTGTGGGACAGCCATTATGGTTCGCATAACAAATAGTACTAGACGTTGATAGAGTGTAACTAATTCTCTAAATTGTTCTCCTAGCTTTAGGTTTGTAATGTTTACTATATCTGGATATGGTGTATAACTGGCTAATTCTAGCCATTTAGCTTTAGCTTCCTCATTAATGAGGAGACAAAGTCTGGCATTTTCCAGTGTATATGGCTGGGCACCTAGAAACCAGTTAATGTGGTCCTGATAAGTGAGTGGGAGTTCTAATTCCTCATATGCGCCTCATTGGCGCCTAGGAACCAACTAATGTGGTCCTGTTAAGTGAGCTGGATTTCTAATTCCTTATATGCTCTATATTGATTTGGTGCTGCTATTTCAGTGTATGTGTGAAAATTACCTGAGTTGGCACATACTGCCAGCAATGTGACCCATGAATAGAATACCTCTGTTTTGTATGTTTTGTGGGCCTCCACTACGAAGGTAGCATCCCCTCCAGTTTGTGGGATCCTGTGTTGTTATAACATGTGTTAATACATGTCTGCAATTAATTGGTAGAATCACTTGTGCCCGGATTAGCCATTGCAGTATTTGGAATATATGTAATTCAGAGAATGTACCTCTGCGAGGTGAGCCTTTTAAAGGATCAAGATTTTAACAACTTACAGCCAGAAAATAGAGCTTCCCTACTTAGCTGAGAATGATTTTTCCCCAACACCACGGACATCTCAAGTTAGTAGGTGAGTAGGGGCTTTGGGCACACAAAACTAGAACAACTGAGGAGATAAATAAGTACCCAAACTAAAATGTTGATGGTGCCATGTCAATCAGTTGATACTTTCACAGTAAACCTGTGCATTTGATTGACAACATAAGCATCAACACTGTGGGAGCCTAAGTTCATACACACCATTAGGGTATGTTGGCCTGAGTCCTGGCTATCTCACAGTGCTCCATTTTTACCCCTAACCTAGCAAAGTAACAGGTGGCATGTGCAACCTCAGAACATGACAACCCTGACCCCAAGGAAATCATGGAAACAGATCTAGAACTCTTTCATTTGGTAACTCATGCATGCCCAAAGAGACACACAAGAAATACTCAAATTGGAATTTCAATACATATTAAAACAATATGATTCCTGTGTAAAATATGTGTGCTGCAATAACAATGTTATCAGCATCACGAGAATGGTAAAGAAAATGAACAATGCAACCATTGTGCTGTTACAGAGACTATATGCTTGCATATAAGTATAGTTATATTTGTGCTCCTACCTAGCTCGCCCTATCCTAGTGTGCCTAGGGTGGGTGTGTCTGCCACAATCCCTGTAAGGTGATATAACTCCCCAATTACCTGTGGGAATGTTTCATCTGGGAGCCCTTTTTGTTGTAGACCTGGGAACCATCCTTCTCAGGAGGTAAACAGGATTCAACTGGGCTGGAAATGCAGCATAGGGCGACCTTAACAGTGTCAGCAAAATGCTCCTCTCCTTACACAAAGGAGTGATGTTGTTTATATAATAAACTTCTCCCATGTTGCCATGCCGAAGTCCCAGTCAGGCTGTCATTGATTCTATCCTGACAAAGCTGTTGCCAAGCCAACAATCATGAACAACATCATTTTGCGCAGTGAACTTTAACTTTCGTACAGAATATATGAGGCTCTGATAATATGCCTATGAAGATATGTAAATGTAAGCAAAGGTATTTCATGGAAAATTATCCATACAGGCATGCAAGCAAATGTATGTCAAATGTAAACGTTGAAGAAAAGAGGTCACATTTAAACGTGAACATGTAAAATGGTGGTGTTCCTGCCCAGCCCTAATGTGACCACATGACTAAGTGTTGCCATTACCATTTTCAGCACCCCTTGATTGCACTTCATTGAACTCTCTGTTGGTTAAAAAATGTGATGTCACAAAAACTTAAAATGGATTCTTAAAAATAAATGTTCAAACCCCAATAATGTGTGGAGACTCAAGGCCAGTGTGCAAAAGAGCCTTTGAGTGGTAGGTAGGCATGCACTTATGTTCCACCAAGATGCACAGCAGTTTACAGATTGTATACAAATTTGCCAATTCTTGCATTCCATTAATGACAACAATCAATTCCAACGAGATGTTTGCCTTGAATCACAGGAAATCCTTTGTAGATGAAACCAAAATTAGCTGCCTCACTGGACACAAATCCTCAGCCTCTGTTCCAGTCAAAATGAATTACAAAAACCGGATCATGACTTAAGGTCTCAATATAGATCGACTAACGTAATTTAAAGCATATAATGAACTGTAATCCCTGGCGTACGACGAAAGGTTTTAATATAGTCAATTCCTCACTTTGTCGGTTCTACACATAATGGCCTTAAACTATGGTTTTAATGAAAATGCAATATGGCCTCTTCACTGACCTGACTCATGGATGCAGCGGGAATAAAGCTACACACCAGCACCAAGCAGCTTAATGGACATGTATTTATATAGCGCAAATCACCGACCCGGTATCTAAGCGCTTGCTTAGGGAACCCGTCCTGGTATTCCCCTGTGAGATAACCCCAGCAGGGTATCCACAAGGTGAAAGCCAGGCATCCCATCACGAGGGGCCGTAGTGGAGAATAAGCAAGCTATTGCCCAGAGTCGCAGAGTGTGAACCCGTGAGTTTAGTAGGCACCAGAGCGAGAATTGTTGAGTCCGTGAAATTTTGAGCCCAAGACCCACCGAGGCAGGGAATTGAACCCTGGTCCAGAGCCGATCTCAGCATCCGGGTCTGCCGCCTCTAACCCCTGAGCCACACTTCTCCACATAAACTCTTATTCTCTGCTCTGGCCAAAATGAACTATATAAACAGTTTTTTTATGGATAATCAGGACATTGCAGGTTCATATAAGAAATTAATACAGCGATCTGCAATCTCTGGCACACATTTTAGGATTCTAGATAATTTATATACTGCTATTATAGGGTTTCATTTAAAGTTAAAATATAGTTTTATGAATTTGAAGAGTTTTTAACATGGCTGTTCTAGGGCACAATGGCCTTAAGCAATCATGCAAATGAGTAAAGACTATTTGACTATTAAATCATCCAGATGAACTCAAAAGCACTAACTCGAGTGCATCCCGGATGAATTTGCACAAGCAATCATGCAATTATGGACTCTGCGTCCCACTTGCTTGTGATATTGAGAATGTGCCTGATTAAATTTTATAGTCTCCCAAATTGTAATACCTTTTATCAGTGTATTTTAAGCAATGTTTTTTATTAATCTAAGCATATAATACAAAAATTGACATTTGAAACCAAAATTGTAGTTCCAAAAAAAACTGTTATGTTATGTGGTACTTTCTGCTGGACAACGCTCAGCTATTGATCTGCATTTAAAATTGAACAAAATGATTTACGTGATATTGGCCTTCCTGCTTTATTTTATTTGAAAGATCTTTAAACTAAAATTACAAGTTTTAGTTAATGAATTATCAAATAGTTATTACATTTCACAATTTTAAAGGCGAATTTTTATTATTAATATCAGAGTATTTTAAGGTCTCATAATCAAGCTCATCTTTGCATTATCTCTTGTCATGAATCTCTTAACGTAGGCACATCTATTGATATCAAATCTGCAGAATCCATATTTCTATCAAATAATATTCTGGAGAAGCGAGGGGATAAAAACATATGACAGCTCTGCTCCAGATCTGATAGCACACTGTGATGGTGTAGTATAAACCACACCACAGTAATATTTACCACTCATTAGAGAAGGCAGGGCAGGCTCTAGGGTGGTGCAACTGGTACCACCTCACCGGGTGCTGACTTCAGGGAGTACAGAATTTGCACGTTTATTTTGGTTTTAAAAGTACCTGCTGCCGCATTCCTTGCCTCCAGTAATTTACAGACAACAACAATAAAAAATGGCAAGATATCTCCAGTCACTAATGTTTTTTCAGCGGTTTTGTCTAGTTGTGGTTTTGCTGATCATAAAATAGCAAAGAGTATTAATATGCCTGCTACAATGATCGTATACCATGTACATCACAAAGTGCATATAATCTATATAGGTCAGTGGCTTCCTACTTTTCTAAGAGACATCCTGTTGTTACTTGCAGTTCCTAAGTTAAAATCCCAATATAGAACAGTGAATTATTTACTGTCATCAAAGGACTGCATGCACACTGCAAAGTATAGATTAGAGCATAGATTAATTTTGCAAAAAGGGTAGAAATCAATTCTTATTATTGAAGACAACCTCCAACTATGGTGTTCCAATTTCAATTGTGAGTTTCTGCTTCTCCAGACCAAGCACTCTTAAACTATGCTACCTACCTGTATGGATGACATATCACTCCTACACCTTGTAATCCTCTGGCTTATGTACCATTTTCTATACACTAATTTTCATACCTATAATTGATTGTCTCTGAGTAATGTGTGTGTGATGCAAAATGCTCTGACACCCAAAACTGATATGAGTGGTGCTATATAAATAATTAAATGAATCTGAACGAGACTGGTAATGGAGACTTTGGGGCACTGTTAGAAGATGGTGGTGAGGGAATCCGTGGTGAAGATGGACACTACCTCTACCACAAATGGGGAGTGCCCACATAAATTGCTCCAGGCGCCACCAGAACTAAAGCCAGCCCTGGCAGAGCTGCTGACTTGTGCTACTCCCTCATTCAAAGTACATTTGGGTACTATTAGAGGTTGATGGTTAATCAATATTTTTTTGTACAAAATAGGGCTTGGTGAAATTGCAAAGATTTTTCCACAAACCTTTTGCTCTTTGCTGGTATTATGTGTGAGAAAATATGCGAGGTATCCCCTCCCTTCCAAAAGCCAAGCACGGCAGCACCTCAAACTACGCATACTGTTTTTAAAGTATTTCAGTGATCACTGCTCATGCAGTTCATGAGACTGTCGCGCACAAACAGTCTCACTGTCCCCCTAAGACATTTCCTGTTCAAACCAATATTCAGCTTGCAAATGATATTGATAAATAGAAACACAAACAGAAATTATGCAAAATAATCAAACCCCAAAAATCTGGATTTAGGTTTTACAATACGTTTGGGGAAAAACATTGTCAGAGCTTGGTACAAGTCCTCCTTACTACTGTACTCCTTTGTGGCATGTACTAAAATTAGAAAATGACAGACAAAGCTTAGGTAATATCACACAAATAAACCATCCAGCAGCTGCATCTGCGGGCAGCAAGTGTAACAATATAAGCACACTTGATCCAACGGCGGCTGGTGAGATTTGAAAGTGGTGCGGCTTAAAAGTTTTTGTTGAGTAACAAATGGGAAGTGAGCATAACAAGCTAGCCTGACTGTCATAAAGGGGTTCAGGGAGTTTCAGGGAAGTTCTTTCCCTGTGAAAATTTTGAAAAAGAAGAGTGGCACATGGTGAATTTTCAAGCAAATTTGAGAAAGCAAGAAGGTTAATAAAGTAATTGTGAAAGTGTGGTTATGACACTAATAGATACCTGGGGCCTCATTTATGAGAAGTGATGCATCGCTGCGTGAAAGCAGCGATGCGTCACTTCTCTGTGTGCCCTCCTTGCGACATGATTGATGCGTCATATTTACTGTATGACACATCATGTCGCAAGAAGTTACAGATACGTCCGTATTTCGGACGTATCTGTATGGCGAAAAAGTGACGCATTGCTGGAGTGTGTCACATAAGTGACGCAACTCCAGCAATGTGTCCTTTCACATGGGGCAAGCCCCATGTGAAAGGGCCTGCGCCTGCTGTGAGGCAGGCGTAAGATATTGTCGCATTTGTGTCCTAGAAGTGGCGCAGTGAAATCTTATAGATTTCACTGCGTCACTTCTATGACCCTTTCTTGCGTTAGAACGCCCCCCCCCCCTGCATACATTATACCTGGCGCAGGTATAATGTGGCGGAGGGGTTTACAAAGTGACGCATTTAGCTAGATACATCACTTTGTAAATATGGTGCAACAAGGCACATTTTTTACGCCAGTGGCGGTGCGTCCATTAGGGGCGTTGGGGCGTTGCCCCACTAGCCATGGACGACCGCACGCTGCAGGAAGTAAATACTAATTACTACTAGGCTTCAAAAATAAATTATCCGCTTCACTAAGCGCACTCGGCAGTTTGCGACAGAGAGAGCCAGCGGGACAAGCCTGACAGAATCGGATTCGCGGAAGGCAGTGGGGGCGGGGCTTCGGCAATGAGTGACAGCGCAGCCATAGGCAGCGCAGCAGGCACTGTCTGTGAGTGTGTGCGCATTTTGGGCTAGCCATTTTTTTGACTGGCCCACGCATGTGCACACCCAGTAGTACCTTCCCCCCTCCTCCTCCCCCACAGCACGCAAACAGGCAGGGACCCGGCTCCCCCGGGTCTCAAAATGGGCAGTATTGACCGTGCTCTTTAGCCAATCCTGGCGCAGTGGCACTGGTAATGCTGCGCCAGGATTGGCTGAGACACCGTGGAGACTTCAACACTGTGGTGCCGCGCGTGGGTGGTGGATGTTTCCTAAGTGCTGCACTGTAATGGCCAATCACATGTGGCTTATGTCAAGCCATGAAGTGGTGATTGGCCATTTTTCCCATGCTGCTGTAAGCACGTCACCGCGCCTGGCGTGCCTCAACAGCACATGACGAGGAGTAAGAGAGTCACGAGGAGAGTGTGTAGTATACTACTCTGTCATGTACCCTCGTGCGTGCCAGCTGCAGTCTCCATACAGTCAGCGAGTCGAGTCTGTCGAGTGTCACATCACCTCATAAAAAGTACGTTTTTTTACAGTACAACAATCCAGTACAGAAGTGCGTCAGTGTGCGTGGTGTGTCGTGTGTGTCTCTACTAGTCTTTGCATATGCGGTGTGTGATAATGATTGCATGACTGACCTAGTATGTGTATGTAGTAATGTTGGTGACTGCTTGAACCCATGTGCGTGTGCCTATGTGTGCGAGTGCGACTGTAACTGAACTCACATGCATGTATGTTGTGTTGTTTTTTGTGACTGCCGCTGTGTGTGCTTGCTCGTGAACAGTGGTGAAAGCAGCCGTCTCAGACTTAAAGAAAATTGGTTAAATTAATTTCTGCAACAGTCACTGATATCAAATCTTTTATTTCTGCTGCCCGGCTGCCGATCAGCGGCCTTTACATTTTACACTCAAGCCGGTGCGCTGCGCAGCGCACTCCTGCGCTTCACGCATCGCTCGGCTCATGATGTTATTAAACTCCGATTATGGATCGGACACAGAGAGACAAGATCAGGCCTGGTTTTATTAGGAACCTATGATGACTGCTGAGACTTCGATAATATTGCATGATTGACTGCTGAAAAACGGAAAACTCTGGCTAAACAGAAAATCAGTGCAGGCTGCTGGCACTAGAGTCCCTGCACTGATGGTAGTGTCCTGAGCTGGCAGGATCGATGCCACACTCTCAGCGTTGCTGCAGGCGGTAGATTCCCAGGGCCGCCTTGGCTGCTCCTGCTTCCCGCCATGGGCTAGGTTGAGAGCAGCGGCTCTGGCTGAAGTTACAGTCTGGGCTGCGCGAGTTCCCATAAAGGTCCTCTTCCCTGGTCATCACCCGCATTCCAGGCCATCCGAAATCCGGCTTCTGCCGTTCCAACATACGCATATTGCTTTTCCTGTTCCCCACTCACTGCATCTACGACCTCCCCCACATGCACTTCACCTCATCTGCTCCCCTAAACTGCCCGGCCACAAACGATCTGTCACATTGTCCTTTCCTGCTCCCGATCCCTACATTACAATGCCTGCTGCTCAATCGACAAACACCCCCACACACTTACCTGTTCTCCTGCAGAGCACTTTCAACCTGCCTGGAACACACAGCTAAGAATGCACAAATGGCCTTTGTTAGCTGCCAGAAATGGACATGCGGCCTCACAGTGGACCCTACAGAAAGACCATCCATTGTGCTGTGCAGCCGGCGATCAGTTCTTGTCAGACACCAGGCCATTAAAGGTATTGCTGTAAACAGGTCTTGGGTTGCACATTTCGGCCACCACAATTCCTAGTAATGTTCTCTGGACAGGGAGGTTTGCAGTCAGGTAATGTGCCCTGGTGCACTGCAGTGCTCGCGTTTCACGTTCTTTGTGCCTGCTGCTTCAGTCTACTGCTCGTGGTCGTGGCTAATAATCTGTTGTTGTTCGTAATCGTTGGCTTGGAAAACATCAAAACAAGTAAGAGTCGGGTGGGGGCCCCAGCTGTGACCCGTGCCCTCTGACCGGCCCTCGTATTATTGTACACACATGTGATGATCACTGACTGACTGATAATTTAGTGCTATAATGGCCTGGTCTCTTTGATTAATGATGGGGACTGCAGTGCTTTAACTAACAAAGGTGATTCTGGCAATTATTCAGAGCCTGACGCGCGTTGCAGATACAACATGAAACAAGTCAATTTCTCCTCAGTTCCTTGTAATTAGTGGCCACAATCCTTTACTAGTGCACACTGTCACTGATCACGTTTAGGAGGCCAGGCAGGGTGAAAGAGTCTTTGAATCTTTCGAATCAAAAGCTTCCTACGTGGGAGTGAACAATCAGCAGCCAAGCAAGAAGCAGCAAGCTTATATGTTCGAGAAACGATCGTTTTGTGCTTTGTTTTGTGGTCACCAGTGTCATTATTGGTAAGAAAAGGGGACCTGTTAAGAAAAAAACACACATCATTTCATGTTGATTTCTGCGTTTAACAGTGTTACTAAATTTATTTTCAAAAAGTAGCTTAATCTTTCCAGGATGTGATTGTATTAATTAATGTGCGATTAAACTTTGCTCTAAATATGCTGACAGCCCTGAAATAGAAAGATTGCAGCATCAATCATTTGTAAGGTTGAAACACAGAATTAGTATGTACTGCGTTTCTCTTGCTCATACTCATATTCGTGGTTGAATGTCTCCTTTATCCCTGCTCATACCTGGTATAGGAGCAGACCCATCAGCCCCCCTTCCCTTTGTGGATTTCCCAGTGTTAAGCATTTCTACTTTTAATAAAGTAAATGAATGAACATTTAGAAAGCCAATGTTTTAAAGAGCGCATAAGAGAAGCTGAAAGATTGCTCATGAAGCAAAACTTTCCTTCTGCATCTGCATGCCTTATCAACACACCATTCATCATTTTTACTTTTGTTAATGTTGTACTATTTTGCTTCAGAATTTTGACTTGTGCTGCATCCAATTACATTCTTGCCTAAAGTATAGACAAAACAATATACAGTTAGTGTGGTGACTCAAATGATGGCTCAGTGAGCTGATGGTTGGACATCAGGATCATGGTTTTAACAGTCATAAAGTAATAGCTGTCCTGATATATTTCTGTAATACTTAGTTAAATGTTTTTTTGTATTCTACCTTATGATACGACCGTGGACAACCGTGTTACAGGCTTATTTTCTCTTGTGTCCTAATGATGGCCTAACTATAATTCCTTTATTAACCTTCTTGCTTTATCAAACTTGCTTGAAAAGGCACATTTGCCCACTCTTTAAAAAAAAATAATGCCCGGGGTGGGGGCAACTCGCCCTTATGACAATTGGGCACATTTTCTACACTTGCGCGGCACAGGGGACTCATCCTAAACATTTACGCCCCACCACTTTGAAATGTCACCAGCCGCCACTGTTTTACGCTGCTGGTGTTTCCCAAAAACGGACGCACCGGGGGCGTAAAAGGGACGCACGGCCTCCTAAAGAAGGCCCCTGGTATGTTGGGGTCCGCAAGTGGGGCACGGAGGAAGAATGACACCCTCCAATATGAGGATGTCCGGGTCTCCCTAAGCAACCTGTTTCCCCTCACTTGGCCCCTATCCTTTTGAAGTTCCTGCAACACACTGGAAATGATCATCTCCTCCGTAGCGGCTACTGCGCTTAACCCACACCAGTTACTGCCTGTTGGATCCCCCTTTATCTTTGCTCATTAATAACGTGCAGCGTCACTCTATTTCCAATGACAGCCCCTTCCCACACAACCACTCTCAGATGGCTTTGCTGATTTGGGTCCCGCCGTACCCCTAAACCCACACTCCCTTACCCCCAACTACCCGAGATTGTATATTTCTCCTTTTGTTGTGCACACTCGACAAACCCTTCTACACCTACACAAGTGTATGTTGTATACCGCATGGCTCCCACCGTGTACTTACCTGTTCAACCTACATGCTATCCTTCTACATATGTGTGTACCGTGCTTTCACCACACTACACTGTCGACTGCACCTTTTCCTTCATGTTTTTTAAAACCCAAGAAAGTTTTTTTTTTTTTTTAAATGACATCAATAGATTAAACCCCGTAACGAGACTGCCTCTGGAGCTAACCTGCACTGAAACTGAATTTACATTCCTTGGGAACTGAACTCACCCTGTCTCCTGATTGTCCATTTTCTAACAATGCCATTCCTGTTTTAAGTTTGTTTTTTCAGATCAGCACTGGTTTTCCTTTCAAAGAGCCTTCGATCCTGGAAAGTGGTTTTCTCTGGGTTTATGGCATGTAAAGCACAGCTGTACTGTGTGTACATCATGAAACACTGTGTCCTGCTTATAGCAACTCACAGTAGGATAAAATGATCGGTGCCTTTGGGCAGTTACAGAGAAAGCGTTTGACTCTCAGCCCCTCTCCTACTTATCATGTGCCCCAAGCAGCACGTGCATCCAACTAACGAAAAGATCACATGTCATTTGTTCCTGGAAATAATCATTACTATATCCAGCTGTGCAGCACAGACAAGTGCAGGTGTTTGATGATTTACCGAGGATGTTATCGACTTCGGGAGGCTGATGGTGAGCCGAGCTGGTTCACACGGATTCGAGCCTGTGATCATGGGTTCAGACACAGATCCCTGCAGTGGGGACACTCATTAGTTTACTGAGACATCAAACCCACTGGAAGTAGAAAGAAGAATAAGAGTTGCTGGAGGAAGGGTGGATCGAAGAAGGGAGTGAAACAGCAGAAAGGGAGGGGGTTTCCAACAGCAGACGGCTGAGCAAAGGAAGGAGAGATGGAAGGGAGGGGAGGAGAGGTGAAAGGGGCGCTGTGTTGGAAAGAAGCAGGAAGAGGGATAGGTATTAGCCAGTGTGGGAATGACGAAGCACAAGAGAGGGTGGAATGTGAGAAGTGGCTGCCCTGGCCTGAAAAGGATAGTTTTCACCACAGTTCACCCCTGTACCACCCAGTCTGGCTGGCATTCATTTAGTCCATGTTATGCATCTTGCACGGCGTCAGGCGCCACCTCACTTCCGCTTCGTATCACTGTATTTCTATTTATTTTTTGCTTGGGGTATTTTTGTCAAGCAGAGGTACTACTTCTTAAAAACATAGCAACAGCAAAACTCTCAGCTTCTAGGTGCTGTACAATAGATCAGCGAGAGGCTTTCAAAAGAGGAGGGGGAAATGGTAAAAAGATGTTCAGGACTTAGCAGTCATATCCATTTCTAAAAATGCATGACTTCTTTTCTCGTATCATGCAACTTTTCTCGTGATGCCTGTAAATCCTCTCTGCACTATCCTGCGCATTTCTCTCCCTCCATCCTGTTCCTTTCACCCTGCTGTCCCCCCTCTCATACCTCTTCAGGTGCATGTCTTCCAGCTATGCTGTCTCTCAACCATTATCATATATATGGTACTCTGCACCATCCAACATAATTTACAAGTGCCTTGAAGAAACTGCCTTCAGGAAGCATAAGATACATCAAACTACTACTCTACCACACAAAACCATACTGAAACTGCCTGCATGGGGGCATGTGGAGTAAGCACTGTGCAGTCATACAAGGCATCAACACGAGACTCAGAGAACGCAGAAACACAAATGGTAATAACTACCATTTGTTTCTGCCTTCTCGCACTGCGAGAAAGCAGAAGTTCCTATTTGGGGGTGGGCGTTCCTGCTCGAGGGCAGGGGGGAGTGGCTTGCCCACTGTTGTTCATACTGACTGTTTGGGCAGCCTGAGGCCCCTTACCCTCGAGCAACACCGCCCACTCTCCCTGTTCTCTATGTATGCTGCAGCATACATAGAGAAAATGACCCGGGTGGGGCAGCGGCCTCACAAATCACAACACTGCAGTGTAGGGAGGGAGGCTGCCTGCAGCCATCCTGATGACTAGCGCAGTGCTGCAGGAATTCAAAACGGAGGACGGCGGGAGTCGGGAGTCTCGGGACAGCCAAAAGTGGTACAGTAACTTTTATTTTATATATTGTTTTCCCTTGAACCCCTCCCACCTTCCCCCATCCCCTCCGCAGCGCGACAACCCCATTTCCACCCCCCACCCGCCCGTAATGGCTACCGCGAATGCAAACGAGAGCATAAGCTGTCCATCTTATGTAACTGTGAGGTTTGGGGAGAAACCTACAGAGAAAAAAGGTCAGAGGAAAGGTCACTCCCATATCCCTACTCATTTATCACAAGATAAGTTCTGGAAAGGCAGACGTGGAATACTCATTTACAATGAAGGAATGAATTTGAATTATTTGGTAAATTAGGAACAATTTGTTTCTAATAATAAACATTCTCATAAGCTCAGGTTAGGAAACTGCCGCATGTGGATATAAATAGTCTGGAGACACCCGCCAAGCCTCTATTCATAGCGACACCCACTAATTTCTGCTCCAGGCCGTGGTATTGGCAGGGGGAAACTTGCCGTTCAGTCAGTAACCTGCCAGGCACTGCACCCCAGAGCAGTGAACAAGACAGAGAGAGAGGGGACAGGGATCAAAAGGGCATTAAAAATGTCAAGCAAGGGAGCTGTAGTTAAAATATTAGGTGAGACCTCGCACTCGTTTATAAATAGCAGAGCACACCCTGCCGTCAGGACGTCCCCAGTACCGCACTTTCCTGTTTGTTTGTGTCATTGTGTGAATTTCTTAAAACCGCTTACACTTCGTTGATTCTAAGGGATGGTGGAAAAGTGAGATTGCAAATGTGTACAAAGCGAATTTTGAGTGAATTTTGCAAGCAGCGCCACACTCGACTTGCCGTTAAGCGAATTTTGAGTGAATTTTGCAAGCAGCGCCACACTCAACTTGCCTTTAAGCGAATTTTGAGTGAGTTTTGCAAGCAGCGCCACACTCAATTTGCCTTTAAGTCAGTTATTGTAAATAAACAATGTTGCCTGCGCAGGAGGAACCCGGAGAGGTGTTCCTGCATCTAGTGCTCTAATTGTAATTGGTGCAAAACGTGAGGTAGTCAGGTCGACAAAAGTTCTGGCTATTTCCACACGTCACTCATGACAACCCTTTACGCCTCAGCACTTTCAAATCTCACCAGCCGCCACTGATCACTTCCATGCTCAGTCATGTTTTAGAGTGCTCAAAAAGGTGCTCAGAAAATTCAGAAGTGTAACTTTAAAAACAAGGTTTTAATACGTACATCTCATGAGCATGAAAATATCGAGCCATCTGCAAAGTCAGTCAATGGAGTCACAGGGAAGAACACTTGTGAGTTGCTGCCTCCAGGTGTGCATGGAGCAAGTTGTGACCACCAGCTCGGCCCACCCCAGCCACTCCTAAGCCTATCACAGCGCTGCTCCCTTGCTGTTTATGTTAGTAAACAACATCAGAGCGACGTGAGGATTGGCTCGGTCAGGTGAACCTAGCGCTTTGTGGGATAATTGGAGGAAAAAGTTGTAATCCCCTGGGCTCCTATTATTAGGCAGTTGGGAGAGGGTTCAAGCATGCATGTTAGGCTGGGCACAGCAAGGCATCAGTCCAACTCAACATGCGCACTTCACACCTAGGGTCGGCTGAACCTGTCATGATTCAAATTCTACCCCGTTCACTGACATCTGCCCGCCCCCACTCTCTCTCACAGGCAAACTCTGCCAGGGCCATACCAATGCGGCTAATTGGAATGAAATATGGGGCTGCCAGGGGCAACAAAACAGGGGGTCATGCCCCCATGTCCCAATAAAGAAACCGCTGCTGACTTGATCTCTGAATCAAAATACGAGTGCATTTCAGTATAAACGCGGGTTGATCTGAAGAATCTAGGGTGGAGGAACTGAAGTTAAGCATTTTCCTTCCTTGATATGTTTTGCAGCAAGAAGAACACCCCTAGCCCACCATCCTATCATTTTGATGGGGCTTCAATCTCTATATCTTATATGAAAAAGGGAAATGTCCTTCACTAGAAAAGCCTTACATGCAATCATTTAAAAAAAAGTATTTTACATTAGTTTCAATGGTTGTTACAGTTAGGCCTCACTTACATGGTTGTGTATCTGTTCTCACAGTCAGTGGAGCGTTGTGGTCAAGATCGGACACAAGGAGGAGCAGCGGCCTGGTAAGAACAATTTAACCTATATTTTAAGTATATAGGTGGCTATATCTAATGTAGGGATAGAGGGGGAGGTAGTTAGATTACAGTTAGCAGGAAAACCAATCTCTGTGTTGTTTTTACCACATTTTTATTCCCATACAGTTTATGTTTCCGTGCGTGTTAGAAATGGGATTTCTGGTTGGCTAGGGCTTGCGTCTAAGCCAGGCAGAAACCACCAATCTAGTCAGGTCAAAGGAGTTACACACTGAAGATAACCCCTGCTCACCCCCTTGGTAGCTTGGCATGAGCAGACAGGCTTATCTCAGAGGCAATGTGTAAAGCATTTGCGCAAAATACACACACAGCAGCAACACACTAGGCACACCACAAAAGAAACTCCACAAAAAAACTCCACACAATGTTATATCAAAAATAGCCTTTGTATTTTCATAAACACATTAGAAACTTAATCACACATTTACACTGTGCCAACTGGCACTAGGCGATGTTCACAGGGGTTTATATACAGGACCAGGCCAATAGGACCATGGTCAGAACCATCAGAACAGGTAAGTAAATGCAAAACACACCATAATGACCTAAGCATCATCACATTAGCATTCAAACATTTTCCGCATGACATTAGGCATAACCACATTAGCGTTAGACACCCTCCTAAATATAAACACATTATGCATTAGGCCTCACTAGCAGATACACATTATGCAATAATCTCATGAGCATAAACATCATTAGAGGCATAAATCAGGGTTCATAAATCACATTACGCATAAACATCAGCAGCACATGCATCAGGGCAAACAATACATTCCCTTAGGGCTTTGCGCCCTTCTGGTGCATACAGGTACCCGAATGACCCCCAGGCCGACTGGCCTTCTCTAGGGGGGCCCAATGCCCTTTGTCCAGAAGGTCAGGGCGTAAGATAGGGCCTTTCACTGGCCCTCTGGCTGCTAATGCAGCAAACCCACTGTGCACAACGCGCTGGGGCATGGGATGAAACTCACCCCTTTCTCACCTACTAAGAACTGGCCCCAAACGTTGCAGCTGCCCGCAGCATTGGCCCAGCTGTAAAAACCAAATAAGGCACAGGCACTTCTCTCCCCAAGGAGCACCATACAGCTCCAGGCACCGGCAATGTGCCTCCTCGAACCCCATGCACCAGGGCTCTCCTGGTACCTCTTATGGCTTGGGGGAGGCACTTGCAATGCATAGATTGGAGCCCTGCTCCCTGGGCTCGTCTCACTGCGTAGGCGGGCACCCACAATGTGCCCCGGCAATTCCCCCCTCACAGGCACCAACAATGTGCCTTTACAAACAAGCCCCAATCACCAGGCTCTGTTCTTCGCCCCGGTCCCTCTCCTGGGACAGGGACTGTGAGGCTCTGGACGATCCGGGCAGTACGTGGGGCTCTCCTCTCCACACGGGAGCCCCATTCAGGTGCTTACAGGCACCTGGACTCCCCTGGTCACTGTTGACCGGCAGCAGCGTCGCGCTGCCTCTTTCTTCATCTCTGGCGACTTTTGGGCATTTGCCAGAGTGGGTAGGCTCCCGCCTGGTTTCTCTGCTTACCCGGGGCTCCCTCGTCACCACGGGAGCCCCTCTCCTCACTTCCAGTGGGCTTCCTCGATGCACCGGGGCTCCCACTAGCTTTCGGGAGCCCCTGCTCGGCCAACAACATCACCGCCTCAATTTCGGCCTCTCCAATGTCCAGGCAACTTGCCTGCCTTCCAGGCCACGACGGTCTCTTCCGCACCGCTGATCTCAGCGATTCTTCGAGCAGTGGCAATGCGGGGTAGGCTCTTGCTGTCCCCATAGCTCTCGTCACGGCAACGTTGGCACGCTCATCTTGGGCATGGGAAATACTAGTAAAAAGCACAGATCACGTGCTTCGGTTTGGTCAAATGCAGTGTGGGCTCCTGCATCTTGTAGCAACTCTGGGGGAATCCCTACACCGGGGATTCCCTCTCCATGATGTGGAGCACAGCGCTGTGCAGCCCCAGTACTAACCTCTCTCCTGGGAGAGAAAATAAAGGGCTCACGAGGCGCTCAAGTCCTGAAAAAGTCCAAGGGGCATAGCTGTTCCCAGTGAGGCCAGCACACAGGGCCCTCCAGCAGGGAGGCAAGCCCCCATGGCTGTTCCTCCTGGGCTTCTATGATGAGACTGCACACTACGGATATATTAGAGGGAATTAATATCAATTAGATCGTGCTCCTCAGGTATGCTCCCTGCACTGGAGTAGATTCTAAAATCAAAAGGGTTGCACCTACACGAGGTGTGTGAGTGTCTCCTGGGGCACAGAAGTGTGCGTGAATTCTGCTCACAAAAGTTCTTCAAGATTAAATTTAGAATACTGTTAGTGTGTAACTTCCAAGTATTTTATTCATACTTCATGAATATGGCATGAATTTGATTTTGCTTTTCAATTCCATGTGTTACTTTTCAATTCTATGTATGAACATATATTCTTATGATCAAAACAACTTTCTTAATCATCATTCCATAGTTTCCATCATTCCAATGCATTTCAGCAAAAATGCTTTCATCAGGGAAATCTGCAAAAAGAAAATACAATAAAACTTCCTAATATTCTACCTCTTGATCTACTAATACACAAAAATATATAGAGTCTCCATGTCACAAGATCATACTATTTAGGATTACCGAGTAATTCTAGTATACTCTCAGCTTTTGCAATTCATAAAATAATAATGCAAGTAAGTATGACCCTTTTATATAAACTGGAATGGAGGGTAAAATCGCTTTATAACCCCATGTGAGCATAACTAATCTGGGAGGTCTCATTTAATACACGTGAAATTTACATGCTAGTGGGTGTTCATAATAATATAATCTGTGTGGACTCATAAACTGCCACAAAAAGTCCTACAATACGTCCGTTGTGACAATATACTAACTTTCACTACGCGCTTAGCTCGTGTTGAAACGTTTAAATCCATGTGGACTCACAGACTGCCAAAAACTGTCCTACGATACGTACATTGTAACATTGTAAAGTCTTTCGCTACACGCTTAGCTCGTGCTGTAGTCGGCTTTCTCTAACGCTTACCGCTTATGGATGATATATCGGCAAACGCCTGGATCCCTACAGTTCAAGAATCTGGACAGTGAAGCCGAGTAACTGCCATGGGTTCCCTTGTCTAGATAGTTGGCATGTGACGTAGGTTGAGGAATGGGCTGTGATTTAACAGGCTTACGCGCTTCAAGTTAATTAAAGGGAAAGTGTTGCAAAACAGTCAGAGTGTTCCTCGTAAGTGAACAATAAAGATTAAAGCGATAGTGGTGAAATGTGGCTTGCACTCAAAAGATGGTAATAGTAAAAGTGTCACAGAATATCGGCAAATGTGCTGAAATTACTAACTGCTTCAAATGAACATCAGTTCCCTGGAACAATCCTCAAGGTGAACAATAACAGTATAAACCGCGGGATATTATGGGCGTGCAATGATTTAACAATGTATCTAGAGACTCATAATTGCTGATCCCAGACGCTATGTGACATGCTCTAATGAAAATTGTTCCTCCTGGGCCCCAGCAGCAGCAAGCCCCCAAAGGTCCAGGAACAGCACCCCAAACATGGGGTCATAGCCCCCACATTTATACCAACATTTCCTTTGTCTGCAGAGCATAGGGCTTGGGGGGACCAGCTAGAACTGGTTCTGGAGCACTCTGTTTACCAAGCTCCTCTTCCCTATTGTTAGGTGGGGGCTCCTCATCAGACACACCACAGGGGGTGGAGCCAGCATTCACAAGGGGAGGCACAATCCTATTCAGGGACCAGGGACTTCCCCTCCCACTACTCAAAATGTAGATATCCCATTCAGCCTAGTGCTGACTCACCCTGCCCCTCCTGGAGCCACACACACCTCACTAGCCCCTGTCACTCAAAAGCCAGACATGCAATTCACATCAGCCAGGCAGACACATAGCACACAGAAATGCCAACTTCTAAATGTGGCATTTCTAAAATAGTTATAATAAATCTGCACACACTATTGCGTAGCATTTAATATCACTATTCCAAACATACCAAACCACGCTGTGCCTCTAATATCAGGGATTATCACTGAAACACTTATCAGGGAATCCCCAATGCATTCCTATGGGAGAGCAGCCCCACAGTAGTGAGTAATCAAAATGGCTGTTTGTCACTAGCAGGCTTTCACACACTTAAGGTGCATGTCCTATCTTTTATCTACAATGCACCCTGCCCAAAGGGCTAGCTGGGGCCTACCTTAGGGGTGACTGACATGTAGTAAAAGGGGGGTCACGGACATGGCACACACTTTAGGTGCCACGTCATAGCATCAGTGACACTGCGCACACAGGCCCTGCAATGGCAGAGGCCTGAGATAGGTTTGAAAGGCTACTTTGGTGGGTGGCGCAATCAGCACTCAAGCCAATCAGTAGCATTTAATTTACCAGCCCTGGGTATCTGAGATACCACTTTACAAGGGACTGACAGGTAAATTATATAGGCAAAACAGGTGTAGATCAATATTACCATATTTATCACAGAGAGCACACATACTTTACATTGGACAGCAGTGCTAAAGTGCCCAGAGTCCTAAAACCACCAACACCATGTCAGAAAAAAAGGTTAGGAGAAAGGCAAAAAGTTTAGGGATGACCCTGCAAAAAGGGCCAAGTCCAACAATGCCCACTTTGGGATGGTTGATTTAAAAAAAAAATATAGGGCCTTATTTATGAAGGTGTTGCGCCGCCGGTGCATCACTTTTAAAATGGGAAAAAGTGACGTACTAGTGGCGCAAGGCCTTCATAAATGAGGCCCATAGTTCTCAAAAAGTGGGTGCAGAAATGCATATCACTTGGAGGATTGGAAAATACTAGATCGTATTCAACTGGGCATATTTTTGGAGGAACAATGCATTCGATGTCTCTACAGTTCTTTCAGTTTGGGAAATAGTGTTTCAATTTTTTTTTATGGATTTCCATATTTTTCTTATGCGAACATCGGACTTTCCAATGTAGAGAAGGCAACTGAAATTGTTCTTTTTTTTAGTAATTGAGGTGTTTTTTTTAGAAATGGCAGCTGATTTCACAAACTGTTGAATATTTTGAGCATCTATAGTTTTATGACTTGCAGTTCTTTACGGATATTGATGTAGTGGAGTAGCCATATTTTTTTGGTTTTTTTGTCAGTTGGTAATTTCCCTGTATGGAGTATTGAGCTAAAGGAGACTCTTGCTGACAGGAGGATTATAAGAAGTCACCAAGGGTGAAAAAAAGAAGACAGCTAAAGGTAGTAACCCCAAAATTCCTTTAATTTAGATTTAAAATAATGCAAAAAAATGTCAATTGAATTATATATGAGTTTTTAAAACTGGTAAGTAATGTAGGTAGCTGTACGTAGGGGTTAGAAATATGTTATGTATGCAAGACTGTCTAGGAAGTCTGAAGCCACCATCAACGAAAATTGTTGCACTTTACCCAATAGCCTCTCAGACATTTCTTTACCTTTTTGGGACACCCCTGGGTTTAGGCTACTTGACAGTGATTTAGCAAGTCTCATTTCTTGGAAACGTTGCTCCTTCTTCAAAATTTCGAAGAAATGAAATAGGTTTGGGTGATGCCTATGAATCGTTTATTGAAGAAATTGTGCCATCTATCCATGGCACTGTTAGTTTTTGCACCATCCTCTAAACAGGTTGTGTAGCAGTTCCAACATTCAATGGGAAACCTTGACTTCCTCCTGCAACCTAACCTGCTAAGACAGTCAATCCACGTATCTTCAAAGTAATTTAGAACTTGTGCCAATTTGTCTGTGTTTTGTGTAAAAAATAATTTTTTCAAGAATTGAAGTGTAGAACTCATCTACACTATAAGGTGGTACAAAGTATAACACAGTACATTTTCTTACCTCATACAGTAGTTTACTGTTTGTCATGTAATCCTCAACTAAGGATGTTTTTTTTCACCAATATGCCTGTGAAAAGTGAAAAAACATCCTTGATTTTGAGTACCAGGGTACAATTTTGTGACTGTATTAATCATTGTCAACTCAAAATCAATTATCACTTTTCTAGCAATATTATTCATTGTTTTGGATTTGATCACTGTTAAAAACTCAGTGTAAGTTGAGGATTGCTTGTCAGGAAGCAAGCTAACAACCAAAGGAACAGTTGTGTTTTTATGTTGGCATGAATAGTGTCAATATGGGTGAATGGATAGGGTGTTGACTTGAATGTTACATCCATCGTCCGAATTTGACTATTCTCTGGAGTAACTAGGTTATGTGTTGTGCTAAAAATTAAGATTCTTATCTGAGGGTTTTCATTGTCATTGTCATTCAGGAGGAAAGGTTCTTAATGGAAAGTCGCAGTTAAATGAGGGGGATGTTAATATGTCCATAGGTTTGGGGAAGGGGTTACACGATGGGTCCAGTTTTTGCCTCTGGACCATTCTCCTAAGGTTGGATATGGTGGGAATGCTTCTAGCAACGTGCATGGGAATGTTTTGAGCTACATCCGTCAAAACTGAGTAACAGGGCTCATTGCAGGAGCATGCAAGTAGTTTAAATTGCTGTACAATTTTCATTTCAGGGTGGTTATGCTCATTTCTCGTAACAATGGTGTCTTTCGGTTTAACCTCTCTGCCTGTGAAATAGGAAGAGAAATATTACACGCACCTCCAATGACTCCTGGGCTCAGTCACCATCTCCTTACAGGAGAGATAGCTGCCATAATTTAAAAGCTGGTTTCTTCTCCGCGACTTTACAAAAGTTGCTTGATGAGCTGAAGCCATTGTTGGTAGATCTGTTGAATGAGGGAAAAAGAAAAATGCATATATATATTTTTTATTTTATGCATTTTTAACTTATGGTGTTTTGCCTTGTAAGAGAAACAGAGAACTTTTTTTAATTGCTGTAGCCTCTGGAAAAAGGGAACAGTTAAAATACCCTGATGGACCTAAAAATGTTAAGGTGCATTGTCTGTTTTGGTGGTTTGCCGACTTTTTGGGTTAGGCTTTTGAATATTTATAGCTTATTTTATTTCCTGAGGATGAAATGGTTTATGGTTTGATGAAGGAATGCAGAGTTGGTTTGTCCCCGAACTTGTTTGTTGCTTTTGGGATTAAACTAGCACTTTTGGACACTCTTTACTTCAGTGGCTAAAGGGAACATTTCATTTTTATTTTGGGAAAAGTATGACAATATAAGGTGGTTTTATTTTCATTCTCTTTGAATTTTGAACATTTTCTCTGTGTAATATGTTATGTTCTCGTATGCTTTTCCAATTGTAGTTTTGAAGGGGATCTCTGTTCTGAAAAAAGAAAACATTTTTAGATTCTGTATTTCATAATGTTATTTAAAACCAAAGTCTCTCTTCAATACCTGTCCTAAAGTAAGTATCCAGAGGATTTACATAGGGAATTGTATCCTGCAGTCACTGTCCTGCACCTGCCTCGAGGTAAGTACCCAGCAGTATTAGAATAGTAATTTTGCCCCCCCCCCCAGTCAGTGTCCGGCACCTTCCCTGAGGTAAGGTTCCTGGTGGTGTTTGAAAAGTAATTTTGTCCCCCAGTCACTGTCCATCACCTGCCCTGAGGTAAGTACCCAGCAGAGTTCGAATTGCAATTTTTTCCCCAGTCACTGGTCTAGTACCTGCCCTGAGGTAAGTACACAGCGGTGTTAGAATAGTAATTTTGCTCCCAGTCAGGGTCCAGCACCTGTTCTGAGGTAAGTACCCGGCAGAGTTTGAACAGTAATTATGCCCATAGTCTCTGTCCATCACCTGCCTTGAGGTAAGTAACAAGCAGGTTAGAATAGTAATTTTACCCCCATTCACTATCCATTACATGCCCTGAGGTTACTACCCAGCAGAGTTATAATAGTAATTATACCCACCTGGTCACTGTCCAGTACCCTGCCCTGAAGAAACCCCCTTTGTAGATTTGCATTAGTAGGTTTTCTTGCAGGTAGTGTACAACAATTGCCCTGAGGTATTCCGCGCTCCTAACGATGTGTGTGGTCATGAAGGAACTCATTGTACCACTGACAACAAAATGGTGGACAGCTGTTTATATATGCTTTTTGTGTGGATTTCCATAATTTAAACAAAAACATATTTTGGATAGCATTTTACAATGAGCGTTTGATTATGACAATTATTTTGATTGGTTAAAAAAACGATGTTTATTCGCATTCCTCACATAGAATATCAGCCATTTTAAAGTAGGAGTATATGTAGTGTTTTGTAAAAATAAAGAAAGGACTAGCCGGGAAATGGGATACCTTGAAACCTGTTTATGTAATAAAATGTGCATTTGGCCACAAAGGTGTGCATGGTAATGGTATTCATAGTAAAGATATGGGCAATATATCAACATGTATATGCATGATGGGGACATGCGTGGTAAAGACTTGTGTTCTGCTAGGGTCGTTGTAGCGCTTGCTTTGCAAAGGAATGCATGGTTAAGGCATTAGTTGATCTGTCCTACAACCTATGAAAAAATATGAACTTCTGCCCTTTCAAGATTTATTTGCATGTGCTTCCAGGATGTGAAAGTACCTGTGAAAGTACCTGTGAATACCAAGGCCACTGGAATTATGCGATTTTGCGGTGCTGTCTTTTACGCATATTTATAGATTTGCCACATTTGCCATAAAATCCATCCATCATCTGCTGCATAATCTGCAAAATGTAACAAAACACAAATCTGTATCGAGCTCAAATGGACCAAAAGTTACTAGAAACTTGCAAAAGTAGATTTGTCACCTTTTTGTGGTTTATTGCCATATTTGTTTGTTTTACTGATCCTTATAAGATTAAGCTTTTGTCTAGATAAAATAATGAAGTAATACTATCACAAAATATGCCACATCACGCTGAAAATGTTGCCTACTTTTGACACATAATTTAGTCAACCCTGCTGCCTAATTTGGTTTTGTAAACTCATAATTCCAGTGGCCCTGGTGAACATTCACAAATTTACGAGTTGTGCAGCCGAACCTACCCCAGAAGGCGTACAAACTCTTCCATAACATTAGATAAATTGTCTATTTGTAAAGAGCATGTGTACCCTCGAGGATATCCTTACACTAAAATGATTTTTTTTTGGTACCCAACTCCATTGTCCTCCAGTAAACATGGTTTTGCAAATGCAGAGGTTCCATCGCATTGAAAAAATGTTATATTGTTAAATCACATTTGCCAGCATAAAGTACCGGATTGGCACCATGATAGCTTTGCAATTGTTTGGTGCACTTAGAACTAAAGTGTGCAAAGACATTAATGACATGGGCTATTTATGTGGAGAATAAATATCAAATGTTTTAGAATGCATTAAAAGGAACAAATGTAAATAAGTTGGGCCCAGATTTAGTAATAGAATGCAATGCAACGCAAGGCCTTAAGTCATATTTACCAAGCCAAAAACAGCCACCTTGCGTGGCTCCGTATATCTGGAGTAATGCATGGCAGCGCAAGTCCCATCTTGCGTTAATCTGCATTAGGAAGGCATTTCCTGGGTGGAGAGTGAGAGTTCCCATGCATCACCCATGTTTTTAGGCACATTCCCAGATTTGCAAAGACTAGTAAACCTAGGAATGCGTCAAAATGATATGCCATCCCATCAGAGGCCTAACACAGAGAAATATCTCTTGTTTATTCCTCTTCCAGAAGGTGCTGCATTTTGCTGCACACATAGAAACAGGAAAATGCCTCTGAGGATTGTTTTTGTAAAGGAAGGTGTCCCTTCCTGCACAAAAACAATCCTGCCTTTAACACCATGATGCAAGGGTTCCAGTGTTGGTGCTGGACATCACATAGTGCACCCATGTGGCAGAAGAGGAATTAGTAAACATGGCACATTCCTGCTCTCTCCATTTGACACAGTGCAGCACAGCAAGTTGTCTTTCTGCATTGCACTGCAACAAATGTTAGTAAATATGGGCCCTCAATGTATGCATGTCCATTCTAAACCTAATTAACAATCAAATGTGCCTGTCGGCACATTTTTATTACGTTGCATCAAATATGATAGTGGGAAGTTTATTCTTCTGACCTATTGCTATTTTTCACTCAGGAGCCAGAAAACCCCCTAACATTTACAACAATTTAACAGAATGCTAGTGGTAATGGGCTACCTTTGATTCCTGATATCACCTCAGAAAGTGACAGTCATGACAGGAAATGGAGTTCAGTCACAAAGCCTTCGAACATGATGGCATCACAGTAGGTGACTCATTAAAGTTAATGAGAAACTACAATATTTGCATATAATAAAGTATTACACATTTTGGTTAAAACAGTTACAAGGGTATACAACGGTTACAACGAAGTTTTTACCACGCACTACCATTACAACGCAGGCATTACCACGCATACCATTACAACGCATTGCGGTGGGGGGCGCTCTAGGATAGGGAATAAGTTTAATTTTCTATCCAACACCTTCCCTAGTGTCCACAGGGACTGGTGTTGGAATAGAAAATTATACTTACCACTATCCAGCACCTCTAAGCGCTATGCGTTGTAACAGTATTCGTTGTAAATACCGCGTTGTAATGGTATGCGTGGTAAAAGTATGCGTTATAACGTCATACATCCGTTTCAAGTCTAGCTAGCTACTACCATTTATGTGAATAAGGGTGTTGTCGTTCTATAGCAAAGATGCAATCTTGTTATGTCAGCGGCACAGCAGTATTGTGTCATAAGATGACATTTCAATTGCAAGTTTCTCATGCATAAACTTAACCTATGTTTTCCTTTAAAGCATTGACAAGAAATGAACAATATAACCCCCATGTGCAGGGATGCCTTGAGTGGCTGTCGCATAGCTATGGCATGAAATGGACATTTCAGACTCTCCGCATAGGTGAAACTTAAAATGACAAGCAGAGTGTAGATTCCCTTTGTAAAGTTATATTATTCAAAGGTTCAGAGCAACTGCCATTGTGCAGGTACAGTCTCAAATGCCAGTGCAGCCTTCACATATCTAAGAAGACCAGTGAATTCTATCTTTCTTAGAAGCATAGCCTCAGATAATTATCTCAGGGCCTTACTATGAATTTGGCCGTGTGGGAGTGGGCTGCCATGCCAGCGCCCTGCTCCCACGCCAGCGCCCTGCTCCCACACTGCCAAACCAATAATAAGACCCCGAACTGCATTCTGAAAGGAATCCTGGATGGGCAGTCCTGTGGCGACTGGCTCACAGCTGTGCAGTGCTACGGCTCATACGTGAGCAGTAGCAAGGCACTGCAATGGGAACGCCATTGCACATTCCTGCAGGGCATGGACTGTCATGTCCATAACCTGCAAGACCTGGGGGTGCGTGCATACAGGGGGCACACCATGTGCCCCCTACCGGCATACCGTGGCACAGAGGCCCCCTTTGTTTCCTCACCGCCGCACTTTTCATGGTGGGCTCACCGCAATGAAATCTGTGGTGGTGAGGAAACTCCTAATATGTTTGGCGGACCCCAGCAGCCCCTCTAGCACATTAGAGGTCTCAGACCACTGCAAGACCACCAGGGATCGCAGATCCCTGCCAGCAGCAGCGGTCCCATGGCGGTCCGACTGCCCAACTTGTAATAGGGTGGTTGGACCACCAGTGCAGCGGTAGTCATAATGCCATCATGGGTTTGGCAGTTCATTGGACCGCTAAACTAAGGTAGATAATCTTTCTTTATACAGGTATATGCTCAAATGGCCTATATTCTGGTTTGGACTGGCATATAGGGTAATCGGACAGGGTCAGAAGGGTTAGTCAGTGTGCAGGACTGTTTTTGGCAGTTTATGGGCTGGTGGGATGGGGCCATATGTATCAAGCAAATTAGCATTCGCAAAGGCCGAAACTCGGCCTTTGCGAATGCTAATTTGCTAAATGGTATGTATGAAACATTTTAGCAGCAAAATAAGGAATCGCACAATTTGCCATTCCTTATTTTGCGATTGCACTTAAGGAATCGCAAATTGTGCGATTCCTTAAATGCAATGTATCAAAGGAAAATTAATTCAAAAATGCCCATAAGGATTCGCAAATTACCACCAACTTCTAGTTGGTGGTAAGTTGCGAATTCTTTTACAAAAGCAGTTTATTTAAAATCCAAAGGTGCCATATGACGCTCATACATGCCCTTAGGGCATGTATTTGCGCCATATGCCCACACATGTCATTTTCAGGGGTGCAGCAGGGTGTTCTTGTGACACCCCTGCACCCTTGAAAATATTCCTAAATTGCGATTAGCAAATTGCTAATCGCAAATTTCCCCTTCATTCCTATGGGCCTCCTGGCCCATATAAATGAATGGGAAATTTGCGATCAGCAATTTGCTAATCGCAATTTAGGAATGTTAAGGAATCGCTAAAAAGAAGCGATTTCCTGCATACATACCATTTTGCGATTTCTAAATAGCGATTCCTTAAAAATCGCTATTTAGAAATCGCAAATGGTCATGATGATACATATGGCCCATGGTTTTTATTGTTCATGACCCTGATATTACTGCAAACATGACCTGCAACAAGCACAAATGCATGCAGTCCACCATACCTCGCAAAACACCTATTCAGGATGTGTTTGCAGATTCAAAACTACCCGATGTAATAGTATATCTGCCAACCCTTCCCTATATATATGCTGTTTCCCCAATACTATTTGAACTGGAGTTATAATAGTAAATTTGACCCCTAAATATTTGCACTTTTTCTTATGGTAATACATTTTACACCATCTAAATAAATGAACTTTTTCCAGCGTTAATTGTATTTTGAGTTACAGTAGTACATTTGTACATCCCACACACAAATAGGTGAACTTCCCCCAATATATTTTAGACTAGAATTAGTACAGCACATCTGACCCCCCCAAATATAAGCATCTACCCCAATGACAATTGGACTGGAGTTAAAATAGGAAGTCTGCCCAGCCCCCCCCAAATAGATGCATGTTCATCAATTATAGTTTAGGTGGAGTAAGAATAGTAAATCTGAACACTCAAATATATGCATTAGCCCCAGCATTACCTAGACTGGAGATATAATTGCAAATGTGTAATGCCCAGATGTAAAGTTTATTTTCATAGTTTTAAAATAATTTTAGTAAATTATTTTGTATTATATGTCATGTTTGAATGTTTTTATCTTTCTTTGAATATTACATTTAGATATTTTTGTTTTTGTCATTAATTAATTAATTTCTAAAACATTTTTATATTTATTTATTTACATTGTGTTACTTTAGGGTACATGTTTATGTCTATATATAAATTTAATACAAATTAAAATGTATCAAATGTATTAAAACATTTTGGGGGCCGATTCCGATTCGGTAAACCAATCGTACGACCGAATCGAATCCGTAGCCCTTTCCGTATGACTCGTACAATTCCGTCCGAATCGCGTAGTACGATTTGTTCGAAAAATATACGACCGAATCGTTCCAAACTATACGAAAAGCAAAGGATAATCCATACGACACGAACCCTCACAGTGAACCGTACGAATCGTGAACATGCTGTACGACCCGACAACTACAATCCGGACCGGGGAATGAGAACGCGATTCGTACGGAAAACATCGCGTATGGGCGATTCGTACGGAGAGCCACATAATCACATATGCATCGTACCCCTGCAATCATGGGGTGTACGCACCGTACCCCTGCAATCATGGGGTGTACACACCATACCCCTGCAATCAAGGGGTGTAGGCACCGTACCCCTACGCACCATACCCCTACACACCGTACTCCAATGCACGGTACCCCTGCAATCATGGGGTGTACCAAAGGGGGTGGTAAAGGACGGAGCATCTGAACTAATCAAACACTCACACCCAGTCAAAAGATCTGGGTTTAATCCATCACCGTTCTTTAGCCCACTCTGCCACCCCAGTTCAGACATGGCTATATGCAAATCAGTCTGACCCTGTGCCTCATGGGAACAGTCCAGCCCGAACTGCCAAGCCATGCCTTCCCTGGACCGGAAACAAGCTTCCGAGGACCGGTTTCTGGCATTCCAGCCGTCTTCAGCCCGGCTTGCTTGAATCCAGTTGCAAAGTGAGCAAGGGACTCACGTCTGAGCATACCCTGCCACACTTATGGCGGCCAAAAGCAGTACAAAAGGGGGTGGTAATGGACGGAGCATCTGAACTAATCAAACACTCACACCCAGTCAAAAGATCTGGGTTTAATCCATCACCATTCTTTAGCCCACTCTGCCACCCCAGTTCAGACATGGCTATATGCAAATCAGTCTGACCCTGTGCCTCATGGGAACAGTCCAGCCCGAACTGCCAAGCCATGCCTTCCTTGGACCGGAAACAAGCTTCCGAGGACCGGTTTCCGGCATTCCAGCCGTCTTCAGCCCAGCTTGCTTGAATCCAGTGGCAAAGTGAGCAAGGGACTCACGTCTGAGCATACCCTGCCACACTTATGGCGGCCAAAAGCGGTACAAAAGGGGGTGGTAATGGACGGAGCATCTGAACTAATCAAACACTCACACCCAGTCAAAAGATCTGGGTTTAATCCATCACAGTTCTTTAGCCCACTCTGCCACCCCAGTTCAGACATGGCTATATGCAAATCAGTCGGATGTATGACGTTAAAACGCATACTGTTACCACGCATACCTTTACAACGCGGTATTTACAACGAATACCGTTACAACGCATAGCGCTTAGAGGTGCTGGATAGTGGTAAGTATAATTTTCTATTCCAACACCAGTCCCCGTGGACACTAGGGAAGGTGTTGGATAGAAAATAAACTTATTCCCTATCCTAGAGCGCCCCCCAGCGCAATGCGTTGTAATGGTATGTGTGGTTATGCCCGCGTTCTAATGGTAGTGCGTGGTAAAAAATGCGTGGTAACAGTTGTATACCAAATCAGTCTGACCCTGTGCCTCATGGGAACAGTCCAGCCTGTTTCCGGTCCAGGGAAGACATGGCCTGGCAGTTCGGACTGGACTGTTCCCATGAGGCACAGGGTCAGACTGATTTGCATATAGCCATGTCTGAACTGGGGTGGCAGAGTGGGCTAAAGAACGGTGATGGATTAAACCCAGATCTTTCGACTGGGTGTGAGTGTTTGATTGATTCAGATGCTCCGTCCATCACCACCCCCTTTTGTACCGATCATGGGGTGTACGCACCGTACCCCTGCAATCATGAGGTGTATGCACCGTACCCGGAGGGGTTCGTTTCGTACGCGGTTCGAGTGAAATCTGCTTTTCCGGACGTTTTGAGCTCCCGTAGAAAAAGAGTCGTACGGAGTGTTGACGAGACAAATCGTACTTGCTGGGTCGGAAAATGCTGCTTCGATCGTACGGACGTCGCGTACTGCGTGTTCCGATTGCGATTGAGTCATATGGTCTTTTGTACGATCCGTACGGAGATTTGCTTTGGGTCCGAATCGTACTTCATCGTATTTACGGGGACATTTAAGGGTACAATTCGTATGGGAAATATGCTCCGTACGGCTATTTGTAAGGGGTTTTACCGAATCGGAATCGGCCCCTTTGTATATCATTCTTGTAGATTTCTAAAAAGCATTTTTTATTCGTAAAACTAAATACATTTAATTGTAAAAATATTTCCTGTTTTTAAATTGGTGATTAGAAATATTTTTTTATAATTGATTTATGTTTTTCAAGATTTTGTAAAAAAGTTAAATTTTTTTGTTATTTGTCATTTAAAATATAAATTCAAATTAAATTATGTTTAATTTTAACATTCCTAATTTATAATATGAATATTTTTTACATACCATTTTGTTTATTGATAATATTGTTAATTCCAAAATTGATTTCAAAACTCAATATTATTCTGATCTATTTTGTGTAGTAGATAATTTTGAATTGTGGATATATTTGCGTGACTATATTTTGGTATCAATATTTTGCCATCTTAATTATAAGTATAGGGTTTTTCAATACTTTGATCATAATTTTGACATCAGTATTTTGTAGGATTATACTATTGAAGTCGATATTCAGGACTGCGACCTAATGTTGAAACCCATCAGCATTGCCAGCAAATATACAAATCCCTTTGAGAACTCAGTCAGTCAGTCAGTCAATAACTTTATTTCGGCTACTAGGACCATAAAATGCATCATCACAAAAACACAGTAGACATTAAAAAAATAAAATGTGTGCACACTCGCAATCATATAGCTACTGTCACGCAGATTATAAAAAAGCATCCTCCGCTTCTCTTAAAATCCATTAAAAAGCTACCATTGGGTTAATGACAGACTAAAATATTCACAATTAAAAACAATGAGTAAAACGGAAGGCAGGCCAGGTTCCCTATTTGCTGAACCCTGTTGTGACCTTTTACAGTTTCATTATGTAAAACATCCCAGAATATTACTTTAGTAAGCCCTGCTGCATGGACCACATAGTGTTTAAAAAACATGATACAGCGAATATGATTGGAGGGTGGGTATCGTATTTCAAGACTCAGTAGGCCTCCAAGCAATGCCCAAACCCTAGATTTCTACATATTTGAATTAACCACCGTTAGCGAGGCAGGTGGTATGCAGGGCAGAAAAACAATACATGGATTTCAGACTCTACACTGTAATTGCTGGACAATCTCCCATGTTCTCTCTGGCCCATTTGCAAGTGTGGCTCATTAGTGGAAGGTTCCCATGTCTAAATTGTATGTACAATTTTTTCCTGGCCTGTGGGGTATATATCACATCCAGGAACTGTTCTTTACTGTATACATCCTTTACTTGTAGGAACTCTACTGTCATCCGACCACCAGTGGTGCTTTCCTGTAGTTACATTAAGTTGGATTGCCTATAGTGTTGCACTAGATTCAGCCTGGAAATCGATGGGCAGGATATCTCAGGGGTTTTCCAGAGGTCCTTCCTGCCTAGCCTAGCGAAGAGATCCCTTATGTTGCAAAGCCACAGTATTTTCTTTAGTTGGAATAGACAGGATCTCCTTGAGCTCGTCTTTGTAGAAGGACAACTCTGGAGTCACCCACTCCTGGCTCCAGAATGCAATCTCTTCATCAATCGCCCTCATGCCCAAATCCCTATGGAGAGGAACTAGGGGGATGCTACAAGGAATACCCAGTAACTGCCTCATGAAGTTGTTCTCCACTTTCGTAGGGTTAGAGGAAGACCAATGACCCCACAGTTCCACCCCATATAGAGTGCCCCCCCCCCTTGCTTAGCCTTTATATATTTCCACAACAGGGGTAGCTGGCTTGAATGTAGAAGTTCTGTGCAATTTCATAATCCCACCCACGGTCTGAGTTAACCTAAGTCTCGCCTTGGCCATCTAGGACCCCCACTCTAAGTAGGGTGACCAACCGTCCGTAAATTTCATGGACAGTCCGTAAATTGGGCCTCACGTCCTTTGTCTGTGAGGAAACCTTTTACGGGCGCCTTTTGTCCGTAATTTTGGCCATCACAGGGAGCAGCACTGCTCCCCTGTGAGAGGCCTCACCTTTCTGATGGGGCGCCTCGCGCTCCTCCTTGAGCAAAAGAGCAGCCCCTCCCCACCCATTGTCATTCTGTATGGGGCTGATTGCCACATACAGAATGGCAATGGGGCAGTCTGGGCTGGTAAATCATGTGACGGCCTCCTCATGCCTTGGTGTACAGCAGGGCGTTCTGTAAAATAAAAGGCAAAACGCTAATGCTGCAACTTTAGCAACGTGAGAAAACAGTGTATATAAAGAAGCCTGTAAAATAAATTAAAAAGAACGGGTTATCGTTCTTTCACTGTCTCATCATTTTTTATCTGAAGTATTTTCAATATTATATCCAACAAAGCCATGGTTGCTGCTTTTTTTTAATTTTAAGCAACTAACAACCATTGACAAAGCCAATAGTCCTGGTTTTTGTTGGTGTAATGATACTTGCTGTATTATATATATATATATATCTGGATGCAAAGACATAAACAACATAATACCAGTCAGGAGGAACACTACGCTAGCGCTGATTTTTAGCCTAGGTGTTTTAAACTACGCCCTTAATTACATCGAACACCCCCTTTGAAGAGACCCCCCAGTTTTTTTACACCACATAAAGCCCTGGAAACAACACCATGTCACAGTCACCTCAGATCCTGGCACTGTTTATTTATTTATTTATTTTATAGCATTTATAAGGCGCGCAGCTACCCACAAAGGGTTTCCCGGCGCCAGAACTGCAAGACACTCAAATATTACCGGGGAGAGAACAGACAAAGCAATTATTTATTAAACAGCCACGTTTTTATGCTTTTTCTAAAATTCACGTAGCTTTCCTCCTTACGTATGTGGATGGGCAGTGTGTTCCACAGCATTGGCCCCAGGTAGGAGAAAGATCTCCCGCCTATTCTGGCTCGTTTAAACCTTGGTACTACAAAGTTTGCCGCTGTACCTGAACGCAGGTTGCGGTTTGGGAGGTAGGGCTTAGCAAGGGCCTGAAGATATTTGGGGGCCGTGCCAGCTTTGATTTTAAATAGGTAGCTTAAGGCTTTGAAGCGAATACGGTTCTCGACCTTAAGCCAGTGCAGGTCCCTGAGATGTTGGGTGATCCTATCAGATCTGGGGATTTTGCAAATCAGTCTAGCCGCAGCGTTCTGCACTAGTTGCAGACGCTTTATCACTGCCTTATTTGAGCCCAGGTATAAGATGTTACCGTAATCAAGCCGAGATGTCACTAAGGCGTTGACCACGGTCTTCTGGGTAGTAGGTGGCAGCATCCAGATGATTTTGCGTAACCATTTGAGAATGGCGAAGCATATACCTGCTACTTTGTTAGCTTGCTGGGACATGGATACACAGTCATCAATGATGACCCCAAGGTTTCTAACCTGAGAGGCTGGAGGTGGAAGTTTACCCAATGATGGTGGCCAATGGGAATCATTCCAGAGATCTTTACTATTTCCTAACAGGAGAACCTCTGTTTTATCTCCATTTAGTTTGAGTTGGTTGTCTGACATCCAACAAAAAATTTCTTGGAGGCCTACTTTTAATGCAGATGGGGTAGAGACGTCAGATTTAGAAAGTGAGAATAAGACTTGTGAATCATCTGCATAGGTCATTAAACTTAGGCCAAAATTTTCTGCAAGGTTGGCCAGTGGGCGTAGGTATAAATTAAAAAACAGAGGGCTCAGAATTGATCCTTGTGGCACACCGTGAGGAGAGTGGAATACCTCAGAGCATGCCTCCGAAGAGGAGATCTGGAAAGTACGGAGGGATAGGTAGGATCTAATCCATTCCAGAGCTCTGCCTACGACACCATTCTCCCCCAGCCTTTCAAGCAGTGTGGAGTGAGAAATGGTGTCGAAAGCCGCACTGAGGTCTAACAAGACCAGTGCTACTGTTTGGCCGTCATCCATAATGCATCATGCATGACTCATGACTTCTACGTTTACAGACTGCCTATGTGCAGGGGCATAGTAAACTTTCCCCCACCCCACCCCTTGCTTTAGGAACTACAGCAAGGTGAAGTTCTTGATGGGCCTCTTCTGTCTGCAACTCTGTAGACAAAGGCTCAGCTCATAATGTGAAAAGGTGGGTGAGTAAATAAGTGAAGGAATGTGTGAATGGCTGGATGGATGACTGAAAGGATTAATGGATGAATGAAAGGGTGAATGGATAGATAAAAGAAAGGATGGATGGATGAGTGGAAGTATGGCTGAGGGAAAAGGTAAATAGATGGATGTCTGGGTGGAAGGTAAGATGGATGGGTTGTCTCTATATAATGTGTGTGATGTAACGCACTCCGACACCCTGCCCTACATAATTTGGATGAGTAACACTATAAGAGAAATTAAATACACATGAGAGACGGTCTAAGTGAAGATGAGGGGCACTATTGAAGGGTGTTAGCAAGGCAGGACTGGCCGGAAGGGCTATCAGGTGTTTCAGTGGGAGGCTGGAAAGGGGGGGGGGGGGGGGCGGTTTTGTTACAGGGGGCTGGCACTCCAAAGTTCCTTATATATCCAGTAGTTTTCAATCAACAATAAGAGCGGCTTCACTTATATTCAGGTGTGGTTCACCATTGTCTGGTGATTAATGTACCTGCTGGAGTGAGATGCAAATTTTGAATTGTCTAAGGCAGCAAGCTGCAGCCATACTGAAAAACCGTGAAGTGCACGATTGTCTCAACCTAATATAAACCTATTTTGACTTGTACTTAGATGGTTGTCTATTTACTTACATATTTACTATTGCGCGACCACCTCTGATGTATCTGTAAAACGTAGCTTTTGTCCTGAAGGTTTGTCCTGAATTTTTGTCCTGAATTTTGACCCTTTGTCCTGAATTTTTACACTCACCGTCCTGAATTTGCACCTATGCCAGTTGGTCACCCTAACTCAAAGTGCTCTGATAGAGTAATACTCAATTACTCAAATATCCTAACCCTTTCCAGGAGTGTACCATTTAGGGAAGGATTTGGACGAGTGGTTTTGGGGGGATTGAAGACCATATATTTGGTCTTAGTTAGGTTGATCTCCAAGCCCCTTATGTTACAGAACTTTGTAAACTCATCAAGAGTGTATTATATACCCGTTGGCGATTTGGACAGTAGCAAGGTATCTTCCGCAAACATCAACGCTGGACCCTTCCCCGAAACTAGTTTAAGGGCGTCATTATCCTTAAAGTTATTTAGGTGGTCTATGAGCCCGTTGATATAAAGACAAAATAGAGTGGGGGTATGAACGCATCCCTGGCGTACACCCTTTTTGACTGGGAAACATGCAGAAAGTTCTCTGTGTTTTCCACATCTTACTTGGGCATACTTCCCTAAATTAGCCTCACTAGCACATTGAGGAGGTACTGTGGAATCCTAAGGTCACTTAGTACTTTCGAGAGTTTCTCCCTGGGTACAAGGTCAAAGGCTGACTTCAGATCGACAAATATAAGATAGAGGCTGCCACCCTCTATGGTCACCGTTTTCCAGAACAGTAGTTGTAATCTGAAAATCTGGTCTATGGTTGACAAATTTGTTCTGAAGTCGGCCAGATAGGGACTTAGGATCTCCTTCTCCTCTATCCAACCCTGCAAGCGGTCCAAAAGGACCCGTCCCATCAGTTTTTGGGTGATGTCAATTAGACTGATGGGTCTATGATATGAGGGTAGAAGAGGACAGCCTTTTTTAAATATGGGAACTATCTCTGCTCCATGCCAGATGTAGGGGTGATCCATGCCCTTCATGATAAGATTAAATAGGTCACACAGATAGGGGACCCACATTTTGGGTTCATTCCTGAAGAGGTCCCCTGGAAGTTTATCTCGACCTGGCGCATTGTTACAATAAGATTGTTGATGGCACTTCCCACTTGAGGTACACGCTTGAGGTACGATCTATGTACCGCGCTGCTTAGCTTAAGAAATATGGGATAGGAATTCACAGGGGGTACGAATTTGGGTGCCTGCACTGTGTTGTGTTATTTTTAAAACTTCACTGACATTTTAATAATTTGCTCCTTGCCTCACACTCCCCATTCCACCCCGAGTTTCCGCTCGTTTGTTGTGGAGGGAGTTTCTCATTATCTCTTGCTCTGCCATTATTCAGACTTCCGTCGGAAGGGGGGAGCGGTCTAGTTGTCATCACGCTCCTTCCTCTTCTTTACCGATGTGTTGGGTGGCGCGCACCGGACGCGCGCAGCGGACGCGCGCAGTGAGCGCGCCGATGGCGCACCGATGGCAAGCCTGTCTGCGCCCGTCCGCGCCTGTACGTCGCCTCTCGCCAGGACCCCTGGCCTTTGTCGCCCGGGTCCCATCCGCTATGGTAGGGATGAACTCCTGACTTATAATACTGGCTCAGCTCTCTGCACAGCTAATCCTCCGACCCTAGGGGATTCCTCGTGGAACTGCCCTGTTTGCGGCTCCTTTTCCATCCCGATTCCCACCCTCCCGACATGCGTCCACCAGACTAAATCCCAGGCTCAGTTGAAACTGCTACAGCTCAATGTCAGATCTTTGGCAAAACATCACGCCGAAGTATTTGATCTTATCTGTGAAGAACGTCCAGACATATTGTTTCTGTGTGAAACCTGGTTGAATGATGACTTGGTAGCGATCTCTAACCCAGCCCTACCCCTTGGCTACTCCATTTGCACTCTAAACAGGGTCTCCAGGGGAGGGGGCATAGCGGTCGTTTTTAAATCACATTACTCCAGCCTATTTAACGAAATGCAGATAGCAGGCTGTGAAGCAGCGCACTTTCAGGTCGCTGTGAGCCCACAGTGCTCTCTATCAGGTCTCTTAATTTATCGTCCCCCGGGCACAGCCACTAAATTCAAGGAAGCTCTCCCTGAGGTTGTTAGCGAGCTTGCAGCAGGCTCGGCTAATTTCAGTATTTGTGGTGATCTCAATCTCCACCTGGATCCAGGACAATCCCACTTTTATAGCAGACTTAGCTGCCCTCCAGTTGGATCAATTAGTCCCTGGACCCACGCACTCAGCGGGACACCTGCTTGACCCAGTTTTTTCCAATCTTCATCCTATAACTATGGAACGTCCCACTCCCATGGGCTGGACTGACCACTTCCTGGTCAGATGGTTCGTCCCGCTCACCGAGCTCTCTAACAACAGAACCCCAAGATCGGTTTTTAAACGCCCCTGGCACAAACTGAAGCTTGATGACTTTCATCACTTTCGTAATGCCAATCCTCTCGACAATCGGCTAGACTACGACCGGTTCTGCGAATGGATCATACGAGGTCTTGGCGCCCTTATTCCGGCCAAATGGGTGAAAGGGCGCACCTCCACTTCCAATCCTTGGTATAACAACTCCTTAACCACCTTGCGAAAAGCCTGTAAACAGGCGGAACGCGATTGGAGGAAAGATTATGCTTCGGAGAAAAAAGGTATTACCTGGCAAAGGTTAAACTTTATCACAGGGCGATCTGTAAAACATGCGCATCTTTCTATGCCATGGAGATTAGCTCCAGCCACAACCCCACTAAATGTATTTTTAAAATCCTTAAAGACCTCAGGACTAGGAAAGTGAATACCCCGGTTGTACCATCCGCGCTTCTATGTGACGAATTAGCAACCTTCTTCGTCAACAAAGTGCGTACCATTTATCTATCCTTTCCCGATCCCCGCACCCCTCCGGCCTATGTCAGACCTAGTGCGGAACCTAGGGTCTCCTTGTTGTCATCCCGCCCCTTTCGGAGGCCGAATTTATTCGACTTAGTGGCAAAATGAGGTCGGGTTCCCCTCTGGACCCCCTGCAGCCATCACAATTTAAGGACTCCCTTTCCATCTTTTGGGAGCCCCTCTGCAATATAATCAACAATTCCCTCTTATCTGGGACTGTCCCGGCCCCCGGAAGCATGCCTGGGTGTCTCCCATTCTGAAAAAACCCAACGCAGACCCTAATAAACCGGAGAACTTCCGACCAATATCCCTCCTGCCTTGGGTGACAAAAATCGCTGAAGCTCACGCTAACAACGTACTAACTCAGTTCGTGAATAATAACAACATTCTCGATCCCTCCCAGAATGGGTTCAGACCGGGCCATAGCACGGAAACCGCCCTCCTGGCCACTACCTAGCAATTGCGATCTCTCATGGACAAAGGTCAAAGTGCGGCGCTGATTTTGTTAAGTCTCAGCGCCTCCTTCGATACGGTGTCCCATGAGATTCTACTTCGGAGGCTCAAGGAAGCAGGGATAGAGGGCTTAGCCTTAGACTGGCTTCGCTCATTCCTGACTAATAGATCCTTTCGAGTCTCGGTACCCCCCCTATTCCTCTCAGATCCACAGCATTGATCAGGGGGTGCCTCAGGGCTCGGCCTTGAGCCCACTGCTCTTCAACTTATACGTCCAGCCTCTAGCTGCGGTCGCCAACCTGTGGGACCTTACGATAGTCTCTTATGCTGACAACACGCAGCTAGTGGTCACCTTGGCGGGCGGTTCTTCCCCCTCAGCCTCCAAATTCAAGGGCGGCATGACGGCAGTGGCCGATTGGATGGCAGCCAATTGTCTACAGTTAAATGCCGGGAAAACGGAGGGTCTGTTGGTGGGTAAGAACGTCAACCTGTGGAATGAGCAGTGGTGGCCGTCAGCCCTAGGAGCAATTCCATCTCCTAAAAATGTAGTAAAAAACCTTGGGGTCATGATGGACTCTTCTCTTTCCTTTCAGGCCCACACTAAGCAGTTAGCTGCCTTATGTTTTGGCACCTTGCAAGGCCTGAGACCCATCCTAAAATATTTTGCCCCCTCGGTGCGCCAACTCATCGTGCAAGCCACCATCCTTTCACGCGTTGACTATTCGAGCTCCCTCCTTCAGGGGGAGAATAAGGCAGAAATATTGAGAATGCAGCGCATTCAAAATGCTGCTGCTAGAGCTTTGGTGGGCTTGCCGCGTTTTTGCTCGGCCTCCAGTACCATTCGTAAGCTGCATTGTCTTCCCATTGATAGACGCATCCAGTTCAAGACGCTTTGTCTTTCTTTTAAAATTCTGAAATGCTCAAGTCCTCCCTTGTTGAGCAACCTGATCTCCCATTATATTCCATCTCGCCCTCTCCGCTCGGCAGAACTACATCTGGCGACGGTGCCCAGAATTAAGCTTTCCAGGACCGGTGGTCGGGCTTTCCGGTACCTTGCGCCTAAGCTCTGGAACTCCCTCCCCATACATATCCGCGCCATCGACTGTCTGTCTTCTTTCAGGAAGGCCATCAAAACTCTTTTGTTTCCTTCACCCTAGCTTATCTCCTGGCTGCTCTTTCTGTCTCTTTGCTAGGCTGGTCTTCATAGTTGTTGTGTCCTCCAGTGGCAGCGCCGGGACGCCCCTTTGCTGGGGCAGCTGTGCGCTTGACAAAACGGATAACATAACATAACATAACACTTCAGTCATGGTGGTCTTCACATCCCTTCCTGTTGGTACTCCACGGGTAAGCTCTGGGAGCCAATGGTAACATCTACACTATCTTCTCCATCATGCAATGACCCAAAATGCTTCTCCCAGTCTTCGGGCGCTATGTTAGACTCTATGGCAGGTCGTCCTTCCCTGTCTCCTGAACTTACTATTGCCCAGAACGATTTCAAATCTTTGTCATTCAGGGCTGACCTAAGGGCTTCCCACCTATCTAGTTCCCAGTTATTCTTTTCTTGCTGGATGGTCCCTTTATACCTGGCCCTCTGCAAGTTTAATTTGGGCCTCATTCTCCGAGCTGTTGCCGGGCGAGGTGAGGCTATATTCCCACACATAGTTGGGTAAGTCTATTTGTTTGTTTAATTTACTAACAGATTCTTTGTGGTTTACCCTCATGGCAACCGTTATCATTGTAATGGCCGTCAGAGGTATGACTGGCTTAGCTGAGTCTTTTAGATTCTCACTTTACTGTACAATAGTTGTGTCCAGGGCTGATCGCCTCCTGGAATCTATCATGTACATTGATATAGCAACAAGTTGTTGTGTTTCTCTGTTCTTTTTTGCAGGGATTGCATCCTCTATTATCACACAGCTCAAGAGGATACGGTAGGATGGTCCAATTGACCATATTCACTGTTGATAGACTTGTTTTAGTCTTATAGTTCACTTTTTATGCACCACAGATCAGAGTGTATCTTTGCAGTAGCACTTATATAATCGTGGCCCTGAAGAATGCCGGTGTACTTTCACCCAATGGCAGAAACATGTTGGCCTTATTGACCACCTAGCAAAGTAGACAGTGATTTTGTCACACTGTTTTCCACCCTTTTTAACGTGACGTCCAGGTGAATACCAATAAAATGATTTTTCTTTTGCCTAGACCATCATTTTAACACCACCTACTTAATTTTTACTGCACTGCACTGTATCAGCACCGCCAGTGGCGAGGACACTTTCATTCTCTGAACCTTAGCCGTGTGATATCTAGCCGATACATCTGGGCACGGATACACTGGCCTGGTTCTAGATGTTCTAAATGACGAGGCTCTGCCATGAGGGTGGGCTGATAGGACTTTCATCAAATCCTTAGTGTCTTTCGACCACTTGGTGCTGGTTCAGGGCATGGTCAGTTTGTAGTTTTTTCAGTGAGAACCTAGAGGACTTAGCTTAACTCCAGACCTTCAACTTTTTTATTGTTCTTCATAATTTGTGGCCTAACCTTCGCCTTTACCGCATCCAGTAGATCCTGTTTGGCTTTACGAAAATTGACGTTAAACCATGAGCATTTGGGACGTTTGTTTTCCCTTGGTTGCGGCACCGGGTAGAATACGTCAGTCAATTTTGCAGTTAACTCCTCGTGTATTTTGCGTGCTTTATCTCGATCCCATGTATGAGCCTCTGCCTGTCCTACCTCCCACATTTCAGTTAACATAGGTAATGCTAGCTGGTAAATTTTAGCCAGTTTTGGGAGAGAATGCTGGATAAGATTCCATCTAACTCTGCTTCTGTTATTAGATAGTATTAATGCGTTGGTCTCAGTTGTAGTAAGGGGTGCCTGGTTGGACCTACCCAAGTTCCCTATTTTCATGATCACTATTAGGGCATATTGGTCACTGTCCTGTCTCTGCTGGACATAGAAGTCGGAGACCTTTTCCCAGGATTTGGTTTCCACCAGGATGTACTCAAGCAAAGAGGCCTGCCCTTCTAGGTTAAATGTGAACTGGCCCGGCTGGTCGGATTTAGTCCTCCCGTTACATGCCATCAATGAGAGGGCCAAAGTAAGTGAGTGGAGTTGCAGTGCCAGTGGTGGCCATACTTTGATCGGAGTAATCTGCGGGTCAGGTATTGACCAATGCAGATCTTCTTCTGTGGGCGTGGAAAGATTAGGATCGGTAAGTGGCTCTAATTGACAATTGAAGTCACCTCCTACGATCAACAAGATCGCTGGATCCAAGGTTAATATGAAGCGCCCCAAGTGGTCTATGATGACAAATTCTTGTCTGTTGTTCACTGCTCTGGAATACACATTAATTAAGGCTATTTTTGTCTTTGTGAGAAATGTCAGCAAGACACATTGATTGTCGTTAGTGGGAGGTGTCATCTGCTCGGCTCTACAGTCAAGGTGTGTGCCTACCCAGATAGTCAATCCACCGGATGGTCTCCCTCTCTCCCTTGTAGTGGCCATGATGTTAAAAGACGCTAGACCCACCCTCTGGGATTCATCCCTCGCCCAGGTCTCTTGAAATATAAAAATATCCTGGTTATCCACAAAACACCCCCATGCTGGGCAGGGCAGTTTGTTTTTGAGTCCTGCCAAGTTCCAGGACACTATAAGCAGGCCATCACCCTGTGCTCTTAAACCACTCGATACCTCAGAGGCAGTGGCACGGGGGCGGAAGATCACCTGGTTTGGCCCCGAGATGACTGTCAGGTATTCCACCGGGTTCACCTTCTCTATTTATACCCATCAGAGGAAGTGAGAAAGAGGCATCAGAGACCCGACTCAGTTGTGTCCTGACTCTTATTGAGCTGAACCTCTGGGCATTGTCCGAGCTACTGCCCCCGACTGAACGGCTCCCACTGCACTCTGTTTCTGCACTTTGGACCTGCGCCAATATTTTAGGATTATCCCTATCCGGGGTCCCCTCCCCAGTCAGTCTACCTTCTCCAGACTTTCAAATCTATTATTCACCGGGATATTGAATTCAGGGCGCCTGTTGTATGTGTCCCAGCTTCCCTCCATTAGAGTCCCTGGCCCCAGCATTTGTATTGCAGGTATTACACTATCACGTATGAAAATTTGCTGTTGAGGATAAAACAAGTCTAAGGGGTGGGGTCTAATTCCTGTTGGGACATTGTGATAATTAGTGGTAGTGTTCAGTAGGTTTATAACGGTGTTAGGATTTTTAAAATTACTAACAGCACATTCCCCTGGATCTGTGTTCCGGAAATTTCCCAACCAGCCTACTCTTCGGACCATTTTGATCTCCCCTGCTGTAGCAGGCCCAACTTTTTTATATCTTTCAAGCCAAAACAGGCATTTGTTTCTGAGTTCGCGTTGGGTTTCCATTGCGTTGGGCGCAATTGGCGGGGTTCCTGTCAATATAACTACATATGGGGCACAGGCCGGGGGGAGATTTATGTTGGGCAAGTGGGTATCAACAATCACATAACTCTCTACATTATGGCCTTGCACTGGTTGCCTGCTGAGAACAAATTACACAGTCAATTCCACATGATAGTAAGACAATTCCACTTCCCACTGCCTTGTGCCACTGTGGAATTAAAAAGGGAGGTCAGACTCCTACCTCCCATAAGTGAAGAAACACCTTCTTATTGAAAATAGGTTTGGCATCTATGATTTTCAATCAATTTGTGCCATCCTTTTGCGTGCATTCTGCAACAGCAGAGTTAACACCTAACAAGAGCTAAGCAATATTTGCCACATAAAAATAGGGCTATTACCTTAAATGGCATATAATGCCCTCCTGAAAGCCTATTTTGGAATAAGAGATAGATTTTCTTAGGCCATTACTGAGCATCAAAAGAACAGCACCAGGCTTCTTGACACACAGGACCTCCTCTGTCCCTTGAGAAAAGGGGCAAAGATATGGTGGCATTTGACAAGACAAATCTGCTGAAGGAACATACACTTTCTTTAAAAAAAAAAAGAATTGTGAAGCTGCACTAGCAGTTTTGTAAAACAAACTTTTAAGTCAGACACACAAATATATTTTACTGGATGAAATTCTTTAGTCATAAATGAGTGTGTCACACCACCTTCTATCTTTTTAGAGCAGAAAGCCAGGACCCTACTGTATATGACTATATGACTGTATATGTAGTTTGAGATGTCATCATCAATGTCACTAACCATGTCATGAGTGATGTAATATGTTAGTTCATAAGTAGTGCATTTCAGGGGCACGAGTTATAGTTAGCCTAGCTAACTCTAGCTGCTGAATTCCTCTGATTTTGTATGAGTACGAGTAAAATCTGAGCCTAACTATAACGTCCCTATAACCTTTGGCTTTTTAAGAGAATTTCTAAGGTTTTGCAAATACTATTTCCTAACTATAACGTCCCTGTAACGTTTGTTTTTTTAAGTGAATTTCTGTTTTTTTAACTAGTAGGCGCATTTGTAGAGGGGTGGAGAAAGGGGGCGAGGCCTCTTACCGGCTCTCAGGAATCCTGCTGTATGGAACTTACTTGAGGTAAAAGGTCCCTCGGTATCTAAGAGAATTCATCCCCCAACCAGTAGTGGGCCAGGAGATGTGTTTGCAGAGTGGTGGAGAAAGGGGGAATGGCATCTAAAGACCTCTCAGCAATCCTGGTCAGGGTCTTACTGGAGGTAACAGGAGGGCTAGTTGGCCCCCAAAGACAATCAGTAGTGAAGGGGACTTCATCCCCCAACCAGTTGTGCGGCAGGAGGTACGTTTGCAGAGTGGTGGAGAAAGGGGGCATGGTCTCTGACAACCTCTCATCAATCCTGCTGTGTGGGACTTACTGGAGGTAACAGAAGGGGTAGTTGGCCTACAAGGACCCTCAAGAGCCAAGTGGACTTCATCCCCCAACAAGTAGTGTGTCAGAAGACGCCTTTGCAGACTGTTGGAGAAAGGGACATGGGCTTTGACAACTTCTCAGCAGTCCTGCTGTGTAGGATTGACTGGAGGTAACACGAGTGGTAGATGTCCCCCAAGGTCCCTCAGCTGCCAAGGCTATTTAATCCTCCAACCAGCTGTGTGTCAGGAGGTGTGTTTGAAGAGTGGTAGAGAAAGTAGGTGGGGACTCCAATGACCTCTCAGCAATTCCGCTGTGTGGGAATTAATGGTGGTAACAGCAAGAGTTCTTGACTCTCAAGACTCTCAGCATTCAAGGGGACCTCATCCTCCAATGAGCAGCGTGCCCGGGGGTCCGTGTGGAGAATGTTTGAGAAAGGGGATGGGGCCTCCGATGAGCTCTCAGGAGTACTGCTGTGTGGGTCTTACTGGTGGGAACAGGAGGGGTTGTCTGTCCCCAACGACCCTAAGCATCCAAGGAGACTTCATTAGGGGTGGCTGAGCAATACTCCACCCACTTGCGGAACTTCAGAGAATTTAGCAGAATTTTTTGGTAACTCCGTGGAATTCAGTGGAGTGAAACTCTGGAACTCCATGTTTGCCTAGTCCTGTCCTGGTGAGAGCTGATTCCATGGTTCTCGCTTTAAATTACTATGTGTATGCAAAAGTATAAATCACCTGTAAGTTCTGTCAGTTTGGCCCTGCCCCATCTGCCTTAGTAGCGTGCAAAGGTCTTCCCACCTTTTGCCGGGATGATGGACATCTTAATAAAAGGCCTGCCTCCCTGTGTTTTCCGCTGATTTTGCTGACAAGTTCTGGATGCCGAGGAATATGAGGATATCTTCTCCAAACAAAGAAACTCTTACTTCATGTAGTAAAGAGGAAGGACCCTTGTTTGCTGATTTACCTTTTTGTAGTCTTGTTGCCTTCTCCATAGAAGTATTCATGTTATCATAGATTTCTGGATAAAGACGCACAAGAACAATCATGTGCTGTAATGCGCACAAGGTCACTGGAGACATATCCTCGTGGTCCATTATGCAGCTGTAGTTTAGAATACGACCTAGACATTTACCCAACAAGATAGCACTTACTTATTAACCAGTAGAAAGTGCTCCAGTTGGGTAGACATTTTGTGCAAAACTGTGAACTCTTGTTGGATAAACAGACAGGTGAGGTTACGTTCTGGCCCTGATGCTCATTTCACAGAAATTAAAACTCAACAGGAAGCACTTACAAATATAAATATAGCAGGTGCCTCAGTTGAAGCACCACGTCTGTAAAGGGAAAATGATCCTAACTTCTGGGGCTTCACAAAGGCAAAGCATGTGTGTTTCCACTCGCATTCCATGTTGAAAAATGATATGAAATTCTAATGGAGGTGAAATCATCGTTGATCTATTGGAGCACAATCTGATGCACAATGGTTCTCCCGTTTAAATAAAATAGGTATGCAAATGCCCAAAATACCACCACTTACACACCCACTCAAAAACCCACACAGGGACTCACAGACACACTCACAGACCCACAAAAGCATCACAGACCCACACAGGCACTCACACACCCACTCACTTAGCCACTCACACACCAACTAGGACACTCACAGACCCACTCACAGACCCATACAGCTAGTCACACATCCACTCACAGACCCATACAACTAGTCACACATCCACTCACAAACCCATACAGCCTCTCACATACCCACGTACTGATCTATACAGCCACGCACACACCCACTCTTAAAGGTGACAGGTTAAAGTTAGCAAAAAAATTTTAAAACATAGAAATTCACTGAAAAAAACAAAGGTTACAGGGACGATATAGTTAGGAAACAACGTTAAAAAAACTTGTAGAAATTCACTGAAAAAAACAGTATGCATTTCCCATGTTAATTCCCAAAGGACCTTTAGACACAGCCTGTACCTCTGAACGGAATTGCACTAAATTTTTCAGAAAGGTAGCTGTTGGTCGATGTGATTTGGTTTCACCTTGAACCGAGTCACAGAAAAGTAAAAAAAAAGAGAAGGGACCTTATTAAAAAAAAGTCACTGTCTTGACCAACATCTAGCTTCCTGCAAAATTTGGTGTCATTCCTTTCACTGGTTGGGACTATAGGAATTAACATAGGAAACACACATTTTTTTGACCCCACCTTTTTCTCAGCCCCTGCTTGATGGATCACCCCAAAACTTTACATACACAATAAAACCCACCAGCACACTTCTTTAAAAAAATTTGAAGATTCGTCAACTAGCGCCAAATATATAGGTAAGTAGAAAAATGCTTCTCCTATGGAAACTAGGTCCTATAATTAACATCTGACATCCCACTACAGTAATTATACCTTTTGGCAACATGAAGGGTGTACCGTATTCTCAAATAACACTTGTAAAATCTTTATCATTTCGGAGTTATAATAATACACATAGTCCATTGTGTAGCTAACCAACTTCAGTGCGGGGAACAATAAAGATCAGCTATTCACTCCATGCCTCTACTTATTTTAGAGCAGGTATGCATATGTAAGTTAATGGAGAGTATATAGTTCTCATTTCTGAATATGTGAAGAAATATGTTCACACCTCATGAATTGTGAGTTGTGTGTGGAAATTGTGTCTCTCTTGTGAGGGCTGCACATCTGTGTTGAAATAAATCTTGTTTTGCCTTTCTTTGCTACCTTTAACTGCCTGAGAGTCCACATGTGTTCACACTACTCTGATGTCATTTATGTATGTAGTTGATAGGAAGCACAACTTCACTACTCTCGTAAAACACAACAACAAAAGGTTAGTTGATATTAAACTCAAACCCATCTACTTGTAAGGGGTCTGGTCAGATTTTAAAAATATGCAATGTAAGCTATTGTGATTGTGATGATGCACCTAAAAGCCTAGAGGTGTACTTATAACTAAAGAAGCCCAGGGTCAAATTATTTGGGAACTATTAAAGAGACAGATCCCCAGTGATTACCTAAGAGTATGGTCCAAAAGTCAACAGTTCGCCCAGAGAAAAAGAGTGTCTACTTAGAGCACAGTTACTGGAGTATTAAAAGATTTATCAAAGTAATTTATCAAGTGTATTTCAAATAACTTGGGAATCCTATATGTCCTATCAGAAATCTTGAAGTGATTTTACTTTTGGTCTCTCTCAAACTTTCAACATTACTACTTTGCTTACAAATGCTAGCAACTTCAGTCAAATTGGAATGTGTTGCTGGGTAAGAATAGTAGCCAAAATGTGTTTTCAAAGATTGGCTGAGAAGTTGTCCTTTTGGGCTAGATCAGTGCACTCCCCGATGCCCTCCTGTTTCTAGCTTCCTGTTTATTTATCTTCAAAAAAATAACTGTTTTCATATATGTTGTTATCTTTTAAACAAATCAACTAAAAACGTTACATTTTTATAAATAAAAAACGTACCACCTTTGGGCAATATGAGTCAGAGTGTTATCCTTTACAATAGATACTGCCCTTTTTCTTGCACATAACATAGAAAACCCATTAGGATGGGTGTAAAAAGGCCACAGTCCGAATTAAAGTAATAAAACAGCATGTGCTTCTACCCAACTTGAAATATGTCCGACAATATCAAGGAAGGAGTAAAATGGTATGTGCCAAATGTTAACTCTTAGCTGATCTGTTAAAAACAAGTTACAGAAGTTACATTGGAAACATTTAAATTAGTGGATGATTCTGCAGTTTACTATTTTGGGTCATTCAAGGCCCATAAACATGTTGGATGGAATCCAAGGATAACCTCAGCCTCCTCGCTCCAACAGATGGAAACTCCGACCATCAGATCACCTCATGAAACCAGCTCACTACACACAGCACCGCAGCCATCATGCACTTTGTCCGCTCAGGAGCACCCAAGGACCCCTGTCCCCACCACATGTTCAATCTCATAAGCAGGACCAGCAGCAACAAAATCACTGCCATCTTCAGCACATCCATCACCTCAGCCACTTTCTCAGAAGAATGGAAACACACTGAAGTCAAACTTCTCCTCAAGAAACCGTCCACCAACCCCAACGAGCTAAAGAACTACCGGCCTATCTCTTGGCTGCCCTTTCCAACCAAAATCTTTGAGAAAGCCAACAGCTGCCACCTCACAGAATACCTGGATAACAACGATCTCCTGGACTCATCCCAATCCTTATTCCATGTGAATCACAGCACTGAAACCACCTCGATCGCAATCAATTATGGCATTAGAACCCTCCTAGATAGAGGAGAAATGGCTGCCCTGATTCTCCTCAACCTCTCAGCAACCTTCGACACCATGTTCCACCACACTCTAATCAAGAGGCTTCACCAGATCAGAATCGGAAGGATGACCTCGAATGGATTGCATGCTTCCTCATCTTGAGGACCCAGAGAATCTGCCTCCTACCTTTTATCTCGGAACCCAAGAGCATCTTCTGCAGCGTCCCGCAAGGCTCGTCCCCCAGCCCTATACTGTTCAGCGCCTACATGACCCTCCCCGGCCAATATCGTCAGAACCCATGGTCTGAACGGATCACTGACAAAATATCAATGTGAAGAATATCAACCTACCAAAATATCGAGGTAATAATATCGAGAATCAGAATATCGAATTCCATTCTACAAACAGGTAAGTGCCAAAATATTGAATCCAAACTATCGATGTTAAAAATATACTTTACAAAAATATCGAATTTTTTTAATGTTTTGAAATATTAAATTATTAAAAAATAAATATAATTAAGTAAAAATACTTTAAATTAATTAAAAAAAATTAACATTAATAAATAATAAATTGCATCTAAAAAATGTAAACATACTTTTTATATATTATATATTAACTTAATAATATAAAAAATAATTAATAATTTTTATTATAAAATTTTAAAAACAAGACTTAAAATGTATTTACATATATATAAATAAACCTATAATATAAATTTAAAAACAAATTATATATAATAAGTTAAAACATTAAAAAAGTAATATTGAAAAAATACTAGTTAACACTACATTAAATATAACAATAGTGAAAACGTTGCATACAATTACTATTTCCACTCCATCCAACAGTAGGGAAATGTTGGATAACGGGTGTATAAAAATTACTATTCCCACTCCAGTGAGTGCAACAGTAGGGAAAGTGTTGGATAGCGGGTGGGTAAAAATTACTATTCTCACTCCAGCGAGTGGAATAGTAGGTAAAGTGTTGAATAGCGAGTATATAAAAATTACTATTCCCACTCCACCGAGTGCAACAGTAGGGAAAGTGTTGGATAGCAAGTGGGTAAAAAATACTATTCCCACTCCAGCGAGTGCAACAGTAGGGAAAGTGTTGGCTAGCGGGAGTGTAAAAATTACTATTCCCAATCCAGTGAGTGGAACACTAAGGAAACTGTTGGATAGTGGGTTGGTAAAAATTACTATTCCCACTCCACAGAGTGCAACAGTAGGGAAAGTTTGGATAGCAGGTGGGTAAAAATTACTATTCCCACTCCAGCGAGCGCAACAGTAGGGAAAATGTTGGATAGCAGGTATACAAAAATTACTATTCCCACTCAAATGAGTGCAACAGTAGGGAAAGTATTGGATAGCCGGTGGGTAAAAATTACTATTCCCACTCCAGCGAGTGAAACAGTAGGGAAAGTGTTGAATAACAGATGCATGTAAATTAATATTCCCACTCCAGTGAGTGCAACAGTAGGGAAAGTGTTGGATAGCGGATGTGTAAAAATTACTATTCCCACTCCAGTGAGTGCACCAGTAGGGAAAGTATTGGATATCGGGTGGGTAAAAATTACTATTCCCACTCCAGTGAGCGCAACAGTAGGGAAAATGTTGGATAGAGGGTATATAAAAAATACTATTCCCACTCAAATGAGTGCAACAGTAGGGAAAGTATTGGATAGCAGATTGTAAAAATTACTATTCCTACTCCAGCGAGTGGAACAGTAGGGAAAGTGTTAAATCGCAGATATATGTAAATTAATATTCCCACTCCAGTGAGTGCAACAGTAGGGAAAGTGTTGGATAGCGGGTGTGTAAAAATTACTATTCCCACTCCAGTGAGTGCAACAGTAGGGAAAGTGTTGAATAGTGTAGGGGAATAATTTAGTATACAACATCATTTACATAAATTAACAATTGATTAATTAAATAAATAAAAATTAATTTAGCTTCCACCATATTCCCCTATAAACATAACCACCAAGATGAGACTTATTGATGACTATCTTACTTTTAGGAAAAAACTTAAAACCACACTGTTCCCTAACACTTACTAAAATTATCATCGACCAGTGCCAGCCCTCTGTACATTGTTTAATTCTAGCGCCATGATATCCTTTTAGGATGAATGTCAGCGCTTTAAAAATACTTTTACCATTACCATAATAATAAAGTAACATAATTAAATATCAATTCATTAATTAAATAATACAATTAGCCATGAAATTAATAACTATCAAATATTAATAAATACACACAATTATTACTATGAAATAACTTTAAATAAATAATATACATAAAATGTTTCAAAATTAAATTATTTTCCACCCTGCTCCCCTATCAAACCTCAACACACTCCTAAGAAATTACACAAATAACATATTAACAAATTATTTATTAACAATTAATATCTATTGAATAAATTATTAATACTTTTAGCATAATTAACATAATTACCAACAGATTATTAATTAATAATCAATTTACAATTAATTATTAAATGCGTATTTAACAATAAACAACATAAATTAATAAATACAATATTATTAATTCATTACTTAAAATTATTTTGCTTTCCACCCTATTTCCCTATCAACTCTCAACACACTCCTAACAAAAGAACACAATTAACATATTAGCAACGTAATTTTTAATAATTAATAACTAATTAATAACTTTTTAAACACAATTAACACACCAAATATTTTTAATTATTATTATTAATATATTTTTAATTAATTAATGATTAATTAACACAATTAACAATACATATTATTAAATACTAAAATATGAATTAAGTAATTAATTATTTCATTAAAATTAAATTACTTCCCACCCTATTCCCCTATAAACCCACTGCCGCTACAGAAGAAAAAAACAAAAATGTATTTAAGATAATTAATAGTGTACAAAAAAATATTATTTAATTTACTATAATTAAATTACTTCCCACTTTATTCCCCTATAAACCCACAACACGCTACAGAAATAAAACGCAAATTGTAATTTTAAATATTTAATAATTTACAAAAAAATATTATTTACCTTACTATAATTAAATTGCTTTCCACCCTATTCCCCTATAAACCCACAACGCGCTACAATAATAAAACGTAAAATTACCTTTAACAAAATTAATAACTTCTAAACATTTATTGCATATATTAAAAAATAAATAAAAAACATAACAAAAAATATTAAACACATACATATAAAATACATAATAAAATACATAACATTACTATAAATTTCGATAATATTAACATCTATATTATTCCAAACGATATTACTTACTTCGATATTACTAACTTCGATATTTAGGAATTCCATATTACTTACCTTGCAGTCAATATTACTCGATATTCTGGTCAACGATATTCTGACAGTCGATATTCTGTCCATTTGATAACTGCAACTCGATAATACGGTAAGTCGATTTAAAAAAATCCGATATAATGACTGCACACCGCTTTGAACATCATATCCTATGCAAAATATACTCAGCTCATCCTCTTTCAATCAGAAGACCCAGCAGGGGCGCTCCTCCATTATTATAGTGGAGGAGCATGGCCAACCCTGTTGAAAGCCAGCAGGGGCAACCAAGAAAAATAAAATAATAAAAAACAATTTTTAGTATAATTTTATTTGTTATCCTACTGGCTGCGAGCCGAGTGATGGGCGGGGCCATTCATCTAGTTTCTTAAGCTGCACCACCATGGAGGAAGGGGAAGTGGTTGTCATTGCTAAGTGGGCATGACGTCATGCACTCAAAGGAGTCTATTAGGATGGCGGGAGGACTTTCGTCTGCCCACCACACTAGCAGTGCTGGGACCAGCCGCCAGTGGTGTGGGGGTCCCACACCGGCAACTAGGATGCCACCGCCTCAGTGGCGATGGCGTACCCCATCAACAACATTGCTCACAGCACCGCTCGCCACAAAGCCTTGAAAGCACCCCGTGCATTTTCATGCACAAAGTGGCAGGCACCGCACAGTGACTGCCACGTTGTGCATGCAAATGCAGGGGGGTACCATTGGTACCCCCCATGTGCACTCCCCAACAACCTGGGGCACTGCATGCCTTTCCATGGTGGCAACACCACCATGGAAAGGCACTACTCCGCCTGTATGGTAATATGGATGGTGGTATCTTGCAGACACCGCCACCATATCCAGCCCCTTTTCCGCCCGGTCGACTCGTAATATGGCGGGGGGGGGGGAATTGGAGGCAGGTGGTTGATAATGGCGGGCGATCACCCCCACCATACAGGCAGTGGCAATCAGCCGCTATTATAACAGACCCTTTAGTCTTTCTCCACCTAGCTGTGTTGTGCAGCTGAGTGGAGAAACCAACATAGGCTCCCAGGCCTCTGCCTGCTTCCTCACTCTCCGCATTTTCTGAAAGATTTTCAAATGGCTCCGCGTCAGCACCAGATGCACTCTCACTCAAGCCCTTGCCACTTTGTGATCGGATAAGTTCTGATACGGGTATCACTCTATCTGATCAAGAAACTAACTTCATTGATCATTCTCCTATCTCTATTCTTGGTATCCAAACGAGCTCGCTGATGTTACTGAAAGATGACATGAGGTACTATGCAAAACTCATAAATAAATAGACATAGAGATAAATAAATAAATACTTCTGTAAACCTGCATACTTTCATAAACGTGTCTCATATGCATACTTCCCTTAGTGCTTTCCTGGAAGACACTATAGTTTAAAAAGTATTTGCATCTAATGGAATACTTTCTGTCTTTTTCTCACAGTTAGGAATGTATTAATTGTCCATCAACATACTTTCAGTTCTATTATTTCTGCCCAATTAATTACAAAACACTTTTGATGGATACATCAATAGATGTAAAGCTGACAAATTAGTTTCCGTTATTGGACTGCCTATTTTTTTTTACAAGGGACCATTTAAAAAAGAAAATTAAACGAGCATAACTAAAAAATAACAGTCGCGTCCTGATGTGCAAAAGGAGCAGCCCTTTGTTAGAACCGCGGTATATTAATTTTACAATGAAGACTATATAAAAAAAATTGAAAATCTCGAAAAGGCTTCGTATATTCTGGATCATCTAATGCAGGTGACATTAACAGTACCTCGGTGTAATGACAGCTATTTTGGGGGCCACCGTTCTGCACCTTCCTAAAGATATGTTAGTTAGATCATTTGTGAGAAGGCTGTGTGATTTGCTCTGCAAAAAAAGCTGAACATGAAAATATGTTGACATTCTGCAGACACGAAAGTGAATTAATCAGCATTAACATTCCTGTTTTGGATAGAACATGTCATCGTGAGCCATTACCGGTGAAATCTCGGTTTGGCTTCCTCCCAACATTTATATACTATCTGTGAATTTCAGGCGTTTTTGCCCATCATACCCTTCTGCCCAGCATGAGAAAAGTAAACATTGTGCGGATAATACTCTGAGAGGAATAATAAGAACTAAGGTGATAAAGCAGCAGATTCATCACTAAAATCGCCTTCTTTCAAACTCCAATAGTGAAAGCAAACCACAACATTGGCATTGTTTATGTTTTCCAAATTAAATTAAATTCTCGTGCAATATTACGTATTTATGTTTTTGGAAACAAACTCCGGTGTTGTTAAGGGCAGCATAAACTGTACTGGTAGACCATTCTTTTTCTTTGTCTGTTATTTATTTATGTGTGGTATTTACTTGTTTTATACAGCACCAAAATGCATCCTTTTGACCTCATCGGACCACTGGTGTTAAGAATAATTTGGTAGATGGTTGTTACAGCCCGGTCACTACAGTCTATGCAATGCTTCGGCTATATTCTGGAATTGTTCTCGGCAACAGGTTGCTAGCAGCGGGGCTGCCATTGAGTGGCATCTGGTAGTAAATGGGTAGTATCTGCATCAATCATTCACCCACAGGTTCTGCCATCCAGCATTACTTGTGCCTATGGCAACGTCGCTGTGAATTGCACCTGCAATGTGCCTTGTGACATGCCATTAACATGATGTTTGGGGTTTTAAGATGTACAGTTTGCTGGTCTAAAAATACCTTTTCACAAAGTACAATGTTCTTTTGAAATTATAAATGCTGGGTACATAAGGGTTTTTATAACGCCCATGAAATATGGCATCCATCATCTGTCCTTGCGGAAAATTGAGGGGCAATAAATGAATTTGTCTGTTTTGATCTTGGCATGGTCTTGAATGTTAAAACATGTTTTTCCATATACGTGTATATTTGTCTGTATAAGTAGACCCAGTAGAGGGTGTTGTGAATAAGGAGAAAGGAGTTCCTGTGTTCTTCTGATAAATCTGTTTATTAGGTTGGTGTGACTGGGTTTGTGGGTGGTCCTTAGGTGCTCTATAATCGAAAGTGTGTATGTTGTGTGTGTATGCGTGTGCGTGTGTGTGTGCAAACGCTTGCCAAATTCTGAATGTTGTGGGTAGTACCAAAGGAGAAGCACCAAAGGTGATGTCTTGAAATTTTCCTCTGAAAGTAAGTCTGTGATCAGTGACTCGTGGTGGTGTGGTTCCACAGGGGTGATCTATCGTCTCCATGGTGACATTGGTGTCCTGGATGACTAAACCTGAAGAGTACACTGGAATGCACAATACGTTGTAGGCTTTCTTTTAGTTTGTGGCTATGTGACAAGTGACTGAAAAGCTACAATCTAGTTCCTTTTTTCCCACTATCTGAACCATATATGTTAATTAACCCTTTCAATGCCCAGGTACTTTGCGCCCTTAATGTGGTGTGCGGCTTCAAGATTTTCTACAAGGCAGGTGGACACCAACCTTGCACGTGAGACATGAGACTGGGTGAATCACTAGTCGAGCAAGGGTAGATATGGCTCTGCATTTGCATTTCTATTAATGAAACATTAGAAACTTCAGATTTATATTGACGAAACATTGAACAAACAGCTCTGTTACTCCTCCTCGACTTCAAACATAACTTGGCTGGACTTTCCTTCATTTAAGTAGCTCTCTATTGTTCGTTATTTGTGTCTCCATCTTCTCTATGCATTTATTCTCCATCTTTTCTATGCTTTTGTGGAGCCTTTCCGTCTGCCTTTTTTCCTCTGAAACATCTATGTCCTTCATCCATATCGTACTCTGTGAGCTGGCACTAGTTTAGAGCATCTCCAATGTTCCAAAAAGATTCCTGTCACCTGTGGAGTCTCCCGGGGGTCCATACTGTTCTTTGGCATCTTAAATCTCTATTTGGACCCCTTTGTGTCTCTACTAACTAGTAACAGCATCACAATTCACCAATATGCAGATGCACAACTCTACTTGAGTTTCCACTGTGCCAGACATCTAGTGCCTCTAATACTGGCTGCACCTAATCCAGCCCCGAGCCTACCTGAGGCTCAGTTCATGCAAGACAGAATTCCCATTATTTGCCAAGAACATCAAGCAAGAAATAGTACAAACTTTGTTCAATGCAGTACACTTTTACCTCATTGAAGCCAAAATGTCACCTAATGCCATGCCAGTTGGATGTACCCTGGACACAAACCTCATCCTCAAAGTACTCATTCCCAAAAATAATATAGTATCAGCTCTCTCTTCTAAAGAAAATGTATCAGTTTCTTCTAGGAAGGAACTTCAGAACTACTATTCAAGCCCTCGTATTCTTACATATGAATGATGGTAATTTCCTGCTCCATGGCCTCCACATAGGCCCTGCTTGAGGTTATCCAACATGCCCCAGCATGTCTCATCCAGGCCCTGAAGAAATAGCATCACATTACCTTATTCATGAAGAAGCTCCACTGGCTCCCAGAGCGGGCCCACACCATCTTCAAAACCAGCTGCATCATTTACAAAGCCATCACGACTAGCACCCCCACTTATTTTGCAAACAAGCTCACCATGTCTTGTGGCTCTTGACATACTGGCAGCCAGGACACTGTCAGAGTGGAGACTATGGGCATCATTAGGATGGCCGGCGGACAGTCCCGCCATCCTCACGGTAAAAGGGACCACCCGCCATAAGGGCAGGGGTCCCGTGGGGGCAATTAGGATTGTGGCCACAGTGGGGGGCGCATCCTGAATTCCTGGCATGTGGCGGGCGGTGCACTCAACAACGCCCGCCACAATGCCAGGAAGGCATGTTGTGCACGTCCATGCACAACATGGCAGGCACCGCGCTGTGCCTGCCATGTTTTGCATGGAACTGCTGAGGGGGTACCACAGGTACCCCCCATGTGCCCCCCCAACATCCCGGGGGCCCGCAACGGGCCCCCAAACACAACCACCACATGCCTTTCCATGATGTCAACGGCGCCACGGAAAGGCTCCCTCCCGCCTGCATCCTGATATGGATGGCGGTGTCTAGCAGACACCGACACCATATGAAACCTTTTTCCGCCCGGTCAACTCGATGACTGGGCAGAAAAGTGGCGGATGGTCTTCCCGTCAGCTGCGGTCCCCCCCCCCCGCCATACTAATATGGCGGGAGGGAAATAGATGGTGGGAGGGCTAGGATGTAGGGCGGATCGCCATCCTAATGGGCCCTGAAGTAGGCAAAAAAGAAAAAAAAGAGAGCTGGCTAGATCCATCTATGCACCCAGGATCTGTACACTATTCCCGAACTTATTATGGCCATCTCAACACTGTTCGAATTATGAAATAGTTGAAGACGCACCTCTTTAAAGACCATTACTTCACAAATCAGTAACAGAACAAACTTCTACACCAAGAAATCAGCTACATATCATATCACATGTTGGCTGTATGCTTGACACCAACCCTGTACAGAACTCAGCTGCCTTTTGGCAAGGTGCACACTACACAAACAGCACATGCATACATACATACTTTCTTGTTTGTCTTTTCTCTGTCTTTCATCTATATCTTTTATCTCCTTCATTTCTGCTTCCTATGATTTCTCTTTTCTGTCTGCCTTTGATTGCCCGTCTCATTGTGGGACTGGCCTACACTGTCTAATTAATTCTACAATACCTTATAGCTTTTGATATCTCTTTCTTCAGTCCACTTGGAGATAAGCTGTCCCTCTAACTTGTACTCTTTGTCAGAAGCCTCACTCGTTTGGGTACCTTAGATTTCCTTCCGAACTTTCAATCTTCCTTCCAACCTGTGCCTTTTGTCTTTCTGCCCACTACATCGTTGATATCCTTCTGGGACGTCTTTTCTCTCCCACCCCTTTTTCATGATTCCGTTCCTCTGTTCTCACTTTCCTCTGCACCTCTGTTCTCCATCATTTATGTGCTATTTACCTCCATCTCCTCTGTATCTGTGATTTCCTTCTCTTCTGTGACTGAGGAATTCCTTTCTTCACTGCAATTGACCTGACTTCTCTAAGCCTTTCATCTTACCCGGTATGCACCTCTTTTGTAGTTGTGTGGACAAAGGGATCTTAACAGGCAGCCTGCTGTCCCACTAGCATTAGATGAGGGCATTTTAGACCTGATCTGCATACAGATAATACATACAATACATACATGTTTAACATTACATTTATAAATGTGCGTTTTTAAATACCATGCCCTATACTGTACAGGCAATAGGGCCTACATTGGAATGACTTATAAATACATAAAAGCAAAATGTTAACCGTCAATATTTATTATTTTGACCGGTTGAATTTGCAGTTCTAAACCTGGAGCACCTAAGCCACACATGGTAGGCCTGTAGTCCTTTTTGCATTGCCACTGAAGGAGATGGCACAAAGAGTTCTCCAGTCTACAAGTTACATTTAACTTACTGGCCCTGAGTACAATTTGTACCAAATTTTAGGGACTTGCAGGTAAGTCAAATATGCCAGTTCGGGGTATACCAATTTCATGTTGTTGAAACAGGGGAGCACTGTCAATCTACCATTGGTTTGCAGGGGTAAGTTACATAGAGGTCTACAACAAGCAAATATAGGGTTTGCAAAAACAACAAAAACGGGGCACCCCTGCATAAAGTGCAAATGTCCAACAAATACCCACCCTTTAATCCTGAAAAAAACCTTACTACATCTGTACATCACCCATCTCCAAACCCTAAAAACTCCTTTCTGCCCCTATCCATTCCCTAACCTTGAGCGCTAAAAAGAGAGGATGTAGCCTAACAGCTAGAGCGGTCGGCTTCGATGCTGAGGAACTGGGTTCGAGTCTCAGCAGGGATGCTCAACATCCTGTGATTCTGGGCAAATCACTTAATCTCCCGGTGCCTACCAAAAATGAATGTGTCAATCTGTAACGTAACTAGTGCTCAGATACTTTCTGGTCGAGTTTGCGCTATATAAAAGTCTGGGGGAAAAAAACCCAATACACAACTGAACCCTAAAACTCCTTTTTACACTCCACTGAGCCCTAAAAAGCCCTTATTACTGCTACACACTAGCCACCCTAAAAATGTGTATGACCTCCATACCCTACCCAGCACTGACCACTAATGCCCCCTACTGCCCCTGTACACTACCCTTCACAGAGCCTTAAAAACCTCATACTACCATTGTACATTGCCCAGCCCAAACCCTTAAAACACTTTACTGCCCCTATACACCAACCACCCCTGAAAGTTAAAAACAACCTTTTATGCATAAAAACTACCCAAAGCTGAAACTGAAAAACACCTTAGTACCCAATGCACTGCCTCTCCTGGAACACTAAAACATATTACTTGCTCTTTACGAATATCAGCTGTTTAAATGCATGCTTTCATAATGCATGCCTTAATCACACATTTATTACAACATGTGGACCTCAACAACGTCTTGTTTAACACTGAGGTATTTTACAACGCATTACGCACTGTAACAACTAATATCACGGATTAAAAAAGATTATTCCTGATTGAAGGGAACTGAACTGTTATGAATATCACAGATGTGGTGGAATCAATTCACAATTTATCGACACGATATCCTCCAATATGTAGATGTGCGGAAAACCTAGAACAAAAGTAATAACTTAAAATAATAGCTGTCCACTCCCACTACCACCACCAGATGATCTTTTTGCCTCTCAGACAGTGTTGCTATGCTAATCATAGTATAGACCTGAGACATCACCCAGCCAAATCTCTGACACCACTAACAACCAATCGTTGTTCTTCTCAGTAGTCCCATGTGTTAATATTGCATGTAGACAGTGAGTATGTGTACATCAAAATGCATTGTAAATACTCTGATAACCTATTAGATAGATGCCACTTGGCTGAAAATGTGACCCACGGTATGCATGAGGCAATTGTTTCTCCTAATTTGGAAAATAACAAGAAAGCTCTATGTATCCCATGGAATTACAGGCATCATTTACTCTTACTAGTAGTCTCTGCAACAGCAAACATTGTAAATGGAGGGGGAACTCCCAGAGTACTAATATCAATGCTAGTTCTTTCAGTTAAACTAGGATTTTAGGGTTGTGCTTTCTCTGATTTAGACAGTGCAGAGTATTTATCCAGTAACTGTGAGGCTGTGAAACCAGATAGCCATATCTGGAAATGTTTGCGGTAAGAGGAGCTTGCATAAATAATCTCTTTTGACAGTGAGAGAATGCAAAGGATACACCACTTCAAAGCTGGCTGGGCTAAAGCTTGACCAATAAAATCTTCCCCAACTAAGTAAATTGATGGAAGGTCAAATAAACACTCAACTCATGGATTACCCTGACATGAATAAACTGCTGGACCTGTCTCATTCGGGTTTTAGACCCATGCATAGTACTGAGACTACTCTACTTGTGGTTACTCACCTCATACGATGCTCTCTGGACAAAAATATTCCTTCATTGCTCATATTGTTGGATCTATTTTCAGAATTCAACACTATATATCACCCCAGGATGCTGCAGAGACTGCAAGAGATAGGCATACATGGCACTGCACTAGCCTGGTTCAAGGATTTTCTAATCAACCGAACTCAGACTATCAATCTGGGTGCCTAATAGTCACGAACCCTGAAACTTGACAAGACTGTGCCTCCGGGCTCGTGTCTCAGCCCTACACTTTTTAACATCTATGTGTCCACCCCTTGACACAATTGTTAAAATGTTTTGTTTTGAACCGTTGTCATATGCTGATGGCGGGCCTCTAACCATTCCTCTCAATAATGATCTGAATAATGCAAAAGATCGCTTCTCAGCAGGTATGACAACTATTGCGGCTTGGATGACAGATAACTGTCTCAAGCTGAAAGACAATAAAACAGTAATCATGCTGTTTGGCAATGTTCAACAGCTTTGGTCACCCGACTGATGGCTCCTTAAATTAGTTGTAAAAAAACATGGTCATTCGTCTTGAACAATCTCTCGCGATGAAAGGACAGGTCTGGTACGCAATTGGTACCTGTATTCATATGTTGCATCTCTTGAGGAGAGTTTTTCCCCTCCTCCCACATTGTGTGAGGAAGACCTTGGTCCAAATATTGATTATTGTTTGCTTGGATTATTGCAATGCTTTAATTGCCTCTACCAATGAGACAGTCTTTAATAAACTGCAAGATGTGCAAAATATGGCAGCATGTATCACCAACAATCTCCCAGCTAGGATGGCCTCTTCTCCCCTTCTGCACTCTGTCAATTGGTTAGAAATCTGTATGAGAATTGTTTTCAAAGTATGCTGTCTGACACACAAGCCCTTGAACAAAAATGGCCCAAGCTATTTATTCACAAAGCTTGTCCAATACCAGCCAGGCAGATCTTTAAGGTCAAGTGACAAAGCCTTACTCACAGTACCACAGATTAGGAGGCAGATCTTTCTCATATTTAGCACCTCTGTTTTGAAATAAGCTCCCCCTCCATATATGTCAATCTATAGACCACTACAAAATTAGGAAACTTCTCAAAACTGCGTTGTTCATGGCCTATTAGTTCGATTTACTGTCTGTGGTCTGCGTGGCACCGATATACCTCTCCGAGGGTGATTTTCACTTTAGTGCAGAAAATCACCCATGAGGGCCTCAAGGTGTGGAGTTGCTAACTGCTTCCTGGTGATCTGCTCATTCAAACAGCCAGGTCTTGGGTGCTTTCCTGAACTGCAGGAGTGATGAGGCAGTCCTGAGTTGCAGGGGAAGGTCATTCAGAGATTTGGGAGCCAGGTAAGAAGGATCTTCCTTCGCTGTTGCTTAGGTGGATCCAGGGGGTGTCTGTGGGGAAGAGAGAGGAAGATCATAGGTTTCTGGTCAGTTGGTGGAGGTTCATGCATTTGTTGATGTATGCTAGTCCTTTGTTGTGCAGGACTTTGTATGCATGGGTCAACATCTTGAACTGGCATCTGTTCTGGATCTGGAGCCAGTCTAGCTTCTTGAGGTGAGATGTGATGTGGGGCCGTCTGAGGAGGTGAAGGATGAGTCTTGCAGCTGAGTTTTTTATTATCTGTAGTCTCTCTACGTAGAGTGTGTTTCCTTAGCCTAACCTGCTGGTGTTGAGGGCCTGTTTGATGGCCCTTCTGGTGTTGACTGAGAGCCACCTGAAGATCTTGTGGAGCATGAGTAGGGTGTTGAAGCACACTGATGAGACTGCACTTACCTATTTCTTCATAGATAGCTTACTGTCCAAGGACATGCTGAGGTTGTGGGCATGGTCTGTCACTACGGGTGATGGGCTGAGTTCAGTAAGCCACCATGTGTCGTTCCATGGCGAGGTATTGCTCCCAAAGATGATGACTTCCATCTTGTTCTTGTTCAGCTTGAGAAAGTTATTCTTCATCCAGTCGGTGACATTCATCATACATCTGTGGAAGTTGGCCCTGGTGGTGGAGGGGTCTTCTAACAGCAAGAGGATGAGCTGTGTATCGTTGGTGTAAGAGATTATGTTGAGCCCGTGCCATCTAACACTGTTGGCAGGGGGGTCATGTACATGTTGAAGGTTGGGGCTAAGGGAGGATCCTTGGGGGACACCGGAGATTATCTTCTTGGGTTCTGAGATGAACGGTGGGAGACAGATTTTCTGGGTTCTTCCAGTGAGGTATGAGGCCATCCATTTGAGTGTATCTCCCTGGATTCCAATATGGTGGAGTCTGTTACTCAAAATGGGATGGGAGACAGTGTTGAAGGTGGCTGAAAGGCCCAAGAGGATGAGGGCTTCCATTTCGCCGCAGTCCAGGAGGGCACTGACATCATCAGTGGCTGCCATCACAGCTGTCTCTGTGCTATGGTTGGCTGGGAATCCAAACTGAAAGAGTCCAGGAGGTTGTTGTGTTCCAGGTGTTTGTGAGTTGCTGGTTGGTTGCCTTGTCGAGACCCTTTGCTGGAAAGGGGAGCAGGGAGATTGTCTGGTAGTTCTTCGGTTCTGCTAGGTTGGGGGATGGTTTCTTCAGAAGGGGCCTCTCTTCAGCTTGTTTCCAGTCCTCAGAGAAGAAGAGCAAGGTGCTGGAGGTGTTCAGGTTTTTCTTGAGTTTGTCTCCAATCATCTTGCTCCTGAGGTTGAAGATGTGGTGGGGACAGGGGTCTGTAGGTGCTCTTGAGTGCACAGAGTTCATAACGGAGATTGTGGCTTGAGTTGAGAAAGGGTCCCAATGGGTGAGCCGGTGTTCATCGTTTGTGTTTGTGAGTGTGAGCATGCTGATGCTGTCAGTGGTGGGGGTCGGGGTTTGACTTTTCCACAGATGACTGAGATCTTGTTGTGGAAGAAGTCTGCCAGGGTGTCACACTGTTCTAGGGAGGCGTTGATGTCGTTCTCTGCAGCTGCAGGATTGGAGAACTCCTTCATATTGGCAAAGAGCTCCTTGCTGCAATTTGTGCTGGCTTCGATGCGGTCTGCTAGGGCTTTCTTCTCTGTTTCTTTCAGGAGGCTATGGTACTGTTTGAGTGCTGTCTTGAAGGTGCCATGGTCTCCTGCTTCTTTGCTGGTACCCCACTTCCTTTCTAGTTGCCTGCAGTTGCATTTGGTGGATTTCAGCTTCGCTGTGAACCACCTGGCTCTCCTGGCAGGTCCTTTGGATTTGGGTAGCTTGGTGGGGCTATTATGCTTGTGCATTCTGTGATCCACTGGGAGACGTTCTTTGCAGCCTGTTTTAGGTTGGATGTTGTGTCTGGGAGGTGGGAGTTGAGAGCGTTGTTCCAGTGGCCTTCTGATATTTTCTTCCAGTTTCTGGACATTGAGGTTGGGGCATTGTGCTAGTGTTGGTGAAGGGGATGCTGTAGTGTTCGGTCCAGGTGAGCTGTGAGAAATGGTTGTACTTGACACTGTCACTGGGTGTGAAAATGGGGTCGAGCATGTGTCCTGTGATGTTGGTAGGGTCGGCCACAAGTTGCTTGAGGCCAATGTTGCTCATGCTTTCAAGGAGGTCGATTTTGTTGGTGTCACTGAGGTTGTCGAGGTAGAAGTTAAGATCCCCTAGGAAGATGTGCTTGGAGTCGAGGGCAATCAAAGTGATGAGGTCAGGAATGGCATTGCAAACGCTGGGGAGTGGTCCTGTAGGTCCATAGGCAAGGAGGCTTCTGATGGTATTCTTTCTGTCTGTTTGGAGTTGGAAGTTGAGATGCTCATATCAGGGTCGGGTCATCTTAGGAGGTCATGTGGCAGATGTTGTCCTTTTACATGATGATAATTCAACCACCGTGTTTGTTGGTTTTGTCCTGGTGTGTGATCTTATAGCCTTCTTTGTGCTGATGGCGATGTCTGGTGAGGAGGCAGGGTTCAGCCAGGTCTCTGTGAGGAAGATGACGTTCAGGGTAAGGGATGAGATCGTGTACCGGCATGTTTGCTGAGTGATCATGCATTAAATATAATGCACTGGAGTTGTGCCATTATGGTCTTGGTCGGCGTTGTTGAATCAGTTGTGTTTGCGCTGTCTCCAGCGTTGTTGGTTGCTTCGGTGTTGCATGTGAAGTGGCAGTGCTGGCAGGAGAACGGCTCTCTGGTGGTGCATGGATATGTGCAGAAGCAGTTGATGTTGTGGATGCACCCAGGATCCATCAATAATGGGAGAACAAGAGGCACACGACTAGCAGAAACCGGAACAATGGGAAAAACGGCGAGGACAGAACTAGCAGAATCAACAACAATGGGAAAACAACGAGGCATAGATCATTAGCAATGGCGGCAGAAAGAGCAAAACACAGAGGGCAAAACCTTGAGAGCGCAACAAGCTACGGCATTGAGGTGGAAGCTGGCACACAGACATACTCAATGGAGTCATGCTGTAGTTTCCGTTAAGTAGGTCATGGAAGGGGGAGAGGAACTGGGAGGCAGGAAGCTGGAGACTAGAGTAGCAACGACGAGAAAGTGGGTGATGAGGCTGGCCGGCTGGCTGTACAGAGGGCAAAAGTTACAACACAATGACAGGGACAGACCAGGAACAAGAAGGCACGTGAAACAATAAAGTCAACAGCAAATGGAGGAAGAACACAGCGCCAAGATAGCAGTCACAGAGGAAATGGGGAAACAACAAGAGGCACAGGAACAGTGGAGACAATAACAGTGGGAAAACAACACGGCACATTACCGGCAGAAAAAACAATAATTGGAAAACAATAGACACAGAACTAGCTGAAACCACGAAAATGGGAAAAACAGCGAGGTGCAGAACAACAGCAATGCGTAAACATCAACACCCAGAGCAGTAGCAATGGGGTCAGAAAAAGCGAAACACAGAGGGCAAAGCAAGGGGAGTGCCACGAGCTATGGTCGGTGAATGAGGAGCTGGCACACGGACCTAATAAAAGAAGGCTTGGCTGTGAAGAGCAGGGTGCTATGCCCAGAGACCTGTGAGAGTCAACCAGTCCTTAACAGTTTGTGCATAGGTCTGTGTTCTCATACAGGTCTCTATTGGCCTGATGATGATTATGGTGATGATCATGGAATAGTGTGTCCGGCTGTCTAGGAGATAAAGGGTGGAATAATGATTCGTGAGTCAAACTGAGTAAAAGTGGATGTGAAGGTTATTAGTTTGTCAGAAGGATGAAGACGGAAGCACCAAGGTGTCAAGGGCAAAAGATGTTGGGAATTACATTAACCCCTTCAGCGCGGCGCGAATTTTCACGCTGTGCTGAAGGTTCTAATGAGCCTATCGGCTCATGACGGAACGGTTCCGTCATGAGCACAGCTCAACCGACGCTCATGACGGAACCGTTCCATCATGAGCATGGAAGGGGTTAATTCAGTCTCAAAACAGATTAGCACAAGAGAACAGAGGAAATCCAGTGACTGATGGCAGAGTGGTAATCAGACATTCTGGTATGTTAGTGGGGGCGAGCTATGGGAAGGAGAAGAAGATTGTCATGTCATTGCAACGAAGTGATGGAAGAAACGAAGGGAGGTGATAGGCTCGCTGAGAGAGGTGATGAAGAGGGTAAAAAAAGGAGGACCGGGGCAGAACCTTGGAATTGCCAATTGGTTGGGGTATGAGCAGAGAGTGTAGGGGCCATCAGGAAACAGAAAACAAGCTTGTTTGGGAAATAGCATGAGAACCAGTCAAGCAATGCGCTGCTGATACCTTTGGTGGCAAGAAGAACTTTCTCTGTGAGGCTGAATGATAATGAAATGTGGCGAAACCAGGCTCAACTGTGTGACACGGAGTCAAGATAAGAAGTAGTATTTCAGTGGGACTATTCGAGGTAAAAAGAGATTTGAGTTGGGCTAGAAGTTCCATTTAATCGTGGGGTCATATTGCAGTAGCGGCTTCTCCGCTAAGGAGGAGGAGCGTCGCCTCACAACAGCAAAGCAGTGAAAGAAAAAACCTGATAATAACTCGAGGTTATTATCATTGGATTTGTTCCTGTTGCACAACTTTGCCGGGCAGGAGTGGCTGCTCTGCTCTCAGAGCAGCCCACTCTAAGTGCGCAATGACTGTTCTGCCAGTCCTCTCGGGCCGGTCAAACACTCATGCACACTTCTCATGTTCTCCATGCAGGCTGCATTACAGCCTGTGTGAAGATCATGCCCAGGTTACCATTCCCTGGCTGAGCAGTCAGACCAATCACAATGCTGTATTGCAGTGTTGTGATTGGCTTAGGGGAGTGAGCCTATCTGCTTCCTGTTCCAGCCCCGGAGAGACTGACACAACATGGGAGCGAGCTGGAGGGCAGCGAGGAGGTACGTACATATTCCACCCCCAATGCCCCCTCCATCCGACCACCCTACCACCCCCGATTCATGCAGTCCGCTAGTGTTTGCCTTTGTAGGGGGTTTCAATGTCGTGTTCATTATGGCATGGTTAGTGAGATAAAGGCCAATGTCAAGAAAACAAGAAAAGAGTGTCTCAATGAGGTAGATGTGAGGATGGAGTTTAGAGTTTTGGTATAAGAAAGTGTGATGCTCCCAAAAATATTAGAATAAGAGTGGTACAACAGTTATTGACTGAACAGAATGTTTTTGTGATTACCTTTTTATTCAGATTAAGGTCACTGAGCACATTGAAGACAAGTGGGATGTGAGACAACGATCATGCCTAGGTCAGTAAAAGAGGATTTAAAGACTCCATAGCTAAGCATGTTAAGAAGAGAACAGGTGTGTTGAATACTGATAATATAGTGTTTTCTGAAGAGGAGAGCATGGTCTCAAGGAGTGAGGCTGGAGCCTGGAACCCAGGTGATGGACTTATTAAGTCGAGTTTCAATAGGACACCTTAATAACTAGTGTCAAATGTGATTGTGCATGTGTGCTCGTGTGTGTCTGCAACCCTGGAAAGGTAGGGGTAAAAGAGGAAGAGAGCAGTAGGTGGAGGCATAGCAAATATGATTTTATATCTTAGCTATAATCGAAGCCATGATCTCTGAAGTGCTAATGGGTTAAGCTTTCATAGTGTAAGTCAACAAAGATTATACAAATATTGTGTGATACAATTCAGGAGGGTATGATTAACCATTTGTAGATTAGTTCAGCATTGGGATCAGTCGCTCAGCTGTTTAGAGAACAGTTTACTAGGAAATTACTTAGCTCTCAGGTGCTGAGTTTAAAAGAGACGCTAATCACTCAAATATTAGGGGTGGAGTTCATTAAGGAGAGATTAATTACAATGGGATAGAGTTCAGAAGGGCACTTATCTCTCTAATACAAGAATGAGATGGAGTACTCTCAATACACAGGGTCCCAGTTGGACACGACCAGCAATCACTCAAGTACTGCTGTTGGCCCTCTGGTTTGAGGTATACGCAGTTAAATTCAATCAAAAAGGAACATTTTGAACTCACAAAGTGATTACAGAGGGCCATATGTATCTTCATCCAATTTTGCGATTCTCAAAAAGCGATTTTTAAGAAATCGCTATTTGAGAATCGCAAATAGGTATGTATGTACAAAATGGCATTTGTTTTGAGATTTCTTAAAATTCCTTATTTGCGATTAGCAAATTGCGAATCGCAATTAAGGAATACTTTCCCATTAATTTCTATGGGACAGAAGGCCCCTAGGAATGAATGGGAAGTTATTCTCAATTTGCGATTCGCAATTAGCTACTCGCAAATTGAGAATAATTTCAAGGGTGCAGAGGTGTCCAAAGGACACCCTGTTGCACCCCTGAAATATGCATGATTGCACATGGCGTGCACATACATGCCCTAAGGGCATGTATGTGCGTCACATGGCACTTTGAAAAATGCAAAAATGTGCATTTTTCATGGAATTTGCAACTTACCACCAACTAGAAGTTGGTGGTAATTTGCGATTCCTTAAGGACATTTTGCAATTTTTTTTAGCATCATACATTGCATTTAAGGAATCGCAAAATTTGCGATTCCTTAAATGCAATTGCAAAATAAGGAATCGCAAATTTTGCGATTCCTTGTTTTGCACCAGATTTTGGTTTATACATACCATTTAGCAAATTCGCATTCTCAAAGGCCGAAATTCCCAGAATTTCGGCCTTTGCGAATGCGAATTTGCTTGATACATATAGCCCAGAGTCTATTAAGCAAGCAGAAGAAAATGCAAAATGGCTTTTACAGTCAGTGCATTAGATATATTTCATAAAAGGTAAACTGTCCAATTGTTGTGAGAACCAGCTTCTTTTCGTTTCCCATACTCTGTTGTTTTAAGCACAGGCTTCTTTCAAATTGCATGAGGTGTTTTATTCAATAATAACAGAGACATGTGTAAACCCAGAAGGTCTAATTTGCAGGTTAGCCTGTGCTATCTGGGATGAATGGAAACGCAAAATGTCAGGCGTTTGAGGTATTTGCTTGGAGGTATTTTTTATTTTATGGCTGGGAGGTGAGAATGTGATCATAAACATTTTAAGAGGCAGAATCGTGAAAAGTTATTGGATTCTTTGCAGGAAAACATGTAATGCTGTTTCCAAGAAAACAACACTCGCTTTGGAAGTGTGCTACCGCCTCTGGTTTAGCACACCGTATTACCTTTTAACTTACTAATTGAGCGATCTAGTTAAAGGCATTTGCTCTATGGAAATGTTTTTGAAAACTACACTCGGCCCCAGATGTACATAGTTGGTTTACATTTACAAAAAATGGCCTTTGATTATGAAAGGCATATCCTATTCATAATCAAACATAGTGCCTAAAAATTCCTATTATGTGGTTGTGTGTCAACATCACAATGTTTCATAGGGCATTATTAATAAGGGTGACGTGGGGGCGGCCCCCACTCCTTGAGACACACAAGGAAAAGTATATTTGCCTATATGGGTGATTGATTGGTTATCTGACTACCTTTATGGTTGTCTGGGTGTCTGTGTGTGTGGGTGAGGTGGTGTTTGGCTGCCTGTATGGATGAGTCAGTGGGTGAGTCATTGGTTGTATAGGGTACGAAGTGCCTGAGAAGCTGTATGAGTGAGTGTGTGTCTGTGTGGCTGTGTCGGTGATTGAGTGCATGTGTCAATATGGGTAAGTAATTGGGTATGTGAAAGGCAGTATAGTTGAGTGACTGGGTATATGAGTGACTATGCATGAGTGAGTGAACATGAGAGTGGCTATATGAAGGAGTTCATGCTTCTGTCACTGACTGTATAGGTGAGTGAGTATGTGTTACTATTTGTAGGAGTAAGCAAGAGGATGTGTGATTGACTGTATGAGTGAATGTCTAGGTGTGTGAGTAGTTCTATAGGTGACTCAACAAGTCACGTAGCTTTAAAGGATACCACTCAGCTAGAGAAGCCTTAAGGATCCAAATAATGGATGCAGTCCACTGGGTCTTTTTCTGTTCTGCATGGGGCAACTGTCAACGTCAAGCTTCCTTTTGCCCCAGCCCTCTCCTTTGTCCTTTTCTGCTCCAGCATATCCGCCTCCCATATGTCCAGTTCCCCCGCAGCACTGCTCAATGACGGTCGCTGCTTAGTGAAGGTGCAGTCCACTATCCTGTAGTGGACTTGCTCTTTCGCTGCACAGTTCCATCCTATAGCTTTTGCTGCCCCGTCATCTGCTGCTGACCCAGTGGTCAGGAATTCGAGGCCCTCCTCCACTTACAGGCTCCTTCCTGAGCCTCAACCCTGGTGGTCTAGTGGTAGAGTGTCACTGCTCTGCTGCTTGACTTCCCTCCTGTCCCTCTTTTGCTGTTTCTGTCCCTCTCTCTGCTTTTTTCTGTTCTTTCTCTGCCTTTGGCTTTGTTTTTTTCCCACTTGCTTTCTCGCTGCATCCTCTTTTCTTTCCCGCTTTTTTCTCTAATTGTCCCTCTCTGCCGCTGTGATCCCCCGCGGCTCCTGCCCCCTCCAGTGTCCTTTCCGCTCCTGCATTCCAGCCTCATTGATGTCCAGACCCCACTGCAGCATTACTTAATGGAGGTCGCTGTACAGTGAAGGTGCTGTCCACTATCCTGTGATGGACTTGCTTGTTTTCAGCGCAGCTCCATCCTGGAGCTGCTGATCTCCACGTCATCTGTTGCTGACTTGGTGGTCAGGAGTTTGAGGCCTTCCTCCACCTGCAGGCTCATACCTGTGCCTCATCCCTGGTGGTCCAGTGGCAGAGCGCCACTGCTCTGTTTCTTGACTGCCCTCCTACCCCTCTTTTGCTGTTTTTGTCCCTCTCTCTGCTTTTTCTTTCTTTTTTCTGCCTTGGCTCTGTTTTTTTCTTCTTCCTTTCTCGCTTCATTCCCTTTTCTCACCCTGCTTTTTCTGTCCTTTTCCCTCATTGCCGCTGCGAACCCCGTGGCCCCGTCAGCCTCCAGTGTTCTTTTCTGCTCCAGCGTTCCCGCCTCCCAGATGTCCAGCCCCCGCAGCACTACTTAATGGCGGTGACTGCGCAGTGAAGGTGCAGTCCACTATCCTGTAGTGGACTTGCTCCTTCGCTGCACAGCTCCATCCTGTAGCTGCTACTGCCCCCGTCATCTGCTAGTGACCCATTGGTCAGGCATTCAAGGCCCTCCTCCACCTGCAGGCTCCTGCCTGTGCCTCATCCCTGGTGGTCTAGTGCTAGAGCATCACTGCTCTGCTGCTTGACTGCCCTCCTGTCCCTCTTTTGCTGTTTCTGTCCCTCTCTCTGCTTTTTTCTTTTATTTCTCTGCCTTTGGGTTTGTTTTTTTCCACTTGATTTCTTACTGCATCTTCTTTTATCGCCCGCTTTTTTCTGTAATTTTCCCTCGTTGCCACTGTGATCCCCCTCGGCTCCGGCCCCGCCCAGTGTCCTTTCTGCTCCCATGTTCCCACCTCCCAGATGTCCAGCCCCCACCACAGCACTACTTAATGGAGGTCGCTAAACAGTGAAGGTGCGGTCCACTATCCTGTAGTGGACTTGCTCCTTTGCAGAACAGCTCCGTTCCGTAGCTGCTACTGCCCCGTGATCTGCTGCTGACCCAGTGGTCAGGAATTCGAGACCCTCCTCCACTTGCAGGCTCCTTCCTGAGCCTCATCCCTGATGGTCTAGTGGTAGAGTGTCACTGCTCTGCTGCTTGGCTGTACCCCAGTCCCTCTTTTGCTGTTTCTGTCCCTCTCTCTGCTTTTTTCTTTTTCTTTTCTGCCTTTGGCTTTGGTTTTTTCCTCTTACTTTGGACCTGGACCACGTCCAGCGACAGGGTCCCTGCTTTTCAAACACTCCACCACCACAATGCCAGCACCCTTCTTGTCTTCAACCCTGGACGCCATGCCGCCTTCCATCTAGTATCACCGAAGAAGATTCTGTGACCCCTCGCCTGCCGAAACTGCAAGCGCACCTTCAGCCACGCCATCACGCCAGTCCCCCTCACCACCCAGCTGACCGACAGTGCACCTATCTACCTCAACTGCATCCTCCTCAATGTGTGGTGCCTTCACAAGCATGCCAGAGAAATCTGGGACCTCTTCTACACCAACGCTCGGACCTCGCCTTCTTCACAGAAACCTAAACCAACCCCCTGCTCCGGGCCGGACATTGGAATCCCCAACAGCTACAAGATCACCCGTAAGGACCGCCTCAACCGCCCGTGAGGAGGCATCGCTTAAGTCCACAAAAGCATGCTCTGACTAACCACGCACTCTAACAACCCCACAACAAACATGGAAGACCTCCACTTCCAGATTAGGATCAACCCCAACACCACCCTCCACGGCACCCTTGTATTCAGGCCCCCTGGCCCCAAACTAACTTCACTGACATTTAGACCTCATTGCACCCCATGCTCTTGCATCCACCAACTACATGCTGCTGGGATACCTCAACTTCCACCTGGACTACTTCAATGACCAGAATAACGCCTCCCTCCTAGAGAACCTCGCCAACATCGGACTCAAGCAGCTAGTCACCACACTGATCCACACAGCTGGACACACGCATCGGCCCCGTCTTCTCCACTAGTGGTTACATCAGCTACAGCCACTCCACCAAACTCCTCTGGACTGACCATCACTGTGTACACCTCGTTTTCGAAACAGCCAACACACATCACCATCACCCCCCACCACAGCTGGACCAAGGCCACTGAAAAACTCCTCATGTACTCCCTCTGCACTACCACTCCGCCAACACCCACGGACGCCAACACTGCATCACCCAATCTCCACCGAGGGATCTCCAACTGCGCTGACACCCTGGATCCCCCAAGAGAACACCAGGCAAACAGCAATCCAAGGTGGCTAGCTCGTTCACCCCCCTCCTCCACAAATCCAGACGCACCTGCAGACGTCTCGAGAAGAAATGGAGGAGCAACAAAACTCACGTAATCTTCACCATCAACACACAATACCTCCTCTTCAAAATCACTAAAAAAATGGCCATCTGGGACAGAGTCAACGCCAATGCACACAACAGCAAAGAGTTCTTTACCATAATCAAGGAGTTAGCCAGGCCCAGCAGTGAAACCACAGCTGTTCCCTCTTCGCAAGACCTCTGCAACAAACTCCTCACCTTCTTCCACCACAAGGTCAGGAAGATCTGCAACAGCTTTGACACCCTAGTCCCAGCTGCCACACCCACCACCATCGCAGGCAACTACACAACCCTTCAACAGACCATGGCCTGCTGGACCCCGCTCACCACAGAGGACACACTCAAGACTATGAAGAGCATCCACTCAGGGGCCCCAACGAACCCATGCCTGTACCACATCTGCCACAGAGCAGCCGCCGCCATCACCCCCTGCTCCACTGCAACATTAACTTCTCCAACGAAACCGCCACCTTCCCCGACAACTGGACACACGTTGAGATCAACCCCCTTGCTAAAGAACCCATCTGCAGACAGGACAGACCACAAGAACTTCAGGCCGGTCTCCCTCCTCCCCTTCCCAGCCAAGGTCATAGAGAAGGTCATCAACACCCAACTCTACGAGTGCATCTAAGCAAATCACATCCTGGACACCTCCCAATCTGACTTCTGAAGTAACCACAGGAGAGAGACTGCACTCCTAGTAGGCACAGATGATATCCGCTCCCTCCTCGACCGGGGACAGACATCAGCCCTCATCCTCCTAGACCACTTGGCCGCCTTCAACACCATTTCCCACTGCATACTAATCACCAGACTCCACAACGACAACATCTGCTACCGGGTTCTGGACTGAATCCATTCCTTCCTTACTGGCAGGACCCAGCAAGTCAGATGGCCACCGTTCCTCTCAGAACCCACAGAGATCAGCTGTGGACTCCCTCAGGGTTCCTCCCTGAGCCCTACCCTTTTCAACATCTACATAGCCTCCCTCACCGCCATCGTCAGAAGCCAATGACTAAACATTGTCTCCTACTCCGACGAAACTCAGATGATCCTCTCCCTCACCAATGAAACCTCAGCTGCCAGAACCAGCTTCCACAGTAGAATGAAGGCCGTTGCGACATGGATGAAGGACAGCTGCCTCAAGCTCAACTCGGACACGACCAGGTCAGCCTTGGATGTCTCCTGGTGGCTTGCTGCTCTGGGTGCTCCCCCCACCCCGACGGACCATGCATGCAATCTTGACATCATACTGGACCCTTCGCTCACGATGGTCCACCAAATCAATGCAGTTTTCTCAGCCTGCTTCCACACGCTATGCCTGCTCTGAAACACTTTTAGATGGATCCCAACAGAATCGAGAAGAACAGTCACCCATGCACTCATCAACAACAGACTCGACTAGGGCAATGCACTCTACGCCAGTGCCACCCAGAAACAACTCAACAAACTACAGTACGTCCAAAACGTGGCTGCTAGACTGGTCCTCAACATCCCTCGCCGCAGCCACATCACACAACACCTGACAACTCCACTGGCTCCAGTCAACAAAAGAGGCAGTTTCAAGCTTCTCACTCACGCCTACAAAGCCCTCCACAATGAAGGACCTGCGTACCTGAACCATTGCCTCACATTCCACATACCCACAAGACAACTCTGATCCGCCCATCTCGCCCTTGCTTGCATCCCCAGTATCCACAAGGCCAGAACCAGAGGAAGGTAGTTCTCCTACCTCGCCACCAAGACATGGAACTCCCTGCCCCTGCTCCTCAGGCAATCAGCGTCACGGACAATTCAGAAAGGAGCTCAAGACCTGGCTCTTCGAATGATCTGCCACCCTGGCTGATCAGCAGCCCACCCCCCAGTGCCTTGAGACACACAGAGGTGGGTAGCCACGCTTTACAAGCCTTTGGTTGATTGATCGATTATTGAGCAAAAGCCACGCCTCCTCGTTAATATTCATGAGTCAGCTGTGTATGCTCACACTGTTACAGACCATTTTTCCCTGCAACTAATCTGCATGCATGGCCAATGATAAAGGTTTTGTGCTGCACTTTCATAAAGGCGGCTCACTCATTGGAGGTTTCAGCCTATGCCCCTAGCCAAAGCAGCACTTTAATTAACTAAATGAAGTGCTTCAAAGAAGTGAATTTAGTTAGTAAATAAATGCTGACTTTTATTAAGTCTTCACTAATGCAGCTGTTAGTCGCACTCCCAAGTGCTTTATCCTGACCTAAGAACTCAGAGACACTTCAAAGGCGTGCACACCTGTTAGCGTGCACAGCCTCTGAAAATTCAGTATTGTGTAAACATGGAGACGAAAACACCCTAATCGGTGCAAGCAAACAGTGAACGTGAACCCCCCATGGCACAGGTAATACTGACATATACCAGCACAGAGCAAACAATAACACTCAGACAGCGTATATTTGGACTTTTGCCCACACCAGTGGCTGCAGTCCTAATGCTGGCTATTTTTAGAACGCCATTTTAGGAACAGATGCCTTTTGTGTGAAGGGGCCTCTTTGTAGAGAGTTGTTTCTCTCTCTGCGCTACAGCAGCTGTTACTGTATCTGTCTAGCACATTTAGCCAAAGAGCAGCAGCCGACATTTTAGATTGGTCATTATTTCATACTCTTTACTAATAAATATCTCTGTCGCATGTTAACATATGCGAGGATATGCTTAGGTGAGCGACTTTGAGGGTATTTTCTCTAGCATAGTCCCCGAAATTCTCACAAACATGCATGGACGTCATGTATTTGTCGTTAGGGGTAGCAGCTGTGACCCTGGCATGCCCCTTGCGACTCCTGGCACTGCCTTTGGGACCCCTGGCCCCAGAGGTGGCAAAATCAGTGCCTGGAACACAGTCAGCTTGTTCATTATAGAGGTTGGTTGGGGCTTGACTCTGTATTGTGTCATTTTTTAAATTATACTATTGGTGAATCATATAAGATTTTTCACTATTAGTAAAGTAAAATTAAGTAGAATTAGCTGTAATATGACCTTCTCTGGCAGCTTTGGTAAATCAAAAACGCTTTTAAATGCATGCTGTGTGCATGCTTGCGGGTGAGAGTGTTTACATGAGAGAGTGTGAATGTGTGTTTATGTGTGTGTGAAAGTGAAGGTCAAAGGGTGTGTGATGTCACTTCCACTACCCCAGGCATTTTGGTGAATGGACGGCCATGCAAACATGATTACTAATCACGGTTGAAAAGTTTTCTGCATGTGACTTTTCGTTGTAAAATCAGAACTTTTACGCCTCTAATAAGTTCATTTGAAAACAAACAATAACACCAACATGCATTCAGCTTCAGGGATGCAAGGAAAACACTTTTAAAGTTAGATCTGAAGAAAGCGCACATGCATTTTCAGCACCAACTAGACTCTGCAAAGAAATATTGTCAGTTTGTGGAGAAATCCAGCAGCAGAGTGTAAAGATAGGAATACAAGAAACTTAGCAAACTACGGTTAGGCCAATAATCAGGATCTCAGTAAGACTTTGCTCACGTTATAAAATATTCGCACGCCCCAAATATTCGTCAATTGCAAATCAGCCACTTCATGGCCTGGCTTTACAGCCCAAGAATCCTGAACATAGCACACTTAGCTTTCAGAGACACTTGGATTTAAGCTCAGGATATATCGGTTTTTGTTTATAAGGTAGAGATGTTTTCCTACTGGTTGGTTAATGGTGGATGACCATTACCTTATCCTTTGAGCTATTCTTCTTGGAGTGCTATTTACTATTCCTCAACTCGGCGCAATTTTCACCCAGTCATCTGGTCACTTGCAAAATGACCTGCACCTTTCTGTCTTTCCCTGCACTATCACCAATTTCTACCTTTACTTTGACTTCTGTCCGACTTTGTAACAGTCATTTCAGCAACATAGGGCCAGATCAGTAGCGGTCGGCAGTAGGTGTTTCTATAGGGCGGTGACGTGGGCAGGAGGAGGGGCAGGGTGGGGGGAAATAATGTATGGATTACGGATTTTTACAGGTAAGTAAACATTTAAATACATAAAACGAATTTCGTTGCGCACACTGCATCACCAAATGTGATGCAGTGCGCGCAACGAAATTCGTTTTATGTATTTAAATGTTTACTTACCTGTAAAAATCCGTAATCCATACATTATTTCCCCCCACCCTGCCCCTCCTCCTTCCCACGTCACCGCCCTATAGAAACACCTACTGCCGACCGCTACTGGGCCAGATGTAGGTCGCCAATTACCGGTCGGTAACGGCCGATTTCGGCCATTACCGACCAGTAATTGGTTTTTGAGATGTAGGGGGCCAGAATTTTACCGAATCTGTAAATTTACAGATTCTGTAAATTTACAGATTCGGTAAAATACCGACTCAGTATATTTACCGAATCGGTAATTCCAGATGTAGGTGGCACAGTTTGCAGTGCCACAGGCCCTTAGGAATTCTTATTTTACCACCCAATCCTATTGGAGCAATCATTGCTGGCCTGAAAGCAGAAATACTATGAAGGGTGAGACAAAGTAGGCTCCTTACTCACATGCACACTGCACGAACAAACCACATGAGCACACACCTCTAAAATTAAACTGGGCAATAAAACATAGGCCACCAAGGAACAAGCGAAGCAATAGGCGTTCTAAGTCTTTTACTGAACTCTCTACGTAGGAAGCATCACACCCCAAGAAAACATAGACGTCTACCTCAAGTACTGCCTCTGGGAATCCCTATGCCCCCATCATTTGGAGCTCCTGTAAATCCCTGTCACTTTAGCTGAGCTACACTGAGCCCTCGGGGAATTACTGGAGGGCAAAACTTCAGGACCTGATGGCCTTTCTGTTATGTTCTACTGTAAATGTCTCCCCCAACTCCAGGAACACTTCCTGGCACTATTCAACTCTTTTGTGCAGACACAGGCCTAACACCCACCATGGCAGGGGCTGAGATCGTGGTTATACCCAAACTGGGTAAAAATTTCCACCCTATGCGCCTCTTACCACTCAATTGCCCTCCTGAACACAGACGCTCAGATCTATAACCAGATCATCGTGAATAGACTGGAGCCCTACCTTCCAGGTCTCATTGACCCAGATCAAGTGGGATAGTGGGATTCATTTGACAGGGAGCAGACTATATTTGCCACCTTGCCTATTTAGTAGAAAAAGCCCACTTTCACAACTTTCCCGCTTGTCTTCTCTTACTAGATGCAGAAAAAGGCCTCTGATCGGGTCAACTGGGCCTCTCTACGGGCGACCCTAAGCAAGATTGGGTTAGGACTCGAACTGATAACCAAAAACGTGGTGAATTATGCTGTGCCCACAGCCACTATCTGGGTCAATGGGCAATCCTCATAGGCGATCCACCTAGTGAGGGGCACTAGACAGTGTTGCCCGCTGTCGCCCAGTAAGTTCTACACTTGTAGGTTTTAAACATTTTTAGATTGGTAAGCAAACGTATATGCAATGGTTTTATTATTTTTACTAACCAATACAAGCATTTTTAAAGCTGTACATGATATATAGAATTCTAATAATGAAGTTGTACCTGGTCACTCAATGATGTATATCTTCCTAACTTTAAAAAAAAGTAGTTTACTGTTGTAAAAGTTACTTATATCAGTTAACCAATTAAGTTATAGCATACAGTGGAGTGATGTCCAATAGAACAGCGTAGAATGGAGTGGCCTACAGTGGAATGAGGTAGAGTGGAGTACCACACAGTAGAGTGGCAAAGACTAAAGTTGCATACAGTGTAATGGTAGGCAGACAAAATATCAATTTTTTTATATCGACCTACCATAATATCGATGTTTTAATGTCGAAGGTACAGAATATAGAAGGTAAGTAATATAGATTTTTTTAATATCGAAGGGACAGAATTTCGGAGGTAAGTAATATCGATTTTGGTAATATCGATGTAAGTAATATCTGTTACTAATATCGATGTTAGTAATATCGATGTTACTAATATCGATTTTTATATGTTTTTTATGTATATTATTATGTATTTAATATGTATTCTTTTTTTTAATGTAATTTAAGTACATTTTGTATTTTAGTACCGTAGCAGGTTGTGGGTTTATAGGGGAATAGGGTGGTAAATAATGTAATTATATCACATTAATTATTAATTTTTAAGGAATTATAAATTAATTGTATTTAAGTGGTAATTCATTTTTATTAATTGGTAATTTACTTCAATTAATTGATTAATTGATAATTATGTTCTGTAGCGACTTATGGGTTTATAGGGGAATAGGGTGGGAAGTAATTTAAATGTAATTAAGTAATAATTTATTTTCATTAATTGTTTTTGCTAATTATATTATTGTTAATTAATTATTAATTGGTAACTATATTTTATGAATTGGTAATTAATTTTAATTAATTGATTAATTGATAATTATGTTAAGTGTATTATTTTATTATTGCATTTGTTGTGCGTTAATAGAGGAATAGTGTGTAAAATAATTGATATTTAATTAAGTACTTTTTACAATTATAGTTGGGTATTGATAATTAATTGTTGTGATATTAAATATTAATTGATAAATATTTTCTTTAATAACTATTTATTAGTATTTGTAAATAGTTTATATTAATTTAATAAATATTTTTTAAATATTTTAAAATATTCATTTATTTATAAGGATGTCATTTTTAACTTCTACGCTATCCAACACTTTCCCTACTGTTGCACTCTCTGGAGTGGGAATAATAATTTTTACCCCTACGCTATCCAACACTTTCCCTACAGTTGCACTCTCTGGAGTGGGAAGAGTAATTTTTACCCCTACGCTATCCAACACTTTCCCTACTGTTGCACTCTCTGGAGTTGGAATAGTAATTTTTACCCCTACGCTATCCAACACTTTCCCTACTGTTGCACTCTCTGGAGTGAGAATAGTAATTTTTACCCCTACGCTATCCAACACTTTCCCTACTTTTGCACTCTCTGGAGTGGGAATAGTCATTTTTACCCCTACGCTATCCAACATTTTCCTTACTGTTTCTTTTTTTGTTTTTGGATTTGGAATAGTATTTTATTCCCTCTGTTACTTAATATTTTTTGTATTGTTTTAGTTAATGTAGTATATAATTAATTTTAAAAATATTAAAATAAATGTAAGTTTTTTAATTTGTTTCGCATAAATATTTAATTTTTATTTATGTTATTATTTTATGTGTATAGATGAATTTGGAATTTATGATATTTTTTAATCATTTATAAGTTATTACAATAAATATTAAAACTGATTATTAAGTATATATATACTATATATTATATGTATATGCTTAATTATTTTTTTATTACTTATTAATTTTAAATAATATAAAATATGTTTTACTGTGTTTATTATATTCTTAAGTATTTTTAAATTAATTTTACATCTTTTTTTATTTTAAAAAACGATATTTTTTCTAAAACAATATTTTTGACATCGATATTTTTTCCCGATATTTTTGTACTTACCTTGTTGTAGATACGATTTCGATATTGTTGACATCAATATTATTGCTCTGATATTTTTGTATCTCGATATTTTGTTTTTCGATATTTTGTCAGACATTCCAGTGTAATAGGGTGGTGTGGTGTACAGTGGAATAGAATAGAGTGGAGTACAGTGGAGTGGTATAGTGTGCCAAAGCATATGTGGAATAGTGTACAGTGTAGTGGTGAAGAGTACACTAGCATACAGTTGAGTGCCATAAAGTGGAGTGACGCCCAATCGACTAGCATAGAATGGAGTCAGATAGAGTGGAGTGGCATACACTGGAGTGGCATAGGGTGGAAAAGTGCACAGTGCGGGGCACACAGTGGTATCGTTTAGAGTTGGGTTCCATTCAGCTGAGTATAGCAAATTGAGTGGCTTACAGTGGAGTGGTGCAGACTGGAGTGGTGTAGACTGGAGTGGCACACACTATAATGTGGTACAGTATAATAGCATACAGAGGAGTTGCCTACAGTGGAGTGTCGTCGAATGGAATAGCGTAGAATGGAGTGGCATACAGTGTAGTGGCGTAAAGTAGAGCAGCATACTTTGTAGTGGCATACCGTGAAATAGCATACAGTGGAGTAGCAAAGAATAGAGTGGCACTGATTGGAATGGCGTAGAGTGGAATAGCATATAGTGGAGTAGCATACAGTGGAGTGCCAAACAACAGAGTGATGCAAGGCGAAGTGGTGCAGAGTGGAGTTGAGTAGATTGTAACAGCACAGAGTGAACTGGCGTGGAGTAGAGTTGTATACAGTGTAATATCGTAGAGTGCAGTGTTGTACAGTGGAGTGACTTAGAGTGTAATTGCATATAGTGCAGTAGCAAACAGTGCAGCAGAGTTTAGTGGAGAGCTGGAGACTGGAGTGGCATACTGTGGATTGGGGTAGAGTGTAATAGCATACAGTGGAGTGATATACAATGGAATAGCATAGAATGAAGTGGTGTGGAGTGGAGCGTCATTCACTGGAGTGGTATAGAGTGAAATGGCATACAGTGGAATGGCATACAGTGGAATAGCATCCAGTGGAGTGTTGAAGAGTGGAATGTGATACAGTGGAATAGCGTAGAGTGGAATGGTGTAAAGTGGAATTACACATAGTGGAAGAGCATATAGTGGAGTAGCATCCAGTGGAGTGGCGTAGAGTGCAGTGGCATTGACTGGAGCACCGTAGAGTGGAGTCTCATACTGTGGTGAGGCATAGAGTGAAGTGGCATAGTGTAGAATAGCATATAATAGAGTAGTGTACAGTAAAGTGGTGTTGTGTGGAGTAGGGTGTAATGGTCTTAGATATAGGTAAGTAGTAGGCTTTATTGTAGTTCGCTAACTAGTGCAACCTTATTTAAAGTATTAAAGTGGTAATAGGTAGGGAAAAGTATTTATATTTTTTTACATATTTTAAAATATGAGTGGATGCCAGTGGTGGCTCCTCTGCTATGACGAAGGAGCGTTGCCCCACTGCTTTTCAGCAGTGTAAGGAAAAATAAAATGATAATAACTAAAAGTTATTATTGTTTAATTTTTTGCTGTTGCGGACGCGACGCTTTGCCAGGCGGGGCTGCTCAGCTGACAGAGCAGGGGAGGGGAGGAGTAGTTTTCACTCCCTAAGTGCACATGAATGTTTGGCCGGCACTCTTGGGCCAGCCAAACATTCATGAGCACTTAGCATGTTCTCCATCCTGGCTGCATTACAGCCTGGTTGCAGCGCTGTGTTTGGCTCAGGTGAGCCTCAACCTGGGTGCTTCCTGTTCCATGTTTGGGCCAGAGAAGAGATGCGACCAGTGGACGTGGCGAGGAGCTGAGTTTATTTGTATTTTTTATTTATCCCTTGTCCCCGTCCCCTCCAGCCGACCTCTGCCTCTGCCTCCCTGCACCACAGATCCATGCCGGCTGCCACTGGTGGACGCCCTGCAGTGAAGGAACTTTATAGGAAGAAAATAAGTAAACATTAGAGAACAATTTATCATGCCTACAGTCACAATGTCCCCAAATGCAACCAAAAACAAGCAGTGGCTAAGCCAATGAGTCTCAGGAATAAAAGGCTGGGCTTTTGGTTTTGCTAATGCTTTTTGTGGCTGCATGTGAACGGTTGCCTCATGACACATGCTCAATAGTAGCCCGCAATAACATTTTGCAGTGGGGTTTCTATTGAAAAATACCTTTTCTAGGAAGGTTGGTGATGCATGGACATGTGTTGTGACCCATTAGCATACTTGCAACAAAATGCCTGTGCGCGCATGCGTAGTGAGGCATGGCGGCCATGTTTTATTCAATGAACAGGTATCAACCTGCACACCTGTGTAAGAAATATTTTAATCCCTATTTGTTCAATGAATCAAATTAAACAATTTCAAATTGTGGGAGGCCATGCTAGACCAGTAAACTAAAAGTTTAAAAAAAAAGTAAACAAAAGTGTGTGTAAACGGAAAAAACTGAAAACAAGTGCCCCAATGGCAATTAGCAGCTTCCAGTAAATAATGGAAAAAGATTTTTCAAATATTGAGAATGGAAAGCAGATTTGGAGTGGTAAAAGAGCAATGAGATATATAGAGACATAGGAACAAGTGGGGAGAGAGCTAGGGAACACGTGCACATAGAGTGATACATGCAATATATTGAAGCACTGGTGAAGGTAATCGGTCCCACTTTTTGGCGTTGCCAAAGCAGACCTATTAGCTTTGCCCATGCTATTAGACAATGCTTTGTGACATTAGCAAAAACAAAAAAAAACGTTATTGCCATACTGCGAATGCTGACCAGCAGTGGCAAAAAAGTGCACTGATGCTTATGCATAAATGCTCATTCCCTCATACACAATTATGCATCATTTATTTATTTATTTATTTATTTATTTGCGGGTTTATAAAGCACTTGAATCCACTCCCGGAGAAGTTTCTCTGCTCCCAGTAAAACACCAGTAGCAATAGGGAAAAGCTGCCAATCCAATAAAGAGATCCTAATCAGAAAAATTCTAAACAGGGCTAAACCTGGAATAGGAAGGTTTTCAACCTTTTTCTAAAGGTCAAATGATCTAAACACTGCCTCAGCGGAAGAGGGAGCTTATTCCATAGTGCAGGGCCGACCACTGAAAGGGATTTACCACCCCGCCTGACCTTTCTGATCGTGGGCACATGGAGGAGCAGCTGGTTACTTGACCTAAGGGTACTGGCAGGAACATACGGGACCAATTTATCTGCCAGATAAGAAGGTCCAAGTCCATGTAGACCCTTATGGACCACACAGCAGATCTTAAACTTCACTCTTTGGCGGACAGACAGCCAATGGAGTTTTTCCAAAAGGGGTTTGGAGGGAGATCTGGGTGGTGCATTGAGGACCAATCTAGCAGCGGTGTCCTGCACCACTTGAAGTCTGTCCAATACTTCTTCATTGGCTAATGCCAATAGTCCATTGCAATAGTCAGGCCGACTAAGCACCAAGGCCTGCACCAATGTTTTTCTGGTGAAGTCGGGGAGTAATGGGAATACCTTACGGAGGAGCCCTATCACATGGAAACAAGATCCTACTATAACATTTCCATGCTGTTTTAAAGATAATTCCTGATCTAGGCGAACCCCAAGATTCTTCACCACTTGTTTTGGTTCGGGGACCGGACCAAGATCTGACGGCCACCAATCTGGTGCCCATAACATCTTTGCCTAATCAAAAAGCATGACCTCTGTCTTACCAACATTACATTGAAGAAAGTTAGAGGACATCCACTGGGAGACCGCCTTCATACCTTCGGAGAAAGATTGTTTAACCTCCGGAGTAAGAGATTTGAACGGAAAGAGGAGCTGAGTATCGTCAGCATATGACACCGGGCTGAAACCGAAAGCTCTCATGATCCTAGCCAAGGGGGCCACATAGATGTTGAAAAGAGTAGCGCTTAAACATGAGCCCTGTGGTACCCCCTTGGTGATCTTAACCTCTGCTGATCGATACGCGCCCATGTTTACACATTGTGTGCGTTCAGAAAGAAAGCTCCTCAGCCATGCCAGTGCCATCTTCTTCAGCCCAATCTCTTCTAAGCGTCCAATCAAGATGTTATGTGATATAGTATTGAACGCTGCCGATAAATCCAATAGCACCAGGACTACATAAACACCCTTGCCCTGGTACATGCGGAGATCATCCGTTACAGACAGCAGAGCTGATTCGGTACTATAATTTGGCCTAAAACCGGACTGAGAGTAGTTGAGGCTCCCAGATTGTTCAATGAAATTTGAAAGATGTTTATTCACATGTTTTTCTGTGAGTTTGCTCAAAAAGGGGAGCAGGGAAATAGGTCTAAGATTGGACATATCTGTCCATGGGACGGAGGTATTTTTCCGGATAGGTCTCACCAGAGCCTTTTTTCCATTCACGTGGGACATAGCCTTTTGCAAGCGAGAGGTTGACAAGGCCCTGGATCTCAGGACCGAGCACCTTGCCCACCACCGGCATGAATCTAGCTGGAATCTGGTCCGATGGACATCCGCTTTTAATCTGTCAGGGAATTTAAGAAGCGTGCACTCCTTCCATTGCCTGGGAAGGAGCTATGGACACCCCTATAGGCAAATTGGAAGCCATAATGTTTTCATAGATCTTGTCAATTTTCTCAGTAAAAAAGCATGAGATATCGTCGCATAATTGTTGAGACGATATGTCCGTGCTCTCACAGGCAACTGGTTTTAAAAAAGTCTGTAGGATCTGATATAATACTTTAATAGCATCGCCTGCAACTGAAATTTGTACGGCGATATGATTTTTGCGGGCTGCTCTAATAGCTTTATGATAGAAGCTCAGCGCGGTCTGGTAGCGAGTTCTATCCACCGCCAGGTGCGACAATCTCCAGGCCTTTTAAAGTTTCCTAGCCCCTCGTTTAAGAGACCGCAGATCTTCTGAAAACCAAACTTCCTGGTTTCTAGCTGGCCGAGATTTAAACGATTTAATAGGGGCAATTTGTTCCACAGCTATGTGGATGGCCCGTTCATATTTGGATAAAGCCACATCAATATTTTCGGTGGACGAAAGTTTGGGTGTTACAAAAGTCTCCTTAAAGATCTCCTGAGATATTTTGTGCCATTGTCTACGCTTCACTGGTAGTAATACTGGGCGACTAAGGGGTTTACCCAGATTAGGCATGGTAAATTCCAGGATAAAGTGATCTGTTCAATTAACATGTTTCGGCGGATGACACACAATTGCAGGTGAGTTGGAGAGAACTAGGTCCAAAGTATGTCCCGCCAGATGGGTGGGCCCGATGTTATGCTGTATTAGACCTAATAGTGAGAGATCTGTTAGTAAGGACTGAGTATCCGCATTGTCCTTCAACTCACTGTGGATGTTAAAGTCCCCTAACAATAGAAAGTCTCTGCCCATGTTGACATGTGGGGCCAGTGCTTCCACCAGAGAACTCGAGAATTTTGCAAAAGGGCCTGGGGGGCGATGCACTAGAGCCCCTTTCCAGCTATTCTAAGCTGAAATGCCAATTTTAAAAATCATCAATTCTAGATCTGTAGTACAGCACTGATCGATAATGGCAATAGCTATGCTACTTTTGTGGACTATAGCTATACCACCTCCCACCTTAGTGGGGCGATCTAGTCTGACTATTTTGTAACCCTCCGGGATCCCAGGGGTAATGGCGGGAACCGAGTGAGGTATAGGCCAGGTCTCTGTAAGAAAACAGAGATCAGGTTGGTAGGTCGAGATGAGGTCCCAAACCTCAATATAATGTTTGGGCAATGATCTACTATTACACAGCACATTTCTCCATCCCATTTGCACCTTACACGTTACCCTAGATAACGTTTGTTGATGGAAGGCTAGATTATAATTATTAGCATCATACTGTGCCTGGAACCGGCAATGCCGACATGAAAACGGCCCCTCTGGGTGAGACCCCTCTTCTCTCATACATACATCCGGAGGCATTCCCCGTATGTCTAAAAGAGCTCGGAAGGATAACTCACCCTTTCTGAGCATGATCATGATACTAGGGTAGCATCTGCATCACCACGAAAGTGCACACGTGTCACCAGCCATGCATGCGCATGAATAATGACGCATCGGCACTTTTAATATTTGTTTGCACCAAATAACATTTTTATAATGAAAGGTTTGCCTGGCAGCAACTTTTGGCATATCCGGTGCCTTTTATGTTTGTTAAAGAACGAAATGGTGAGGCGGGAAGGCAATTATGATACAGGTGCGGGAATGAAGCAATTGTCGACGATGGGGGGAAGCATTCGGGGGGCAATACATGAGCCAGGGAAGGGAAGCAATGATTTCAGTTGAGAAGCAGTACAGTGAGGGAGAGAGCAAGATAGGTGGTGCTCTGGAAGGATACAATTCATGTATAACAAAGAAGCTATGTTCCGTGGGAGAGGGAAACACATGAAGAGGAAGAAAAGCCATCCAATATGTAGCACTCAAATGTCAACCAATGGTGACCTAAAACCCACTCTAGGTACAGGTATTCTCCACAATAGTTCTTTGACAAGAGACAGCTAGAATCTCTCTCAGCTACAAGCTGTCTGTATGCAAGACCTAAAAAGGAGTTGCATCAAGTCAGCAGTGGAATAATATAACATCCAATTAGGACACAGTGAGACTAAATTAACCCTGGGTGAGATGAACACAAGAATAGAGGAACACCATCAAATTATGAGCAAAGGGCTCACATGAAGTTCACTCTAAGTGTATGTTATGTATCCAATACAACAGGTCTACCAACAGACAGAGGAAAATTGTTATAGCCAAGACATTAAAAGAAAGCAGAAGAACAAGAGATGCTAAAGTGGAAAAAGGTGAAGACAATGTCAATCTGGAAGCAGCTAAAGTTGGAAACTGGAATGGATAAATGGGGATGTCTCCTGCTTTCCTTCCGACAGCACGGTTGCTTGCCTCCAAGCTGAAACTCATATTTAAACAAAAAACAAAAAACAAGCGTTGGCAAAACCCAACAGGTCTCGCGTTGGCTGCAGACTTTGCTGAAACTTTTTTTTCCCGTGGTAATGTTTTTCTCAAACTCTATTACAAAGATCATGAAAGATGGTCATCGCCGCGAGTGAATGAGTACATGCACATGCTTGGTGAATATCTTGGAAAGATTTCTGCAGTACATTCAATAATTGCAAAAAGCATCCAAAGGTGGCCGCCCACACACGGCGCTAAGGGACAACCATCTTGAAATTGTTTTGAAACTTTTTTTCCATGATGATGGCAGCTACCAGTGCACATTCAGAATGTGGTGCACTGCAAGCGGCATTGAAGGCCCAGTAGCTGAGTCTGTGGAGCTGCCGGGCTCTCTCATTGTACACAGAGGAATGGCGTTACCTACATTGATCTAACCGAACGGCTGAAGTGGATCGACCCTGTACTTCATGCTGTATGTTGGGATGAGCAGAAACAAATCTGAATGAAACCACAGTAAAACAATGTATGGTGAGGGGTGACTGAAATCCCCAGCATGTATGTACTTTATGTAATTATTAAGTATATTTTCTTTTACAAAAATGCCTTGGCTAATGACAAACCTAATAAGGACCTTCACAAGAAGAGGATCAGTCCTCTTCATGCACCTCTTATTGCTGGACAACTTTCAATTTGAAAATATGCTTTGCATTGATGCTGGGTGAAAAAAGTGATAGGGTTTCAGGGGCATTTAAACCGGTGTTCATTGAGTCTTCCAGCGAGCTTATTGAATACAGTGTAGTAATGCTTTTAATAAAGTCATTTTGCCTTTTCCATAGGTAAAACAATCTTATGACTAGGTAAAGGTAGGCTTTATGACTGATGTACTAAAAGATCGACTACAGGGTACTACACACAGGGGCATATTATCAAGGGGGTTTATCTCCGCTTTTTTGGCTTTAAAAGCCAAGAAGGCGGAGATAAAATGATCTCCCTATTACCTAGCTGTCGCTAACACCAGTTAGCGACAGCTAGTAGGAGATAGCGACCATCTTGGGCCCCGCTTTGCATGTCAGTGATATTTATCACTAATGACATGCAAAGTGGGCGTGCCAAGATGTTAGCGACTGGAAACAGTTGCTAACATCGCTATCTCCTATTACCAACTTTTGGAGATATTCGCTCTAAGCGCGAATATCTCCAAAAGCTAACACCTGCCCTGAGCAGTTCTTAGCCATGTTATCCAATGGGAGGTGGATAACATGGCTAAGAGCATTAGCTCGGTAATGCATGAATATCGCTGACTTTTCAGCGATATTCATGCATTGCGGTGATTTTTATTGCATTTGCGATAAACCTTGGTAATACCAAGGTTTACTTGCGGTAAAAATCGCCGCACCTCAGCAGTAAATTTTTGTCTCTAACCAAGCAATAGCGATAATTATCGCTACTGCTTGGTAATATGCCCCACAGTTCAGAGTGACGCCTGGCCACGATAGGCTGACACCATGTCAAACGGGTCAGTTTGGTAAAATCACAGTGTGCCCCTGGGCCAGGTTTTCAGGCTCCAGGTAGCTTCACGACAATGGATTTTCAGGAATATTAAATAAGAAATGTGACAATAAAAGTCAGATTGGATCTTACAAATCACTTTTATGCTCCCAGAAACTGGAAAACATTTCCTATATCCCTGATGACCAGACGCACAAATAACCAGTGGGTATGAGTCAGGGAAAGGAGTTTTGGGGCGTTTATTAATATACATTGATACTAAAAAATCACTTAAGGATTTTAAAGCTCTGCTTGCCCAAACACATTAGTAAAACATGGTTTCTTGGCAGACATGAGATTCAGTAAACTAATAAGTCACATGGAAAGTTTTACAGACAGTAATATTTATAGCCTCGCAAATAGTATCAGAGCTAACAAGATTAATGGAGCCAGCAGTTTACTGAGCCACCGAGATTCATAGAGCAGCCAAGGGTGTATAGAGCCGGAAGGTATATAGCACTGAAGCCACAAAGGCACTTCTAGATGTATTCTGCTTGTCCATGCCCATTAGAAAACCAAAACCGTAATGTCTTGGAAGACATGACCTACAGCAAATTTCCAAATCATATACAAAGTTTTACAGGCGATAAGACCCACAGCGCCATATTTATAGCGCAGTAAGATTTGCAGCGCCGGAAAAGGTTCAGCAAGATTTGTAGAGCCTATAAGTTTATAGAGACTGCAAAGTTTGTAGAGCGAGAGCCATGGCGATTTATAGAGCAATCAAGGTATGGAGCGCTAGGAAGGTGTACAGAGCAGGCAAGGGGTGTAGTTCCCAAGCAAGGAAAGTATGGAGTGCTTTCTGAAGGGTTAAAATATGTAAACCCTCAATCATACTGTCACACATTCACCATGTATATTGCTATTAAAGTTACTCTATTGAATGTATGTATTTATGAGGTATTAGAGTATAACAATACAGTATAAGGCCACACATTCTCCGATAAAGGGTGTATATTCGCGCGTAATATCACAAAAACGGTGCAATAATAATTAAAAACATGTTAACTATTAACATGTATGTTAATACATATCTGCAGAGCAAAATGTTTTCAGTCTCCTGAAATCAGGAAGCAAGATCTCATTTGGCTCTACTTTTTTGCTTGTAGTGGGGTTTACAGATCTTTACTAGAACTTTATGTAAAATATGTTTTAGCAATAAAGAATAAGATACCCACATGCCATGAAGGCAAATTCTGGAATGCAACGGTAAAAATTCAGGAAAAACTGTAAAAATTCCAGATAGTGGGTTAATTTTATCACTCCATCAGCAGAGTTCACACAATATTAAATTAAGTACGTAAATAGACACTGTAGTGTCCTCCCGGCCTGGTTACTGGCCAGTGACTACCAGAGCTGGACTGGGAACCAAAATCGGCCCTGGCAAAGTGCTTGGCAGGCCCCCAGGGGGGTGGGGGTGCAGCCCAGCTCTTTGCCAGTGCTGGTTTGCGGCTTATTTTGTTACAGGGCCGATTTTGCAGCAATGCTGCAAAAACGGCTCTGTAACAGAAACAGCCCCAGAGGCCCAAAACCGGCCCCCAACCTTGCGGCCCACCGGGGTAATGCCTGGTGCCCGCTATGGCCAGTCCGGCCCTGGTGACTACGCCACACAGGGAGTTTAGTATAACACGTCTTTATTCATGTGTGTGTAACTGCGAACTCAACATTCTACAACAGCATTCCATGCATTACGCTCTAACACTCATGTGACAGTTCTATGGAGTCCACCAGGAGCATAAAGGGTTCCGTTACTGCTATCTCACAAGACACTACAGACACCTAACACCAGTACAAGTCAAAGTAGTTTGTTTTTACTCTGTATAGTATATCAACATTATTGAACACACATTGATATGCAACTGGAGTTATTTAAGGATGAAAAAGAACCTAGCAAATATGCACACTAATCAAAATAAGACCACTGATTTAACGTGCTGTTGTCCCAGGCGTCTACTCCTTTGACAGGAAGGCTAGTACCAGAAACAGCTCTCTTTTGTTAAACATGGACTCCTGGGCAGTGCCTTATGCTATATACTATAGTGGGTGGAAGGAAAATGTGAACGAAAACAGACCAATGGCTGAGAAGGCGTATTCAATTATTACATGCATCCTATATTACCTGCCCCCCCTTTCCTAAGATCGATTTTTGCAGCAACACTATAATAGGAACTTTAAAGCCTAGCTACACTGCATTGATGGGCCTGTATTTTAAATATGAGTTTACAAACATTCCTGCGCGCCTATGGTAAAGAAATGCCACTAGTGAACTAATCTGTTATGCGTGACCTATATGTGGACTAGACTCTTATATGTAAACCAACATTATAGTCTAAGTTAGATAAAAAAACTAGAGGTTTTTGTACAGCTCACTTCCTGAACTTACACATTGCCATTGGTTCTAAATAGCACTTACTACCCCTGAAGAGGTGTTGAAGTGCTTTATGCCGGGCAGCACGCTGCTCCAGGGCAAAGGTTTGTGGTTGGTCCAGGATCATTGGTTATTGTTGGCTACTAGGATTGCCCAAGCAAACCATTCCATGCGTTCACTCCTGTTTCTTAGAGATTGATTAAATAATTTTGAGTTAGTTGTGGTCGTTAGTGGAGGAAAAGATATACAAACTCATGTACATGGGTAGTAGAATTAACAGATGAGCTAGAGGAAATTAGTTAATGTTTGGTTGGAGGAGTATGAATGTCGGAGGAAGGAGAGGCTGCAATCTTGTAAATGAATTGTTAGTAATTTGCAGAAAAACAATAGCAACTATTAAGGCAAATATGCATGTGATGGTTGTGCTCAGAGAGAAGAGGCATGCAGAAGCTGTAATGGAAGGAGACGGACATTTTGGAGAAAAAAAGAAGAGGTGACAAAAATGTTAATAATAGGCCAGATTTAAATGCCGTAATTTAGTGATGTGGACAATATTTTTTAGATGACTTGCATTTTGATAATGCAAGAATGTAAAAAAAAATACAAACATTATTTGCAAATTGTTCTATAGGAGGTATTTTTATGGGCAGAATCAGGTAAACAGTCTGTCCACTACTAGGCTAATGCTAGCCACCACTCCAGGGAGGTCACTTGAACTGCTGAAGGGCTGGAAGCAATATGTATTGGCTGGACATGTCGTGAAATTTCAAAGCTTAAGCCGACACTCAAAGGAAGCGGTTAAGATCGTAGCAATATGAGAAATACCTGGGCAAATGACGAAGAAATTGAAAAGGAGATGCTGCAAATGCTGCAGCGGGTGACTTCTGATGTTCCCTTGATCCCTTGATCTTTCTCTATTTCTTTTCAGGGTAATTCTGTATTAGTGTCAAGAGACCACATTGGATTATGTTGTGCTCTATAGATACTCTTTAACATAACATAACAGAACGTAACATCACATACTATAGCCTCTTCCTAACTACATCAAGCAGACTATCTTACAAAGTTAATATGGGCCCTGTTTTAATTGCCTAATCTAGAGTACAGATTTGTTCTTGGCCCCACCTCTCTTTACGTTGAACAGTCCATCTCTATTTCTAGTACTATTTCTCCTTTCCAATCACAGAAATACGGTTGCTTCACTACCACTTGTGCCGTCTCATGAATCAGGTAATTTCCTCTTTGGGTGCTAAACCTTCACCTAACATCTCCCATTCCTCAAATGAGAAGTCATAAAAGATGGGTTTTTTTAATGACCCACGCCATTTCCAGTATTACTTTGGGTGATGGAGCTGGCACCGAGGGGACCGTGAAACATCCTGTCACTCTGATCTATAATGCTCACTGTAAATGCTGCAATCATCTCATCAGACTCTCTGTCACCAATCTCTCCCCCAAACACTGAGGTTTTATGAACTATATTACTGATTTCTTATGTTCTGTTTTATATAACTTTTGTTTACCAACAAAGAGGGCCCCTGCACCAAATGAAGGGAGAAGAACAGGGGAATGACAACAAACAAAAAAGCAACCGCCTCCCCTGGAAATAATTACAGATATACTAACTAGTCACTTTGTACTCGAAGCTGCTTATTACCAGAGACATATTTTCTTTGGAGTCAACTGATATTGGCATAATATATTTATTAAGACACAATACATTTTTTTCATATAAAACATTTGACTTATACATGGTTGAGTCATAGCATGCACAATTTATTTATCACAGTTGATTAAATCTCCAACAACACAATTAATTAACTCCTCCCACATCATATACAATCACTCCCTCATAAACATCATACCAAGATTCACTCTACACACACCTCATATATACTACAACCTAAAACGTTTTTTATACAGGTTACTAACACTATAATTTACAGGTTTTCGGTCAGACTTACAGATAAACATTACCTCCCCAAGTCCATTTCCTGTTAATACACAAATATACATATGATTCTTCTTCCCCTCTCTTATTTATCTTTTGTTCACACAGTGTTAGACCTGTAACAGCAAATATTAATATATTTTAAGTTGGGGTTCCAGTCATATGCGGACACGTGTTTCAGTGTAACACAGCAGGCACCGTACACCTTCTTCAGGGCATCAACAACCACCTCACTAAAATCAAGTGATGGTAACTGGGATGTGACCCAGTTACCTACAATAATATTAAATTCCGAATAAACAAAAGCATAAGACTCCAAAATACCTCCACAAAACGAGCAATAATAAACCCTACCTACACCAATTGCATATTTAGCCCATTCACCATAGCACCACAACATTGATTATACAAACATGAACTAAGTGTACACCATTACATGCGCTATTACCAGTGTTTATGTGAAGATATGTATAAAACACCCTTTTTAATACCAAACACCAAGAGTGCACCGATACCTCACCTATTCATAAAACAGTCTCCCTTCATCAAAACCTTTCTGCCCCGATGACTGGGCGGAGGCCATCGCCAGCCCTCGAGGGGCAGTGGTATCTACATGATTCCATCTTACACAATTCAAAAACTGACACCGCGCATACTATACTCGAACCAGACTCCGGGCAATGGGCGTTGTCCAATCCCCTACATGCTTGAGATGCAATAGGTAGGAGGGAACTTTCTTTCATACGGTATAGGGGTGTATCGCATTGCAGCCCTTCTGGCTGGGTGTCTCCTCACCTCTTAGTAATATCCTATAATGGGAACTTCCATATGATCCACGACTCTGCCTCTTACACAGCACTGATGAGATAGGGGGCAACAGATATAAGAAACATTTACCCTTTTTGGCCCTCACCATAGCTAAACGCGACATTGCACAGCTCTGGAAGGGGACTTCCTCCCTGACCCAGGGCAAATAGAAGTTGGAGCTATATAGGTGTATGGGTGTGGAAATTGCAGTATTTATGGCATGGGTCTGTCCCCAAAAACACAGCAAGATATGGGCCCGCTGGGCAGTGTACCGTGGTATTGAGCTTCACCCTTTACCATCAATGGACCCCTAGTTGTGGTCACTGCGGGGGTATTTCTCCTTGATATATCAACTTTCCACATCGGGCTAGTCTGTATTTCAAAGATTGTATTTTGGCACTGGTAATTGGAGTCTCAAATGTCTTCATTTTGTTTTATTGTGTTACCTGCATGTTGGCAGGTACATGTAGGGCCCATGCCCAGACCTCATTGGAATAACCTCATAAAATCTTTTATTAAAATAAAACTTTTCTGCACCTCTCATTCCTTCCGGACTGATATGTATATATCTTCCCTCCTTCTCTCGATGTCTACAGTAAAAGGGAATAAGATCCAATTTAACTTAAATCCATCCAAACCCATTAGAGGAAGACCTTATGGCATAGACTGATTACCTCCAGCATTTATTCTTCATAATTTGACATATAACACAAGCATTTATACCCCCCAATCCGGGTGTTCTCAGTGAAATACACAACTGCATATTGGCAATTTACTATTCCTACAAAAGAAAAGGCACAGACATAAGTACAACCTTCTTCATTCACCTAACAAGTGAGGAGGATCTGGGAGAAACTTTAACCATGCTGAGAACACCTAACTCAAACTGATCACATAAACTTAAAAATGACAAAACCCATCCAACCATGGTACATCTACTTGACAGTCCCAGTAATACTAACCTGTATAAAGTTCAGCACAGGGTCGTGGAACAAGGATTAATGCCAGTGGGAAACAGAGCAATTGACTTTCCCTAATTTTGCAGTAAAACACCCATCACAGCTCGGGCATCACTAATAATGAGCCCTAAAGTCATTTCTGATTCTAACGTCACTCTGGCGGCCATCTTAAAGTGATTGCACTGAGTCCAAATAATGGGAATTTTCTTCCTACTCCCATTGTAGGCACTGTCCATCGTTCAATACCTTATGCCATATAGTCCTGGAATCAGTCAAAAATCTAAATGCATAAATTATAGATATTTTACTATATTAGAAAGTCAATTTGAGTAAAGAGTATATAAAAATCAGGTCAGTCAAATAACTAAGCCCAAAAAAGTAATTCCTTTGTCTTTATATATCTTTTTATTCTTGATCTTCGTCAGTGTATGCAAATGCATAGCCAATGCATATGCATAGCCAATGCATTTCGCCCTATCACGGGCTTCCTCAAGCATATTCAAATAGAAATGAAGTCAAAAAACAACTAAATTCATAAGTTTCTACAAAACCACCAACCATCCAAGGTATAATTATTCAAGGTATAAGGTCTTGAATCATAATAGGAGTATTGGCAAAGAGTGCAAGATTGGTGGCACAAACGTAGGGTCAGTAGTTTAATAGTCCAAGCCATTTAGAAGTAGGACATGAGTTTTTAAGGTTTATATGTGCTAGTAGTGTAAAGTTCCTTAGTTCGCTTTTCCTTAATTCGTTTTTCACTGTTGTAAGGTCTACCTATCCCACAGGATAATATTAGGTTGCCTTATTACATTTAATAAGTACTAATCTTTGATTGGGACCTGGTACAGCTGTCATCTATGGCTTAAAATACATTGTAATTTAAAATGCTCTTTAATGATAATGTTGGATTTTTAGATTACAATTCTGAAAATGCCACTTTTACAAAGTTGGTATTTTCCTGCCTAAACCCTCTGAGAACTTCTGGGAGTTCCCAGTTGCCTGGGTCTGTTAATTACTTGCACTTGAGCAATGCGTACTGGGACCAGACAGTAAACAATAGGACTTGGGTACAGCTGGGAGATGCCCATCCTGCCAGGATGGGAGAAGAGGAGTTATTCTCTGTACCACTTATATTTCAAAGGGTTGCCTCCAGAAAACTCACAAATTACCTTAACACCAGCCTGCTGTCACCTAAGACCACTTGGAGCCTGGCCAGGGGAAGAAAGGGGATGAAAGAAACTTTCCAAAACTAGACGTGGGAACGAACTAGAAGTTTCCCTACTTCAAAGGATGGCATTAGGCATATTTACGGTACCTCCTGAGCCACTCGACAGTACAATCCTGGACCTGTGGACATTACGGAAGATGGACTACTTTGTTCCCCAGAGGACTGCCCTGCTGCTTGAGGCCTGCCTTGTTCCCCAGTGGACTGTGCTGCTGCTTGAGATCTACATTGTTCTTCGGAGGACTGCCCTACGGCTATCAGAGGACTTCCCTGCTGCTTGAGGCCTGCCTTGCTCCCCAGAGGACTGCCCTGCTGCTTGAGGCCTGCCTTGTTCTTCAGATGACTGCCCTGATGCATGAGGCCTGCCATGCTCTCTGAAAAGGAACTTTGGACCTGCTCCCTTCATCCCAGGCTAACATAAGGGACTCCAAGGGTCAATTAGCTGACCTCCTGTTCTGAATTACAGGGATACAACAAGCTCCAGAGGTCTCCTTTTAACTGGCCAGATGACCTCCGGCAACTGGCCCTGCCTGGACCTGCAACTGGGCATGCCTGGACCTGCAACTGGACCTCCCCAGGTCCTGGACCCTTGACTGGCATCAGTTGAGCTCCTCCTGCCAAATGCTGATGTTTAGAACTCAGCACACCAGACTCTGATAAGGTAACTTTTTCAGCAGGACGAACCTGGTCCCTGTATCTCGAAGTTGGCCTGAACTTTTGACTTTGTCCCGGTCTATCCACAGGTAGCACTTTCTGCATCTTGACACTATTTCTACTTGTACTGAAAATATTGCACATCTCGGGTTCTCCTGATTGGATTTTTGTTGCTTTGGTCTCCTTTCATTTATTACATTTTACTCTATTTTTCTAAGTTGGCATGGAATATCTTGTATGTTTGGTTTTTACTTTATTACTGTTTAGGCTTTACATAAATAATTTACACAGTGTCTCTAAATTAAGCCTGACTGCTTTTGTGCTAAGCTGTCAAATGGTAAAGTACATCTTAATTCAGTGACTATTTTGTGGTTCATCCTGACATGGATTGTGGTTGTTGCTTGAGAAGAGTTTTCACCCCTCAATAACAAATTCTTACATTAAGGCTTACCCTTATATTCTTATATGGTGAAACTTCAACAAAAGGTCCTAGTGCCAAAACGAGTTTTCTGCAAAAGGGTAACGAATAATGTAGAAGAAATAACATCTTAAGAGGATACTATGAGAGGAATGATTCCACTGCTGTTCTTCCCTAAAATAATTATTTGATGAATTAATCAATCATTGTACAAAGCATGGCGACAGTCCCGTCAGGTATACAACAATCTGTCATCATCCTTGTTTGGTTTCCCAGCCCAGCGCATCTCACAAGATTGCATAAACCGAATGCCAATGTTTGCTGCAATGTTTGTTACCCCAGCTCCTTATGCTTAACAAATCGTACACCTTTTTTGTTGTTCTAACATTTCTTTAAATCAAGCCATGTCCTGTGTCCTTCAAAGGATTAAGAAGTGTTTTAAAATATAAAAGCTGGCGTTCAGTGAATGACATCAGGAGAGCATACTTTTATTGGCTGGAACACTGCTACCAGGGATGCCATCAGCTTGTATTGACAAAGAGGAAGCTGTCTGTCACGGCCAGCTTCCACTGTGACTCTGCTTTGAAAGGCTGGTCACTCAGTAATGATTTGAGATCACAACTGAAGTCACAAACCATTGATATATACCTGCTCTTTTCATGACCCCCTTCCCCTTTCGGTTTGCAATCAATCGTATCATAAATGACATTTTCCAAGTTTAGAAGCAATTTCTATTTAGAAATTTGGCCTTTTAATCTGGCAATTATTTTTAGTCGTTGCAAAAAATGTGATTTTGCAAGTTGCTTCCTTTGTGACCACCAAAAAAAGGCTGAGCACGTAGACCAATCGCTGTAATCTAACTTTGTCATTTACATAAGGTTCCTTGATGGATAAAGATGAATGGCTTTAAATTTTCCACGCAATATTTCAAATTGAAAAATACTGAAGCACAGCCCTGTAGTTTACTTCTTAGTATGCCCCCCCTCCACCTCCAACACACCACCTTAAAACCTGTGAAAAGAGGCCTGTTTCACGTCCCTGTTTTCAGGACTGATGGATGTGGGCCAAGGGTTATCTCACGCACTCTCTGTGTCAAGTCTCTTCGCAGCATATTCATAGAAGCATGCCAAATATCTTGTATAATTTATCTATATTCTTAACACCAGGTATGAAAAGAAGGTGTTTTTATCTTCTCGCATATTCTTCAGATTTCATAGTTCTGGAATCATTCTGAAACTGGATCTGAAAGATAATTCAAAATGCCTAGGAGCTGGGTGAGAAATGAAGTGCTATCGGACATTCAAGTTAGCTACAAACACCTCAAATAGCCTAGAGGTCATGACACACCTGGAAGGGCGCCATATTTTTTACTTTAATAAACAGACACGGGTGTTTTGTCACCTGCGCGCGTGCGAGTACACATACAGCGCAGCATTCCGTTGCTACCGATTAAACTCTGTGAATGGAAAATATTGCACCCATTTGCTGGACGATTGCTGGATGACGTGATTTACAGCATGCACACAGCACACCAGGGGAGAATTAGAGTTCACATCGTTATGGTATAGTGTTCCTTAGGTCTGCTAGTGTATGTACATTACTGCATCAACAAATGCAGTTAATGCCACTTCTCTGCATGTAAAATCCATGCCAGAGCAAAAAGAAATAAAATAGAACACAGATGGAAATTTCACCCCCATGTACGTGGCAAATCATGAGCAAACTCTGGGGCATATTATCAAGGGGGTTTATCTCCACTTTTTTGGCTTTAAAAGCCAAGAAAGCGGAGATAAAATTATCTCCCTATTACCTAGCTGTCGCTAACACCAGTTAGCGACAGCTAGTAGGAGATAGCGACCATCTTGGGCCCGCTTTGCATGTCAGTGATATTTATCACTAATGGCATGCAAAGTGGGCGTGCCAAGATGTTAGCGACTGGAAACAGTCGCTAACATCGTTATCTCCTATTACCAACTTTTGGAGATATTCGCGCTAAGCGCGAATATCTCCAAAAGCTAACACCTGCCCTGAGCAGTTCTTAGCCCTGTTATCCAATGGTTGGTGGATAACATTGCTAAGAGCATTAGCTCAGTAATGCAGGAATATCGCTGACTTTTCAGCGATATTCATGCATTTCGGCCGATTGTTATCGCTTAGGAGATAAACCTTGATAATAGCAAGGTTCCTAAGCGATAAAAATCGCCGCAGCTCAGCGGTAAAAATATCCCAGCTAAACCAACATAGCGATAATTATCGCTAGTTGTTGGTAATATGCCCCTCTATTTCTCCATTAATACCTAAATGTACGGTAATTTCACAATTGCGGGATATTTCATCACAAAACTTGGGATCTGGAAATTACCACAATCTGCCCAACGGACTATAAATGAGAATGTAGGTGATGTATATTTTTTTCCACAAGAATGAATACAAGAGCATATATATAATGAGTACATCTGTAAAAGTCACTGATGGTTTCCATGATACCATGGAGCATAGCAACACTCATGATGTAATAATGCCGCTTATGCCCCACGACCCCGAGCTCGCCCTCCCATGGGGGCCAGTTAACGACTGTGTGATGATCCCATAGGATGACTTCACCTCCTTCCCAGATGTTTGAGGAGTGCCAAGTTCACCAGTAGTGCATTTATTGGGGAGTTTATTCAAACTTTATTCTTTTTAGCTGAATACTCATAGCACAAAATAAAAAAAATCGAACTATAACAATATACATTTAAAATATTTGCCAGTTAATTGCTGCGAGCGAATGGCCTGGGCTCACTTACCCACCGAATAGTAATATCCGATCAGGTTTTCACCATGACCTTATGTGTAAAATGTCCTCCTACATATTGATTGTTGAAATCTTTGTACTAGAATTTATTATTCTGTGGACCGACAAGTTCCTCTGAACATTGAAGAAGGCAGGCGTGTGTACCAAATGAATAATTCAATGAATAATGGTACTTGTAATCCTGCTTTAGGATCACTTTTAGAAGGGGGGACTACTGCTGGCGGTCCTAAAATAAAACGACACAAATAATTTACTTTGAGGTAAATAAAAGCACACCTTTTAAACATTTAAGCATATTTTAGTGGCGGATCCTCCATGAGGGGCGTTTGGGCGCCGCCCCACTGCTTTCTCGCCGTGCGAGAAGGCAGAAGCAAATAGTAGAATAACTACCATTTGTTTCTGCCTTCTCGCACGGCAAGAAAGCAGAAGTTCCTGGTTGAGAGAGTGGGCGGCGTTACTCCAGGGCAGGGGGGAGTGGCTTTCCCACTGTTGTTAATACTGTCTGCTTGGGCAGCCTGAGAGGCTGTCCAAACAGACAGTATTAACTGTATTAATAACAGCGGGCAAGCCGCTCCCCCCTGCCCTCGAGTAACCCCTCCCACTCTCCCTGTTCTCTGTATGCCGCAGCACACAGAGAAATGACGTGGTGTTGGGGCAGCCGGCCGAACCAATCACAGCACTGTGCTGTGGGAGGGGAGGGAGGCTGCCTGCAGCCTTCCTGCGTGAGCGTGACGACAACGAGCACCATGGGAATCAATTCAAGAACAGGGCGGCGGGAGTCGGGGAGTCGGAAGTTGAACTTGAAGGCGGGAAGGAAGGTAAGTTAAGTTTGCACATCATTGCAACGTTATAAAAAAAATATTCAATGGTATTTTGTATCCTGCTGGCGTCTCAGAAAGTAGTCTTGACTGAGTGCCCTGAAAAAGACGTCCTCAAATGCTCAATCACTGACTAGGCAGTAGGTGGAGGGGCCCAACATAGAGGGTGGAGATAATATATTATGACTAAAGTGCAAACTAATACAATTGACGATTTGCTTGAGTAGCGGGTCGCCATGAACTTGGCAATGGCAGCAAGAAGCAATGGAAGACAGCAATACAATAACAGAATTCTTGCAATGGAGGTGGGGGCAAAGGTGACCGAATGGTCTATGAAGGGCAGGTGGGGAAAGCTGACACGCGGCAGATTAGCTGAGGCAATAGCTTTGAATGTGTTACACTTACACGTGTGTAATTTACTATGTAGTGGTTTTTCACAAGAATTCCTTTTTAGTTAATAAGCACAAGTGTGCCATGATCGGTGCCTTTAAATGTATGGTTGACGTGTCATGTGGCATGTGCTAAATATGCCCTTAAAGCATAAAAAAGTTTAGGACAATTGTGAAGTTAAGTGTTTGAATGCATCATTTCATATAGTTAAATCAATCAAACGCACATGTCCTGTGAAAACTGGACTCATTCTTACAGGGCAGACACAGGTAGTCCCTTTGTGGATGAGAACTGTATCTGCCATGTATTTTCTTGTCCGCTTCTTTGACCTTTCCCTGAGCATGCCCATGTTTTCTTCTCTTTGACCCTCCATGTGCTTATTGTACACATGCTTTGTGTTCTGCATGTTATGTACACACACAGCGGTACTCACACATACTCCATCTTACTCATGCTCAAACAATATGTGGCTGCTCGCCTTTAAATCTGACTAGAGATTTAGGGGGTTAAATGGAAGCCACAGACAGCTGTTGTGATCGCCGAGGCACTCTTTCACATCCCATCAAGGTATGGCTAGGGCTTCGGCTCTTCTGAGGTTCATGGATTGGGCGGCTTTCAACGGAGAGACCCTGATGCCTCTTATTGACACTGCTTGAAAAAACAGAAGTGTGGTCTGCCCAACACTGGATATAATATTTTTATAAAAATAGGTCAGAACTCACCATCCTAAAGCCCATGGTAAAATTATGCTACTGGCATGTACACTTTCAGCTCTGGCTTAGTATCTAAAAACCTTCCCTTGCCATAGTGCAGTACGGCAAAACAAATTATGCCTCACTGCTTTCAAATGTCACCAGCCGCTACTGCATCGTGCACTATTATTGTGCCCCAGGGAAACGACTTTACCCTTCACAATGAAGACATCCTGATAGGACTGGGATGAACCTGGGACATTAGGACCCAGAAGGAAGTCAGGAATTTTTTTTTTTATTTGCATAAGTAACCAGTCCAATATTAATGAGATAGACAATGCTAACTGTTTCTGACTTCAGTGGTAATATCCCCTTTATGGAAACTAAATGTCAGATGGGGCTTTCCGTGTCACTATCAGCGTGTGAATATGCTCATTTACCATACCTACTGTATGAAACTGGGTTGTTGGTTAACTGGGGTGTGAGCTCTGTTCAAGCAGCAACCACAGTCCTTGTCAGGTTGAGGCACAAGCCAACCCTTAATTAACCTGTGCTCAACACTCTGGTAGTTTGGCACAGAGCAGTCAGGCTTAACTAAGAGGCAAGGTTAAAGTATTTGTGCAACACTTGAAAAAGTAATAAAGTGAAAAACACCACACAAAATAGATCCAAATGAATTAAATAAAGTTATTTTAATTAATAAAACACAACCAAAACAAAAAAAAATCAATCGACAGAAATGGAGATATTCAACAAACCTCTTTAAACAAAAAGTGAGGTAGGGAGAGTAGATTGACACTCTTATTCCCCGGTTATGATCAATAAACAAGTAAAGAGTGTCCTATGGTTACACTTAACCACGTATAGGGAGCAAAAAAGGGGGGTAGAAAAACGGCCTGATTTAGGACGTTTAAAGAAAGCCCTCACTCACCACCTGGTGATGACATGCTTCATCATTGGGCTCCACCAAAGAGACAGAGTGTCTCTTTGGTGTGCTACAACGCCAGATCTACTGCGGAGCAGGTTGGTGAAAATTAGGGCGTGTTTGTGCAAACTAAGCTAATGAGTGGTGAGGGTATTAAAAATAGTCTGTAGTGTATCAAAAGGAACTTTTATTCTATGATCACTAAAGACATTATTTTAAAATCTATGTGTATGGAAGCAGTCCACATTTAGTTGAGTGGTAGTTTCCTAAATATCAGTCGACATGTTTCTTGCCACGAAACGGTGTAAATTTACCGGGCAATTCTTCAGGACTAGAAAAGTGTATTAAACCCTGGTGGTATGGACGCGCTAAGGCCCACCCTTACCTAGGGACGTGAAAGTGAAAATAATGAAAAACTGTGAAAAAGTGCAAAAAATTAGGAAGGAAGGAAAGTCTCCCTAATCACTCCTGGTTTAGGAGGCTTCAACTTTGCGGTTTCTGCACCTGAAAATAAAGGGGACAAAGACATACATGTAGAACAAGACATACATTTAGTATTTGTTCTGATGGTAACCGTAAGTCTATGGTGCTCCAAATGTGGTTCAGAGACAATAGTGGTGCGAAATAACCAAATAGTTATCACCACCTGAGCCCCTGGGTTTTTAGCTACTATTCAGAGGGAAGTGCTATGCGCTATTTGTGGTACGAGCTAGGTGTGTAGGTTGGATAAAAACGGAAGGTTCCGATTTGCGATCAAATTAATGGTACAGATAGATTGCGTCAATAAATAAGTTAAAAATGTCTCACTTTGTTTGTGTTAAGTAAGAACACCATGGGTCACAGGAGGGGGGGTGGGAACGTAATTGGCACACCCTGCGCGTTTGTCAAAAAAAAGGGGAGGAAAACATAGAGTGAGTCATTGACATTAGAATCGGTAATAAGCTTCGTGGTGAGCCGATCGTTAAATCATAAGTACTACTCACGCCCTCGACGCTCGGGACCCTCAGTGTACCTGCATCACCCTCTACTGGACCCCGAAGATGTGGAAGCGGGGCCCGGACGCGTATATGTATTATCGGCAGCGAGGCGAGGATCGTTTCCGGGATAGGTGTGGTCAAAGGAGGGGCCAGAGGTGACGCCTTAGCGTGAGCTAATCACCGTCAAGTGGCGATATAGTCACATGAAAGGCATCTCATTGCTTAGCAACCGGGAGCGTCTAGATGCTTTACTAGCTCGCGGTTTTTAAGAGATGCTGAAGCTAGAGATCTTGATACCGGTAGGGGGATAGAAAGGGCGTGATGGTTATGACATGCCCTAGCACATAAACGGGCCGTTTTAATGATTATTGTTAAGGATAATAATTACAGGGGGGGCCCGTTAAGGCACTAAAGGTGTATTCTAATTACCGGCTGCTGGCTCTAAAACAGGACGCATTAGGGCAAGGAGTTTGGCCCATAATCAAGCACAGTGACGTGTTTGTGGATTAGCTGTGTAATATACACGCTTTTGAGTTTCATGCGGTCAGTGACATGGCTACGGGGGAAGGAGCACAGCCAGCAAGTACTGATTTAAGTGAACAATTGTTAGACTCATAAATTGCCTTTTTCATCACAGCATTCCAAGGTATATCATCATTCAGACCGATGAGATGGGTCCCAAGCCTGTAGACCCACCTCTGTTCCTTTTCAAAGAGGCGACTGCTTATGTTGTTGCCACTGTTTATATGTTCAATTACAGTCCACTGTAAATCATTAGTTGTGTGGTTTTTTTCTAGGAAATGTCTGCTCATTTTAGTTGTTAGTTTTTTACATCTGATGTTTGAGCGATGCTCACAAATTCTCTGCTTCACCTTTCGGCTCGTCATGCCTACGTAACGTAGGTCGCAAGGACATGTGATCAGGTATATCACATTTTGCGAATTGCAGTTTGTGTGGTCTCTCTGTGTCCATAGTTTTCCAGGTTCAAGGTCAAGTGTTTTTGAATGTACAGTAAGGTGGCAAAACACTGCAGTTAGAGCAGGGAAAATGGCCAGTGACTCTTGGTAGGTTCCAGGTATCCGTGATAGATATCACTGTATCCGGGGCAGTGATTTTTGGTTGTGTGTGGATGAGTGCATCGCTTAGGCTGCGTCCTTTTTTGAAAGAGAACAAAGGTTTTTCCCAGGTTTTGTTCGTACTGGACAGGATTCTCCAATTTTTGTTAATTGACTTCTTCTTGTAGTTTGATAGGGTACTGTATGTAGTCACACATGTTAGTGGTATGTCTTTGGGGTTGTTGATCTTGTCCTCCAAGAGAGCTTCCCGTGGCTGGTTACGAGCTCTCTTGTAACCCTTATTCAGTGTTGCCCATAATCAAGCACAGTGAGGTGTTTGTGGATTAGCTGTGTAATATACACGCTTTTGAGTTTCATGCGGTCAGTGACATGGCTACGGGGGAAGGAGCACAGCCAGCAAGTACCGATTTAAGTGAACAATTGTTAAACTCATAAATTGCGTTTTTCATCACAGCATTCCAAGGTATATCATCATTCAGACCGATGAGATGGGTCCCAAGCCTGTAGACCCACCTCTGTTCCTTTTCAAAGAGGCGACCGCTTATGTTGTTGCCACTGTTTATATGTTCAATTACAGTCCACTGTAAATCATTAGTTGTGTGGTTTTTTTCTAGGAAATGTCTGCTCATTTTAGTTGTTAGTTTTTTACATCTGATGTTTGAGCGATGCTCACAAATTCTCTGCTTCACCTTTCGGCTCGTCATGCCTACGTAACGTAGGTCGCAAGGACATGTGATCAGGTATATCCCATTTTGCGAATTGCAGTTTGTGTGGTCTCTCTGTGTCCATAGTTTTCCAGGTTCAAGGTCAAGTGTTTTTGAATGTACAGTAAGGTGGCAAAACACTGCAGTTAGAGCAGGGAAAATGGCCAGTGACTCTTGGTAGGTTCCAGGTATCCGTGATAGATCTCACTGTATCCGGGGCAGTGATTTTTGGTTGTGTGTGGACGAGTGCATCTCTTAGGCTGCGTCCTTTTTTGAAAGAGAACAAAGGTTTTTCCCAGGTTTTGTTCGTACTGGACAGTATTCTCCAATTTTTGTTAATTGACTTCTTCATGTAGTTTGATAGGGTACTGTATGTAGTCACACATGTTAGTGGTTTGTCTTTGGGGTTGTTGATCTTGTCCTCCAAGAGAGCTTCCCGTGGCTGGTTACGAGCTCTCTTGTAACCCTTATTCAGTGTTGCCACTGGATAGCCTCGATTTCAGTTTATCTGTCAAGTCGACATACTGGGTTTTAAAATCTTGTAAGTCAGAGCAGTTGCGTCTTAGCCGCAAATACTGACCGTATGGTATATTTTCTTTCAGTAGACGGGGATGGAAACTCGTGAATTCTAGGAGGTTATTCCGAGCGGTAGGTTTGTGAAAAGTTTTTGTGGTGAGTCTTGTCCCAGTGACACTGATTGTCACATCCAAAAACGCTGCCTCAGTTTTGCTGGTTGTAAAAGTAAATTTCAAGTTTGGATCTAGAGTATTAATCCAGGTCAGGAAAGCCTGTAGCTGTTCGTCATTGCCGGTCCATATTACCAGGACGTCGTCAATGTAGCGTCTCCAGATCTTTAAGGGTGCAGCGAAGGGGCATTCCGGGTGTAGGACATGTTTAGCCTCAAAATCGGCGACATAGAGGCCCGCTTCACTGGGGGCAAATGTGCTGCCCATTGAAGTTCCAGTGCATTGTAAGAAGAGGTTACCTTTGTAAGAGAAAAAGTTCTCTTTCAGTGCTAGTGTAGCACACTTCAAAATGAAATCTTTTGATGTTTGAAACTCCCAGGTAACTGAGTTGAGAGCAGTATCCAAGACCTTGATGGTATCGTCCTGAGGGATACTGGTTACAAGCTCTCGATGTCGAGTGTGACCAAAGTTACTGTATATCCTGTGAGGTATTTCACTGCTCTTTTTTACGAGGCTTTGTGACCCGAACACCACTCTGACTGAATGCTAGCAGACTGCGGGCGGTCTAGCTGGTCAGGGGGACCTAAACCAATGAAGTATCCCTGTTATTGCCGGTTATAAGAAATACTCGCCATCTTCCCTTACAGCAATATAGCATAGTTCTATATAAGTCTAGGATAGGCAATCAGAGAGCCGTGGATTACGCATGGTCACTAACCCAAACTATATGGAACCATTGAAATAAACTATATGACACCGTGAAAGATCGGTAAAGATCGGTACATATAGATGACCATCTAAGAAAACTGTTGATAAAGCTTTGAAGGTTCTTGAGGCCCGCCTGTGACCCTTGACGAGATACACTGTATATTTGTGGGAAACTAACTTTTAATCCTGAAGAAGGCGTTGGCTTTAACTAAAGTGCCAAACCGAAACGCGTCAATGCTAATTTGAGTTATGATACGCTAAGTCGCTGGATATAATTTCTTCAATCACGATAGATTTGCAAATTGGAGTTTGATCAAATCCTTTTCAACTATCATTTTTCATCTCTTTTTAATTGGAATAATTTTCCTTGTTTTCTTTCCCACTCTCTGTAAGAATTTGATGTGTATAAGTATGTGTTTTTATTGATGCTATATTTTTATATTGCTTTTGAATATATTGAAATAAAATGTACATTTTTGCATAAACGTATCACTTATATTCCTTTACTCCTGGTCTATTGTTTAAAAGTCAATTATATATGTATGGAATGTTGTGGGGAATAGCTTTTGCTATGTTGTAAGTTCACCCAAAGGGGAAACATGTTTGACATTTTGTCTTTTGGTACCCTACCCCTTTGGATTATTGGTCCCTCTCTTTTATTAGAGGTAACTACAGGCTTATGCAGCCCTTTGTGTGGATCCAGGAAACGTCCTATTCAAGTGTAAGTGGGGCTGTGCCCAGCTCCTCCCTCTCATCATTTTAGTTATGGCCTATACAGGCACACTTAAGCTCCCCATTGTATGTGGCTGTCTAGGAGGAATACACAAAACCCAACTGTCAACTACACCCACTCATGAGTCCCTGAGACAGACTGCAGGCACCAAATGGCAAAGGTAGGAAAATGCCAACTTTCTACAAGTGAAGTAAAAAAAAAAATCGATGGATGGAATGCTTGAATTAATCTTGTAAACCGGCTTTTTGGAGACCCCTCCCCCACTAGGAGAGTCAAAGCCAGCGGTGCAGGGGACACCTAGAATCTATGGGTTCTTCTTGCTTAAATCATACATTACCGAAGAGAAAAGGCCAACCAGCCGTGGAGGGAAGTGAGTTATTTATTAGCTGAAGCTAAGGACAGGGTCCCAGAATGGTGCAAAGACAACTCTACAGAGACTGCTGCTTCAATCCGCAGCGCACACATAGTACTAGCCACGCCCATTTGCACAATACATAGTTCCATGTTTTGATAAGTTTCTCATCTGACAAGTTCTTCGTCAGTCTTGTGGTGCAATCGTGGCCAGGGGACATCTGTCTCTGATTGCACAATGTACACAGCCTCGTGCTTCCTTGCTCAATTATGTGGTCACAGGGTGCAGCCTCCTGCTTCCTTGATCAGATGACGTGGTCACGGGGCACTGCCTTGTGCTTGCTTGACCAGATTGTGTGGTCACAGGGCACAGGAGTTGGTCGTGACAGGCTGAGTTACCAACAATGGACATGATTTGTCTAAGTTTCTGACACAACTGGGGGGGTGAGGCACACAGACAGCTTCTCGGAATTGGCTCGACCACAAGGAGGAAGGGGGTTGTGCAAGTTTCAACAGGGACGTGGAAAGCAATTCCTCACCAGGTTGCCGAGAGCATGACAACACAAAATGGGGTCTCGTGGGTCATTTTAATTACAGTTCAACAGTCTCAACTACTGGCAATTATTCAAGGCTGTATCCCAATCCATCATTATTTTGCACACCATGTCACCTTAGTTTGCACGTATCGATATCCAAATGAGTCTTGATGCTGCTCCAATCGGATCAGTCCAACCCAAACTACCAAGCCAGGTCCTCCTTGAACCGGACCACAAGCAACTCCAGACTGGTTTCGCCCTAGTTATGGGCCCATCAGCCGGGTACAGCTTAGTTCCAGTGACACAATGGTCCCGGGACCCACGTCTTGGATTACTCGTATCTCTTAGGCCGACACACTAAGGTATACAAAAAAGTGATGGAAGGTATGCTTGAATTAATCTCAGCCACTGGTAATAACTCGGGCCGCATCCCAGTCCATCGCTATTTTGCACACCATGTCACCTCAATTTGGACCTAGCTATATGCAAATCATTCTTGACCCTGCTTCAAGCGGAACAATCTAGCTGAACTGCTAAGCCAGGTTCTTCCTGAACTGGATTATAAGCAAGGATGCAGCCTGTAATAGTGAAACTGTACCTTTGCAGTATGATTATCATGCTGCACACTTACCTGCTCCCAACTACGGAGCCCTCGTACACCAAAAAATCCCCCACACAGTGCATTCCCACCCCCTGTAACACACATACACCACTCCAGCGGAAACAGCAGGTGGGTGTAGCAGCGGGCTAGCATGCAGCTGCAGCATTTTCTTCCATGCATTTTGTGTGGTACACAGTAAGGCCAATGTTTCGTAATGTTGTGTTGGTTTATTAAACAGTGCTTTTGGCTGCAGCAGTGGGGCAATTGCACCGCGCTATAGCCACAGGATAGGCAGACTACCAGGGCCATGTATGTACCTCAAAAAGTTGTACGGTAACATCGATATGTAAAGGAGTGTACTCAGGGTGATAAAACTGGAGGCTCTGGTGCAAATGCACCCTGAACAGAGATGAAACCTTAGATTCCTAGCTTATGCGGAAGTCAACCTTAATGGAAGAGAAAACCTCACAAACTTTTTAGTGCCATGCTTCATCATAGGAATCCTCTCCCCACCCTGGTAGGACAATGCCACTCAGGCGTACTCGACCTCCTCGAAGACTGACTAGTTAGGAGGGAGTCATTTCATAAAACTTTCTGGATAACACCAATAACAGGAGATCCACATGAAAACTGTAAAAATACCTTAGAATTCCTTGGGGAATTTTACCATTATTATTGGAACGCTAGTACTGACGTACAATGCCTCCCACCCAAAATGTTGTCAGCATATTTCTGAACACTTACACAAGCCTAAACGGTCTGGGGCATTCTTCAGGGCATATGGATCCCTTTGTGAAGTACCTAGATATGATTCCAATTTAGAATCAATTAGGTAATAGTACGGTGGATTCTAAAGTATGGGTGTTACCAACATCAAGGTCACAGAGAGGGTGAGATCCTTTTTAGTCACACATTCATCAAAAGAAAAGCCCGGCCATTTAACCTACATCCGTTCTGCTATGTGCCATAGGGTCATGTAACCAATATTGGGCAAACATACATTGTGTGTCTCTTTAGTAGGCCTGCAGCTCTGAAGCAATCAACCCACCCATTGCATAGGGAAGAGTAAGTGTAACCCAGCTCAAGAGCGACTGCATACCCACCCAGGCCAAGCGCATCATCAAGGAGTGCAGGTTACTGAATATTGCTCTGGGTAGCATTCGAAAACAGGAACAAAAAGCAAGGTAACACTACCATCTTCATGATGGCAATTCAGCCACACAATGAAAGGGGCAGGTGGATCCATCGCTCAATTGCTTCTGTAAGCCACTGCACCCTCCTGCCGTAGTTACTTAACAGTATTACTGTAGGGTCGATATGGACCTGAATACACAAATACTGTATGAAATCTGTTAGACCTGGCATCATCGGCATGAGTCTCCCTTCCATTTGTGAGGGCTTGCCTCCTCTGTTTTGATATGTTTTTGCTGGTTTATGCTTTGGGCACTGTGCCACTGATGATTAGTGCCACAGTGCAAATGCTTCCTATGTTAAATTAGTGTAATAATTGGTTATTCCATGATTGGGTTATATGAGCCCCTAGTACAGTGCACCATTTGTGCCCAGGGCTTGTAAATCAACTACTGCTGGTGGGCTTGCAGCACTGGTTGTGCCACCCACAGAAGCAGCTTGTAAAGCGTGTCTCAGTCCTGCCATTGCAAGGCATGTGTGCAGTCTAGCACTGCCATGTTGACTTTGCCAAGTGCACCCACTTGCCAGGCCCTAAACCTTCCATTTGCTTCATATTAGACACCCCTATGGTAGGCCCAAGGGCAGGGTGTATTGTGAGTATAAGGTAGGACATGCTCTGATGTGTGCAGCATGTTCTAATAGTGAATTACAGCCATTTTCATTTTTCACTATTGAATGCTACATGTTCTCCATAGGCCAGAATGGGCAGTTGGATTATTACATTCTTATGATCCTAACTGACTCAGGGAACATGGTAGAAATTCGTATTTAGTATGCCTGAACTCAGAATAATAAGGTACATCTTTTAGTAAGGTTTATTTTAATATTCTGTGTTTGCATATACCACTTTTAGAAAGCAGGTGTATGCTTGTTTAACCATCCAGGCATGCCTCTGATGGGTTGTGTATTCCTTGTCTGGGTTTGTGAGTGACAGGGCTGGGGGATTCCAGGAGAAAGGCTGGGGCAGCCCAGTGGTGAATAGAAAGATCTGCATCTAGATGGGAGGGAAGAGTTGCACCTGGGACCTGAATAGGGCCGGGCCTTCAATCTACAATGCTGGCTCCACTTCCTGTGCCTTGTCTGATGTCTCTGCCCTGCACTGTGAAATGAGAGGAGAAATCATGTCAACAGAGAGCTCCAGAGCTGTATCTTCCCTCCCCTGTGCTGGCTCCACCTCATGTGGGCTGGCTGATGTCTCTGCCCTGCACAGTGAAAGGAAGAGGAGAGACATGTAAACAAAGTGCTCAGGAACTGGTTTGGACTAGGCAGAGGCCTCTCTGCCTTCAGAGAACAAAGGATTTTGGGGTATAAATATTGGGACCCTGATCCCAAGAAATTAGATGACTTCTGGAACAAGAAACCTTTCTGCCAAGGAGAAGAACCAAGGAAGCTGCAGGAGTTGTACTGCCCCTCTGCCAGTGTGCTGTTTGCTGGGTTGGCCTGCAGTGGTTGCCTCATTGCCAAGGGAAAGGAGAATGAACTTTGGAAGAACTTTCATCCACAGAATATTCTCCAAGGGCTTGAACTGTGCTTGCCTCCTGCTGAAGTCTCAGGGACAAAAGACTTCACCTCCAGCTCACTCCTGAATTTCCTTGCTAGGAATTCTGACTCCAGACACTTGGGTGCCACTAGGAGCTGGAAGAGCGAAGTATCAAGAAGAAGCGTGTCACCGCCGCAGCTGAAATCATCGCATCACTGGAGAAGCGAGCCTTCACCGCATCTCCCTAGAAGCGTGTGTTCATCGAAGCTGCCTGCTGTCGCATCACCGGAGAAGCGTGACGCCATTGTGAGAGTCGCCATCGCCTCACCGGAGAAGCGTGTCGCAAGGCCTGTCGCGGCTCCAAAGTACAGAGTCATCGCAAGGCTGTCAGGGCATCATCGCATCGTCATCGCATCGTCGTCGCATCACCGCATCAAGGGCGCCATCTTCTCGCATCGCAACCGGATCATCGCACCGCATCATGGCGCCATCTTGCGCACCGCAAGATGGCGCCAGTATAAGAATTGGCTTGGTAGTTTGGTCTGCCCTGTTCCCATGATGCACTGGGCCAGGGACAGACTAATTTGCATGTAGCCAGGTTCTGAGCTGAGATGGTGCAGTGAGCTAAAAAACGGTGATGGATCAAGCCCTGATCTCTTGACTGGGTATGAGTGTTCTGTTTAATTCAGATACTCTGTCCATCACCACCCCCTTTTCTGAATCATCTTGCGCACCGCAGCGGGCCCGCAGTCCGACAATCTACGCATAACCTTCACACCGGTAAGGTTCACGACGAGTCCCCTACTCTGCGCAAGCATTGAGGAAGGACGCAACCGTTCCCCCGGGTCACGGAACCGACGCATCTCCCCTTTTGCAAGCCTTTGTTCACTTTGCTTTACGCATCCAGGTACTTTGTTGAGAATTTGGTCGCATTTATCAACAACTTGAACTAAGAGACTTTAATCATCTTAAGTGGAGTATTGTGAATTTTTGTGGTTTGTGGTCTTGTGTTTAAGTCTACATAAACAATACATATTTTTATAACACCTGTGTCATGTCCATCTGTAGTGATATCACTGTATTACTGTGTATATTTACAAATGCTTAACACACTGCCTCTGAGATAAGCCTGTCTGCTTGTGCCAAGCTACAAAGGGGGTGAGCAGGGGTTATTAAGGAGTGTAATCCCCTTATACTGACTTAGAAGTAAGGGTCCCTATTTGGACAAAGGTGAATACCATTGCCAACTAGAGACCCCCAGATCTAACAAAATCCATCATCCATTGCAGTCAATACTCCATCTGCACCGGTACAGTGGCCGTTGTAAGGAACAAGCATTTACAATGCAACGGTCTCGCCTTTGCAAAAGTTAGAGCTATTGGCATTGTAAATGACAACATTTTTATTTGTGTGTTGGTTTTGAAAACAGATAAATAAATGGCATTGTCATTTACAATGCCAATAGCTTAATCTGTCGCAAATGCGAGACCTATTGCATTTGCATCCACACATACACACAGAGAGACACACACACACACACACAGAGCCACACACACACAGAGCCACACACACACACACACACACAAAGCCACACACACACACACAGAGCCACACACACACACACACAGAGCCACACACAGAGCCACACACACAGAGCTACACACACAGCCACACACACACAGAGCCACACACAGAAGAGCTCCACACACACACACACACACATAGCCACACATACACAAATAGCCACACACACAGAGACACACACACACACACAGACACACACAGAGCCATACACACATAAACAGAGAGACACACACACGCACATAGCCACACACAGAGCCACACACAGACACACAGAGCCACACACACAGAGCCACACACACAGAGCCACACACACACACACAGAGCCACACACACACAGAGCCACACACACAGAGCCACACACACACACAGAGCCACACAGAGAGCCACACACACACAGAGCCACACACACAAAAAGCCTCACACACACAGAGCGCAGCACTTACAATGTGGCACGGTTGACGCTGCACTGAAGACGTGTGTTTAAAGACACTCTCCAGATAGACCACCTGTAGATGAAGCGACACCCCCTCACCCGTACCGCGTGCTCTACCACCACTCAGCCCCCCTCACAGCACCCACTTCTCCTTCAGGACAGGGCATCTAAGCGTGTTGTGCAAGGTACTAATAATAAATGTTTGTCAGCTGGAAAATAATGCAGCATGCCTAGCTCTGCCTTTTCTCACTCCAGAATCGCAAGTGAAGTAGTGTTTGCTCTTGCCTGTTTGTCACTGAATGGAGTATAGTAGTGTTTGCTCTTGCCTGTTTGTCGCTGGATGGAGTGAAGTAGTGTTTGCTCTTGCCTGTTTGTCGCTGGATGGAGTGAATTAGTGTTTGCTCTTGCCTGTTTGTCGCTGGATGGCTTGAAGTAGTGTTTGCTCTTGCCTTTTTGTCACTGTACGGGGAGAGTCCACTAGTTTCTCGATGGAGTTGACCTGCTTGTATCTTAGAGAGTGAGGGAGGAGGAGCGCGGTACCTGTTTCGAGGTTCAGGGAGCTGACCGTCTTGTATTGGACAAAATGAGGAAGGAGGCGTGCAGTACCTGTTTGGAGGTTCAGGGAGCTGACCTGCTTATATCTGAGAGAATGAGGGAGGAGGCTCGCGGTACCTCTTTGGAGATTCAGGGAGTTGACCTGCTTGTATCTGACAGAGTGAGGAAGTGTCTGTTTCTGGGAGGAGGCGCGCGGTACCTGTCTATTGCTGGGCCCGGGGGAGCTGCTGCTGTAGCTCTGGTTGTTGCTGTCCGAGTCCTATGGCATGCCTCTCGGCCTCTCCTTTTCATGTGCTGGGCTATCTGACTGCAGCGATGTCTCTGTCTCTGTCCGCCGCGTTCCGACCGTGTCTCTTTCAACAGGCAGTGGTCTCTTCGCCAGGACAGACTCCCCCCCTGCCCCTAATCACTCTCCTGTCTCCGCACACCACTGGCTCTCCCAAGACTCTCCGTGAGCCCTCTTATTCTTCTCACCTCTGCCCTTCTAACTTTACCCTTCTCTGCCCTCTGACTCCGCTGTGCCTCGTTCTACACCTCTAGCTCTGCCATTTTTTGACCCCTTAATCTCCTGCTCTGTCTTTGGACGGACTGTCCTCTGTCTTTTTCTTATCCTCCCCGGCTCTGTCCTTCTCTGCTCCTTTACTGTCCCCGCTCTGGCAGTGGTCGTCTAATTACCCCTACCTCCTTCTACCTCTCTCTGACTCTGTTCTTCTGCCTTCTTCTCTGACTGCCCCTCTTCCTCTGCCCTTCTCCACCCTCCTACTCTTCCCGCTCTGCCTGTGGTCCTCTAAATGCCCAGAAGGTCTCTGCCCTCTCACTCTCACTCTGCCCACTCCGTCTTGTCTGACTGCCCCTCTCTCTCCTCCTGCCACTCTCTAATTCTGCCACGCAGCTCTCTCTGCCTCCCTGGCTCTTCCTATCTGCAGTCGATATCTCCCTTTTTTTCGGTGCAACCAAAAAACCAGTCTGGCGAGAAAACACACAGGCAGCCGGTAATGCACCGAGCAAACAAATTTGGCAAATTATGTCGCTTGTAGGATTAAAAACAAGTGTGCCAACGCGGGACCCGCACTTGGCTCCTTCCCCTTCCTCCCACCAAAACCAGCTCCGACTCCGACACAGTTAAAACCAAACCCTGCAGTCCCGTGCCTGAGAAAACAAGCCGTCAGGAGGGCAGTCGAACACCACCAATTCAATTCAATTCAATAAAAACTTTATTCGGATAAAGTATATCCATAAAAGTACACAGATAGTGAATAAATTGTACATTATAAAACCATTTAAAATATTGCACAACGAGTACAGAATATGGTATGCAGTAGGACCAATTTTATATATATAAAATAGATATCTCAGAAGACTAGTAGTAGACGTCACATAAAAGATGGTAACAGATTTTTTTAAGAGTGCAAAGTACAAAGGTTTTTTTGACAGATATCTGCAGGTACAAATATAATACAGTAATGTGCGGATTACTGGGAGCATAGTGTACAGAATACTACTACTAGGAAGCCACCCTTTCTAGAGTCTTCAATTTTGGTAGGTGGCAGTACAATAGTTCCTCTTTTTAGAGTTAATCATAGTCTCTGCGATATTTAATACAAGCTTTTAAAAAACAAGCTATGGGTTTAACACTGAATTCTGTGTCTAGGCATTGTAAAGCTAAAAGCGCCGGGTGACAGCGACGCAATCCCATATATTTTATTAAAGGAATGATCCACTGTCTCTGCGTATGTTCGTAAAGGGTACAAAAAAAACCTATATGCAGGAGTGATTGCTCAGAATGCTCTTCGCAGGGACAGGGAGAAAGGTTAGCAGACCAATCGTTCTTCTTCGGGAATGTTAACAATCGATGGAAAATGCTAAAACGAAACGGTGTCACTAAGTATTTATCTAAATCGGTGATAGTGAGTAGTAGATAAGGCTGAATCCCATATGAAGTCTGAACTGCTAAGAGATGGACATTTGAGGGCTTAGAAATCTCCTTAGTCAACCGAAGATCACGTAAATGTGATAAACATAAAGTTTTCAAATTTGATTGTGATATTTCTAGGATAGTTTCTGGGTATAAAAAGTAGGGTTCTAAGTTTATATCTATCAAAAAATTACAGATATAGGCCAGCCATGCAATATTTCTCCATTTTTCAAAGGCTAGGCAGTCTGTAATCAGAGAGCGGGTCACTTTACATTCCTGTGTTTGCCATATACGGTGCCATAAGAGTATTGGTTGGATACCAATAATGTCAGATATGTAATCCAAACCTAATTCCAGGTGGCAACTGTATATCAGCGAGCTTTTTGGGACAGCCAAGAGTTATCTTGTGTAACAATTTTCCACCTTTTGGAAGGTGTCGGTGCAACAAAGCCCCACACCCCTGCCCTGTATGTTGCCACTGAACAGCATTTCGCTTGGTAGATCTGGAGCATCTCCCGGGAAGGGCGCTGCCCCAGATTCTGTGCAAATGTTACTAGGGTTGTAGTGGTTCTGAGGAATGACAGTTTTCTTTCTTGGATAGCTGGACGCCAGTTTGACTTATTGCCAATCAAAATTCCCAGATTGGGGTAGGTGTTTGTGCATTCTAATTTGGTGTTATTAATATAAATTCCTCTTGATTGCCTTGTACTTTTTCCCACGTGCATGACATAGGTTTTCTTTATATTAACCTTAAGGTCTAAACTCGCCATAAAGTGGCAGTATCTATTAAGGAGGGATTGCAACTGACAGGGAGTCCGCGCCATGATGACCGCGTCATCCGCGTAAAGCAGCGCAGGAATTGGACGACGGTCAATCATGGGCAGATCCTAGCTCCCTTCTAGCATAGACGCCTCCAGACCATTTGTGTAGAGATTGAATAGGAAGGGGGCCAGTACACAACCCTGTCTGACTCCCTTTAACACAGCAAATGGTGTGGTAAGCTCCCCACCTAAACCGTATCTTACGTTGGCTGATGCATCTAAGTATAGGTCTTGCATGAAATGGACTAATGGGGGATCTACACCTATATTAAGAAGAATTTTCCACAGCTTGCCGTGGGAGACACAGTCAAATGCTGCCGACAGGTCGACATAGGCAAGATGCAGCTTTCCCTTCTTTGCCCCCACATATTTACCCATTATTAGAGAGAGGTTTAACGCCTGTTCCACAGTCCCCAAGCCCTCGCGGAATCTGTACTGTAAGTCTGATATTATTTGATTATTGGCTGCCCAGTTTTGAAGTCTTTGGAGTACTAGTCGCCCCGCCACCTTTCCGGTAGCGTCCAGTAAGGAGACGGGTCTGTAACAGGCAGGATTGTTACGATCCCCTTTTTTAAATATGGGGAGCAGGATTGAGGTTTTCCATGATTTAGTTGGACCTATTCTGGTTACTGCTTCAAAGCCCCTAGTAAGAATTGGGGACCATAGGTCTAAGTTGTATTTAAAAATGTCCACAGGGACCCCGTCGGGGCCTGGAGCTTCCCCGCATTTGGATGCCACCAGGGCGGTAACTACTTCTTCATAGTCAAAATTGAGGTTTGGTGTAGTATTTGAGCGGTTGTATGAGTTACTCCTCCCAAGTGAGTCAGTAGACTGCAGTGTAGGAACCTCTGTAAGCCCAAAGATCTTAGAAAAATGGCTGACCCAAGCAGTTTCATCCACTGCTACTTCAATTCGGGGGATAGAATTTGGGTCAGTTTCATTTTCTCGTCCCTATCTCCTGGGAAGTACCCACTATGAACCTTCAAACTACTAAAATCCAGGTCACCGATAGACGGTGGCACAAACTTGCACCTGGGGAATGGGCCACCGCCCTCTCAAACTCCATCCCTGAGCTCTCTACCGATCCTGCCACGGCCGATAAGCAGTTTTATGAGTGGATTACCTCTTCACTAGATAGACTCCTCCCTAAAACTGCCACTTTCAAACATCCTAAAAGAGTATCCTTCGCTCTGTGGTACACCCCAGAGCTCAAAGCCCTGCGCCAAGATTGCAAGAGAACGGAACGCTCCTGGAGGAAAGATAAGTCGAAAGCCAATAAAGACGCTTACTCCACCTCTCTCTTAACTTACAAAACAACTATTCGTAATACTAAAAGCGCATTCTTCCAGGAAAGAATAGAAAAAGCGGTATGCTCCAGCAAAGAATCCTACGTCTTCTTAAAAGAACTTCTGAAGACCCCAGAACCTGGACCGAGACACCCCCCAGACCCCAAGGCTGATCAGGAAAAATGCCAGCAATTGGCTAATTTCTTTCATGAAAAAATCCCAAAAATCCTTGATTCAATCCCCCTCGCGAGTCCGTGCGAGGTAAACGACCCCCCGCACACCCTGACACCCATTTGTCTCTCCTCTTGGGGTCAAGTAACAACCGAAGAAGTGGGAAATACGTTAAACTCCATAAAAAGCGGATCTCCCAGGGACTCCGCCCCGCTTCGGATCCTCAAGGAAGTAGCTCCCACGATTGTTCCCCCCCTTACCCACCTGATCAACGCCTCATTCCAACAGGGAGCCGTACCCCCGAGCTGGAAGGCGGCAGTCGTTAAAGCCTTACTAAAGAAACCGTCCCTCGATCCTGAAAACCTGGCCAACTTTAGGCCTATTTCCCTACTCCCAGGAATCAGCAAGATTGCAGAAAAACTGGTTAATAAGAAACTCTCACAGTTCCTGGAGGACAACAACAGGCTAAAAAGCTCACAGACAGGCTTTCGCCCAGGGCACGGACATCGCCCTCCTGGCAGCGGTAGAGGAGGCCAGGGCACTCTTAGACGAAGGAGGATCAGTGGCAGTGATCCTCCTCGACTTGAGTGCGGCCTTCGATACCGTCAACCACCAACTTCTCATCAAAAGGCTCAAGAGAGTTGGTGTGGAAGATTCCGCCCTAACCTGGCTCTCATCCTTCCTGGCCCAACGGACCTATCAGATCTGGGAGAACAACACCTGCTCCTCCGAAACTCCCCTCCAATGTGGCGTGCCTCAGGGCTCCTCCCTGAGCCCCACATTATTTAATATCTATATGTCCCCATTGGAGGAGGTCATCACCCCGTTCGGAGTGAGCGTCGTCAGCTACGCCGACGACACACAACTAGTTGTGTCACTATCCCACCCCAGCCAACAACCAGCAGATTTATTCAACTGCCTTACGCAGGTCCAACGCTGGATGAACAGTTCAGCCTTAAAACTGAACGGAACGAAAACTGAGGTTCTGCTCCTCGGCCAGAAAGGACCCACACTCTCCCCGAACATCTGGCCAGCTTGTTTGGGTCCCCCCTCTGACCCAAAAGAAGAAGTAAAAAGCTTGGGCGTGTGGCTCGACACCGATCTGTCGTTCACCGTGCAAGCTAAGAAAGTAGTCGGGACGTGCTTCGGGCTCTTGAAATCGTTGAGGAAAATCCTGCCCCTCTTGCCCCCCAACTCGCAAAAACTGCTAATTCAAGGCCTAATACTCTCGAGGCTTGATTACAGCAATGTGATCTACCTGGGCGCCCCCGAAGCGACGATGAACAAGCTACAGTGAATTCAGAACACCGCGGCCCGGATTCTCACGAATACCCCTGCCAGAGCTTCGGCCAAACCAGCACTAAAACTCCTCCACTGGCTTCCTATAAGGGAGCGGGTCAAATTCAAGGCCCTGTGCCTAGCCCACAAACTGCTACAAAATCAAGGCCCCCCCCCATCCTCAGGAAACTCATCAAACCCTACAAATCCTCAAGACCCCTCCGTTCGGACAAGGAAAATTTCATCATTATCCCTAGATTTAAGAAAGCTCGTTCAGGAGGAAGACGTTTTTCAGTTCACACTGCACGTCTCTGGAACTCACTCCCCCGCGACCTGAGACTCGAACCACATTATCTTCGCTTCAGGAAGCGGCTCAAAACCCACCTTTTCCCTTAAAGAATCATGCTTGTCCGTTACCCCGATCCTCTGTTCCCCCCTCTCCTCCTTCCCCTTCCCCCTTCCCCCCTTGCCCCACTGACCTGAAGAGACAGGGATCTTTAGCGCTGGGATACCTCCGGGTGACTACGCGCTCTATAAAATTTATAATAATAATAATAATAATAATAAAAGGGGTTTTGACAGTTTGCCAGAATAAAGTAGTATCCTTCAGGACACAGCTCTGGTGCAATTTATCCCATAGTCCTTTTTTAATATCTAATTTACACTTTTTTAATGCCTGATTATAGTCCCTTCTTAGTCTTATTATTTCTTCTTTATCTCTGACAGCCCTACGCAGTGCTTTCTTCAGGATAGAATACGCTCTCCTAATAGCGGGATTGAACCAGCCCTGTTTAGGTTTTTTATTACCCTTAATTTTTCATTGGAGTTCATCTTTAATTGTGTTGGTAATAACAAGAAAACTAGCCAAAACTTGATCCGGGGCGGAATCAAGGTTAAGGCATACTTCCACTGTGAGAGTGTACGTCTAAGCACTTTATCTGTGATTTCAGCGGGATCAATTTTTTCCCATTTTATTGTATAACCGTTCATTTTGTCCACCCTCAATGCCTCTTGAGTTAATAGGGTGGATAGATTACACTGTTTACGTAAATCAGGTACTGTAATGATCATAGTGTTAGGAAAGTGGTCACTACTGGGATTGTTTCCAGTACTAAAACTAGAAAGTTGTTCTTTCGCATTTTGTGAAACTAGAATGAAATCGATTAGGCTAAATAGACCTCTGCCATTAAATGTAGGAGAAAAAGCTACTGGTGGAGCTACAAGTTCATTTGCAAATCCAAGGTCCAAGTTAAAGAGGATCTCCGTTAAGCGATTCACTGTGCTGGTGTGTGGAAAGTGGGTTAAATTAAACCCATCCTCATCCACAATTCCGCATTTTTTGGTGCCACTTTCCCTACAAAGGCTTATGTTGAAATCCCCACCCCAGATCACATTGACGTGTGTACTCGTGTGTTTGTCCCGTTCTTCTAGTAGGAAGAGGGAAATTTCTTCCAGAACAGGGAGTACGTCTTGGGACGTTAGATTAATATAGAAATTAACTATATAGTACATGCATTTTTATTAGGTGTTATTTTAATAACTTGAAAGTTAGGAGCATGGATTAGTTTCTTTATATCCGCACTTGGGAGTTCGTTAGAGATATATGTTTCAAGGCCACCTTTTGCTCTGCCAGAGGAAGAGGCTTGGGCAAAAAAGTTATATGTTTTGTAGCCTTGCAGGTGGACAGGGTGGTCAACCACGTTTTTTGGAGACAGAGGATGTTATGATGTCGTATGCCAGAGAACCAGGAGGGTAAATCTATCTTTGTGCGCAGCCCTGCCACATTCCAAAATATCATTTTTAAATAGGTGTTAGTTTGTTTTAGACCTCCCATAATCCTATTATCTAAAGGCATACCTGTGTTTTTTTCCAAAGTTCCACTCTGCAGAAGCGCAAGGTAGTCCACTTTAATAGGTGGCGGGTCTACTTGGACTAGGGAGTTGACCCCCGATGTCAGTTGGGGGGGGCTCAGATACCCGTATTTATAGATATGGATTTGATTATATTATGCTCATGAATAGTAGTAGCATTGGTAAGTTGATCATGTGTACACCCTAGATGTAAGTCTGATATTGCCAGTCATTCATTGTCATCTAAGCCAGACACGGGACTTAATCTGTTATATGTTGGAAAGGATTGGGGCCAGGAATGCAAATCTTGGGTATTTCTCCACACTGATGGCTTTGGGTTGGTCCTGGCAGGGGGGTAGAAGAAGCCTAATGGTAAGATATTAATCCCTAGAGGATCCAGGATATTATTGGCGCCTATTGATAGTATCTCTTTAACAGAAGGGGGGAAGCAAAAGTTATTACTATACAATCCCCTCTAAACGACTTCTCCCTTGTACCTATCCACTACACTCTCTGGATCATCTTAAATTCATCGAACAGATACCTGTTTAGGCCTACTCAGGTGCTTAGCCAGTGCAGGGGGATTTATTTTTTAAGGCGTCAGGAGATTCCTTTTCTTGGGTGCTCAAAAAAGGCACATTTACCAGGACTAGCACATACGGGGTTCGTTCAGGGGGCAAGTCTAAATGCCGGTGTTCTGAATTAAATGTTCGCTGATTATTGATTTGATGTAGTGGATGTTGCTTCTGACTTACAATGTGTGAAGAGAATGGGTTATGGCTGCCTTCGTAGGGGATTAAAGGACTAGGCGGGCAGGAAGCATACTGTGGCACTGTCGTGTTCACTGATCTTATTCCTATGGGTGGTCTGTGATTTGGTCCTAGAGAAAGATTCCCCTTAACATTAGTATGAATGGTTTGTGTAGAGGAATTCTTCTTATCAGGGGAAATCTGACTCTGTGCAGTGCCTGGCTTTGGGTATATGATATTTGTAGTTGGTTTAACCCGTGACTCAATTAGGTAAGGAGTTTTTGCCGTAAGAAGTCCTCAATTTGGACCCGTCTGGCTGTGAGTTGGTCTAGCCTTACTCTTACAAAAATGTCCAGATGCTCAACTAGGGATCCTAGTGCCTGTAAGTCCATCTGTGAATTAGAGCTGCTAGAGGATGAAGTCTTTCTAGCTGTTTGGTGTTTTCTGTTCACCTGGGATTTCTTTCCTGATAATGGTGGTTTAGAGAGTTTCTTTGGGAGAGAATGGACTTGGGCGCGGGATTTTGTTGTATTACTACCTGGCTCCCTAGGAGTAACATCTATTAATTCAACCAGATTTTTTTATCTTTTTAAAGGGGGTTGCGTGGGTGAATCACTAGTAAGTGTAATGATGTCATTGGGACGTGTTTGTATACAGCCATTTACAAGAGGATCTAAAGGGGAACCTAAATCTTTAGCAGCCCTACACAATGCGACAGAGGAATCGTGACTCAGTCTAGATGTAGTACTCTCAATTGACCCCTCAACCGAGAGAATCTGTTTATCAAGTAGACCCACCGCCCCTGTTAGATAGTTCAAAAGCGTCTGCTGTGAATGAGAAGGGGCGTCACTACTCTTTAGGGTTTTAGAACTCGTCTGCTTCCTCTTTGCCATGGTGTCTTTGGGGAGTTAATGACTGACGGTGAGAGAGAGTGCACTAATTGGATATGCACGGTATAAGTACTATATATTACTGCAGAGGGGTTGGAAAAGAGTCTTATAGGGAAATAGAACAAGAACAAGTAAGGTGCACTCCTCCCGCCACTGATGGTGGTGCCACTTAGTTAGCCTACAAGTCTATTTGCCAATCAGTAACCAAGATATGAACTATTTCACGAATAACTGAGTAGTGCGTTAAATGTCTTAGGGTTAAAAGGAAACAGCTGGAAAATATACAGTCAATCAGGGAAGTACCTTCAGTTCAACAAATCGGGGGCCTGCCCCAACCCGACCTCCTCTGGCCTCTGATGGTCTTAGATGGCCTGCCCTTTGCCCGGGCTTCACTCGGGCGCTCCCGCGACGCGGGTATTTGTGTACCTCCTGGCGCTTCCTTCCTGCACGCGGCTCCCGGCCACGTGCACCATATTTCTCCGAGGTCATGCAGAAATGCCTCGGAGAAACGCCCCGTCATTTTCGGATTTGGGGGGCGTGTTTTTCTTTCTCTCCTCTTCCCATTGGCTGGAATGTAAAATTCCAGCAAATGTGAAGAGGAGAGAAAGAAACTAAAAAGCACACCCCCGAATCCCAAAAAGACGGGGCTTAAATGGACAGGCGCCCCTCTCTTCCAATGGCTGGCCTCCATTTAGGAAGCCAGCCAATGGAGAAGAGGGGCAGGTTTAAGCCCCACACTAAGAAACATAAGATCTCGCTGGCGAGACTGCGCAAGTGCAGCCTACGCAGGCTGAGACCTAAAAATATAAAGGATTCATCCCAGCTTAGACACAAACCGGAATGTCCACTGAACAATACGACCTTCCAGATAACCAGGGACAAGTTGTGCTTCAGATTCTACACATAAAGAAGTGTATCATCCACATAGGCAGATACTATTTGGCCACCAAGGCATTCAAAGGGGGGCAACGGGCAACCATGCCTTGTACCACTCATGATGGCTATTGGACTTGAAACTATCCGGTTGTCTCGGACTTGAGGGGCTGGCTCAGTACACAGTACTTTAATCAATTGTATAAAGACATCTCCCACTCCGATATGGCATACCACAACAAACATGAACTCCCACTTGACCGAATCAAATGCTTTTTCAGAGTCTAAGAATACAGCAGTGGCGCAAACGTTCTGATCAATTTGAGAGATCTGACTAAGCCAAAAAGGGTTCTGAGATTATATATCAAGTATTACCCTGGCCCAAACCTGACCTTCTCTGGGCCCATAATGCCCGGAAGGAGAGGCGCCAGGCGGTTAGCCAAGATTTTTGCAAAGCTTTTTGCATCCGTATTTAACAGTTTCAAAGGCCTATAGGACGAGCAACAATCACCTGGCCTACCCAGCTTTAAAAAAGTGACCAAAAGTGTATTGCGCATTGTAGGGGGTACACACCCTTCCTGTACCATTGTTTTCATACAAGGTGGCCAAGTGCGGTAGAAGTTTATCCTGGTAAGCCTTATAAAAGACCACTGTTAGCCAATTTATGCCCGGTGCCTTTCCACCCGGTATGTTTTTTAGCGCTCCCTTTGTGTCACCATGAGCCACTTCATTGTAATGTGGGCAAGATAGTCTGCCATTACCTGATCATCATGTGGTTGGCGTAGGGCATAAACATCCACATTGCCGAGCGTGAGTTTTTGACAGGACCGGCAATTTGTGAATTCAATCGCCCGTAATAATGATTACATTCTTAGTCAGTGATGTTCATGAATAGATAGGAACTCCAACATTGAGTCTTAGCTGAGACACTTACGAGTCTAGTGTTCCAATGATGTTACGTGTGAGACGCATATAACGTCTCCTGAGGCCCGATCACGTGTCCAAACAAGAACACGGCTCGGGGGTTTGACTGCATTACACGCCGCTGCTTCGCTGCACACAGGTAAGCGGGCGGAATATAACTAAGAATGCACACGTTCTATAAGACGCCTTCACTCTGCAATGTAGGGACACTTTCCAACCCTTTCTCTGTCCGTTTTCAGCCTGGAGCGGACACGGAATTTATTAGTTGAAGGACACACACGAGTGATTTCCCGCCGGAAAGGTAAGCACACGCCTCGTGTTGCTTTAGAAGCCTCAACGTAGATCGGCTTTTCAGTTTGCGCACATGATTAATTTGGGCGCTCAAATTCTTTCAGAACAATACCCTGTTCTTCTGGGCGACAGATACCTTGAAGAACGGTACAACTACAATCCATAAGACCTCAGAGAGTGAGGATTAACTCACGATCTACCCTTGTAAGTGTCTCTTTGTATAATTTTACTTTGCTGAATATAGGCACAGGAGGCAGGGCTTTTCCTAATGATTTCGTGTCGACTTTATGTTTGGTATAAAAGCGCTATTGGCAAACAGATATCTATAGACGTATATCTTGTCGCGTCACTGAAAGACCAAATATAGAAATGGTTTTCAGACATGGTAATATGATATGCCATTTAGGTTCAACTAACACAGATTATATAATCTGGTTACAGATTCGTATCCTTCTACATATATACTCATACCGAGTATTCTCACGGTCAAGGGCCCGGCTGGGTCGGAAGTATCACCAGCTGTGCGGTGAGCTATTTATGGTTATTATTATTCTCACAGTCCCATTACTGGGAATTGTTTGCCTTTTTACAGTAAGTTGGATTGTTAGTGATGGGATGTATCCTGTTTTCGTTTTGTTCCTTTCCTTGGTAATTATACAGACCTCATTCAGACCTGGACACAGCCATCTAGGTATGTTATGTTCTTGACGCAAGGGTCAGAGCCTCACATCACTTAGCATGTTGTATGATTGGGCCGTACACAAATAGATCACTGGCTATGTCGGAGACTCTGTCTCTCGTGAGAATTATCCGCTTCTCTCTGATATGACAACACAATTTCACCATTCACTATCACGATAAGTACTAAGAGTGGTAATTCTCACACTTTCGACACGGATGTGTTGGGGTAGCACTGAGAAAGTGGATTTATATCAATGTACACTCACGAAAGTAGAGGCACAAACTGAGTATGTAAGGACCATTGCAATGGGTCTTTTTTTGTAACAATACTCTTGCAAGAGACTTGCTCCAGTGTCAACCTTTTTGTTCATTTCAGCCCTGAGGATTCGCGAATGCGATGAAACACGTGTCGGCTGGCTGCATACTGTATTAAAGACTCCAAGACTCACCCCTCATGAGAGTTTAATTGAATACTTCTGTCATTTATTACTGTTTGCTTTCCAATTGTTACTTAACATTGTGTACCTTGTGGAGTGCATCGGCAACCCAGTCTGTCAAATAAGGGGTAGTTCTTCTACTCTATTGGAGTGGTTTTAGGTTTCTCCACTCGCCGAATTGCACCTCAACATAAGTAGTTCTGTACTGTGTGCGTACATACGGGCAGTGCACCTTGGGCTCAACTGATTCAAAAACCTTTGTTATATGTATCAATTTGAGAGATCTGACCAAGCCAAAAAGGGTTCTGAGATTATATATCAAGTATTACCCTGGCCCAAACCTGACCTTCTCTGGGCCCATAATGCCCGGAAGGAGAGGCGCCAGGCGGTTAGCCAAGATTTTTGCAAAGCTTTTTGCATCCGTATTTAACAGTTTCAAAGGCCTATAGGACGAGCAACAATCACCTGGCTTACCCAGCTTTAAAAAAGTGACCAAAAGTGTATTGCGCATTGTAGGGGGTACACACCCTTCCTGTACCATTGTTTTCATACAAGGTGGCCAAGTGCGGTAGAAGTTTATCCTGGTAAGCCTTATAAAAGACCACTGTTAGCCAATTTATGCCCGGTGCCTTTCCACCCGGTATGTTTTTTAGCGCTCCCTTTGTGTCACCATGAGCCACTTCATTGTAATGTGGGCAAGATAGTCTGCCATTACCTGATCATCATGTGGTTGGCGTAGGGCATAAACATCCACATAATAACAACGGAAACAATCTATCACCTGATCAGCAGAGAAACAACGTGTTCCCTGCTCATCCAGGAACACCAAAACTGTACTATCCTCAAGCAGCGGACGAACAAGTGCTGCCAACTTAACATCAGAATGTTCCCCCTCGCAATGCAGTTATAGGCTCAAAGGCTTTGAATCAACTTCCACCTCAGCTCTGCCAGATTGCATCTGAGTCTGTGTTTAGGAAGGCACTTAAAACCTGGATTTATAGTGCACCAGACATACTGTGTAAAACTCTAATTTGAATGCCCTATTTCTTTCTGTTAGGAGCAGCAAACCAGCTTTTTTCCATCTCTAGTTTTTCCGTATCAGCGGCAGCGCAAAGATGCTCCTTGGAGTGATAGTTGCGCTATACAAGTGCGCTTTTACATTACATTACATTACCCTTGCGGTTGCATACTTTGCTAGATGAGTAACCTCACTCTGTGCCATCTCATGATACTCTTCCTATTAGGCCCTGATGTTACCTAACAGACTCAGCTCAGCCATCTCTTTTTGAGCCCATACTAGATCTGCTAATTCCACTTCCGGCCATGGCAATCAACCAGTCAACCAGGTGATCTTAGATATAGTGACCCCCCAGCCATATGTTGTAAAGGCCTCCCAGACAGGTGCAAACTATTGCACAGTCCCTATATGAGATATGAAGTATTCACCAATAGCCTTCACAGTCTCTTTAGTGAACACAGCATCCAGAAGGGAGCACTGTGGAAAACACTAGAAAAATGCAGGAGGCCGTGGACTGTCCAGCTCCAGCACTAGGAACACTGGGGTGTGATTGTAATACGTGGGTAGTAAATTCTCACATCGCCAAACACAAGACACCAGGCTATGGGACATTAAACAATAGTCAATGCACATGTGGATATCTTGTACTGTGGAGTAATAAGTGTAACCTGCACCCATGGAGGACCTATACCGCCAAGCATCCGGCAGACCACACTGTTATGCTACATGATTGAGAGCTGCAGCTGAGGGTCACTGCGGTGGTCCTCAAGAGTGAGATGGGCACAAAACACAATTGAAAGCACCTCCCCATATCAGGGATAGATCACTACATTGCATGCAGCACACAATAGAACGGCGGGTCGTCATAGTTGGGACCATATACCCCATCATAAGAGCAGCCAAACCATCCTCATGACAGCACACCACCATGTATCAGACACCCTGGTCTGCGCATAGTTTCTGTATCCTCATACCAGGGTTTCACCACCTAGCACATTTTTCTACAGTCATTCAGCCCGTTTACATTCCAAGTAAGGAATCTTAACAGCAATGGACTCCCAGTGTTCACGTCACCTACAGCCAAGCCATCCGTCCTCGCCATGCCTCACAAACATCTTGTACCAAATTGAGTGTGGGCTCCAAAGTAGTCAGTACACCCCAGGGGCCATATTTTCAATCAGCGTTTGCGCCCGCTTTGCTCGCTCCCGGGGCACTTTGGTAATATAGATGTGCCAAAGATGCACTTAAAGTGCCAGCGCTATCAACGGAGGATGTTCCCTCATTTGCATAGGGATGTGCCCTATGCAAATGAGGTAATTCCTTTGACTCTGGCCCACACCATATTACAGATGCAGGCACAGAGGCAAAGAAGCCCGCCAGAGGTGCACTGACAGTGTGCCATTTAAAAGGTGGTGCACTGTCAGTGCGCCTCTTGAGAGCAGCCCTCTGCAGGGGGTAAAAGGGGTCCCATGGATCACCCAGACATCCCCTTGCATGCGGGTGCAGTCACTGACTGCACCACCCTGCAAGAGGATCTCTAATCCCCTTTGAAAGTACAGGCGGATGCCGCTTACACTGTGAAAACACTGAGCGGCTGCTCCGTGTTTTCGAATGAATGTGCTGCCCTTGGGGTAGCGGCCCCAGAGCACAGTAAATAGTTTCATTGAACACGACCCAGCCACATTGTGCTCCCCAGCAAACAACACAGTGATACATATATCACCCCAGATCCACCCTGTACTTAGCCAACATAACCCCAATCAAAGCAGTGTGGAGCACACAAGGGGAAAGATGTTACCCTGCTAGTCTCTGCCACTACATTAAGGAGCAGGGGGCCGCATCAACACATAGTGTGTGCTGAATCACATATAACAAAAATCAAACACTGGGAACCCCAGCCGCAGCCACCAGCCTACCCACAGTATGTTGATCTGGCAGTCGGACCCACTCAGCGCCAGTGAAAGTATGCGTCCCGCAACCAGACTACTGAAACATATAACTGTTCGGGCATAGATGCAATCATAGTAGAACCTTTGCAAACAAACCCGAGCGCTAACATTACTGATGCTGAATGTTGACTATAAGATATTATCCAAGATGCTGGTGAATAGGCTCTTTCCCAAGATAAGTTGCCTGATTCATTCAGACTGGACTGGATTCACCCCCATGTGAAGTGCAATGCCCAGGATTAGGAGATTAATTCAAGTTTTACATCAGGAGTTCACAGGTTGCCCTAAAGCACTGGTGCTTGCTGATGATATTGAAGAGGCATTTGATGCTCTCAAGTGGGAGAACCACTATGCTGTAATGATAGAAATGAGTCTAGGTCACAGGTTCCTCAGATGATCCTGACTGTTGTACACTACTCCGCTAGCCAGAATCAGACCATTGTGAATGGCACGAGGCAATGGTGCCTCCATTCCCCTGTCCCATTTGCCATTGTACTGGAGCCCCTGACTCCCACTATTTGAAAAGGCAGGTGTTATCAGTGCTTCTGTGCCAGGAAGGACATGCTATATATCCCCCTATATGCCGCCGGTATGCTCTTGTACACACAGGGTCTAGAGAGGGATGTACAGGGAGCATTGCCCGCTGAAGGACTGGGTTTTTCTAAGACCCAGCGGTGCCAGGGGACAACACCTGAAACCTTCGTGGGTTACCTGTTCCGGCGTACAAATGACAGAGACACGGGACACTTCCTTCGGCGTCAAAGATCGAGGTTTATTTACTGCAGGGAACACAGAAGTCACAAGAAGTACAGCATGTGTAGGTTCTAGGAGACTGCTTCAAATTGCATCTGTGGATCGCTCCTTTTATACAGATTTTTGTCATAGAACAACATGGCAAACAAAGGATTACAACCCAGTTCCCACAGTAAATTTCATAGGGGGTCGCTTTCATGTATTCAGAGTCCCGGAACATAATTACAGTGGCATCGCCGGTTCCCAACTGTAAAAGTACATATTCCCACCATTAGTGCATTCCATTCCGGCTGTAAACGAGTTAAGGAAGGGTCAGAAACAGGTGCAAGGGGAGACAAAGATAGTCAACAGATTGAAAAGAGTGTAAGGGGGTGATATCGGAAACATGATTGCAGGATCAAAGGAGACATGCCTAATGAATGCACGGCTGAAACAATAGACCGGTACGGCAAGATGAGCCTCGAGCGGGGCCATCTGCCTTTGCAGTGTCATCCCCCTCGTCATAAAGACACCCTCAAAGGAACACGTGTCTTCCGCAAGAGTTTGGGAATCCCAGGGTCACGAAGCGGACAGTGTCCGTTCGCTGGCTACTTGAGGGCAAGAGACAAAATGGATGCCGTATCTAAAATGGAATTTGTGGGTACAGATGGAGAAACCCACGAATAAGACGAACGGTTTAGGTCAGCATAGCGAAAACGCGTACACCCACTAAACTCGTCATTTGCGGTTCATAGATGCCAAACTCGTCCATATTCGAGCGAGTCGAAAACACCACTTACAATTGTCACGGAACCTCAGACGCTCCTTTTGCCCTCATGTAGGCAAGCACTAGTCGATATCAGAATCAATCTCGATATTCATTTATTTATTTATTTGTTTAGTTTGTATAGCGCAAACAGCTACCCAACAAAGGGTTTCCCGACGCTTGTGATTCAGTGAAGGGAGTTGGACAGCTGACTTAGATGTTAAACAGCCAGGTTTTTATGGCTTTTCTGAATCTGATATAATTAACCTCTGAGCGCAAAGCTTGTGGCATGGAGTTCCACAGGGAGGGACCAAGGTAAGCAAAGGATCTGCCTCCCATGCGTGATAGTCTTATTTTGGGCACAGCAAATTTGTTCGCTGTTGCAGATCTCAGCGTCCTGGATGGACGGTAACGTTGTACCAGACTTCGCAGATATTTAGGAGCTTTGTTTGCTGAGATTTTATGCATAAAGCATAATGACTTGAATTTGATTCTGTTCTCAATTTTTAACCAGTGCAATTCACGTATGAGTTTGGTAGTGGGTGCATGGATAGGAATTTTACCTAACAGTCTTGCAGCAGCATTCTGCACAGTTTGTAGTTTGCGGACTGTGGCTTTGTTGGACCCTAAGTATAGTACATTGGCGTAGTCCAATCTGGATGTTATTAGGGCGTTAATGACAGTTCTTTTAGTATGATCTGGTAGCATCCATCAGATTTTCTTTAGCCATTTCAGGATGACGAAGCAGGTGGCTGATGTTTTAATGGCCTGCTGGTGCATACTGAGTGTGTCATCAACCACAAAGCCAAGGTTTCAGGCCTGGTTAGTTGGAATAGGAGGAGAGCCCATTACCGGGGGCCAGTGTTGGGGTCGCCAGAGTTCTTTATTTTTTCCTAAGATTATAAGTTCGGTTTTTTCACCGTTTAGTTTTAAGAAATTATTTTTCATCCATCCAGCAATTTTTGTAAGCCCTGTTCTCAAGATAGAAGGATCATTATTGCCTGTTGGTGGAAGGGAAAAGAGAAGCTGAGAGTCATCAGCATAGGAGAACATTATCAGCCCAGTATCCTTAGCTATTTTAGCAAGAGGGCTCATATATAAATTAAAAAGTAGTGGGCTTAAAATTGAGCCTTGAGGGACTCCATGTTTAAAGGTATAGGTATCAGAGTACGCAGAATTTGAGAAGATTTGAAAAGTTCTATTTTCAAGTAAGGATGTGATCCAATTTAAAGCAGGGCCACAGATGCCCATTGAACGAAGAGTTTTTATTAGTACCGCATGTGAAACAGTGTCAAATGCGGCACTGAGGTCTCAAAGCACCAGTGCCACTGTTTCACCCTTGTCTAACATTAGACGAATATTTTCTGTTACACCTAGGAGAGTGGTTTCTGTTGAAAAACCTGCTCGGAAGCCAGATTGATGGGGAGGTAACAGGTCATGTGTCGTTATATAATTTGAAAGACAGCGGTGGACATGCTTTTCTAGAATTTTTGCAAAAATAGGTAGGAGAGATATTGGTCGGAAGTTTGCGGGTACCTTCGGGTCAGCATTAGCTTTTTTTTAGAAGGGGATAGATCATGGCATGCTTCCACTCCTTTGGAACACATTCTTCTTGCAAGGATTTATTTAGAAGGTCTGTGATGGTAGATAAGGATTTCATACTAAGTAATTTTAAGATGGAACAGGGTAGCGGGTCTTTTGGCGAACCTGATTTTATCGTACTTAGAAGTTCGGTGACAGTGTCAACGTTGAGTGTTGGCCAAGCACTCAGGGAAGGGGTAGAGGTTTTATCAGAAGGGGTGGCAGAATTCATCAGACCATCCAGATGTTGCTGCAACATCATTCTATCCATCAATGTTTCCTTGGTAACAGGTGGCCGTCTTATACACGTCGTAGCACAGAGGCCACATAAGGCAGGACCACACTGTACACAAAGACAACACGTGAACAGAAATGCTACAACAACCCCAATGATCATCAGAATCTTCCAACCCCACGCCGACATCAGGCCCCAAAACCATCCTAGTAGCGTCCAATCACCTACGTCCACATGTATGGACTCGGAGATCTTATGCAACTTCGAGATGGCTTGATAGACAGTTGGAGCGTTATCAGGGATGAAAATGCAGCAACTCGAATGGATCACCTTACATACTCCACCTCTATCTGCAAGGACAACGTCTAAAACCATACGGTTTTGCAACGTCATAAGCCTGTCCGCCTGAAGCTCTGCTGTAAGATTACCAAGGGCACTTGCAGTGATATTAGCAGTCGATTCCACCACTCGAGTCAACTGTCTCAGGTTCCTACTATTGATCATAGGTCCCCAAAACGGCAAGAAACCCTTAAAGAAGTCTCCTGCTTCTTGACCGGCAGTGTCTTCTTCGCTAATCACACCTCTCACAACTCTAGTCTTGTGATAATCCGACCCAACTGTAAAGGTCGGCGGCAACAGGTTCGCAATATAACAGGTGCCTGAGAAGTCACAAGGCAACCATGTATATGCGCGGTCGTAACATACAAAGTATGTACCCTTGGCAGTCAAAAGAACAGGGGAAGAGGCCGTCGGTAAAACATACGTTTCAGTACAGGCACTCCTCCCGAGCTGAGCTCGTGGACTTCGGCCAAGACCTTTCAAACAGAAGTTACCGAGATGGGGTACAATCCAGATCGGAGACGAGCTTTTAAGCTGCCGATCACCCACTGAAATGCTATACTCAGCCTCACTCAGATCTCTATATGCTCGCACCTCTTCCTCTGGGATAAGCGATGCGTCAAAGATATCCCTATCTAAATCGGCAATCGCTCTTGCCAAAGGCTTGTGGTACGGGCCAGGACCATGATCTGCAGTGCGTGGCTCTCGATGGGGATAGGAATCTAGTGCGCTACAAAACATAGTTTGGAATGCTCGAGCTGACCCCTGGGAACTGTAAGGAAGGACCAAGTACGGAATTCCTCTATCCATGGTATATGGCATTAAACCACACACCCAACAGTTGGTAGTATTCATCACCAACTGATGTTGATGAAGAAGTTGGACAAAAGAGTTGTTCATAAATTCCGCACGTCTAACCTGTTCGTGTTGAGGTAGAGGGTGAAAGGAATGAGGAGAAACAGTGGGAGTAGGTTTTGGTTCAGAGGAAGAAGTAGGTGAAACAGAAGGCAATAATGATTGTATTCCATAATATACTCCACCCACCAATAACATGGAAACAGTCAGGAACAGCAGGAACACCTGAAACAGAAAGCATTTGGTTCGTACAACCCTGTGCAGTACTGATCTTTGCGCTAGAGTCTTCTCCACTTCCGACAACCTTGAGAATTCCATCCTCTAAAAACCGTCCGCAACGTTCTTGATGCACTTCGTTCTGAGTAGCGATTATCAATTCCCAGGAGTTCCTAGGAATCGACAAAAGTACCGATCTAGTGTCAGGAACCTGCTAAACAGAAGGAAGTACCCGCACGGCCCTACGGTCAACCCGGATGTAAGGTTCTTTAATCAAACAGTCAATTATAATACAAAATCTCCTAGCTGTGGAAAAACACACGTGGAAAAGAACTCAAAATTAATGAATATTGCAATTATTCATATTATCAAAGATGACAATAAGGGGGGTAACGTGGATTATCAAAAAGGGGAGAAGCAAAAAGATATTTATTAGTCTTTGGTATGGGAACGAAGAAAATATCTGCTTCTTCCAGGACGAGTCTGTTCTTCAAATAATTGTTCAGGTTGCGGAACAGAATCCTGTCGGTCAGATGATAGTTCAAGTCTTGAGTTTTCCAATGACAAAGGTTCAACAAAATTATCTGATTGCACTGAAGTGTCTCCTACAGGCTGAGCGTCACTGAACGGCACAAATTTCACCGGAGTTTCTGTTTCTGATGCGGCGATACCGGCTCTCACCCACGAATCCGCTGGTAAAGGTATTGGCACCTTCTTTGTGTGGGTGGCATGCACCCAATGCTTGCGGCCCTCCAGACGAACTGCAGTTCTCGTGGCGAGTAGAACTTGGTAAGGTCCCACAAATCTCGGCTCCAGGTTCCGCTTCCGGCCAAAATTCATGGTAACCACCCAGTCACCCGGTTGGAGCCGATATCCAGGACCCTCCGTCTGTGCCGGCAGTGCTTCAAAGACCTGTTGATGAATTAACCTTAGTTTAGCAGTCAGATCATGAAGATAATCAATTAACATTGGATACTCAAGACTGTCGAAGGACCTGGGTCTAGGGACCCCCCAAATGTTTGCAGGACGGCCGAACACAATCTCATATGGGCTAAGCCCTACTCGAGAGTGTACAGTCGCCCTGGTCGATAAAAGAGCCAGAGGCAAGGCATCAGGCCACGACAAACCAGTCGTAGCCTGAATCTTTGCGAGTTTCAATTTTAGAGTACCATTGTACCCTTCAACCAAACCTGCTGACTGGGGATGATTGGCGCTGTGGAATTTTTGTGTGATTCCAAGGCCCTTACACACACTCTTCATCACACTCCCCACAAACTCACTTCCGTTATCAGACCATACAATTCGTGGTATTCCATCGCGAGGAAAGTATTCCTTCAGTAGGACTTTCGCTGTGGACAGGGCAGTATTGTCTTTGAGAGGATAGGCTTCGATCTATCTGGAGAATGCGCAAACCACAACTAAAACGTACTTCAGGTTATTACATCTCTCCACATGGATGAAATCCAGTTGGATAACCTCAAAGGGACATGTAGGAGGAGCAAAGTGGCCAGGTGGGGTAGGAGTGCCCTTGCCAGGATTGTACATCATACATACCATGCAATTCTTAACCACTCTCTCAGCACACTTAGCGATACCATCATTCTTCCATACAGGGGACAGCAACTTGCAAATACCTTTCGCGCTAATATGTGATAAGCCGTGTGCCATAGTCACAACAGCCAGCACATATGCATCAGGCAACATCCACTTCTGATTTTCCGACAAATCAATCCAACATCCGTTCGCATCCAACTTTCCTGTGCTCTCCTTCCACTTAGTCTTTTCAATCTCGGTGGCCTCACTCTGAATCGCTTTCACGCTCTCAACAGTGTCCTCACGCATACCAGTTTCTGCAGGCCACCTTACCGAACTCGTCACATACATTCGGGTTGCAAGGTTTCTAGCTGTCTCTTTAGCAATCTCATCCGCAATTGCATTACCCCATCCAACATCATCCGTCACCTTACGGTGAGCGCTGCATTTAATAATCGCCACCTGCTTGGGCAATGTAAGTGCGTCTAAAAGATCATTCACGAGCTGTCCGTGTTGGATCTTTGTGCCATGCAATGTCATAAAGCCTCTCTCTCGCCACAATCGACCAAAGCTATGTGCAACGCCAAAAGCATATTGGCTATCGGTAAAAACATTCACTCGCTTTCCCTTCGACAAAAAACACTCTCTCGTCAACGCAATCAACTCTGCCGCCTGCGCAGAATTCTGATTCAATCTCGCAGTTTCCACAACCGTACTCAACGTTACCACAGCATATGCAGTCGTCACATCACCATTCGGCAACTTAAAACACGAACCGTCAACATACAAAGTACCATCGGGATCTGCCAATGGAGTGTTTTTTAGGTCAACACGACCCTTCGTTTCTTCCTCAGTTCGCAAATAACAATCATGTGGTGGTACATCGTCTGATTCCACATTAGTTGGCAACAACGTTGCCGGGTATAGGACATTACAGCGCTTTATTTGAATATGACTTGCCAAAAGCGTCAACTCGTAACCGGACAAACTTGCGCTCGTCAAGTGTTGGGTTTTTGTACGATTTAAGAGAGTGTCAACTGCATGCGGAACCATCACCGTAAGCATATTATCAATGACCAATCCTGCAGATTGTCGGATGGACACCGCAGCCGCCGCTGTCGCTCTTAGACAACTCGGCAATGCTCTAGCTACTGGGTCCAAGGTTGAGGAAAAATATGCACATGGACGCTGCTTACCGCCAAATTGCTGCGTCAAAACACTCAACGCACAACCCTCTCTCTCGTGAACGTATAGTGTAAACGGCTTGCTGTAGTCAGGAGTACCTAACACAGGAGCCGAACACAATGCATCACGCAATTCAGAAAAACTTTTCTGACACTCTTCCGTCCATGGCAAAGGAGTTGGAACATCCTTGCACGTGAGGGCTACCAATGGTTTCGCTAGCAATGAAAAATTTGGAATCCATTGCCTGCAGTATGACGTAATACCTAGAAAGGCACGCACATCTCTCTGAGTCGTTGGCACAGTCATTCGAGCGATCGCTGCAATTCTCTCTGGGGTCAACCTTCTTCCCTCCTTTGACAATAAGTGACCTAGATAGGTTACTTCTTGACAACAATATTGCAGTTTAGAAGGTGACACCTTGTGATGTAAGTCACAGAGATGCTGTAACAGAGACACCGTAGCAGTCTTGCAGATCTCTTTTGTATCAGCAGCCACCAACAAGTCATCAACATATTGGATCAAGGCCGCACCAGCCGGTAACACAAACACATCAAGTTGACTCTTCAGGGCTTGGCTGTATATCGATGGACTCTCACAGTAGCCCTGAGGAGCGCGTTTTAAACCTAAAGCTGCGACCACCTAATGAGAAACCGAATAGATCTCTGCTTTCCTCAGCAATCGGAATGCTAAAGAAAGCATTATTCAGATCGATCACTGAGAACCAAGAAGCAGATGCTGGAATCAGAGTCAGTAAAGCCGTAATGTCAGGCACCACAGGAAACTGAGGAATCACGATTTTGTTCACCTCCCGTAAATCAATAACAAAACGGTAAACAGGAGGCTTGGATGGATCAGTGTGTTTCAAGATAGGTAACACAGGACTATTGCACACGTTTCCCCGAGTCTCCTCGATAACATCTTTCTTGATCAAATCATAGATGATCGCTAACAACGCTCGTTCTCCATCAAGGGAGATACGATACTGGGGAATACGTGGCAATCGTACATTCGATTTCAGTTGAACAACATAAGGGGAGATGTCAAGCAGGCCCACGTCATTGGGACCTGTTGCCCACAAAGATGCAGGAAGAGAACTCATTTCCGGTGGGAGCTTATCAGATGACAAGTACATGGGAGAGATCACTCTCTGACCCAACGTAAGTTCCACTCCCGCAGGAGAACAGTATAAAGTCGCATATAACCATTTCAGCAAATCCAGGCCCAAAAGATTTACACCACAGCCAGTAATCAAAATCAAAGGAGCTTTCAGCTCACGAGGCCCGATTGTAAGGGGCAAAGGGCTAGAAACCGGATTGCTAACGGGGGCGCCAGAGAATCCAACGGAAACGTTTGTTAAGCCAGACAAAGGTGCGCCAGGGAGTTTCGAATGCATGATGGAACTTTTCGCTGCACCAGTGTCCAACAGAAAAGGCTCAACTACGCCCGATGTGGCAAGTGCGACGTAAGGCCCTCTCTGATCAACCGGAACTGATACTACTCCCTCTCTTTGTCTATGGCTGTCCTAGTAGTTACCGTCATCAATATCATGCTCGACGTAATAATCATCCACATGATACTGTGCAGATCTACCTGACGATGAACCACGCTGATCAAAGCAATTATTGGAATCACATGAATTGTTGGAACGCTCATTTTGATTCTGAGTAACACCACGACCTCTACCTCGAGAAGCCTGTTGAGGACCACTACGGCCTCCTCTAGATGAACCACCATTATTTCGGTCACGCAAAACCGGACAATCAAACTTCAAATGACCCTCACCCCTACAGTAGGCGCATTGATTGTATCCGAGCATAGATCGCTGCGTGGAAGAGTCATTCCGCGACTGCGACCTAGCGGATTGCGTCTATTCCGCTGTTGAGAATCATTTTGATTTGAGCGCGGAGGATACGCTTGCTGCAACAGAACTTTTGTTTTGAGATCTTTCGTCTTTTTATCCGCACAATCATTTTCCTCCTTCTCCCTATTTTCATAATATTGAGCCGTTACCAATATCTGAGCAGAGGTAGAAACAGCCCACGAACTCTTTGAATTTTTCAATTTGTTGCTAAGGTCAGGCAACAAATTTGATACAAATTTATCCACAAACAACCTCTGACCTCCCTCAGTGCTCATATCTTGACCACTGTGATCGATGAATGCCTCCTCAAATCTCGTAAAGAAATCGGAGACACTCTCGTCCTTCTTTTGCTTACAAGCAGACAGTTTATCCCAGTTAACTTTAATTGCTGGCATAAGTGTCTTCATTAGTGTAATAATTCTTTGAGGCAAAGCCGTAATTAACTGCTCAGGCTTAGCCCCACCAACCTGCAATCCGTCAGCCGCTGTAAGTGCCGCCCAATCACCACCTAACTCAGCTGCGTGATCTTCGTGACGTATTTTCGCCCAAACCGGTTGAGGTACTACGTTGCCGAACAACATGTCAATGTCGGCAAGATTCATAATCGTAGCATCCACTAATTGGGACAACTCTTTATAGTACCCTGCAGGATTTTTACGGGGGTCAGGCAAAGATTGCTTCACCTGCAAGACTTCCGATCGTTTCCATGGGAGGTGTATCCAAACTCTCTGGAAGTGCGGAAGAACCGGAGGGTTAGCACCAGGGTTACCTGGCATGTAAACTGGTGGGACTTCACGCATGGGATATTGACCAGGTGTTGCCATCCACTCCTCATTTTCATCTTTAAACAGTGCTCGAGGTATTACAGTGGGACGAAAGGATAAAAGATGTTCTACAGCACGTCGAACATTGCTACCCACAATCATACCACTCGAAAACTGAAGCTGAAGTTCAGTTATGTCGATCGGTACTTCGTTTACCTCATCATTTGATATCACTTCACGTAGATATTTGCACATTTCATCAACCACAAATCTCTGTGTGGGCTCATTGAATTGAGAGAAAGTCTCAAAAATTATGCGCGGGGGTTTTTTAAGGGGATACCAAATCCAATTACGCGCCATTCTGACTAACATATCACGTTCCCTACCACCAGGGAGCTGACTTCATTGTTGGGGAACATCAGAAACCTCAGACCCAAGAATCGGTCCAAAAGGAGAGTAAAGATTAGCAACAGCATTAGGAATGCGTCTTCGAACAGACGGAGAAGAGGAGAAAAGTGCAGGAGCAACAACATGAGAGCTAAACACAGAAGCAGCAGGAGCAGTAGGAGTAGCCACAAGAGCAGAAGTAGCGGGAACAGCAGTTTGAGAAGGTATAGGCAGTGGAGCAGTAGGGACAGTAGCAGGTAGAGGGATAGGAACAAGTGGATTTGCAAGAACAGGACCAGCGACAAGCTGACTAGCAGCTGCCGGAACAACAGGTTGAGGAACAGGTTGAGGAACAGGAGGAACCACAGGCGCTGTGGTATCCTGCGCATATGGAGGCGGCGACTTCAGTAGATAGGACAACAAAGGGTCCTCTACTGCTTCCTCTCCCTTCTTATCAGTACCCGTCGGTAAAGCGGGATAACACTTATCCACTGTCATACGTTGTAATCTATCAAAAACTTCTTTTTCCTTCTCGTCTTTGTCTCGCTGAAACTGCTCTGCATTTCTCATCGTTGTAACGATACCTTCCCTCTTATTACGTTTAAGCTGTTTGATTTCTTTCTGCTTGGCTTCTTTACGCCACAACCGAGAGGAATCGAACATGGCCGGCCTTGCTTTCTTTTGGAACAATTTAGCTTCGAGATTATCCAAAATTGGGGTTTTAAAAATACCATGAGGTGGCCAACTAAGGACACCGTCATCTTTAGTGTAGCGGACCCAGCAATCATTAAATGTGATAGGACCCACACCATGGCGACTATATAACTCATAGACTGGAGTTCCAACTGGAGGTATCGGACATGAGTCCTCCAATCGGGAATCCTCACCACAACCTTTAAAGCAACTAAACAAAGTACTACGGCCAGGCATCGTGCACACTAACCGAGTTTCACAAACGTCAAGGGTTATTGGATTACGATGTCCTCGCAAAAATGCAAAACCCTCGGTTTTTGGCGACTGCAATCGTCAAATAGAACAACTAAAAACAAAGTACTAAGAACCACAAATGCAATGGAACCATGCAACAACTAAGCACCAACAACAACTAAGGACTCTGGGAGCGACCCACAAATACTTAACTGAAAAGGACAATGGCGTCACCAGGAAGGCCCGTCAATCGTCTCGCTGTACCAAGTCGACAGTCAGGGCATCAGTCCGTCACAGCCGTCAGGAGGCGGGGATCTTCGCGAGAAAAGTCTTCGGGCCACTTGTTTCGACAACAGGATCGATGAAGCGGGGTGCACCTTCCCTCGGAGATTTCACACGAGGTTCCTCACGATCGTCGGGCTTTGGACCGGTACCGCTGATGTCGAGCCCCACATGGGCGCCAACTGAAGGACTGGGTTTTTCTAAGACCCAGCGGTGCCAGGGGAAAACACCTGAAACCTTTGTGGGTTACCTGTTCCGGCGTACAAATGACAGAGACACGGGACACTTCCTTCGGCGTCAAAGATCGAGGTTTATTTACTGCAGGGAACACAGAAGTCACAAGAAGTACAGCATGTGTAGGTTCTAGGAGACTGCTTCAAATTGCATCTGTGGATCGCTCCTTTTATACAGATTTTTGTCATAGAACAACATGGCAAACAAAGGATTACAACCCAGTTCCCACAGTAAATTTCATAGGGGGTCGCTTTCATGTATTCAGAGTCCCGGAACATAATTATAGTGGCATTGCCGGTTCCCAACTGTAAAAGTACATCTTCCCAACATTAGTGCATTCCATTCCGGCTGTAAACGAGTTAAGGAAGGGTCAGAAACAGGTGCAAGGGGAGACAAAGATAGTCAACAGATTGAAAAGAGTGTAAGGGGGTGATATCGGAAACATGATTGCAGGATCAAAGGAGACATGCCGAATGAATGCACGGCTGAAACAATAGACCGGTACGGCAAGATGAGCCTCGAGCGGGGCTATCTGCCTTTGCAGTGTCATCCCCCTCGTCATAAAGACACCCTAAAAGGAACACGTGTCTTCCGCAAGAGTTTGGGAATCACAGGGTCACAAAGCGGACAGTGTCCGTTCGCTGGCTACTTGAGGGCAAGAGACAAAATGGATGCCGTATCTAAAATGGAATTCGTGGGTTCAGATGGAGAAACCCATGAATAAGACGAACGGTTTAGGTCAGCATAGCGAAAACGCGTACACCCACTAAACTCGTCATTTGCGGTTCATAGATACCAAACTCGTCCATATTTGAGCGAGTCAAAAACACCACTTACAATTGAATTTGAATTTGAATTTAAAATATTTCTATAGCGCGGCATTCACCAGACGGTTTCTTGGCGCTTTTGGGAACATGGACTGCAGCAACAGAGGGATAAACAGAAATCAATTCAGAATTGAATTCACAGTGGAAAAGCTTGGCTGAACAAAAAAGTCTTCAAGCCCTTACGAAAGAAAGAGTAATCTTTGGCCAGACGTAGATGGGCAGGAAGGGAGTTCCAGAAGGTGGGTGCCAGAAATGAGAATTTGGACCCACCCCATTTTTTCCTCTTGAAACGGGGAACCTGTAGGAGAGCTTGGGACGAAGACCGGAGCTCCCTAATGGGAACATATTCCTTCAACAGGGCAGAGATAAAAGCAGGGGCAGTTCCCTGGCGAGACTGAAAGACCATACAGCCCATCTTAAAAAGAGAGCGCTGCCGAATAGGCAGCCAGTGTAGATCCTTTAAAAGTGGCGTGGAGTGATGAGAGCGGGAAAGGCCATAGACTAGCCGAGCCGCCTGATTCTGGACTAGCTGGAGTTTTCTTAGACTGTAGGCCGGGATGCCGTTGTAAAGGGCATTGGCGTAGTCCAGCCGGGAGATCACAAGGGCAGACATGATTAGTTTTAGTGCCAGAGGGGAAAAGAAACGAGAGACAGTGCGGATGGTGCGGAGAGTGAAAAAGCAGGAAGAGACGACAGAGCTAACTTGTGAATGAAGAGTGAGAAGGTTATTCATTCTTATGCCAAGGGTCTTGACGGTAGGGGAGGGAGTGGGAGAGGGACCAAAGGAAGAGGGCCAGAAGGAAAAAGAAGTCCAGGAACTGGAGGAGCCACCCGTGAGAACCAGCTTGGTCTTGTCTGGGTTCAACTTCAAATGGTTGTGGCTCATCCAATCAATTGTCACGGAACCTCACCGCCCTAGACACCTTTGGGAAATTGTTGGGACTGAGTAGATTGGAACAAATGGAGTGGGTATCTGGTGCATGAACCCCTTGTGGATGAGAGATCTCAGGAATTGGGAGACAGACTACAGTAGAAACCTATCACCTATAAATACTTGGGAGATTCAAAATTATCTTACAGAGGAGTGCCTCCCAGAGGGTAAAATAAGGACCCCGCTAGCTTCCCTCAAATAGGATCACTAGGTTCTGGATGGCTCTCACCCTCTTGGTTATAGGGTGCATACCACTTTCCAAAATGTTTCCAAAAGTGATCATGTCGCAAGGTTGCAATGTCCGAAGGACCTTGCGACCGAATCACAGGTGTTCCATTGGGCATGGAGACACAGCCAAAGTGCTAATAAGTCCCTACCCTCCGGCGGAAGTCCAGGGAGTTTTGTCCTCTGTAGACAGGAGTACAAACTGAGAGGAAATACCTCTTACATATATCAGCACCTTAGCGCTTGCTTCACATACAGGGCACTGATAATCACATAGATCCCTGTAACACCCCCACACATAGGTCCTGAAGAAAGCCAGTTTAATAAAAAGGCCTGGCTGAAACTAGTTAACCACACTGGACGTGGGAGACCATAAGTCAACCCCTACACATCCCAAGCCTTTATTTTTAACCTCTGCCTGGGGCCCACTAATAAAGTAACCGTTAGGGACCCCAAGGACAGAATTTTAAAATCTCATGCAACACACCTGCACAGCACACTCACCTTCCAAAAACCCGCGCCGCAGTAATCTGGTGTCGCAGCACACCTGAGGAGCACTCGGTGCTTCGGGTGGGGCCCGATGATGAAGCATGCCACCAACTAGGTTGGTGAGTGAGGGCCTTCATACTAAACCAAATGGTTTCCCATGTAGACACATAGCACACATGCATAGCTAGTTCTCTTTGATTATCCACTATATACATGGCGACACGAACTAGCTACTTTAGTTCCTCTCTCTCTCTCCTTGATTAACAGAAAAAAATGTGTTAGATGCCACACACTTGGGGCCGATATTCAGGGCCAGCTTTAGTGCTGGGGCGCCCAGTGCGACAATCAATGCTAGTGCCCCCACACCTCATGACCGCTGCTTCGGATTCTCTTACTACCACTGGGCAAAAGTGCCCCTTATCTCTCCAATCATAGGTTATTGTCAAACACAGCACCCCGCCCCCTGAGGTCAGCGCCCCTCCACAGGTCAGTGCCCAGTGCGGCCGCACTGGTCACACTGCCCTAAAGCCAGCCCTGCCAATATCTTTCATATAGTGTGGAGTTGTTCAGCGCTAACCACTCACTGGGGAGTTGTGTTGCATTTCAATATGGAAGCTACATACAGGGTTATCCCGAATATCCCAATGGCACATCTGCGGGGCCTCTACCCGAAGACCAATGTTAGCAAAGTAACAAGTAGATTTGTCGACCTAGCGCTCACTTTTGCCAAATGACAGATGTCTATGAGCTAGAAGAGCATGAACAGATCTAGCATCTTTAAATGGTGTAATGAAGTTAAGAAAATGGCAGTATGTGAGGAAAGGGTATAAGGGAAAAAGGTCAGGAGGGGCACCAAAGCGCAGGTTATAGCTCAAGCCTGGGCCAGTATCCTCAAGACCCTGCCAACAGTTGATGGATCTGGCAGGCTATTTATAGCTGATGAAGCTGGGATGGGTGATTGAGGGCCGCAGCATACTTCCTGCAGTGCCAGGATGCGTAACAGGAAGTGTACTTGCACGGTTCTTTGTATTCTTCATGTGTTGCTGGGCCTCCTTGCCCCACATACCTAGGACACCCCAGACATGTAACTGGGGTGCGCCCAACACCTATGTAAGTTACTCTCGTTGTCATTCTCGCGGTTCTCACTCATGACGTTTCCTATCCTACACAGTATTGTTAAGTTCTAGTTGGAGTTACTTTTTTCCTCTTTCACGCACAGGTCTATACATGATATACACATTCTATAGTTATGATGCTTTAACCCTGCTAAGGGTGGAATGTTGCAATGCATATGTCCTGGTTGTTCAGCCTATAATGAAGATTGATGATATGTGCAATGCTGACAAGAGATAAACCCCGAATGCATTTTTATTACCAACTAGCTACCCGGCCACGTGTTGCTGTGGCTCGATCAAAAACACGCACGTATTCGACACAAGCATATTCAAATCCAACAATGTGTATATAAAACCACGCCTGTATTCGGATCCAACGTTGTGTCAAAATTTCAAAGCAATCGTTGAACGACTTTCAGAGATTTACGATTTTGAACAAACAAAACATTTACATTTTTATTTATGTAGATTGGTTATTATGGACCTTTAAGTGTGTACAAATCTGCAAACACAGCATTACACAAATTGTCAATAATTTGCCAAAATACCTCATTTGAATCGTATAGCAACTCTTGTTTTGTCCTATTATCGTCGCAGGTGAATGCCCCATAACGACTTTTCTAGGTAGGGCAAACTCCAAAGTGCCCCCACTCATATCATTATCCTATGGAAAGATAGAAGAAATAGCATGCATGCACCATTGATACTATGAACACAGTATCCTCTATTTACCTTTTTCCCACCTCCCATCTAGAAACTTATCAAGTACACTTCACCATGAGTCGTGAAACTCTGCAATTTATTTTATTGTTGTATCCATGCCAACGGATTCTGCTTCCTATGCCAACACCACACACTGACAACCCCCACAATCACCAATACACTGAGATGAACTCTTCCCCCTCACCAGCAAATAAGGATCAACCCACACCCTGAAATTTGTCCCAGCTGACAAACCGCAGAATCCAAAGCTCACAACCAGCACAGCCCGCCAAAACTGTTCATCTTCCTTCTGTATGCCCTCCTCTTGCAAACCACCCTCACCAAAGAACACAACCACAGTGCATATTTTTCAAAGCAGTGCTGACAGTGCTCCACATGCCCTCCCTCTGAACTGCCTCTTCCTGGTGTAAACCTCGCTCAAATAATTCTGCAAGCCCATCACTACCCAGCTTTTACCATTCAACTACATCCATGCAAACAGCATACCCCTCACCTAGAGGCAAGATTGCACTCAGGACAAGGAATAAGACAGAATCAAAACTACCACCCCTCATGCACCACCCTTTCCTTTCGCACACCACTGAGAAAAATCCTATACTTCTTGGCCTCAACAAATCAACTACCAATCCCTTTTGGAAGTCAACCTAAACCTCTGAGTAGATCAACCATAAACCCGTAATGCTTCTAGATTCTCAGACACGCTCCATTTCCACGATTTGTTCTTGCTCTCCTCATTCAATGTTCTCTCTCCGAGGGCCACTACCAAGACCATAAATTCCCTCCCCTGACTATTGCAAAAGCAATGACCCAACCACTCACTTCAAACTAAAAATCAATCTCTGTTGAACATCTTTAATATTGTCTACCCAGAACCATGTATTTTATAATTCTCTATGATGTCCCCTGTGGTGTTGCCCATTTAAGCAGAGGCTGATGAAATTTAGCCACCCTCTGCAATGCCAAAACCATTATGCGGAACCCTTGATGGGCTATCACAAAGTTTACAAAGCAACATAGCAACAGAAAAAGGCAACAACATTTTATGGATCTAGTTACTGCACTTACCACAAAATAAGACCACCTCACCATTAAGATCAGTTTTTCACTCAGCATATCAAAGAAATTATCCAATACCTTCCACATTTTCTCTAAACTGCCTGGTGTATGTATAATTGTAAATGTACTTGTTTGTCGTGTATTATCCCTGACGAGGAACAGAAGTGTTTTGCATCAGGTTAGCATGCTATTCAGGAACACAAGGTTAGTGTAGTGTGTTCACAGTTTTGTTTTCGTAGTCTACTTTTTTGTGAGGTTTTTTTTTTACAGAGTTTTTTTTTTTACAGAGTTTCATATAGCGCATCGGGTATCAGAGCGCTTTACATAGCACCAGTTGCCTGACATGAGGACACATTCATTTTTTTTGTTAGGCACGGGGAGATTAAGTGATTTTCCCAGAATCACAGGATGTTCAGCATCATTGCCGAGACTCGAACCGGTTCCCCAGATTCGAGGTCGACCGCCCTACCCGTTAGGCCAACTCCTCTATTGAAGTTATTCTTGTGCTCTCGAAAATCGAAAGCATTAGGGGCCCGATGTAGGTCGCCAATTACCGGTCAGTAACGGCTGATTTCGGCCGTTACCGACCGGTATTTGGGATCTGACATGTAGGTAGGCTTAATTTACAGAATCTGTATATTTACCGATTTGGTAAATTTACTGATTCTGTAAAATACCGAATCGGTAAATTTACCAAATCAGTAACTACAGATGTAGGTGGCACTGAAAACAGTGCCACAGGCCATTACCGATTCGTTATTTACCATGTAATACTATTACATGGTAAATAACGAATTCCAGTGTACATGCACATCTGTGCATGTACACCTGTGCCATGTGGCACACAGACATACCCTAAGGGCATGTATGTGTGTCACATGGCACACAAGGCAAAATAAGGGGTGCAACAGGGTGTCAAAGTGACACCCTGTCACCCTTGCAAAATCGGTAATTTTACCGAATCGGTATTTACCGATTCGGTAATTGACATGATTCCTATGGGCCTGTAGGCCCATAGGAATCAATGGCAATTTCGGTAATTACTGAATCATACAGATTTGTTAAAAATTACCGAATTTTTACCCACATCTGATTTACCAAATCTAGAATACCGAATCGGTAACATTCGGTATTCTAGAGTCTGTAAATCAGATTTACCTACATCTGGGCCCTAGTCAAGTGTTGTGATAGAAGTAAATTACTAGACATTAGGTCTGAGATATTAACCAGTAATGAAAAGCAGCTGAAAAGCAGCTGTGACAAGCTATCATAGCAAATCAAACTTATACTTAATGTAAGTGTATTGCCAATTCTTCATTCACATTGAGTCCATTGGGTACAGTGCATTCGAAATCAATGATATACGTAGATTCAAGTTTGCTTGTCACAGCTGCTTTTCAGTAAATTTTATCTCTTTACCTGCAGGTACATATGACTGTCTGGCAAGATTATGTTTATTATGTGTGAAGCATTCAATAATCAGCACGCACTGGACACCTGTATTGCTACGACCCAATAGGTCGCCCACTTGGGCGAGGAGAACTTTGTTAGTCTTTGATTTCGACTTTATGACCCTTTGAATTGCCCACTGGGGCGGAACTGGTTGATTAACTTTATTGGGATGTTCACTACACAACGTGGCACTTTGGCTCAATATGATGTGATATTTTACATGAATATGATCATTTATTTGGTGCCTTGCAACCTGACTATGCATTTATGACCACTTAATCTATACTGGCTTAGGTGATATGTTAAAATGGCCGACACCTTCACTGGCATTCTATGGTGACCTGCAAAGCAGCCCTTTGTTTATGTTCATGTATGTATGTGGATTTAAATGGAATTTTCACGACGAGATGGTTATCGTGATCAAGGCTTAATCGCCGAAACGCGTTGTTGTTGCCAATAAACCTATATTTAATTGCACAAGAAAGGTGTCCGAGCAGTCTGTCTGTATCCAGCTGACTTTAAAGTACGTGTTTTGGGGATTCCCGGTGCCCTGGCTCGGACCGCCCGCTGACAGCACACATGACTTTACCGGAACTCGTGGAGAGAAAAAAAAAAAAAATATATATATATATATACATCACCTCCACAGCGGTTCCTTCTCGGGAGTTGATGCAGCGCTCTCGCATGTGCGGTATCCTGCAGCAGAACCAAGCCGCTAATTATCCCAACAACTTTTTCCCCGAAGGGGAAAACAACGGGTCGCACAACCAGCTTGGATTTAAACAGCAATCCTTTTTATTTTTCAACTCAAAGGGCAACAAGCGCATTGATCTACGCGTTTCGGTGTCACTCCACCTTGCTCACGATCACCGGGTTTGCCCCACCCTCAAACATTTAAACACATTTTTTTCAAAATTAGGTATTTCCTGTCACATGTTCTACTAAGGATTCTGGTCCTTGTAGTTTTACCGGTTGTTTAAACAAAATAATACTATTCAATGTGCAGATCAGTCATCAAATTTAGATCTATTGGTAACTATTCAATGCATGAACTCATACGCCTTCCAATAGGCTGATGTCTCTGTCATTGTACTGCCTCCCAATAGGCTTGCAACTTTTACTATACAATGTACATTGGGTTCTCATTGCAATGTCTTTTCATAGGTGCACATACAATTCCTCCGATTGATTCAACCCATTCGGGTGCAGGGTCCTCGGGTTAATGATAAATCTTGATTCAGCTTGCCTTAATTTTTTCGCTCAGTCACCTCCCCGCTCACCTTTGGTTATTGTTTGTATGCCATAAAATCTCAGTTTTTGCCAATCACCCTGGTGTGATTGTTCCATGTGTTTGGCTATGGCATTTGAGAGGTCCTTATGAATTGTTGCCCGCATATGCTGCAAAATGCGATTTTTTAGTTCCACAGTTGTGCTCCCCACATATTGCATAGGGCACGGGCATTCCACTACGTATACCGTGAATGGTGTTTTTACACGTTATACATTGTCTAATTTGCCATTTCTTTTTATTAGCCAACGTGATCTCTTTAGTTTGTTTCGCAATCTGTCACATTTTGCAGCCATGACATTTCACGAATCCCTTGGTTTTTAGCCAGTCATCCTGTTGTTTCCTCTGGAAGTGGCTGTGTATTAAGTGATCCTTCAGGTATTTTGCACGCCTATATGTTATTGTAGGGTGCGTTCCCATGAACTCCTTTACGGTGTTATCCAATTGTAAAAGTTTCCCGTTTTTTCTGAGGATTTTGGATATTTTGTCACTTTCTTGGGAGAAGTCCATTATCAAGCGGATTTTGTCCTTTCCGTGTCATCCTCTTTGTTTTTCCTCTTCAGACATTCCTCTCTTGTCTTTGTGTTGGTTTTTATGAGGCTGTTTCTGACTGTTTGCTCTGGGTATTTCCTTTTTATGAATCTTTCCATTGTCTTTCTACTGTTCTGGTTCCACTCTTCTTCTTCACTGCATATCCGACGGACTCTCAAGAATTCACCGTACGGTATGCTGTTGAGTAGTGCTTTCTGGTGGAAGCTGGTGGCTTCAAGTGTAGCATTGGTTGACGTTGACTTTCGGTGGAGAGTTGTGTGTATCTGCTGGTCCTTGATATAAATTTCTGTGTCCAGGAATATGATTCTTTCCTTGCTCATATTGTAAGTGAATTTTAGATTTTTCACACTGTTGTTCATTATTTGAAAGTATTCCTGGAATTCTGCTTCAGTTCCATCCCAGATTATCAACAAGTCGTCGATAAATCTCTTCCAACTCACAACTTTATTTACAGATGTTTCATTCATTGAGTTCCAAGCTATTTCCTGCTCCCACCATCCCATTGTAAGACATGCGTATGATGGGCTAAACGAAAATCCCATAGCTGTCCCGCTTCGTTGTTTGAAAATTTCTCCTCCGAATGTAAAAATATTATGTTCTAGACAGATTGTGATCATTTCCAGTAGCATCTGGTTGTGGCTACTGAATTCCAAATTTCTCTCCTTCAAGAAGAAGTTACATGCTTTAACACCCATATCATTGTCAATATTGGTGTATAAACCAATCACATCCATTGAGACTAACCAATGGGATTCCTGCCACGGTGTGTCTAGTAGAGTTTGCAGTAGATCACTCGTGTCCTGTATGTAGGAGTTTAATTTTGACACAGAAGGTTTTAGGAAGTGATCGATATATTCCGCCATTGGCTCCAGCAATGAGCCCTTTGCGGATAATATTGGTCTTCCAGGTGGGTTTTTTTGGTCCTTATGAATCTTAGGCAAAAAGTAAATGGTTGCCAATATTGGGTGAGTCACAGTAAGGAATTTTTGTTCCATGTCATCTATCAATCCTTTTATTTTCCATGAACTTAGTTTGTCATCAGTTTTGTTCTTTATATCCATGGTCGGATTGTTTTTCAATTTTTCGTAATGCACATGATTTCTTAATTGTCAATTGGCTTCCTTTGCATATGCATTGCGATCCAAAATTATCACGTTGCCGCCCTTGTCGGCAACTTTTATTTCTATTTTGTCATCCTCCGATAGGTGTTTTAGTGCCAGTCGTTCCTCTTTTGTTAGGTTGCCTTGACCATAGTTCAACTTCAGTTTATACAAGTCCTGTATTACTGCTTCTTGAAACAGATCCACTTTGTTTCCAGGGGTCAATTGTGGGTAGAACTTTGATTTCGGGTTTTTTCCACTCAATCCTGCCCCACATTGTGTTACAGCCTGTGAAAGAGTCACTTCCTTCATTGGATCTTGGGTTATATTCACGAGAGTCAGAAAGCCTTCTGCATCTTTAAGTTGTAAATTTCCCTCAGTTGTTTGAGACTGGATGGCGTTTTGCTCTTTCAACGTTTTTTCACTGAACGCTTTTGCTAACTTGATTTTCCTGATATACAGGTATAAGTCAATTCTCACCTGCGCCAGGTTCATGTGGCTTTTGGGACAAAAATGTATCCCCCTCTTAAGTAAGGATGTTTCCGTTGTTGTTAGTTCTCTTTCTGATAAGTTTATTACTTGTAATTCATCTCTGCCTCATAGTTCGTGTCTCCACTCCTGTCCTCTCTGTTCCGCCGCTTGCTCCTTTTTCCTCTTCAGTTGCATTTTTTCCAGGCCATTGTCTTCCTCTTCCCCTTCCTCTCCGTGACTGGAATTGTGGAGTTGGGCGGTTCCGCTCCCAATATCGCTGTTGTAGTATGAGGCGCATGTCCCCTAAAAAAGGAATCCTTCTGGTGATCTCATTTTCATCTCCAGGTGTTTGTTCATTGGATACTGTGGAAGACGCTGAACTGGACATACTTGACATACTTGTCCAAGCCATTTGTTCTTTTAGCCCATCAAATTTCCTAGCAAATGAGAAAATGCGGCCTTCCGCATAATCATTAGTGTCTCTAATGAACTTAGAGTGTTTCCTGTCCATCACAGTTTCCTCATGTTTGTCTATTTCTGTTTCAAGATCCTCCTTGAATTTAGTCATTTCCGATGTTAACTTGAGGGTGGTTATTTCTTTTTCCACTTCCTGCAATTCTTCCTTAAGTTTTTCCAAAGCTATTTCAATATGTTTGATTAGGATAACAATTAATCCCAACGATGATTGCAGTATGTGTTCACCCCACTCTTCTAACAGTTCATTCGATGCATCACTATTATTAGGCATCAGTAAGATTCTCAATCCCCTGGGCACCATCTTTGCTTCTAAGTATTTTTTCAGCGTGATAATTTCCCATGATTTGTTAATTTCCTTTCGACTCAATTTTTCCCAATTTTTTAATTTGCTTCTGGCATCCGTTTTCCCTGAGGTTGAAGCTGCACCCGTTTTCTCTCTTGGGTTGCTTTTGTCAAACAACTCGGTTACCTTCGTCGAGCGTTTTGCCTCACGCTTTTCCATAATTGCGCGTGTTTGTTAATTTTCCCTTATAAATTTCTGCAGGTATTTCTTTCACTTTCGGACTTGCTGTTATGCCCCAATTGCTGGTCGGTACTCTCTGAGTGGCTAATAGTAGTACTCTTGTCCCGCTACTCACAGTGGAATGCTTGCGGTTTCACAACTCAGTCACTCGATTTCACGATGTCAAGCCGATGCTGGATTGTTTAGCCAGACACTTTAACACGCATTCATTCAGTACACACGCTTACCGTTTCTCTCAGCGCGTGTTCTGTTCTGCGTTCCAAACTTGGAGATTTTTGCAATGTTGATGTTCTTGGATAACAATTCCTCTTGTCTCCATCAGAATCGGCGTTCACTGCCTCCCTCCTTATATCACCTCCACAGCGGTTCCTTCTCGGGAGTTGTGCTCCCCACATATTGCATAGGGCACGGGCATTCCACTACGTATACCGTGAATGGTGTTTTTACACGTTATACATTGTCTAATTTGCCATTTCTTTTTATTAGCCAACGTGATCTCTTTAGTTTGTTTCGCAATCTGTCACATTTTGCAGCCATGACATTTCACGAATCCCTTGGTTTTTAGCCAGTCATCCTGTTGTTTCCTCTGGAAGTGGCTGTGTATTAAGTGATCCTTCAGGTATTTTGCACGCCTATATGTTATTGTAGGGTGCGTTCCCATGAACTCCTTTACGGTGTTATCCAATTGTAAAAGTTTCCCGTTTTTTCTGAGGATTTTGGATATTTTGTCACTTTCTTGGGAGAAGTCCATTATCAAGCGGATTTTGTCCGTTTCCGTGTCATCCTCTTTGTTTTTCCTCTTCAGACATTCCTCTCTTGTCTTTGTGTTGGTTTTTATGAGGCTGTTTCTGACTGTTTGCTCTGGGTATTTCCTTTTTATGAATCTTTCCATTGTCTTTCTACTGTTCTTGTTCCACTCTTCTTCTTCACTGCATATCCGACGGACTCTCAAGAATTCACCGTACGGTATGCTGTTGAGTAGTGCTTTCTGGTGGAAGCTGGTGGCTTCAAGTGTAGCATTGGTTGACGTTGACTTTCGGTGGAGAGTTGTGTGTCTCTGCTGGTCCTTGATATAAATTTCTGTGTCCAGGAATATGATTCTTTCCTTGCTCATATTGTAAGTGAATTTTAGATTTTTCACACTGTTGTTCATTATTTGAAAGTATTCCTGGAATTCTGCTTCAGTTCCATCCCAGATTATCAACAAGTCGTCGATAAATCTCTTCCAACTCACAACTTTATTTACAGATGTTTCATTCATTGAGTTCCAAGCTATTTCCTGCTCCCACCATCCCATTGTAAGACATGCGTATGATGGGCTAAACGAAAATCCCATAGCTGTCCCGCTTCGTTGTTTGAAAATTTCTCCTCCGAATGTAAAAATATTCTGTTCTAGACAGATTGTGATCATTTCCAGTAGCATCTGGTTGTGGCTACTGAATTCCAAATTTCTCTCCTTCAAGAAGAAGTTACATGCTTTAACACCCATATCATTGTCAATATTGGTGTATAAACCAATCACATCCATTGAGACCAACCAATGGGATTCCTGCAACGGTGTGTCTAGTAGAGTTTGCAGTAGATCACTCGTGTCCTGTATGTAGGAGTTTAATTTTGACACAGAAGGTTTTAGGAAGTGATCGATATATTCCGCCATTGGCTCCAGCAATGAGCCCTTTGCGGATATTATTGGTCTTCCAGGTGGGTTTTTTTGGTCCTTATGAATCTTAGGCAAAAAGTAAATGGTTGCCAATATTGGGTGAGTCACAGTAAGGAATTATTGTTCCATGTCATCTATCAATCCTTTTATTTTCCATGAACTTAGTTTGTCATCAGTTTTGTTCTTTATATCCATGGTCGGATTGTTTTTCAATTTTTCGTAATGCACATGATTTCTTAATTGTCGATTGGCTTCCTTTGCATATGCATTGCGATCCAAAATTATCACGTTGCCGCCCTTGTCGGCAACTTTTATTTCTATTTTGTCATCCTCCGATAGGTGTTTTAGTGCCAGTCGTTCCTCTTTTGTTAGGTTGTCTTGACCATAGTTCAACTTCAGTTTATACAAGTCCTGTATTACTGCTTCTTGAAACAGATCCACTTTGTTTCCAGGGGTCAATTGTGGGTAGAACTTTGATTTCGGGTTTTTTCCACTCAATCCTGCCCCACATTGTGTTACAGCCTGTGAAAGAGTCACTTCCTTCATTGGATCTTGGGTTATATTCATTAGAGTCAGAAAGCCTTCTGCATCTTTAAGTTGTAAATTTCCCTCAGTTGTTTGAGACTGGATGGCGTTTTGCTCTTTCAACGTTTTTTCACTGAACGCTTTTGCTAACTTGATTTTCCTGATATACAGGTATAAGTCAATTCTCACCTGCGCCAGGTTCATGTGGCTTTTGGGACAAAAATGTATCCCCCTCTTAAGTAAGGATGTTTCCGTTGTTGTTAGTTCTCTTTCTGATAAGTTTATTACTTGTAATTCATCTCTGCCTCATAGTTCGTGTCTCCACTCCTGTCCTCTCTGTTCCGCCGCTTGCTCCTTTTTCCTCTTCAGTTGCATTTTTTCCAGGCCATTGTCTTCCTCTTCCCCTTCCTCTCCGTGACTGGAATTGTGGAGTTGGGCGGTTCCGCTCCCAATATCGCTGTTGTAGTATGAGGCGCATGTCCCCTAAAAAAGGAATCCTTCTGGTGATCTCATTTTCATCTCCAGGTGTTTGTTCATTGGATACTGTGGAAGACGCTGAACTGGACATACTTGACATACTTGTCCAAGCCATTTGTTCTTTTAGCCCATCAAATTTCCTAGCAAATGAGAAAATGCGGCCTTCCGCATAATCATTAGTGTCTCTAATGAACTTAGAGTGTTTCCTGTCCATCACAGTTTCCTCATGTTTGTCTATTTCTGTTTCAAGATCCTCCTTGAATTTAGTCATTTCCGATGTTAACTTGAGGGTGGTTATTTCTTTTTCCACTTCCTGCAATTCTTCCTTAAGTTTTTCCAAAGCTATTTCAATATGTTTGATTAGGATAACAATTAATCCCAACGATGATTGCAGTATGTGTTCACCCCACTCTTCTAACAGTTCATTCGATGCATCACTATTATTAGGCATCAGTAAGATTCTCAATCCCCTGGGCACCATCTTTGCTTCTAAGTATTTTTTCAGCGTGATAATTTCCCATGATTTGTTAATTTCCTTTCGACTCAATTTTTCCCAATTTTTTAATTTGCTTCTGGCATCCGTTTTCCCTGAGGTTGAAGCTGCACCCGTTTTCTCTCTTGGGTTGCTTTTGTCAAACAACTCGGTTACCTTCGTCGAGCGTTTTGCCTCACGCTTTTCCATAATTGCGCGTGTTTGTTAATTTTCCCTTATAAATTTCTGCACGTATTTCTTTCACTTTTGGACTTGCTGTTATGCCCCAATTGCTGGTCGGTACTCTCTGAGTGGCTAATAGTAGTACTCTTGTCCCGCTACTCACAGTGGAATGCTTGCGGTTTCACAACTCAGTCACTCGATTTCACGATGTCAAGCCGATGCTGGATTGTTTAGCCAGACACTTTAACACGCATTCATTCAGTACACACGCTTACCGTTTCTCTCAGCGCGTGTTCTGTTCTGCGTTCCAAACTTGGAGATTTTTGCAATGTTGATGTTCTTGGATAACAATTCCTCTTGTCTCCATCAGAATCGGCGTTCACTGCCTCCCTCCTTATATCACCTCCACAGCGGTTCCTTCTCGGGAGTTGATGCAGCGCTCTCGCATGTGCGGTATCCTGCGGCAGAACCAAGCCGCTAATTATCCCAACAACTTTTTCCCCGAAGGGGAAAACAACGGGTCGCACAACCAGCTTGGATTTAAACAGCAATCCTTTTTATTTTTCAACTCAAAGGGCAACAAGCGCATTGATCTACGCGTTTCGGTGTCACTCCACCTTGCTCACGATCACCGGGTTTGCCCCACCCTCAAACATTTAAACACATTTTTTTCAAAATTAGGTATTTCCTGTCACATGTTCTACTAAGGATTCTGGTCCTTGTAGTTTTACCGGTTGTTTAAACAAGATAATACTATTCAATGTGCAGATCAGTCATCAAATTTAGATCTATTGGTAACTATTCAATGCTATAGCGCTTGTTGCCCTTTGAGTTGAAAAATAAAAAGGATTGCTGTTTTAATCCAAGCTGGTTGTGCGACCCGTTGTTTTCCCCTTCGGGGAAAAAGTTGTTGGGATAATTAGCGGCTTGGTTCTGCTGCAGGATACTGCACATGCGAGAGCGCTGCATCAACTCCCGAGAAGGAACCGCTGTGGAGGTGATGTATATATATATATATATTTTTTTTTTCTCTCCACGAGTTCCGGTAAAGTCATGTGTGCTGTCAGCGGGCGGTCCGAGCCAGGGCACCGTGAATCCCCAAAACACGTACTTCAAAGTCAGCTGGATACAGACAGACTGCTCGGACACCTTTCTTGTGCAATTAAATATAGGTTTATTGGCAACAACAACGCGTTTCGGCAATTAAGCCTTGATCACGATAACCATCTCGTCGTGAAAAAGTTGTTGGGATAATTAGCGGCTTGGTTCTGCCGCAGGATACCGCACATGCGAGAGCGCTGCATCAACTCCCGAGAAGGAACCGCTGTGGAGGTGATATAAGGAGGGAGGCAGTGAACGCCGATTCTGATGGAGACAAGAGGAATTGTTATCCAATAACATCAACATTGCAAAAATCTCCAAGTTTGGAACACAGAAAAGAACACGCGCTGAGAGAAACGGTAAGCGTGTGTACTGAATGAATGCGTGTTAAAGTGTCTGGCTAAACAATCCAGCATCGGCTTGACATCGGGAAATCGAGTGACTGAGTTGTGAAACCGCAAGCATTCCACTGTGAGTAGCGGGACAAGAGCACTACTATTAGCCACTCAGAGAGTACCGACCAGCAATTGGGGCATAACAGCAAGTCCGAAAGTGAAAGAAATACGTGCAGAAATTTATAAGGGAAAATTAACAAACAGGCGCAATTATGGAAAAGCGTGAGGCAAAACGCTCGACGAAGGTAACCGAGTTGTTTGACAAAAGCAACCCAAGAGAGAAAACGGGTGCAGCTTCAACCTCAGGGAAAACGGATGCCAGAAGCAAATTAAAAAATTGGGAAAAATTGAGTCGAAAGGAAATTAACAAATCATGGGAAATTATCATGCTGAAAAAATACTTAGAAGCAAAGATGGTGCCCAGGGGATTGAGAATCTTACTGATGCCTAATAATAGTGATGCATCGAATGAACTGTTAGAAGAGTGGGGTGAACACATACTGCAATCATCGTTGGGATTAATTGTTATCCTAATCAAACATATTGAAATAGCTTTGGAAAAACTTAAGGAAGAATTGCAGGAAGTGGAAAAAGAAATAACCACCCTCAAGTTAACATCGGAAATGACTAAATTCAAGGAGGATCTTGAAACAGAAATAGACAAACATGAGGAAACTGTGATGGACAGGAAACACTCTAAGTTCATTAGAGACACTAATGATTATGCGGAAGGCCGCATTTTCTCATTTGCTAGGAAATTTGATGGGCTAAAAGAACAAATGGCTTGGACAAGTATGTCAAGTATGTCCAGTTCAGCGTCTTCCACAGTATCCAATGAACAAACACCTGGAGATGAAAATGAGATCACCAGAAGGATTCCTTTTTTAGGGGACATGCGCCTCATACTACAACAGCGATATTGGGAGCGGAACCGCCCAACTCCACAATTCCAGTCACGGAGAGGAAGGGGAAGAGGAAGACAATGGCCTGGAAAAAATGCAACAGAAGAGGAAAAAGGAGCAAGCGGCGGAACAGAGAGGACAGGAGTGGAGACACGAACTATGAGGCAGAGACGGAAATAATGGATGAATTACAAGTAATAAACTTATCAGAAAGAGAACTAACAACAACGGAAACATCCTTACTTAAGAGGGGGATACATTTTTGTCCCAAAAGCCACATGAACCTGGCGCAGGTGAGAATTGACTTATACCTGTATATCAGGAAAATCAAGTTAGCAAAAGCGTTCAGAGAAAAAACGTTGAAAGAGCAAAACACCATCCAGTCTCAAACAACTGAGGGAAATTTACAACTTAAAGATGCAGAAGGCTTTCTGACTCTAATGAATATAACCCAAGATCCAATGCAAGAAGTGACTCTTTCACAGGCTGTAACACAATGTGGGGCAGGATTGAGTGGAAAAAAACCGAAATCAAAGTTCTACCCACAATTAACCCCTGGAAACAAAGTGGATCTGTTTCAAGAAGCAGTAATACAGGACTTGTATAAACTGAAGTTGAACTATGGTCAAGACAACCTAACAAAAGAGGAACGACTGGCACTAAAACACCTATCGGAGGATGACAAAATAGAAATAAAAGTTGCCGACAAGGGCGGCAACGTGATAATTTTGGATCGCAATGCATATGCAAAGGAAGCCAATCGACAATTAAGAAATCATGTGCATTACGAAAAATTGAAAAACAATCCGACCATGGATATAAAGAACAAAACTGATGACAAACTAAGTTCATGGAAAATAAAAGGATTGATAGATGACATGGAACAAAAATTCCTTACTGTGACTCACCCAATATTGGCAACCATTTACTTTTTGCCTAAGATTCATAAGGACCAAAAAAAACCACCTGGAAGACCAATAATATCCGCAAAGGGCTCATTGCTGGAGCCAATGGCGGAATATATCGATCACTTCCTAAAACCTTCTGTGTCAAAATTAAACTCCTACATACAGGACACGAGTGATCTACTGCGAACTCTACTAGACACACCGTGGCAGGAATCCTATTGGTTGGTCTCAATGGATGTGATTGGTTTATACACCAATATTGACAATGATATGGGTGTTAAAGCATGTAACTTCTTCTTGAAGGAGAGAAATTTGGAATTCAGTAGCCACAACCAGATGCTACTGGAAATGATCACAATCTGTCTAGAACAGAATATTTTTACATTCGGAGGAGAAATTTTCAAACAACGAAGCGGGACAGCTATGGGATTTTCGTTTAGCCCATCATACGCATGTCTTACAATGGGATGGTGGGAGCAGGAAATAGCTTGGAACTCAATGAACGAAACATCTGTAAATAAAGTTGTGAGTTGGAATAGATTTATCGACGACTTGTTGATAATCTGGGATGGAACTGAAGCAGAATTCCAGGAATACTTTCAAATAATAAACAACAGTGTGAAAAATCAAAAATTAACTTACAATATGAGCAAGGAAAGAATCATATTCCTGAACACAGAAATTTATATCAAGGACCAGCAGATACACACAACTCTCCACCGAAAGTCAACGTCAACCAATGCTACACTTGAAGCCACCAGCTTCCACCAGAAAGCACTACTCAACAGCATACCGTACGGTGAATTCTTGAGAGTCCGTCGGATATGCAGTGAAGAAGAAGAGTGGAACAAGAACAGTAGAAAGACAATGGAAAGATTCATAAAAAGGAAATACCCAGAGCAAACAGTCAGAAACAGCCTTGTTGCGTGCTTATCTAGGTTCCTGATCGATACCGTGACCTTATGCCCCTATTCGGCTATAAATCCATTTATTCCCTATATTGGCATAACCGTTCAAGTGCGATTTTCTGAAAAGTCATCTCTGGCCTCACACGAACAGAGCCACATTCCAGCATGACTCTCTGCTACTTCCTTTGCGACCAATTAGTGCAATGACAGAGCAGCAGTCACTATCTGATATTCCTAGATAACACTCCGAGTTCTTCAACAAGATAAAAACTTAGCAAACCTGGAAATCCCCGCTTGCTATGTTTTGATTAGTAATGGAACTCTAATGAGCAACTGATAACTGTCACTTCCTAGTGACATCTTTAATTGACGTCTTATGTCCAGCAAACTTGCGTCAAACTCGGCACCTGTCAGGTATAAATATTACCAACGTTGCCTTAAGCAAGGAGCGAACCTGTTGCTGATGCCAGCTGCCTGCATGACCCCGTGTTGGTAAAAACTAGCACTCTGTCGCTGCAGCCTGCTATCCTGTGGTGGTGAAGCTGCTGATTACCATTATCGCCGCTACAGCGCGAACTATGGTTCAGTACGCTTGAGGAGCCGTGCAGCCGTCCTCTGCGAAGACATCCAGCCCAGCTGCCCGCGGACGCTGTCACCCCTCCTTCCTCGACGCGCTGAGAGAAGCCGCTGCCTTTCTCGTGCAGAGAAATCCAGTCCCGGCGCTTCCAGTTTACCCTCGCGGGTGACTGGGATATCGAGAGAGACCCCTGAAGGAGATACCAATCCTCCATCATTCTATTCAGAGGTATGGTGTTGACTAAACCCTTAGACGAGAATTCTTGAAACAAACCTTGGCAAAACCAACTTAACTTAAGCTACTTACTTACTCCCCTTCTCACGTGTTAGGCTTAGGTCAGGCACACTGGGGTAGGCTTAGTTAGAAGCACCAGTTGAGTATGTTAGCCTAATGTATATATGACTGTATATATGTTTTATTACTTTTAAACCATTGTATGGCTAAGAAACCATATCAATGCTTTTACAGTTCTATTTCGCAATACTTATCTTACTGTACGTACTTTTCATAATAACAGTTATTGCAATTGTAGCAATACATTTCTCTTGTACGAGAAGAAAGACTGTTCAATAAATGTTAACCCTTTATTGATACACACCCGTCTCTCTATTCTCTACATACTGTGAAAGTAAACTGCACTAGACTGACTGAGTGAAATCTATGTCTATTGTTTCACACGACCCTAGAGATCGACTCTTGATCTGAGGAGCAAAGTTGTCATGTTGCACGGTTGTTGGAAAGCTGAATCCCTTCTTGTCTGTGCCAAGGAAGCTGATCACTTCCTATGCAGAGAAGAAAGTTTCCAGTGACCTCTGAGCTAGTTGGTAACACAACCCAATTAAGTTTAGCATAGTCAGTGGAGGCCTGGAATATCCGCAGTTCCACGTCGATACTACTGTTTATGTTATTCCAATGCGCAGGGCCTAGTGGGAAACTAGGAACTACACTACATGGCGCCCTAACGTTTGGTAAGGCGATAAACTAACGTAAGACTTGTAGAGTAACTCAGTCGTGCATATTTCACACCCCTTTTCTCCCGTAAATACTCCAATAGACGTCTGGAGTGGGTGAAAGGTTAAAATCCGCCCGACCTTAGTAGGAAGAGATTCCTATGTAAAGCTCTGGTTTATTCAACGTTGAAGGATACAGTGTTCCAAAATATTGTGCATCTAATCTTTGTCTCCTTGGAGACCTACTCTGCAAACCTCGCATTTTTACAATGCCAGAAAACGGAGCCCCTGGGGCCGCAGTAGATGCGACTCAGCAAGGTCCCGAATACACAGACCCGGGTGCTATTATCATCCCGGTCCAGTTAAGAAGATCTATAACTTTAAAACTTATAGAAAACGGACTGCCACCTCAAGGTGGTACAGTAATTTTCGTGATAGAGGCTCACGAGTATCGGCAGACAGAGGTATTCTATTCATGGATAAACTTTCCAGCGGTAAACGCTATAACACAAGGGTTTCACTATTACAAAATAGAGGAACCTCCGGATGAGTACGCCCCTTTCGAGGAGGTTGAAATTCCACTTAAATTTCAAGAGCACCTGCTCTGGTTTAATGGCGCCCTAAAACACAATGATCACATAACTAGGCTCGGTCCACTAGGTAGACCAGGAGCCACGTGGCCGGTTCTAGCCAGCTACACACCACATCCTGACATTACAAGAATGTCTAGAGAAGAGCTGTTAGCACAGCTAAACACATTAATAAAAATACATAGGCAATTAGTCCAATATGTAATACGGACTGCAACAGTCCAGCCAGCTGTTAATACGCCACAGCTGACCCCTCATCAGGGGAACACAAATAAAATTACACCACAGAACATACAGTCATGTCTTGGTAAAACACCCGTAAAACGGGAACAAATTCCTTTCTGGTTAGCCCAGAAAATCACTCAAATAGAGGCAGTATTTCCTGATACTACCCCTATTGAGAAACACAGAATCTTGACCATCTGCCTTCCTATGGGAATCGCACCACACGTGGAGGACTGCGACACTTGGGGTACAGTCTTTGCTTCCATTTACACAAAAACACACGGTGTTCCGTCTATGGCGGTAATACCAGACGTGCTAAAACAGATTCAAAATGAATTCGGTCCAGAGCCCGCTTTAAATCTAGGTATGAAATTACTGAAAGACTTCAAGCAGGTCACGGCTATATTATTAGCCAACGTAAAGGGAGAAGCAGCATCTGTGGCGATTCGCCAGAAGTTGAGGGAAACAGATATAAAAGATCCTGTTGAGCTTGCAAAAATCATAGAAAAATGCTATGAAGAATTAGGTAGAGACAGCTTGGGTGGAAAACCAGTTAAGCCCCAACTGCTCGAAAATCCTGAAAAATTATTTATTAAAAATAATTTAAACACTCCAAAAAAGAGCTGGGATGGAAATAAACAATCCACTCCCAAGGAAAAAGTTTTCCAGTCCAGAGGAAGGTCTCCTCGACGGAGGGAAAGAACTCCGACTCGAGAACGCCAGTCTCCCCAACGGGAGCCCTCTGAGAAAAGATATAACCTTAGAAATAGGGATAATATAAAAAAACCTGATAGATATCAAAGTATTGATACACGTCCCTCTCGATCTCTTCCACAGAATTCGGAAAGAAGAGGACGGTCAGACCCAGGAGAGCACACCAAGTCCAAAGACAAGGAACCTGCTCAAAATAAGAAATCTCAATTTCAGAAAAAGAAGGTAGCCAGTATTAGAGTAATCAACCATGCCGAGAATACTGAGGACACAGTTGAAAAACGGGGAGTGGGCATTGACAATGTTGGACAGTGCAGCAAAAAATCAGTATAGCGCGCAAGATCTTGATGAGTCATCTGGAGACAGTGGACACGAATGAATTCATTCAGGTTGAAACTGCCGACGCCAGACTTAGCGAGCCCCATAAAATATACGAAATAACATTGCGTATAGAGGGTGATAAGACTAGGAAAATTAAGGGTCTATTTTGGGATAAGCTCTCAAAAGGCTATGATATTCTGTTAGCTGAAAAAGATTGGCCCCCGGAGTTTGTCAGGGAGTGCCCTCGTGGCGAAGAAGTGATTATGCCTGCCTTCTCGAATCACATACCGATTCACAAAAAATACACATATGCAAGGAAATGGGCAGTAGCCCAGGCACCTGCATTGTATAAAAATCATGTAGGATGGGATGAGGATTCCCCGCCTCACAAAATCCAACTAAAAAATGAACCAACTGCCCAACGGCAGTATCCCATAAAGCAAGAAGCTAAAAAACAAGTCAGGGAGATCTTAGATCAACTTGAGTACCAGGGGGTGATTGAAACATGCACCTCTCAAATGAACAATCCTTTGTTTCCTGTCTCCAAGCCAGACAATTCATATCGTCTAGTTTTGGACTACAGACATCTTAATACATGTTGCAAAACCTTTGCAGTACAAAACTCGCATAGTGCAGCCCTAATGAATAACATAGTTAGGAAAAAATACAAAACGACATTAGACATTTCTAATGGTTTCTTTTGTCAAAACATTGCACCAGAAAGCAGATACTTGACCGCTTTCTCTGCATTTGGGTCACAGAAAAAATTCTGTCGACTCCCACAGGGTTTCAAGAACAGCCCAGGACTATTCTCAGCTAGGGTAACAGAGTTACTACAAATCTATGATGATGAAGCATTATCTTACGTAGATGATATTTATCTCACAGACGACGACTTGGATACTCACTTGAAAAGAGTGAACACCATTATACTTGGGTTCGCAGCAGAGGGTTACAAATTCAACTTTAAAAAGTCCTGAATCGCCCATCTGACAGTACTATTCTTAGGGTACGAATTATCAAGTGAAGGGAAAAGCCTAGCGGACAACTTCTTAGAGAAGTGCGCTGTACTCCAAGCTCCAAAAACGCTGAAGAATTTACAATCAATACTAGGTTTTCTGAATTTCGGAAGAACTTACATACTAAATTATGCAGAGAGGGTTAAACCTCTCTACGAACTAATAAAACCTGATTTAAAACAAATCAATTGGACTCAAAAACACACAGAAATTTTGAGATCACTGCAAACAGACATGTTAGCAAAAACAAAATTAGATACACGTGACAACACGATCGATCTAGTAATCCGAGTCATCCCAGGAAGATGTGGATTCACGTACCTAACCTCTAATGAGGGAGAAAAGGTACCAATTTCAATTAAATCTCACTTGTACACACAAGCAGAAAAAACATTCAGTCACACAGAAAGAACTGTGAACGCAGTGCAAATCGCATTAGCAAATGAACGAGAACTAGCACACGGCAAACGGATTAATATCCTTACAGCGGAATCCGCCTTCGAGGCGCTATTCAGCCCAGTAAACCTGCCTACAGTGTCACTGGATCCGAAATGGATACAGTACATAGATTCTCTAGGAGCGGAGGACGTGAAATACTATTTCGCCCCGCAATTTGAAGAACTGAATGATTTAGAATATGAAGAAGAATATCCTCTGCCAATCGAAATCCTGCCTCTCCCACAATATGCCTGTATAATCTATACAGATAGCTTTGTACAGCATTTTAATGTAGAGAGTAAATCCTACAATGCAGCATGTGCGATCATTAAAGGTCGTTGGCTGTGCGGTAAATTCAGACCGAAAGTAACAAAAACTGAATCTGTAAGAAACTGTTCGGTTCAAAGAACTGAAATCAGATCTTTAAAGATGGCGCTCGAAAATGCAGAACGCGAATTCCCCACACTTATAGTGTGCGATTCTCATTTTTGCGTCAATTCTTACAACAACAAACTGCAGAGTTGGATCGAAAACGACTACAAAGATGACACAGGTGCCACAATAAAGCATAAATTGCTCTGGAACGAGGTAGCTCTTTTACACAAAGAACTACAAAAGACTCACGTGATTCACGCACAGAGTCTTCAACGTGATGGCGTTCACGTTGCAGGGAATTCATTGGCTAATACAGCCACCGCGGAAGCAACTAACCCGGCTTCCGTAGCCACAAAAAAGCGTACAGATAAGTACATAGACGGGGAAACCATACTGGCAGTAAAAACGACCGTAAAAGGCGACTGTGCAGCACTACCCGTAAACTATCCACTCAATTATGCATACATAATCGATGCAAACTCCGTTCCTTTTGCTCGAATCCCTGGAGTGGGGGACAGAGTAATTCCAAACAGGAGCAGGAGGGGCTTCCTCCTACTGGAAGCACACATGGGGTTGGGTCTGAAACACCAAACAATCAAAGCCTCTCTGAAAGAATTGCAATCAGAGTACTGGTGGCCAGGAATGAGTATAGATATTCAATGTTTTGCTAAAAATTGTGAAAACTGCAACAGAGATCGCAGAAATGAACAGGCCAGGGTAGTTTCAGGATCCCTTCTAGACAGCATAAGGCGGTCTATCTGCGCAATCAAAGAAGAGAAGCGCGTCCCAGTGTACACCATTAAGACAAAAAGCACTTAAAAAATGAGGTCCCCAGCGCTCGGCTGACGCTAGAACGGTTATAAAAGATTTGCGAGTCCATATCGGCACATACGCAATTACCACGTTCCATTCTGACCAGGGTCCTGCTTTCAGCTCTCGAGCTTATGAGGAGGCCAGGGCTAGCATGGGAATTGGGTTGTGGTATTCTTGTCCGTCGCACAAGTGTGATAGAAAGAAAAAACCGGGACATAAAGCAATCTATAACAGCGAAGGTATTAGGTTCAGGCGCTGGGTGGGTCAAACATTTAATAAGTGTCCAGACTAGTCTTAACAACATGCCAAGAAATTCTCTAAAAAGGTTTCAGCCCATACGAACTATTGTTCGGAATTAGAATGAACGTTCAGGACCTCGATAGTCAGATGTCAGTGGTACAAGCAGAAACAAAGCAGTTTGAAGTAAAAGACCGTTTGGCTGTTTTACAGGAACTGAATGAAACAAGAAAATCATTAAGCAACATAAAGTTAAAGCAACAGCCAAATACCACTGACGAGGCACCACCCGCAACAGCCCCAGCAAGGCCTGTCTGGATTCCAAAGATTGGGGATCTAGTCAGAGAAAAGATCGCGGCTAAGAAGGAATTTGGGCCTTCTTACAGAAAAGCAGTACCTGTCTTAGCAGTCACCGGAACAAGATCAGTTGTGCTACCGCCCCTTGCTGGTAAAAAGGAGAACAGAGTCGTGTCTATCGATCTGGTAAAACCACAAGCATGTGGCCTATAATCAACAGTAGGCCCAGTGGACTCCCAAGAAACAACAGAATACCCAAACTTGCAACAATCCAAGAGGTTCAAACTGAAAGACTCATCACATTCGATCAGCCTGCAGTGCACAATGAAGGACTATGCAATAATGCCATGGAACTCGTGCCTCTTGAAACACAGCTTGAAACAGTTCGTCAAGAAACAACACCAGTCTACACTAATGTGGCATCAGAAAGTGCTACGGAGAGACAGATTGAAAGAACAATCCCATCAATTGACAGAACTGCCTCTGGTTATTTCATCAACTTCGACAACTTCTCTGAAGATTTAAACGACCCCGAAGTGATGTCAGAAACAAAAAAGTCTTTTAAAGAAAAAGCAACGGAACTCTTTCATCAACTGAAGGAAATCTACCTCATTTCCCCTTGGCTAGAGTTCTGGTTCGGTCTAGGTGTATTTGTCCTCCTACTTTGGCTCATCATGGTACTTTGTTTGGGAAAATTCATTGAAGGAAAATATATTACAATGGACACAGCAAGTCAGAACATCAACCTAGTCCTGAAACCACACAGATCATCCCACATGAAGAAAAGAGAACTGTCAACTGTAAATGTCACAGCAATTCCAATACCTGGTGGGGTAGTATGGGAGAAAACAGACTATGAGATCTATGGCCCGGTCGAAATCCTGAAGTATCCTCATCAACTAAAGGTTTCCTTAAGTGACTTTGTGACTCCTAGTACATTCTCTGATGATTGGGACTTTAACAGTATTAATGACATGATGTCTGATTTAGTAATGTCAGCTAGATTCACAGATCATGATTATTTACAAGGTTCATCTAGTTATGAGCAGTTATTCTGTTACACCCATTATGGGGATCATTACTTGCATAAATCTGCACAGCCTAGAAATGTTTTTATGTATAATCAATGGGAACATTGTTCTACACCACCTAAAAGCAGTTCTAAAGCATTTTTTGAGAAATTCAAATACTTCTCAGGGTTTAACACCAGTAATGCAGAAACGTTTTATTACAAACTGTTAGATAAAACAGGAATGAAAACAATGCTGACAAATTCTAAATTGATATATTCAGAAGCATTTTATGACAAAATGATGACATTTGGTTTTGATTATTGGAAAAATAATATTGAAACGAAAACGATTTGGGGTACAAAAGATTGGCAGGTGCAAGGCATAGAAGCACTTTTTAGAACCTGCATGATACCAGAACAAATGTTGTTTTTAAATGACACAATACACCAAACATCTTGTCTTGGCCTAGCTAAGAACAAAGAACTTAAAACACCGTCTATACCAAAGCCAATACCTGAAAATACAACAGCTGATATTGAGTTAGACGTGTCACAAATTTTACATTTCAACAGAACACATCCTGATTGGAAAAAGTGGTTAATCTGGCCTACAGACACAAATAGCTGTCAAGATAGGTTCCTGAATAAAACACAGGGTTTAAAAATGACCAGATTAGACCCTAGATATTCCCAGAGACAACATCCAGGGATTATAACAACATACAGTGTAGGGAAACTCTGCCTAGAATGGCTTACTACATCCACACTGGCTGAAATTAAGCAACACTTGTCTTTATTAAAAGATGGTGCTGATTTGCGCGATTTCATTCTTGGACCACGCAAACAGCGTCAAAAGCGTTTCATAGCGACCAGTATCTATGCTGCTTACAACGAGGCTTGGAAAGTAAAGCAAATTGAAACTGCTGAAAAAATACGAGAAATTGATCGTATTAATTTGGAGAAATCACTTTCTGTGGTAGACAATGGGTTAATGACTCTGTCTTCCAGAATATATTCTTTGGACAATATTGTATCCTCTGCCTTTGATGTGATAGACAGAGATTTGCTAATGTTAAAACATGGCCAGTCTCAATTACGCTCTATTATAGAATTAGGCTGGACGCTGCAAAATCTTCGTTCAGGCTATGTGCCTTGGCGTTTAATCAACACAACGTCATTATTTTCCATTTTTAACCTTACTGATAAACAGATCAGTTTGGCACAGAAAGGAGCAGACTATACAATCTTGAGCATCGAGAAACTCGAGAGATTACCATTGACAATGTCAGAGAGCCCTGTCATTGAATGGATAATACACAGAATTATCACAATTCCGATAACAACTTTCCGATTTAAAAAGTGCCTTGAGTACATACCTGCTGGCCAATATGAACAATTGGGTAAGGGATATGTAAAATCCGAATGGAAATTACCATACACTCATTCTTGCTATAGTGACAGTGACAAAAATGTATTTCTTAGTGGTGACAACTGTAAACACTCACTAAGCGGTATACTTTTGTGTCAGGGTATTAATTTACACGGAGCATGTGATGGAAATTCAAACAACCTTTCATGCCACCAGCTAGTCACACCTGCAACTCAGATAGAGCCCTTCTTTATGCAACTCGCAAACGGGAGTTACATTCTTAGAACGGATCACAGGTGCTGTGGCCTCGCGCCCGGAATAAGTTATCTAGTACAAGTAACGTCCATGGTCAAATGTTGTATGCAAGCATTGTTTCCGAGCGGGCCTCCAGACATAGTGACTCCCCTCTGGCCTCGTCTGAATCTCTATTCTATACGAATTGATACATTAAGCAAAATGAAATCTGTGCTTGTACAGACAACAGTGCCTATAACGTCATCTAAAGAGACGTATGATCTTCTAGTCGCAAGGACGGCTACTGAAGTCCATGACCTTTTATCAACAAATTGCCCCGTGCATTTCGTAGAAATGTTCAGCCAACTCCTTAACATGTCTAGTGCAACAAGCATCCCAGGCATATTTAAGACAGTCTTTACGGGACTGCTAACACCCTTCCAGGCAATTTTGGGAATCTTTCCTAATTTCGTGCACTCCATTTTTGGTGGTATTCCACTATTTTTGGGACTCATTGCAGGGATTCTATTTTTGACCATCCTGCTACGTTATGGCAAGCCTCGGCTCAGACATAGCTCCCATGGGAATGGAAGAGACAATCCTAGCAATGCGCTACAGGGACAGGATAACTAACGTCCTCGGATTGGCCAGGCTAAGAGATCTAAACATGACCTGGTTCCTTTCATTCAGACCGATATTGCATTTTACCTGTGCTACGGTGTATGCTTTGCGGCGATGAATGCGTGTTGGACATCTGTCTTTCACTTCCATCAGCAGTACCAATGGACGTCGATACTTTGCTCAGTCCAATAACGGCTCACGCATTGTGTTGTCCCCAGCGGCTACCAATCCTGATGACGGCATTCGTGGAGACTCCTGTACTACAGCCAAGTGGTAACAGTGGAGCGAGTGACAAAAGCAACATCATCCAGGTACAACGTTCTGTGAGCATTGCTGGTCCTGCCTTCGATGACAGCAATCATTCTCACACCTGCCAAGTTACAGCGCTATCTAATTTGGTTGAACTATCACCTGATTTTGTAGACCAATTCTTTGCGAGCCTGTCTGATACGATGTTCTCACCCATAGAGAAACAATAACTTTTGAGAAACTTTCCGACACACAGCGTTCCCATGAACTCTGAATTCGGCCTTCAGTTTTGATCAACAAAAACTGCCAGGAGCTTTGGAAAATCTATTTTCTTTGAATTGGACAATTTTTCTAAAATTGACCTTTTTTGGCACGAACAATTCTTTGCTTAACGTAAAAACTATTCTTAGAGAACAGAAGCTTCACACTTCTATTTCTAAACACATCTAGAGACATAACAACATAACACCAGCCTCTAGCACACATGTTATTACAATGCATTTTTATGTGATGATTTATCTCGCATTTCTTCTGTCAGAGATACTTCATGTGTAATTCTTTTTGCATAATCGTTCATTGATTTCATATGCAATACCTTTTGAATGGTTACTATGCTTTAAAAAACGTACAGTACCTAAATTCCATGTATTACAAGTACGCCTATTTCGAATGCATTTATGTATTTTGGGGTGGGCAATGTTACACATACATCTAATTGCTTTAGTTTTAGTAATTTTGATGGACATGAAAACGTGGAGTGGGTGTTGCGTGCTTATCTAGGTTCCTGATCGATACCGTGACCTTATGCCCCTATTCGGCTATAAATCCATTTATTCCCTATATTGGCATAACCGTTCAAGTGCGATTTTCTGAAAAGTCATCTCTGGCCTCACACGAACAGAGCCACATTCCAGCATGACTCTCTGCTACTTCCTTTGCGACCAATTAGTGCAATGACAGAGCAGCAGTCACTATCTGATATTCCTAGATAACACTCCGAGTTCTTCAACAAGATAAAAACTTAGCAAACCTGGAAATCCCCGCTTGCTATGTTTTGATTAGTAATGGAACTCTAATGAGCAACTGATAACTGTCACTTCCTAGTGACATCTTTAATTGACGTCTTATGTCCAGCAAACTTGCGTCAAACCCGGCACCTGTCAGGTATAAATATTACCAACGTTGCCTTAAGCAAGGAGCGAACCTGTTGCTGATGCCAGCTGCCTGCATGACCCCGTGTTGGTAAAAACTAGCACTCTGTCGCTGCAGCCTGCTATCCTGTGGTGGTGAAGCTGCTGATTACCATTATCGCCGCTACAGCGCGAACTATGGTTCAGTACGCTTGAGGAGCCGTGCAGCCGTCCTCTGCGAAGACATCCAGCCCAGCTGCCCGCGGACGCTGTCACCCCTCCTTCCTCGACGCGCTGAGAGAAGCCGCTGCCTTTCTCGTGCAGAGAAATCCAGTCCCGGCGCTTCCGGTTTACCCTCGCGGGTGACTGGGATATCGAGAGAGACCCCTGAAGGAGATACCAATCCTCCATCATTCTATTCAGAGGTATGGTGTTGACTAAACCCTTAGACGAGAATTCTTGAAACAAACCTTGGCAAAACCAACTTAACTTAAGCTACTTACTTACTCCCCTTCTCACGTGTTAGGCTTAGGTCAGGCACACTGGGGTAGGCTTAGTTAGAAGCACCAGTTGAGTATGTTAGCCTAATGTATATATGACTGTATATATGTTTTATTACTTTTAAACCATTGTATGGCTAAGAAACCATATCAATGCTTTTACAGTTCTATTTCGCAATACTTATCTTACTGTACGTACTTTTCATAATAACAGTTATTGCAATTGTGGCAATACATTTCTCTTGTACGAGAAGAAAGACTGTTCAATAAATGTTAACCCTTTATTGATACACGCCCGTCTCTCTATTCTCTACATACTGTGAAAGTAAACTGCACTAGACTGACTGAGTGAAATCTATGTCTATTGTTTCACACGACCCTAGAGATCGACTCTTGATCTGAGGAGCAAAGTTGTCATGTTGCACGGTTGTTGGAAAGCTGAATCCCTTCTTGTCTGTGCCAAGGAAGCTGATCACTTCCTATGCAGAGAAGAAAGTTTCCAGTGACCTCTGAGCTAGTTGGTAACACAACCCAATTAAGTTTAGCATAGTCAGTGGAGGCCTGGAATATCCGCAGTTCCACGTCGATACTACTGTTTATGTTATTCCAATGCGCAGGGCCTAGTGGGAAACTAGGAACTACACTACAGCCTCATAAAAACCAACACAAAGACAAGAGAGGAATGTCTGAAGAGGAAAAACAAAGAGGATGAAACGGAAACGGACAAAATCCGCTTGATAACGGACTTCTCCCAAGAAAGTGACAAAATATCCAAAATCCTCCGAAAAAACTGGAAACTTTTACAATTGGATAACACCGTAAAGGAGTTCATGGGAACGCACCCTACAATAACATATAGGCGTGCAAAAAACTGAAGGATCACTTAATACACAGCCACTTCCAAATGAAACGACAGGATGACTGGCTAAAAACCAAGGGATTCGTGAAATGTCATGGCTGCAAAATGTGCCAGATTGCGAAACAAACTAATGAGATCACGTTGGCTAATAAAAAGAAATGGCAAATTAGACAATGTATAACGTGTAAAACACCATTCACTGTATACGTAGTGGAATGCCCGTGCCCTATGCAATATGTGGGGAGCACAACTGTGGAACTAAAAAATCGCATTTTGCAGCATATGCGGGCAACAATTCATAAGGACCGCTCAAATGCCATAGCCAAACACATGGAACAATCACACCAGAGTGATTGGCAAAAACTGAGATTTTATGGCATACAAACAATAACCAAAGGTGAGCGGGGAGGTGACCGAGCGAAAAAATTAAGGCAAGCTGAATCAAGATTTATCATTAACCTGAGGACCCTGCACCCGAATGGGTTGAATCAATCGGAGGAATTGTATGTGCACCTATGAAAAGACATTGCAATGAGAACCCAATGTACATTGTATAGTAAAAGTTGCAAGCCTATTGGGAGGCAGTACAATGACAGAGACATCAGCCTATTGGAAGGCGTATGAGTTCATGCATTGAATAGTTACCAATAGATCTAAATTTGATGACTGATCTGCACATTGAATAGTATTATTTTGTTTAAACAACCGGTAAAACTACAAGGACCAGAATCCTTAGTAGAACATGTGACAGGAAATACCTAATTTTGAAAAAAATGTGTTTAAATGTTTGAGGGTGGGGCAAACCCGGTGATCGTGAGCAAGGTGGAGTGACACCGAAACGCGTAGATCAATGCGCTTGTTGCCCTTCGAGTTGAAAAATAAAAAGGATTGCTGTTTCAATCCAAGCTGGTTGTGCGACCCGTTGTTTTCTCCTTCGGGGAAAAAGTTGTTGGGATATATATATATACATATATATATATATATATATATATACAGCGACGGCTCGTGGAGGGAGTTACGGTGGGGCAGGAGGGCGGGGAGGGGGAGGGGCAGGGCGGAGGTTGCTAAAAACCGGCATATGGATGATTGCAGGTAAGTAAACAATTTAATTAATAAAACGAATTTCGTAGCTCACACTGCATTGCATTTTGCGATGCAAGGCGCACTACGAAATTCGTTTTATTAATTAAATTGTTTACTTACCTGCAATTATCCATATGCCGGTTTTTAGCAACCTCCACCCTGCCCCTCCCCCTCCCCACCCTCCTGCCCCACCGTAACTCCCTCCACGAGCCGTCGCTGTATATATATATATATATATATATATATATATATATATATATATATATATATATATATATATATATATATATATATATATATATATATATATACTAGCAGCCCGTCCCGACCTTGTCCAGGAGCTATCAGGCTTCCCTGACCCCCGCCCGCCCGTCCCGTTGAAAAAATAGTTTACAACAGAATGTCCATATGCAAAATTCCACTACCACAAAGTTCGGAGCTACAAACATGCATTTAAACATATTCGCAGAAACAGGATTTTGTGCGTCTCCACACCTTCCATGAGAGCAGCAGTCGGGGGTATAGAAAAACGCATAGGCGCCAGTATTTGTAAGCTTCCCTTTCACTTCCGGGAGGCATAAACATAAGGTGGTGGAGGGGATTTAAACCAGATAGTTTTTCTTTTAAGACCTGTCTCCTACGCCCTGGAGAGTCCTGGCCCAGAGCTATTAGCCCGGCCCCCGTCCGGCCCGTCCTCCGCCTGCCCCGACCCCCGTCTGCCCCTGCAGCAGCCTGGCCCCCGCCCGGCCCCCGCCCGGGCCGTCCCCCGCCTGCCCCGACCCCCGCCTGCTCCGACATGGGTCCCATTACCTCAGCCGCCGCTCCTCAGTTTACCGCTCCTCGCCGATTCACCTGACCGCCGCTGGCCTGTCCGCTGCTCCTCACGTCACCACTCCTCCCCCTTGCCAGGTCCGCCGCTCTTCGTCTGGCTCCTAGACCCCTCTCCTCCCCGCGCTCCTGACATGAGCACGCACGTCGCGGCCTGCGCTACTTCGGAGGGACTATTTTTTTTTTACTGTAAATTTTTGAAACAACGTTTTTTTTTTTACATTTATATAGCCTATAACCATCTACACACCCTGACGATTCCAACGGTGTATCGGGTGTGTGGATTGGCGATGTGGTTCCCGAGTTTACCAACCTCAAAGGCTGAAAGTTCTTCCTTTATTATAGTAGTATAGATATATATATAAAATTTACAATCACAGTGAAATTATTATCAAACCTGCGGATAAAGGTGGTGATATTGTTTTATTGGACTGATCAGATAATAATACTGAGATACACAAACAGTTGAATATAAGTGATCATTACAAAAGACTGCCTGGTGACCATACCCATGTTCTTAAGAATGCCATCACTGACATGAGTAAGACTGGTTTAGCTGGATGGTGGTCAATGACAGCACTACTATCGTAGGTGTCTGTCTCTCTCTTTCTACACCTTATATTGAATGTTTGAAGGCTGGGGTGTTTAGCAGTTGACCTGCTATCAATCTTGACATTTTAGAAAATGGGGCTTATGTATCAAAGGGTTTTACCCATCTTTTGTCTGTGGGTAAATGGGATAGAATGTATTGGCCTAGATGCCTATGGGCCAGCCATTTACCAATCAGTGAAAGAATTAAACACTGCCAAAAAATCAAATATGATTTTAATATTTCCATATTGTCTACAGAGTATACAATAAGTAGATCAGAAGTAAAACATGCTTCTAAATCCTGCATCTTTAATCCAAGCACACAAAACTGGAGGAAACAGAATGAAAAAGAAAACTATTTTAGTGACATCCCTTTTCAACAAACCTCAAGCAGAATAAGCTTAGACCAGTTCTTGCTGCTACCTTGTATAACAAAGCTACATTGTGTTGGCCCTTTCAGCAAGAAATTAATCATTCTCTCTCACTTTCTTTTCTGTGAATGATTGTGGTTGTTTAGTTATTTATCAGTGTTCATAGGTTTACACTGATGACAGCTGTTACCCTTTCAGTGGAATTTTATCAGTTATTGTAGGTTTTAACCCAAAATAGGATTGCCTACTTATATCATGTACACTGGCTTTTTCAGGCTAAATTCCAATCTGTTCTTACACTCCATTTGTGTCATGTTGCATTGCATGAATTATTCTAAATGTCACCTGTTTGGGACATAAAAATATTGTCATTCAGTCACTCACTTTTAAGTACATGAACCTCTTGTTGGCCATTTACCTTATTGTGTTAAAAAGATGGACACTCTTCTTTTCTGCTGTTTATTTCTGGTTCAGTTGCACTGGATGAAAACTCACTTCCTGAGGCACCTAGTTTTTAGTTTCGCAATGATAATATATGCCGTTTTTTTAAATCTCCTATTGTTTTTGTTTTACAACCTGATAGCCTTGTGAAATGGGAAATTGCCCCAATACACCGGCCAATTAATTGATGTGATAAATAAAAAAAATGCACGCAATATTCCTACACAGGGGTGAGTACCCAACAAATATATGCTGACTGCTATTTAATAGAACAATTTCTGGGGTTTCCTCTGAGAGATCACTTAGGCGTACACATACACAAACATTTTCAGACCATGAACTCAGACCCTTACTTCACACCTAATATTATGACACAGGTTTGCAACAACACTACAAGGTGCATTCGCTGCACACCACATGTGGCGTGGATGAAAGGTATAAAGAAGAAAGTATGACATATTGGAATCTCAAACATGTTTGGTTGCCTCATTGATATAGGCCTGTGAATGACATGGAGTTGCTTCAAATTAAACATCTTGAACACCAAGATAGTTACATTTGGACTACGTTAATGGCCTATGCTATGGCTCAACTGTATCAACCATGAGAGGATTACAGAAAATTCAGAACTCTGTAGCCTGACTACTCCTACAGGTAAAGGCATAAGTCCATATCACCCCTGCCTTGAAGGCCCTCCACTGCTTACTGGTTGCTGGAAGATCCACCATCAAGCTGCTCTGTAGCACCCACAAGCATTAGAATAGTGATGCGACTCTAATCCTAAGGATGAAAATCACTGAATAGATTAAACCCTAGCACCTACGCTTTAGGTTAGCACCTCATTTAATAACCCAAGCGTGCAAGAAAAAAACACGTTAGCTGCACATCTTTCTCTGTACTAGGAGCCAAATTGCGTAACTCTTTACCAAAAAAGATCAGTGCTACAGAGAACCATATTACTCAGAAGAGTGGCTAAGCTCTGTTTTTTCCTACATGATCACAAGGCTCCCAAGTACAACTGCACATACAATGGCCAAAAACACGTGCAGCAAAAGGAAGAACTTAATACAAAAACAGAACATCTTATATATTCGGGTGCTGAACCGTTATCAAACTACGCAACTAGAAGGGGCACTCTACTCATCGAAGGCCCATAACAAATCAGAGAGTGCACACCAACCCTAGCACCAGCAAACACATCCCAGGACTTAGCTTTGTGGAAGAGTACAGTCTCCTTTATAGAAATACATTTGTGTAAATGTTTATGTGTGTATATATATATATATATATATATATATATATATATATATATATATATATATATATATATATATATATATATACACATGACATGAGCACGCACTGCTGCAGTCACTAGAATCACCTTCACTTGGAGGTTACTCTTCAGACTAAGGGCCCAATTACGATGGCATACGGAAATGCCCTCTGACCACCATGGTTTACGGAAAAATCCCCGCACATGACCCGTGGCATTTCCGTCGGTCAAATTATGATGCAATGTACGCAAAATCAGACCGCAGCTGACAGATGTCTCAAAACACCGTCCACCACGGTCGAAAAAGCTTCAAATCCAACCGCAGCGGACTGGGAAAGCTGTACAACGGCTTGAAAAGGTTGCTCCTGCTGCAGCATGACCGCACGGCCAATGACGATGAGAATGCAGAGCTGGCGGACTGAGCACTGCATCCGACCGCCACGCACGCATATAGGCCAAATAAATGGTGGACGGAACCAACTTCACAACAATACCCGAAGTGTGCCTGTACTTCCTGCTGCCCTCAATCACAACACACATGCCACAATGGGGAAACATCCTTTACAACGAAACTTTTACAAAGCAGTGCTATTACAACGCAGGTTTTACAACGAAAACCATTACAACGCATTGCGCTGGGGGGCGCTCTAGGATAGGGAATAGATTTAGTTTACTATCCAACACCTTCCCTAGTGTCCACGGGGACTGGAGTTGGAATAGTATATTAAACTATTCACTATCCGGCACCCCAAAGCACTATGCGTTGTAAAGGTTTGCGTTGTAAAACTGGCGTTGTAACAGCATGCGTTGTAACGTCATACATCCGCCACAATGATACACCGCAACTTGCTCCTGGTTGCTTGCTGGGAGTTGTAGTTGTTCAGGGGTTTCATGCGTGGAGATGTTTGGTATGTACCTGTGCTGTTAAGCGCAGCGGCGTTCTGTCTCCCTGAGGTGCAGCGGGTAGTGCAGCAGAAAGGCCTGTGGTGCAGGATCCAAGGCGGCTCAGGTGGTTTAGGTGGGATCTCTATCAGCTCTTCCTCTCCGTTATTTTGTTTCCGCCATCCGCAAAGTGGTGGTTTTTACTCCGCAGTGGGAATGGCTGTTTGTAACGTCGTAATTGGGTTCGGCGGACAGAACGTGTTTCCACACACCGGTCCTGCTCTATTGGCTCCGTCCTCCACCCTTGCATATGCAAAAAAGGAGCGGAGACTGACAGACCGCTACAGACAGAAAAAGGCCTCTGTAGGACCATTGTAATTTGGTGGTCGCAATGACCTCACCTGGAGCGGGAAATTGAACGTTTTCCGTCACCAGCACGGATGGGCTTCCGTCCGTCATTGTAATGGACCCTGAGATGAGAACTAACAGCTGACAAAATATTTGGAAAACGTATTCAGCATGGAGGTACGGCAAAGCAGTTTCAGTATAGTATTATCAAAGTACGCCTCCTACCTTAAACAATTATCATTATTAATTGAGCTGTTTTGTGTCACTCATCATTGGATGTATGACGTTACAATGCATACTTTTACCACGCATACCTTTACAACGTGGTTTTTACAACGCATGCCTTTACAACGCATAGCGCTTTGGGGTGCTGGATAGTGAAAAGTTTAATTTACTATTCCAACTCTAGTCCCCGTGGACACTAGGGAAGGTGTTGGATAATAAATTAAACTTATTTCCTATCCTAGAGCGCCCCCCAGGGCAATGCGTTGTAATGGTTTGCGTTGGGATCACTGAAATTATATCGACCACAAAAATATCGAGATACAATAATATCGTGGATAAAATATCGATGGACAAAATATCGACTGGCTATCTTCAAACAGGTAAGTACTAAAATATCGACTCTAAAATATCGAGTTACAAAAATATAGACTGTCAAAATATCGTTTTTTTTAAATGTCTTTAAATTAAGTTAAAACTAATGTAATAATAAATATATTTAATATGAACTTACTTAAAATTCTTAAATAAATGTTATATTAATAAAGAATTATTGTAAATTACAAAAAAATATAACAAAAATAATACAGATATATATATATATATATATATAAAAACATATTATTAAATAACCATATATAATATTTTTACCGTATCATAGCAAAATGGTTAACATTTATTGTAACAACTCTAGTGAATTCTACTGTAGCGAAAGCGTTGGATAGCGTAGGGGTAAAATTTACTATTCCCACTCCAGTGGGTGCAACAGTAGGGAAAGCGTTGGATAGCGTGGGGGTAAAATTTACTATTCCCACTCCAGTGGGTGCAACTGTAGGGAAAGCGCTGGATAGCGTAGGGGTAAAAATTACTATTCCCACTCTAGTGGGTGCAACAGTAGAGAAAGCGTTGGATAGCGTAGGAGTAAAAATTACTATTCCCACTCCAGTGGGTGCAACAGTAGGGAAAGCGCTGAATAGCGTAGGGGTTACAATTACTATTCCCACTCCAGTGGGTGCAACAGTAGGGAAAGCGCTGGATAGCGTAGGGGTAAAGATTACTATTCCCACTCCAGTGGGTGCAAAAGTAGGGAAAGCGTTGGATAGTGTAGGGGTTAACATTACTATTCCCACTCCATTGGGTGCAACAGTAGGGTAAGCGCTGGATAGCGTAGGGGTAAAGATTACTATTCCCACTCCAGTGGGTGCAACAGTAGGGAAAGCACTGGATAGCGTAGGGGTAAAGATTACTATTCCCACTCCAGTGGGTGCAACAGTAGGGAAAGCGTTGGATAGCGTACGGGTTAAAATTACTATTCCCACTCCAGTGGGTGCTACAGTAGGGAAAGCGTTGGATAGCGTAGGGGTTAAAATTACTATTCCCACTCCAGTGGGTGCTACAGTAGGGAAAGCGTTGGATAGCGTAGGGGTAAAGATTACTATTCCCACTCCAGTGGGTGCAACAGTAGGGAAAGCGCTGGATAGCGTAGAGGTAAAGATTACTATTCCCACTCCAGTGGGTGCAACAGTAGGGAAAGCGTTGGATAGCGTAGGGGTAAAAATTACTATTCCCATTCCAGTGAGTGCAACAGTATAAAAAGGAAAAACTTCATAAATAATTATAATTTATAGAAATATTAGTACCAAGTAAATTTATTTTCCTATACCAATAACTTTTATTTACCAATTAAATTTTTTTATTTCTTGGACAATTATTAATTAATTAAACAATTTAATTAATTTACATAATTAATTAATTATTATTAAATTACTTCCCACCCTATCCCCCTATAAACTCACAACCCACTACTGAAAATAATTTACTAAATATTAATTATTTATCAATTAAATATTTATAATTAATTACCATTTATATGTTGTTTAATTACCAATTAATAATTATTAAAAAATTATTATTAATTTACATAATTAATTATTTTTTATTACATTACTTCCCACCCTATTCCCCTATAAACCCACAACCCGCTACTGAAACTAATTTACTATAAATTAATTATTTATCAATTAATCAATTATTATTAATTACCAATTGTATTTTATTTAATTACCAATTATTAATTATTTTACAATTATTATTAATTTACATAATTAATTATATTTAAATTACTTCCCACCCTATTCCCCTATAAACCCACTACCCGCTACAGATTTATATTACACAATTGTTACAAATTAGTAAAAACTTACCTTATTTTCGATTTTTTTTGTCCATATTCTATCTAGTCGATATTATGTCTAGTCTATATTTTTGATTCGATATTTTGGCTATTAATATCGATATAACTCAATATTTTTGTAGTCTATATTATGTCTGGTCGATATTTTGTCTAGTCTATATTTTTTCCTCGATATTATGTCCAGTCTGTATTTTGGAATCGATATTATGTCTGTTTACCTTTGCGTTGTAATGACTGCGTTGTAATGGTAGTGCGTGGTAAAAGTTTCGTTGTAAAGGTTATATACCCTCATCATTAAATACTATATTATCACGTGAATGTTAAAGATAGCTGATGCGTTCTATCCGTATAGATTTGCCGTGCCTTTAATATGCAAAAATAAGTGATAATATGTGAAATGAACAGAATGTCTAAATGAGGGACAACCAGTTTCTCAAGGTTCTGGTGGGTAGCTCTGCCGAGGGAAACCCAGGGCGCGTTACATCGCCATGTCCCATCAAACCATATGAATCACTACACACATTCATTAAGAGAAAAGTAAACAGTGAGTGAATTTGCAGAAAAGTGGTGGTAATTTTATTTCCATAACCTTGAAGTGATCATCTTCCTAAATTCTGTGAAAATGAACGCTTACTGCGCTCGGCTTACCTGCCTAAACTGGATAAGAAAATGTATTATCCAAGTTGTTTAAATTAGCACGCAATGAGTAACCTGTATGCGGCGTTTGTTATGGCAACCGAGCTGTGAAGATTAGGTCTTATTTTTCATGTCAAGCAGGGTCTGATGCCATCAGGCTGAAAAATGTAAGCAAAGTGGAAGGAAACTGGTTTACATATCCTTTGATATACTGTTTTAGGAGTTATGGGAGTTACTTCTTCCAAAAGGAGAAGAGAGTTCTACTGCAAACAAGACCTTTCCAGAAACTGAACTGTGACAATCAATGTACATGCTTCACATAAGCATAATTGCAAATAATTTGAATAAAAAAGCCAAAGTAATAAGTCACACCGATAATGAGGTTGTTTGCCTCAATATGAAAACGTGACTGAGCTGTATGCTCTACATTTCTGTCTTCGGAGGGTTAATGTGCCAGTGAAATAACACCTCAAAATTACAAGCATTTTTATGGGGATCCTACACCATGTACATTATGCAAACAGTGGTAAACGAATCACGCATAAATCAGCTGAAATGTGGCCAGCGAGCGCACTAAAGTAAAGGCAGCTTTCATACTGAATATTTCTTGCTCCATTTTCTGTGTGTTTAAAGTGGGCTTGATTCATGAAGGCAACTCACAATTTTCTAGTAAAGTTAATAATTTTGGCTATTCACAAAATCCTAATGGAAGGTTTTCTTAGAAATAAAGAATAAAATATATTTTTTTTAGGTTTTTCAGATTTAACATTATAACAGGGAAGCAATGGCTGCATGATCAAAATCCGAGTAGAAGTTATCACCAAAAAATAAAAAAATTAAAATAGTAGTAAGTCCAACACCAAACATGGCCAACACTGGTACTGCATCACCAATGGAGAAAGAGAAATACAATAAAATACCATAGTAAGTAATGCTAAAATTGATTACATTATTTCAATTAATTAAACATATAAGTAAACATAATGTAATGTCAAAAGTACATACCTATAGTACATATTTATTATATACCTTGCTCATACTTTAATCCCAAATTTAAATAAAAAAATCAAGCAACAATTATTTTTATTACAATACCCGGCTTCATTTTAAGTAATTTTATGTAGCACTTATTATAATTATTAATTGATAATAAAAAAAAATCCTTTCTTTAAGTGGGAATTTATTTGTTAATTTAAACTTTAGAAAAAGAATTGTAATTTACTCTATTTCCACTAAAGATGTATTTCAAATTGAAGCTAATGTAACTGTAGCTCATTTTTATTTTGATTAATATTTAAAATGAATATATAACATGAATTTACATTAATATTGAATAAAAAAAAAAACATTTAATTTTCTATACACTTTACCATAGGGAGACTCAGAATCTCCACTAAGAGGCACTCTACAGTAGTTGATTAGGCTGAGGTGCAAAGTATAGCACTCCCCTGAGAAAAGAGAGAGGAGGGAGGAAATATCCCATTCCTCATTGCCTGAGTCTGGGACGAGTTACTACATGGGTTGTTTCTTCTCCTTGGTTACGTTCTGCGGTCTGTTAACATGATGGGTCTGGCAACTGGAGCCCGCATTATGACCATTCGACTGTTGAGCTTACTCTATGGTGGGGACTGAGATGGAAAGCAAGGAATTGGTGATTTAGTGCAAGGAAGTTGCAAGACGACTGATGCAGAGATTATATAAGTACAGCCATGGAGTAATGCTTATATAGTCTGTGTTCTCACTGGGTACTCTACAAGCCAATCTTAGGGGCTGCATTTTATGCTTTCATTCACAAACAAAATACACCAATGCCAACAAGAGGTTGCCGATTTGGAGATACATGTTGTTGTATCGTCAAGCCCCCAGAGATTACAGGACACAGCGGCTGTTTGTAAGGTACCTTTTATTATCTCCTATGGTACAGCATGCATGTACGTCTGGCCCCTTGCCCTGCTGGTCCTCTTCTGTGTCGCCCTGCTCCCCTGACCGGAAGTGGTGTCCGGTGTCCCCTACCCTTTGCCCCAGCCCAGGGTCCTAGTGCCCACTGTCCGGGCACGACACATGTCCTTGAGTTGGAGAGGTTAAAAAAAGGTACTCCATCATGTGCTAACAGACACATACCATAACATAATTTCAACAAACATTAACGGATGAGGCCCATCTAGTTTTGCTAATGGCACAAAGCCGTATTGATCAATGGGTCGACGAAGCTAGTAAAACTTTGCATAGCCTGTGCCTGCTGTTTTTCTTTCTTTGTCTTTAGTTCTTTGAAATGCGAACTGTTTCTTGTGATGTGATATCGCCCTTCTGATGCTGTTATCATTGGTCCCCTCACTTCCGTCACCGTCAGAGGATCCTTTGAGATCGCGCTGTCCGACTTCCGCAGTTGTCTATGCCGCACTACCACGGCATCTCCTTCTTTTATTTTTGTTTTAGTGGTGTGCCTCTTCCGATCGGCGTATGCCTTCATTTTTGCCTTCGCTTCCTCGTCTCTGATAGCTATGTTGCTTCGCTCCATGCTTGTCATCGCTTCTACTTGCAGAAGCCTGATCCTGCTTGAGCGCCCCAGCACTAATTCTGCGGGGCACCGTCCTGTGGAGCTGTGAGGAGTGTTCGATAGTCCCTCAGTATTTGACATCGGGCTTGCCCTATCGATATCTGCGTTATCTTTGCTCGCTGTATCGCCTTTTTGATTGTTCCCATGAATTGTTCGGTCATCCCATTTGCTTGTGGCCACAGAGGTGTTATTTTCCGATGATGGATCCCTAGGTACTCCATGAATCTTCTAAACTCTTTGCCTGAGAATGGCGGGCCATTGTCAGTCTTTAATGTCTGCGGTGAGCCCCATGCTGCAAAAACATCGTCAATGACTGGTAATGTTGCATTTGCCGAATTTGACGCTACCTGCCTTACAATTGGAAACCTGGAGAACTCGTCTATTATCACCAACAGGTGATTTCCTGTCTCCAGGGGTCCATAGAAGTCAGCCGCCAGTTCTGTCCACACTGCCTTCGGGAGTTCAGACATCTGAAGTGGCTCCGGCTTGAATGGCGGCCCGTCACTTGGCCGATGTGGCAGTGCATGACAGCTGCTTCGACCATGCTGTCAAGTCCCAGGAACCATACTTTTTCTCGTAGCATTTTCTTGGTTGCTACCATTCCTCGGTGCGACTCATGGGCTTGCTCTACCGTCTGTCTCCCGAGCGTTCGGGGCATCACTATTCTGGTGCCTCTCATCATGATTCCATTTCCGCTTTCTGAGAGCTCTTCATGGATTTTTTTGAAGCCAGAAGTTCCTCTTTTATTACTCCTTCTTCCAGGATGCTGTTGTTTTTGACATGCCTCCACCTTTGTTGTCTTGTCACCTTCTGTATTGCTCGCATGGTAGGGTCTTTTTTCGTTTCCCGTTCCAGTTCTTCCGTCGTTATTGATGCCGGTGTGCTGTGTTTCAGCACAAAATTTAGGTATTCCTCCGCCATTGTGGTCACCTCCACTGCCTGGGGCAGGGGGTGTCTTGACATATAGTCAGCCGGGTTGTGTTCCTTTCCTGGTTTGTGTATTATTTTGAAATTGTAGTCCATTAGCTGTGTCCCCCACCTCCCTATCCGGGGTGGTATTTTTGCATTAGGATTTCCATAAATTGTTATCAGTGCTTGGTAATCCGTTATTATTGTGTAAGGTTTCCCATAATGAACATGTGATAGTGTTCACATGCCCACGCTACCGCCAGACTCTCTTTCTCCGGTTGGGAATACGCTGTTTCGACATCTGATAGGCTCTTGCTTCTGGAGGTTACTACGCATCTTGGTGAGTCTTTGCCTGGTCTGTGTTGTGACAGTATTGCCCCCAAACCCACTGAGCTGGCATCTACTGTCAGTTCAGTGCCCAGGAGCGGTTCAAAATACGCCAGGTGATCTATTGCCGTCACAGCGTGTCTTATCTCTTCAAAAGCTCTGCTGCAGTCTTCAGTCCACGTGAAACTCTGGCCCTCTTTTGTCAGTTCTCTCAGGGGTGCACTCACTGTGGCAAAGTCTTTGATATATCTTGCACAGTAGCTGGCAAGGCCGAGAAATTACCTCACCTCTGCAATGTCACCCGGCTGCTTTGCTCTTTCCAGCGTGTCCACTTTGCTGCGATCTGGCATCATTCCTTTCTTGGAGAAGATGTGGCCAAAGAATACTAGTTTGTCTCGCCCTAGTTCACACTTGTCCTCATTCAGCGTCAACCCTGCCTGTTCCAGTTGGGAGCACACCTCTCGGAATGCCTTGCTGTGCTCCTCGTCGGACTTGCCAAACACCAGAATATCATCACTGTAGTTTAGGCTATTTTTCACCGGCCTTATTACTTGCCTAATTGTTTCCTGAAATATTTCAGCAGCGGACGATATTCCAAAACTCAACCGTTTGCATCGGAATAGACCTAGGTGCGTGGAAAACGTTGTGATATATCAGGACTGAGGGTTGAGCTCTAGCTGGTGATATCCCTTGCACAAATCTAGCTTGGAGAAACGTCTTCACCTGTTAGGCAGCTGATCATATCATCAAGGTGAGGTTCAGGGTGTTTCTCACGCTTGATTGCTGTGTTTGGTATTCTCATTTCAACACAGATTTGTATTTTGGACGTGTCTTTCTTCCGTACCGCCACTATTGGTGACACCCAGGGCATCGGTCCTTCTGCTGGTTCTATGATATCTTGCTTGAGCAGCGCTTCAAGCTCTTCTTCTACTTGTGGTTGCAGGTGTATTGGCACTCGCCAGTGGTGCTGAGCTACCGGCCTCACTGCTTCATCGATGTGCAGCGTCATTTGACACCCCTTTAGCTTCCCTAGTCCTTGCAGTATCTTGGGGTATTCCTTCAAGATGCTTTTCTTCTCTGACATGTTGTATGTCATTACAAGGAGGCCCAATATCTGGGTGGTGACGTTGCTCAGTAAAACGGTGCTGGAATGTTACCCTTCAACACGTGAATCTCTTCCTTTATCGTTTGACCTTTGTATGTTAGGTTCTCTGTACATTTTCCCAAGTTTGTCACTGATTTTCTTGACCCCCCCACGTGAATACTTCAACTTTGGACAGCTTCAACGTTGGTTTCACCTCCATCTTCTCGTATTCCGACACGCACATGATGTTACATGTTGCCCCGCTGTCCAAGACAAACCTTGCTTTGTGTGGTCCTACTCCTATGGTCACAAACTCTGTCTTCTTTATCGTGTTCTTGCCCACAAGGCAGATGCTTTCTTGTTCTCTGCTTTCATCAGAGGACATGGCAACAGCGTCTGACATGAGGTAGAGTTGTTCTACTTTTTCTTCTTCCCTTTCTTCTCCTGACTCTATCGAGGAGCTTCTGTTCGCTGTTTCGACATGTCTGACGTGTCTGCTCATTATCACTTGCGGTCTTCCCGCTCTTCCTCTTTCATTTCTAAATTGCAGTCCTTGGCATACGCTGGCAAAGTGGTTGTTCCTGTTGCATTTCCTACATGTTTGGCCAAATGCCGGGCACGTGCCCCTGTGTGGAAACTCAAGTCCACATCTATAGCAGGTCGATTCGGGTTGCTTCCTTGTCACCTGTTCATTTTGCCCTTTTTTCCAGCTGCTCGTGCGGCTGCTGTCCATCATGCGGTGGGCTTGTTCAACTCGCCGTTCCTTTTGCTCATCTCCTTTGCTTGCTCTGTCGCTCTTGTCTCTGCTCGTGCTAGTGACAGGATCTTTTCCAAGGATGTTGGTTCCTTCAGGATTCTCGCCCGGAAGTCCGTGTCACGGCGTCCCTCAATGATGCGCAGGGGAATCGCTTGTTCATTGTCGTAATTGTCGAACTCGCAGTGAGTTACTAGGTTCCGCAGTCGCGTTGCAAAATCGTCCAACGATTCGTTTGTGTGCTGAAACGCGATTGTGAAGGTGTATCGCTCAAAATCGACGTTCCACTGCGGATCAGATTTGTTCGTTAGGTACTTTATTAGTCCCTTGTACGTGGAAGTCTCTTCTACTCGTAAGGTCACTAGTAGATCCTCTACTTCATCACCTACTAAGTTGAGGAATAGGCCCAGTTGTTTGGCCTCTGTCACATCCGTGGCTTCCATGTATCTTTCAAATCTCCTTATCCATTTCTCACATCGTATACCCATTTGTGGCTCGGGCAGGTTGAATGGGAGAGGTCTGCGATATTGGGCGCTCTGCCTTTCGCCTCTTTGTTCTGCCATTTTGCTGTTCTTTGTGCTCTTTGTGGCGCTTGCTTCTGTGCTTTTCACTGTTATTCTCTTTTACTTCTTTTATATTTGTTTCTTTTTTTTTCTTTTAAGGTGCCTTTCTTTGCATCTGTTTGTGCTTTCTTTCCGCCCCTTTTGTCTTCGTTTGTCTTTATTTGGGCATTTACATTGCCTTGTGCTTTTTTTCTCTTCTTTTGGTGCTCTTTTCGGCACTCTTGAGGCTTTTCCTTTGTTGCCTGGCTTCAAAATGGCCGCCGCGCTGTTCTGCCCCTTTATTGGTCCAATTTCCTGACTTAAAAATGGCCGCCGGTAGTCTCGCGAGACTTTGTGACTAATCGGAGCGCTGCCTGACTTCAAAATGGCCGCCCGATCTTCTCTCGCGCTGATTGGCCCTGGCCGCCTGACTTCAAAATGGCCACCTGTATTCGCTGTGATCGCGCTCACCCAGGTCATTTAATTGGCTCACCGGCGCTCTCACGCTGCTTCTTCTCCTTCTTTCGTGGCGGTCGGGGTAGGCTCCTGCCCCGCCTCCTCGCTCACACGCGACCCAGGGTGGGCTCCTGGTCTCGCTGAAGTCGGCGCTCGTTCCTCGACACGAACCAGGGTGGGCTCCTGGTCTTGCTTCTGCTGGGCATCAGATACGATGTGTCTTTGTCGTCCTCGTCGCCAGTTGTCATATCGTCAAGCCCCCAGAGAATACAGGACACAGCGGCTGTTTGTAAGGTACCTTTTATTATCTCCTATGGTACAGCATGCATGTACGTCTGGCCCCTTGCCTTGCTGGTCCTCTTCTGTGTCGACCTGCTCCCCTGATCAGAAGTGGTGTCCGGTGTCCCCTGCCCTTTGCCCCAGCCCAGGGTCCCAGTGCCCACTGTCTGGGCACGACACATGTACTTGAGTTGGAGAGGTTAAAAACAGGTACTCCATCATGTGCGAACAGACACATACCATAACATCATTTCAACAAACATTAACGGATGAGGCCCATCTAGTTTTGCTAATGGCACAAAGCCGTATTGATCAATGGGGCGACGAAGCTAGTAAATCTTTCATAGCCTGTGTCAAAACGTCACCAAACATGACCCCATCACATATATATTTACTGAAGAGGGATGCATGGTTACTGACACCTCTGATCAAGCCCAAACATTTGAAACCTACTACTCCAGACTATATGCAAGAGGATTCATACCTTATTCTAACACTTTGGCTAATTTTGTGGCCCACCTGCCCACGAGATACCTGTTGGACGCCGAAAGCAATTTCTTAAAGGGAGTATTACCACTGAGAAGTTATCTGCAGCTTTTTGCCATCAGAAGTCAGGTAAAACTCTGGAACCCGATGGACTATCAGAATAATTCTTTAAAGTATTTGCTGCTAAGACTCTCAAATCTTTGGATGGTGGAACTAATGGAGTTCCTTGAGACGGGAATTTTACCAAAGAATCTTTGTGCAGCCGACATAATACTTATACACAAGTAGACAGACCTCCAGGCCGCTATGGAAAGATAAAAGAAATGTACATATCTTGGAGCCACTAAGTATTAGATTTAGGAGTTACACTTGACAGAGCGGGGGTAATTATTACACAGAGCACCACACACTGGCCGGTAACAGCAAGTTTGTCACTCCGCACGGCGGCGGTCAGAAGGCCCTGACCGGCAGGCCCCGCCCCGAAGAGCGGTCAGGAGCTGCTGCAGGTGCGAATACCCCGCACACTAAAGGAAATAGCGCGAGCTGGTGAATTTTCAAAGTGGTAGGGCGTACATTTCTTCCTAAAACTGAAAAACTTGGCTTTACCGATACTCGATTCTGGAATCCTGGCTATAGAGTACGCAGGAGGGTTTCTGTAATACTTTGTTTTAATTGCAACTTTGGAATTTCCTCGTTTCACGCGGCTAGATCTGTGAAGGAAAATCCTTGATTCACATTCAGTCAGCGAGGGTCCTGACCCCTGAACCCTTCAGAGTGCGCGGCAGGAGCCGTTCGCACAGCAGTGGCATGCTATCCCATCTGGGTTATTGAACTTTAATGCTCACTGCTGGAGCGGAGCATACAGCACTGTCCTGCTGAACACCGAAGCGGTAACTTTACCTGTGGTTTGCGCTTCCCCTAATTTGTCGGTTTTCTTGTGTTTTCCTTAAAGTGATAAACGTCAGAAGCCGTCTCCTTTCTTTTGTTTGCCTTAATTGATAAACGGCAGGAACCCTCTCCTTTCTTTTGTTTGGCTTTAGTGGCGCAAAACTTGTTTACACCCCTTGCTTTCCATTGGTGCACGACAAAAGCCGTTCGCACCTACATACTTTATTTCCCCGTGGAGGTGGTCCTCCTATCTACGTCCCTACAGGCACACGGCTGTAGCCGGCGGCATCACCTTTACCACTTTTCTTTCCCCTAGCAGAGAACGGAGTCAGGCAGTTCTTTGCATCTTGAGATGGGGGTTTGCTTTATCACAGATGTGGTTATCCAGTTGCATACACCCCTTCCTCTCCTAGCAGTGAAAGGAGCAGAGCTTTGTGTGCCTGACTCTCCTACACCTCCTTTTCTACTCCTCTTCTGAAAGGAATGTCAGTAGCCATCACCCCGGACCCGAAGATAAGCCAGTTCAAGGACTTGAACTGTTCTCTGCTACTAGATTGACCACGGATCTTGGAGCTGTTCCTTACTCTGGCACTCCTACCATACTGACTTGATATCTGATTTTTGCTGCATCTTGGTGCCCTTACAGATCCATATTCTGCTGCCACTGCCTTGGTCCTTACCAGAGAGGCGCCGTACTTGCCCGACCCTCTGAGCCGCCTGCCAAAGCCTAGAATCACATCACCCAGCATTCTGTGCTGCGCGCACGTCGAGCACCGCACCACCGAGCGCCAGGAGGTGTTTATAAGGGGGTGAGGGCTCCAGCAGCGTGGGACAAGCCAGGGCGAAGGGCGGGCCCATCCGTGACAGTCAGGGAAAGGAAGAGGCAGGGCAGGGCCACCCCCCTTGGCTGTTGTCTTCCAAGGCATTAATGAAGAGCGGGTAAGATCTACGTTGAACAATCTTCTCCAGTCTTCATGATATACTATCAAATAATGGACAAGTTTGTCGGAGACTTTAACAGAGACCCCAAGGTCCCAAGGCCGAACGGACTGTATTGTTATATGTTGAATGTTCTAACGGATACTGTGAGGATATTCCACGGCATTCTAAGGTGTAAGACAATTTAGGTAGACGGAAACTAGGCTCTAACCAGTGTAATAGGACCACCCCAAGTATAGGTACCAACAGATAAGAGCTTAATGGTAAGAAATAAGCGTAGTTGTGACTACAATAATTATTACACTATTTCAACACGCTGCTTGCCTGCTAGTTCCCCTTCACAGCGCAGCTTTATAGGTTGGTCCTGTAAACCTTGAGATGTATAGATAGCCAATAGACCAGGAGCATGGATAAACGCAAGAGTGCAGCAGGCACTTTAGATGTTTTTTTAATTAGAGCAGAGTTGCTGCTTACCCATGAGATACAGTTAACAGAAAGACGGTTATCACTTGATCCTACACAGTTTCCACTATCTAGAGAGGCAAATATACCCCTAACACCTAGAATAACAGTCCAAAGTACACATGAAACTTCGTCCTCGCTAGGCCCAATCCCGACATCCTTCAGTCAAGAATGGGACGATGATGATAATAGTCCAAACTTAGGAGTGAGATCCTGAACCCGAAAACAAACAGAAAAGGCCAAAGGTGACTCTCCAGATTAGATCAGAGGAGGTCGCTCCCCCACGCTCACAAGGACTGGTGACCAGCTGAGTGCCTCGAAGCTGACTAGCGGTATCGTAGCGCCTGCCAGCCGCCTCTCACTACCGCGTCTGCGCTCCGTTCGCTCCACAGCCTCGCATTGCGCTATCTCACCCCCGCATTGCCGTCACTGCCTGCTTGGTGCCATTTAAATATTCAGTGCTGCTCATTGATAGTCGCACATAATCCTGCTACCATTATTATACTTTAAAAGCATTTCTGCTCGATTGTGCCTTTGTTTGTGCCCCAGTCTCGCCCAGTTTCACTTTTGAACTGGTGCAGCCATTTTGTTGTTGTTGTGCTTCGCAACCCGTAGCTCCACCCCGCTCCCACCTCCCAGCTGACCCCCCCTTCCACAGATACTCGTGGAACAGCACCTCCATCCCCGCGCTATGACTCTCCAGATTAGATCAGAGGAGGTCACTCCCCCATGCTCACAAGGACTGGTGACCAGCTGAGTGCCTCGAAGCTGACTAGCGGTATCGTAGCGCCTGCCAGCCGCCTCTCACTACCGTGTCTGCGCTCCGCTCGCTCCACAGCCTCGCATTGCGCTATCTCACCCCCGCATTGCCGTCACTGCCTGCTTGGTGCCATTTAAATATTCAGTGCTGCTCATTGATAGTCGCGCATAATCCTGCTACCATTATTATACTTTAAAAGCATTTCTGCTCGATTGTGCCTTTGATTGTGCCCCAGTCTCGCCCAGTTTCGCTTTTGAACTGGTGCAGCCATTTTGTTGTTGTTGTGCTTCGTAACCCGTAGCTCCACCCCGCTCCCGCCTCCCAGCTGACCCCCCCTCGCACCTCCCCCCCACTATCTACATATGACAGATGCCTTTACGCGCAGCGGTCGCGCCCCATGCGCGCCGAAGGTGCGCCAAAGGTAAGCCCGTCTACGCCCGTCCGTGCCTGGACCGCGTCCAGCGCCAGACCCCCTGGCGCCGCAAAAGCCATTCCACCCGCATTACTTATGCCGCCGCTACTCTCCATGCCCTCAACCCCGGCCGCAAGCCACAATGTTGCGTTGCTACCCCAGGATACACCCACGGTCCTTTCTCCTGCCACTCATGCAAGTCCGCCGGCATCAGAACCCATGCCGAACCCTCCCCCCCAAACACAGCTCCGATTCTAACCACCTGAAATGCATCCTGCTGAACACCCGCTCAGTCCACAGACATGCCACCGAACTCTGGGACCTACTCGACACTACATCTCCGGACGTCGCCTTCCTTATAGAAACCTGGATGAACGCCTCATCAGCACCCGACATCGCCATAGCCATCCCGGACACCTTCAAGATCATCCGAAAGGACCGCATCAACCAAACAGGAGGAGGCATCGCCATCGTTCATAAGACCACCATCCGAATCACTACCAGTTCCGACGACAACCTCGCTACCGCCGAACACCTTCACTTCTAGATCCACGCCGATCCCAGAACCACACTTAGAGGCACCCTCATCTACAGACCACCAGGATCCCACACCCAATTCAACGAAGACATCACCGACTTTATCAGCCCACATGCCCTCACCTCCGAGAATTACATTCTACTAGGAGACCTCAACTTCCACCTGGAAATCAAAAATGACAACAATACCACCACCCTTCTGGACAACCTGGCCAACCTCGGACTCAATCAACTTGTTGGCACCCCCACCCACTTAGCCGGACACACGCTCGATCCTATTTTTACCTCCAGCAAACACATCTCTTTCGATCGCACCACAACTCTCCATTGGACGGACCAAAGCTGCGTCCATTTCAGCTTTCAAAAGACCACGACCCACATCCCGCCTCATCCTATTCCTCGAAGAAATTGGAACAAAATCACCACTGACCAACTCCTCATATCACTTAACCAAAACCCCCCCCGCCATACCTTTGGACCCAAACCAAGCTGCCACTAATCTCACACAATGGATCACCCGCTGCGCTGACGAATTAGCACCCTTTAAACACCGTCAGATTAAACCAGGAAACAAAAAGGCCCCTTGGTTCAGCGATGACCTTAAGAAATCCAAGAAGTTATGCCGTACCCTCGAGAAAACTTGGAGAAAAAACCCAACCACTGACAACCTGATCACCTTCAAGGACTCGATCTGCAAACACCACCAATTGATCCGCTCCTCCAAGAAATCAGCATTCAAGGATCGACTCGACAACAATGCCCACAACAGCAAGGAACTATTCAACATCGTCAAAGAATTTACCAACCCCACCGCCGGCAACAACGACATCACTCCTTCCCAGAACCTCTGCGACTCCCTATCATCTTTCTTCCACAACAAAATAGCCAACATTCATAACAGCTTTGTAAACCTGTCCGAAGAACAACCCACCCCACCCATCTGCGAACCTAAACAACGCTCTCACAACCTTTGCGACTGGAACCCAATCACGACTGAAGACACCATCCGCCTGATGAACTCCATCCACTCTGGATCGCCAACTGACCCTTGCCCCCACCACATTTTCAACAAAGCAGACTCCATCATTGCACCCCATCGCCGCGATGTCATCAACTGTTCCTTCAACTCCGCCACCTTCCCGGAAAGCTGGAAACACGCCGAACTCAGCGCCCTTCTGAAGAAACCCACAACGGACCCCTCCGAACTTAAGAACTACCGCCCCATCTCACTCCTCCCCTTCCCTGCCAAAGTCATCGAGAAAGCTGTCAACATTCAACTTGCTCCCTTCCTTGAATTCAACAACTCCCTCGACCCTTCACAGTCCGGAGTCCGAGCCAAACACAGCACCGAAACCGCCCTCATCGCAGCTACAGACGACATCAGAAAACTACTGGACAACGGAGAAACAGTTGCCCTCATCTTACTTGACCTCTCCGCCGCCTTCGACATAGTATGTCATAGCACACTCATACAACGCCTTAACAACATCGGAATACAAGGAAAAGCTTTGGATTGGATTATCTCATTCCTCGCTGGAAGAACTCAAAGAGTCCGCCTACCCCCATTCAAATCAGAGGCCACCGAAGTCATCTGTGGTGTACCACAAGGATCTTCACTCAGCCCCACCCTCTTCAACGTATACATGAGTCCCCTCGCATCCATCACGCGACAACACATCCTCAACATCATCTCCTACGCTGATGACACTCAGCTAATCCTTTCCCTCACCAAAGACCCAAATACCGCCAAAACCAGTCTACACGAAGGAATGAAAGAAGTTTCCGAATGGATGAAAAACAGCCGTCTTAAACTCAACTCGGACAAAACGGAAGTCCTCATCTTAGGATCTTCCCCCTCTGCCTGGGACGACTCATGGTGGCCACCTGCCCTGGGTACAGCACCCATACCTACCGATCACGCACGTAACCTGGGCTTCATCCTAGACTCCTCCCTATCAATGACCAGACAAGTCAACGCCGTTACATCATCATGCTTCAACATCCAACGCATGCTCAAAAAAATCTTCCGCTGGATCCCGACCGAAACAAGAAAGACAGTCACCCACGCACTGGTCACCAGTCGACTGGACTATGGAAATACTCTGTACGCCGGGACCACAGCCAAACTACAGAAAAAACTACAACGCATCCAAAACGCCTCAGCCAGACTCATACTGGACATTCCCCGCCATGCTCACATTTCCGCCCACTTGAAGGATCTCCACTGGCTCCCCGTCAACAAGAGAATAACGTTCCGCCTCCTCACCCATGCACACAAGGCCCTCTACGACCTAGGACCCAAATGCCTCAACACAAGACTGTCCTTCTACACACCCACCTGCCAACTGCGATCATCCAATCAAGCCCTCGCCACAATTCCCCGCATCCACAGATCCACTATGGGAGGAAGATCCTTCTCCTACTTAGCGGCCAAAACCTGGAATTCTCTCCCCACTCACCTCCGACTTACACAGAACCACCTCTACTTCAGAAAGCAACTCAAAACCTGGTTATTCGATAAGTAACGCACCCCCCTCCCTCAAGCGCCTTGAGACCCTCTGGGTGAGTAGTGCGCTATACAAATTACTGAACTTGAAAGGGAAATCACCAAGAACAAGGCATAAGTGTGCTAAGGGGGGGGACAGAATTCAGGAAAACAGGGGGTCCAAGGGCCAATCTTCAAGTGACTCAACAAATAGAGAATCAAACTGTGGTAATACAAAAAATATGTAGTACGCAGACAGAAGCGGACTTTTCTTCTACTGTTGAGAAAGAAAAAGAAAATGAAAAACATGAAGTTTTCAAGAGTATGCTTAGAGGGATACTAGAAACGGCTTTAGGAACCATGATGACCCAGATAAGTGGCCTAATAGACTAAAGATTTGGTTGCATGGACAATAGATTGAGCAGTTGAATGAAGCTGTAGGTAATATGAGAGACAAAATAGACCAAATTAAACCTTGTATTGAAGAAAGGGGTAGCAGCCCAAGGCACCCAGAGGAGCCCCGGTCTTTAAGTTTTGGTGGAGAGAGTAGGAGATCATGGGAATCTCATGCGCCCAATCCAATAATTTGAGGAGACAATAGTGAAAAGGGCACCAAAGAAACGGTACAAACTAGGGGTGATGCAATGATTGGATCAGGGCCAGTTAGAACAAAAAACTCACATGATAGGCCTTTGAACCCATGTCTTGACACCCTAGGTCTACCACCTGCCTCTTGTCCATATGTAATAATTCTAACTGGGGTGCCAGCATTAAAAAATGGACAGAGTGAATCTTGGACAATGCTCCGAAATAAAACTGTTGATTGGCTGACAAAACATAAAAACTTCAGACCACGGACCATCAATGAAATTTTGATGGCCCATAGAGTAGGGTGGGTTGGTGACTCTCAAAAGAATATAGATGGCGATTGCATAGTTATAAACTTCCTCCGTCCGCAGATGGTCCGATCGTTACTAAATATCAGGGAGGAAACCTTCACCCTAAATACCTCCATTATTGCTCTTCCATTGGGGTATTTTTATAAACCAAATCTCAGGCCACCAGGCACAGAGAATGCTTCAATTTTATCTGTAAATATGTTCCAGGCCCTATCCACTTTAGATGCAGTGGAATGACAACCAACTTTTATAGTTGGAGAAATGCCCCTTTTGGAAAAGAATACAAATAATGTTCAAATAGGGCATATCAATATACTCTCTCAAGTGGAGGGACAGGGGGAGACAACAGAATATAATACTTACAAATTACACACAGCTGCTAGGGAGGAAGAGGAAAAAGTTCCATCAGTCATGTCCACAAATTGTTCTATTGACCCAGTTAGTAGTCCATATAGGCCATCTACAACAAGTCAGGGAGAAAATAGTGGGAAAAGTATAAGATTCGCTTACTGGAATATAGCAGGGTTAAATAGGAATATCAGTGACTCAGAAAGGATGTAATATACAGAACAGAGTGATATCATACTGTTACAAGAGACCTGGGCCCGGGAAACCCCTCATAGGGTAGGAAATAAGAACTTCAATGCAAATGCTATTCCATCAACAAGGGGCAGGGCCTCGGGGGCCTTACTATATGGATTAAGATAACCCTCAAAATAGAATCAATTCTAGTGGACATACCATCTGAGGACCTGGCAGGTGTAAAAATAAAAACACAGGATAATAATCTCTTATACTTAATCAATGTTTACAATAGGCCGAGTCGAACTACAAAGGAATCTGTAGTAATAAATCAATTAGATTTATTTCTGAACTCAATAGAACCAGGTGCTAGGGTAATCATTGGGGGCGATCTAAATTGCAAGTTCGAACCGGTGGTGGGCTTCAACACATTTTTGAGGACGAGGATATTGCTAATAATATTCCGGTCCTACAAAGTAGCCCGACAGTACCCTGCTCTATTGCAGTAGTCCAGATTATGAAATTAGTATTAGGCCAAGGATTTAGAGCATGTAATGGTTGGTCACTGTTAGACCTGGCATCTTTGGCGTGGTTACCCCTATCTTTTTGCCTCTACCTCCTGTATTTTTGATGCTGTGCTGGATTTCCTTTTTGCTGGTTTAGATGCTTTGGACACTCTGCCACTGCTGATCAGTGTCAGAGTGTAAGTGCTCCCTGTGCAAATTGTTATTATGATTGGATATAAATGATTGGCATATTTGTATCACCCAAGTCCCTAGTAACGTGCACTGGGTGTGCCAGGGCTGGTGATGACAAATGCTACTAGTGGGCCTGCAACACTGATTGTGCTACCCACATGAGTAGCCCTAAAATGGTGTCTCGGGCCTGCCACCGCAGTGCCTGTGTGCAGTCTGTGAAATGCCATGTCCTCCTGGTCAGTGTCCCCACTGACCAGGCCTAACCCTTCTCTTTTTGTGCACATTGGTCCCCCCTATGAAAGGCCCAAGGTACCCCCTTGGGCAGGGTGCAGTGTATGTGAAAGGTAGAGCATATACTTGTGCAGGTGACATGCTCTGGTAGTGAATTACAGCCATTTTCGTTTTTCACTGCTGCAAGGCTATCTTGCTCCATAGGCTATCATGGGGGATGCTGGCTACAGTGGCTACCAGCAGATCTTCCCATAGGAACAAGATAGGACATAAGAGTCTGGTATCCTTGAACTCAGAATTTAATAACACAACTTTTAGGAAAGGTTGTTTTTAAATCCTGTGTTTGAGAACAGCACTTTTAGAAAGTTGCTGTTCTCTTGTCTGACCTTTCTGTGTGCCTTGGCCTGTTTGTGTATTGACTGTCTGGATTGAGAGTGACAGAGGCTGGGGATTCCCCAGGAGGCTGGCTGAGTCAGCCCTAGGCTGAATGACTGCATTTGCATCTTGAGTGGTGGGAGGAGATAGCACCTGGGCCTGAATAGGGCTGTGCCTGCCTTCCACAAGGCTGGCTCCACCTCCTGTTGGGCAGATGACGACCCTGCCCCTCACTGTGAAAGGAAAGGAGAAGCCAGAAAAACAAAGTGCTCAAGGAACACCCAGAACTGGTTCAGACCGGGCTCAGGGCCCATTTGCACAAAGAGAACAAAGACTTTTAGGGGTATAAGTACCGGATCCCTGACAACAGAACATTAGATCATCTTGGAATCAAGACGAGCCCTCTGCCAAGGAGAAAGCTGAATCTGAAGAAGGAAGACTGTCCTGCTGTTGCTCTGCTGGACTGACCTGCTATTGCTTTGCTGCCAAGGAGAGGGGAAGGACTTTGCTGTTGTGCTGTGTCCCCTGTCTTGAAGGAATTTCCAAGGGCCTGAGAAGAGCTGGCTCCCTGTTTTTGAAGTCCCAGGAACAAAAGGACTTCACCCCCAGCTTCCCTGAACTCTGCTGAGAGAGTTCTGTCCTTCCTAGAGTGCTTGGGTCAGTTGTGGTGCCTCGGGAAGTTGTACCTGTGCTGGGAAGCTGGAAACTAAAAAGTTATTGCATCGCTCGCTGCCGAGCGCATCCCCGACAGTGCGAAGAAATTCCCACCGCTACGGAGGTCGAGATCGTCACAGCGCCTGTTGCTGCTGCCTAAGACGATGCATCCTTCGATTGCGGGAAGATCACCATCACTGCGAGTGTCGTCGCAGGGCCTGTCGTCGCTGAGTGAGAACGCCGCACTGCTTGCTTGCAGACCGCATCACGTCGCTGCGAACATCGTCACAGATCATCGCATCGAGGAGCTGCGAGAGAGAGATCGCTGCTGGATTGCGCATCGTCACCCAGGAGATCGTCGCAGCCCCTACGAGATTGTGCCTTTGCGAGAACAAACTTCCAACGGAACCTACGCACTGGAATCCATACAAGTGGCCTTCCTCCCCATACAGACCGGATTCATCGCAACACGCCCGCTGCTGAAGCGGGGTTGTCGCATCGCCGCCCCAAGGTCTCAGGAGCAACACATCGCTTGTTTTCCACCGCACCAGCTTCTGCTTTTGGAACTTTGTCACATCTAAAGGTACTGTTGACTAAAGCGTGATGCAACTGTGAACTTTTCACGCAACTGTGGATTATTTTATCGCAACCTAGAGAACTCTTTCGCAACCATATTCTTGAACTGTGTATGTCGGATTTTTGACGTTTTGATCTTGTGTAGTTTAGATTAAATACCTTTATTTTTCTAAACTGTTGTGGAGTCAGTTTGTGGTGTTTTCACTGTGTTACTGTGAGTGTTGGTACAAATACTTTACACATTGCCTTTTGATTCGGCTTGACTGCTCGTGCCAAGCTACCTAGAGGGTGAGCAGAGGGTTATCTCAGAGGGTTTCCTCCTTACCCTGACTAGAAGCAAGAGTCCCTATTTGGACAGTGGTACCTACCTCTGCCAACTTCCGATAAACCCAATATTCCAACCTTCTGCAGAGGTAATTATAGGAGTAGCATTGATTATATATTAGCATCTGTGGAGTTTTGGCCGAACATAATAGATATGAGAGTTGATGACAGGTCTGACAGTGACCATCGCACTCTGCACCTGTCATTAACTTCATGTCTTTTTGTTGAAAAGACTTGGGAGAGTGAGGAAATTATGTTCCCCATTGATGCTAGCACAGTGAGCAATAACCTCCGTGCTTTAAAATGGCCAAATATAGTGGGTAAAATTGAAACTATGACACAAATATATAATATCTTTGCTGAAACAGCCCAATTGTATTTAGATGGTGCAGAAGCTGAACTCCCAAGTACATCAACTATTACAGGAAGCATTGCTCCCAGTATTGAGCAAAGCATCAGGGGGCCATAGCAGAGTAGGATCTGGTGCAAAACCAGGGGCCAACCAATGGTATAATAGGAAGTGTCGGGAGGCTAAGGCTGACCTCATACTGTCAATAAAAAAGGACAGTACATTAGTCATAAGGGAGAAAAGAAATAAACATAAGCAAGCCTTGGCCTATGCTAAAAAAAATGGCAAGGCAACACTTGAACAGATCTAATCGATGCGGCAAAATCCAAAGATCAAGTTGGCTTTTGCCGCATAATAGCTAAAGGCAGAAAGTTATGTTGGGAGACCAAGGACCTCTTTCTGGATGCAAAAACCTGGGAGGACCACTTTTCTAAACTTTATGCTGATGGCCAGGTGGTGGATATATCTAGCCCTACATTATTGGTTCTTAATCCTACCATTAATAATCTCCACTTTAGTCTGGAAGAAACATTATTGGCAATAAATGTGGTCAAACCAGGGAAAGCTCCAGGGCCCGACAAAATACCGGGAGATTTACTGAAACATGATAGCAGTGTATGGGGCCCCTACATTAATCACCTAATGTAATCGCAGCAGGCTCACCAATACCAGAAACATGGAAGGGGGTAGAAATTGTCACAATTTTTAAAAAGGGCAATCGTAGAGAGCCTGCAAATTACTGTCCAAATAGTCTTCTTGATATTTTACAAAAAATATATTCCAGACATATTTTAATGAGATTGAATGATTGGCTCGTTGAGAATAATGTGATTTTAAAATTCCAGGCAGGATTCGGAATACAAACGAGCACAATCGATCAGGTTTTTATATTTTTATGTTTATGCTGGAAATATGTAAATATAAAAAGGGCCATTTGTGTATTGCATCCGAAGATCTAAGGGCTGCTTTTGACCTTGTACCCCGAAATCTGCTTTGGGAGGACTTGAAACATCTAGGCGTCCCTGTTGAGCTCCTGACACAAATAATACGATTGCACGAAGGAAACTTCGCAAAAGTAAGATGGGGTCCGAGGGGTGAATTAACAAAGGCAATCCCGATAAGAAGGGGTGTACGCCAGGGGTGCGTGCTGGCGCCTACATTATTTTCGCTTTACGTTAATGATATTCCGTGTTACTTACTAGGATGTGCATATGATTCACCTAAATTGGGCAGAGATATCGTGCCAGCTCTCCTATTTGCTGACGACACCTTACTGATATCACAAACCTCCAAAGGTTTACAAGCTTTATTGAACTCTTTTAATACATATTGCAATGAAAATGGCCTTGAAATAAATCCTGCCAAAACGAAGTATATGGCAATAAATAAACACAAGTCTTTCAAAAAGAATTTAGCTATTAGAGGCCAAAAACTAGAATACGTACAAAATTTCAATTATCTGGGGATAATGCTGAACACAAAGTTGTCTTGGAAACAGCAGCTGGAAAAAAAATTGTCCAACTTCAAAATTCGGCCCCTATAATAAAAATGCAAGGGAGCAGTGTCTCATAAGCAGAACCTCCTGCCCAGGAAGTCTTTAAACAAAACGTACAAACTGATTCGTTATATGGCGCCGAATTCTGGGGACCACATTGTAAAAGGAGTTTTGAACTAAGTGAGAATAAATTCATTACACGAGTATTTGGGTTGCCAGTTAGAACACAATTAACACCTATTCTAATGGATTTAAATGTTAAACGCACAGACCGTCATGCTGTGTTAAGGCCCCTATTGTTTTGGGTAAAACTGTAGCCAACTCCTGAATTAGTCAGTTACAAGGAGGGACTGCAGGAGATCCTAGAAATTGATAAAAGTAGGGGCACTCCGTGGATAAAACATGTCTCGTTTTGGTTCGAAAAACTAGGTTTGAAGATCTTTTGGGAAGCCCCAACAGAGCTGACCATGTCCAGCAAAAAATTGTTAAGAACTACTTTTTGGATTTATATTCAAAATGATGTGTTACATTGTACGGGTAACAGCACATTGACAACACAGTTTCTTTTATTCAAGGGAATAGCCAGGTTTGAAACTTTTATGGATGAGATACACCCACCACTGGCTAAGGCCCTGTATATGAAGTTTAGAGATGGTGTATTGAACATCAATACCAACTCATCAAACTGGGCAATAAACAACGACAGAAGTAGCAATGAATGGTGTGATTTATGTCAAAATGCATCCAAAGAGAACAACTCACACATATTATTCTTCCGCCCCGCATATGGCAAACCAAGAAACAAATGGATTAAACCCATTTGTCGCAATCTGAATATTAGATTCTGTATTGAGGCAGAAAGAATACTGAAAACTGATACATCTCAAAAAAAAATTCAGTGTTAGTAGGGTCCTATTTAATGTGAGCCTCATAAGAGGAAAAGTTGGTTTGAGACTATAAATTTGCACAAAAAGCCTATGGCTTAATGCTAATTTTCTAATTTGAAATTAATTGAAGTGGTGTGCCAATAGAGAAAAATTTGGAATTTTATAAAATCATGTATAGGCATATATAGGCTAAGATACAAAGCCTATGATTTAAATGTATTGTTGTTCTTAAAAAACTTATGTCTAGGTTTTAATTATTTAAATATTTTGATGGAATTTGTTGGTTGGTAAATGCACGAATTAATTGGATTACCTCCCCCTACCATATTTTGAACTATCTCCTTTTTTTTTTTTTTTAATTTTTAAATTGTTATTTGTATAAATTGATTGCTCATGTAAATTGTTGATGTATCTTTTATGGTTTTATCTGGAACCGGAATAAAGATTATATGATGATGATGATGGTACAGTTATTTATATTTAAGGATAATATTTATTGATTGCACTTTGCACTTTATACCAGTTCGTTTTGAACAGATATAACAAAATGGATATTGTTGTCTCACATTCCTAGGTTTAAGCTCTACAAAAGGCAGTGTGGCCCTTTGGTGCCCACTCATGCAGGAAGTGCCTATATGTTACACAGACATTTATCATTTTTTAAGCACTATGCACTTTAAAATGTCATCTTTATGCTTGTAACCCCTGTATTGGTACGCATTAGATACTATGATTGCAAATATGCTAGCAACGTTTGAGACGACTTGCGCAAGACACCAACTGGTAACATGCACTATGCACTTCATTCAAAAGTATAATCATGTATTTGCTCCTTCTGTATTGTTACAACGCAATTGTAGACAAATCGGAAAACAAAGGCTGGGAGAATTTATAACGAAAATAGAAATTGTATAAAATTGCAATTTATTGTGTTGAACTATGGTTAATTTTAATAGGTTGGCGCATCTAGATTGATTGGTAATGCGTTATACACAATCTTGTATTTCTGTTAACTGAAATATGCAAAAAGAGGTCTATATATGTATAGTATTGTGTCTATTTCGGTTGAATGCCGAGCACGTCACAGGAAGCATTACTTTCCCTTTAAATACCGGTTTATGTAAGCCGTATGTCATGTGATCAAGGACACTGTTTGTGTCCGAAACGCATCAGAGGCAGCACCGTTAATTAAATAAAGCATCAAGTTTAGCACCAGCTATACCTTGAGCTCCTGTGTGTGCACGACTGCACTTGGGAAGTCGCCAGTGCATCTGTATATATATATATATATATATATATATAGCTACACATTTTCTGCATCCATACGGTATCAGAAAAAGAAAGGCCGGCACACTGGTATCCGTTTTCAAGAATTTAATTACCAGAACCCCCCTTTTCACCCCTTGCAGACGCGTTTCGCCTTGACAGGCTTCGTCAGTGCAACGTTAGTGTCAGAATCAAACCACCATTTAAAGTCATTGGTCAATTGCATATACAATTGGTATAGAAAAAGGACATTTTTTCTCAAAATGTTGTGGGCGCCATCTTGTAACGTGCAAATACCACAGGTACCATGACTTAACTAAGGTGATAACGTGAAAGTGCTTAGTGCTCATTTAAAAAACAGTTAACGTTATTATTCATTTTATGTATCATTTACATATTCACAGTGAAAAAGTAATAAACAATCAAATGAAGCATTTACGTTGGCTCAAGTTGAGTTCATTATTTTGAGTTCATTATTTAGCCCTCAATGGGCAAACTTAACAAAGTGCAAGACAGAAAAAGGCATGAAAATCAAAGATATACTGATTGGGAAAGTAGAAAAGTTCTTTTGTTCAGTTTCTTAGTCTACTATAGTTACCCAATGATACAGCTATTTACAAATGTACCCAAAGTTCTTCATTGTTATTTAACCCCCAGGGGGTAATGGTTTTGAGGCCAATGATGTGCTTGGATTCTAAAATCCGTAGAGACTTATCTCTGTCTCCTCCTCGTTCTGATTTGGGGGCCTGATCTATACAGTAAAAACTTAGTTTCTCCCACTTGCTCTGATGTTCTTGTGCAAAGTGGCGGGCTACTGGATATGATTTGTCGTTGTTGGTAATAGCCCGCATATGTTCGAGAATTCTAAGTTTCACCGGTTTTATTGTGCTGCCGATGTATCGCAGCTTACATGGACAGGTGAGACAATACACCGTATACTCCGAGTTACAGTTGAACAACTGTTTGATCTTAATATTTGGTTTGTTGTCACCTGTGCGATTTGGGTATTCACCGGCACCTCAACAAAAACAAAGAGGAGGACGCGGAGGGGCAAAAGGAGCAAGAGGTGGGGGCCAACAAGCAACAGCATCCCCAAGAGTCACCAGGAGCGGACTGAATCGCAAGAAGCAAGGGACGAGCAAGACAACAACGTCATAAACCTTTCAAAAAGAGTACTAACGGATGACGAGATCACCATCCTAAAGAAGGGTCTAAGCTTCTGCCCGCTAGTGACTATGATCCTGTAAAAACACGGATTGATCTTTTCAAATACACGCGGAAACTTAAATTCAAAAAAATCTTTCTCCAAAAATCCGAGAACGAAATGACAACAAGAAATCTTATAGCTTCCACAGAAGATCTAGACAAAACACTATCATGTGAAGAACTAGCAGATGCTTTGCTGATACCAACTCAAGAACCAATGTCGAATACCAACTCAGATGTGACTCAATCACAGAGCAACATAGAACAAAAACGTGATCCAAGTCACTGGAAAAACAAATCAAAAAAACTACCAATCTCCAGTTATGACGCAATAGATCTCTTCAATGAGGCAGTCCTGGAAGATCTAGACAAAGTTGCATCTGGTATAAAAAAACAGATAAATCAGAAGTCATCCAATATAACAAAGGGAGAGTGGCAAGCGATTAGATCATTAAAGGAGGACACCACGATCGAAATTAAACCTTCTGACAAAGGAGGGAACATTGTCATCTTTGATCGAGAACATTACCTAGCGGAGGCTCACAGACAGCTGAAAAATAGAGAATGTTACACTCCAATAAAAAGAATTGAGTATAACAAGAGCATTTTGGCCTTTCACAACATGTTGGACGATTGGCAAAAAGAGGGTCTGCTAACAATGGATGAACACCTCTTTTTGAAATGCGAAGCACCAGTACTACCAACATTTTACCACCTACCAAAGGTGCATAAACATCCAACTAAGCCTCCGGGACGCCCTATAGTGTCCTCAATAGGTAGTCTTCTAGAGAACACCTCCAGATTTGTCGACTCTTACCTGGCACCTTTTGTCAAAGATCTTCCATCGTATCTTAAGGACACTCAAGACTTTCTTAACATCATGGACAATGTAACGTGGGACTCAGAAATGCTATTAATCACTCTAGATGTGGTAAACTTGTACACCTCTATAAACCATGAGCAAGGTTTATATGCGATAAAATGGTTCTTAGACCAAAAACCACTACATTTCAAGAGTCATAACACCATGATTTTGTCAATGATTAGATTTTGTTTGTTCAATAACATTTTTTATTTGATGGAACTTTGTACAACCAAAGAAGGGGCACTTCGATGGGCTCGTGCTTCTCCCCCAGCTACGCAAATTTATTCGTGGGCTGGTGGGAGAAGCACGAAGCCTGGAGTGACTCAAATCAAAAATGGACCGAAAAAATACTTATGTGGACAAGGTATATTGATGACCTTTTTATAATCTGGCAAGGGGATCGTCAATCAGCAGAAGAGTATATTACTACACTAAATAACAACACGCTCAATCTTAAATTCACCAGTACTATAAGTACCAGTAGTATTAACTACTTGGACTTCGAAATATTTGTGCATAATAACACCCTTCACACACGCCTGTACAGAAAACCCACAGCAGGCAATGCGGTCCTGCATGCCAAGTCTTACCACCCGAAAAGCTTGGTAAAAAATGTACCTTACGTCGAATTTTTACGCCTGAAGAGAAATTGCTCTCTGGAGAAAGATTACAAAGTGGCAGAGATAGAGGCGAATACCAGATTTGAGCGAAGGGGTTACAATATCACCACCCTTAGACAAGCCAGTGTTAAAGCCTCAGGAACTAACAGGAGGGATCTCCTGGTTCCTAAACCTAAAATGGAGGCTCCTGATAAAGTACGTATGATCACTGAATTCAGTACTAAATCAGGGGAAATAGTCAAAAATTTTCGAAAACACTGGCATATACTCGCTGCAGACAAAGTCCTGAAAAAGTATCTGCCAAAGAAACCTCTGATAACTTACAGAAGATGTCCCTCTCTGGCAGATCATTTGGTCCACAGCCATTTTAAATCTCAGGCTAAATCCATCAAAATATCACAGTCAGTGGGGTTCTTTCCGTGTCTTAAATGTAAGGCATGCAAATTCAGTTACAAAACAACAGAATACCCAAATCGCACAGGTGACAACAAACCAAATATTAAGATCAAACAGTTGTTCAACTGTAACTCGGAGTATACGGTGTATTGTCTCACCTGTCCATGTAAGCTGCGATACATTGGCAGCACAATAAAACCGGTGAAACTTAGAATTCTCGAACATATGCGGGCTATTACCAACAACGACAAATCATATCCAGTAGCCCGCCACTTTGCACAAGAACATCAGAGCAAGTGGGAGAAACTAAGTTTTTACTGTATAGATCAGGCCCCCAAATCAGAACGAGGAGGAGACAGAGATAAGTCTCTACGGATTTTAGAATCCAAGCACATCATTGGCCTCAAAACCATTACCCCCTGGGGGTTAAATAACAACGAAGAACTTTGGGTACATTTGTAAATAGCTGTATCATTGGGTAACTATAGTAGACTAAGAAACTGAACAAAAGAACTTTTCTACTTTCCCAATCAGTATATCTTTGATTTTCATGCCTTTTTCTGTCTTGCACTTTGTTAAGTTTGCCCACTCAGGGCTAAATAATGAACTCAAAATAATGAACTCAACTTGAGCTAATGTAAATGCTTCATTTGATTGTTTATTACTTTTTCACTGTGAATATGTAAATGATACATAAAATGAATAATAACGTTAACTGTTTTTTAAATGAGCACTAAGCACTTTCACGTTATCACCTTAGTTAAGTCATGGTACCTGTGGTATTTGCACGTTACAAGATGGCGCCCACAACATTTTGAGAAAAAATGTCCTTTTTCTATACCAATTGTATATGCAATTGACCAATGACTTTAAATGGTGGTTTGATTCTGACACTAACGTTGCACTGACGAAGCCTGTCAAGGCGAAACGTGTCTGCAAGGGGTGAAAGGGGGGTTCTGGTAATTAAATTCTTGAAAACGGATACCAGTGTGCCAGCCTTTCTTTTTCTGATACCGTATGGATGCAGAAAATGTGTAGCTGTGTATAGCGTCTCACCAGCGCTGACGGCTCTGGCACCCGTGGAGCAGAGGAGCGACGGCGGTGATTCGAAACCGTGCTTGAAAAAAAAAAAATATATATATATATATATATATATATATATATATATATATATATATATATGAAAAAAATAAACTATTGGTGTACAAGCCTGCTGGTCAGGCAAAACGCGTCCTTGAAGCTGATCCAATAAAATATTTGGAGGCCGGAACAAAGTGTTGTCGTTCTTTGCAAGGCGTTGCTGAGTGAAGGAGTTTTTCGTCATTTTGAAGACCGAAACTTGGGTGGTCCATTTGCCGACACACCCGCTGGTTTGGTAGGCGGCGACTTGACCTAAGTGTGGAGGAGTGAAATATATATATATATATATATATATATATATATATATATATATATATATATATATATATATATATATATATATATATATATATATATATATATGTTATGTTATGTTATGTTAGAACTGTATTTCTTGAGCGCACGGCTACCCAGATCGGGTGTCCCGGCGCTTTGGCAGAGAGTCCTGAACACAACCAAGAAAAACCCAGCGGCAGAAACACTGTAGGCCCACTGGTTAGGCGGAGAAAAGGAGCGTCTTGAGCTCCTTTCTAAAGGCCAGAAGATTATTAGCCTTGCGGAGTGATAGAGGGAGCTCATTCCACAACCTGGCCGCCATAAACTGGAAAGACTGGCCTCCCATCCGCACGCGTTTGATCACTGGAATCTCCACTTTAGCCAGGTCAGCAGATCTCAAACTCCTCCGGGGAACGTAGAAATCAATCCGCTTCCTGAGGTAAGCTGGGCCAATGCAGTGGAGGGCTTTAAACGCCAACGTGAGGACCTTGAAACTAATTCTGCTGGGGATAGACAGCCAATGCAGCCTGCTGCGCAGTAGAGAGGCACTGGCTCTCCGTGGAAGGCCAAAGATGGCTCTGGCCGCCGAGTTTTGGACCACTTGTAATCTGGATACCAGTTATTTAGGCAGACCAGAGAAAAGTGCGTTAGCGTAATCTAAACGCGAACCCACGAGTGCTTGCACGATGTTCTTGCGATATTGAAGGGAAAGCAGTGGGAGAAATTTCCTCACCATCTTCAAGATACCGAAACATTTCCCCGCCAGGCCCGTGATGTGGGGACGAAAAGAAAGACTGTCGTCAAATACCACACCCAGATTTTTTACATGGGCAGATGGTTTCTCAGGGGGGAACATGTCGGAAGGCCACCACGATTTCGAGCCAGGGTCCTCAGCGCAGCCAAAAAAGAGCAACTCGGACTTATCCGAGTTACATTTCAGGTTCTGGTGCTGAAACCATGCAAAAACAGCACTCAGGCAGTCTCTGATTCTGTCGCCATTAAAAACCTCTCCCTTCCTGCAGGTGAACAGGAGCTGGGTGTCGTCAGCGTATGAAATGACCCGGGCTCCAAATGCCTCCGCGACCTTCGCCAAAGGGGCCACATAAATGTTAAATATGGTGGGGCTCAGGATGGATCCTTGAGGCACCCCCACCTCTAGCGAAGGTATTTCCGCGGAGAACGGAGGAGCCCAGATCACCTGCCGACGGTCGGTTAGGAAGGATTGAAACCAGTCCAACACCGTCCCCCGCAGACCTACCTCCCAGAGTCTTCGGAGGAGGCCGGCGTGTGGGACGGTGTCGAATGCCGCCGACAGGTCCAGCAAGACCAACATGGCCTTTCCCCCAAGATCAAGCGTTTCCCTGATGGCGTCGGTCACCTCCACAAGAGCTGTCTCCGTACTATAATTAGCACGGAAACCAGATTGGGAGTCATGCAGCAGTTTGTTCTTCTCTATAAAGGTGGTAAGAGTGTGCTGAACATGTTTCTCCGCCACCTTCGCCAGAGCAGGGAGGAGGGAGATTGGTCTATAGTTGGCCCACTGTAAAGGGTCGAGCAGAGGCTTCTTAATGAGCGGGAGAATAAGAGCATGCTTCCATTCTTTAGGGACCACTCCAGAACTCAGAGACATGTTGAGCAAGGGGTTCAGCAAGTTGTTAATAGCTGGTGCCACCGAGCTCAGGCATTTGGCCGGACACGCATCCAAGGGGGATCCAGATTTCAACCGGGAAAGCAGCTCCAGAGAGGACTCGCAGGATAGCGGGGGGAACGTCGAAAGAGTGGGCGCCTGCTGGGCTGCAGCGGATGGAAGGACCTTCAGATCACTTTCCACAGCTGCAGCCACTTCCAGGGACTCCACCCGATCGAAAGAGTCCTGAATCCTACGGATCTTGTCCACAAAGAAGTCAGCAAGTTGCTTGATCCACTCCTCAGTATGGGAGTGAACCCTAGCAGCCGCCACCGGTTCTGTGAATTCCTTCACAATTCGGAATAGTTCCCGGCTCGTGTTATCAGCCTGATCTATTCTATGCTCGAAGTAGATCTTTTTAGCTTCGGCAATCTGTCTGTGGTAAGATTTTATCGCACCCCTGTACTTCAGTTTCTCCTCAGGCGCATATCTGCGCCGCCAGACCCTTTCAGATCTTTTGCAGTCCTGGCGCGCTTTTCGCAGAGTAGCGGTAAACCAGGGAGCGGAATCCTGGCAGGGGGCTGTCCTGACCGGTTTCCGAGGGGCAAGCTCCTCGAATCTTGTCCGAAGCCAGTCCTGGACTAGCGGCAGGTCGACTTCTAAGTTCCCAGTAGTAATGCAAGGATGTGCATGGAGTGCATCAGCGAGCATATCAGCTGACACCAGGTGAAAGGCTCTCGCTTGACGAGACCCGTCCTTATAAGCTCTTTGACACGTCTGGAGCTCAGCTAACAACACGAAATTAATTAAATAATGGTCGGACCATAGAACCGGCAAAGGGGAGGACACCTTAATTGGCACAGTGGAAAAGATTAAATCCAATGTATGCCCTTTCACGTGCGTTGGACTATCGATAAAAGAGGTCAGTCCGAGCATCTCGGTAATGTCCCGTAATTTAGATGCATCGGCGTCAGTTGACAAGTCCATGTGCAGATTTAAGTCGCCCAGCAGTACACAGTGTGCCGAGCGCACACAGGGTACTGACAGTGCCACCTGTAAATCCTCAAAAAACGAGCCTAGAGGCCCTGGAGGTCTATAGATTAAAATTCCTGTGCAGGTATGTGAAGCCGACAACTGGAGACTAAAGCCCAGAGCTTCACAACCAGCGATGTTATCTACAGGATAAGAGGTGCAAACAAGGGACTTGTCGACAACTAAGGCCACCCCACCACCTCTTCCTCCAATTCTATCGCTCCTTAAGATGGTAAAGTTGGGGGGAAGGGCACTAGCAATGTCCGGTTCCGAGCCAGCCCCCAACCAAGTCTCTGTCAAAAAAAGACAGGAGAGTTTCGAGAGCGTAAGGAGGTCCCAAATTTCCATGGAATGACGCGCCAGGGATCTAGTATTTAACAAGGCACACTGACATTCCAAGGGGAGGGAGAGGGGAGCGCGAGATGGAGATGATATGGGACGCCAGAAACATCCAGGGCACCCTTTAGCCAGGTGTCGACCACCAGGGAAGAGACAAGTACAGCCACTCTTAGGGGGACGGAGCGCACATATAGCGGCTGCACTATACCTAATCATCATACACACCTACCCAAGATGCCAGAGTCCCGCCTCGGCCGCCTCCGAGACGCTGACGGGCGCAGACGGGCAGGACTCTGGCACGACTCCGGCGCAGGGATGGCGCCACCGCTGCGCTAGTCTAGCGAGCTTTAAATAGCGTCGTCTCGGCGTCCCAGGTGACCTGGACGCTCAAAGATGGCGCTCGCACTACTCCCCACTCCAAGATGGCGCTCAGCCCAAACCCTCCCGGTTAACCCGGATCCGCCCAACAGCGGTGGAGTTCACCAAAGTTAGAGTGCAAGTAAGGGCCAGAAATGATTTAGAGGCAGGGAAGCAGGCTAAAAGGCAAAAGAAACAAAATCCAAAAAACGAAGGTTTTTAAAAATGCAGAGCAAACAAGCGCGCGACCAGCGCTGTCCTAAGCGAGGTGCCAAGAGAGATCTTGGCCACAGGAACCCAAAGCAGGCTCACCTTGCAGCTGGCTCGCCCTAAATAGCGTCGTCTCGGCGTCCCAGGTGACCTGGACGCTCAAAGATGGCGCTGGCACTACTCCCCACTCCAAGATGGCGCTCAGCCCAAACCCTCCCGGTTAACCCGGATCCGCCCAACAGCGGTGGAGTTCACCAAAGTTAGAGTGCAAGTAAGGGCCAGAAATGATTTAGAGGCAGGGAAGCAGGCTAAAAGGCAAAAGAAACAAAATCCAAAAAACGAAGGTTTTTAAAAATGCGGAGCAAACAAGCGCGCGACCAGCGCTGTCCTAAGCGAGGTGCCAAGAGAGATCTTGGCCACAGGAACCCAAAGCAGGCTCACCTTGCAGCTGGCTCGCCCTAAATAGCGTCGTCTCGGCGTCCCAGGTGACCTGGACGCTCAAAGATGGCGCTCGCACTACTCCCCACTCCAAGATGGCGCTCAGCCCAAACCCTCCCGGTTAACCCGGATCCGCCCAACAGCGGTGGAGTTCACCAAAGTTAGAGTGCAAGTAAGGGCCAGAAATGATTTAGAGGCAGGGAAGCAGGCTAAAAGGCAAAAGAAACAAAATCCAAAAAACGAAGGTTTTTAAAAATGCAGAGCAAACAAGCGCGCGACCAGCGCTGTCCTAAGCGAGGTGCCAAGAGAGATCTTGGCCACAGGAACCCAAAGCAGGCTCACCTTGCAGCTGGCTCGCCCTAAATAGCGTCGTCTCGGCGTCCCAGGTGACCTGGACGCTCAAAGATGGCGCTCGCACTACTCCCCACTCCAAGATGGCGCTCAGCCCAAACCCTCCCGGTTAACCCGGATCCGCCCAACAGCGGTGGAGTTCACCAAAGTTAGAGTGCAAGTAAGGGCCAGAAATGATTTAGAGGCAGGGAAGCAGGCTAAAAGGCAAAAGAAACAAAATCCAAAAAACGAAGGTTTTTAAAAATGCAGAGCAAACAAGCGCGCGACCAGCGCTGTCCTAAGCGAGGTGCCAAGAGAGATCTTGGCCACAGGAACCCAAAGCCATATATATATATATTACCTACTGGCGGTCGCCAGTAGGTAGTTATAGTTAAGATTTTTTTCAATGTTAAATCTCAAAATTCTATTTGGAATAACTTTGGCGCCGGTTGACGAATCTGCCAGAAAATGTCCTCAAAATGGCCTCTTCGAGCTCCGGTCCTTCTCTGAAAGTTTGGGGGGGATTCGTCAAGCGGGGGCCGAGATAAAAGGGGGGTCCCTAAACGCGTTTTCCCCATGTTAATTTCCATAGGGCGGTCGACCTCACTTTTAGCCCGAACGGCTGAATGGATTTCCACCAAACTTGGCGAAATTGTAGGGACTGGTAGCCCGATGTGCCTTTGCTATGTCTCAAGATATGTGCTCCAGTGGATTTTGAGTAATTTAGGTTAAAAAATATATATATATCTATAAGCGCGCCCCGGTACGCGCACCGGGGAGCGCACCGGGCGCGCCACGTGACTTGCGCACGGAAAGCTGATTGGCTCACGGGTGTCTGTAAACATTTGAAACAGTCTGGAGCGGCCGCCATCTTGTGTCTCGGTAGGATCGAGACACAAGAGGTGACATAAAAAAAAGGGAGAAATGACTATAAGGGGGCAGGGTAGACCCCCTCCTGACCCCCTAGGTTTGATGTGGGGGCTAAAATAGGGTCCCGCGGGGCATTTTAAAAAAAAAAATTCAGATTTGCGCGGGGAGAGCGCCCGGTACGCGCACCGGGAAGTGCACCGGGGAGCGAAGCATGGGGAAAATCCAGGGCCTTATTTATGAAGGCCTTGCGACAGTTTTGCGCCGCCTGTGCGTCACTCTTTGTGACGCACCAGCGGTGTAAAAAATGCACCTCGTTGCGCTATATTTAAAAAGTGACGCATCTGGGTAGGTGGGTCACTTTTTAAAACCCTGCGCCACATTATACCTGCGTCAGGTATAATGTATGCAGAGGGGGCGTTCCCCCGCAAAAAGCATTGTAATAGTGACGCAGTGAAATCTATGAGATTTCACTGGGTCACTTTTAGGATGCTGTTGCGTCAAAATCTTGCGCCTGCCTCACAGCAGGCGTAAGACTGACGCAAGACCTTTCACATGGGGCTTTCCCCATGTGAAAGGACGCATTACTGGAGTTGCATCACTTTTGTGACACACTCCAGCAATGCCTCACTTTTGTGTTTACAGATACGTCAGAAATACTAACGTATCTGTTACTCCTTGCGACATGATTCGTCATACATTAAATATGACACATCTGGAATGTCATAAGGAGTGCGCACAGAAAAGTGACGCATCGCTGTTTTCACGCAGCGATGCGTCACTTTTCAGAAATAAGGCCCCCAGTTTATTCACTGTGTCACCTCTACGACCCTTTCTTGCGTCAATACGTCCCTTTTGCATACATTACACCTGAGGTAGGAATCATGTGGCGCAGGGGCTTACAAAGTGACGTAACTACCTAGATGCGTCACTTTGTAAATATGACTGAATAAGGTGCATTTTTTACAGCACTGGTGCGTCACAAAAAGTGATGCATCGGTGGCGTTAATGTGACGCATGGCCTCATAAATGAGTCCTTCAGTCTTCTACTCATGCGTCATATTAAATTTATGACGTATTATGTTGGAAGTTCTTTTAGATACGTTAGTATTTCAGACGTATCTGTAAGCGCAAAAGTGAAGCATTGTTGGAGTGTGTCACAAAAATGAAGCTACTCCAGCAATGCATCCTTTCACATGGGGCCAAGCCCCATGTGAAAGGGCCTGCACGCCTGCTGTGAAACAGGCGTAATATTTGGAAGCAACAGCGTCATAAAATTGACGCTGTGATATGTCATAGATTTCACTGCGTCACTTCTACGACCCTTTCTTGTGTCAATACGTCCCTTTTGCATACATTACACCTGACGTAGGAATAATGTGGCGCAGGGGCTTACAAAGTGACGCATCTACCTAGATGCACCACTTTGTAAATATGACGCTCTGGTGGTGTTAAGGTGACGCATGGTTTCATAAATGAGGCCTTCAGCCTTCAACTCCAGCAATGCATCTTTTCTTACCCTTCCACACCCCAGTTCCTTTTCAACATTTTCTTTGAATATCAACATTCCCTGTATTTACTCTTCTTCTCCTTACTTTCCTTCCCAACATTCACCTTCTTTCAGTCCCCCTACTTCACTTCCTTTCTCCTCTCATACCTTTCTGTTCTTTCTTACTCATTTTCCTTTCCATTATCAATGCACTCCATTTCACTTACTCTTTTTCATTTTTTAAAGAATATAGCTCTTTGATGAGAATTGGAGGTAGTTCTGAAAAGAACTTTTTGTTTTATTCTTTTTTCAAAACAGGAACAAAAACAGGGAATGGAAACTGATCAACAGGAGCAAAAAAACCAAAATAAATTAGGGGTGGAAAGGGCAGTGATGGTTTTCCAATGCTCGAACCATGAGCTGGACACTTTGCTCCCCTAAGGTAAGGAGTTGATTGCAGTATCTGCATCTCAGGACACCATGGTTAAAAGCAGATTGGATATTTGGCACGAGCTCCTGCGATTACCCCCTCCCAGAAGTAGTTTCTCAAGTCAATTAGTCTTTATTTCGAATAAAAATTCATAAAAGACACAAATAAAACCAACAATTCCAAATAACAATATTATACAAAGAGACCCCCATTACATTAAAATTAATGTAGAACATTAAAATTGATAAAACAGTTTACAGATTCTTTGCACGGATAAGCCACATCCATCCCAAAAATTTGGCTACACAAATCACAGATTTGGTAGAGCGCAGATCTCTTAGTTTGAGAAGGGCTGTGTGGCTGTCCCCACAATTTAAAGTTTTGCAAATTGGTCTCAACCATTTTAGTCTGGGCTGTCGATATACAGGGCATGCAAAAAATACATGGCCCAGACTTTCTGCATGAGCGGGACAAAAGGGACATTTATCACTGGAATTCAGTGCCCACTTGGCAGTAAAGGACTTGATCGGTAAGGTTCCCACTCGGAACTGATGGTACAGCTTGCGATCAAGCGTCTTACTGATCAAGTCCCAATATGGTTCCAAGAAAGGGGTTAGTTTGTGCATCAGAAACTGGCCTGTTAGGTTGTTAGCAGCTGAGAGGGAGACCAGAGCAGATTTTTTAGCAGCCCAGTAGAGCTCTTTGAATTCAACTTTTGATGGGAAGTTTGAGCATTCTGGGTGTAGCCATAGTTCTGGGAGGCCCATCAGATATAATATGCGCTTTACCTCCCTGAGCCAAGGGATTTTTTGGGCACCCCACAGTGCTCTAACTTCACCAAGCTCTCGAGAAAATAAGCTTAGTTCTTCAGTCGTCCAAAGGCGACGCCAAAGAGCAACAAGACGGTACTGGGCCATCTCACCCAGCGGTTTACATCCTAAGTCTAAAAGCAAGGGAGTAATGGGGGAAGATTGGGGGACACCCACTAACATCCTGAGGAACTTGTTCTGAGCATTGGTAAGGGCAGACAAACCTATGTACCCCCAAATGTCCGCACCATACAGTGTAGCTGCATTCACTTTGGCATCGTGTATTTTTAGGGCAGGTGTAATACGCTTTGTTAGTGATTTTTTCCGTTCCTTTAACAGGCATCCAGAAAGGCGATTAAACTTAGGGGCTGTCACTTCCAGCTGGGGTTTCCATGTGAGTTGATGGTCCAAGGTTACACCCAGATAGGACATCACTGTAACTTGTTCAATCGGAACGCCCTCTAGAGAGAATGAGCTGGTGATGGGTTTGTTTTTGTTAAATATCATAAATTTCGTTTTGTCTGTATTAATTTGGAGGTCATTTTGTGTGCAAAACTCAGAAAATCTGTTTAAGGCCGCCTGCAAGCCACTACGGGTCCTTGAGAGGAGCAGGGTGTCGTCCGCAAATATTAGCAGAGGATATTTTGTGTTTCCCAGGGTGGGTGCATCAGTGTAGATTTCGTTAAAAAAAGCAACCACCCGGTTGATGAACAAGAGGAACAATGTAGGGGCTAACACGCAGCCCTGCCGGACTCCTCGTTCTACAGGGAAGCTAGGAGTCACCTGACCCTGGTTGCCCCATCTTACACGCGCGAAGTTTTCCTCATGGAGGCGTTTCACCAGGTCTAAAAGGTCTGGGGGGAAATCCATACTTTTAAGGGCGTCCCAAAGTTTGGCCCTGGGAACCATATCAAATGCCGACCGAAGGTCGACAAAGGCCGCATATATGACCCCCCCACCCAAAAAAACCACCTTCCAATATAGCATGGTTAGCCGAAAGACCTGATCCAGAGTGCTAGTGCCTGCCCTAAACCCTGCCTGCAGGGGGGAGAGTATGTTGTTTTGCTCAATCCACCCCTGTATTCTAGCTAGGGCCATTCGTGCTACCACTTTTTGGATTGTGTCGATCAGGCTAATTGGACGGTAATTTTTTGGTAAGGATCGATCCCCCTTTTTAAAAACCGGTATTATTTCAGCCCCTTTCCAAGACTGCAGTATTTTTTCCCCGGCTGCTATTGAATTAGCTAAGATAGTAATGTAGGGGACCCACAGATCTAAGTTTAGCTTGAAAAGGTCAGCTGGTACAGCGTCAATGCCTGGGGCTTTCCCGGACTGGATGGATCCTAAAGCGTGTTTGGTGTCAGTGCAGCTAAAGACAAGTCTATTCTCATGTAATACAGATTGGTTTCCTGGTGAGTGCGCTTCGGCCAGCTGGGGAGCATTCTGGTTGGCAAATTGAGCAGAAAAGAATTTCACCCATTCTACGGCTGGAACATGATTTTCAGGGGATGATGTGTCCAAGCCCCTTCCTCGCCTGACTATCTCCCAGAATCTGATTTGGTTGGAAGACTCACATGCATGAAGAAGATCATGCCAGTATGAGTCATCCCAGTCCCTTTTAGCTTCCCAAATGGTACGCTTATAGATCTGTCTCGCTGTTCTAATGGCCGGGGAGTTCCTAGACTTGACTGCAGCAATAAGTGTAGCATGGGCTTCCCTGCAGTTTTTATTGTACCAGCCCTTGCTTTGCTTAACTTTTAATTTCCGGCATGGTCTAGTGAGAAGATCTTTAATTGCCTCAAAACATGCCTCGTGTAGATCGACATTATTTGTCATGGGCAGGTCGCTGGGAGGGGGTACCAACATCTTCTCTTTGGTGATAAAAACCAATTCTTCAATCTGGTTGACAAGCTCAGGGTCAGATATCACCTTGGGCCATTTGACCCGTCTTCTGTTGTCACATAAGACGAGGTCAGATGTGATACAATCTGTTTCCTCTTGAGGTGGTGCTATCCCAGGGACCTTAAGTACTAGAGAGAGGGGGTTATGATCACTCTCCGGCCTACTGTCTACAATCATGTCAGCCATGGATACCCAAGATTCGATATTAATGAGTATATAGTCAATGCGGCTAGCGCAAGACCCATTATCGAAAGTTGGCATCCCCTCCTTATCAGATGAGCTGCGGCCATTTACGGCTCGGAGTCCCCATTCCAGGCACAGCCCAAGCCAATGGAGAGCAGCCTCCGTTCCCCTGACTGCCTTAGTAATTGCTAACGGGGGAATGTCCCATGCGGAATCCTCGTCTAAACCAACATCTTCGGCAAGGTTCATGATAGGCTCAAATGAGCAGTTTAAGTCCCCTGCCACTATGGTGAGTTGGTCGCATTTATGCTCATGCAAGAGGGCTTCCAAATCGTTAAGGATTGGTTGCTTCTTGCCTCCTTGGCAACCTCTGGCATAAATATTAATGAGGAGTATTTCTTTACAGTTTGCCTTCCTTAATGAGATGCAAAGTATATCGGGATTTATCCCTGCTATTTCTCTAATATTAAAACCCAGGCTAGTTTTTATCCAAATACAAAGGCCACCCGACGCCCTACCCTTCGTGCCCTGAATAGCCGGTTTATAAAAGTAGTTTCTCCTCCGGTGGATGTAGAGGCCCCATCACTGGGAACCTCTTGTGCCAGAGCCCTGACACTTTCCCGGGCAAAATTCTGGGGGTGCCTCCTCTCCACATGCCGGATCATCGTAAAGTTCGCAAATGAGTATTTTTTGGGGGGGTCACCCCGTGACAGGACTTGTTTGCAGATCCTGCACTCCACTTTTGGAGCATTCACCTTTTTTTGGTTAGGAGGTATTTTAAAAAATTTCCAAATAAAATGTTCCTTCACCTTTGGGGTAGGAGGCTCTTCATTGATGAAATCAGGTTCTTCATCACTGCTGGATTCTCTGGCAGCCATGGTAAACCAAGAAAGCAAAAAAACAGGTCTTTCAGTCACAAAAATGAAAGAAGAAGTGAAGGAAATGGGTGGGGATTTCATTCTTTGTAAAAAAAACTGTTAGCAACCAATAAAAAGTGTTATTTTAAGGTCACATGACTTTAGCCGCTGACGCTGTTCGCACGGAGCGCTTCCGGGGGCGCATACGCGGTGCGAACGTAGGCGCTTCCGGGGCACATACGCGGCGCGAACGTAGGCGCTTCCGGGGCGCATACGCGATGCGAACGTAGGCGCTTCCGGGGCGCATACGCGGCGCGAACGTAGGCGCTTCCGGGGCGCATACGCGGCCCGAACGTAGGCGCTTCCGGGGGTGCATACGCGGCGCGAACGTAGGCGCTTCTGGGGGTGCATACGCGGCGCGAACGTAGGCGCTTCCGGGGGCGCTTACGTTGCGCGCCGAAGTGACGTCTTCATAGTTTTACGGAAATGCAAAATCATTTTCATTTCCTTATTAAAAAAAAATGCTTTTATTTGTATGGTACGAAATGTTTTGAGTGATGTAATATGTGATGTCATCAGCAGTGCATTGCAGGCGCGCAACGTGGGAATTTCAATGGTTTTATGTCAGTAAAATTTCCAGGTAACTATAACTGGTGTAAAACCTATGGTTTTTTCAGTGAATTTAATAGTTTTTTTAAATGCTAATTCCTAACTATAACTGGTGTGAAACCTATGGTTTTTTCAGTGAATTTCAAAGGTTTTTTAAATGCTAATTCCTTTCTATATAGAGTTTCTAACCTTTTTTTTTTTTTACGATTTGCTGTTTTGTGTAAGTATTCATTTTTGATTTTTTTTATATCATTTTTTTCTTTTGCGCTCTGGGTGCGCGCTCCGGTAAGCTCTCCGGTAAGCTCTCCGGTAAGCTTTCCGGTAAGCTCACCGGTAAGGTCACCGGAAAGCGCACCCAGAGCGCTACTTTCGTTCGTGAAAAAAAATATGAATGAAATTTAATAATAATGCAAAACATTTCGTTCCATACAAATAAAATCAGTTTTTTTTTATAAGGAAAATGATTATGCATTTCCGTAAAAGTTTGATGACGTCACTTCAGCGCGCAACGTAAGCGCCCTCGGAAGCTCCTACGTTCGCGCCGCGTATACGCCCCCGGAAGCGCCTACGTTCGCGACACGTATGCGCCCCAGAAGCGCCTACGTTCGCGCCGCGTGTGCGCACCCGGAAGCGCTCCGGAGCGCGTAGCCTAAGCGCTTCGGGTCATGTGACCTTAAAATAACACTTTTCATTGGTTGCTCTTTTTTTTACAAAGAATGAAATCCCCACCCATTTCCTTCACTTCTTCTTTCACTTTTGTGACTGCAAGACCTGCCTTTTTGCTCCTGGATATTTCTTGGTTTTACAATGGCTGCCAGACAATCCAGCAGTGAGGATGACCCAGAATTCATCAATGAAGAGCCTCCTCAACGAAAAGGTAAGGAACATTTCATTTCGAAATTTTTTGAAATCCCACCTGGACAAAAAAAGGTAAATGCTCCAAAAGTGTAGTGCAGGATCTGCAAAGAAGAGCTGTCACGAGGTAACCCTTTGAAAAAGTACTCTTTTGGGAACTTCACAATGATCCGGCATGTGGAGAGGAAGCACCCCCAAAATTTTGCCCGGGAAAGTGTCAGGGCTCTGGCACAAGAGGTTCCCAGTGATGGGGCCTCTACATCGACCGGAGGAGCAACTTCTTCTGGGAGGGGGCAATCGCAGGAGCAGGTGCCAAACATTCAACCTGCATTTAACCATGGTGTCCTCAGATGCAGATACTGCAATCAACTCCTCACCTATGGGGAGCAAAGTGTCCAGCTCATGGTTCGAGCATTGGAGAACCATCGCTGCCCTTCCCACCCCTAATTTTTTTTGGTTTTTTTGCTCCTGTTGAGCAGTTTCCATTCCCTGTTTTTGTTCCTGTTTAGAAAAAAGAAGAAAACCAAAAGTTCTTTTCAGAACTACCTCCAATTCTCATCAAAGAGCTATATTCTTAAAAAAATGAAAAAGAGTAAGTGAAATAGAGTGCCTTGATAATGGAAAGGAGAATGAGTAAGAAAGAACAGAAAGGTACGAGAGGAAAAAGGAAGTGAAGTAGGAGGACTGAAAGAAGGTGAGTGTTAGGAAAGAAAGTTATGAGAAGAAGAGTGAATATGGGGAATGTTGATATTCAATGAAAATGTTGAAAAGGAACAGGAGTGTGGAAGGATAAGAAAAGATGCATTGCTGGAGTTGAAGGTAGAAGGCCTCATTTATGAAGCCATGCGTCACTTTAACGCCACCAAAGCATCACTTTTTGTGACACAACAGTCCAATAAAAAATGCACCTTATTTATTCATATTTACAAAGTGGCGTTTCTAGGTAAATACATCACTTTGTAAACCCCTGTGCCACATTATTCCTACGTCAGGTGTAATGTATGCAAAAGGGACGTATTGACGCAAGAAAGGGTCGTAGAGGTGACACAGTGAATAAACTGGAAGCCTCATTTCTGAAAAGTGAAACAGCGATGCGTCACTTTTCCGGGCGCACTCCTTATGACATTCCAGATATGTCATATTTAATTTATGACTAATCAATTTGCAAGGAGTTACAGATACGCCTCGTTGCGCTATATTTAAAAAGTGACGCATCTAGGTAGATGGGTCACTTTTTAAAACCCTGAGCCACATTATACCTGCGTCAGGTATAATGTATGCAGAGGGGGCATTCCCCTGCAAAAAGCTTGGTAATAGCGACGCAGTGAAATCTATGAGATTTCACTGCGTCACTTTTAGGATAATGTTGCGTCAAAATCTTGCACCTGCCTCACAGCAGGTGTAAGACTGACGCAAGACCTTTCACATGGTGCTTTCCCCATGTGAAAGGATGCATTACTGGAGTTGCGTCACTTTTGTGACGCACTCCAGCAATGCATCACTTTTGTGTTTACAGATACGTCAGAAATACTGACGTATCTGTAACTCCTTGCGACATGATTCGTCATACATTAAATATGACACATCTGGAATGTCGTAAGGAGTGCGCACAGAAAAGTGACGCATCGCACCAGCGGTGTAAAAAAATGCGCCTCGTTGCTCTATATTTTAAAAGTGACGCATCTAGGTAGATGGGTCACTTTTTAAAACCCTGCGCCACATTATATCTGCGTCAGGTATAATGTATGCAGAGGGGGCGTTCCCCCGCAAAAAGCTTCGTAATAGAGATGCAGTGAAATCTATGAGATTTCACTGCGTCACTTTTAGGATGCTGTTGCGTCAAAATCTTGCGCCTGCCGCACAGCAGGTGTAAGACTGACGCAAGACCTTTCACATGGTGCTTTCCCCATGTGAAAGGACGCATTACTGGAGTTGCGTCACTTTTGTGACGCACTCCAGTAATGTGTCAATTTTGTGTTTACAGATACGTCAGAAATACTGACGTATCTGTAACTCCTTGCCAATTGATTAGTCATAAATTAAATATGACATATCTGGAATGTCATAAGGAGTGCGCCCAGAAAAGTGACGCATCGCTGTTTTCACGTAGCGATGCGTCACTTTTCAGAAATGAGGCTTCCAGTTTATTCACTGTGTCACCTCTACGACCCTTTCTTGCGTCAATACGTCTCTTTTGCATACATTACACCTGATGTGGGAATAATGTGGCACAGGGGTTTACAAAGTGATGTATTTACCTAGAAACGCCACTTTGTAAATATGAATAAATAAGGTGCATTTTTTATTGGACTGTTGTGTCACAGAAAGTGATGCTTTGGTGGCGTTAAAGTGACGCATGGCTTCATAAATGAGGCCTTCTACCTTCAACTCCAGCAATGCATCTTTTCTTATCCTTCCACACTCCTGTTCCTTTTCAACATTTTCATTGAATATCAACATTCCCCATATTCACTCTTCTTCTCATAACTTTCTTTCCTAACACTCACCTTCTTTCAGTCCTCCTACTTCACTTCCTTTTTCCTCTCATACCTTTCTGTTCTTTCTTACTCATTCTCCTTTCCATAATCAATGCACTCTATTTCACTTACTCTTTTTCATTTTTTTAAGAATATAGCTCTTTGATGAGAATTGGAGGTAGTTCTGAAAAGAACTTTTGGTTTTCTTCTTTTTTCTAAACAGGAACAAAAACAGGGAATGGAAACTACTCAACAGGAGCAAAAAAAACAAAGAAAATTAGGGGTGGAAGGGCAGCGATGGTTCTCCAATGCTCGAACCATGAGCTGGACACTTTGCTCCCCATAGGTGAGGAGTTGATTGCAGTATCTGCATCTGAGGACACCATGGTTAAATGCAGGTTGAATGTTTGGCACCTGCTCCTGCGATTGCCCCCTCCCAGAAGAAGTTGCTCCTCCGGTCGATGTAGAGGCCCCATCACTGGGAACCTCTTGTGCCAGAGCCCTGACACTTTCCCGGGCAAAATTTTGGGGGTGCTTCCTCTCCACATGCCGGATCATTGTGAAATTCCCAAAAGAGTACTTTTTCAAAGGGTTACCTCGTGACAGCTCTTCTTAGCAGATCCTGCACTGCACTTTTGGAGCATTTACCTTTTTTTGTCCAGGTGGGATTTCAAAAAATTTCCAAATGAAATGTTCCTTAACTTTTTGTTGAGGAGGCTCTTCATTGATGAATTCTGGGTCATCCTCACTGCTGGATTGTCTGGCAGCCATTGTAAAACCAAGAAATATCCAGGAGCAAAAAGGCAGGTCTTGCAGTCACAAAAGTGAAAGAAGAAGTGAAGGAAATGGGTGGGGATTTCATTCTTTGTAAAAAAAAAACTGTTAGCAACCAATGAAAAGTGTTATTTTAAGGTCACATGACCCGACGCGCTTACGCTACGCGCTCCGGAGCGCTTCCGGGTGCGCACACGCGGCGCGAACGTAGGTGCTTCCGGGGCGCATACGTGGCGCGAACGTAGGCGCTTCCGAGGGCGCTTACGTTGTGCGCCGAAGTGACGTCATCAAACTTTTACGGAAATGCATAATCATTTTCCTAATTAAAAAAAACTGATTTTATTTGTATGGTACGAAATGTTTTGCATTATTATGAACTTTTCATTCATATTTTTTTTCACGAACGAAAGTAGCGCTCTGGGTGCGCTTTCCGGTGAGCTTACCGGTGAGCTTACCGGAAAGCTTACCGGAGAGCTTACCGGAGAGCTTACCGGAGAGCTTACCGGAGCGAGCACCCAGAGCGCAAAAGAAAAAAATGCTATAAAAAAAATCAAAAATGAATACTTACACAAAACAGCAAATTGTAAAAAAAAAAAGGTTAGAAACTCTATATAGAAAGGAATTAGCATTTAAAAAACCTTTGAAATTCACTGAAAAAACCATAGGTTTCACACCAGTTATAGTTAGGAATTAGCATTTAAAAAACGTATTAAATTCACTGAAAAAACCATAGGTTTTACACCAGTTATAGTTACCTGGAAATTTTACTGACATAAAACCATTGAAATTCCCACGTTATAGTTAGTTGGACTCACTATAACTTGCGCGCCTGCAATGCACTGCTGATGACGTCACATATTACATCACTCATGACATGGTCAGTGACATCACTCATGACATCACTGATGACACCATCCTTGTGACAGAGTGACAGACCTCCTTTCAGTGTAATATAAGCCTTGAAACACATATTCAAAAATAGTATTTAACATTTTCAAAAAAGTGGAGATACCCATACCAGTTACAACAAACAATTCAGTAATTCCACCATCTATATACACATCCACTCATTCACAAACAGTTCTATATAGTCACTCATACATATACTCACTCATCATATGTAGTGATACACCTATACATCCTGTTACACACCGACAGTCATCCAAAAGTTACTCACACACATACTCACACTTGCAAATAAACTATTGAACATCCATTTATTTGCATATACAACTATACACACACTACCACCTTACTTCTAATGGAACTTACACATACTCTCTTAAACAATCACTTATAGAAACACATACTTAATTAAACAGGAACTCTTACAATCTCTCACTCTCAGATATACTCACTTATATACATCAATACTCACATATACTAGATTAAAACATATGTCGTTACTGATAAAGACACTAGTGACACAGTCATTCACTCACTAACACACACATATACACACTCATCCACCCATACAGTCCTGCACATATGCTGTCTTCAAAACACATACAAACAGTGAGTCAGTCATTGATGCATCTATGTGCTAAGTAATACCCCCACCAAACTATACAGACACTCATACTGATACTAAAAAAACATCTAATAACCCCTATACACACACATGTAGCTACTCACCAACCCATGCAGCCATTATACACAAAGTGAAACACTGATACATATATTTAAATATTTAAAAATTATTTGCTAATATATGTATTCACAAAGATACATTTAATAAGCCAGTTAACCAATCAACTTTTTTTTTAAAACATCCATTTACACACTTATTAAAACATTTATTCTTCCATCGACCTTTACATATACATATATAAAACATATTTATTTTTCAGAAAGACACACATTCACTGGATGGTGTCATCAGTGATGTCATGAGTGATGTCACTGACCATGTCATGAGTGATGTAATATGTGACGTCATCAGCAGTGCATTGCAGGCGCGCAAGTTATAGTGAGTCCAACTAACTATAACGTGGGAATTTCAATGGTTTTATGTCAGTAAAATTTCCAGGTAACTATAACTGGTGTAAAACCTATGGTTTTTTCAGTGAATTTAATAGGGTTTTTTAAATGCTAATTCCTAACTATAACTGGTGTGAAACCTATGGTTTTTTCAGTGAATATATATATGTATATTACCTACTGGCGGTCGCCAGTAGATAGTTATAGTTAGGATTGGCTACCATAGGAAATTCCGAACATTCTATTGGGAATAACTTTGGCGCCGATTGAGGGATCTGCCTGTAATTTCCTTAAAATGCTCTCGCTGCGCTCCGCTCCTTCCCTGAAAGTTTCGGGGGGATTCGTGAAGTGGGGGCTGAGAAAAAAGGGGGGTCCCAAAACGTGTTTTCTCCATGTTAATTTCCATAGGACGGTCTGACAAGTCTACAGCCCGAACCGTTGAACGGAATTACGCCAAACTTGGCAAAATTGTAGGGACTGGTACGCAGGTGTGCCCTTGCTATGTTTGGTGAAAATTGCTCCAGTGGTTTTTATGAAAATTAACTTCAAAAACACATATATATCTATAGGCGCGCTCCGAGCGCTCACCGGTGCGCGTACCGGGGAGCGCACACGCCGCGCTACGGGAGTGCGCGAGCGGAAAGCTGATTGGCTGTCGGGTGTCTGTCAACATTCTAAACAGTCCGGAGAGTCCGCCATCTAGTGTCTTGGTAGAATCGAGACACAAGAGGTGAAAAAAGAAAGGGGGATATAATTAAAAGGGGGCAGAGTAGACACCCCCTGACCCCCTAGGTGTTCTGAGGGGGGCCTAGAAGGACCTTGAAGGGCTAAAAAACTTTTTTTTTTACATTTTCGCAGGGTAAGCGCTGGCGGCGCTCCCCGGTACACTATCCAGTATGCGCACCATGAGTGCACCACGGGGAAAAACAGTGTAAAAAAATAGAGTAAAAAAAAAATGTTGAGTGTTTAGAGGAAAGTGATGCATTGCTGGAGTGTGTCACAAAAATGATGCAACTCCAGCAATGTATCCTTTCACATGGGGCCAGTCCCATGTGAAAGGGCCTGCGTTAGTCTTACGGCTGCTGTTAAGCAGGCGCAAGATTTGGACGCAACAGCGTCATAAAAGTGACGCAGTGATATCTCTTAGATTTCACTGCTTCACTTCTACGACCCTTTCTTGCGTCAATACACCCCTTTTGTACACATTATACCTGACGTAGGTATAATGTGGCGCAGGGGTTTACAAAGTGACGCATCTACTTAGATTCGTCACTTTGTAAATATGACTCAATAAGGTGCATTTTTTACAGCACTGGTGCGTCACAAAAAGTGACGTACCGGCGGTGTAAAAGTGACGCATGGCCTCATAAATGAGGCCTTCAGTCTTCTACTCATGCGTCATATTAAATATATGACGCATTATGTCGCAAGTACTTACAGATACGTCAGTATTTCAGACGTATCTGTAAGCGCAAAAGTGATGCATTGCTGGAGTGTGTCACAAAAGTGGCACAACTCCAGCAATGCATCCTTTCACATGGGGCAAGTCCCATGTGAAAGGGCCTGCATCAGTCTTATGCCTGCTGTGAGACAGGTGCAAGATTTTGACACAACGTCGTTCTAAAAGTGATGCAGTGAAATCTCATAGATTTCACTGCGTCACCTCTACGACCCTTTCTTGCGTCAATACACCCCTTTTGCATACATTACACCTGACATAGGTATAATGTGGCGCAGGGGTTTAAAAAAGTGACGCATTTACCTAGATGTGTCACTTTGTAAATATGACTCAACAAGGTGCATTTTTTACAGCACAAGTGCGTCACAAAAAGGGACGTACCGGTGGCGTAAAAGTGACGCATGGCCTCATAAATGAGGCCTTCAGTCTTCTACTCATGCCTCATATTAAATATATGACGCATTATGTCGCAAGTACTTACAGATACGTCGTATTTCAGACGTATCTGTAAGCGCAAAAGTGATGCATTGCTGGAGTGTGTCACAAAAGTGGCACAACTCCAGCAATGCATCCTTTCATATGGGGCAAGTCCCATGTGAAAGGGCCTGCATCAGTCTTACGCCTGCTGTGAGGAAGGACCAAGATTTTGACGCAACGGCGTCCTAAAAGTGACGCAGTGAAATCTCATAGATTTCACTGCGTCACCTCTACGACCCTTTCTTGTGTCAATACGCCCCTTTTGCATACATTACACCTGACGTAGGTATAATGTGGCGCAGGGGTTTACAAAGTGACGCATCTACCTAGATGCGTCACTTTGTAAATATGACTGAACAAGGTGCATTTTTTACAGCACTGGTGCGTCACAAAAAGTGATACACCGGTGGTGTAAAAGTGACGCATGGCCTCATAAATGAGGCCTTCAGTCTTCTACTCATGCGTCATATTAAATATATGACGCATTATGTCGCAAGTACTTACAGATATGTCAGTATTTCTGACGTATCTGTAAGCGCAAAAGTGATGCATTGCTGGAGTGTGTCACAAAAGTGACACAACTCCACAATGCATCCTTTCACATGGGGCCAGGCCCATGTTAAAGGACCTGCGTCAGTGTTACACCTGTTGTGAGGCAAGTGCAAAAATGAGGCCTTCAGTCTTCTACTCTTATTTTTTCTTTCACTTTCTCTGTTTCTTCACTGCCTTACTTACCTGGTCTCACACTTACTTGTCTTTATCCAGTCTGTATCTCCACTCTTTCCAAAACATCACTGCTCTTTTCTTACCCTTCCACACCCCCGTTCCTTTACTACATTTTCTTCGCATATCCACATTCCCCATGTTCACTCTCGTTCTCCTCACTCTCCTTCCCCACACTCACCTTCTTTCAGTCCCCCTACTTCACTTCCTTTCTCCTCTCGTCCCTTTCTGTGCTTTCTTACTCATTTTCCTATCCTTTATAAATGCACTCCACTTCACTTACTCTTTTTCATTTTTTTAAGAACATAGCTCTTTGATGAGAATTGGAGGTAGTTCTGAAAATAACTTTTTTTTCTTCTTTTTTCCTTTTTTAGAACAAAAACAATAACAGGGAATGGAAATTGCTCAACAGGAGCAAAAAACAAAAACAAATTTAGGGCTGGGAACGGCAGCGATTGTTCTCCAATGCTCGAACCATGAGCAGAACACTTTGTTCCCCATAGCAAAGTAGCTCATCACTGTCTCTGCATTTAAGAACGCCTTTATTAAAAGCAGGCTGACTGTTAGGAATCAGCTCTTGCGATCGCCCCCTCACTGAAGTAGTTGCTCCTCCGGTTGAAGTAGAGGCCCCATCACTGGGAACCTCTTGTGCCAGAGCCCTGATACTCTCCCAGGCAAAATTCTGGGGGTGCCTCCTTTTCACATGGCAAATCATTGTGGAGTTTCCAAAATAATATTTCTTGGTGGGGTCACCCCGTGAGAGGACAGTGTGACAAATCCTGCACTCCACTTTTGGAGCATTTACTTTCTTCTGGTCATTAGGAATGGAAAAAAACATTCATATGAAGTGTTCTTTTACTTTCGGCTGAGGTACCTCTTCATCAAGAAATTCATTGGAGTCATCTTCACTGCTGGGTGGTCTGGCAGCCATGGTAAACCAAGATATTATTCCAACAAAGATCCGACAGCAAAAAGGCAGGTCTTGCAGTCACAAAAGTGAAAGAAGAAGTGAAGGAAATGGGTGGGGATTTCATTCTTTGTAAAAAAAACTGTTAGCAACCAATGAAAAGAGATATTTTAAGGTCACATGACTTGACGCGCTTACGCTGCGCGCACAGAAGCGCTTCCGGGGGCGCTTACATGGCGCGAACGTAGGCGCTTCCGGGGGCACTTACACGGCGCGAACGTAGGCGCTTCCGGGGGCGCTTACGCGACGTGCCTAAGTGACGTTTTGATAGCTTCACGGAAATGCAAAATCATTTTCATTTTGTAAATCAAAAATACTGCTTTTATAAGTATGGTACTAAATGTCTTGCGTTATTATTTACTTTTCATACTTTTTTTTTTAACGATCGCAGAAATAGCGCTGTCGGTGCGCTCTTGGGAGAGCTTACCGGTGCGCGCACCTTGAGCGCCCCAGGAAACAATGATTAAAAAAAAAATTGGAAAAATATTATTTCAAAAATAAATTATTAATAATTAATACTTACACAAAACAGCAAATAAAAAAAATAGTAGGTTACAAACTCGATATAGAAAGGAATTAGCTTTTAAAAAACCTAAGAAATTCAGTGAAAAAAACAGAGGTTTCACAATCGTTATAGTTAGGAATTAGCATTTAAAAAAACATTGAAATTCACTAAGAAAAACATAGGTTTCACATTTGTTATAGTTAGGAATTAGCATTTAAAAAACCGTTGAAATTCACTGAAAAAACCATAGGTTTAACACTAGTTATAGTTAGCTGGACTATTGTGTTTTTATCTAGGAACCTAAATTGATATTTCTATTTTATGCCCTTGTACGGTTATATTCAATGATATCCCTAAAATGGCATAGGAATTATATCCATATCTAGTTGTAGCCCTTGCAGTCACATTAAGCAAGACTACTTCCCCGGACTTCTAGAAAGCACAACGAGTTCTCTAAACAAACCAAACCTCCAGCAACCTGGGAAATCCCTGTTTGCTTTGTTTTGATTTCGTCCTAGAACTCCTGTGAAGCACTGTAAGAACGGCCAGTTCTTAGTGACATCTTTAATGACATCTTATGTCCAACCTTACGTCAAACCCGGCACCTTTCAGGTATAAACATACCAACGTTGCCTTAAGCAAACACACAGTGAAGGTTTTGGAGCCGAGCAGCTGTCTACTTGCCCGAGAGCCCAGCTGATGCGAGAGCCCACGGACGCTGCCCCTCCCTTTTGACGCACTGAGAGAGATGTTGTCTTTTCTCCTGCCAAGAAATCCAGCTCCGGTGTTCTCAGCCGCCTTCGCGGGCTGCTGGGATATCGAGTCCTGAAAGAGAGATACCAGACCTCCTGCATTCTATTACCCAGGTACGGAGCTGACTAAACCCTTAAAGAGAATTCTTGAGTCAGATTCTTGGCAAAACCAACTTAACTTAAACTGCTACCTACTTACTCCTTTCCACATATTAGGCTTAGGTCAGGTACACCGGGGTAGGCGTATTTAGAAGCACCAGTTGAGTACGCTAGTCAATGTATATATGTATGTATATATTTTATCAATTTTAAAGTATCTTATGGCTAAGAAACCATATCAATGCTTTTACAGTATTATTTCATAATACTCCTTTTACTGTACGCACTTTACATTAAGTATTGCAATTATGGCAATTCATTTCTCTTGCATGAGAAAGAAGACTGCTCAATAAATTACACCTTTTATTGAAAATGCCCGTCTCTCTTTTCTCTGCACTCTGGTGAAACTAAGTACGCACGATTGACTGAGTGAAATAGCTGTCTATTGTTTTCACACGACTCTAGAGATACACTCTTATTCTGAGGGAGCAAAGTTGTCATGTTATATGGTTGTCAGAAGCTAATCCCTTCTTGTCTATCCAGGGAGGTTAAACTCCTCCTCGTTTATTCGAGAAAGTTTCTAGTGACCTCTGAGCTAGCTGGTAAACCTTAAGTCTAATATAATCAGTAGAGACCTAGTCGACCGTAGTCATACGTCCGCACTGCTGAATATATTATTTCAATGCGCAGAGCCTATTGGGAATATAGGAACTACCCTACATGGCGCCCAACGTTTGGTAAGGCGATAAATCTAACGCAAGACGTTAGAGTAACTCAGTCGTGCTTTTTCACACAGACCATTTTTCCCGTAAATACTCCAAAAGACGTCTGGAGTGGGTAAAAGGTTAAAATCCGCCGGAACTTAGTAGGAAGAGATTCCTATGTATAGTTTTTGGTTTAGTTAACGTTGAAGGATACAGTGTTCCAAAATATTGTGCATCTAATCTTTGTTTCCTTGAAACTTTATCTGCAACAAAAACCTTTCTGCCAGTAAAATGGGGGAAAGTGAAGACGAGAGGGAGGCAGCTAGAATAGCAGCTCGACTCCTAGAGGAGGACACAAGTCTCCTACAGAATGACCCGAATGCTATACTCATTCCGGTCAACATAAGAAAAACTATAACTCTTAAACCTATAGAAAATGGACTGACATCACGAGGTGGTACAGTCATATTCGTGGTAGAGGCCCATGAATATCGGCAGACAGAGGTATTCTATTCATGGATAAACTTTCCAGCAGCAAACGCTGTAACACACAAATTCCACTATTACAAAATAGAGGAACCTCCGGATGAATACACTCCTTTTGAGAACGTTGACATCCCACTAAATTATCAAGAGCGCCTGCTCTGGTTTAAAGGCACCCTAAAACATCAAAATCACATAACCAGGCTCAGTCCACTAGGTAGACCAGGAGCAACGTGGCCGGTTCTACCCAGCTACACACCACATCCAGACATCGAAAAAATGTCAGACCGGGAACTTTTAGCCCAGCTAAAAGTACTAATTAAAATACATAGACAATTAGTCCAATATGTAATGCGGACTTCAACAGTCCACCCAGCTATTAAAATTCCACAGCTGACCCCCTCATCAGGGAAACACAAACAAAATTACACCACAGAACATACAATCATGTCTTGGTAAAACACCCGCAAAACCGCAACAAATTCCATTCTGGCTAGCACAAAAGATAACTCAAATGGAGGCAGTATTTCCGGATACTACCCCTACTGAGAAACACAGAATTCTGACTATCTGCCTTCCAATGGGGATCTCACCACATGTGGAGGATTGTGACACTTGGGGCACAGTCTTTTCTTCCATTTACACAAAACCACATGGTGTTCCGTCCTTGGCGGTAATACCAGATGTACTAAGACAGATTCGAAATGAATACGGTCCAGAACCTGCTTTAACTCTGGGTATGAAATTACTGAAAGACTTCAAGCAGGTCTCGGCTATATTATTAGCCAACATAAAAGGAGAAGCAGCATCTGTGGCGATCTGCCAGAAATTGAAAGAAACAGATATAGCAGACTAACCAATTGAACTTGCCAGAATCATAGAAAAATGCTATGAAGAACTAGGTAGAGATAGTTTGAGTGGGAAACCGGTAAAACCCCAACTAACTGAAAATCCTGAAAAGATATTTATTAAGAATATTCTAAACACTCCAAAAAAGAGCTGGGATGGAAATAAACAATCCACTCCCAAAGAAAAAAGATTCCAGTCCAGAGGAAGGTCTCCTCAGCGTAGAGAGAGATTTCCAGGCCGAGAAGACAAGTCTCCCCAAAGGGAGCCCTCTGAAAAAAGATATAACCTTAGAGATAGGGATAAAATAAGAAAACCAGACAGATATCAAGATGTTGATACACGTCCCTCTCGATCCTTCTCACTCAATCTTTCTCGATCTTCCTCACAGAAATCGGAAAGAAGAGGACGGTCAGAACACAGGGAAGAGCACGTCAAGTCCAAAGACAAGGAATCTGCTCAAAGTAAAAAATTACAATTTCCAAGAAAGAAGGTGGCATGTATTAAAATAATCAAACATGCCGAGGATCCTGAGGACACAGCTGAAAAACGGAGAGTGGGCCCAGACAATGCTAGACAGCGCAGCAGAAGTGACAATAGCTCGCAAGATCCTGATGAATCATCTGGAGACAGTGGACACAAATGAATACATTCAGGTGGAAACTGCAGATACCAGAGTTAGCAAACCTCATAAAATATACAAAATAACATTGCGTATAGAGGGAGATAAGACTAGGAAAGTAAGGGGTCTGTTTTGGGATAACCTTTCAAAAGGCTATGACATCCGATTAGCTGAGAAAGACTGGCCACCAGAGTTTTTCAGGGAGTGCCCTCATGGCGAAGAAATGATTATGCCTGCCTTCTCAAATCAGATTCCAATTCATAGAAAATACACATGTGCAAGAAAATGGGCAGTAGCTCAAGCTCCTGCATTATATAAAAATCATGTAGGATGGGATGAGGACTCCCCTCCTCACAAAATCCAGTTAAAATCTCAACCCACTGCACAAAGGCAGTACCCAATTAAGCAAGAAGCTAAAAAACAAGTCAGGGAGATCTTAGATCAACTTGAATCCCAAGGGGTGATCGAAACATGCACCTCTCAAATTAACAATCCTTTGTTTCCTGTCTCCAAGCCAGACGATTCATATCATCTAGTCTTGGACTACAGACACCTTAACTCATGTTGCAAGACATTTGCAGTACAAAATTCACACAGTACAGCACTAATGAATAACATCGTTCGCAAAAAATACAAAACAACATTAGACATCTCTAATGGATTCTTTTGTCAAAACATTGCACCTGAAAGCAGGTATTTAACCGCTTTCTCAATAATGGGGTCACAGAAAAGTTTCTGTCGACTCCCACAGGGATTCAAGAATAGCCCAGGATTATTCTCAGCAAGGGTAATAGAGTTACTACAAATATATGATGTTGAGGCATTATCTTATGTCGATGACATCTATCTCACAGATGATGACCTGGATACTCACTTGAAAAGAGTGAACACCATAATACTTGGGTTCGCATCAGAGGGTTACAAATTCAACTTTAAAAAGTCACGAATTGCCCACCTAACTGTCCTGTTTTTAGGATATGAATTATCAAGTGAAGGCAAAAGCCTAGCAGGCAACTTCTTAGAGAAGTGCTCTGTACTCCAAGCACCAAAAACGCTGAAGAACTTATAATCAATACAAGGTTTCCTGAATTTCGGAAGAACTTACATTCTAAATTATGCAGAGAGGGTTAAACCTCTCAATGAATTAATAAAACCTGATTTTAAACCAACCAATTGGACTCAGAAACACACAGAAATTTTGAGATCATTGCAAACAGACATGTTAGCTAAAACAAAATTACAAACTCGCGACAACACACGCAACCTTGTAATCTGAGTCATCCCAGGAAAATGCGGATTCACGTACCTGACCTCTAAGGAGGGAGAAACGGTACCAATAGCTTACAAATCACATTTGTACACACAAGCTGAAAAAACATTCAGTCTTACAGAAAATATTGTAAATGCGGTTCAAACTGCTGTAGCAAAAGAAAGAGCCCAAGCCCAAGGCAAAAGAATAACTGTTTTTACAGCAGAATCAGCCCTTGAGGCGTTATTAAGCCCAGTTAATCTAAAAACGGTGGCATTAGATCCAAAATGGATACAGTGGGAAAATTCTCTTGCTGCAGAAGATGTGAAATACTATTTTGACCCGAACATGAAAAAACTGAAAGATCTAAAATATGAAGAAGAATATCCTCTGCCAATCGAAATTCTGCCTCTCCAACAGTACTCTTGTATAATCTATATGGACAGATTTGCACAACATTACGATGTGGATAATAAATCCTACAATGCAGCATGCGCGATTGTTAAAGGTCGCTGGCGCTGTGGTAAATTCAGACCAAAAATAACAAAAACTGAATCATTGAGAAACTGTTCGGCTCAGCGAGCTGAAATCAGATTTTTAAAGATGGCGCTTGAAAATGCCGATCGTGAATTCCCGACACTAATAGTGTGCGATTCACATTTCTGCATCAAATCTTACAATAATGACTTACAGAACTGGGTTCAAAACGATTACAAAGATGACACAGGTGCCACAATAAAGCATAAGAAGCTTTGGGAACAGGTAGTTCTTTTGCAGAAAGAACTACGAAAGACTCACGTGATACATACACTGAGTCATCAACGTGATGGCGTTCACGTTGCAGGGAATTCATTGGCTAATACAGCCACAGCGGAAGCAGCTCAACCGGCTTCCGTAGCCACAAAAAAGCGTTCAGAAAAATACATAGACGGGGAAACTATGCTGGCGGTAAAAACGTCTTCAAAAGACGACTGTGCAGCACTACCCGTGAACTATCCACTCAATTATACATACATAATTGATGCAAACTCTGTTCCTTTTGCTCGAATCCCTGGAGTGGGGGATAGAGTAATTCCAAACACGAACAGGAGAATCTTCTTAATAGCGGATGCACACATGGGATTGCGTCTAAGGCACCAAGAGATCAAAGAATCTCAGAAAGAATTACAATCAGAATACTGGTGGCCGGGGATGAGCATGCAACATTATAAATTTGCAAAGAGCTGTCCAAACTGCAACAGAGATCGCAGTAGCGAACCGACCGTAGTATTGCTATGGCCTTTCTTGTAGTTAGCATAAGGCTACGTAAAATCCAGCGTCCCATTCATTTCTTTTTAAGACTAGATGCACTTAAAAATACAGGCCCCAGCGCGCGGCTGACGCCAGAACTGTTATAAAAGATTTGCGAGTCTTTATCGGCACATACGCAATTGGCATGCTACATTCTGACCAGGGTCCTGCTTTTAGCTCTCGAGCTTATAAGGAGGCCATGACCAGCATGGGCATTGCATTGCGGTACTCTTGTCCCTTCAATCCTGAGGGAAATGGGATTGTGGAAAGAAAAAACCGGGACATAAAGCAATCTATAACGGCGAGGGTATTAGGTTCGGGTGATGGGTGGGTCCAACATTTAACAAGTGTCCAACGTAGTCTTAATAATCTGCCAAGAAATTCTCTAAAAGGTTTCAGTCCATACGAACTATTGTTCGGTACTAGAATGCATATTCAGGACTTAGATAGTCAGACTTCAGTGGTAGAAGAAAAAAAATGCTTTGATATCAAAGATCGTTTGGCTGTTTTACAGGACTTAAATGAAACAAGAAAAGCCCTGAGCAACATAAAGTTAAAACAGCAGCCAACAGCCACTGAAGATAAACCACCTGTCCCAGCAAGGCCTGTCTGGATTCCAAAGTTTGGGGATCTGGTCAGAGAGAAGATCGCGGTGAAGAAGGAATTTGGGCCTTCTTACAGAAAAGCAGTACCTGCTTTGCAGTCAGCGGAACAAGATCATTTGTACTACCGCCCCTTGCCTGTAAAAAGGAGAACCGAGTTGAATCCATCGACCTGGTAAAATCACAATCATGTGGCCAATAATAAGTAGTAGGCCCAGTGGACTCCCAAGAAATAGCAGAATACCAAAATTTGGTACAATCCAAGAGGTTCAAACTGAGAGACTAATCACATTTGATAAACCTGCAGTGAATAAAAAAGGACTATGCAACAATGCCATGGAACTTGTGCCTCGTGAAACCCAAACTGCAACAGTTCGTCAAGAAACACCTGTCTACAACGATGTAGCCTCAGACTATACAAATGAAAGAAAAAATGAAAAAGCAAAGGAAAATTCTGAAGCAATTCCAACAATAGACAGAACTGCATCTGGCTACTTCATCAATTTCGATAACTTTTCTGAAGATCCAAGGGAACCTGAAGAAACGCCAACAACAAAAATTTTCAAAGACAATTTAACTAAACTCCTTCATCAACTCAAAGAAACCTATCTGATTTCTCCATGGATTGAATTTTGGATTGTGTTAGGTGTACTTTTCCTCCTGCTTTGGCTCATCATGGTACTTTGTTTGGGAAAATTCATTGAGGGAAAATACAGTACAATGGACACAGCAAGTCAGAACATCAACTTGGTCCTAAAGCCACACAAGTCATCTCACATCGAGAAAAGAGAACTATCGTCAGTGAATGTCACAGCCATTCCAATACCCGGTGGGGTAGCTTGGGACAAAACGGATTACGAAATCTATGGCCCGGTTGAACTTTTGAAATATCCACATCAGTTCAAGGTTTCATTAAGTGACTTTGTAAAACCAAGAACATTCTCTGATGATTGGGACTTTGAAAGCATAAATAATATGATGTCAGATTTAGTAATGTCAGCTAAATTTACAGAACATGATTACTTACAGGGTTCGTCGAATTATGAACAAATGTACTGTTACAATCACTTTGCACATCACTATTTACATAAATCTGCTCAACCTAGAAATGTTTTTAAGTATAATCAATGGGAACATTGTGCAACTTCACCTAAAAGCAGTTCGAAAACATTTTATGAGAAATTCCCATACTTCTCAGGGTTTAACACAAGTGATGCAGAAACGTTTTATTTTAAACTGTTAAATAAGACAGGGATAAAAACAATGTTGACAAATACTAAATTGATTTATTCTGAAACATTTTATGAAAAAATGATTACATTTGGTTTTGAATTCTGGAAACACAACATTGAAACGAAAACCATCTGGGGTACAGAAAATTGGCAGGTCCAAGGTTTAGAAGCGTTATTTAGAGCCTGCGTGATCCCAGAACAAATAATTTTCTTGAATGACACCATTCAACAGTCTACTTGTCTTGGCCTAGCTAAGATTAAAGACTTAAACAAACCGTCTATTCCAAAGCCAATACCTCATAGTAATGCCACTACAGATGTTGAGATAGACGTATCCAATATTTTACACCAAAACAGAACACATCCTGATTGGAAAAAGTGGTTGATCTGGCCAACAGACACAAATAACTGTCAAGATAGATTCCTGAACAAAATACAGGGGTTCAAAATGACCAGACCAGACCCTAGATACTCCCGGAGACAACATCCAGGGATAGTAACAACATACAGTGTAGGGAAACTATGCCTTGAGTGGCTACAGAAATCCACACTGGCTGAAATTAAGCAACACTTGACTTTACTTAAAGACGGTGCTGACTTTCGTGATTTCATAATGGAACCACGCAAACAGTGTCAAAAACGTTTCATAGCGGCCGGTATATACGCTACATACAACAAAGCTTGGAAAGTAACTCAAATTGAGACAGCAGAAAAAATACGAGAAATTGATCGTATTAATTTGGAAAAATCACTTTCTGTTGTGGACAATGGGTTAATGAATCTGTCCTCCAGAATAGATTCACTGGACAGTATCGTATCATCTGCTATCGATATAATAGATCAGGACTTACTAATGTTACAACACGGTCAGTCCCAATTACGTTCTATTGTACAGCTCGGCTGGACGTTGCAAAATCTGCGTTCAGGCTACGTGCCATGGCGTTTGATAAACACAACGTCATTATTCTCCATTTTTAACCTTACTGATAAACAAATCATTTTGGCACAAAAAGGAGCAGACTATACGATTCTGAGCATTGAAAAACTTGAGAGATTACCATTGACAAAGTCAGAAAGACCTGTCATTGAATGGATAATACACGGAATAATTACAATTCCGATAACAACTTTCCAATTTAAATACTGCCAAGAGTATATACCAGGGGCCAGTATGAAAGGTTGGGTAAAGGGTACATTAAGTCATCATGGAAATTGCCTTACACACACATGTTATAGTGAAAAGAAACAGAATGTATTTCTTAGTGGTAACAATTGTAAACAATCACTAAGCGGTATACTTCTGTGCCAAGGTATTAATTTGCATGGGGCCTGTGAGGGGACTTCAAATAACCTTTCATGTCACCAGCACGGCACACCTGCAACACAAATAGAGCCATTCTTTAGACGGCTTTCTAACAGGAGCTATATTCTAATAGTGGACCACAGCTGTTGTGGCATGGTGCCAGGGAAAGCCTATCTCGTAAGCGTTAGTTCCATGGTCACTTGCTGTATGCAAGTATTATATCCAAACAGCACTCCAGATACGGAGGCGATGATTTGGCCTTCTTTGAATATCTCTTCTATTCGAATTGATACTTTAAGCAGAATGAAGTCTGTTCTTTTACAGACAACCGTGCCTTTAATGTCATCAAAAGAAACATATGATCTTCTGGTTGCAAGGACAACGGCAGAGATACATACCCTTTTATCAACAAATTGCCTCGTGCATTTCGTAGAAATGCTAAGCCAAATCATAAATATGTCTGATACCAGTGGTACCCCACATATATTTAAGACGATTTTTTCGGGACTGTTAACACCCTTCAAAACAGTTCTGGGCATTTTTCCCAATTTTGTCCATTCTGTCTTTGGCGGCCTACCACTACTTTTTGGACTAGTAGCAGGAATTTTATTTTTGATCCTTCTGCTCCGATATGGCAAGCCGAGTCGCAGACAAGACTCCAGCAACGATGGAAGGAACGATCCTAACTATACGCTATCGGGACCGCATAACTAAAGTCCTTGGATTAGCCCAGCTAAGAGATCTGAATATGACCTGGCTTCTTTCATTCAGACCAATCTGGCAAAATTGCATCCTACCTGTGCTTCGATGTATGCTATGCGGAGAAGAATGCGTGTTGGACGTCTGTCTTACACTACCATAAGCAGTACTATTGGATACAGATACTTTGCTAAGTCCTGTAACGGCTCATGCATCGTGTTGTCCCCAGCGGCTACCCATTCTGATGACGGCATTCGTTGAGACTTCACCACTACGATTAGGTGGCAGTGAAGTACGAGATGAGAGCAGCATCACCCAGGTACGACCTTCTGTGAGCATTGCTGATCCTGACATCGATGATAGCAATCATTCTCACGACTGCACAGTTGCGGCATTTTCAAACTTGGTCGAACTTTCACCTGATGTCGTAGACCAATTTTTTGCGAGTCTGTCTGAAATTATGTTCTCCCCTGAACAGAAAGAATAACTTTTTAAGCAACGAGCACACAGCGTTCCCCTGGACTCTGAATTCGGCCTTCAGCTTTAATAAACAAAAGCGACTGAAAACATTTGGAACTATATTCTCCCCTGAAAGCGAAATTATTTTTTTCAAACTTCCAAAATATTTACCTTTTTCTGGCACATGTACTCTGCTTAAAGTAGAACTATTCTTAAAGAACAGAGCTTCTGTTTTTAAGAACTCTAGAGACAATATATTACCTCAGCCTCTAGCACATTTACAGTAACTGTATTCATATGTGATGGGATGGTCTCGACCTTCTTTTTTGCATTAAGAGCCATTTCATGTGTAATTTTCGCAAATCGTTCAGCTAATATATATAAGCATGTTTAACTGAATGATTACACTGCTTGAAAAGAGTACAGTACCAATAATCATTTTCCTGTATTTCGCATACACCATTTCAAAGCAAAAAATGTATTTTGGGGTGGGTTGGAATACACATGCACCTTTAAATGTTTACTATTGCTTAGTTTTAGTAATGATGGGCATTAGATCGTGGAGTGAGTATTGTGTTTTTATCTAGGAACCTAAATCGATATTTCTATTTTATGCCCTTGTACGGTTATAATCAATGATATCCCTACAATGGCATAGGAATTATATCCATATCTAGTTGTAGCCCATGCAGTCACATTAAGCAAGACTACTTCCCCGGACTCCTAGAAAGCACAACAAGTTCTCTAAACAAACCAAACCTCCAGCAACCTGGGAAATCCCTGTTTGCTTTGTTTTGATTTCGTCCTAGAACTCCTGTGAAGCACTGTAAGACCGGACAGTTCTTAGTGACATCTTTATTGACGTCTTATGTCCAACCTTACGTCAAACCCGGCACCTTTCAGGTATAAATATACCAATGTTGCCTTAAGCAAACACACAGTGGTGGTTTTGGAGCCGAGCAGCTATCTACTTGCCCGAGAGCCCAGCTGATGCGAGAGCCCACGGACGCTGCCCCTCCCTTTTGACGCACTGAGAGAGACGCTGTCTTTTCTCCTGCCGAGAAATCCAGCTCCGGTGTTCTCAGCCGCCTTCGCGGGCTGCTGTGATATCGAGTCCTGAAAGAGAGATACCAGACCTCCTGCATTCTATTACCCAGGTACGGAGCTGACTAAACCCTTAAAGAGAATTCTTGAGTCAGATTCTTGGCAAAACCAACTTAACTTAAACTGCTACTTACTTACTCCTTCCCACATATTAGGCTTAGGTCAGGTACACCGGGGTAGGCGTATTTGGAAGCACCAGTTTAGTACGTTAGTCAATGTATATATGTATGTACATATTTTATCCATTTTAAAGTATCTTATGGCTAAGAAACCATATCAATGCTTTTACAGTATTATTTCATAATACTCCTTTTAGGTATACACCCGTTACAACGCATCTTTTACTCCGCACTACCATTACAACGCGACTTTTACTCCGCATACCATTACAACGCATTGCGCTGGGGGGCGCTCCAGGATAGGGAATAAGTATAATTTACTATCCAACACCTTCCCTAGGTTCCACGGGGACTGGAGTTAGAATAGTAAATTATACTTTCCACTATCCAGCACCCCAAAGCGCTATGCGTTGTAATGGTATGCGTTGTAAAAGTCGCGTTGTAACGGTATGCGGAGTAAAAGTATGCGGAGTAACATGGTACATCCCTCCTTTTACTGTACACACTTTACTTTACATTAAGTATTGCAATTATGGCAATTCATTTCTCTTGCATGAGAAAGAAGACTGCTCAATAAATTACACCTTTTATTGAAAACGCCCGTCTCTCTTTTCTCTGCACTCTGATGAAACTAAGTACGCACGATTGACTGAGTGAAATAGCTGTCTATTGTTTTCACACGACTCTAGAGATACACTCTTATTCTGAGGGAGCAAAGTTGTCATGTTATATGGTTGTCAGAAGCTAATCCCTTCTTGTCTATCCAGGGAGGTTAAACTCCTCCTCGTTTATTCGAGACAGTTTCTAGTGACCTCTGAGCTAGCTGGCAAACCTTAAGTCTAATATATTCAGTAGAGACCTAGTCGACCTCAGTCCTACGTCTGCACTGCTGAATATATTATTCCAATGCGCAGAGCCTATTGGGAATATAGGACCTACACTACAGGACATTTTACTCATACAAAACCATTGAAATTCCCACATTATAGTTAATAGGACTCACTATAACTCGCGCGACCGCAATCCACTGCTGATGATGTCACATATTACATCATTCATGACATGGTCAGTGACATCACTGATGACATCTCAAATGACATCACTGATGACATCACTGATGACATCATCCAGTGTCTGTGTGTTTCTGAAAATAAAAATTCAATTAAGTTTAAGTTCATAATTTACATACTGAAGAATGAGTGGATGTATGAGTGTCTGGATGAAGGATTTAGTATTGAATTGAATTGAATGTGTTTATTGTACAGGTAATAAAAACTCACAATATTACTCAGTAGATAAAAAGTCATTGACTATATAAAAGGCTTTTACAAACAAGAAGATATTGCACATTGGTAAAATCTCAAGGAGTCTATAGTAAATTAATGAGTCTTCCTATTGATGGATTTAGTAGGTGCGTGACTGACTGTATGAGTGAGTGATTATTATTATATGTGAGCAGTTGATTCTCTTGGTATATGGGTTCAAGAATGCATGTGGAAAGAGCTGTATGGGGGTTGACTGTCTGCATGAATGTGTTGGTGAGTGAATGGCTATCTCAGTGCTACATGTCAAAGTATGTACATATGTAAAACACAGTGCATGTGAGAGTTGCCATATATAAATGACTATACATGAGAGCCTGACTGTATGGTTCAATGTGTACTTGTTTCAGTGATTGTAAAAGAGAGTAAGTATGTGTTACTATATATTTGAATAAGTAAGATTTAGTGTGTATAACTTTGTAGTTGAGGAAATGGGAGTGTGATTGATTCTCTGCATAACTGACTAGGTGTTTGAGTAACTCTGTGAATGAGTGTCAGTGTATAAGTGTCTGTATAGGTATATGACTGGATATGATAGTGTTCTATTGATGAGTGACCGTATGTATGATTGATTGTATGGGTGAATGAGTGGATGTGTGTGTAGACCTATAAATCAGTGAGTGTGTATGTAGTTACTGGTATTGTGGTCTCAATAATTTCAGGAATGGTAGTTTGTATTTAACACTGTATGTATCAAAGATTAGATTAGAGTGTGAGGAGGTGCATTATATTATCACATAGATGATGTCATCTGTGATGTCATCAGTGATGTCATTTGAGATGTCATCAGTGATGTCACTGACCATGTCATGAATGATGTAATATGTGACATCATTAGCAGAGGATTGCGGGCGCACGAGTTATAGTGAGTCCAACTAACTATAACGTGGGAATTTCAATGGTTTTGTATGAGTAAAATGTCCATCTAACTATAACTAGTGTTAAACCTATGGTTTTTTCAGTGAATTTCAAAGGTTTTGTAAATGCTAATTCCTAACTATAACAAATGTGAAACCTATGGTTTTTTTTGTGAATATATATCTATCTACATAGATAGATAGATAGATAGATAGATAGATAGATAGATAGATAGATAGATAGACAGATAGATAGATAGATAGATAGATAGATAGATAGATAGATAGATAGATAGATAGATAGATAGATAGATAGATAGATAGATAGATAGATAGATAGATAGATAGATAGATATGTGGGCTCCTGTTCTCACTGCAGTGCTTAACGCAGCCGCTGAACATGCATGCACTAGGTCGTGGGTGGTCTCCACGATAGTGCCGGTATTGAAGAAAGGGGACCGTAACAACACCTCCTGTTATAGACCAATATCTTTAATTGACTCTGTGGTCAAAGTAACGGGTGGAGTATTTCTGAATAGACTAACAGCCTGGGCGGAAGAGCACAATATAATCTCCCCGATTCAATATGGCTTCCGGACAGGCCACTCCACCATCTCACAGTGTCTTAACTTATTTTTGGTCCTGGGAAAATACACCTTAGCATGCCAGGGTACCATTCACATGGCCTTTATGGACCTCTCCTCAGCTTTTGACTGCGTCAATCGGGCTAAGCTGTGGGAGGCCATGGGCAACATGGGTGTGGAGGAAAATCTTGTTAACCTGTTGGCGGACCTGCATCAGGACACCAGGGCTAATGTACGATACTCCCAGGACTTAAAGGTAACTAGGGATTTTGGAGTACAACGGGGAGTCAGGCAGGGCTGTATCTCGGTCCCGTTTCTTTTAAACATATATTACCAATCTGGAGGAGAATCTTTTAAATACTGGTGCTCACTACCCCTATGTCGGGCGCAGAGGGTTACCTGTTTTACTTTATGTGGATGACGCAGTTTTGTTGGCTAGGACCGCAAAAGGGCTTCAATCTTTACTTGACACCTTTTATAGTTTTATGAAATCTCGAGACCTCACCATTAACAACACAAAATCCTTTGTAATGAACGTTGGGAAAGGTAACAAGAAGACGTTTTCATTTCATGGTAATGAGGAGAAGATCCCTACATCAAAAACCTTTTCGTATCTGGGGGTCCTCTTTGATAACCAGCTGAAATGGGGCCCTGCAGTCCAGAGCAAAAGGGGGGAGATAACTCGGGCAAATGCGGCCATTTTTAACTTTGACAGGAAAATGGGCAAACGCCCAATTGCTGCACTGTTAAAAATGTATCAGGCCAAGAGTGTGGCGATAGGCTGTTATGGAAGTGAGTTATGGGGGCATATGGCAGTTAATGACCTTGTGGTGGCATAAAATAATTTTCTGAAACAACTGCTGGGGGTCCCAAGGGGAATTGCCAGCTTTATAGTGCATGAAGAATTAGGTATTCCCTTTCTAAGTGATACTATAGCACTACGGCCATTAACTTGCTGGTTAAAATGCTGGCTAAATAAAGACCTGCCTATAAATCACCAACTTCTGAGAAAAGCCTTATCCTGGGATAAAATGCTTAAAATCCCGTGGTTGAAGTATCTGAAAGACTGTTTTTCTGGTTTGGGGCACCCAGAGCTCTTTTTAAGCCCAGACTCTATCACTACAACTGATGTAGAGTTTGTGAGGAAAACTTTCTCCCTCTCACGACACTTGCAACGTGAGGAGGTGGAATTAAACAAATGTAGTGTCCGGAAATATGTTGTCTTGAAAACCACATTAAGTATGGAACCTTATTTGTCCTGGCCGATGTCGGGCTTTGACCGTTTCTTGTTAACCAGGTTCCGTTTGGACCTCTTCCATCTACCGTTAGCTGTTCCAAAAGGTAGCCACCGAGGTCAAGTGCTACCGCCCTGCGGCTGCGACAATGTGTCTCCGCAGGATCTGGTGCACTTTTTATTTATTTGTCCTTTTTATGATAGACCTCAGAGGTTTTATCTCAAGCCCCTTCTTAAAAAACTGAACTTTACTCAGGCTAGACCTGCACTCTGTTACTTGCAGCTGCTAACTCACGAATGCACGTTATTAGTAACTGGCTTTTTAAAATCAGACCTAAAATTTAGAAATAGTATGGAGGGTTGATTGCTTAGAACTGCTGCTAATACTGTACTTGACTAACTGTGACTGTTACTTTTAGATATGTGGTTTTAGATCTCTGATTTTGTCTGTGTTTTTATCAAATGTACTTTTATGATTGTTTTGTATGAACAACCGAATAAAGATTTTTGAAATGAATTGAAAATATATATATATCACAGGGCAGACTGAGGTGTCCTCGATCTCAGGGGACAGCTCGCAACCTGAAAGTGAATCTGACACGGAAGCCAGGCGTCAATTACGGTCGGGGTTTTGAAAATTTACTCCAGCGCAGGAAATGGAGATGGTCCAGCAGGATCAAAAGCTAACCCTGCGCTCAGGAACCCAGGCAGCCGCCGGCAGCGCGCCAACAGGAAACGTGCAGAGAGGCGGAAAAGCAGCAAATGCCGCAAATGCAGGAGGAAGACAAAGGAAACCTCGCTCCAGATGGCAGTGGAACAAGGCGCAGCCATCGCAACCACAACAGTAAACACTGTCAATGTCTCTAATATCAATGTTCATGCAGTCATCAATCTAACCGATATTGCTCTGACCCCAAAGGAAACATCTATTTTAGCTTTAAGACTGACATACAGTCCGCGGGGAGACTTCGATTACGCAACAACTAAGATAGACATGTTCAAATATGTGCGAAAATTAAAATTGCGCAAATATCATGCTGCACGCACAGCATTGGACTCCAACACATCAATTGGGACTCATGACGCTGTTTTTGCCCACAATGCATCCAGTGGTAGCAGTGAAGCAGTCACTGTGGGAGCAGCCTTAACGCAAGAACTTTTGGAGCTCCAGGAGGAGGAGTTTCCTTCTCACACAGACAGTCAGACAGCACTTGGAGGTGAACCTTTTCCTGCATTGTGTCCGACACCTTTCAAACTCAAATCTAAATTCTACCCTCTGATGATTAAGGACAATGTGGATATATTTCATGATCGTGTCACCACACAATTGAAGGAATTGCAGATTAAAAATGCTCATGCAACTAAACGCTACAACTACAGGGACAGTGAGTACCACAAACTCATAAAGAAGCTCAAGGCAAATAAACATTTGGTGGTAAGGCAATCTGATAAAGGTGGCAACGTGGTCTTATGGCCACGTAAGATGTATTTGGAAGAAGCTCTCAAACAGCTCAACGACAGGGACTGTTACAGGCATATCACTATGCAAGATGCTCTTAAGGCTAGGAATGAAATCTATTCTAAACTTTCTGCCTGGAGGAGCAAGGGCTTGCTGACCATGGATGAGTATAAATTTCTTAAAAAGGATTACCCAGTTACTCCTGTAATTTACTTCATCCCTAAAGTACACAAGAACTACCAGCAGCCACCTGGCAGGCCCATCATCTCTGCATGTAACAGCCTGTTGGAGAACATGAGCAAGTACATCGACTTCTTCCTACAAGACTTTGTAAAAGGCTTGCCTTCCTTTATCCTTGATACAAGTGACTTACTAAGGAGACTCATTGATTTTGGATGGAATTCTAATTATATTCTGGTGTCCATGGACGTTACTTCATTATACACTAGCATATTCCATCAAGATGGACTCAAAGCCACTCAACATTTTCTTGGGAAGAGAGAAGGCTGCTTCCAGGATCATTCGAAAATGTTGTTAGATATGATCTCCATATGTCTAGACAATAATGTCTTCCTATTTGCCAAACAGCTATTTTTACAGACCAGGGGTGTGGCAATGGGGGCCTGCTTCTCTCCCAGTTACGCCTGTTTGCACATGGGGTACTGGGAGGAGCAGGTCCTTATGACGGAGCATGCCGCCACCATGAACACCAAAGTGAAACTCTGGTTATGGTATATTGATGATTTGTTCCTTGTATGGGATGGTACTGAGATTGAAGTGAGCGAGTTTATAAAAGAACTGAATGTCAACAATCTCAATATTCAGTTCACCAGTAACTTCAGCACTCAGACCATTGTGTTCCTGGATGTGGAAATCTTTGTCCAGGACGGTAGCCTTCACACCAAGCTGTATCGAAAGCCCACAGCGGGCAACACACTGCTGCATGCTGGTAGTCACCATCCAGCACACCTGATACGGAGTATCCCCTATGGGGAGATGCTCCTTATCAGGAGAATTTGCAGCAGTGAAGAGGAATGCCGGCTGGCACAATCCCACTGTAGGGCCCGATTCCTTCAAAGGGGTTACAAATCAGAAATTATAGATAGTGCTACACAAAGAGCCAATAAAATGGACAGGTCAGCACTCCTGGGCTCAGGAGTTGAACGACTGCAGCCTCCCGCTAATAGACCCTGTGAGGAGACTAGGTTGATTATTGGATACAGTAATCAACATAAAAGCATTCATAAAATCATCAAGGATAACTGGTCCTTAATATCCAGTGACCCTGTCATTGGCCCTGCAATGCCCAAATACCCCAGCATTACCTATCGCAAAGCCCGGTCTATGCAAGATAGCTTGGTTTCGAGCAGCCCAGAGGTGATCATGGGATCCTGGCTAGATGACAGCAAGGGATTCCTGAAGTGTTTTACCTGTAAAGCATGTAAACACGGCATCAGCAAGTCTGAGGTTAGCACACCACTTTCCCCATCTCCTATTAAAATCAAGCAAAATCTAAACTGCAAATCTGAATTTGCAGTTTATGTTTTAGAATGCCCGTGTGGGCTTAGATATGTGGGCAGTACAAGGCCACAAGTCCACAAGCGAATCCTACAGCATCTGCGTACTATTACTAATGCAGATGCGGCATATCCAGTAGCCAGGCATTTCGAAAAGACTAATGGGAAAGATGCTTCCTTGCTGAAATACTATGTGATAGATTGTGTTCCTCCCCAGAGGAGGGGAGGTGATAGAGAGTCCCTGTTGCGCAAGCTAGAAACCCGATACATCATATCACTTGACACCAAGTCACTGCAAGGGCTCAACATTGGGGAGGACTGCCACACCTATCTATAGTATTCTGCTCACCTCGTTGTATGCACATTGCACTTTCTTCTCAGTACTGTGATTGTTCTATAACTTAGAATTTAGACTAGTGAAATGACATTTCAACATGCATCCTGGACCCCTCCTGACCTTTTTTTGTAATTGATTTCTTAAGATCTATTGATTTAACAAATTTGCACTTTTCTCTGGTAGCACTTTAATGCCATTATGACATGTTTTGCACTAATTATGCGTATTTGCACATATCAATCTGTATCTTTACCTCAGTGCCAGTGTACAGCCCACATGGGCACTATACCCTCTGAACATACTTGAAGGCATGACAATAGGGACTATTAGTTATCCTTTTGCATTTTTTCCACAGTTGCCTCTTTCAATATATATATGCCACTGTGTTTTGATGGATTTTATTATTTATTAGGCTTTTAACTTTTATATTCATTTTAGAAGTTTTTGTAGCCGTTGCCATGAATTCTTACACTGACATTTGATCACTGAGGTTTTACAAGCTATGTTTGCAATTTGTATTTTACCGTAATTTAAAACACTGTTTATTGACTTGTATACTATATGTGCAATGCCGGCATTTAAGCTGTAACGTAATTGTGTGACACTTTGGAAACAAAAGTATTTTTTTGTTTTCCATGACATGTGATGGCACTCTTGCACTTTAAATGGGTGGTCAGCCCCCATGACGTTGTTATGTGATCAAGTCTATCTCTAGCCGAAACGCGTCATGGCGGACTGGTGCTGGGTTGAAAATTAAATAAAGAAAAACTTGCACCTTCCTGGGTCTCGCTGGTTCCTGTTTGTTCGTGTGGTGTACGTGCTGCGCTTGCCAGCTTTGGAAATTCACATACCTTATATAGACTGTGATCAAGGGCATCCGCCCGAAACGCGTCAGTCCGCTGCGCACTTTCTGAGACTAGTGCAATAAAAAACATATTTGCCTTACTTTGGGACTCGCTGGTCTTTGTTCGCCACTGGTTGGAGGTTCGAGATCGTGCTATTGGATTATATATATATATATATATATATATATATATATATATATATATATATATATATATATATGTATATATATGTATATATATATATATATATATATGACACATGGGCACACAATTGTCAGGAATACACACTGTAAGTGGCCCCACCAGTTTTATCTTTGGTCCGTTGTGTGCCCCCCTAAAAATCACTTCTTGCGATGCCACTTTTAATTATTTGACAAAAAAATCAGTCTTAGGTTTCAAGCAAACCCTGTATCCCACGCTTCCACTACGATAGCGAACACACAAGCGTTCTACTCTTGAAGAGTGAATGAAGCAGCGCGTCATTTCTTGTAACTGCTGCTTTCCCTTGCACACAGGTCAGGGAAAATCCATCAAAGTGAAATGTTTGCCGCAAATTGGCCCATCTGTTGTGTGTGCAAAACACACCTTTGTTTATATCTTGTACACCAGTGTACAGAGACACCCGTCTAAGTACTCGACAAATGTAAGACTGGCGCCGCAGGTATCACTTTTTAAATGCATAAATTTCCACCGCCGCCGGCTACCTTTCCAACTCTTCTCAGGTTTCTTTTCGCTGCCATGCACGAGGAAAACACGAACTTCGGTGAAACCTCTCTCTGGCAGCCTGGCTGCACGAGAAAGAAGATTGGTCGTGTCCGTAGAGTCATGCTCAGAAATTAAATCCTGTAACCAGATTCTGAATCAAAGAGCGGTTCTGGGCAATCGCGTTAACAATTTACATTTTACACATTTCCCCAAGTCATCGCCAAAGAACCGAAACGAGGAGATATCGAAGCAAGGCTTATTGGTATTTGAGCGCACAATTGCCTGGCGCTCAGATTGCGCAGGCTGAAAAATGCAGGCAGCTTGACACACCATCTTTGCGAAACGCTCTTGCTTTCTGTCACTGTACGTACGAGAGGCGGGTATGTGTGTGCGCGGTGGGGATTTACCTGAGATCAACAACAGGTTCCCCTTGTGCCCCGTAGTCACAGGCCCGCAGGCGTCCACCTGCGCCCCTCCCACCAAGTTTCCTCTCACCTTTTGAAACCCTGACCGCGGCACGCAGGACCCACCCGCGGCAGCGGCCCCTCCACTCCGCTGTGGTCAGTAACCTTAAGCCCCCTCCACACACCCCTTCTGAGTGATCCAGCAGCGCCTGTCCTTCCAGCAGCGCACCCCTCCCCACCGAGCTGCGCGCCAATCCCGAGGCACCGGGGCGGGCTCCGCCCGGCTGCTGACTGCCCCTGGGACTCCGGCACTTATAACCTGCCGGACAGGCGCTGGGTGCAGTGCTAGGGGGCTTGAAACCAGCATGGTCACCCGCAGCCAGGATTAGGAGGGGAACACCTCGGAGAGGCGGGGCGCGCTTCACCCGTGCACACAGGTGGAGTCTGCGCGCCTTGCAGGACTTTGGCAAGTTCCTGAAGTTATTGCAGGGACGCGGCGAGCATGGGAAGGGGGACCGCTCAGGGCGCCCGGGCTGAGGCGCTGCTGTCATTGCTGCTTTCGTTGGCTGCAGTTGGCATTGCCCGAGGACAAGCCGTGGCGCAACGGGACAGTGCCCCCTTATCTTACGGAGCCCCGGATGAAGTGGAGGGGGCTCCCCTGCTCACCAACAACGGCGTCCGAGTGCCGTTCGGCAAGTCCGTCTACCTGGATCCCGTGCAGGACCTGTCCATTACCGTGCACCCGGGCGACCGGTGCCACCTATCGGTGCTGGACAATGACCCCCTGTCCCAGAGGCCCGGCCGCCTGTCCCCGGCCAGGTTTCCCTGCGACTTCGGCCCCGGAGAGGTGAAGTACACGCACCTGGGCTCCCGCAGCCCGTCCACGGACAGGGTGAAGCTGATGCTGCGTTACGACACGCAGACGCGCACGGTGGTGGTGCCCTTCATGCTGGAGGTGGAGGTGCTGTTCACCCAGCTGGAGGTGGTGACCAGGAACATGCCTCTGACCGTGGAGAAGCTGCTGGGCACCAGTGGGCCCATCGACAGGAAGACTCTGGAGTTCACCTACGACCGGGCATCGGAGGTGTGCAGGATCAGCCCTGTGATTGGCCAGGGAGGCCTGCCCAGGTATGGGAGGCTAGTTAACTTCGAGCCCAAGACCCCTGGTCAGATGGTTGACTGTGAGGAGTTCCTGAAGCTGGATGTGCGCTACCAGCACACGGCTACCACCCGATCCCCCAACCGGGACTTTGTGCCCATGTTGGTCGAGTTGCTGGACCGCCAGGGCCAGGTGCTGAAGCAGGAGCGCTTCCAGATCCTTGTGCGGGTGCGGGAAGGCCTGGACAACACAGCACCCAGGCCCAGCTTTGTGGCCATGATGATGATGGAAGTGGACCAGTTCGTCATGACTGCCATCACCCCAGACATGCTGGCAGCCGAGGATGCGGAGTCTGACCCCGGGGAGCTCATCTTCAACATCACGTCCCCCTTTGGGCCTGGCCAGGGAAGCATTGTCAGCACGGACGACCGCAGCATGCCCATCACCTCTTTCCACCAGCGAGACCTGCAGGAGCTGAAGATTGCGTACCGGCCGCCGGCGTCTGACTCTGGCTACGAGCGTATCTTCGAGATCGAGCTGGAGGTGGTGGACACCGAGGGCGCCTCCTCGGAACCGTTCTCCTTTATGATCCTGGTGAGGCCTATGAACACCATGGCACCCGTGGTGACGCACAACACGGGCCAGTTGCTCTACGAGGGTCAGTCTCGCCCGCTTTCCAGCGCCCATAACCTTGAGATCAGTGACGAAGACAACCTGGAGGAGGTGCGGGTGCAGGTGATAGACGGGCTCCGGCACGGCCAGCTCACTGTGCTGGGCGCCCCGCCGAACAGAAAGTTCTTCACCCCTCACGACTTAGATTCTGGGCTTGTGATCTATCAGCATGATGGAAGCGACACTTACAGCGACAACATCATCTTCCGGATGACCGACGGGCAACACGAGGTGGAGTTCCTGTTCCCGATAACTGTTGTGCCCACTGATGACGAGCCTCCGATCGTAAATGCCAACACCGGGCTGGTGCTCTTTGAGAAGCAGGTGGTGCAAATCACGCCCTTTGTGCTCAGTGCAACCGACATTGACTCGGAGGACCTGACCCTGGTGTTCACCCTGGAGCTGCCATTTCCCAGCCTTGGCGAAGTGGTGCTGCGGCAGCAGGAGGCCCCTGACGATGACCTTGACTCATGGAGCCACCTGCAGAGTGAAGGCCTTTACGAGAAGGAGGTGAAAACCTGGCTGCAACAGGACATCCTCGATGGGAAACTCTTCTACAGGCACACTGGGCCCCACAGCACAGCCACCGTCATGGACTACCTTGTGTTTAGGGTTCACGATGAGAACGATCCTCCAAACCAGTCTGGAGCGAATACACTCATCATCAAGATCCATCCCATTGACGACATCCCCCCTGAATTATACCCCGGCACCTCGCTGCAAATGGTGGTACAGGAGTACCAGCTGACCTACCTCCGGAGAAAGTTTCTCCGTTACACCGACTTAGACTCTGATGACAGGGATCTGAAGTACACCATTGTCAAACCCCCCACTGACACTGATGAGAACAACCCTGTGCAGATGGGCTCCATAGTGCTCACGGAAACTCCAGATGTTGTTGTGACTGAGTTCAATCAGGCTCAGATCAACCACCACAAGATCGCATACAAGCCCCCGGATCTGGAGCTGGGAATCACCCCCCATGTGGTGCAGTTTGAGTACACAGTGGAGGACACGGCTGGGAATACAGCGAGGGGCGTTTTTACAATCTATCTACAGCCTGTGGACAATAAACCCCCGAACATCATCAACACTGGATTCACTGTGCTTGAGAGCGGAACGCATGTTATCACAAAGTCAGAACTGGATGCTACTGACACGGACACACATGGGCACCGGATTTTGTTTACACTAACCCAGTCTCCTAGGCATGGGCAGGTGCTGTTGTCACTCAATGTCATGAGGGTGGGAGAGTCTTTTAGCTTAGAAGACATAGCCAAAGGCAGAATATCCTATATTCACAATGGAGACGAGTCCAGCAGTGATTCATGTACTTTGGATGTCAGCGATGGTGTGCATGTTGTAACTATTGTGCTGAAAATCACAGTGCGACTGGTGGATGATGAAGTCCCCACACTAAAACTACCTCCTGGAACGATTGGTTCTTTTTTAGATGTTCTTGAAAACAGCGCTGCTGTGATCACAGCTAATGTCATCCAAGGTACAGATGAAGATACCGATGACCTAATGTTGACTTTCATTGTTGAGGATCCACCATTGTTGGGGGACATTTTGGTGAATGGGATTCCAGCTGAACGGTTTTCACAGCGAGATATCATTGATGGGGCTGTGGTGTATTCTCACGCCAGTGGTGAGATCGGGCCACTGAAAAAAGAGGACTCCTTTAATTTAACCCTGTCTGACATGTCTGAAGAGTGGACAGTTGGGGGGAACACTGTCCAGGGAGTTAGAATCCAGGTGACTATCCTACCTGTTGACAGCCAACCACCAGAGGTTACAGTAGGAGAACAGTTTACTGTTGTCGAAGGGGACAAAGGAGTGATCACACCTTTACATGTAAGTGCCAAAGACATAGACACCTCCAATGACGATATTCTTTGTACTATTGTTGTACAGCCCACCGCTGGATATTTGGAAAACATATCTCCAGCCCCAGGTTCTGAAAAGTCAAGAGCCGGAACAGCTATAAGTGCGTTTACCTTGAAAGACCTTAGACTGGGACATATTTACTATGTTCAAAGTATCCATAAGCATGTAGAGCCTGTGGAAGATAGGTTCAATTTCCGTTGTTCTGATGGAACCAACTTTTCCCAGAGGCACTTCTTTCCCATTGTCATCATCCCTGCCAATGATGAAAAGCCTGAAATTTTTATGAGAGAATTTGTTGTCATGGAAGGCATGCGTTTGGTGATTGATACGCCCATCCTCAATGCAGCGGATGCAGATATACCAGCTGATGAGCTGACTTTTATCATTACTAAACCACCCAAGCATGGGCATATTGTAAACCAGCTGGTGAATGGCACTGTTTTGGTGGAAAGCTTCAATTTAGAGCAGATTAAGGAGAGCTCTAGCATAATCTATGAGCATGATGACTCTGAGACAACGGAGGACAGCTTTGAGGTGAAACTCACTGATGGCAAGTTCGATGTTGAACAAACAGTGCTCATTATGGTGATACCGGTGGATGATGAGACCCCCAGAATGACTATCAATGATGGACTCGAAATTGAGATTGGAGAAACCAAAATAATCACAAACAGAATCCTGAAGGCTACTGATTTAGATTCGGATGATAGCACGCTGACCTTTATTGTGCGATATGGCCCAGGACAGGGCCTTTTACAGAGAAGGAGGCCCTCAGGTGGAATTGAGAACATCACTGTGGGAATGAACTTTACTCAGGATGAGATAGACCGGGATCTCATCCTGTATGTGCACTTTGGACAAGAAGGGATACGCGACCTTATAAAGTTTGATGTGACAGATGGCTTAAATCCCCTTATTGACCGCTACTTTTATGTGACCATTGGAAGTATTGACATGGTCTTCCCAGATGTCATCAATAAAGGAGTGTCATTGAAAGAAGGTGGGAGAGTAACACTCACAACAGACCTCTTGAGCACCAGTGACCTGAACAGCCCAGATGAGCATTTGGTTTTCAGCATCACCCGGGCACCTATCCGGGGCCACTTGGAGTGCACAGATCGCCCGGGAGTGCCAGTGACTTCTTTCACCCAACTCCAATTAGCAGGAAACAAAGTCTACTATATTCACACTTCAGATGATGAAGTGAAAATGGATAGCTTTGAATTTGAAGTCACTGATGGATACAACCCAGTGTTTCGCACCTTCCGGATTTCTATAAGTGATGTCGACAACAAAAAACCAGTGGTGACAATTCATGGCATGGCAGTCAGTGAGAGTGAACACAAACTAATAACCCCCTTTGAGCTAACAGTGGAAGACAGAGACACCCCTGACCATCTTCTGAAGTTCATTGTGACCCAAGTACCTGTTCATGGCCAGCTTCTGTTCAACAACACAAAATCCGTGACAACCTTCACCAAGCAAGACCTTAATGACAATCTCATCAGTTACAAGCATGATGGGACCGAGTCCGCTGAAGACAGCTTCTCGTTCACGGTAACCGATGGCACCCATACTGACTTCTACGTTTTCCCCGACACTGTATTCGAAACAAGGAGGCCCCAAATGATGAAAATCCAAATCATAGCAGTCGACAATGGGATCCCCCAAATTGTGGTCAACAAAGGAGCCCCCACTCTACGTATCTTGCCTACTGGTCACGTGGGATTTCTCATCACAAGCAAAGCCCTGAGAGCAGAGGACAGGGACAGTGTAACCCTCCTTGTGCGCTTCCGGGTCATTGAGGGACCCCACCATGGCTTCCTGATCAACCTGGATAAAGGCAACCACAGCATCATTCAGTTCACTCAAGGTAAAGTGTATGGATCTTCCTGTTCTGTCTCTGTCTTTTCCCTTGCCTTCACTGCTGTTTGCAAACCTATTACATGTGACAAGCACAATCAAAATGAATGTCAACATATTGCTGTTCTGCACTGTTTTCACTGAAATCACACAAGCAGCACGCCAATGTTAAAAACACAATAAAAGCACTGTGAAATGTATAGTGTACAAAAGATCGGAAACGTCAGTGTCAGTTCACAGCCTAAATGATTAATAGGCTTGTGTAGTCATATATACGTCCTGAGATTTAGTACAGAGTTCACCATTTTGAAATGTTCACTTGTTTGGAAAATGCAGACTTATCGGTGTAGTTATAAACAGTTGTTGTGTGCCTCCAAGAAATAACCTGCTCAGAAAACTCGTTTAATGGGTAAATATGCTTTAGGCATAAGGAGGGCCAGAGAAACTCTGATTCATTAATGACATCTTGGAGACATTCAAGAAAGCGTCTACTCTACTCTGTACCACTCCACTCTACGCCACTCTACTCTGCAACACTGCACTGTCCGCCACTGAACTCTCCACCACTCTACTCTGCACCACTATACTCTACACTGCACCACTCTATTGTACACCACTCTACTGCACTCTATGCCAATTCACTGTATGCCACTACACTTTATGCCACTACACTCTATGCCACTTCAATCTTCTGTTACACACTGCACTCTGTGCTTCTCTACTGTGCACCACTCTACTCTATGCAATGCTCTATACCCCACTCTACTATGCACCACTGCTCTTTTTACCACAGCACTCTGCTCTAAGTCACTCTACTCTGTAGCCCAAACTCCGCGACAATGCACTCTACACCATTAAACTGAAACAATCTACTCTTCGCCACTGTACTATATGCCACTGCACTCTATGCTACCTACTCCCCTCTGCACCACTCCACTCTGAGCAAATGCGCTCTATGCCACTGCACTCTATGCCAACTACTTTGCACCACTGCACTCTGTGCTACTATACTCTGCGACACACTGTACCTCTGCATGCTATGCCACTCTACACCCTTGTTCTCTGCACCACTTTACTCTGCACCACTGTTCTCTGCACCACTGCACTCTGCATTACCGCACTCTACACCCTGCGATCTACAAAACTGTACTCTACGACACTGCTCTCTTCGCCACTCCACTCTATGTCACTTCAATCTACTGTGACACGCTGCACTCTATGCTTCTCTACTGTGCACCACTCTACTCTATGCCAATGCTCTATACCCCACTCTACTATGCACCAATGCTCTTTTTACCTGAACACTCGGCTCTAAGTCACTCTACTCTGCAGCACTGCACTCTGCGCCAATGCACTCTACACCATTAGACTGAAACAATCTACTCTTCGCCACTGCACTATATGCCACTGCACTCTATGCTACCTACTCCCCTCTGCACCACTCCACTCTGTGCAAATGCGCTCTATGCCACTGCTCTCTATGCCAACTACTCTGCACCACTGCACTCTGTGCTACTATACTCTGCGACACCCTGCACCTCTGCATGCTATGCCACTCTACACCATTGTTCTCTGCACCACTCTACTATCCATCACTCTTCTCTGCACCACTGCACTCTGTGCTATACCACTGCACTCTGTGACACTGCACTCTACGACTCTCTACTCTGCAGGTCTGCACTCTCCGCCAGTGAACTCAGCGACCCTCTACTCTGCACCACTGCACTATACGCCACTGCACTCTACTCTACAACACTCAACTCTACGGCATTCTTCTGCAGTCTATGCCACTACATTCTACAATATTCCACTCTATGACACTCTAACCTAATCTGTACCACTGCAATCCTTGCCCCTGCACTCTACACCACTGTACTCTATGCCACTGCACTCTATGCTACTCTACACCTCTCCACTCTACCCTGCACCGCTTCACTCTTCACCACTCCACTCTACTCCACCCTACTCCACTTAACTCCACTTTACTCTACTCTGAAACCATCTACTGTGTGCCACCACATTCTACACCACCGTGCTCTACGTCAGTCTACTCCACTCTGCGTGCCTCCACTCTAGGCCATTGGATTCTATGTCACTGCACTCTACTCTGCACCACACTACTCTATGCTACTGTACATCACTGCACTCTATGCCAATGTAGGCTACACTACTTTACTCAAAACCAATGCACTCTACACCAATCTGCTCTGCTCCACTGTACTTTATGCCACTTCACTCTAGGCCACTATTCTGTACTCTACTACACTCCACTCTACGAGGCTACACTCTCCTTCATCAAATTTTACTCAACTCTATGGCACTCCAGTCTGTAACACTCTACTCCACTCTATGCCACTCTACAACAATACTCCATTCTACAATGCTCTACTCAACTCCCTCTATGCCACTCTACTCCACTCTATTCTAAAACACACTACTCTACCCTGCTGCACGCCACAACTCCACTCTCTGCCACTCCCCTCTGACACTCTATGCCACTCCACTCTATGCCACTCGACTCTACAACACTCTACTCCACTCTGCACCATTCCACTCTCCTACGCTGCTCCACTCTATGCCACTGCACTCAACAACAATCTATTTCTCTCTGCTTTGCTCCACTCTACTCCACTCAACTCTAGGCAACATCCTCTATGCCACTCCACTCTGTTCCATACCACTCCATGACACTCTACGCCATGACACTCTACTCCATGCCACTCACCTCCACTCCACTCAGCGCCATACTACTCTATGACATTCTACTCCCTCCACGACACTCCACAACACTTTACACCACTTCACTCTATGCCACTTCATGGCACTCCACTTCACTCTACTTCACATCACTCAAGTCTACTCTATGCCACTCCGTGACCCTCTATGCTATTCCATAACACTTCACTCTAAACTGCTTTACGACACTACATTCCATACCTCTCTCACTTACCCCACTAACTTTTGACCATGCTGAACAGCAGCCACGCTGGTGCACAACATGGCTAAAAAATATTAGTAAAGCCAATAGCTCTTGCACAGGCGAGTCTGATTGGCTTTGCAAATGCGTGTTTAAATCATGCCTGTTTACCAGCCAATAGACAGTAGTGTTCATTGTTTTTCAACAAAGGAAATCACTTTAGTGTGTCTGTCTCCAGTAAGGCCCTGATGTGCCAAGGTCTTCTTTTCCCATAGTGGCCCTGATTCATAAACTTCACTTTGTAGTACGTTTTGCAGTACTACAGCAGTACTACAAAACGTACTACAAAGTGCTATTCACAAGCTGCACATTTGTAGTAAATTACACTTTTTAGTAAGTATTCGCAAACTGCACTTTTGTAGTAATGTACTTATTTGTAGTATATCCCTACTCCCATTATTTACTTTGTGAGGGTGTTGCAGTACCAGTGGTTTGCCATGTGTTGTGCTGGACTTACTACAAAAGTGTAAGTTACTACAAAAGTGCAAGCTACTACAAAAGTGCAGTTTGTGAGTAACAAACAGTAGTAAACTTAATCTTAAGTGTAAACTTACTCAAAAGTGCAAGTTACTTTTGTGAATCAGGCTTATGTGTCTGTGGGAAAATACTTTGATGCATAAGAGCCCACGTCCCCCACCTCTCCAAGTAACTTGTGTGAACTGAAAGTGCAGTGTGCATCTGCTACACATGCCACTATCTACACGTGTCGAGCACTGCTGGTATCTGGGTATCCTGGCACTTTACAAGCCCGGGTCGTTTTATAACGTTGTGCCAAAGCTAATGCTGCACACAACATTCGAAAACAAGCGACGCCCCTCTGGTTTCAGGTTGTCTTCCTTCTTTCGGTTATCTTGTGAACTCTGCTCCCCCTGAGTGCCAAGCACCTGTTTTGGCCTAACATACAGTTGTTAAACACAAGACCCCCGAGTTCGTTGCTGTAACCAGTGATTTTGATCTGTTTGAGCGGGAAGCTTTTCTTGTGGCTGAAATCAACAGATACCGTGGCAGGTGAGCGTTTCTGCAGGATTCAGCAGCGTCGCTGAATTCCATGGCCCCCGGGCGCCACCGCGCATGCACTCCATTCAGGGAAGTTATTGTGAAATTGCCGAAATGAACCGGACTGGCCACATTTCTTGCATTTTGGGTCTAACAAGCTTCAACTGTACGTGCTCGCATGGCCAGTGTAGTATGGAGAAGAGATTCTTAATTCGGGCGACTGTACCTTTGTTAGGCCACTGATGTAAATACAGCGGCGTGCAATCTCTTGATACCAACTTTTTTGTTTTTTTAATTTAAAGTTTAAAACTCATTTGTTTGTAAGGCCGACATAAAGCAGAAATTCGTGACTGTTGTAAATTCAGACATGTTCGCATTCATTCTCAGTAACCTGATAACTGTTGATAATCCTTCCCAGTCATCAGAATGTTCACAGGATTTCAGTTTACTTATCCTTATGGTGTTCCTAGGTGTAACAGAGCACCATCGTTATAATTCTCTGCACGACCTACTAATTACAATTTACTCTGGAAAATACATGTGAAAAGTCTACTGTAGACACGAAACACACCGTCATGTATGTGTGCTTTGGAGGTGTCGTGGAAAACATTGACCTTTTTAGTTTTTACGCTGTATTGGCCCTCAGTAATTTTATCATTTTCAACACTACAAGAACCTCTCTCTCTCTCTCTCTCTCTCTCGATATATATATATATATATATATATATATATATATATATATATATATATACATATATATATATATATATATATCAAATGTTATGTGGAAACAACCAACAGAGAATACACAAAGGCATTGGAAACTTTGCGGAAACACCTATTCCAATGTAAAAGAGACAATATGATTTCCAAGGAGGAGTATAATTTTCTATCTAATGAGTCACCCATCTTTTCTCCCCAAGACTCATAAGGAGAGAACCCCAGTCCCGGGAGGCCCAATAATATCAGCAATTGAAAGTGCAAGTGAGCACCTATCACAATACATTGATTTCTTTTTGCAAGACTTGGTCAGGGATTTACCATCATATGTCAAGGATACCGGTGACTTTCTAACAAAAATAGGTCATATCAAGTGGGAAGACGGTATGAGAATGTTAACATTGGACATTGAATCCCTATACACTTGTATAGATCATCAAGTGGGACTTAATGCTATCAAACACTTTTTGTCCACTAGACCAATTGAATATTATGAGCATAACAAAGTGATCATGAAAAGTATTGATTGGTGCCTAAATAACAACTACTTTGCATTTGCTAAAAAGATATATAGGCAATGTAGGGGCGTGGCGATGGGGTCCTGCTTCTCCCCCAGCTATGCCTGTTTAGTGGTTGGCTGGTGGGAGGAGCAGACACTAAGGAAAGATCTGTCGTCAAAATATGGTAACAACATTACAATTTGGTTACGTTTTATAGACGACGTCTTTGTGTTGTGGAAAGGGGATGATGAAAGTGTAAAAGCTTTTTTACATGACATTAATGTGAACAAGATGAATTTAAACTTCACCTCAACTACCAGTGTCAAAGAGGTTGAATTTCTGGACACCAAGGTCTATGTAGAAAATGGTGAATTAAAAACAACATTACATAGAAAAACAACAGCCGGCAATTCCACGTTGCATGCCTCCAGTGCTCAGCCTAAACATCTAATTGATAGTATTCCCTATGGTGAGCTTCTTAGAATAAAGCGCATATGTAGTGATGAGGGACAGCAAACAATATGCATACGAGAGGCAGTGGAAAGATTCCGTAGGAGAGGCTACACGGCTAAAATTCTACAAAGGGCTTTGGATAAAGCCAACAGTAGACCCAGGGAATCATTACTACCAACAACAGAGGAAAAAATCTTGGAGGAAAGTAAGGACACCCCCAATACACCCAGGCTGATTCTCACCTATAACAACCAGCATCGCCAAATTCGATCGATAATCAATCGAAATTGGGCGATAGTGCAGACAGACGCAGTCATAACATCTGAACTGCCTCAAAAGCCCACATTAACCTTTCGAAGAGGCATTTCAATGAGAAACAAAATAGCTAAAAGCGTACCTGATCTCAACATCAAGAAGAAGAGCACTCATTGGCTACCAGAAAAACAAGGTTTTTTCAAGTGCTCATCCTGTAGGGCATGTAAATTTGGTGTAACCACCAAAAAATATACCACCCCATTTAGCCCGAGGGAATTTAATATTCAGGGATGTCATGACTGCAAAACTGATTATGCAGTGTACATTCTGACGTGTACTTGTGGGCTCCGTTATGTGGGCAGTACCAAGCAGCAAGTACACGTCAGAATCCTACAACACCTACGTGCTATCGTAAACAACGATAGCACGTATCCTGTCGCAAGACACTTTAAGGCAGCCCACCAAAACAATCTAGCGGACCTGAAATATTTTGTCATCGGAGCGGTGACTGATAATCCGCGTGGTGGCAATAGAGAAAAACGCCTTAGGCAGCTGGAATCGAAATTCATCATTGAACTAGATAGTAGACAGCCAAACGGTCTGAACAACACGGAGGACCTCCATCATTTCCTCTGAAATAGTCTTACGTTGGTTTAGGTTGTCTCCGACAGGGTATCCTGTAACCTTTGTATCCTGTGTGTAAATATTGATTACTATACTGTGACCCCAGTGTCTACTCCATTTTATCTCAATTTTGGTTTTAGTCTTTCACATTATAAGTATAAATTATTTTTATCTTATAAATTTTAAAAAAATATTTCAAAAAAACCCAATCAAATATGAAATTTTCTTCTTTATACAAAAAGGCACGAATATTATGGTATAAGGAAAATATCACTTTATGCACTTTATTTGAAGATATATTTACATGCTGCTACAAACACACTTCTGGCACCCAACTTGTAATTTTGTACATAATACTAATGTTGCAGTGTCCCATTGCATAAATAAGCTGAGGTCCGCATAAATTTGGAATTCATTCCGTTAGATTTGTATAACCGATTATGGGAATACCTACGGTTTTAGAGGATGTTTCTATTTTTATATTGTACATAATATATAAATTTATCAAATATATATTTTTATAATGTGAGATATATATATTTTTGTATGTTATGGTATTTTCATGAAAAATGTTGTAAATATATACATATCTGACCCAAACTATTTAGCTTATATGCACGGGAACTTAATTGCACATGGTAATGTACTCTCTTACCAATGAACTGGCATTCATGCAGTTATAATGTATTTTGTTCAATGGACAAATTATACTATGGGTTTGGTAAAGTTTGGTGTTGATACTACAATACCCAGCATGCATTTGGCATGTAGTATTTCTTCTATTTTTGCACTGGGAATAGGTGAAAGCATCACTTCTAAAAGTATAAAAATAAAAAGCGGACTATTTGTTTGTCAATTGAGGAAGAATACAGAGGTATTCGAAACGCGTCTGACAATTTGAAAATAAAATAAAGACCTTCTAGATCCACGCAAAACTGGAGTCTGTATCCGTTTCTTTGGCTGTGTTCCGGCTGGGCGCTGCAAAGGGAATTCGGAGATACTGGATATATATATATATATATATATATATACCACCAAATATGGTTATTTGCACTTGTTATTTACATGAGTTAGAAACAATGGAAGTGTGCAGTATAAAGCGATATATATTTTAAAAAAGGTATTTCTGTTTGCAAAGTGTTTTTGATGTCTCGATGATGACCTCTTTCCTCGTTCCAAGCGCCCTGAAGTCATTAGTTAGTGGTTTGCTGTGTTGTATAACTAGCCCCTAACATACCCATGCAGTGCAGAATAGATAGCTTACACCTTCAATGCCATGTGCCGGCCTTCTTTTAACAGTTTCTGGTCTCTACCTTTAATGCGCCAATCTATTTAAAGTTCATTGCCCAATTGTGACACTTGCTCACCAACTGGGGATGCTAGATTTGACTTCTCTTAGAAGCCAGAGAATGAGTAATTACTAGAGCAGAAGAAATGAGCATGAGGGAAAATACCATGTAAAGAGCAACTTACAAAGTTAATTTCCCAAGGCCACACTCAGCGTGGAACCTTAAAGCACAGTTTGCACTGTTATACTTTGGAGACGACAATCTAAGAACTGAAAAAATGTATTATAAACAGTACTCTCCTGCTTAAGTTGGCCATTCTTTCATCCGTCTGGGGTCCTTGTTTTCCTCCTGGGGTCGACTTACTGTATTGTGATAAGGCTGTGAACAGGGCTACCTCTATCCTCTCAGATCTTAGTAAGATACTGGAAAAGTAATCAATTAGACATCTCCAGGAGCATGAGGAGCACAACATCCTACTTTACAGCTACCACCCAGGACTCCGCTCCATAACAGAATGCAAACAAGGAACATCTGAAAGGATATCCTTCTCGCTGTGTCCTGATGAAGGCCAACACTGGGCATTGACATTTCACGTCCTTCTTGCAAACTAGGATGCAGTTGATCGTGTCATAGTACTAATAACTAAGGGGTTATAATGTAGGTTGAAGTCTCAGCACAGAATGGATTTAATCATACCTTCAGGGCTACAGAAAACAAACCATGTTTGATTTATTGAAATCCTCTGCTCTACGTGGTTTCTGGAGGTCTATCTGAGGATTCCCCTGTTAAATTGCTCTTAATATTAATATGTACCAACGCAGGTAATCAAAAAGTACCATTTGCACTTCATGATGTACGTGATGAAACATCAAATCTAACTCTGTCTAGAAAATGAAACGGGTTGTCATGTCTACTTCGAACATTGCCTGGGCTATGTTTACTACAGGATGAATGACAAATGCCACCATCTTGATAACTTCAAAATAGATATTCTGGCACACTGTGCTGTTGTGGTAGGCCATTCTATTTTTTAGCCCAAAACTATGGCAGAACCCTTGGCCAGATCCTGGAATAAACTGAGCACAGTCCTGGCATGTGCCTTTCCTCATCTGCCCAAATCGTCACACTAGTGATGACTAGTAACTCCCAGCTATCATGTTTCATGGCAAACTACCATTCTTACAAACTAACCATACCAAGGTTACCAACAAATCGTTTAATCAACAATCTTCGACAAGTACAAAATCAGACCATCAGATAACCCAAATACACTACACTTGCCTTAAAATGTCGGCTATGGCTAAGAGTGGAGTCCAGGAATAAATTTGCAGTCTTATGTGACAAGCATGAGTTCTAGTGGAACAAATTCCCCAAAGTTCCTGAAACAACAAGCTCCACATGATGTTACACAGGCAGGTCTGCTTGACCGCTGTTTATTCAGTAATAACATTGGGCATCTCCCTTGGACTACAGAAATCCAGGCTGTCCAATACTTTCAATCCATCCCACAGAAAACAGCAATCACCTGCTCTTCAGGACTTCCATGAAGAGTGATCGTCGCAGCAAGCCTTTGACAGATGAGATGATTGACATAGCGGGACATAACAACAGACGTATGTTTGACCAAGAGCCTACTTTGTTTTCTGGCTCAACCCATATAGCCCTAACCTCTTATAAACAAAGACCCTCACTTCATTAAGGGCCACCTCTCCTTCATCTCGATTCACAATCCAAACTGAAATTTTCTATACAGCAGACACATATAGGGAACTTTTTGCTCTTCAGTGCTGTGAAGCCATAGTGTCATGCACGGCTTGTGCCATTTCTTACCATTTCCCGGTGTGCACTTCGACACCCACTACTCTAACATTCACACACAAGTGCAAGAAAGTGATATGTTCGGTGCACTGAAAACCCCCTGAAAACTCCTTGTAAATACTCTTGATCTCTGATAAAGAATAAACAAGAAACCCTCACAGGCGTATTGTCCTGCAAGACCTTCCTAACCTTAACTAAGACAAGCTTGAAGGTTCGTGCCTGAAAATTGAAGGAAATGTGTAATTGGAAGTGATTTAATACATGCCTGTCTACATTGCAGGTGTGTCATTCAAAGTATAAATTACTTGTAATTTGGACCTCCTTGTTCAAACAAATTTTAAGTGAAAACGTGCTTTAGCAGAACTGCACCTCACTTACCCCGTCAAGCCCAGACTGGAATCTGTTCTCGGAAATGATTCTTAAGCAGAATGAACCCTCTCAACCCTTTGTTGAATGTGCCTGCTGAATGTGAGCTGAAGCCATTCACACACAGAGGGTCGACATTGGGGCTTTCATTTTACTACTTCATGTATGCAGCCTTTCATTTAATTCAACGTCACAGAGCGTAAAGGACACAAGCAACGTGCATAGGCGGGCTAGATAGATGAGGCTTGCAAATTAAGTTGCAACATTGCTTGATTTCCATTAACTTTGACATTGCACTGTTTGGTAGACTTCTACAGGGCTTCGTACCCCTGACGAGGCCACAAAGTATTCCAGTTTGCATCAGGTTCCTCGCGCCATTTCAGAGAGCCCGTTTGATCGGAAGTTGCCTGTAGTGTGGCCTACATGGAAGGTGTTGGGTGAAATGCATGATGTTTAATAAAGATATACTTCATATATGCAGCAGCCATTGTGTTGCGGAGATTGTGAGTAGATGCAGCTGTAATTACCCACCTATTATGGGTTAGTCACTATCCAGCAGTGGAGGGAACATAAGCAGAATACCGCAGGAATAGGTGAAACAGACTAGGATGTCTCTTATATGGAGAATTTCCCAAAGCAGCAGAGATGCTGCCCCAGGAAGAACCAGTAAACAACCATGGTATCTAGCATGCGTGGCCCACCAAGGGTGAGAGAGAGGCACTGTTACACGATATTGGTATACCAGACTTCAGGAAATGGCACTATGTATACACCCTTGATTATTACTCATAAAAGAACTGTGGTCTTAGTGGCCCTTTGGGACTTTTTGGCAACATCAATCTATTGCAATCACTTTGCGAGTGTTTGCATTGCCTAGGGATATCCTCACTGATGATGGGACACATGGTTAAATGTTCAAATCAGATGACCTATCGATATGACAAACAATGCATCCCACTTGATCTATTGGAGACTTGTCGTAGATGAATATAACAATGCAATTGGCTTTACCTAGGCTTCACCAGTCTCAGCACTCACATTGGTTTGACTGCTCTGTGCATGCAAAGCTGAAGTGCAAAGGAGAAGTTAAGAAGTCATATTGAAGGTCCTCAACAAGTGATGCACCTGAGGTACAGTGTCCGAGTGCTTGGTGGGAAGGGAGGGGCAGGACAAAACTTGTCTCCAGGAATATGGGCCTGGCCTTCATTTGGTTGGCTGTGGGAGCCCAGAAAAAAATAATAACAAGCAATGTCAGGGTCAGACTGGCTTGTAGGGCAATCAGGAAGTGCCCGAAGGGCTGGTTGGATATGGTTAGTTTGGGGACCGTTTTTGGGCTGTTTGTAGGCTGTTTTATGGTCTGTTGAGATGCTTTTTACGGGTGTTTCCTTCATACTGCCCTAAACATTTCCTTCAGGAAGCACAAATGTATATAGTCTCCCACACCCTGCAAAACATCAATACAGCATGTCTTTACAAGTTAAAAACGACCAAGATTTGCACATTTTGGCTTCATTTTAGGTCGAGCCTAGAGCAGCGCATGCGCTGCAGCCCGACTTTTAGTAAGGAGGATTTAGTGCTACACTGGCCTAAAGCTTGAGTGCATGTGCGCGTGAACGCGTGCAGCTGCCATGGGCCTTTCTTATCTCATTAATTTACATTTACGAGCCGTCATGGCTCATTAAGTGCTTCACACACAACTCCCTCCACCGCTCTCTCCCCCTGCAGCCCCCATCTATGCATTCGCAGATAATATAAATATAGCTTGCTTTTTGCACAGAAGTTTAGCAAGTCTTTGACAGAGCTGCTTGGGGGCCATTTTAGGGATCAGCTGCTTTCTCCCAGATACAACAGGCGGGTTTGCTCGAGATGACACCACTGGGAAGGAATTCATGTCAGATTTAGTAATGTTTATATGAACACCACAGACAAGGCTTGTTAGAAACACATGTTTTCCATTTGCATGAGGGACGAAAGAACAAAACTGCTTGCAGGCTCAGATGGTGGCATGACTCTGTGGCCCTTCTAAAGGGGCGGCCGAGCCCCCGTACACACCAACCTTGCTTAGGCACCGCTGGAAACGTAATTTCCGTAGACGCACTTATGCTGGCTTATCTTGAGATGTTTGGCCCTGTGTTTTATCTTTATAGCTGTGCTCTGCGAGTAGGCAGTGCCCTGGAGCATGCAGTGCCCTGCGTGGCTCCCTGCTGGTACACCTCTCCTAGGGTTTTTTTGCATCACACACGAGCTGTCGAGTTGAAAAAGAACGCAGTGTCACACATTCCGACAAGTGTGTCAAGTAACAGGACTTGTTGCTTTGTTTCCCACGAATCACCCCCCCACAGTAGAGGGGTGTCTGTATCAAGTGTCTTAGCTCACAGATCACACACTGAACCCGCAGTGAACTGTGACATTTCTGCTTCTCTCCGTATTGGGGATGGTTTATTTTTCTAAATGGGCCAGGCTTAGTATTTTTATACTTTTATATTATTGGCACTGGAAAGTTACTGATTTGCTGACAGCTATTCCACGCCCTCCCGATGTCAGAATGTGCCCTGTACAAATGATAAAAATATACTTACACACACACACACATAAACATGTCAAGTCAAAAATGTTGTATCTGATCTTTCTAACAACAAGAGAAGTGGGGGAGGGTCTAGGGGGCAATGTTTAGAGACCGGTTGTACTCCATACCCCTAAGTAGGAACCTGACTGACTGAAGGGAGAACAGCGGTCTAAAGAGTGTGACTGAAATTACCTATGTTGAAGCACCTACAGTTCACCAGTTATACATAACTCGTCCAATCCCAGGCTAGAGTAAGGTTTCCATCAGCCCACCCATTTGGCGGAACTTCGTCATCTGGAGAACCAGGAGAGAGGGGTCAAATATAGCCAAGGTAGTACAGAGGCTAATATACAAAAGTACTAGGCCTCCTACTCTCTGGATGACTCAGCCTCTATGTTTATTCAAGGTATGTAAGGACCGGTGGAGTCCAGTGCAGGTGATAAGTTCAAGTGTGATAAAAATGACTAGAAGGACAAAAAATATGTTTATTGGGGATTGTCCTAATGCCATATAATAAAAACCGCCTGATAGTTTGGGAATTTTTTTTCCTATCTTTTGGCTAGGAGTGAGGTCAACATGTTTCAGCCGAGAGGGTCATTGACCCGGCTTTCTTCAGGACCTAAAAGGTGATGTGCGCTACTGAAAATGCAACTGTTAACGTGAGAACAAAAATAATATATTCAACAAAAGAAAATGGATCAGTGGTTGTTTACCACCCTACCAGACATATATCCCATATGTGTGTGGTTCCAAAGTTACTTCCTCATCCCTGAAACAGAAAGGAATATTATCGAGGATAAAGCTACTCAACTTGAGGAGGTGAATGGAAAAAGTGCTCAAAACAGGGAGGTTATATGTGTCACATAGTCATTCATACATTATATACGACTGGTCCCATTAGCCATAAAGTACTGGCAGTGGAGATTATAATTTTAATAAAAGGAAGGTATTCACCCAGCTTTCTGTGGGGGTAAGCCTCACCTCACTCGGCAACCGCTCGGCGGTTGAGGCCCCGCTCTAGTAGTAAGAAAAGAAACCATGGGGAACAACAAGTGATTACATAATCTAACTTATATACCCCTAGTAAACTCACATAAAAAACCTCTATCTTAGGTGCCCACAGACCGTGTCATACAAAAAAGCGGACCCGGCTGACATCCAATGGAGGAGTTGCTTTTAATCTGACCAGGATTTTATTGTGCCAAACTCTGTGATTACAATCAATGTTGGGATAGAGAGACAGCTATCATCCTAACCAGAAAGGTTCATGCGATATTGCTCTCTGGAAGAAGATCAGGCTATCTGTAATGTTACCAATGATTAAAAATAAAGATAAAGATAATAATAATAATAACCAGATAAAAGTTCATTGTATTGGTTAAAGATGTTGGCTATAATGCACTAAATAGAAGAATAGTATATTCTGCTGAGCATGGTCATGCTGAATGTAGCTTCTATGCCCAAAGAGACAGATGGAGGGCAGTCAGAACAAAATGGAGCTTAATAAGCTGGCTAGAAAGAAGCAACCAAGACACCGGGCTGTAATTCCTCTAGAGCAACAGAAGTCAGCACTTACCTATCCGTCGGTACCTCGTCGCAGGCTGTGAGCAGTGTGGGAGGTACCGAGGGAGACAGGGAGTGCTCTCTTATACTGTCGCTGATTGGTTGATAAGGTCTCATTAGTCAATTATCCAATACGATACAGCCGCTGTCTGTTTGTTTGACGGCTTGTATCGGTCTTGTAGAGCACATGATACGCTTGCGCGGGTTTGCGGCACTGTTCTATTCCGAGCGTGACCGTTGTATATGTCCGTAATACTCGTGCGCCAATCCCGCCCCACGCTTTTTGTATGCACTAGGGCGGAGAGGCGTGGGCTTTTCTAAGACACTAATTCAATGTGCCTGCGTACTAGGCATTTGTTCGCTTGTATGCGTATTCATTGTATGAGAGCTGGGTGGCAGCGGCAGCACAAGTTCTAGATAAACGGCAACTTCATCGAAGTATGTGGAAGAGCTGAGTGTATATAGGAAACGGGCGAAAATCCTTTCCATATACACTATGAGTCTCGTTATTATTGAGGTGATCATGATTTAAAAGTCAGAATACGAAAATCATCAACAAAGTATGTGTAAGGAATTGAGTGTGTATGGAACAATCAGGGAGAATCCATTCCAAATACATATGTAAATCTTGTTCTTTGTGAGATGGTAATAGTTGGAATCTAAATATTATACGCAAAGCTGCTAGACAGAATAATAAACAAGCCGGCCTTGTCTAAGTGTAGAATGCGGTCACAGGCCTGAAGTTGCACTCAGCCCAATAGAACGTGCTCTAGATAGCTGTATGAGGTGGTTCTAAAGGGGCCGTATGATCCGTATATATAATTCAGAGTTCGAGTCTTTTTCAAACACTTCAAACGAGAGTTGTCTTGCAGCTCAACTAGTTTTAGTATAAGGATTGCTCAGTGTGCATATTACGGACAGCCGCCGGTTTGTTCAATTACATCGGCATTTATAGAGTCCCATGATGGGGATGACTGTTGGTGGTAGTAGGACTGTTAGAGGTGTTGTAGAAAGTTATAATGACAGCTATTTACTCATGTCTAATGGGGGACCCAGAATATGTCTCCCATAGGTCATATAACTGTCAGGTGATTACCCAGCTCAATAAATGGATTGCAACGATATTGAAGTTAGTAAAGACACGTTGCTAGGGCAATTATTAGTTTTTAACGACAGTATTAAGTCTGGTTTTCAGTTACCGGCAATGGTATGGCACTTCAGATGTGACAGGTGGAGATCAAATGAAGATCAAATCTGTACCCAGGGAATGTTGTTGTTCAGACCTTCTGTATCAGTCCTGAGTCTAAAAATCCATCTTTGCTCCCTGATGAACAGGAATCTAGAAATATCAGTCACATGTTGGGGAGTCGTGGGGTGTTCAAGTATCACCCATCTCATGTCGTCTGCCTGATGTTTGGCACTTAGGAAATGATTGGTTAGACATGTAGCTTGCTTACAGCAGCATATGATGCTTTTGTGCTCGCTGATTCGTAACTTGATTTTACGAATAGTGTGGCCCACGTATCTCAAGGAGCACGGACAGGAGATCATGTAGATCACACGGTCAGTGTTGCAATTAGTATGGTTATGCAGAATCCAAGGGCGGTCAGTCCCAATATCCACGGATTCAGTCTTGACAAATGTAAGCCTTTCGGTTGCTGGTTTAGTCGTACTTTGATCAAGTAGAGCATCCCGATTGACATTGGAGGCTCTCTCCCAAGCTCTTCGTACCAGATGTTTAGGGTACTCTCGAGCCTGGAGTTGTGATGACAAGACTTGGGCATGTTTGTGGAAGAGTGCTGATGTTGAACAGTTTCTGCGTACTCTTAAAAATTTTAAGAGTACGCAGAAACCAGCAACCGACGAAACCAGCAACCGAAAGGCTTACATTTGTCAATACCTTCTGCACACTGTCTAATAAAATACAAAAGACGGTTTACAGACATTGGCGTATCCTTAATATTGCCACAGAGAAGATTCCCCCACCATTGTTTGCCTTTACACGGGGCCCAAGCCTACGCGACAGCCTTGTACATACTCAACCAAGACGACAGTTGACACCTGAGTCTAACACTCTCTGGGGACTCCCACCGGTACGTGGCCACTATCCTTTTGGCTCATGCAGTGTCTGTCCCCAGACGATGAAGACTGAATCCGTGGATATTGGGACTGACCGCCCTTGGATTCTGCTTAACCATACTAATTGCAACACTGACCGTGTGATCTACATGATCTCCTGTCCGTGCTCCTTGAGATACGTGGGCCACACTATTCGTAAAATCAAGTTACGAATCAGCGAGCACAAAAGCACCATACGCTGCTGTAAGCAAGCTACATGTCTAACCAATCATTTCCTAAGTGCCAAACATCAGGCAGACGACATGATACTTGAACACCCCACGATTCCCCAACATGTGACTGATATTTCTAGATTCCTGTTCATCAGGGAGCCAAGATGGATTTTTAGACTCAGGACTGATACAGAAGGTCTGAATGACAACATTCCCTGGGAACAGATTTGATTTTCATTTGATCTCCACATGTCACATCTGAAGTGCCATACCATTGCCAGTAACTGAAAACCAGACTTAATACTGTCGTTAGAAAGTAATAATTGCCCTAGCAACGTGACTTTACTAACTTCAATATCGTTGCAATCCATTTATTGAGCTGGGTAATCACCTGACAGTTATATGACCTATGGGAGACATATTCTGGGTCCCTCATTAGACACGAGTAAATAGCTGTCATTGTAACTTTTTAAAACACCTCTAACAGTCCTACTACCACCAACAGTCCTCCCCATCATGGGACTCTATAAATGCTGATGTAATTGAACAAACCGGCGGCTGTTCGTAATATGCACACTGAGCAATCCTTATACGAAAACTAGTTCAGCTGCAAGACAACTCGCGTTTGAAGTGTTTGAAAAAGACTTGAACTCTGAATTATATATACGGATCAAACGGCCCCTTTAGAACCACCTCATACAGCTATCTAGAGCATGTTCTATTGGGCTGAGTGCAACTTCTGGCCTGTGACCGCATTCTACACTAAGACAAGGCCAGCTTGTTTATTATTCTGTCTAGCAGCTTTGCGTATAATATTTAGATTCCAACTATTACCATCTCACAAAGAACAAGATTTACATATGTATTTGGAATAGATTCTCCCTGATTGTTCCATACACACTCAATTCCTTACACATACTTTGTTGATGATTTTCGTATTCTGACTTTTACATCATGATCACCTCGATAATAACGAGACTCATAGTGTATATGGAAAGGATTCTCGCCCGTTTCCTATAGACACTCAGCTCTTCCACATAATTTGTTGAAGTTGCCGTTTATCTAGAACTTGTGCTGCCGCTGCCACCTCTCCGCCCTGGTGCATACAAAAAGCGTATGGCGGGATTGGCGCATGCGCATTACGGACATATACAACGGTCACGCTCGGAATAGAACAGTGCCGCGAAACCGCGCAAGCGTATCATGTGCTCTACAAGAACGATACAAGCTGTCAAACAAACAGACAGCGGCTGTATCGTATTGGATAATTGACTAATGAGACCTTATCAACCAATCCGCGACAGTATAAGAGAGGACTCCCTGTCTCCCTCGGTACCTCCCACACTGCTCGCAGCCTGCGACATGGTACCGACGGATAGGTAAGTCCTGACTTCTGTTGCTCTAGCGGAATTACAGCCCGGTAGCTTGGTTGCTTCTTTCTAGCCAGCTTATTAAGCTCCATTTTGTTCTGACTGCCCTCCATCTGTCTCTTTTGGCATAGAAGCTACATTCAGCATGACCATGCTCAGCAGAATATACTTTTCTTCTATTTAGTGCATTATAACCAACATCTTTAACCAATACAATGTACTTTTATCTGGTCATTATTATTATCTTTATTTTTAATCATTGGTAACATTACAGATAGCCTGATCTTCTTCCAGAGAGCAATATCGCATGAACCTTTCTGGTTAGGATGATAGCTGTCACTCTATCACAACTTTGAGTGTAATCACAGAGTTTGGCACAATAAAATCCTGGTCAGATTAAAAGCAACTCCTCCATTGGATGTCAGCCGGGTCCGCTTTTTTGTATGACACAGTCTGTGGGCACCTAAGATAGAGGTTTTTTATGTGAGTTTACTAGGGGTATATAAATTAGATTATGTAATCACTTGTTGTTCCCCATGGTTTCTTTTCTTACCACTAGAGCGGGGCCTCAACCGCCGAGCGGTTGCCGGGTGAGGTGAGGCTTACCCCCACAGAAAGCTGGGTGAGTACCTTCCTTTTATTAAAATTATTATCTCCACTACCAGTACTTTATGGCTAATGGGACTAGTCGTATATAATGTATGAACAACTATGTGACAGATATAACCTCCCTGTTTTGAGCACTTTTTTCGTTCACCTCCTCAAGTTGAGTAGCTTTATCCTTGATAATATTCCTTTCTGTTTCAGGGATGAGGAAGTAACTTTGGAACCACACACATATGGGATATATGTCTGGTAGGGTGGTAAACAACCACTGATCCATTTTCTTTTGTTAAATATATTATTTTTGTTCTCACGTGAACAGTTGCATTTGCAGTAGCGCACATCACCTTTTAGGTCCTGAAGAAAGCCGGGTCAATGACCCTCTCGGCTGAAACATGTTGACCTCACTCCTAGCCAAAATACAGTAAAAAAAATTCCCAAACTATCAGGCTGTTTTTATCATATGACATTAGGACAATCCCCAATAAACATATTTTTTGTCCTTCTAGTCATTTTTATCACACTTGCACATATCACCTGCACTGGACTCCACTGGTCCTTACATACCTTGAATAAACATAGAGGCTGAGTCATCCAGAGAGTAGGAGGTCTAGTACTTTTGTATATTAGCCTCTGTACTACCATGGCTATATTTGACCCATCTCTCCTGGTTCTCCAGATGACGAAGTTCCGCCAAATGGGTGGACTGATGGAAACCTTACTCTAGCCTGGGATTGGACAAGTTATGAATAACTGGTGAACTGTAGGTTCTTCAACATAGGTAATTTCTGTTACACTCTTTAGACCGCTGTTCTCCCTTCAGTCAGTTAGCATCTGATCTTTCAACAAAGGTCCTACCATCAGTTTTTTCACACTGACCTTTCCTTGTGTGGCAGACATGCTTCCGTATACTTTTTAAGAAACATCTAGCTTTAAACACAATATACTGGATTTGCATCTATTTATTGTGCTTCATGCACGACAGTCCTGCAAGGACTCCGGCATGTTAAACCTTGGGCCCCAGAGACTACGTGCACTGCACTGCACCGCTTGTGTTTTTTTCCTTCCCGTCATCAGCGTCTTTGATGTTTCCAGTTCTCAGCTTCCCTCATCCCGCAACCCTGCCCAGCACAGCACTGTCAGGCTAGGAGGTCGCATAACATCATGGATGTTGTGTGTTTCGAAATATCCCTGGTTAAAGAGCTGCTGTCTCAGTTTGAAAGCTAATGGGTGGAAATAACACACTGATATATCTGCTCCAAATTCTAAAACATGCATAGGTGCAGGTATTGATGAAAAACGTTCTGAATCTTGCCTAAGCATTTTGCTTCGCATTTTTAATGTGAGGCAGAGGTGCTAAAAGTAAGATACTCTGGAAAAGACATACCCATGTATACTAGGAGTGCTGGTCTCCTCGCCCTTCGTTGCTTGGTATTGAATGCCTCGTCACTTTCTTCCTCCTTGGGGGCCTGTATTAGAACTGAGTGGGCTTGTGTACTGGGCCGCCTCTAGGCGCTACGTGATTGGGTGATGCGCAAGGCTGCCTGGGTTGTGGTCTTGGGATAGAGGGGTTGTGGGTTTGCTGTTGTTTTTCACTGATTTGTCTACCTAAGAGCAGTCAAGATGTATGCACTCTTTAAGGTACAGTCCTTTCTACTGTTTCTTACACACACTCACCCAGCACCATTTCCATGCACAAAAACTATTTACTCTTTCTTTCACACTCAGTGTGTAGTAATTGTATAGATCTTCAATACCTTCGGGCCACAGCGCCCAGGATAATGTGGTGCACGACTAAACTTTTGTTAGGTCCCAAAAGCGAGACCTTTTGGCTATGCCAATGCTTGTTTAGCAATGTGATTCGCTGAAGGGATACTTTTTTATTTTCGTCCCGCACCTATTTCCTGTCCTTGTACGAACCTGTGCTATTTGTGGAAGAAGAAACCACACTGTAATATTTAGTAACAGTTGCTAGTCCATCAAACTTGTATTGATTCAATACATAGCTACCTGTTCAAGTTAAGCTGCTTGCCTGTCAGTTGCTGTAAGCATAGACTCCAAGCTTATCAAGGGCGGACGGTATGCAGGCATGGATGCACCCAGATGTCTCTCCCTCCATGGGACCATCACAACAAAAGGAGTCATTATGATTATTTATATATTTGTGTTTGCGAACATCACAAGAATTAAACTAGTTAAAGTGTAATAAAAGGCATTGAATGCAGCGGAGTGGTACATTCCGCTAAATGTGCTGCTCTTAAGTTCAGCTGACCTTACTGGTTACTTTCTGAATCCTTACTGTACCTTTTCAACCCATACCATTCTGCATCAAAGTAGGCAAAAAAACAAAGTATATGTACTGCATTTTTGTTTTTGATAGTTTGGTGCAGATTGATATGGCTGTGGCTGTATGGTGGTGGGGTTATAAGCTGAGCAAAAATACCCTTTCCTGGGGAGCTTATATTCGAGCAATAACTTCAGAGGCATGTGTACTGTCACTTTCAGGGCCTAATTCCGAGTTTAGCATTCCATAGGCCCGCCAAACTTTGGTGGAGGTGCTGTGGCGGTCGGGAACCGCTGCACCAGTGGTCTGACTGCCGTATTAAGAGTACGGTGGTCAGACCAGGAGAGGACCACCACAGCTGCCAAAGATCCACGATCCCTGGCTCTGGCGCGGCACTTTTGAGGCTGCAATATGCTTGGCGGTGCCACTGCGGTACGGCCATGGATATATCACGAGTTTCCTCACTGCAACTCTAACCACAGCAATGAGACTGCATTGGAAAGGGTGGTGGCGAGGAAGTGGCACCCTCTTTCTTCAAGCTCCTGGAATACATGCAGTAGTGCACATGGTGTGCCCCCCTGTGTGCATGAACCCCCTTTCATGCATTCGTTACAGTAAGAGGGTATACCCATGTAAGTCACTGGGACCTGGGCAAAATATGGTACAGGAAAGAGGGGTCCCAATAATAATTTAATATGTAAAACACACTGAATTTTAAAGAATGAGAATAAAAAAATTCACAATGTGAGAAACAAATCGCAAGGAACACCTTTACATATTCAAATGGTAACATTTCTAGTGACGTATAAGGAGCCTGATGTAGGTAGCCTAATACCGGTCGATAACGGCCGAAATTACCGAATTTCGACCGTTACCGACCGGTATTGGGCTTTCCAGATGTAGGTGGCATTTTTTAAGGATTCAGTATTTTACCGAATCAGTAATTTAAGGATTCGGTAAAATACAGAATTCTTAACATACCGAATCAGTAAAATACCGAATCCGGGTTGTAGGAAGCACTCAAATTAGTGCATTCCTTAGTTAAGGATTCGTTATTTACCACCAACTAGAAGTTGGTGGTAAATAATGAAAACCCTTGAAAAAGCATTTTTTTTGCTTTTCCAACAGTGCCATGTTGCAGACCTACATGCCCTTAGGGCATGTATGTCTGCAACATGTGCACCCATACAAAATTGAGGGGTGCAACAGGGTGTCAAAGTGACACCCTGCCACCTTTCAATGTTTCCCCAATTACCGAATCGGTATTTACCGATTCGGTAATTGACATTCATTCCTATGGGCCTCCAGGCCCATAGGAATAAATGGCAAATACCGAATCGGTAAATACCGATTCGGTATTTACCGAAACTTACTGATTTGGTAATTTTTTCGGTAAAATTACCTACATCCCATTTGCCTGTTCTTAAATACCGAATCGGTATGATTCGGTATTTAAGAATCGGTAATCTGGAATTACCTACATCGGGCCCAAGGTGTCTTAAGGTGTTGACGACTTTTCGATCCATGTGAACAATGCATGGATCATCATCAGGACATTAAATGCATGCCTCTGTGATTTAGCCCTAAATAATCATAAGTTTCACGTATGATGAAAAGGATGAATTGTAAAGTCAGGAGTGCGAGCCACATTCATCTGTATGTAAAGGTGTTCTTTGCGCATTGTTTCTCACATTGTGAATTGTTTCTGTAACAAACCGTGAGCTTTGCCTGAGCCTCCTTGTGTGTTTCATAACTGTTTGTTCCTGTTGGTGTAGTAGGATACAGGCTTGTGTCCCACTTTCTGTATTTTCGTTTTTACATATTTCAAAAAATTGTTAACTATTAAATACTAGACCTCTGTCTGGCTGGACAAGTTCAACCAACATAGTACTGATCGGGTCTATATTCATTCACGTGTTTTTTATCCCTATTTTCCCTAGGGACCACTGTTGTTTAAAATGATTGAATTCCGAGGTCCCTGGCTGACTTTACTTGGGCCCCCTTGTTGTCTCAAAATATAGTATTTTGATGAAGGCATATCAGTACTCTGTATGAGTCTCGTTTCACTGTGTCAGTGGGTCTTCCGTGATCTTTTACAGTTCCCCCATTATTTTTGTGTTTGTGTTGTTTGTAGACGGATACTGGAAGGTGCACGTGCACCTGTTCCTTTCTGGCTTGTATAGTGTTGTTACATTGTGCTTGCAGCTGTTACTTACTCCCCGGGCTTGCATTTAATTAAAAAGATCTTTCTTTCCCATTTTTCAGCTGATATCGATGACATGAAGATCTGCTACGTGTTAAGGGACGGAGTTAATGCAACCAATGATATCTTTCACTTCACAATTGAAGATAGCGGTAAGAACCTCCCTCGTTGAAGAAGTTGGCTGCAGGCAACACATTTCCTGCAGCTGTTCTCAGATAATTACAGGATGCTCCAAAACCCTATTTGTGTACAGTGATTACTCTGATTTAACACAAACATTAGATTCATGAATGTCAGTACTGATCTGTTAGCATTTGTTTATTTGGAACTCTAACAAGGAAACACAGCCATTATAATAATTAATGGAATACTTGTCACAATGGGGTGGTCTTTTTACTCTCTATTTGTTTGTATATTTGCTTTGTATATATTCCTGAAATCAAGTTGATGTTGTTTCCCTGCTGACAGTGTTACAAAGGGTGGAAAACCCAAGGATACGTGAATGTGCATGATTTAGCAGAGGTGTGTGGGTTCATGATGTTTGGAGCTATTCTGCTTCTTTACAGTAGTGTTCGAGGTCTGGTGGCTGTAGGTAGTAGCCGTTGGTAGGAGGCTGAGAAGAAAAGATGTGCTTTCAGCTTGTTGCCGGAACGACAGACTTTGTGTTGGGCTTTTGATCCATTGGGGCAGAGAGTTTGAGAGTCAGAGGCTAACTATTCTGAAAGTCAGCCTCATTGTTTAGGTAGCTCTACTTGAGTCCTTTCTACGGAAGACGGTCAATTTGTGCGCTATATGTATAGTGTGCTTGAGTTTCTCTGTAAAAGATGTACGTAAAGGTTTTTGCTTAAGTATTGAACCATGATTTCTCTCTTGAAGCCAAGATTTTTTGATCTGCAGTGATACAAGACAAATTGAAAGACTTGCGCATTCCACTTGCTTCATTTTTGTAGGATACTCTATGAGTCAAAGGTAGTTTAGGGTGTAGGCAATGGAGGAAACAGTAATGCATGAACATCACATAGGAGATGAAAAGTAATGGTTACCAAAAGTTTTACGATTTAATTTGTATCAGTGGATAACACAAGTTAAAGAGGGAGTATGACAATATAGAAGCTTGAATTTTGCTCTGTGGTGAAGGGCCAGAATGGAAAGTAACTGTCCTCAGCAAGAGATTTTTGAGACGTCTTCACACACACACATGCACATGCGCACACACGCACATGCACACACACACACACATACACACACACTGTGCTGGTAGGCACTAGAATCCATTGAAGACATATCAGTGAAATAGTGATGTGCTTCTATTGGTAAAAACAACGAGTTCTCAGTTTGGACCAGCTCACTGCAACAGATAGTCATGAAGTGGAAATAAAATTCTAGAATGTGAACAATTAGAAACATGGCTATTGGACAATGAGTAGCAGGTCTAAATGATCACCTTTACAAACTGTCCTTACCCGTTTTGGAAAAGCCCTTTGTCCTTCAGGACTCTGTATGTGTGCAAAACAAATCATTAACTTTCTAATGTAGATATACATTGTCTCCCAGCTTAGGGACTCCTCTTTAACAGAGAAGACATGCATTCGTTTGACCAGATGTTTCAATGGTGGTAATGATTCTGTCTCCCATTGCCAATTATTACTCCCTTGGAGTGTGTCTATGTGCCAAAAGGTGAATGCCTTAATAAATGCACCTAAATTCGATTTGGATAAGCTTACCATGCTCCCCCCAAAATACATAACTCGTGTCAGAGTGAGTGATTTCAGGTACAATTCCTACGCAATGTCACCTTCATTTTTTGTGATAATAATTACGCAGTTTTTTGCATTGAGCAATTTTCATCATGTTTTCACATTTTTCTTTTAAGAACACAGCCTCCTCTTTATTACTTTTGACAATATACACATACAGCAGAAGAGCAGTTGTTCATTTAGGCATCAAAGTATTTTTGGCATAAGTCCTTTTTATTCACAGATGCTATTTATTTTTATTAACAACAGGATTAAATTCTTCTTTTTATTTATAAGTAAATGTCAATGACTATACACAAACATTCACTTTTATCTTAACAATTCAACTTCTTAAGGCTATCATTTGATGTTCATTTTTACTTTGAGCTATAAAAAATGCAGATATATTTCAGTCAAAGTATTACTTTTAACATTCGCCTTTTTCTTATTAGCAACAAAATGGCAGCCCCCTTGTTACTTTTGAAGGCTTATGCATACCTAGAGCTGTCATTTTGTTGGAGAGCAAATCATAGAAGAGAAAGGAAGAAATTGACTAGGCACAGTATTCTTGGCATGCCAAGGGAGCTTGGGCAGTGGAGTAGCAACAAATGCATAGCTAGTATCGCCAATCTGCTGTATAATGAAGGTTCAGGGTGTGTCGAATTTTGTGTGAGAAGCTGGGGTGAGAGTTGTTTAGCTATCATCAATGTTTGGTTCAGAAATGTCCCCTGCATGGTTTTGCTGTCTGACCCCTGGGAATAAATAGCCGTGGTTATATTAACAATGTAGAAGAATTTTACAATGAAGTAAACAAAACTTGTTTCAAGTACTTTGTAGACATATCTATGCAATTTAAAAGAAAAAAGTTAGAGTTTTGTGAGTACATCGATTTTTTTCTTATTTCATGAATTGTGGCAGTTGGATTGACATTTAATATTCGAAGTTCCCTTCTCAGGATGCATAATTTAAGATTTTGTAAATATGAATAACATTATTATGAATATTAATACATGTAAATGTATATACAATGTATGTATATACAATATTTATTTTAAATGCACAAAACTCACCTCCAAAACTAACTAAAACATCCTCACATGGCGGTATATTCAACCGTCACACTAAGCTATGACACTGCCACTTAAATCCTTAAATATTTTTTTACCCTATACCTATTGTTAGCCCCAGAGCCCTTTTAAGACAGTGAAACACGTAAGTGAACCCTTCATCCAACATGGCAGGTATTTCAGGACATGTTTTCATTATCTTGGACAGCAATTTGTATCTGATTGAGGTTGGGGCTACTCCATCCCCTTAATTATTTATTTTTTCCAATAATATTATACACCAATTACTATCAATTGAGCAATGTCATATTAGATGCAACACATACAGTTTGCGTCATCTTGACATTCAGACCTTCTACCAGATCCTGCTCACTCCTTACATATTCGTCAGTATTATGGCAAGGGTATTAGAGACATCATCAATTGCACTGGTCCCACTACATCTAATATAATGATGCTAAAGTTTCCTACACTTCTCATGAATTGGAATATCACCTCATCCGTATCCAGATACTCCTGACTGCGCATCAAAATTTTGTGTGTCTTGGGTTTTCTCTTGTCCCATAACCTCTCTTATCAATTCAGCCCATATAGTCAAGCCTCGCACCTGACCTTCCGCATTCTGAGTTCTTCCACCAAAGCCCATTCAGCAAGATCCTTTTCCCAATGGACTATGTCAATTTTGCCATTTAATTGCTATCTGTCATCTGCACAAAACTTAGAGCAGAGAGCAAATTTGTGCTCGATTTTCCCATTAATACATTTTGGAACAATCCCCATGAGACACCACTGCCTCACAGAGCAATCTGAAGTGACTCTTGTAACTTTGGTCAGCTTGGTTATTATCCCACCCCAATAAGTTTGTAACTTTGTGCATGACCGGGTCACATGAAGGAATGTCTCTTGACCTGCACCTTGGACAGGTGCGAGACATATGCAGCTTTATCTTGCTCAGTTTCACCGGTGTTAAGTAGGTATGATGCAAGAGATTAAAATGTATTAATTTAAAATGTGCATTATTGACATTTCCTGGGCCTGAGAACATTCTATCTTCCATTCGCTATCTGCCAATGGGGTGTCTAAGTCTGGGTCCTAGCATAGCTTAGTCATCAACAGTTTATCTTGTGTATCTTGTTTAAGGACTTTGTAGGTATGAAACTAGTAGTCGATATTGACCCATATCCAACAATCCTGTCAAGGTGGTAGATGCATCCTGCATTCTCAGGAACCCTAACCAAATTTCCATATCACTTCTAAGTCATTTCACATTTTGCAGAGTCGTCTCCTGCCTAACCCTTAATGCCTCCGGAGCCTCATCAAACTTTATCAATTCCACATTGGGGTTCAAATCCCCAAGGGTGTGACATCCCCCTTCCTTTCAACTCACCACCGGCATATCTTAGAACTTTCGCCAAACAGCTGCAGCCATCAAATAGCTAAGTCCCTAGCAAAAGAAGAACATCTCAGGATTCTTTTAACCACTGCTTCCCATTCAATCATTGTTTGGAATACTACATGTGGCACTCATCCTGGGCTTTGCTTCCTCTCATAAGGAGTATCAGTAGTGTCCTTCCCCCTTTTCTTCTCCTCTGTAGCTGTTTCTCCGAATTATCAATCTCTCTGCACCATTTTGCAGCATGTTACATCCGCGCTGCCATGTAGTACAATTCGAGTTCTGGTAATCCCAGGACACCTTGATGTCCTTCTTTTTAAGTATTTTAGTTCTCTCGCTTCTTCCCTTTCCTAGCCTAGACCAACAAGACAAGGAGACTCTCAAATTATTCGAATGTAGAGCATGGTATGACACAAAGTATGAGGTGTAAAGGCATCTAGGGAATAAAACTACTGCTATTCTGTCCACTATGGACAATAAAAGAGTATGAAAGAGTATTCCACAATTGAGGCAAATCATGAAGTCCACACATAACTCTGCTCATATACTACCTTTTTTGAAGTGTCTCCCACTGAATTCCCAATTTTGGGAGTTCCTCCCATGCCACCCTTTATAGAGTTCCAAGAAGAAGCACGTCAACACTGTTTTATCCTTATTAACCTTTAGTCATTTAGGACCATATGTACTAAAGCATTTTCCCATTGACATAGAATGGGTTAAACCCTTTGATACAGCTGGCCCAAAGTCTTGATCACTCTGCAGAGCTGTTCACCTCTCATGTCAGTCCAGGCAGCTGCCTATCTGGCTATTAGAGGTACACCAAAGTGTTGTCTGTGTATAATGACACCATATGTATGACTTTACCTGTCATAATACCCCACCCATGTAACACCTTTCACTAATGGATCAATCGCCAGGGCAAAGAGTATCATAGAGAGGGGAAAGGTCTGCTTGGCTCACCTCACTATATCCCATTGTGCAGACGCAGTACTACTAGACCTCAACCTAGGCACTGGGTCAGTGTATGATAACCTAATCCATCTCCTAAAGACTTGGGCCAATTCCCTTGTGTCGAAGGATTGTAAACATGTATTCCCATTTAAGCATATTGATTGCTTTCCCAATATCGAACACGACCAGTGCCCCAACCACCTCTGACTCCACTCTGTCAATTAAGACATGACTAAGTTGTCTTAATTAAGTAACGTGCGGTTACCTAGAATAAATCCGCACAGGTTCTCATGAACCAAGGCAGTCGTGATACATGTTAATCTGTTTGCCAGGGATTTTGCTAGTATTTTTGTGCCAGTTTTTATCTTGAAGAGCAGCATGTAGGCCCCTATTCTGAACAAATCCCTATCAGGTGTAGGTACCATCACCGCTATGGCTTCTTTCATGGTTTGTAGAAGCTTGCCCACCCCACTAACTTCATTGCATATCTCAAGCAATTTCCTGCAGGTAAACCAGCATTATTTTGTGCTCAAAAGGAACCTACCCAAATACTGAGTCAACTTTATTCAGACAACCGCATCGCCTGTGACCAGCACCCTCAAGCCTGTTATGTGTTATGAGTAGCAGGATAGCAGGTGAATTCCTGGGCAATCAGGTGCATCTCTCTCCACACATCTATGCGGTCTAACCTGCACATAAAATCCTGAAGTGTTCCTATCATTACAGGTTTTGTGTGTTTTTTAGGAGTGTATTTATCCATTCTCCCATCATTTGTGCAATTGAAATCCCCAGCCCATATAAATGGGATGTCTAAGTATGGTATACATAATTTAAACAATGTCCAAAGAAAGGTTTTATCATCAATATTTGGTACAGAAGCATTAATGAGACATAATTTCCATACCATCCAGTAGTCCGTAGACCATCAGAAATATACCCTTCACATCTGCACTGATAGCCCGATAAAGAAATGGGACACTTAGGGTCATTCAAAAGGACACCACTCTTGCATACAACAAGTATGTGGAAAAGTAGTTGTCCTTGACTTTTCTTTCAAACCCTCCTCTTCATCTCATCAGTCAAGTGGGTCTCTTGAAGAAAAGCAATTTTGATATCATGTTTTCTAAGATATGCACACATCTCTGTACCGTTTCCCATAATCATTTAGGGGTGTGTTACTGCTACAACGCATCTTTTACAACGTAATGCTGTTACAACGCAGCTATTACATCGCAAATACCATTACAATGCATGCCATTACAACGCATGGCATTACATAGCAGATGCTATTACAACGCATACCATTACATCGTAAGTATTGGTAAGTATTTAATTTTTTTTTTATTTTATTTAATATTTTATAATTGATTTAATTATTATTAATTATAAAAAAATATTTATTTCGTTTTTAAATATTATAAATTAAATATATTAATTTAAGTATTTTTTAAAATAAGTATGAGTATAGGAGTATATGTTTTGGGGTACTGATGTATATGTTTTGGGGTGTTTGGGTATTTTTAGGTTTTAGGGCAGTGTTTGGGTTTTGGGGTACAGGGGTGTTTTTAGGTTTTAGGGCAGGGTTTGGGTTTTGGGGTACAGGGGTGTTTTTAGGTTTTAGGGCAGGGTTTGGGTTTTGGGGTACAGGGGTGTTTTTAGGTTTTAGGGTAGGGTTTGGGTTTTGGGGTACAGGGGTGTTTTTAGGTTTTAGGGCAGGGTTTGGGTTTTGGGGTACAGGGGTGTTTTTAGGTTTTAGGGCAGGGTTTGGGTTTTGGGGTACAGGGGTGTTTTTAGGTTTTAGGGCAGTGTTTGGGTTTTGGGGTACAGGGGTGTTTTTAGGTTTTAGGGCAGGGTTTGGGTTTTGGGGTACAGGGGTGTTTTTAGGTTTTAGGGCAGTGTTTGGGTTTTGGGGTACAGGGGTGTTTTTAGGTTTTAGGGCAGGGTTTGGGTTTTGGGGTACAGGGGTGTTTTTAGGTTTTAGGGTAGGGTTTGGGTTTTGGGGTACAGGGGTGTTTTTAGGTTTTAGGGCAGTGTTTGGGTTTTGGGGTACAGGGGTGTTTTTAGGTTTTAGGGTAGGGTTTGTGTTTAGGGATAATTAAATTATATTTACTATTTTAAAATTGATTAAAATATATTTAATAAATTAAATTAATTATTTTACACTAATTACATTTTTTAATTAAATTAATTAAATTAAATAAATAATTATTATTAATTTAATTTAATTTCATTATCATAAATATGTACTTTAAACTAATTACCTTTTTTTAATTAAATTAAATTAATTACTATTTTTAATAAAATTACATTTATTAAATAGATATTGTTTATTAAATAGATATTATTTAATTAAATTAATTTAATGACAATTTTAAAATGTCTTTTAATTAAATTATTTTAAATAAATTAATTACAATAAACTAAATAACATTTTTAAAAAAAGCTATACTTACCTATACTTACGATGTAATGCCATGCGTTGTAATAGCATTTGCGATGTAATGCCATGCATTGTAATGACATCCGTTGTAATGTATCCCGCGTTGTAAAATCTGCGTTGTAACGGAACGCGTTGTAATACATCGCGTTGTACTGACACCAATCCTCATTTAGGCCCTGGACATTCCAAATGAGTATCTTAATCCATGTACCTATCTAGCATCCGTCTGCTAAGCTTCAGGTGTGGGGTCCTTTTCCATCGGATCCTCATCAGTTGTTACAGCACAATATACCATAAGGCAGAATGCAGTTATTATCACAGAGTCTCTATAAATGCTTTCAGCAGTATACAAAATATCAAAGTATCCCCCAACCATCGAGTCCCTCTTCCCGGGTAGACACTATATAAACCATATTGCTTGTGTTTCCCCATAAAACTTAAAGGCATTGACAAAAAAGGTCCCTGCTTAACAACACTTTCCCTTTAATGTATTACAAACTACACCATTATTAAATCTGATGTATTTGATTAAGGTATCTGCAAGAGCTGCAACTCCAAGGGCACCGCACACCTAACAAGGCAGCAGTCATCCCACAGTGACAGAGGTCTAGCTGCTCTATCCTAAACATATCAAAATAACACAAGAAAGCAAATATTCTCCCACTTCAGGAGCACTAAGGGTCCCTGCTCATGGCAACATCTTACACCCCAATTGTGAAAATGCCTGTGCATTGCATCTCTCATTAATTTCTAATGCTGTAATTTTTCTATAGCATTCACAGATCCTTCTTAGGGAGCACTATACCTAAGCCACCTCCTGTCATAATTGTCAAATACTCCATCATTCAACTTAGTAATAAGTAAGAACTCTCCTTCATATTTCTCAATTACAAGTTGCCTCAGTGGGTACTGTATCCACTGACTCTGTCTTAGTTGGTTCCTCAGTGTAGTCCATTCTACAATCATCAATATGTTGTAGAAACTCTGTATCCGAGTCTGCATTTGGTTGCAAAAAATGGTAGTTTTCTAACTTATAACTTAAGTGTTCCATCGTCCTGAACCACAGCACTTGTGTCACTGTACTGAGATCTCCATGGTCCAGGTTGCCCGCTGGTGCCCACTCCTTGTGAAATACTCAGTGTTTCAGATGCAGTCAGTGATGCAGTAATTATCATAGTCCCAGGCCCCTATTCATATGTCCAGCCATTCCCTGATCTCCTGGGGCTCTGTAAAGAAGGGTGACTTCAATTGCAAATCACTCTTAATTTGGCCAGGAAGAATATATATTTCACATTCATAGCTCTAATTGTTTGCTTGCCTTCAAGGAAGGATCTCCTCGTTCTTTGGACCTTTGGGTGTATTCTGGGAAAATATAGGTTGTTCGGTCATCAAACGTCATGTCCACCCCATGCCTAATGTGTTGAAAACTGACATCTCTTCCCTTATAGGGTAGAATTCTCAAAATCCATGCTCTCTGAGTCTATCAAAGGGGTTGAGTAGGTGCTACGGCTCTATTGGCTCTTTCAACCACAAATACTATCAAGAAGCCAGCTGGGTTTTAGGTTTCCTTAATCCATTTTTCAATGAATTGTTCTGGCGAATTTACCTCAACTTGCTCCGGGAAGCCTACGGATCTGAGGTTGTTGGGGGTATGATCTTCTCTCTTTATCCTCGACTCTATTTTCCAGAGAGTGAGTCCACTCGGATGGCCTGCAGGTTATTTTCTTTATGTTCATATGTTGGTCTCTACTGTATTCACCTTCTTCTTATTAGTCAAACATCTTTCATTCACCTTTTGTAAATATGCCCTCAGGTGAGTAACTTTAGTTGTGAGAGCATTGATATTATTTTAAAGTGGATGCTACAACTCATCTACAGCAGTCAGTGTCTGAGCTCCCATGGGTTGGGTCAGCTGAAACCTAGTGCCTCTGCAATCCCACGTCCTCTTGCCTTCACTTCCATGGGTAGTTCGTTAGTATTGGTCCACTTTTTTTGTTTGGTGTTGCAGGGACCTAAGAGATCTGTCTCACTCCATGCCATTTATCAGTGTTCATTTATTTATAAAGGTTGTGGTATGCGGGAAATTGAGAGTAGGTTGATTATGCTGAATTCCATTGCAGTTATTATTTGTTCTGGGGATTACACAATGTAGAGCCAGGCTCCTCAAATCAGTTAAATTAAATCTTGTTGCACAGTGCTTCCTTAGCCTCCACATGGGGGACGCCTTTCATTGAACTCTCATACTTTACTCCTCTGCCTATCATCACCATGATAGTTAAGGCAGGAAGCTGTAACTTATCCCAATTGAGTTCACTCCAAGAGTGACATACACAAACATTAATATAAGGCTGTCAGGGCAGTGAACAAACTGGTAGGCCTGGATATTAAAATGATGGTGGTCTACTACTCCCCTTTCTCACATTTAATTGTCACAGTCCATTTCACCATTACTGTCGGTGCAGAGAACGACAATCCAAACTTCACTCATGTAGTCTGAACAGAGAACACAGAAGGCCTGGCTGCACTTCCACACGCTAAATCTGCTCCATCCTGAAGGTCTCCTCCTGTTGCTGCTGTAGTCACAGGCTCAGGTCCTCTCCAAGAGACCCCACTCAGTGCTGGATCAATGGCCTCACTCTTTTTCCTCTGGTTACAGAAGTACTGCATCGATTCCAAGTGTCCCACAGGGTGAGTGCCTGCGACGCCGGTAAAGGCATCTCACACTTGGCCATTTCCTCGGGCCATTGGTAGCAGTCTGCCTCATCACAGTGTCATGCCTGCACTCTCCCACAGGAGCTCCGCACAGCCACCAAACACAGAGAACCATGCTCCCTACCTCTGTGAGGCCCCCTGGTAGGTCCGATCAACATCCACTTAGGCCGAGCTTCCCCGTCCTCCTCTGTACAATGTGTGCCGCAAGGCCGCAACTGCTATTTTTACACAAGGCTGGGCCTTGTCTCACTTCTCACTAAGAGTCTCCCTCGATGTCTCCCATAACCACCTGGACAGTTTTAGGCACTTCTACCATTTATTACAGATCAAGCTATGACCAGGCTGTCATTTTCACCCTTAACCGGGGCCAGAATGCTGCACGATACTGATGGAGTGCTGGTAGCACAGACTTGCAGTGTCCTGTCTGCCATCTTGTTCAGCCATGTCCACCCACCTCTATCCCCTTCTCTAACCCACCTGTGGTCTCGTAGACCAGATCCCTCTCTCTATTTCTCTCAGTGATTGTGCTACTTCCACCTACTTCTTGTGCAGTGCTCCATTACAGGACTAACCCAACTGTTTGTTCCTTGTTATGTAACCCAGTTGCCACTACTTGGAAATCGCCAAGAAATCAGTTTTATTAAATTTAGCATAGAAGCCAAGTCGTTTATGAACAGTGTGATTGGTTTTTTCATTGCTATGTACTGTAACTCCAAGACTATTTTCCCATGCCGTGCTTGTATTGTCTTTCACCCTTGCCTTAGCAATATGTCCTAGACTCAACACATTTGTGCTTTCATGAAGATATACTTAATTTGTTCAAGCCTTTCTCCAGGTATTTCTTGTGATAGAATTTTTACCTTATGAATGAGCATTTCTCAGATATAATCAGTCATTTGGTGTTTGCACCAGCTACTTTACATTTTTTACATCCTAGCTTGTATGTCGCTTTCCCCTGGTGGTCAATTTTACCTCCACAATTGTATGTTTTGAACTGCTTCTTTTCATCTGACTGAAAAAATACAGACCAGAAAGCCTTCATGGTCTCCATAGATATGCTTACATGTAATCTCCTCGGTCTTCTACTCAACCGTCTGTTCACCCCACCCATGACTTCTTTCCTAGCTTATACTTGTCATTCACACGTACATCCTGCCCCACACAAGACCAGTACTTCTGATCCTCTCCTGTGCCTCTCCTGTGATGCACCTCAAGCGTAGCTCTGCTCAATGTGGCCATGACTCTCTCATTTGACTCTTCTGGTCCTCTGGTGCTTGATATCAATTGACTGGCTACATGCTCTGACATCTTTGGAGTTTGCTCCTCTCCTTTCAATCACTGCAGTCTCTTATGGGCCCATATACTCTGACTGTTTGAAGTGCCCTTCGACGTTTTCTCTGCGTTATGTTGGAATTGTCTTCCCTAAAACCTACCCACTGCAGAGACACCTTTTGCATGCCATCAGTTACTATTCCCGGCCTTGGTCAGACACCTGTATTCATCACAGGCGATGACCAGGGTGTTTCCTTCGAAATTTCTGTCATTGCCTATACCTTCCTGCATTAATTCATCCTTCTTTTCTTGAGCCCAGTTATCCCTAGTCCACGGGTCATTAAAAATCTCTTCCATGTTTGGGGCTCCTTTGGGCACATCTTCTATTGAAGCTCTTATTTACCCCATTTAGAGACTGGCATTGATCTGCAGTGTCATTCGACCTTAAGTTGCCAGCTTGCCCTGTGACCTTTGTCCTCTGGCTTTTCCTCTTAACAGTGGCCCCTTCTGATGATTCCGGCTCTTTCTGAAAATCTGGTGACCAGCTGAAAAATGAATTTGATGAAGCTTCTACTCTTTAGATAAAAAGTTTACAAAGGTTAACCCACTTCCCGCATATGGTGAAAGGGGTTTTGCACTTCTCCTGTGCTTTTCCTATGTGAAGGATGTCATTTGAGGTTATGGCATGCCTCATCAGTACAGAGATACAGATGTCTATCTTTATGGTTATTCCAGGCATTCTAGTCTCCACCCTTTGTTTTAGCCTGCACAAGCTTGCCTCTTGGATGACTTCCAAGTGGTTGACGTACACCACTCTACTGGCGCTGACTTTGTTGGCAAAAATTGAACACATGGATAAACCAATAAAAATTCGCCCCTTTCTCAGAAGTCGTATATCAACGAAGTTCAGATCACGCTATTTTTTAATTTCCAAGTTTGTTTTTATTAATGGCAATGGTATTTAGATCGCTAACGAGAATGATTCCTGCTTCACTGACTTAGAGATTGTCAGATTCTGACATTCTCTGTTTATTATTTTCTTTATACTCAGCTATTTTCATATTAACTTATCTTGTCATTACACATAGAGATGTGAGCTAAGCAAATATTTGTTGATTTTAAGGAACACAAAGTGCTCATTCTTGTATATAACGTATACGTATACATGCTGCTAAAATATATTATGGACGTTCTTGGTTTTTAAATCATATGCTTCTCATAGCACACTTTCGAAATTAGTTGTCTTTTCCAAGCAGTATTTATTTGTTGTAAGTCCATACCTCTCTCTTTTTCCTAATATTATATTTATTAAATACAATTGACCTGCCTGCCGGTTAAAATACCTGCAGTAGAATAACTGGAACGTACAGGTGCTAATCCTAGCAAGATTGTCTCAGTCCTGAATTGGTAATTAATCCTTAAAATCATTCATAACGTGTGGTCTGTAGGTATTAGACACAAGTACTTGTTGTATTGCATTTTCTCTACGTTGTAGGAGTATGTGACATACAACCCATTATGTTTTCCTGCGACACCCTTTTACTACTTTACGATGTAATTTTTCTCACAGCAGCTCTTCCTGCTTCATAAACTGCCATCTTTGTTTAATTCTCTGTCTTCTTCTTCAGCAGCCGTTTTCGGATAACTATTTGGTTATTGTTGGCCATCTCTTTTATCTACTTCAGAATTAAAATTCTTAGGGCCAGATGTAGGAGCCAAAATACCGGTCGGTAACGGCCGATTTCGGCCGTTACCGACTGGTAGTCAGTATTTGGCATCTAGAGACCCTATTTTACCGATTCGGTAAATTTACCCAATCGGTAAATTTACCGAATCGGTAAAATACCGAATCGGTATTGTTACCAATTCGGTAATTTTGAGATGTAGGTGGGACTCTTCTGAGTCCCACAGGCCTTACCGAATCGGTATTTTACCACCCAATCCAATTGGGTGGCAAAATACCGATTCCAGGTGTGCATGCACATGTGTGCATGCATACCTATGGCATGTGACAGACAGACATGCCTAGGGCATGTCTGTGGGCCACATGTCACACATGCCTGAAATCGGGGTGCTAGAGGGTGTGAAAGTGACACCCCCTGCACAGTTGCAACATTCGGTATTTACCCAATCGGTAAATACCGATTCGGTAATGCCCATTGATTCCTATGGGCTTCAATGCCCATAGGAATCATTGGGCATTACCGAATCGGTATTTACCGATTCGGTAAATACCGATTCTTACAGAATCGGTAATTCAATTACCGATTCTTCCTAAATCTCCCCCCTTCTATTTTACCGATTCATAAATACTGAATCGGTAAAATTCGGTATTTATGAATCGGTAAAATATACTTACCTTCATCTGGCCCTTAATTTTCAGTGAATTGGACTACTAGAGCTAACATCGCAAAGGAGATGTAGAATTGTGTTTAAAAAGTTTTATTTAGGATTCGGCAACCTGGAAAAGTATTTTCCTTTGCTCAAAGATCAACTTTATATGTAATATTTAAAATATAGCCCATAGAACCCAAGCAAAGTCAACCCAGACACAGTAGTGTGGAAGGTGTTTATTCATTATTGTGTTTAATTTCGAGTTTGATTTAGTAGTAGCATGGTTTAAACCACGAAGCTTGAGATGTAATACCCTTTTATTTAGTAAAACATGGTCATGTTTTTAAACCTACTGCCTATTTCCTGCGTTTAGCAACCCAATGGAAAAATATATATGTTACACCTGACACCTGCAGAAAATAGATTCCTGATAGCCAAATCAATTGGAATCCCATTTGTTAGTGACAAGAAAAGATTTAAAATGACATTCCTTACATAGGAGCACAAAAATGTTTACCATCCGTTTTTCCTGCAAACATGCCCCCGACTAGTCCATGTCTTTGGCAGAGAAAATGCATTTGGGATGGTGACAATACTCGTTGAGTGTTATTTTAAACCAGTTGGCTTCCCTTCAATAATAACTTAATCTTTGCTGGGTCTGGTGGCTTAGTGGACTAGTGCATCCTGTGTTTGACCTCATGGGTCACAGGTTAAAATCCCTGAGGATCCACTCAGCCGTTCATCCTTCTGAGGTCTCTCAAATGAACACCATTGAGTTGGGTTACAATAAACATCTGTTATTCAGCGCCAAGATACCCTTGGGTGAATGTGCGCTTTACAAATACAATAGTCATGTTGGTAGCAAGAGATGCTTGAATTAAGGGTGAACTCCTAATATTGAGCTAGGTAAACATGACTTCATCTTGTGCCCTGCCAGTACATAACAAGTGCTTTTATCTTAAGGGTGCAGAAGGTGGGGAATGTAAGTGAGTGAATGAGAAAATGAGAGATTAAGATAATTAATAGAGATTTTGATCATCAGGGTGGACATTTTTATGGGCCATCCCAACAATCAAGATTTAGAGTCTCTGAAACATTTGCTTGCACATCTGATGGTTCTCTTAAGTACAATGCCTCCTCACCAGTGTCTTACTGTGTCACATGAACTAGCCATTGCTCAAAACGTGGACCTCGGGATACAAAAAATACCCAGACAACTGACCTATTATCACTAAGGTCGGTCTGCTAGAGGTTTTCTTTCTAGGCTGCAAGTTTTTCCAAAATGCTCATGAAGCTTTGAAAGAAGATGGGCTGGCAATGTAGCTTAGAGGCCAACAGCTGACCAACTATTAAAAGAACACACACCTCAGCGTTTTCATTTCAGTTTTTCTTTGTTGTTGTTTCAAGCTAAAGAAATAAACTTAGGCGACTTAACTAAATATTAACAGAATGCATTTTATCTTGAAATATATATGCAATATCATAAACTTAGGCCCTCATATAAAACGCAATTTTATGTTCGGAAAGGGTCAAGCCATTTATGATTGCAAAATGGCACGCTACCGAATTTCAATTCGGGTTTGAGAATACATACTGATTTGGTATTTAAAAGGGGCGTGTCAAGGTTTTCCCTTCCCGATACCGATAGTTCAAGGTACTTATTAATGTTTTGCGACTAAAATCCAGTTGCAAACATTCATATTTTACCACCTCCTCAATAGAGGTGATAACCCATTTGCAAACAGTATGGGGTCCCCAGGGATCCTATTCCTCTTTTTGAATCCTGACAGAAATTATTTTTAGGAGTAGGCAATGGTCTGTGCGACCCCTGGCTACTCCTTCAAAAGGTTTGCGTGATTTGTCTTGTTCTTTTTTTTTTAAGTGCATTCCATTTTCCTTTGAGCAAAGCGGGCTACATTTGAAAAAAAAGGATTGCTTTATTTAAAAGCAATCACAGACATGATGTTATGCTGCTGACCCTGGCAGGCCTCTATGTCTGTGACTCTAGCCAATGGTAGTAGGCCACAATTTGCAACCTACCTAATGCATATTAGTGAGGTAGGTTGAACTGCTACCCACTACTATTTGGTATGTTGTGAAGCGACCTGTTAATACAAAGCTTACAGCCAGATTCATCAAGCGAAATGCGCTCGCAAAAGGGCCAGATTCTGAGAATCTGGCCCTTTGCGAGTGCAATTTTTGCATTTGGGATTCATCATCCCAAATGCAAAAATCGCTAATAAAGAATTCGTAAATTTGCAAGGATTAGCATTTAAGGAAATTCTATTAGAGATTCCTTAAATGCTATTCATGAAACTTTTAAAAATTGCGAATTCGCAATTTAGGAGCGCTATTTACCACGAAGTCAAACCTCGTGGTAAATAGCGAAAACTTAGAAAAATGCATTTAAATGCATTTTTCTAAATTGCATGTTACACACACACATGTCCTTTGGACATGTGTGTGCACAACATCAGTGTAAATTCACATTTCAGGGGTGCTACAGGGTGTCCTTTGGACACCCCTGGGACCCTTAAAATCGCATCTTTATTTGCGATTAGCAAATTGCTAATCGCAAATAAGGATTGACTCCCCATTCATTCCTACGGGCCTTTCCTTATTTGCGATTAGCAATTTGCTAATCGCAAATAAGGAGGCTGTAGGAATCGCAATTTATTTTTTACATGAATCCCGATTTGCAAGTCCTTAATAGCGATTCCTTAATAATCGCTATTAAGGACTCGCAAATCGGGACTTTGATGAATCTAGCTAAAAGTTCGCAACATAATAATGCATTCGGTAGAAGTGTGTGTGCAAACTGCAACCATTTCTACCGAATCCATGTTAACACATTCCACATTAAAAAATCACAACTTGCAATTCGTTATTGGTCGCAATTTACAGTTTGTTATTTGGAAATGTACTACACGAGGGCCTACATTCTTAAAACCACTCGTAAATACTTTGTTCTCATTTCTTTGGTAACTTGATATTTGCAGTCTCGCCCCAACCTGCTTTAAATGAGATTAAATATTGTTTCTAATTGATTCTCCAGATGAAGGAATGATTTACCTCAAGAGGTGTTTTGAAGCAGGCCCTCTCAGTCAGACGCTCTATTATTTGCACATTCCTTTGCTGGGTGGTAAGGAACTGCCTGTGCGAATGTCTTCGTGTTTATTCAGACTCTGCAAGACATTGCATAGGATTGTATTTCAAAATATTTTGTTGAAAATTCCTGGCACAAAGCAAAATATCTTTGTTTTCATTTGATTGAAATGTGTTTGCGGAATGGTATTCTTTGTTTGAAGTAATAACTAAATTATATAGGCAGGAACTTTGTGATCTATAATTTCATGTGAGGAAAAAAAAGCCCACCTTTCTCTAATGATTCCCTTCCCCCAACGGATATCAAAGCGCTGTGCTCTGTGGCTCAGGTGCATTCTGGCAGAATGTCAACAGCGCAGGGAGACATTTGTTTCCATGTTCCTGGTTCGAGGCCAGTTTTTTTTCTGGGACAAAAAAACCACTGCACTGATGGAATGAAAGATTCGGAGTGTAAAAACCAATGTGGATAGAGCTTGGCCTCTTGCTGCTTGCTCTTCTGTGTTAGGTCATAAAAGCCTGCTTGCATCGGGAAAAAGTCACGCCGAATTGTAGAAAGTGGTGATTTGTAGTTTAATTAAAGGAATTGTGAGTAGTAATCAACATGACATTTTGATGCGTGAAGGTGTTGCTGCTGGAACTGGAACTTGTCTCATACCTTTCTGTTGGCCTTTATTTCATTTTCTAGTTTTTTTTTGTTATAGCAAAATCCCTTTTTGGTTGTTTGTATAACAATTAGCCCGTTTATGGTACGACTTATACACCCAGTTTCCCCCTATTCTCGTCTACGTTCCCTCCATAGCAGTAAACCTATTGTCACCTTTGTCATTTAGAACTTGTAAAGCACACAAAAGCTCACATTTGAATGATACCTTACAAAATCCATTGCGGAATTGAATTATACAAAATGCATTGAGGCAATAACTAAAGTAAGATGACGGGAAAACAAGAAAGAGTGAAACAAAGAAGCAGCATAAAAAGCAAAACAATTGAGACATACAAAAAAATTGTTATTGTAATTTAAAGAGTAGTGTGACCATTAGTTTGAGCTGGTTCAGTTTAGTAGGAAAATGCTTCTTTTTGGGTCAAACCTGAATTGGAATTCATGTCTCCGGGCTTTGTTTGATATAAACGTCTTTTTAACATAAGTGGTGCTTGTTCTTACAACTGTATCGGGCAACTCTGACTAGTAAAGACTTTGATCTCAGTCGGGTAACACTCAGGATCACAAAATGGCCTGATAATAGTTAAACCTGCTCTTCTCTGAAGGTTCCATGCTAGCCAGGGTGACCTAAAACCAGTCCCTTTGTTAATGAGAGTCACCCACCCACAACGTGTTAATTACTGTGGATGATAACACTTAGAACTATTGAAAAGCACATACTCCAACACACGTTTGATTAAGAAGTTAACACATTGGCAAATGTAAAACTAAGTTTTCGTAATAATGTAAGCATAATGTAAGCATAGGCAAAGTTCACTAGCCCACAGTCTAGCACCTCTTTGACGGAGAAAAGGGAAACAAGTTTAAGTACTTACTATGTCATTGTCAATAATTCTCACTTACATGAACTCTCCAGCAGTTCCTTTGCATATCAAGTAATCGATAACAACAACGAGAGAGAGAGGGAAAGGACACTCTCGGTCCCCCATGAAGTAGTAATAAACAACAAAAGAGTGCCCACTGAAGGGTACAGGTGTCCAGCACAGAGACAAGGAAAGTTTGAATCTACCTTCGTAGGAATTTCCCAGGGATTCTTTTTAAGCCCTCACTCACCACCCTGGGTGGTGACATGCTTCATCATTGGGCCCACCGGGAGAGACCGAATGTCTCCCTGGTGTGCTGCGACGCCAGGTTACTGCGGAGCGGGGTTTTTTTGTGTGACAGAATGTGAAAGAGTGAGTAATATTAAAAAATACCGGCAGCACTTACCACATAAAAAAACTTTATTCCGTGGTTGGTTGGGTATTAGTTAAAAAGTATGTGATGGGAAATCTACCAACTATTGTGTTGGGTGTTTTCCCCTCAAGGTTTACAATGGGGTCAACATGTTTCTGCCCTTTAAGTGTACATGTGTTACTGGGCATTCGTCAGGACCATGTAAATATGTACCTCGGCGGTATAGGCACGCTAAGGCCTACCCTGACCAGAGGACGTGAAAGTTAAAAGACTGACTATGTGTCAAAAAAGGGTGCAAAAAGAACAAACCAAAAAAGGTGGGTTCGAGCTAAAGTGTGCGAACCTGTGGTCTGAAAAAGATTGACAAACACACATGAAAAGACAAAACGTAATGGTTACTGGGTGGACTGGAGCGTCTTTCTGCTACAACTGTATCTGCAGCTCTGTGCTTGGAGTAAGGATGAGAAGCGTGCCCACGGTGAATTAGTTAATTAGTATGTTACCGCCTGAGATGGTGGAGACCAGGCTATCACGGGGCATTCAGCTAAACAGCACAAAGAACGGTCGCAACACAAGCAGACGTACCATTCGTGCTAAGACGATCAATGCGCCCAGAAAATAGGGCTAGTGACTATGTTGGACCCTAGTGGTTCAACCAGTGTCTACAGATTAAAAAGAGTAAAAAGATAAAAATGGCAAATTTCTCACTTGTGTGTTAAAAGATCCACACCTCATGGGTCTCGGGAGAGGGGTGGTGGCGACAGTGGCACACCCTAAAGGAGTGAAAGGACACACTTTTTTTAGCGATCTGAGCGGTACTTAGGATACTTAGCTTAATGTTTAGGCAGAGCCTGATGGTATGAGCAGGGATCCTTACGCCCGCAACGCCAAACACCCGCTTGGCACCTAGCGCTCTCCTCGAACCGGACCCCGTGGATGGGTGTTCGGGAAGTGAATGGCATAGAAATACTCTGTCCTAGGTAAAGCGCGCGAAATTGGGCGTTGCTACCCGGGGAGGTGGGTGTGTCTAAGGGTGGGGGGTGCCCAATCGCAAAGCCGTCCGAGAGCGAGTCTTGGAATACAAGCCCTCGTGTTGCTATGGTGACCGATTGGACGCGTGTGTGTCAGAAGGCCTGATGGTTAGAACGTAAAACCACGAACATTAGTGTTAACATGGTTAGTTAGGATGTCTAACACGGGTCAGGAGTGGGTGGGCTCTGAGCACACGTCAGAGGGGGAGGGGGAGAAAATCTTTGAGACATAGAGAGTCAGAACTTATAGCATCAGGACGATAAATGTGGATATGTGTAATGCACCCAGATACGCGGCAGATTATTTTTTCAGAACAGATGACCATGGGATCTGGTCGTTTAACCCATTAATGTGGGTGCCCAACCTACAAACCCATCGTTGCTCTTTCTCGAAGAGAATGTTGGTAGTATTTCTCTCCGTGGTTACTTGCTCAATTATTGTCCATCTGAGGTCATTGGGCGTGTGGTGTTGCCGCAGAAAGTGTTCGCTCATTTTGGTCGCAGATTTATGACACCTTATGTTACTGCGATGCTCGCAGATTCTTTGTCTGATTTTCCGTGTTGTCATCCCGATGTACTTTTTGGAACAGGGACATGTTATCATATAAACGACGTTAGTCGAATTACAATTTGTGTGATTCTTCTGTGTCCATGTTCTCCCTGGTTCAAGGGACAGTTCCTTAGTGTGCGTGGTGAGATGACAGACACTGCAATTGGCACATGGGAAGTGCCCTGTCACGGGTGGCAGACCCCACGCTTCAGTGATGGATCTTGTACCGGAAGTGGAGATATCGACCATCGGGCGTGTGTGGACCAAAGAGTCTTTAAGGCTGGTGCCTTTCTTAAAAGAGAATAATGGTTTTTCCCAGTTTCTTTTATTGCTGTTTATGATTCTCCAGTGTTTGTTGACAGATTTTTTCATCGCGTCTGAGATGGTGCTGTATGTTGTTACGCACGTTAAAGGTATTTCAGTTGGAGCTCTGATATTCTCTTCCAGTAAGGCCTCTCGTGGTTGGTTCCTGGCGCGTTTGTTCCCTTTTTCCAGGATCTTTTTTGGGTAGCCACGGTTTTGTAGTTTCTTGGTCAAATCGGCGGCCTGGGATTTGTAATCTTTGATGTCCGTACAATTTCTCTGTATACGGAGATATTGCCCATATGGCAGATTTTCTCTCAGCGGTCTTGGGTGAAAGCTCGAGAAATCTAGGAGATTATTTTTAGCCGTTGGTTTGTAGTGGGTAGTAGTTTTCAAGGTGGTTCCACTCACATAGTTGTTGGTAAACTTCAGAAATGGGTCTCTGGTGTTTATCCAGGTCAAGAAAATTTTTAGGATGTCTGGATAAACACCAGAGACCCATTTCTGAAGTTTACCAACAACTACAGCAAAGAGAGAGTGGTATTCCTTGATGTCAACATCTCTGTGAGTGGAACCACCTTGAAAACTACTACCCACTACAAACCAACGGCTAAAAATAATCTCCTAGATTTCTCGAGCTTTCACCCAAGACCGCTGAGAGAAAATCTGCCATATGGGCAATATCTCCGTATACGGAGAAATTGTACGGACATCAAAGATTACAAATCCCAGGCCGCCGATTTGACCAAGAAACTACAAAACCGTGGCTACCCAAAAAAGATCCTGGAAAAAGGGAACAAACGCGCCAGGAACCAACCACGAGAGGCCTTACTGGAAGAGAATATCAGAGCTCCAACTGAAATACCTTTAACGTGCGTAACAACATACAGCACCATCTCAGACGCGATGAAAAAATCTGTCAACAAACACTGGAGAATCATAAACAGCAATAAAAGAAACTGGGAAAAACCATTATTCTCTTTTAAGAAAGGCACCAGCCTTAAAGACTCTTTGGTCCACACACGCCCGATGGTCGATATCTCCACTTCCGGTACAAGATCCATCACTGAAGCGTGGGGTCTGCCACCCGTGACAGGGCACTTCCCATGTGCCAATTGCAGTGTCTGTCATCTCACCACGCACACTAAGGAACTGTCCCTTGAACCAGGGAGAACATGGACACAGAAGAATCACACAAATTGTAATTCGACTAACGTCGTTTATATGATAACATGTCCCTGTTCCAAAAAGTACATCAGGATGACAACACGGAAAATCAGACAAAGAATCTGCGAGCATCGCAGTAACATAAGGTGTCATAAATCTGCGACCAAAATGAGCGAACACTTTCTGCGGCAACACCACACGCCCAATGACCTCAGATGGACAATAATTGAGCAAGTAACCACGGAGAGAAATACTACCAACATTCTCTTCGAGAAAGAGCAACGATGGGTTTATAGGTTGGGCACCCACATTAATGGGTTAAACGACCAGATCCCATGGTCATCTGTTCTGAAAAAATAATCTGCCGCGTATCTGGGTGCATTACACATATCCACATTTATCGTCCTGATGCTATAAGTTCTGACTCTCTATGTCTCAAAGATTTTCTCCCCCTCCCCCTCTGACGTGTGCTCAGAGCCCACCCACTCCTGACCCGTGTTAGACATCCTAACTAACCATGTTAACACTAATGTTCGTGGTTTTACGTTCTAACCATCAGGCCTTCTGACACACACGCGTCCAATCGGTCACCATAGCAACACGAGGGCTTGTATTCCAAGACTCGCTCTCGGACGGCTTTGCGATTGGGCACCCCCCACCCTTAGACACACCCACCTCCCCGGGTAGCAACGCCCAATTTCGCGCGCTTTACCTAGGACAGAGTATTTCTATGCCATTCACTTCCCGAACACCCATCCACGGGGTCCGGTTCGAGGAGAGCGCTAGGTGCCAAGCGGGTGTTTGGCGTTGCGGGCGTAAGGATCCCTGCTCATACCATCAGGCTCTGCCTAAACATTAAGCTAAGTATCCTAAGTACCGCTCAGATCGCTAAAAAAAGTGTGTCCTTTCACTCCTTTAGGGTGTGCCACTGTCGCCACCACCCCCCTCCCGAGACCCATGAGGTGTGGATCTTTTAACACACAAGTGAGAAATTTGCCATTTTTATCTTTTTACTCTTTTTAATCTGTAGACACTGGTTGAACCACTAGGGTCCAACATAGTCACTAGCCCTATTTTCTGGGCGCATTGATCGTCTTAGCACGAATGGTACGTCTGCTTGTGTTGCGACCGTTCTTTGTGCTGTTTAGCTGAATGCCCCGTGATAGCCTGGTCTCCACCATCTCAGGCGGTAACATACTAATTAACTAATTCACCGTGGGCACGCTTCTCATCCTTACTCCAAGCACAGAGCTGCAGATACAGTTGTAGCAGAAAGACGCTCCAGTCCACCCAGTAACCATTACGTTTTGTCTTTTCATGTGTGTTTGTCAATCTTTTTTCAGACCACAGGTTCGCACACTTTAGCTCGAACCCACCTTTTTTGGTTTGTTCTTTTTGCACCCTTTTTTGACACATAGTCAGTCTTTTAACTTTCACGTCCTCTGGTCAGGGTAGGCCTTAGCGTGCCTATACCGCCGAGGTACATATTTACATGGTCCTGACGAATGCCCAGTAACACATGTACACTTAAAGGGCAGAAACATGTTGACCCCATTGTAAACCTTGAGGGGAAAACACCCAACACAATAGTTGGTAGATTTCCCATCACATACTTTTTAACTAATACCCAACCAACCACGGAATAAAGTTTTTTTATGTGGTAAGTGCTGCCGGTATTTTTTAATATTACTCACTCTTTCACATTCTGTCACACAAAAAAACCCCGCTCCGCAGTAACCTGGCGTCGCAGCACACCAGGGAGACATTCGGTCTCTCCCGGTGGGCCCAATGATGAAGCATGTCACCACCCAGGGTGGTGAGTGAGGGCTTAAAAAGAATCCCTGGGAAATTCCTACGAAGGTAGATTCAAACTTTCCTTGTCTCTGTGCTGGACACCTGTACCCTTCAGTGGGCACTCTTTTGTTGTTTATCAAGTAATCGAGCAAGCTGTGATCCAAGTGAAGGTGCCATACTGCTGTCTCTATTCATCTGGTGCACATTTATCTCAAGAAACATTCACATATACATAACTCGCCAAGTGGTAGAACTTCCATCGGTCCAATCCAGCTGGCAACTGAATGTATGTGCATCGCTGCATTGGTAAACCACTGACTGCGATAAGTATCCACATTAATTACAACACCATAAATTAACAGAACACTCAACATAAACTACTTTTGACCAATTTTGGCATGTTGTTCAACAAAGATAAAAATAAAAAAGCATTAAAGTAAACCGCATTGAACACAATGAAGGGCATTCTATTCTAATATTCACTCACAATCTTGGTGTGGAGATGCATTATCCATATTAATTGCAATAATAATGGTTAACCACTCACAGTCGCATATTATTATTCAACCAGACGGCCCTTCAACTCCGTTTATTTAGTTAGTGCATTACCAAGCATATCAGAGCTTCTTTACATCTTTAAGGCGCTGACAATGTTCTGAGTCAAATCATTAAAAGAACTACTGGATTGGGCAATGAGTATTTCAGATTAGAGTATTTGTTAAATTTCTTAATATCTGCTATTCTTAGACTGTAATAATATTGTATCAACTTTTAACTGTATTTTACAAGTAGGAAGATGAGAACCAGGAACTTAAGGAGGCCATCCACTGTAAAGAAAAACATTTCTCTTTGCTCAGTTTTGCATCTCATCCCTAACAATAAAAGGAATTAGAGAATGTTTATTCGTTTGATGGTGGCTACTGAGGGTTTGAAATCTTTTGTGACATTGTTCACTGGATGGCTCTTTCAAAGTTAACAATGGCTACTCGAAGTGTAAATTCCAGAGTGCTGGATTATTTCATATTTTTCATACCAGCCATGCTACGTGTTTTCTGATGATGATATTAAAGCAATTACTGAGATATGTATAGTGACAGTCTATTCTTCCCATAGACTTGTGTTGTTTGGGATCACAGAAAGGGCTAGACAGAGGATGAGTTTATTTGTCAGTTCAACCATAGTACTAGTTAGTTTTGATTGGCTTGGACCCTGGAAACTGACCTCAGAGTCGATAAGTGGTTCTGAGAGTTGCTACAAGCCAGTCAAAATGAGATGATTGTTCTATACATTGATGCTGAACCCACTTTAGATATTTTAAACACATTTAATGGGGACTTATAAGTAAGAAAGTATATGTATTCTTTTCTGGAAAGGCTGCAAATTCTTCCCATCATAACTTTATATTGCACTTTTTTGTATTTTATCATTCTACACTGTATCACTTGAATAAAATAAATAAAGAAATTAAAATTATGTAAATTGAGGAGGGCTCAAACAAAGTAAAGCCTACATAGAGTTTATGCATCTGATGCCAAAGAAGAAGATGGCTAACCATCCACCGATGATAAGTCGTAACATTAACTCCGTTCTAGTGAGAAGGTTGTGAACAATGTAGTTTTTGCAGGCAGCTGGTTTGTTTCACACAGAAAATTTGCATTGGTAAAGCCAATAGGTTTGGCATTGTCTGCCATACTTTTAAGTATGTCAGTGCTTGTTTTGTGATGGCTTTGTGGATCTTCATTATTAAGGGAGTAGTTAGGCCCTCCATTGTACAAAAAATACTGGCCAAAGCATAAATATTCTTTTCAGTCTCAAAAATCACACATTGCCATAGTAGTCCCTGGGACTGAAAGGAACTGTTTTTGTGTGGATGTGGCCCGTTTGTAAGAGCAGTGTGCCGCTACTTAGAGCAACGTAAGCCAGTGACTAAAGTGGGCTGGCCCGCTGCCCTATGCTCTAAGCTGTAGTGGGCAGAGGAAAAATGTGCATGACACAACAACAAACTAGATGATAAATAGGGCTTGCTGCAAGGCCCTATGAATAAGTCTTGTATATACATGCAATTGTACAATTGACGCCAAACCTAATAACTCTAGAATGAAGCACACATTGACTGCTTGCATGAAAACAATATATTGAGTGATTTCAAGAGAGGGTTCAACTCTAGGATGAAGCAGAAATCGACTGCATGCATGATAACAATATATTGAGTGATTTCAATAAAGGGATCAAGTGCCGGTTGAGTTATGAACAAATGATTTGTGCTAACCATCCATCAGTCACAGTTTATTATAAATAACATCTTTGAAGCTGTCATCCACCAAAAGTAACATAAAACCTCTCCAGAACCACGAAAAAAGAACCACATTTTAGAATATTTGAATGTTACACTCTTATGGATCTCAGATGTCCGGCATGGGGAGCACGTGATCACTTTGTGTGCTGTGTATGCTGTGTCCTGATTGGCTGAGTGTTCCTAACTTCATGTGGCATCTAACTTTATGGTGTTTTGAGAACGTGCCCCCCTTGTGCCTTTTTATTGGGGCCAATCTCCAAGGACCATTGTTGTGTTGCTGCCTATCTGTGTGATTAAGATAGGTTTTTCCTGTTCGCCCATTTGTTCTGCTGGTTACCTGCCACCTCACCTGGGATCTGCCAATCAGTTGCCTCAAGCCTAGGTCGCAGGGCCTGCCTGACCACGTATTTCTGACTTGGTGTTGAGGTCATATCGTGTGATTTCAACAACAGGGATTCAAATTTGTTTTTATGCACACATGTATCATTGCATACATCGACAGCAATATTAACATTCCCCCCAGTTGAATTTTCAACTTTATCATTCATCCTATAATTTATGACAGTCACATTATTAGGGGCTTGTTGTGTTTCAGTTTTAAGTATAACTACTTTCCTAGTTACTTGCGATCTACCCAATTTGAGGACTGCGTTTTTACAGCAGGAAACCCCCACTTGTAGGAAATCACACAAGAACAATATGAAGATGAGAACGGGCAGCAATGACGGACACAACCCAGTCAACCACCAGGGGAACCAGGAAAACCAATTGGTAAAGCATTCCTGCTCAGGGGCAGCTCCCTTCTCATGCATGTCTCTTTGTAAAGGTTGCAGTCCTTGGATGTCAAGAGTTTATGTCCCGTTGTCCATGTCATTGTCTGGGGTAAACGTGCAACAGGACACACCAATCTTGGCACACACTCCTCCCTCCACTGCAATCATTAAGTCCAGCACATATTGAGGCTGCATCACCATGAGGCGGATGGCTCTTAGTTTGTCCTTGATTGGATTAAGGCGTAGATCAGTACTGTTCATCATGTTCAACATTTCCCATCTGGTTATTTGCAACCAGCGGGCTTTAGCTTACATCTACATGGTGAAGAGGGGTGTGGACCCTCCCGCATTTACTTGTGTGTTAGAAAAATGTCTGAATTTTTCCAGAATGTCCTTGAAATGAGCCCAGTCAAAATAATTAGCATTTCTTTTTTCTCGAGCCTGTTGCAAAAGAGTTGTTTTCTTCTGTACTGGATGGTGGTACAACTCTGCCAGATCTTCTCCAGGAATGATTAGGGTGGGAGTTTGTATGGTGACTAGAGAGCACAATCCTCTCCATCCAGGGACAAGACCAATGTAGACAATTATACTGCACTGCCAGTAGGTATCCATCAGCGTGGAAGTGTCCCATTGCTTTTCTGGTATGTGTAGAATTGTAAAAAAATAAATGGGGGGGGTAGAAGCGTGAGAAAAGTTCACTCAGTTTCCACAGATGCAACATAAATTAATCAAAGGAGAGTGAACTATGTGGTTTTCTAACGTCTAGGTGTACCAATTGTTTACTCAAAACCCTCAACCAATAGTTACAACTGGTGGTGTAGGCAATCTCCACTATGGTGTTATATCCAGCAGCATCATTATTGGGTTTTGCACCCAGGCACTCACTTCCCTAGGAGAGTACTATCTCATTTGGAGGGAAAGGGAAAGTACTGGTGGGATCCATTTAGTTCTGTGCAAAATTACCTCCTATATCAAAAAATGTATGTTTAATATAGTTGAAATATGTAGAGATAAGGTTAAAATGTGAAATGGTGATATTATTCGGACATGTTAGTTGTCCTTAGCATCACTCCTGAGCGGTCAACATGTTTCAGCCTTTACTGCCCATGAGGGTCCAGGCCTTAGTCAGGACTGAATTCTGAGATCGACAGATCCCTTATTATCAATTGTTTGACTCGTAAGTCTTTACTGATGTGTCTTCATTCCAATAACTTTATTGGAAGTTATGTCGGCTTTCATTGAGCTTGTGATCATTGAGAAAAAAGATGTATAATTAGAGAAATCAGCACCCAACAGGTGCGTCATGCAACATTACTCTTTGTTTTGCTGCATCTGGCCACCCAATGTGAAGTGAATAATAATGCCCATAAATTCTCGTTACATTTTACGATCATACAAAATTCTGCATGGTGCTTTTAATCCAATAGAAGGGGGAACATCTTTAAAAAACAATCCTCATAGGACTGGTGAGTCGAAGTAGGGGAGGAGGAGGGAGGAAACCGGTGAAGAAGACAGTAAAATCCTTCAGATTTTATAATCGACCTTGTGAGTGTATAAATGTCCCTTGGCCATAAAGGAGTGTTTATGCTGTAGGTAAAACAGGTTTTGAGTAAGAAATATAATTGTTTACAGAGAGAGTAATACTTGTTTTATTATCAATCTGCCCCATAGAGCATTACAATGGATGCCACGTTCTGGACAGTGTTGTGGTAAAAAACAATTTACAAGTTTTATGGCACTGATCAAAAGAAAGGTCTTACTCTATATGTATCATCATACTTTGGATGTCTGACCTATTGTGCTCAATTCTGCTCTGCTCTAATTTCGAAATCCCCAAATTTCCAGCATAAGAGGAGTGGTGTGAGTCTATTGTTCATAGAGTGTTCCAGCTATTTGCGACCCTGAAGAAAGTGGTGGAACCGAGTCATAGTCCCGCTATACTGGTTCTTGCTCTTATTGTATAGAGTGCCAGGCGTTGTGTGCGGCAATAATGTGCATATTCCCTTTGCTATATTTGAGCATCTGATTCAAGCAGTGTATTACAAAAAATGCAGGGCAGTCTTTTTCCTGGTTATTGCTTGTATTAAATAGAGTGCCAGACGTTTGTGTGCGTCAACAAAATCATAAACAATGTGTAAATTCCGTTGGTCGATATGAGCGCCTGATTCAAGCAGTGTGTTACTAAATATTCTGGGCTTTTTTTTAAAGGAACTTTATGCGTCTGTTAATCAAAGCATGTTCCCGTTATTCATTTTAAACTGTCCCAAAAAAGGTGGTGACACGCTGTCACAGTTCCTCTATGTTGATTGTCGATCTGTTTTTTTTGAGCTGTGGGCTTTGTGTGTGAAAAAATTATGGAAAATGCCCCCGTTATAATTATTCTCTGAGTTCTGTTTACTGACAAATAGTATCCGTCCATTTTTAATGCTTCTGAAAGCATCGCTTCGAAACTGTAGTGTGCTCTGTTAAAATGGATTTATTGCATTGCTACTGCAAAAAGCAATATTTCAGTTTCTATGTTTTGGACACATATACTAAAAATATCTAACAGTCATCAAAACATCTTAAGTACATATCCAGTAGTGACCCTAGGCAAATGTGATGGGAGTGGTTAACACTTTACCCCAATACCGTAACCCTATTCGCAAAACCCTTAATCTGATATCCTTAACCATTTACCCTAAACCTTAAACCTATATCTAAATCCCTGTGCCCTTAACCAAATATCATAAACATATATCCCGTCCCTTACCAATAGCACCTGTACAAGAAGCCCTAACTCGTAGCCTCATATCCTATCCCATGCTCTTGATCTATTACCCTTTGCTCTGCACCATAATCCCTATATCTTTTTAGCCTTAAGCCCAACCCTTAACCCATTATCATAGAAAAATACATACTGCGCTCTCAAGGCATTGACAGCCAGTTGAGACAATACACTATTACAAAGCAACAATACCAGCAGCACTCCTGCCTCATACCTATTAAGCGAATGCCTATAACCCTACGCCCATTAAACTCTAACATAATTTCCTAAATCCCTATTCTCCTAAACCTTAGCCCTCTACCCAAAATTCTTAACATCACAATCACATATCTTAACCATATACATTTAACCTATATTGCTATCCCCAAAACCTAACCTCATACCCATTATCCCTATATCATTTACCGTAAACTCCTTTATCACGTTCACACACTGCAATTACTTGAATATATTTCGAGGGCAAATACTAGAGGAAGTATTCATTTTAAAATATTTATTTTTATAAATAATAATTGTGAAGTTTTTTTTAAGTATTATTTTTGAAGTTTTGAGGCTCTACCTGGAGCTTACTAGTCTGTAGCATCCCACAAGTAGTTAGTGCCACTGCTCCTTTTGACATTTTGCCTAGAGACAGTTTTGGGCTTTCGGTCAGCCCTTGCCAATTATTGATTGGTTTTATTGAAATTTGTCGTTTGCAGCTTCTCCGTCCCTGACTGTCTAGCCCCTTGCTACATTGAGCTTTTTTAATATTATTATTTGTACATTTCTTTCAGAAGAGCAGTTATAGACTTTTAACGGACCCTTTGCTTCGAGGATCATCTGTTGCTCAGTGCATGCTTATTTATGCATACTCACACATAGCGCCACGTGGTGGCCAACTTGGAATGAATTTTTCAAGTATTACAAAAATAATTCCAAGATGTCCGCTGGTGCATGAGCAGTCATGATCGCTCACTGGCTGCTCATTTGAATCGGTTTTGGCCTTAAACAATGCCAAAATAAACAAGACTTGGCACAACCTGTAAATTTGCGTCTACATTTAAAAGGCACAATCTATTGGCTTTGCCACTGCTTGCTGTTTTTGTGTCTTAAAAGGTAGCCATCTTTTAATTATAATTATGCCAATGACTTTCAGTGTATTATTAAAATGATGCCGTGCACATCAAAGAAAAGTTGAGATTTTAGAGCTCATGGTCTTGTTGTTGATAACCAGATGTACAAAAATTATTAAAATTTACTCTAAGCAAAAAAAGGAGATAATGTTAGTTGGCGGTCCCCACAATCTGTCCCGCAGCAATAGGCACTAGTCCAACACCAACTCCTAAAGTGAGGAACCATGGAATTCTGGTAGATAATGAGCTATTCAAGAAACATCAGACATCAGTTACAAATGTAGGCATAAGGAATTTATTAATGCACTTTGGCATTCCTTAAATGGTTCAGCAATCCTGGCTCTTTTTCACACATAGCTTGTACTAGCAGAGCATACTTGAGAGTAAGTAAATTCCCCTGGTAAAACTACCCCTGGCTGTGTAAGCCCCACTGAGCACAGGACCAGGTCTCCATTGCTTGCAGATCCTTGCATTTCATTGTCGTAAAGGTGTTCTACCAAAATATTGAGTTTTTATTGTCATTTTGTTACATCAACATAACATTGACCACGAATATATTGTTAAGGTAAGAAGATGTGGATTTAGGAACAGTAATAATATTATTCCTTCATATGCCTGTCTTGACAATTTGTGGGTACCCAATATTAAAAGGGCAGGTTGATATCAGTGAGTGACCTCGATATTTTGATCTAAAATCCTAGTCAAGAAGCAAATTTAGTTACAATTGTTCTTTCCGGGGCACAATGTGCTAGAGTTGGGAGGTTTGTCACTCCATCATGATGGTTCCAAAAAGTACCAACCTCCAAGTCAGCCCAGAGCCGCTAATCAAAGTGCGCTGCTCATTATGAAATCTAGGTTTGCCCGATGGGGAGATCCTTTTTAAGGTTTTTTGTGCAGCAAAACTGTCTTCCTGTTCTCTGTAAAAGATGTAGAAGATCACACGCTGTTTAAACTCGGGCTTATACCTATAGTTGTGTCAGACTGCCTACAAAGCTTTGGTTGTAGGCATAGGTTTGTGCTGCACGCTTCTGCACTCTATCTCATAGCGCCATGAGACTGTATCTACGACATAAGCACACTCTATACACATGACAGCAGACACCTTCATATGTAAAAGTAGATCCTCATCACAGCACCTGCCACAGCAGCAGTGTACACCGACAGTGCATGCTGGCCACTCTTTCAGGGGAGCTGAAAAGAAGTAATGCATGAATAAATGTTGCTTCCACTTATCACTTTTTCATTTTTCTACAGTCATGTTTAAGATCCTTCTAGCACTCCTTAGCTTTCTAAATGTAAATAATTCCACCAATGTTGTGTAAAAGAGCTAGATGCCATTACACTCTTTAGCATGAACAAAGTTGTCCTAGAAGTTGTAGAGGGTAAATGATAAAAGTTTCGATCTGATGTCATCTTTGTAGCAACTAACACCTTTTATGGTTTTATTACGTTATCAGTTTATATTATCTATACAGCTGCAAGTGTAAATAAATTCCTCTGGCACAATAGTACTCTGATTTAACCCAGTTGTCTCAATTGAATACGCCTAAGAATCAGTAGCGGCTGCTACAGGGCAGTAGTGGCTAGGAGGATAAGGGGGGGGGGGTTAAAAAAAAGGGAACATTCACTTATCTGCTACCCACCACCTCTCCTCTGTCCTCTTTGGTCGATGCAGGAAGCAAGCAGACTTCCTTATGCCAATCAAGACGCTGCTGTCATCAACATGACCATTAATGTAATGGGGTAACCCAAAAGGTACTGGACCCGGGTATCATACGATATTAATAAACAGTGGTCGGAAACCTCTATACTTTATCAACTGAATTAATCAGTCAGCAATCATCAGTTAAACCAATTTTGGAGCATGTACAAATCAATCAGCTCCATACAATATATGCACATATTCATAGAGCAACATAAGAAGACAACAGCACCAATATAGGACCAAGAGCAATTTTTGAATCCATTCTCTCTAGGTCAATCAATCCACACAGTTCCTGGCAATAGATCAATGCGAATCATATGATTCGCATTGATGGTGCTGTTGTCTTCTTATGTTGCTCTATGAATATGTGCATATATTGTATAGAGCTGATTGATTTGTAAATGCTCCAAAATTGGTTTAACTGATGATTGCTGACTGATTAATTCCGTTGATAAAGTATAGAGGTTTCGGACCACTGTTTATTAATATCGTCATCAACATGACAGCAGCGTCGTGATTAGTCATACAGGTAGTGGGAGCCTGTGTATGTTCTTCACCTGGCTGTGCAATAATGCTGCGGTGGAGAACATGCTAAGTGGGTATGTCTGTTTGGCCAGCCCAAGACGGATGGCCAAACCGTCATGCGCACTTAGAAAGTGCCCACCACTCATCCTCCTGTTCAGGGGCAGGCCTGCCCGCACCTACAGAGCAAGTACTGAAAAAAAAAATTATAATAACATGGTGTTACTATTTTATTATTCCTGTGGGGGCGACGCTTCTCCGCTTTAGCAGAGAAGCTGCCTCTGCGAAAAATGCAGATCCTGTAAAGTATTAATTTGTTCATTGATAAGCACCAAGAATTCGAAAAATGGTGCCCCGGGTAATACTGAGCAACACGGTCTTCCAATGGTTTTATCACTTTTTAGGTTGAGGGTTTTATAATAGTTTTTTTTTTAACCTAAAATCACTACCTTTCAAGGGAGGGTCTCGTTTTAAGTTGTGGTCTGACTATTTTTGCTGCTTCACTCTGATATTTCCCAACTCGACATTAGTTAGCAGTGTCTCGGGAACAGAATGTGGTGTCACACCTGCTGATCACGTGATGATCGTGCAAATTAACAACCACACAACGGTTCGGCTCTGCACGGTATAAATAAACTAAATAAGGGTGATATTCATTCTCACTGCACTTGTGAAAGACCCCACCTCATTGCACAATCCGTCTCATTTTAGGAAACGGATATTTTCTCTGTCGGAATCCGACAAGCATTCCATTCCTTAGCCTGTTTGTGTTGACATCCAAGTATCTCTGGCCCCACAATGAATCATTTCCCCTGAACACATGTGACATGCTGTGTTTAGCTGTCCCTGAGCTAAGTTTGCCTCTCTGCAAACTTGGCATATTTGTCTCAAAATAGATGGAGCGAAACCAAAATATGTTCACTCCTGTGATGGGGTCACGAATGAGGCATGGATGTCTCAGCCCTGCAGGCACTGAAGCGTCCTTAGGACACTCAGACACTGCTAGGAAAACAAAATGAAACACTTACCCAGAGGAGTGTACCGACTGGTGCGTGACTCACTCCCTTCACTGATTCATTTTATTTTTACAATGGAATAATCGACCTCCCTTCCTACATTCTTATTATTTTCCTTCATCCACATGTGACTGCTTTTGTTCCCTGTTCCCATGACACAAATACTGTTTCTTTCTTTCATTTCTTAGCATGAAACATTTGTACGTGTATATTTTAAGACTACACACGTATTTATCCCTAATTAACTTAAAGACTTTGGTCCGTGTGGCCTTAATTATGAGTGCTGTGGAAACCCTTCATCGGTAATTGCCAATACAATGGGGTACAGTAATAGCAAGATGGGGGATCACTAGGCAATTCTATGGATTTTACTTAGAACTTGGGAATTACAATGAATTTGAATATGCAACCAATTCGCCTTTTTTCTCGCGTTCAAGACCCATTTCACCACAGGTTTCCCGGCGCAATGTGGTCAGGGGAAGGATATCCAGTGTTCCCGCGCATCTCATAATCTCGATTTCAAGTGTTTACACAACAAACAAGTTTACTGCACTTTTGCTCACAAGTATTGTCAATCAGTTTCAAGGTGTTTACAGGCTTTGTAAGGAATAATTTGCTTCCGGATTAAAAGGAAGCGTTTGCAGGTCAAAGAATTGCAGTCCCAAAGTTCACGATTCACAAAAGTAATCACACATTTAATCACGGAGTCGAACAGCGGTGCTTTTGTGTACACTTCTGACTTAGGTTGAATTCTTAGTTAAATCCAGACATACGACTCGAAATTTATAATTGTCGAAAACTCCCAGGATTGCTCGCCTGCAGAAACATTTATGAAATGGACCAACCTGTGCAGGCGCAGCTTTCAGCTTGTGTAAATTGATGTAAAAGGAGATATGAACGTTTTATTTCTACAAGTGTGAGCTGAATCTGCCTCTTCCTAAATCAAACCTCAGTTGGTATGCTTAGCGCTTGGACGCCTCAGGGCAGCTACGTGCGCTCTATAAATCTGAGTTCATTCATTCATTCATTCATATGTTTCTCAATGGAGAAAACTTCCTCTGCAACCCTATGAATTTTGATGGTGTTCTCTGTGAACACCCACAGTGAAATATTCCATCCTTTACAGAATTCATCGGCAAATGCCTTCTGTGTGAGAATCTATCTGCAAACATTTCCTACACCCACCCTGGAACACCCAGAATCCAGCCCAAGTCACAGATCTACTCACATGGAGGTTCCAAAACAACAAAAATGATCTGTAAACAAAATTCCCTTTTAAAAATGCAAAATCAGGATTCTATGAATCATGAGGGCACTTTTCCCCTTGTAAATTCCTGGGTCTGTTCATCTACATTTCACTTTGAGGCCTGAACAAATAAATTGAATCCGGCCCACTGATGGGCATTCAAAGTGTTGGAATTTAACTCGACATAACTCATTTGGGTAATTGTTGTCCTCCAAAAGATAACTGCTTCACATTATAAAATCACAACTTGCACAGTGTCCCAGTGGGAAAGAGGATGGAACAACTCTAATATGTTGCTTACAGACTGGTCTGTTGTGTCTCAAGGGACTGGTACACTTACCACTACCACCTTATAATGAAGCCCCGCATGGAGTGTGGCTAGACAGTAATTTAACTCTAAATAATTGAAGCATAGCGCCCTACCTCAATAAAATTAAAATTATATATATATATATATATATATATATATATATATATATATATATATATATATATATATATATACAAAAACACCTACACACACTATGCACCAGAGAAAAAGATAGGCTATCTACCTACCTGTAAAGAATTATTCATCATTTTTTTTCCAACCCAAAATTTAACAGTAACCACTTGAGTGATCACATCTAGTAGCATGTATGTATTTTGTTCATAGTGCAACCTTTTGTTAGCTACTTGCCAAATAATAGTCTTTATCTCAATGTTAGGCAGTGGCTCCCCCATACCTTCACTTAACAACTGGTTGCCCTATGAGAGAGACCTTCTGCTTTGGGAACACAGCCTTAAACATCATATCCTGTTTCCATTTACAAAATTTCCGGATGGTAGTGTGGCCACTTTTGCTCCCATCCTTGCGGTTCTTTTGTTCTCTTTCTAGGAGATGGAAGTCTCTTCTACAATTCGTATGTTGTCTACTCTGCAAAACCTTTTAGTTGTCTCATGAAGTCATTAATAATAACTTTCAAGTCCTCATCTTGCCACTGTGGTGAAAACCTCTGGGTTCTGGGGCAACCAGTTTTTTCAAGATGTTCAAACTGACAGTAGTCATGAAGGTGTAGGAAGCAGAATGTTGAATGTTAATATTCTGTTTTTCTGCAAACGAGTCAAATTTCCATCCAAACGGCCTTGTGGTATCTTCCATTTGTTGTCTTGTCCTCTATTTTCACCTCCACCTTGTCTACTCGGTGATCTACTCTCTCCACGTTCTTGTCTAATGTCGCCATTGAGGATATTAACACATTTCCCCCATTTGTAATTCCCGACATGGTTTATTCCTCGGAGTCTTTCTTCTTGGATTTTGCTTCTGCTGCCTTAGGAGGCAAATGTATGTAGCCCTATATATTTCTACTAGTGACCAAGTAGTTTTCTCCTTTCTTTAGAAATCAGCATCACATTTTTCCTAATACCCCATAACACCTACAGTGACGGTGACCTCTGGTCCCTGTATGCTGCCTTCAGGGTAGGACTGGGACAGAAAATAGGCCTGAGCACCAGAATAAAAGTGGCCCTCATTAGTGAATTAAGCAGGTAAACCATGTTTTCAATTTGGGGCAGTTTTAAACGTGTACAGACATACTGAATGCAAGATTTTGGTTTCTAGACAAGCATCCTTTATTTCTACCGAAGTGACAAATTTGTCACCAGCGTGCTTATACAGATCTTAAGACATTAATTCATCTGAATCCTTCCCACTCTGAATTTTCCTCCGTATTCCTTTTTCAGGTTTTGCCTGGCGAAAGCTGCGCTCTGCGCAGCTTTTTCGCGCAGGCGAAAACCTTATGATTATAGTAGGGGAGACAGGAACGGCCCCCGTCTTCCATTGGCTAGCTCCATAAATGGAGGCTAGCCATTGGAAGACGGGCCTGTCCGTCAATGCCGGACCAGATTCGGGGGCGTTCCAGAGATTTTTTGGCTTTTGGCTACGTCACGCTACGTCAGCCGAAAGCCAATTCAAGGGAACGCCCCCGAATCTGGTCCGCCATTGACGGCACCCGCCTTCCTGCTCGGGGCCGTGAGAAGGAGCCCGCAGTCGCCGCCCCGTCTTCGGCGAGGCCCCGGAGAGGAGGAGCCTCGCCCGACGCCAACCGGTGGAGAACCAGCGGAACACTGGAGAGACCGGTGAGTCCCCTCCCGCTGTCATGGCGCCCCAGTGTCTGTCCGATGGTGTGCTTCTGCCAAGCTTCAGAGGAAGTGCAGGAGAGTCGCTTTGTTTTATTTGGGGCTAGGGGAGGCTCCCTCCCGCTACCCGTGTGTCCGTTCCCGCCCCCGTACCCCCCTCCCGCTCCCTGTGTGTCCGTTCCCGCCCCCGCACCCCCCCTCCCGCTCTCCGTGTGTCTGTTGTTCTTTTTACCTTTGGCTGCAATCATCAGTTCTTCAAAAAAAGCGCAATCGATTTGCAGGGAGAGGATGCGCTCTGAGTGAGCCCTTTTAAACCATTGGCTTTCATGTTTTTCACAGTTTTCCCTTGCTTTAATGGGCTGTTTATCAAGGCATCAATGCCATTTCGTGGATGTTTACATTATCCTGTTTAGGTCTGGGTAATGGGGTTTCAAGCAGTCCCTTTGATGTGATATTAGGTGACACTGCAACATTTAATTTGCTAATATACTTTCTGATTTACTTTTTGTTTTTTACGTAGTGTTTGGATTCCTTAGACTATCATAAAGAGCTAGTACTAATCATCCTCGTATGCTCATTTATTTTACTTAGTAGTCATGTGTAGTGTTTGAATAAGAACACAGGAAACGCCGTCCATGTAGATTGTAGTTTATTGCTAGCTCGTAGAGAACACAACGACACAAGTGCACACCAGGCTTCAACTGCCAAGTCCTAACATTCTACTCGTAGCCCTAGAATCCTCAAGACGGAGGGTTCTATCTACAGGTGCCAGTGGGGCACAATACAGAACACTACATTATCCTCTTCCTTATAAACAGAAAGGAAAGAGCTCGGAGAACAGAAAAGAGAAACAGTGGAAAAGAAAGAGAGAAAAGAAACGTGAGAAAAATAAGAAAAAGAAAAGACAATGAAGAAAGTAGAGCAAGGATTAGAACAAGAACAGGAACCGAAAAGAGAACTATGTGGTTACCTAAACCTGGCAGGAATCCTAACAACTCTCGAACTCCTGCGAAGTCCAGGAAAATCACCACCATCATTGTTGACATCATAAGAGCATTTAGCATCATAGCGAGAATCAGATAGGAGACCACGATTGACACAATCAGGTTCCTTGGCATTGACTTTCACCACTTTACTGACATTCCACCAGTGATTATTATTGACACGTATGGCATTGCCACAAACTTTATCAACAACAAAAGACTCCGAGAATTTACTTCTTCCCTTGGTGACATGAACAGGGCTCTTAATACGAACAACATCTCCAGCATGAATACTATGCGGTATAGCTCTGTTTCTTTCATCAAAATAAGCTTTCTGCTTTGCTTGAACCCTCACAACATTGTCCCTTGCAAACCCATCAACCCCGTCCATTACATTCATCTTAACCCACTTTGACATCCACCCTGGACAAATTTTTGTGGATGGTTTTCTCCCTCTTAGGAGTTCGAACGGAGACACACCAGTGGATGAATGAGCAGTGGTGCGGTAAAACCACAACATGGAACGAACAGCATTTTCAAGAACACACTTGCAAGCAATAGCCCATTGCACACAATTATTTAACACACGGTTCATCCTCTCCACAAGGCCATTGGCCTGAGGGTGATAGAGTGAACTCTTCTTATGAGAAACACCACCTTGTTTAAGGAAACCTTCAAATTCTGAACTTACAAACTGCACACCATTGTCTGTCATAACAACAGAGGGGAACCCTTCCCTAAGGAAAACATCTTTAAGGAAAGAAATGACATTGGATGAGGAAGGCTCACTGATAAACCGAATCTCTGGCCATTTGGAATAGTAATCAATGGCAACGATGGCAAAACGTGATGAAGAAGGCAAAAGATTGAAAGGACCGACTAGATCAACCCCAATCTTTTCCCACGCCCTCTCGGGAAAAACAACAGGTTCCAAAGGAGGTGTTCTAGGTTTATGGCTTTTGTCAGACGACCTACAGATGACACAACCATCAACTAGAGTGTCCACACACACATCCATCAGTGGCCACCAAAATACATCCCGTAATCTGCGTTTGGTGAACGTTTTTCCCAAATGTCCTTCATGCGCACCCTCTACAAGACGTTTCCTTAAACTCTCAGGGGGAATGAGTCTACCACCCCGCATAAGAATGCCATCTTCCACCGTGAGCTCATCAGCAACTTTGACAAAAGTCTGAAATTGTCCTGAAACATTTTTCTCTTTGGGCCAACCTTTTTTTAGAAAACTCAGGACCTGGACAAGTACCTCATCTTTCAATAACTCCTTTCGCCATTCTGCTTCATTGACAGCACACATTCCCTCAAGATCCAAAGCAGCAACAAAACAGTCCTCTTGGTCATCATCGTTTTCAAAATCAGTATCATGACCAGAAATGGGGAAACGTGAAAAATAGTCCGCTCTGACATTTTTTGAACCAGGCAAATAGACCACATCAAAATTATACTGGAGTAGCTTAGTCGACAACCTGGCAATGCGCGGGGTGTGTTCTTTAATCTTCTCACCGGACAAAATGGAAACTAAAGGATTATGGTCAGTACGTATGATGAAATGACTGCCCCAGAGAAAAGAGTTGAATTTCCTCACAGCCCACCAACAGGCTAAAAGCTCCTTCTCAATCACAGAGAAATTCACTTCAGCGCCACGCAAAACCCTTGAAGCATACGCAATGGTGTTGTCGACCTGACCACTCTTCTGAGTGAGCACGGCTCCAAGGCCAAACCCACTTGCATCTACAGTCACCACATGGTAACCTGCTGCTGGATTTAGTTTTTTTTGTTCACAAATAAATATTTGCAAGCACATGCTTTTTTTTAAAGATCCAATTGAATTACTGGCCCTCTGTCACAAGTACCTACTGTTCAATATTTTATGCGGCAGGTCTTTTAACCACTTACGGTATCTGTAGCTTTCTTTTCAAAGCACTCTTCTTTGAGAGTCTGTTTTGTCTTTGCTAATGCTGTCTGCGCATCAAAGAGGCCCTTTTTATAACTGATAAGGAAAACAACATTATTAATGAACCATCCTTGTTTTACAAGTGACAACTTTGCTCCCTTCACTAAGTTCCCTCAATCCCGGCACAATAACTCCCACAAATGGTTTACCCCCCACCTAAAAGTTCTCCATTTAGAACTCCGCCAGTTTGAGCGGAAGTGGAGGAGAGACTACAGCCCTGCAAGCAGAGACGCATACGTGGCTGCCCGCAATGGGTATAAACTCGCTATTCTGGCTGCCAAAAAAACCTATGCCTCTGGAAAAATTTTATCTGCCCCTTGCCAGACTAAGGAAATTTTTAAAGTTCTCAATGAATTTACTTCCGACCCCAGGACGCTCCCTACTCAGGCCCCTACACAGGAAGCATGCAACGCCCTTAGCACTTTCTTCATTGAAAAAATCGTATCGATCAAGAACACCATTCCCACTACATTTCCTGGCGCTGGATCTGTCTCCCCTCCCCACAACACTTCTTCTTTCACACAATTCCCTCTTCTTGACTCCTCCTCCCTGGCTACTCTTGCCACCCGCATTAAGTCGGGATCTCCAGATGATTGCTGCCCCCCTTCCATTCTTAGGGACATCTGCCACACTCTACCCGACTGTATTCTCCCCCTGCTAAATTCTTCTCTTTCTTCTGGGACGGTGCCGGCCCCCTTCAAGGAGGCCGTGTTGGTACCTCTTTTGAAGAAACCGGGGGCTGACCCCGCCGTCCCGGCAAACTACCGCCCCATCTCTCTCCTACCTTTCTTCTCAAAAATCCTGGAAGCCCACGTCACCACCTGTCTCTCACAGTTTATCGAGAGCTCCAACTTTCTCGAGGGCAACCAAGCTGGCTTTAGACCCGGCCATTCAACGGAGACAGTGATCCTGGCCGTGCTGGATGCCCTGAGAGACGGTGTTGACAAAGGTACCCCCCAGGCCCTGGTATTATTAGATCTGTCAGCCGCTTTCGACACGGTGGATCATAACATCCTTCTCCGCCGTGTCGAGCAGGCTGGCATCCAGGGCCCGGCTCTGGCCTGGGTCAGATCTTTCCTGACGGGCAGGTCCCAGACCCTTAGCCTGGGTACCTTCAGGGCCCCTAGAGAGCAGTCGCTCTGTGGGGTCCCCCAGGGTTCTTCTCTGTCCCCTCTTCTCTTCAATCTTTATCTCCGCCCCCTATTACTTTCTCTGAGGCTGTGGGACGTTACCGTGTTCAATTACGCGGACGACCTGCAGCTCATCTTCTCTCTTAATTCCGCTTCTGCTATTCCCAACTTTCAGTCAGCCATGTCCCACATTCTCCAGTGGATGGGCCATAACCAGTTAAAACTGAACCCCGGCAAGACGGAGCTCCTCCTTCCTGGTAGGAGCCCCACCTTCTGGGGGTCACACTTCTGGCCGGCGGAACTGGGCGCGTCTCCCACTCCCGTGGCCTCGGTGAAGAGCTTAGGGGTCACTATTGACTCTGCTCTATCCCTAGGGCCGCAGGTGGGGACCGTGGTCTCATCCTGCACTTACCAACTGCGCAGGATCAGGAAAGTGGCATACCTCCTTACACCTGAAGCCCTCCTGCAGGTCATCATGGCCCTCGTCCTCTCTCGCCTAGATTTCTCCAACTCGATCTACCATGGTCTGCCCAAAACATCGATGGGCAGACTACAGGTGGTCCAAAATCAGGCGGCGAGATTGGCCTTAGGGATCCCGAAGTGGCAATCTGCCAGGCCCCTCCTCGTCAAACTCCACTGGCTCCCTGTCGCCTCTAGGGCAGCCTTTAAGATCGGCTGCCTCATCTTCAAATCCCTGGCTGGCTCCTGTCCCATCTTTGTAAAATCTCTTATCCTACCCTACTGTCCGTCCCGCAACTTGAGATCCTCCTATCTTCATCTCTTAACCCTCCCCTCTTACAAGCTCTGCAGATCTGGAGGCCGGAGATTTGCTTACCTGGCCCCCAAGTTCTGGAATTCTCTCCCTCTTTCTCTTAAAACTTCTAATTCTTTGATTCTTTTTCGCAAATCTCTAAAAACTTGGCTTTTCCCTCATTCTGGTTAGTCTTTCTGTCCCCTCTATTTCCAACCAGCGCCAGGAAACCCATGGTGTCAGTGCGCTATACAAGCACCCCTTACGATACGATACGATACATGACAAGTTTAAACAGCATGCAGCATTCGGCAAAAAGGTCTGTTTTATTAAACCTGCCAATGCTCTGTTGACCTTACTGTCTATGCTACTTCCCTTGATAACTCATCCGGGCGTCCGAGCAGTGTCCCAGTAATCATTTAATAATACATAATAGACTAACTATGGGGTACCCTTGTGAGGCATGGCAACCATGAAGCACGCAGATGAACAAGATCGAGTGAGAAAGAGATTGTGAAAATGTTGGGATTATTATAGTAAAACATATATAAAAAGGCAGTTTAAGCAGATAAATGTACAAAAGAAGGGGGTTCCCCGTGGGTAACTTAGAGATATAGGCAGGTCATAGGGGGAAAAACAACTGTGAATAGAACAAAAGAGAACACCCTGCCTAGGGATATAATGGCCCTAACTGAAGGGTCCAACAGGTATATAAGAAGGGGTGATTAACCTAGAAGTTGACACTGCACACAACAAACACCAGGTCAATCCAAGTAGACTCTACAGAACATATTAGAAATATATATGTTTTTATTTCTTTTGAGATAACAAAGATATAAAAAGTGAATAGTACTTTAGTTTCACGTGATACATTTAGTGCATAAAAAAGACATACATTGATATAGGGACAACAACGGAAGGGGAGATAGGACTACATTAAGACCTACCCAGTACCAGCCACACTTCAAACACACTATCACACTTACTTCTATGTATTCTCACTCTACCTCATATTCTACCATTCACCTTTCATTCTTCCATTCATTCTTCTAATCCTGGCGTGTGCAACACATAGGTGGTTAATATGTTGCATGGATCGGGATGTTAATCCAGGCAGATGACTTTTACTACGGGTCCTGATGTAATTAGGAAAATGACCGTATTCCTGGAGACACAAGCCGACGCGCGTTTCGGTGACAAGCCAATGAGTCCACACCTTCGTCAGGGCTAGGGGCAGTATACTGGGAGGGACACAAGTATAAAATCTGTATAATTTTTTCTCTATTATGGGAGACCACAGGCGTATGATTGCATCTGCTGCACTGGAAGGCTATTATTTTTAGTTTTCATTAACTGGACTCCAGAGATATTAATCCTGAAATGTCTTGGGATAATGAAATCAACAAGATAGTAGGAACAGGCTGAGTTTTCAGGCACAGGGGGTTGATGGATTCCCAAACCACTCCCTGAGTGTATCACTAAACAAAAGGCAATATTCAGCAAATTTCTGTTTGAGAGTAGGACAGTTTGAGAGGCAATATACGAGTTTCTATATTTCCGATGGTTTCAGGAGGCACGCGGCTATCCGTCAAAATCTCGGAGAAGCCGGTGAGCACATCAATGCTATGTTTATTTCAACACCGAGGGACGGGTCACTCGAATTCCTTCCAAGAATGGGCAAACTTTTTTCAATGGAGTTCCACCGACTTCTCTACTCGGCTTACTCCCACGAAGGAAGGCGGGTTAATGAAGTGCCTTCAAATCGAGGACCGTCTTCTTCAGATGGGGTTCCGCCGACCGCGCCTGTCGGCCTACTACTGGAGACTGGATTCTCGCTCCCTGTGTGTCCGTTCCCGCCCCCGCACCCCCCCTCCCGCTCTCCATGTGTCTGTTGTTCTTTTTACCTTTGGCTGCAATCATCAGTTCTTCAAAAAAAGCGCAATCGATTTGCAGGGAGAGGATGCGCTCTGAGTGAGCCCTTTTAAACCATTGGCTTTCATGTTTTTCACAGTTTGCCCTTGCTTTAATGGGCTGTTTATCAAGGCATCAATGCCATTTCGTGGATGTTTACATTATCCTGTTTAGGTCTGGGTAATGGGGTTTCAAGCAGTCCCTTTGATGTGATATTAGGTGACACTGCAACATTTAATTTGCTAATATACTTTCTGATTTACTTTTTGTTTTTTACGTAGTGTTTGGATTCCTTAGACTATCATAAAGAGCTAGTACTAATCATCCTCGTATGCTCATTTATTTTACTTCGTAGTCATGGTAACCTGCTGCTGGATTTAGTTTTTTTTGTTCATAAATAAATATTTGCAAGCACATGCTTTTTTTTAAAGATCCAATTGAATTACTGGCCCTATGTAATGTAATGTAATGTAAGTGTGTACTTATATAGCGCGGCTGTCACTCCAGGGAGCATCTTGGCGCTTTTTGCCCGTAGCCTAAGGTGGGAGGCCCTCTGTCACAAGTACCTACTGTTCAATATTTTATGCGGCAGGTCTTTTAACCACTTACGGTATCTGTAGCTTTCTTTTCAAAGCACTCTTCTTTGAGAGTCTATTTTGTCTTTGCTAATGCTGTCTGCGCATCAAAGAGGCCCTTTTTTATAACTGATAAGGAAAACAACATTATTAATGAACCATCCTTGTTTTACATGACAAGTTTAAACAGTATGCAGCATTCTGCAAAAAGGTCTGTTGTATTAAACCTGCCAATGCTCTGTTGACCTTACTGTCTATGCTACTTCCCTTGATAACTCATCCGGGCATCCGAGCAGTGTCCCAGTAATCATTTAATAATACATAATAGACTAACTATGGGGTACCCTTGTGAGGCATGGCAACCATGAAGCACGCAGATGAACAAGATCGAGTGAGAAAGAGATTGTGAAAATGTTGGCATTATTATAGTAAAACATATATAAAAAGGCAGTTTAAGCAGATAAATGTATCTATCGATCTCTCTCCCTCCCTGCATATCCCCCCCCCCAGCACGTCAGGCAGGGGGTTCAGCGCCCAGCAGCACACAGCTTAAGCCCCGCAACCAACCCCCTCTTTTTTTCTCTCTCTTCAGCCTTGTGGCTCTAACTAAAGCAATTCTGCAAGGGGCCACACTTGGGGTGGATCTGCAAGTCACTGAAGTGGCAGAAAATCAATATAAGCAGCCTGTCCCCTCCCTGCCCTTTCCCAGCCTGTCCTCTCCCAGCCTGTCCACTTCCAGCCTGCCCTTTCCCAGCCTGTCCTCTCCCAGCCTTTCCACTTCCAGCCTGTCCACTTCCAGCCTGCCCTCTCCCAACCTGCCCTCTCCCAACCTGCCCTCTCCCAGACTGTCCCCTCCCTACCCTCTCCCAGCCTGCCCTCTCCCAGCCTGTCCCCTCCCTGCCCTCTCCCAGCCTGCCCTCTCCTAGCCTGTCCTCTCCCCGCCTGTTGTTGTGTCCCGGCGGCAGCAGGCAGCAGCGTGCACTGCGTCCCCGAAGTAACAGCCCTAAAGCAAGCAAGAAGTATGCCCCCCTCCCACCAATCCCTGTTAGGTAGTGGAAACTGTCCAAACTGGGGTGCAGACAGACCCTCTCACCTTTCGGCCTGGTACCACTGCACAAGCCGAACTACTTCCCTACTGACCGTTCTCCACTTCAGCCCCGTCTAAATTACAATTCATGCTTGTGACCCTTTTGCCTGCTTGTGCTTGTTTTCATGACCCCGTTGCCTGCTTGTGCCTTCGTGTGCCCCTGTTGCCTGCTTGTGCCTCCGTGTGCTCCTGTTGCCTGCTTGTGCCTCCGTGTGCCCCTGTTGCCTGCTTGTGCCTCCGTGTGCCCCTGTTGCCTGCTTGTGCCTCCGTGTGCCCCTGTTGCCTGCTTGTGCATCAGTTTTCGTGCCCCTGTTGCCTGCTTGTGCCTCAGTTTTCGTGCCCCTGTTGCCTGCTTGTGCCTCTGTGTGCCCCTGTTGCCTGCTTGTGCCACCGTGTGCCCCTATTGCCTGCTTGTGCCTCTGTGTGCCCCTGTTGCCTGCTTGTACCTCCGTGTGCCCCTGTTGCCTGCTTGTGCCTCCGTGTGCCCCTGTTGCCTGCTTGTGCCTCCGTGTGCCCCTGTTGCCTGCTTGTGCCTCCGTGTGCCCCTGTTGCCTGCTTGAGCCTCCGTGTGCCCCTGTTGCCTGCTTGTGCCTCCGTGTGCCCCCGTTGCCTACTTGTGCCTCCGTGTGCCCCTGTTGCCTGCTTGTGCCTCCGTGTGCCCCTGTTGCCTGCTTGTGCTGTGTGGGTGTGTCTGGAGGGCTCAGTGTGGCTGTGTGTGTGGAAGCTTTGTGTGGCTGTGTGTGTGGGGGGCTTTGTGTGGCTGTGTGTGTGGGGGGCTCTGTGTGGCTGTGTGTGTGGGAGGCTCTGTGTGGGTGTTTGTGTGGGGGGGGGCTCTGTGTGTGTTTGTGTGTGTCATTTGCGAGAGATAAAGCTAGTGGCATTGTAAATGACAATGCCATTTATTTATGTTAAAAAAAACATAAATAAAAAAAATGTCAAGAGCAATGCCAATAGCTCTAACTTTAACAAAGGCAAAACCATTGCATTGTAAATGCTTGTTGTTGCTTTCTTTGCAGAGGAGAGGTTCCCCATGTGACCCACCACAACTCTTTGGGCTTTCACAAAAGTTCTGCCTCATTCTTTATTATTATTTTATTTATGGTGCATCTGGTCAGCATGCCACAGTATCTGCTTCTTGCTACCCCTGAGTTGAAGCTGCATCACCTCGGGCTGCATTTCGTCACATGCTTGTCTCCCATTCTGCATGCACATGTTCGGTTTGTGATGGATGAGGCTACTTGACCTGTGGTTCCCTGCATCTCCCTGCTGCCATAACAAAGGGCCCATGGTGCACCAAAAGCAGGGTATTCACGTGTGTGGAATGGCCTGCAGCACAACTGCGGCACGTGGGGTAAAATACCTATTATTCGAGTATCTATAGGCCTTTCAGTTTGTAAGGCCTTCTTTGCAATCAGCCATCTCTTTGGCTTTTCTTCTATCACTTTCGGTGTCTACGTGTAATCTGAGAAATTGTCCAAAAGTCGACATGTGTATGCATATCTTTTAGCAGCACTTGACTTAGCACCCACAATTCCCCTCTAGATTAAATCATTATTGTACAGACGTGGTTGTGTAATTGCTAATCTTAAAATTGATTCATATCTCATGCATGGGATGCTTCCATGTATGAGGGGTCTGCAGCGGGAGCATAACAAAGGTGCCAGGGTCATAGGTGAAAGCAAAGAAATGGACCATGTCCAATTCATGAGTAGTAAAATACAACGATAATTGAGGTTCAATGGGCCCCCATGTCACAAGTGCCCTGGTGTCACTGCACCTGCTGCATTGCTGAAATAACATGAGGCTCTAAATGATGGCACACCATTCATCTGAATGTAGGTCTTAGGGGACGCGGATGTAGCTGTGCCAATGTGATTCAAATCTATTTGGAAAAATAAAACATCTTCAGGAGTAACACACCTATGTTGTGATACTCTTTACAGTTTGTGTCATGTAATAGTACTTTACAATGTAGAACAACTAATGCCACCCAAGATGCTGTAAATCACAAATTCTGACGAGGCAGAGTGTTAGCATTTCAGCTATGTGACTTGGCCGTGGTCCACTGGGATTGAAAGTAAACACGTCAGTTAGCACCGGTGTCGAGACCTGGGTCTCTGGGAGGAAATGCGACAGAGTTCTGTAAAGCCCATTCCCAGGGACCTTTAAACTCAATACTTGGGAAAGTGCCACAACAAAGTCACGGCTGAAAGGCGAGCCTTTGAACAAAAAGGCACTTGTATGTCAGCATGTCTTCTGCCTCAGGCTACTGTTGTAATTGCAGAGTGATTGTCTGCTGGTGGCTGCAGCAAACGGGCCTGTGTTTCCTTCTGTTTTAACAGCTAAAATGTGGTTTATAACTTTGCCAAGAACAAATTTCAAATTTTTATAATTAAAACATGCATAGATTACAGATTTGGCTTTGACAGTAAACCGTTCACAAGTAAGCAATGCACTTTCACCAGAGTATGGAGAGCGCTAAGCAATTTCAGACATTTCCAACTAGCATATTTATGTTCATGCCATACATTTTGTGCTGATTCTTAAAAGTAGTTTGAGATATATACCTGTAGGACTCATGCTAGGTTCGGATTGCATTTCTGTCTAACATGAAATTCGGAAAGGCACCCACTGTGGGCATTGCAGGTTCTAGAAGTAGCTGAGGAGCTCTTTTGTAAGTTGAATGTTATTCAAATTAGTTACAATTCACTTCTATAAATGCACATTGTGTACATTTACAAATGTGTAAGTATAATGCCAAAGTGTAAATGCACTGCAAAGGCGCAGTTTCAATTTAAAACGAACTTTTCTCCCCTTGGAGAAATTCTACCACCCAACTAATTTTGGGGTTGTTTCCATTTTTCCTTTCTTGCTGAATACAATTTTACTCCTGCTCTTGAGGAGAGGAATTATCCACTGTATCCAGGGTGGAATATGCATTTCAAAAGTTTGTGAACACCCAGCGACACACACACGTTTATGGGCATTCGCCAATTTTCCACGGCATCCTAGCCCTGGAACACAGACTTTCCAGCACCGCGAGCAGATTTGCTGATTGTATGGGAGCAAAACTATACCCCAATATTTTATCTCGTATGGTTATCCTATGAAAGATTATTGCATAAAAAGGTATGCAATCAAATATCAGAATAACAGTGTATCAGAAATAAGTAACTGGGAACACTCAATGAAGGACTTGAAGATCAAGGAAGAGTTGGAGGTTTTATTATAGAAAATTAATATAGAGAAGCCCAAAACATCTGAAAATATTCGAAGTCCTAAATGAGCAGCAAAAGGAAGAACTTATCTGGTAGCATCCCTATTAGCATCTAGGAAAGATCAAGATCTTCTAGCTCACCCCAAAATCAAGGGGTTCTTATACAGATTTTTTGCACAGAAAATTAGCCAAATCCACAGCTTCGCATGGCCTGGTCCCATGTAACAATTCTTTGGCAAATCAGAATAATTTGCATTAACAACATTAAACGTTAGCACTATCCCATTTGTAAGATAGCATCCTACCTTTCCATGACACTGTCATTTGGAAATGTTTTGAACGAAATATGGAACACTTAATGCAGGCGGTTCACATATGAGCAAGACTGAGCTGAGCAATGGAAGCACGAGAGGGACCTTGAACATTGCAAAGTATCTAGTACACTAAAAGTTTCATTAATATGCCTTCGGATTCATATCTGTTAGGAAAACATTACATCAGCTGTCTTCGCTCTAGCAGAATCTGTGAGGATAGAAGATGTGCAGGGAGACCTGATAGAAGGAAGTGAATACAGGAGTGGGAACAGAGACCACAGCATCCATTTTATCCAACATGGAGCATTCACTAAAACGAGGCGTAACTAAATCATGTTAATAAATGCACTTCTAAATCTTATATTAAACTCTTTTCAACTACATCCATCTTAATTCATTATTTGTGTATTAGATCCGACATAAAATCATTAATATTCAACATATTTGTCGCACATCCTCGGGACGGCTAAGGTTTGGAACTCCCTTCCTTTAGAGATTAAAAACAGTAACTCCCTGATGTTGTTCAGAAGTCGTTTGAAAACCTGGTTGTTCAAAAACTAAGTTTCACACAAATAAGGTGAGTTGGCTTTTTAGATCCTAGGCTGTTTTTAGCGCCAAGAAGCCCTTGGGCATACGCTACGCTTTATAAAATGTAAAATCAAATCAAATGAAAAGTTTAAACTTTTAAAACGCGCTATAGTATTTCACTACAATTGAATATCAAATGAGTAAATCCTTTTTGATGTTCTGTGAACACAAAACATGAATTTACACTCTTAACACAAGTCTTTTATCTCCCAAGTCCAACTCGGGTATACACATGGCTTTGTGAATTTAGCCATTGGAGTTAAATGCTGAGTACAAAAATGGAAAACCCATCTACCTAAATATACTTCTATTAGAAAATAAAGACTTCTTGTGGGCATTCACATACTGCACTGCACTTTTGCTTATCTCTCATTCTCTCTTTGAACCAGAGCAAAAGTAATCGCTCATAGTTTCCTGTTGTTAAGGCAAGATGGCTTTATGCATATAATTATACGTAATTATGTAAATTGTGTCTAGGTTTAAAGCTTCCAACTTCTTTGTTCATATAGTCTAGACAACAACGATCCTTCACACATGTTGAGTGACTGAAACAAATATAATCTGCAAAAGAGACCTGTTGATGCCAAAACACAATCCTCATAACCATATGTTGCATAACGTAATATTTTAATTTATACTACTATTTCTCTCTTACAGATGAGCACAACTACCCTTAAAGACAAAATAAAACATGATCAGTTATTCAATGCAATAGTAAAAAACCGAGTGTAAACTCACTCGAATAATTAAAAGTGAAAATGCACTCATTCTCCTAAAGCACAAGTGCTCTGCCAGCGAGCACATACGTCTACTCTCTACTTCACGTGTCTTAGTCATGCATCCAGGCACATGGATGCTTGTGTAAACCAGAGGATGGAAACCCCCGTGGATGCTCCGTCCTAAAGCAGGGCATCCGTCTCTGAGCCCACACGTGCTCCTGCGTGATGAGTCACAATGGATAAACCCCCCAGTGACGACACAGGTGCGCGCCATTCTTTGAACCATTGTGCCCTTAATGTTGGTTAAAGCCAGGCAAACCCCTGCCTATTGAAACATCATATTTACTAAATCACTTGTAAACCAAGCACAACACCTTCCCCGAGACTGCTTAATGCATCTGTCTAGTCGTTGGTGTAAATCCATTGAACAGTAAGGAACGTTTTAAAGAAAAGTCTTTCATTCTTCGCTTTGGGTTGGAATTCTGGGAACTAGTTGATGTGCAAGAATTTCTTTTATCATAGTGTTTGTTCTTCTGCTCAGTGTAATCCTAAACTTACTGCTGCTTGTGAATCACTTTTGCTTAGCTTTCACAAATCCTGTTAATTTGCTTTTCAAATATGGGGTAGTCATTTAATTGAATATAGGATTTTTGTACATCTTTTAGTATATTTTAATTGTGGAAAAGGGTGTTTCTGTTCCCAATAGTGTATTAATCTACACAAAAATACATATCAAATTCTAACTCAGTGACAGAACTTGTCTTGGAAGTAGTGAGGGACATTTTGAATATAGTGCTTGAGGCTGAGAAAATCAAATCTTGGCACATATGTCGTTTAGAATGCCAGGATCAAACTCCCAATTCTTGATAAAAAAAAAAATAGGTGTTTATGTTGCTGCCTAAAATGAATATGGAAATGCTGTTAAATTGAGACTTACAAAAGTCTTTCTCAGCATCAAGAATATGGCTGTCCAATTTGTTGCATATAAATAAATAAATATCTTCACCAGCTTTATTCTTGCTGTACTCTCTCCTTCTTTCCAGTAGCATCAAATTCAATTCATGTGCAGGTGAACATTTGCAATCATTTAAAAAAAAGAATGTTTCTATTGGATCAAAGCAAATGCAAACAGCGAGTAATGACACATAAATGTAGCAGGCAAGGTGAGGAACTGTATTGCTACTCCACAGGATGAGGAGCAAAACCAAGGAACATAAATATAAAATAGTAGCCAAATGTTCTGCTTATTCTTGTGGACTAGTATGAATAGGCACTGAAAGTACATATATGCGATCCACCCAACAGGGGTGGAGTCTAAAACTTGGGGGAAAGTTGTCATTCCCTGTAGGCTGTGGGAATTAGGTGAGAAGAGTGTCAAATTCGGGAAAGATAGGAAACCTACGAAGGCCGCAGACTACCTCATACCGTAAAGCCTCCTCCTCCTCCTCCCCCATATTCACATTGCTCTGTGCACTGGAGGCACTGACATAGCCTTTCACTGGAGGGAAAGTACCCTTTTGGCCTGTAGAAGCGCCATGCCTACAAAGCATGTCTGTACTTTATGAAGTATCCTACGCTTAAAGCGCATGTCTCCTGTTCCTGTCAGCTCTGTAGCTCCTGGGTCAAATAGAAGCAAGGAAGATTTGGAGGCCTACCAAAGGGAGTGCTGATGCATACACAGGGTTAAACGCTTGAGGCGGTGGCCACAGGTCAGGGATCTGCAAGCCATTGAAACCTGCAGAGACCAGGGGATGGGTGTGACTTTGGGGAGTAAGTATCCCGGGATCAAGGCTGGGGATAAAAGGCCTTGTGCTTGACATGGTTGTCCCAATTTGCGCCCAGCAGTTCAGCACACCACTTACTTTAACTGGACTACCAGGAAGTAGGCTTCGAATGAGGGGTTACTTAAGCCACTCGGACCAACTAGTAGCTGCAGTTTTTCCAGGGTGATTTGACAGCGTTTCTTTCCCCAGATAAGGTCGCATAACAACGTGTCAACTTTTCTGAGAGACATTTGAGGGCTGGGTATGTTGAGGTTTGCAAAATAATAAAGAAGTCGGGGAAGGGTTACCATCTTAGCCAGTTCTATCTTGCCGACAGGGGCCAGGGATAAAGCTTTCCAGAATAGCACGTGTGATTTTATGGCTGTGAGAGCAGTCTGGAGTTTGCCTTCATACAGATCATTGGAGGACTGAAGCCTCATGCCATCTAAGGGGTTTATCTCTGAGACGTATCTCCCTTGGTGTCAAGCCAGGGAAGAGTGGATAGATGATGATTTGGCCCAGTTAACCTAGAGCCCTGCTGCTAGGGTAAAATCGTGTAGAGGTGAGAGATCAACATCAACCTGCTGTAAATCCAAGAGTAAAACATCGGCGTAGAGGGACACCTCATGCTTCCCATCAGCGAGGGAGACACCCCAGGTCTGATCCTCCATCCGCAGTCTGTGTTGAGGGGCTCGATGGCCATTGCAAAAAGCAGAGGGGACGATGAGCAACTTTGTCTGGTTCTGCCATCCACTGGAAGGTGGGGGGGGGGGTGAAATAAAACGGCCTAAGTGAATTCGGGAGGTTGGATTGGTCTATAGCAGCTTTGTGTATGCTAGCAAACGCTTGCCTAATCCCATCAGTGTAAGGACCTGGAAGATGTAATCCCGCGTTCAAACAAATCAACCGCCTTCTAAAGATCTAATATGATGCAAGCTGCTTGTGGGAAACGCGTCTGATCTAGCATATGAAATAGGCGCCTGTTGTTTTGGAAGGTGCTGCATCCCAGAATGAAGACATTTTGATCTGAATGAATGATCTCGGAAAGAACCTGGACATACCTACCAGAGAAAATCTTCCCTAATATAATCCGCTCCCAGGATAGTGGTTGGGCTGTATGATGTCAGAGTGGTGGGGTCCCTGTTGAGTTTGAGAATGGAGATCAAGAGGGATTCCCTGAGTGACTAAGGTAGTTCTCCAGTACTCAGTACTCAGTGCATCATTGAACATCTCTGACAAGTGAGGTGCTAAGCTGTCAGAAAATATATTATAGTATTCTATTGGCAGTCCATAAAGACCTGGTGTTTTATGTTTAGCAAGATCCCAGATAGCCTATTTTATGTCGGCCGCCGAGATCATGGCATGTAAGGAGTCTCTGGTAGTATCGGTGATTTGAGGGAGAATGATGCCCGATAGAAAGATAGAAAGGCATCTACCTCGCCGGTAAACGTATTGGATACCTCATACACGGTTGAGTAATATTTGAAATATGCCTGAAGGATGTCACCTTGTGAATGGAGGTTGGTGCCTGAGGGTGTGACAATCTCCAAGATAGTACCCGTGTGGGTGTCTTGTTGTATCAGCCAGGCAAGAAAGCAACCCAATTTGTCAACCTCTCTATGCGCTTTGGCAGCATGCGTGGCACAGTTGAAGCATAATAAGCGCTCCAAGAGTGCAGCATATTGTATCTTGGCTTTCTAAAGCAGGTAGCCATTTGTGGCATCGTGGTCAGCTTCTTTTTTCCAATTGTGGCAGGAGCTGCTCCATCTCTGTAATTTCCCTGTTGAGTGTCCTGCAGACTTCCACTATCTCTTGCAGGCTAGCTCCCCTCATGACCACTTTAAAGGCATCCCATTTGATTGTCCTAGTGGATGCAGTGTTGTGATTTTCAGGAAATATTGCAGAATATTGGTTTCCTGTGGTTCACGGAAGACTAGATCTTCCAGACAGTCTTGAGGGAGCCACCATGTATGTGTTGGGGGTGGGGGGCATTCCACTGCAAGTCAATAATATGGGCATTGTGGTTGGAGATGATAAAACTGAGATAGTCATGTGACGCACTGAAGGAAGCAAGAGATGGGTGCAGAGAATGCAGTGTAAGCGAACATATGGGCTGTAGGGGTAGAGTCTAGAGTGTGGGTATAGGGCCCTCCATACATCTGCCACGGCCCAGTGATGGACTTAACTCATGAAACGCTCCAATTGCATGAGGGTGAGGAGTGCAGAAATGGAGGGTGGGACCTGTCTAAGTGGAGGTCAGGTGCAAAGGTATAATCACCTAGCATCCATGACATTTGAGTCTTATGAGCTAGTGCACTAGAAAGTGTGGTCCAGAAGGCTCCTTGATCTGTGTTTGGGCATATATACTCCCTAAGAAACTGCAGTAGCCATCTAGCCAGCCCCCGAGTATCACTTGTCTCCTTATGGTGTTGAGTACCTGAAAAGAAACTCCCGGTCTGATCCAGACCATGATCCCTGTGCATACTTGGAATAGGCAGTAGCGTGTATCATAGCCCTTAGCCATTTACGCACCCGCTCTAGTTCCCCTGTGGTGAGTGTGTGTTTCGTGGAAGAATATTATGTCTGCTTGTTTGCAGTTGATAGATGAGTAGACTAGTACCTCTTCCTTGCTGTATGCATGTCTTGTACATTTAGGGTGAAGAATCTGGCGTTATTGGGTGTAGCCATATCAAGTGTGAGTTTGGGAACGTGGCTCACGTGAGGGAGATCTTTCCGGGACTACTTCTGCATTCTGAAGCTGTGTCACCATAGCCGAGTGATATGTGGAGCGCCTGCCCGCCCAGGTGGAGAGTGTGTGGGAGGGGCGGGGAATGATGTCAACAGATAAAAATACAGCATACTGGGCCTACCACAAACAGCAGTATGCCCAAACAATTCAGTATTTGCAACCTTTTAGTACTGTGTGGATTGGTGGCTTAACAATAAGTATCAATGTCTGGAGCCATGAGTGCCCTATTTGACCGTATCTGGGTTGCACCAGGCCCGGTGATAGTTGCGTGAGACGTAAGAGAGCCGGATCGCCATGCTGGCAAACTGTTGATCCTTGGGCTCTGCTGGGTGTGAGAGTGGTGGACTGATTGGCAGAACAGAATGAGCACAGGGCCGAGATAGGGACAAGCAACCTTACTGACCATGTCCAGACATGAAGGAGCAAGACTATATTATGATGTCTGCTGTTTGCGGAGTCACCCGTGGTGGGGTCTAGGAACCCCTGCAAGAGTCGCTGGATGGGTCAGATTCTTCATCTGAAGTGAAGATGCATGGGCCCCTCTTGTCATCTGAGATCCCAGCACCGGTTCTCAGAGACACAGTCATCTGGAGGGCTCAACTGTAATCCACTATGATTTGTTCTTGGGTGGGAGGGATTTCAACGGTGCTGTAAGGTCCCTCAGCACAATCTGTTACTCTGCTTCTGCTGCAATCAATGGGGTGGCCAGAGTGTCACCCCGTGAGTTCCACAGTGGAGGGCCCACGGTGACGCATGTCTGTCCAGTCTCAGGTCTCTTTTGGATTGGTAAAGAAGACGGATTCGTCATCTATAATGATCTGGTGGTGGGCTAGCAACAACAAGGATTATTGAACCCCTAGCTGTTGGAGCTGACGTTTGGCCTCTAGAAAAGAGGAGCACTGTTAGGATTGCTCCTACGTGAGTTTCCCTCAGCATCTTCCGCCCTTCCGTTGAGTAGGTGCACTCGATCTTAGATGTCTTGAATTGCACAGTGAGCAGCCAGAAGTAGTGGAGAGAACAAGCTGTCCAAGTTGGTCTACTGAGAGAAGGTTAAACTCAGAGAAGGAAGCCTTCCTGATATCCCTGATACAGATGTCCTACCTAATTGATGATATTGATGTATTGGAAGTAAATTTGCTAAATATGAAGTCTACTTTATTCAAGAAAAATTACTCTAAGGAGTTACTTCGTTCCAAAATCTCAATCGCTGGGGAGGAGAGTTTAGAGACAGCTTCGAAGAGGACCTTAGAGGAGCAGCTGGCTGCTTCAATGGGAATTAATCAAGTGCTCAGATTTTCCCTTGATTATAAGCTTTTTATATTCTTCCTGCAAAGATTCGATTTTTTCTTTTTCAATATCATCATCATTTTTCCTCCAAATATGAAACCACGGGGATATAGGTTTGCTTCTCCTTGATGAAATTTGTTTTACTGGAGCCAGCAAACTGAGAGCTGCAGTCAGCCCCAAGAAATAATTGGATACCATTTTATCGCTCGATTTCACAACTCGTAATTCTGTGCATTTTTAATCCACACTAGAGAGATGAAATGCAATGTTAATATTGTATTAAATATTATGAAGTGCTCAAGTGGACGTGAGTTGGCCTAGCCACTTTTCATTTTCCAATTCAAAATGTGTGTGAGGTGCTGAGCTCTCTCTTTCTCTTCCTGTGTGCTCCTAGGAACCTCAAATGTGGCCTTCAGTTTTTCATTTAAAATACAAATTTCAGTTATGTCTACTGTCCTGCTTGCATTCTAATATTTTTAAATGCATTCATTTCTGTTTATGTTGTTCCTGAAGGAAGACATATTTCAATTGAAGGGTGTTTCCTTTGGCCGAACAGAAGTGTTGTTCATATTTTTGAATGGGCTTTTCTTTTAATTGGAGGGCATAACACGGGATTATTCAATAGAGGTAAAGCAAAACTCATTTAACCCCTTGATAGGTGTTCTGATTTTATCACTGGGTAGCTCAATGTAACTGTTATACCATGCCACAGGGCCTACGCAGTTTCTCTTTCTCAACATTTATAGAAAGACTTCCTTTGGCAGATGAGCCAGATTCCGTCTCGTTCCCCTTACAGAGCAGACTCCACGTTGGTATGTTTACTGATCAGTACTTGGATTATTTTTCATGTTTCTTCTGACCTATCAAACTGAACAGTCTATGACAGAATGCTCTTTGTCTCAATATTTGGGCTAAATTGTATGTGGCTCTGTCTGTTGACGAGATTAGAGCTAAACTTCCACTTCAAATGCCAATTTATATTTATTTGCATTTTTTAGTTGGTTGACTAACCATTAAGGGGTGATTCTTAAAATGTAGGTAATCCTCGTTGTTTATACTTTGAACTTTATTTCGTGTGCATTTCGTTATGTGAATTCTTTGGGTTTACATGAAATACTAGGGCTCTCATCTGTAAAGACTCACACGTAGCCTGATCCATTTCCCATTTAATGCTGAAAGCGCCGACAAGCATGGTGCTTTTAGGAACATTTTTGCTAGGACTGATTTTGGTTTCTAATCTGGCCCCCTCTCACACAACAAGCTCCCACTCCTACTTGGTGGAAGGATGCAGACTAGTTTCCCTTATTTTCGGGGCACTTCGCAGGGACACTCCGGCTGGTCCTTTACCAGTACAGGCCAAATGGGACGTAATGGTAGACGAACTCTTAACACACACTGAGTGGAAGAGAGTGCATGAAGGAGTCCATAAAATCAGTTCTAATGGCAAATTTAAACTTACACAATATAATATTGTACATCAAACATACCTGACCCCGCGAGTACTACACAGAATATACCCGGACCGCTCAGCCCACTGCCCCAAATGCGGTCACGCAGATGCTCATTTCCTATATATGACATGGGATTATCCGAAATTGGTAGTGTATTGGGTGTCTGTGATAGTTTAGAAATGGTTACACGATGGACGATCCCTCACTCAGTTAAGGAGATACTATTGGGACTCATCCCTAGATCTAAAGGGAAAAAACATACTTGGAGATTCCAGCAATTAGGGTTAGTAATAGCCAAACGAAGGATAGCAATCAGGTGGTAGAGCCCGACGCCCCCCACGCTGGAGAGCTGGGCAAAAGATTTGCACGAATGGGCATTGGCAGAGTTACTCCGATTGAAAAAAATTAGGAGAGATGAAAAGCTAGAAGACGATGCAGGGGTTTGGAATGCCATGAAATTAGATATCCCTGCAGGAGGGATTCCCACATCACAAAGGGCGGGGGCAGTGAGGAGCCAGGTGGATGCAGAAGACGTAATAACACACAGGAGTCACCCGGAGCCCTAAGATGAAGCAGATACATAGCATTTATGAGAAGTAGTCTGATATAGGACACCTAGTGTGGGTAGGATACTTATTGGATGACCCGGAAGCTGGGGGGAGGGGTGATCTGTTTCTTGTTATGATGTTTAGTTTTATGGCAACATAGTATTTACCAGGATCCAGTGATGTGTCTCATTAATGTATGAGTGACATTGTAAATATGCTATATCTTAGAACACAATGTATTGGTATTACTGTTATATGCTCTTGTGATGTATAACTGCTGCCATGATTTTACTGTGATTCTGGAACTTAAAAAACTGCAATAAAAATATATATTTTTAAAAAGTTCCCACTCCTACATACCAGCAAAACGATGTTTCTTTGGGGAGCAGACTACCTGGAGCTCTTTCTTGGTGGAGTTGTGTTTGTGTAGGAACAGTTTATGACTATTGTGCTTCCATGCACCACACAAAATGTGTCAGTGAAGACTACTGGCCGACCAATGTGCCTTGCTGTTCAAACCACCTTATGAAAAATAATCTAGGACAGTATTTTTTATTGTTAGACACTTCGGGTTAGATTCATTCTAGGATTTCATGATAACCTGTGACTAAGGGCCTTATTACGATGGTGGCAAGACTGCCACCAACAGGCTATCGGTGGAGGTCTCACCGCCATTAGAACGAAATTCACCAACCTCTACATTAGGATGGCGGGTGGTGTGATGGCAGTTGGAAAACCTGACCGCCACGCATTCAACGGGCTCCTTGAGCACGCCTATGCGGCGGAGGGCCTCACAAACCCTTCAATGGTGGCGGCGCCTACCAGGCCCCACTGCAGGCTTTACGATGTCCCTCCTCAGCCGCTGTTTCATGGCGGTTCACCCACCATGGAATGGTTGACAGAATGTGGCAGTTACCGCATGGTGCCTGACACGTAGTGCAGGGATATATTTCCTGTCTATTTCTTGTACTGCGGCGTTTGCATGCAGCACCTGCCGCAATACAGGAGATAGGCAGTGCGATTGCCTTGGAGGCGTTACATCATAATGAGGTTGACGGGACTGCGACAGCATGTCAGGCGGTACCGTTGTCCGATAGGGTGCGCCATCCTAATTAGGCCCTAAGTTAACTCACATTTACTTGCAAGATACTGTCCCACGGATCCTGCCCCCCCCCCCCATGTTTCAGCTTTCTTTGCCCGTAGCAGAAAGCCTTTCTCTGGCGCCTTTCAAAATTATAAGGCCACTTTTGTTTCCTAAACGACAGCTTCTAAGATCTTTTTGGATGCTTCCACGGTACACTTTTATGCTGCCATTAGACTGCTGAAGGACTTGGCAAGAAGCCTTTACATATCCCTGAAGTTAGCACTGCACTTAGATTAATTAGCCTTAATCTGTTTCCTATGCAGATTAATTAGCCTTAATCTGTTTCCTATGCAGATTAATTAGCCTTAATCTGTTTCCTATGCATGTTCATTACTGTATGCAAACATAATCTAATGCGAGGACGTGCTAGCTAATTTGTTTTTTATTGTTTACTTTAGTGTTCGCAGTCACTTAGTATATTAAAAAAAAGTGCTTCTTACAGTGGCCTGATTTTTTAAAACTTGGATAGGCACCATAATAAGGCAACCCTCTGTAGTATCCAGCATCTAAAGAAGAGTTCAGTGTGTAGTTAAGCTGCGCCCACATTCTGAGTAATAACAGGAATAATTGATGAAATGTGTGACTAATCTAAAATGGATAAAAGGAAATAAATTCAAAGATCTGCTTTCCTTCTTGGAGAAATGTTCCCGACCTCCCCCACGCTCACTTCAGGTCTTCAAAGCAGCCCACACATCAGCTGCTAAATGTTTTCTACTAATCCTATTTTCGAGCCAGCCAGCATTGTAGAGTTAGGTTTCAGTGGAAGAAAAAAAAACATTCTATACTATTTTTGCAGTTTCCCATCAGAAGCAGGGAACGCGGACCTCTTTGCGCTTTATGGCTGGAGTTTTACATGTCATTTCAACTCAGTTTGTTTAAGTGAACTTTAACTATTCAAGTGGAATGCACTGTTTTAGAACCTGTCTTGTATTTTTCCACATGCTTTGTGTGGGTGGTGCCAAGTCCCCTCCTTGCAGGGAGGTTTTAAGGCATGGGCAAAGTGGGCTCTGGCCCAGGGCTCCTGCATTTCAGGGGACCCCCTGACATACCCAGATCTGTTCTGTAGAGTCTTGCCCTGTTGACGTTAAATAATTCTTACACAGATTTTTTAAATGCATTTTCTTTAAATTTATTTTTAATGTGGTTGATTTGTGAGAGTCTATAACAGACATTTTGCAGAGGAATATGTTTGTTTCATGCAACATCCATAAAAACAGGACCTCACATATGAGAAACGGGAGGGCGTTACCGAGATAATTTGCAGTAATATTAGTGAGCTGCTGCCGTATTATAATATTGAAAACATATGTCACCACCCATGAATATTAGATGGAAATACATTTAGAATTTGGACCAGTGTGCCTGTGCACTGTCAGTGACCTGGCCAAAGGAAGCATGAAAGAGCTGAAACTGGATTATAAATTCAAAGCTAGTACGAACAAGGGTCCCCAAAACACGTTTGGTCCTGGGCCCCCAAAATCCCTAAGATGTCCCTGGCTCCATGTATGTTCTGTACATAGGGGGTCATTAGGATTGCGGTTTTTCCGCATCCTCGGGGCCGGCGGAAGCCACCGCCGGCCCCGAGGATGCGGAAAAACCGCAGCGGACTGACCAAGGACCCACCGCCACATTAGGATGGCTGGTGGGTCCTGGTTTCCGTCCGCAGCTTTTCCGCCGCGGCTGGCTTACAACCGCGGCGGAAAAGCTCTGATATGGTGACGGTGTCTCTCAGACACCGTCCGCCATATCAGGATGGGATTTTAAAAGTGCTTTTCCGCGGCGGGTTTTCCGCCGTCGAAAAGCATACGGATCTTCACCTAGGGGGCCCGCTGCGGGCGCCCTAGGTGAAGGGGGGGTGGGGGGTGCACATGGGGGTACCTATGGTACCCCCCTGCATTTGCATGCAGAAAGCGGCAGGCACCACGTGGTGCCTGCCTCTTTCTGCATGCAAATGCAATGCGTGCATTTTTAACATTGCCGCGGGTGCAGCTTGAAGCTGCACCCGTGGCAATGTTAAAAATAGAGGATGTGACCGCCAGGGTGGCGGTCACATCCTAATCGCACAGGAGGGGACTCCGCAGCCCATGCGGACGTCCCCTCCTCCTCAATGATCGCGGACGGACGCAAGTCCGTCCGCGATCATAATCGGCCCCTTAATATTATTCATTTTAAGTGGAAAGGGCTTTTTCATTGTAATTCCAAAGGCTAGTACTCATGACGTAAAAGGCTGCCCAGTGTCACATAGTTACATGAGTACATTGATTTTAACTAAGAACCAACGTCTTGCAATGTTACTGCTTCCTCATTTACCCCTCTCTATCACCACAAATAACAAAATCATAGATCTGTTGTGGGATTAAACACCCACCACCCAAATTCACAATGTGTGTTTTTCCATGTGTAAGTCAGGAATGCAAAGAGATGTTTCAAACTCTTCATGCAAATAAAACACTGCAATATTTCTCAAATACATGCAGAGCCGTCACATAACAGTGTGGGCGTTCTTCAAGGTATGCAGAAACTTCTGATTTGGTAATGTGCTGAGATCCTCCCACTTTCCTAGCTTGTGGGAGGTTTAAGGACCTCTTAGCAAGGTAACATTTGCAAAGAAAGTACAGAAACCAAAAAACTGGGATGTTCCTCCAATGTCCCAACCCTGTGAAAATTGGTTGTTTTCACAGCAAAGGAAAATGTAGACATGTAAGGGTTAAAGAACACAAGTTTGCGACAGAAAATAATTATACTTTTCCTGACCTTATTTTTTTTAAAGATGTCATACATTTTGTGAATGGATAGATATTCTTGCCAGTGCAGAGATTAACGTGTTATGTAAAAAATGATTAATTAATTTGGAGATTAATCATAATAGCAATTAAATTGAAGGCCTTCTGTGGTGATGACCAGCTTCCACCTACTGTTAACTGACTATCTTGACACCTTGTGCCAGTTCGCACTACAGATATTTCTGTTGAACTATTCTGCTGCCCTTGAGGTATATTCTATTTGACAATGGCAAAATCCAAAGATTTTTACAACCATTTTCAGAAGGGGAAACTAATAAATTCGTTTTACCACACCACTGTAGCTGCAAAAACCTATTGTCACGTTTTATTTCAATAAGTTAAACACTTTAGAGATCTTTATGTTCACAAAAAAGATTCCCCGCACTGTGGTTTTCTCAGTAAAAACCTGTGTGTCCCATTCCACCAATATAGAAATGGGGTTTATGGAATTGCCATCCTGCTGTCTTTGAGCTTTAATGGCAGTTTTGTGCACTTGCATAAAGAACTTAAGACCCGTTTTTTTTTAACAGGCTTTGACATTGTCTGTCTAGTCCACTGCTTTACACTGCACAAAGTAACCAGAAATCACATTTTTGCAATTATTAACTTGGTAACATAAATAGATTCACACGGCGTTTCCCTTGCACTGATAAGTCTATTCACTATGGACTAATTTGCTTTTCTAAACATCTACAGTTTTCATTTTGACCAAAATATAATATTCAATAGTCATGAGCGTGTGCATTTAAGTAAATTGACAACATCTCCTTGAATTGATGAAGAAGCTTGTAACAGCGACACAAGCACCACAAGATAAACAAAAATAACTGTCATTTACAACGAACTTTAAAATAGGGTTATGTTTACTGTAGCCCAATAGCTCTCTAGGCTGGCCCTTAAATGTCCCTTTCTGCGTCACAGGCCTAACGTCCAGGCCAGGGCCTATACCTCGGGAGAGGACCTTTAATGACCAGGAAACCCCACAGAAGAAGGACTCTAATTCTATTAGACCATTTCTCTCCCATTCTAAATTGAAAAGGCAGAAACAGAAAGACAAACATTGGTATGTTGGGACATAGGATTTAGCGTAGCCATTGTTGTCCCTCCACCACTCGTCTTCATTAGAGCTCTCAACATTCAAATGTTGTCCTATAGCATTATAGCCCACGTGTGAGTACTGTACTGGTCTTTAAACCGTATTTAACCAAGATAAAAGCCAGAGTAGTAGGAGAAGCCCTTTAATGAGGAAGAGAGGCTTTAATGTCCTATATGGCGCGAAGCAGGATGCCTGTAAACGTGTTTCACATTTCTCCCACTGAGCATAGAATGTTGAACAGGGAGAAACAGGGATAAAGAAACAATAGGCAGGTCATTGTGATGTTGGTGCAAAAGTGTGTAGCAGCCATTATTGGATTATGCCCCTCACTGACTCCAGTGGATCTCCCAATATTTTAATTAGGTGTATTGCCCTGACCTGTGGCTTTTATTTACCTGCCCCTGCAAATGTGGGCCTAAACTATAGGAGTGGGCTAATAATGACTAATGGGGGGTGGGTAAATAACAGCTGGTATCGACCCACAGGTAAGGCTACAAGGCTATTAAGCACCCCCACCTACCTCCTTATCACATGCTTGGGAGCCCTCTTCCTTATTAAGACTCCCATGGCGAGCAGGAGTCAGCCCTCTAGCTGATAGTCAACAAAGACCCGACTTAGGAGTGGAAGGTGCAATAAAAGAGTGTTGCCATAAAAAAGTACGTCATGGCAAGCCACAGATTGCTTCCTGAGCTAGCCCTTAGCAGTAGTTGAAGCATACTGATTTACTGTTCTGCCACCACCGTTCTAGTTCACGTGCCAGTAAAGAAAATAAAGCTTACTATCCAGAGTTCAAAGATTGTGTTGCATTTTTTCAATGGCACTGTACTGTTGTGTGTCAATAAAACAGGACAGCATGAGGCTTGGTTGGAGAGTGTGACATTGCTCCTCTTCCCTAACCAAATCTCATTTAACAATCGTGCCTTGCAGCAATCAATATAGCTATCCATTGGAAGCAATTTACACTTAATGTTCTGATTCTGCCCATCATGTTGTATAAAGTCATTTTGTTTAACCACAGCATTTTTAGCATTTTATTAAGTATAACATTCGTACAACAGTGCGTGCAATCAGAAATGTTATTGTCTTTTCTTCAGCCAGAAGAATAACATAACATAACATAACATAACATAACATAACATAACATAACAAGTAAATGTAACGGAAACTGCGCTGATTTGTAGTCCTATAGTGTCCCCCATCAAGTTCCTAATGATATTAGGCTGCAGGAAATTCAGTCCAACAGGCCAACTCCCTTTTAGGGTACTTGTTGGCTGCAACTTCAAGAAACCACAGACTTTGAAAGTGTTTTATCTTTTTTTTTAATTTCAACAATTTTTTATTAGCAAGTTTTCATATATACATACAGTGCAGTGATAACATTGCCTTGCGCACTCCGGAAGGGTTACAACGGGCTTGGCGGGCTTCATGGTGGAGCGTATATCACAAGATCGGTGGTATAGGCACATTGTTAAATCTTGTTGCACCCTTGTTGAAAAAGAAAGTGCGTGAGAGATGAAGAGAAGAGGGTGAAAGGGAAACGAAGTGGAGATAGAGATGAGTTATCGTATGGTTGTGCTGTGCCAAGCACAGGTGGTCGGTGGTGAAATGGAGACTCCTGTAGGGCATCTCATGGGGGTTCATACGTGCCCAGGTGTTTGTCTAGGGATGTCCACATTTCGCCTCTCGCTGTATGGTTGGAAGCATGTGTTGCCGCTATGTTGTCGGCCCCCCCTTAGAAAGGTGATCCAGTAGACCTACCCCTTGAAGGTGGCCTTTCCCGTGTTTTTCCAGTTTGCTAGTATAGTTTTGACTGCTGCCGTGAGTAGGAGGTCTATCAGTTCCCCGTCCTCTTTTGATTGGAGGTCTTGGGCCATGAAGGCCGTCGCTAGTCCTACAAAGCCTGGCTGAATGTCCTCCCCACTGCCTTTGTGATGAATTCTGTAATTTTGGCCCAAAAGGCCCTGACTCGGGTACAGTGAAAGATTAGGTGTGCAAGGTCTCCTCTCTCTTTTTTGCAGCTCCAGCTGGTGTCACTCTCTCTGACCCCTACCCCCGCAAGTCTGGCTGGCGTCCAGTAGGCTTTGTGTAGTAGCCAGTATTTTGTCTGTGCAACCTGGGGTGAGATTTTGTTTTGGGAGGCGGACAGCCACAGGGGCTTTTTTCCTTCTCGTTCAGTTGTCTGCCTAGAAGCTTTTCCCAGAACCCCATTGTCTTTTTGTTGAGTTTTGACGTTGTCGGACTTAGTAATTTGTATAGATGGGAGGTGTGGTGGCCTAGCTTGTTTAGGTTCCCCATGTATTGTAAGATGGAGGGTGTATTTCTGTCCAGATTGGCTTTCGTGACGGCAGCTTCGATTTTGAGAAACCCATAAAAATCAACCGCGGTTAGGTTGTGGAGGTGTTTTAGGGCTTCAAAAGTTAGTGGTGCATTGTTTTTTTCCAGTTGTTGGGGAGTGGACAAGCCCTTCCCAAGCCAGGTGTTGTTTGCTAGGTACTTCCCTTTATTTTGAATTTTGGGGTTGTACCATATGGATTCCCATTTGGTGTTTCTGATGCTGTGTTCCATTTTTTTTATCTACTTTGAGTAGGGCTGTTTTAGTATTTTTGAGGATAGTGTTGTTGGCCTCTGGGTGTTTTTTTGCCGTGAGCATTGCTATTAGGTCCAGACCTCCTAGCATGGCTCTCTCTAGCTCTAACCTCACTGGTGTGTATTCCTTATCAGGGGCCAGCCAGTGGGACCCCTGTCTGGCCAAGCACGCGGTTTGGAATGTCTTGAAGTCAGTTATGTTGAGTCCTCCTAAGTTTTTGCTCAGTCTAAGTTTGTGCAGGCTTATCCTGGGCTTTTTATCTTTCTATATGTATTTATTAATCATGGCGTCTAGTTGTTTGTGGAAGTCTGTTGTGACTGTTAGTGGTAGCATTCCTAGCAAGTAGTTGATTAGTGGCGTTATCATCATCTTGATAGTCTCCACCCTACCCCACCAGCTTATGTACTTAGGTGACCAGGCGGTCAGTTTATCCTTAATCTTTTTTTGGGTGATAGTCTCGTTGTGTTCTAGTGTGTCCCTGAGGTCTTTGCCGAAATGGAGTCCGAGATATTTAAGGAGCTTCTTTTGCCAGGTCAGCCCGAATGGCCCAGGACCGCACTTGTCGTATGGACGTTCATAGGTTTGCATTCCGACTTGTCTCTGTTGAGTCTGTAACCCGAGACTTTTGCGTACTCTTCAATGGTTTTCATTAGTGCCGCTTTCGATTCTGTGGGTTTTTTGGTTATGATCAAGACGTCAGCATATGCTGCCAGTTTCACCGTCTTTCCGTGTGTGTCTACCCCTGCGATGTCAGGGTTGTTCCTGATCATGCTGAGGAGTGACTCTATTGCCAGTAGGAAGAGGGCTGGAGATAGGGGGCAACCTTGTCTCGTTCCCCTTTCCAGTGTTAGTGGCTCTGATGATCCCCCATTGACTACCACTCTAGCTTTGGGTTTGTTGTATAGGGCCATCACCATGCCCCTATAGATCGCTCCTAGCCCAAACTTCTGCATGCACCGTTCCAAGTACGGCCAGGACACTCTGTCAAAGGCCTTCTTGGCGTCTAATGCTATCATGACCGCTGGGTCTGCACTGGTAGATGTGCGGTTGATCAGGTGGGAGAGAAGTCTTGTGTTGTCTTGGGAAAGCCTGTTCTTGATGTAGCCTACTTGTGAGTTGTGAACGAGGTGAGGGAGATAGCTATTCAGACTGTTTGCTAATATTTTTGCATAGATTTTGCAGTCGACATTGATCAGCGAGATTGGTCTGTAGTTTTGGGGGTATTGTGGATCTTTCCCTTCTTTCGCTATTACTATGATGTTCGCCTCCTCCATAGTGTCTGTCATTCGCCCCTTTTGTACACAGTGCGTGAACACCTCTACCAAGGTGGGCTTCAGCAGTTGTAGGTAGAGCTTGTAGAAGCTCGCTGTATACCCATCTGGCCCGGGTACTTTGTTTACCTTAAGTGATTCTACCACTCTTTCAATCTCTGCCCCATTATGTTTGAGTCCAGCAGTGATCTTTGGTGTTCTGTCAAAGTGGGTAGGTTTAGTTTGCTTAGCATGTCCTCCCCCCGTCTTCTAGTAGGATTTTGTCTGCTTTTTACAGGTCGCCGTAGAAATCTTTGAAAGTTTTCAATATTTCTTTGTTGGCTATGGGTCTTTTTTGCAGTGTCAGTAATTGCGGTTATGGAGTGCTGCCTTTGTTTTGCTTTCAGGTAAGACGCTAGTGCCCTCCCTGCCTTGTTGGCCGTACACAGGTTGATCGCTCTGTATTTATTAATACACGTGACTGCCCTTTCGCTTAGGATTCTGTTTAGCTCGTATTTCTTCTTAGTCAGGGCAGTCAGCGTGTTGGCGTCTGCCAGATTGGCACAGTGGCCTTTCTCCAGGTCCGTGATCTCGTTCTCGAGGTCTTTAATTTTTTTGTTCCTTTCTCTATTCATCTTGGCCTTGATGTTTAGGAGCTTCCCTCTGAGGGTGGCTTTGAGGGCGTCCCACAGGACGCCTTTGTCCACTTCTGCATTATCATTGAAGGTCAGGTACTCCTTAATCGCCTCCTCGATCTCTGTGACATGTGCGGGGTGCTGCGGAATGCCGTTGTTTAGTCTCCATGCCTGCCGCTGAGGGAGAGACTGATGTGTGCGCGGTCTGAGATTGTTATAGGCGCTATCTCTGTGTGGTCGATGAGGTGTGTGTGTGAGGCTGACATGAATATGTAGTCTATTCTACTGTATGAATTGTGGGGGTGCGAGTAGAATGTGTATTCTCTTGCGTCCGGGTGTTGTAGTCTCCAGGGATCTTTAAGGTGGAGCTTTGTCCATAGGTTTGATAGGGTGCTCTACTCTTGGGCTCTATGGCTCTGCCTAGCCGGGTGTCTGTCGGTGACCTGGTCTAGCACCTCATTCATGTCTCCAGCCAGCAGTTCCAGGTCGTCGTCGGGGAGTTTGTCTAGTCTGCTCTCTATACTGTTCCAGAATTCCTTATTTTCTGCGTTAGGACCGTAGACGTTGGCTATGTGTATGGTCTCGTCTCCTCTTGTCAGGCTCGTTATGAGCATCCTGCCATCCTCATCAGTTTGGCATTCGTGTAGGGCTTGGTTACTTTTCTTGTGCATCAGTGTGACGACTCCTCTTTTTTTTGTTTGGCCGGGGAGCAGAAGGTGCCGCTTATCCAGCTTGCTCTGAGGCGCGTCGCGTCATCCTCTGAGAGTTTAGTCTCCTGGAGGACATACACATCAGCCTTTAGTTTTGCTAGGTAGTCTAGTGTCTTTCTGTGCTTGACAGGGTGATTGAGGCCTTTGACATTTAGGGACACCACCTTGATGTCCGAGTTCAGCTGACTAGGTGTAGGTGTCGGTGTTGTCATGAGGTTGCGTATCTATCGCCTGTTTGTATGGTGTGTCCCATCTGTCGGCTGTGTGTGAATCTCCCTTGCTGGCTTACCACTGGTATTTGCGTTCTAGATCTCTGACCACCATGCTTTGGCCAGGTCAATGGACTGTTGGCTCTGTCTCCGAGACGGATGTAGTGCAAGGACAGAAAGTCAGGGATAGAAAAGAAGAAAGAAAAACGAAGATAGACACAGAAGGCTATAGCAGTAGTAGCGTACCACTGTACTTGAAGGACCTCCCTCCCCCTGCCCCCCCTCCACCCCCTCCTCCCTCCCCCATGTGCTTCGTACTATAGGCGGGCGACAGTGAGGATCCCCCACCCCCGAGAGTATTCTCTGGCTTGGTCCCGCTAGACCCTCGGGATCTCATATTAAAAGTTCCTCCCCCTTATCTGCTCAGGTACTATGAGCATCTGTGGTAATTACTCAGCGACTTCAAAAGGATATACATTGCTCACTGTCTTCCAGTGGGGGTTCCGGTTTTCCTCCGGATCTGTCTCTGGTGCGGTACATATCTTGAGGTAGATCGGTTCAATAACAGTACTGAGGTAGGTTAGTTGGCTGCGTGTGCAGCTCTCCTGCCCCAACAAAAGGAGTGGGCTGATCAGTCTTGGGGTAGATGTGTTGGTCAGAGCATGACCTGGCTTGAAAGGGTGGCACAAGCCCACGAGGTAGCGTCAGTAGGACATTCGCTAGTTTGGCTTGTGGGAGTGTTCATGTTCATAGTCCGTTGTTGTCTTCTTCACCGTTGTCCGATGGGGCTCGTCTTTTTCCTGTACCTGGGCTTTGTGCCTCCATTTCCTCCGTTTTGGGGCCTTGTAGATATCTCCTGAGCTCACCAGGGTCATCGAACAGCCGGGTGCCCCTCATGTCCGTGATTTTCATTCTTGAAGGTCCTGCAAAGCTAAAAGTTATGCCTTTTCTTCTCATTCTGTCTCTTAGGGCCAGAAAGCCCTTTCTGGTTTCCACTGTGAGCTTGAAGAAATCTTGTGTGATTATGATTTTATTCCCATTCCAAATCAGGTTCTGGTTCTTCCTTGCGGTGGCGAAAATTGCTTCTGTCTGGTGGCTGCGAAGCGGTTTGCAAATGATTGGGCGCGGTCCTCGGCCATGTTGGGGTTTGTGGGCTGGTATTCTGTACGCCTTATCGATTTCAAATTGTCTATCAAACTTTATTCCTGTTAGTTGTGGCAGCAGTGTTTCTAGTAGGGCCACCCAGGACCCGGTTTGGTCCTCCTCTCCTTCCGGGACGCCCAGGAGGCATATGTTTCCCCTCCTATTCCTGTCATCTTGCTCTGCCATCATTTTTTGGAGGTGGTCTGTGGTCTTTGCTACATGGGTCAGCTCTCTGTGCATTTGCCCGCTGTTATCCTCTAGATCACTGATCCTTTCCTCTGCTGCTGTCAGCCTTCCATTTGCTTTGCTCTGATCTGCTCTTATGGCCGCTAATTCCATCTGCATATTGTCTATTGTCTTCTTGTTGCCTTAGCGAACTCATTCCCTTCGGTAATTTTTTTAAGGAGTGTGTCTAGAGTGGTTTCGCTATTCTGATTGTTCTTAAGCTTTGATGGGGATTCCAGTGTGTCTTTCTGCACCTTTTTGATGTCGTTGGTGGATTTCCCGTCGTGCCCTGACATCGTTGCGACCCCTCTTCTGGCTAGATATGTATGGAGCCTGTCGACCCTTTGTTGTTTTGAGCCTAGTCCTTCAAGTTGGAACCTGCAGGGCTCTCTGATTGTCCTTGTTCTAGTCTTGGCTCCCGCCAGTGCCGCTTGTGGGTGAGGGTTTGTATGGGCTACAGTGGTTGTCGTTGTGATGGCCTCCTCTCTAGTTGTTGGTCCTGTGATCGCTTTTGTGGGCAGACTTGCGTGCTTGGTTGTCCCCTTTCACCTTCCTGCTTGCTTAGTTTGCCCAAATTGAGGTGCCCTCGTTCTTGGGCACTATCCACGCTCGTAGCGCACCTGCGCGGTATTTTGAGGGTCTTGTATTCTCACGGTGCTTAGCCGGTGCCTGGACTTATTTGTTATGGTGGCTGACGTTACCCTCTGTTGTCTCTCTCTGTTTCCAGTGCTTCTTGGCTGCTATGCTTATTGTCCGATACTCTCCCTGACTCAAATGGGGCGGTTGAGGCTGTGGGCGAAAATCGGCGCTATCGTGTCAGTGCAAGGAGGCTCCCTCCCGCTATGTGGCTCCGGCTTTGCTTCTGTCTGGCTTTTGGGCGCTTTTGTCTCCCTTCGTCGCTGCAATACGTGTTGTTATGAGAAGGGGTGGGGTGAAGCGCAAGATGGCCGCTCCCGTTTGTTTGGGTTTCGGTTTCGGCTCTCCCCTTACGCTGCTCTTGCTTGCTGGCTGACGCGTGTCTCCTGGGCGCGTTTCCCTTCTTTCTCTCTTTTTGCCGCTAGTCACGTTGCTGGTGGCAATCGGCGGTACCTATGATGCGGGGGTGGGGTGGGGCTGAGCGCAAGATGACAGCTCCCATTACGTATGCCCGCGTTAGTCTCAGTTCCGCCCCTTGCTCTGCTATTGTTTTCCTGGCTTTGTGTGCGTTTCTTTTGTGTGCGTTTATCCCTTTCGCCTCTTGTTGCCACTGATTGTGTTGCTGGCAGTGATCCGCGGAGCCTGTGACGTGGAGGAGGGGTGGGGCTGAGCGCAAATGGCCGCTTCTGTTCTGTATGCCTCGTTAGTTTTGGTTTCGAATTCGCTTGTTTCCGTTCGTCACCCCCTAATTTGGCTTTAATCTGTCTCATGCTGCTTTGGCATAGATGCAATCCACTTTGTGTTCTATGCACTGCCCGCTTCCCGTTCCCCCTCTCCTTACACTCTGTTGTGGCGCTCTGAAGACTCTCGCAGCGTTGAGGTGCGCTCGTATGCCGCCATCTTAGGCTCCTCTTCCCTCCTCCTCTCCTCGTTCTGTTTCCTAGTGTTTTCTCCTTTTGCTTCACCTCTGCCGAGGGTCTGTGTCGGCCGATTCGTGCTTTGTGCCTTCTTGCATTCGATCCTTCCGTTTCTTCCGGTTTCTCTTTGTGCAGGACGCTTAATTCGCCGTTATTTCCTCTCGGGGTGGCGGAGGTAATGGACTCAGGCACCCATTCTCATCACCGTCCAAGCCACGCCGAAAGTGTTTTATCAAATAAAAAACGGTGTAGGGAACGTGGCTTGATGCGTAGACTGGTCTATAAGGAGACAGATTCAGAAAAGGTGTTCATGCGAGATCTCAGTAATACTTCTCGAGAAGCAGGGTTGGTGAAGTCACGGATTCTTTTGTGGACTTTTCTTTCTTTGAAAAGCCCAGTGATCAGACAATATTCTCATCTATGGCTGCTTGCTAACAAATCTCTCACTACACCATCAGGAACTTCAGGATTTGCCTTTATTTTCCATTTTTTCAAGCATCAACGCCTGCTGAAATTTAGCTCTTTGTAGTTTACACAAGGGTAACTATAATACCCTTTGAAAACTAATTTTCCCGAAAGGACTCCATGCTACCAGTCAGTGCTACAGGCAAATCTTTATTTTTGGGCTGCGTCAGCCCAGTGAAGGAGTCTGGAACTCAACCTTGAGATCCAGACCATACTTGTACTTCCCACTGTGAGCTGACCAAAGCCCCATATGGGTATCCATCCTATTTCCGGCGAAGTGCATTCCTGGACACCCTGTTCCTGAGGCTTGTCACCATGGACCCCCTCCTTTAGCAACTGTATCACCTTTCATAATATCTCTCCCTGGCTCTAGTATCCCCCTGAGTCCTGATGATGATACCACCAGTTTGATTGGGATTGAAATACGTCTGACTTTAAAAACACAGACCGTATATGATTGTTGAGAATTTGCTGTAAAGGGCTGTGCTGTTCTTATGTTTGTTGATACACTTGTTGATTTTTTGTCACAATTTATCACTTGAGTGTATCACCTGTAAAGAGAGCATCGAGTACGTCTATTTTGCACCAATTTTCACTGCGCCGCTATGTGTCTTGAAATTGTTTTTTATAGACTCCTTTGAAAGCATTTTATTTCACCATTTGCTTCTTTGTATTTGAAGTATTGTTACTATGGACCAGTGTGTTTTTTGTTTTAGTTATTACTCCAGATTCCCATCCTTGGGTCTCCCTTGTTGAAATATTATCTCTCAGTAGGTGATAGATAGCCTGTTTCTCATGCTCTCCTTTCCAGATTTTCACTCCGCAGCTGGAGCGACTTGGAATCCAATCAGCCATATTGGACACTTGGCCACACCCCTGTCTAACGCGGAATGAAGTACTTTCTTAATGGACCTTATTTTTAATGACTTTAAGGAAATACATATCCCTATCAGGGTGATGAGAGAAACAGGTCTGAGAGCCCGATCTGATCCACCCCTCTGTGAGCCTGAAAACCACTGTTCCCGGTCCCTCTCTGTAGCCTATCAATCTAGTCATTGACTCTAGTAGTTATGGTAATATGATTGTTGTGATCTGAATCAATATGATTTTCTACATAATCGTGCTATCTGGCAAGACACTACGGATTATTTTCAATCCATCACACCTAATTTTGGGTTTCCTCCCAGAGTGGGATGAATCCTTTATATGAGCAATAATACACAAACAGTTTTGTCTGGGCAGCACAGGAAGTGGTGGCGGTACTGGTCGAACCCAGTAAACAGATTTGCATCAGCAGTATTTGTATATGTTGTTAGTATATGAATTTGCCAGTAGCAAATTGCAGAGTGCTTGATGTTATCAATATATTGCATTATGCGATGTGTTTTTCGTTATTGCCAGAGTTTGCCCCCCAAAAAATTATTTTGCACAATAACTAAAAATAGTCCACCACTCTACTGTTGACTTCCTCTCCAGAAAAAGGACAATAGACCACAGCACTTCAGTACTGTCGTCTCCAAACTGGCTACCTCTGGAGGTGATGCCAATACAATTAATTGCCACAGACATAACACTGTTTTCAGGATATGTAGGGCCAAAATATTATCAGTATCAGAATGTACTATATGTGCTAACTTTAAATAGACTCTTTTTCTTTAATCATATATTTATGTTGTTGTTTTTGTTCTTTTTGTAGTAATATCTTTATGATTAATTCTTAGGATTAATTCATTTCACGAAGAAAATGAAATACCACTACTTCTACCCATATTTTATTTACTACTGCCTTAGGCACATATTCAGCATTCATGTACTGATAAATTCTTCTGTGGACTCATCTTTGCTAAGCCATTGGTCAGTGCACCTGACACCGTGACATCTAGCGAAGTGCTGATTGGTTGCTTCCACCCACGTTCTATCTCACCCGTAGATGTTTTAGTTGTTCAGCGTGTGTAATGTGTAATTTGGTGTGGTTTATTGGGTGTGCGTTTTCATTATGCTGTCAGTAGGTCGTTTACTTTAGCTTGATGGCTTGGCTTGCATATACATTGTCCTGTCATAGTAAAAACCATCTGCTAAAGATGGAACGAGTGCGAGCAGGACTGCCTTACAGAAGAAAGTGACATTTACCACAGCACTACAGGCCAGCTACTGTGGTTGCCAAAACGTTTTATTGTTTTTGAATAAATCTCCAAGTGGTCTGCAGATTCAACAGTATTTTAGTGGTTCATGCTTTTCAGATTTTATAGACTTCGCACAAACAGTTATGTATTTGGATGTTTTCTGAAAGGCCTTATTGTGTTCTCAGTTCTAAACACTAGAGGAGTGATACTCAAAGTACGGCTCAGGGGCCCCATGCGGCCCTCCTCACCTTTAAATGCGGTCCCCTGGTCAACAGCAGCACTGGGCTGCAGTTCATTCCACTCAGCACAAACGTTCGAACATTTTAAATAAGCAACAAGCATTTATTTAACAGTTAATTTCAGTTAAAGAAAGGAAGTAACTAGGGTGTACTGCAACCCTTATCCTTAGGAACTCCTTCATTTTTAGGTCTCGCCTAGCGACGCAGCGCATGCGATGCTCGCTTTCGAGATCTATTGTTTGGTTTTTTTGTCAAATCTGTTTTTATTGTTTTAGGATTACACTTGGCAGCACAAACATCACATGTAGTAGCTCGCAGTCGTGTACAGGTTATTCATCAATGTGTTAGCGCATGGCCATGGTGTTTTACAAGCGTATAAACTTTACTGTGAATAGAACAAAGGATGCTCACCCAGGAGCTAACTGTACTACTTTTCACCAGTCCTGATGCAGTCTTTGAGGCTACTAGTGAGGGCCGATGTGTCAACTTCTCAACCGACTGTATGGTCCAATATTGACCCTGCATCTTGGGCATGCAAACAGATGGTATATATATATGAAACAAGAAACAATAACGGTAGCAGCAGAAACCATATGCACAGTTTAACTCCCTCTCCCTTGCATCCCCCCCCCTTCCCCCCTCGGTCGCACGAGATTCCCACAAATTTTGCGCAGGCATACAGCTTTACTGATAAAACTATATTGCACACAAATGATAATGGGTTTCATTGAATATTTATTTGTGTATCACCAAGTAAAGTGTCTTGATTTGTTCTGATCTATCACACTTCCGTCAAAATGCCAAAAAAGTGCTTATTGGTTTGCTTTTTTTTAAATGCTGAATGTGTACAGTAAATTTACAGTTACTTATAATTTTTGTGTGTTATGAAAAAATGTCATCCTTCAGCCTTTCCTTTTTCACTTGTGTACCCCAGCAAGATTGTCAACAAAATTGACTTTTCTTTCTCTGACTGCGTAGTAAAATGAGTTTGTAAACACCAGTTTGAAGGTTAAAAAACATAGGCAGCAATGTGTCAGAAGACATAGCCTGACATTTGACCTCTTTCTTTGAAGCACAGCAAATGCGACAAGATGCATTCAGAATTTAAAGGCATCTTTATTTATTGCTTGTACTTAAATGATCCAATAAAATTCGGCTCATGGCCCACCATTGGGTCACGGCCCACAATTTGGGAAGCATTGTCTTAGAAACATCTCTAATTTGTACCATGTATGTAGTTGGGTGAGTAGCTAGGACGCTTAAGATGATTGATAAAATGTACCAGGGTTGGAAGCCTCTATCTTGTGAACTAGGGTTCATATATTGCAATGACTTTTGAATGAGCCATGAGGTCATGAATTGAGCCCTCTATTTAATTAGAAACGCGAGTAATATCTCCATAGCAGTATCATAGAAATATGATTGAATCACGGAAGTCTGACAATTAACCTGTTGGCTTACTTTTTAGATACTTCAATATTTTGCATGTTCTTACAGACATGCATATAGTACATTACAGTAACCCAATAAGGGTGATAGCATCACAGTCACTATTACTATCTTGTGGGAGACATACATACAGATTGAAGAAAGCACTAAAAGTAGAACACGTTCTTAAGGCCTCATTATAACTGTCCCGGTAATCTCAATGATGCCAGAAAAAGGAATTACCAGCCTCTTGAGATATCAAGGTGTGCGCGTTAGAGGGTGGTTTATTAGTAGCTGCATAATCACAAATAAGGTCCATGTGATGAGCGTGTTGAAGCAGGTTTTGACTATCAAAAAGGAGAACAGCGAGACTTGGCAGTCAGAAACAGTTTAAGTTTAATTAAAGAATAACGTCTGGGAATAGCAGCCACACCTCTTACAGTTGCGTGCTGGAATTCAACTTGCATTAGGCATGGCATGCTTTATATTGTACAGCGGGTGCCTTAAAGAGAAGGTTGCCTCTCTTTTGGCAGGAAATACTGGTACAGTGGGCCCAAAATTGTGAGTTTTAGATGCATTATCCCACCCTGATAGAAGGGGCCATGAATACCAACAGGTGGTCGAATTCTGAGGTGGTCCAGGTGGCCGGGTGTGTCGTGTGGGTTATCTAGAGTGACACATACTATTGGGCATTGTTTTGGCCTTATCTGATGGATGCTTACTATAGAGCATTGCTTGGGCCTTATCTGATGAATGCAACTGACCAGCTGTACTAGTATTGCATCCTTGGGCTGAATTCAGGTCCTCTACTGTGCATTTGTTTGTGTTTATGAGTGTGTGCATCTGACTCATTTCTTTATGTATTGCATTCTGGGTACATTTAAGATTTATTACTGCAATCTTCCAGGTTCCAGGCTTGTTCCATATCTGGTGTTCCCATCACAGGAAGTGCTCGGGTGGACAGAGGGAAGCCGGGTTATGTTTATCTGATAAAGAGTCACTCAGACACTGTAATGAGTGTATTATAGTGAATGTGGGTTAAGCAGGTAATAGTTGCTCTGTGGTGTGCTGAACACCTAAAAGCCTGACCTTTTTATAAATCCATCTGATGCTAACAAGCAGTTGGACCCCATCAAAGTCTTACCTTTGAATGGTTCTCAGATCCAGATTTCCCTTAGTTGATGTCTGCCTGTTGCAGCGTGATGCCTCGGTGAGTCCTGGAGGTCTTTGTCTTCATGTCTTTGATGGCAAAGAGGTCTGGATATTTCAGCAGGGAAAACTTGCGCGGTCAGGCTGAGTCGTGGTTCAACATTGCTGGCTTGACTCTCGTCATCAATGCTGGTATTCTTCTAGAGCTTTTTCACAAAAGTTGGCAAAAATCTCCCAAACTTTCAGACCTGTTTCTGAAAGGCTCCTTGAAGATCAGAAAGGGTCTTCAGCACCATCCCAGGGTTCAGAAGCCCTGCTTTGCCTCTTGGGGGTCTGGCACTCCAGTACTTACAATGCACCTCCTCAGTCCAGGAAAATCTAGGTGAAGCTGGTGTTCTGGAGTTGTTCTCTTACTGGATGTTGCAGGTGGATTCTTCCAACACTTTTCGCCCTATTGCTGCTCAGGGAGTCCACTCCTTATCCTTCAAGACAGGCAAAATCTTTCTGTTGTGGAGCCTATAAAGTGCAACAGGCACAGTCCTTCTGAGTGCATTCCTCTCTTGTGCAGTTTAAGGGTCCAGCAGGGCAGCCTTTCTTCTCCAGATGTTTTCAGGCAGGTATCTCTGGTGCTGTTGCAGCTCTCCCAAATTTATTTCCCAATTCTGGACTGGCAAGAGGTGGGGGCACCCCAACCAGTGGGGTTCAAGTAGCCACCCTCGGCCATGACAACTTCCTGGGAAGAGTAGCATCTTTTTTTCCAAGAATGCACATCTTATCAGAAATAAAAATTGAGGAATTCTCTCCTTAGAGTTCAGGTCTGACTAACCCAGCCCACAGTTGTGGCTAACTTTTCCTACACTCCCTTTCCAGCCCCTCTTCTAATCTAATTAGAGGGGCTCCTGTCTGACGGGAGATCAAGGAAGTAGGGGTTGGCCTGGGTCCCGTGACATCTGAGCTTCTCCCTTTGAAGAATAGTTTATCTCCCCAGTCCCCTTCTTGTCCCTGGCCTATCCAGGAACCAAATCTCTTCTCACCAAACGGCTGTATTGTTTTCAGCCCCAAGCCTCTTCACAACTAATCAAGGAGCAGTTTCGCTCAGGCTCAAAGGTTGGCCAATCAGAAGAGGCTGATACAGGGCTTCATTAGGTAACTTCAGGAAAGTATGTTATAAAACTCCTTTCCTGCAACAGTTATAATTTATCTGACCGTGGCAAGTTGTAAGATGCATTGTAACTTATATTGTGATACTTTGAATTATGTTTCTAGCTCACTCCTGTCAAAAGTTAGACTTCATTAAAGTTTAATAAAACCTTCCAATGTTAGCCTATAGAGCTTGCAGCACTACAATGGGGAAAAACAATGTTGTCTGTTTTGCCCTCACCAGGGCCTATAAAAAATATTTTATAATGTTCCTGCTTTTATAACACGATGCCCTACCCTTGGGGCACTTAGAGCAGACCTTAGGGGTGACTTAAATGTAATAAACAGTCATTTCAAAAAGACAGCCAGCAGTTGTGTTTCTGGACGGCACCAGTTAAATATCACAATACTATACTTCTCTTTTGCCCACTTATGGAGTTCTGACTACCCACAAAACTCAATCCTTGATAAAGGCTTTCACAATATTAGGATAGCATCCTAATTTCATTCTTCACATTGAACTTTCCAATTCGAATTGCAAGTATCTGTAATCACTCTTTTGTTTTAAATTACTACCATATCTCGTTTTTCAATTAATTTCAAGATGTTGGTGTCTTTTTCCATACGTTCTTTTTATTAAGTATCCAATTCCATCATACTCAAAACAGACCCAGCCACCAGACCCAGCCTATCCGATCATTCTAACACTAGGGCACACATGCCAAAAGGCTGCTTGAAAGGAGCTCCGACAAATAAACAGGGAATGAATGGAAAAGAAGAATTTTGAGAAGGAGGATAAATTAAATTGCCCTGATGACGTCCCCGTAAGGGTTGAAACATGTTGGCTGGGTCTGTTTTAAAGTGTGATGGAATTGGAGGGTAAACAGACACAGGTTGCTCTGAAGCACTCAACTATAATTCTTGGCGGCTTTTACAAAGTGAAAGCTTTAGCACAGGACTCCAACCGGCTGGTGGATGGCGTGTGTTACTGTGGAATGGCCCACGTTTAAGACTCCAACCTATTGGTGGAGAAATTCAGCTTTTCCAGTTAGGGAGAATTCGCACTAGTGATGCATTGCGACTGAACCAAACTATTTGAATTCGCATTTTGAGGACCAATATTGGAACTGACTATTTGGCTGTCCACCCCTCCCTTCATAGTCCTGAGGAAGACCCATAGTGTTGCTTACCATTCTGTACCGTGTCCAGGGTCGAAACATCAACACTTTCCCATCACACATGTCTACACAGTTCTCTTGACCAATAGCCAATCAGTATTGGGTCTTGCATTACATGTGTTAAATAACGAGACAGGACAGAAATTCAACAATTCTTTTAATTTATGTCACATATGTATGTTTTCTATATAAAGTACTGTTCACTTCACCAGTCACCACATGTCACCTTCGCACAATAGTCACCTTTGTATTTTCACAATTTACTTGTATTTGTGACAGCCATTTAATATTCAATACTTCTTGAAATATATAAGAGTAAATCAACTCTCCCTGTGTTTTCTTGGTGTGTTCTCTATTGAATGTAAAATGTATTGCAATCGCTTTTTCATTTATTGTGTAAACGGAAGTGTGAAACACCTTTTCTCTTGTATTGAATATATTTATCACAGCAATTGTATCACCCAACAAAACCAATTGTTTTCTATATTACCAATGACCAGGTTCTGAGGGACACATGGTCACCCCATTATCCTTATTGCTGGAACACAAAAGGCATGCCTAAGCAAGCCCACCTGTGCCCGTTCTGTCTAAGTACTTGTGGTCATGATCCTGACATCATTGTTAGGCTTACACTATGAAGATTCAGTAACAGATATGGCTAGGACTTTATACTCACTCAGATGGGGCCAGATTTATTAATTTATTCCTTTGTACTACCATTGTTTTTTTTTTTTTTTTATTTTTTAAAACCTTTATTATATAAAAGCTCACAGCTATTCAGCCTAACATCCCGGAGGCAAGGCAGCATAGTATCAGGAGGACGAAAGTGCAAAACAGATTACAGCAGAACATTGCAGGTTGTTTTTATTATTTTATAAAGATAACTAAACCCAGAAAGAAGCGCCAAAGGGCGCATCAGAAAGGCAATGGAATAAAAGAGACGTGTATGAGTCAGTCGGAGGCATCAGAGGTCAGGTAGAAGTCCAGAAAAGAACGGATAGCAGGATGTAGGGGGGGGGGGGGAAGCAGGAGAATTACAGTAAATATGAAACAGCTGGTATCAATGGTCACGGCGACAGGCGTTCCTCACGGGGAATAGGCTCCGGTGGTAAGCACAAATCTCCCCTGTAGGCATTCCAGGCCCCCCACACCTTGTTCCACGTTTGAGGCCTCCCCCTGGCAGTGCACACCGTCTTTTCCCTCAGCATACACCAATCCATATTGGCTTTCCATTGCACCACCAGGGGGGCCGCGGTGGAACCCCATTTCTGCGCTATATCTCGCTTAGCGATCATGTTGCCTAGTGTGGCCCAGCGAGTCTGCGCCGTGCTATAATCATTCGGCTCCCAAATGTTGAGGAGGCACCTCCGCGCCTCTGCCGCCACCTCAACTCCAGTCACTTCCCTCATTACACGATGTATTCTCTCCCAGTAAGGGGCAATGACAGGGCACTCCCACAGAATATGCATGAAGGTAGCCAGGGCTCCACAGCCACGACGACAAAGGCCGTCTGGCGAGAAGCCCATGTGCACAAGCCGAGGGCCGGTGACATACACCCGGTGAAGGATCTTAAATTGCACTAGACGTAGACGCGAGGAAATGGCGACCTCCTTAGGGGAAGACACAGCACTCTGCCAGTCCTCGTCGTCCAGTTCCAGGCCGTCAGCTACCCATTGTTCTCGCAAGCGCAGGAGGAGGTCAATTCTCACATTGATTAATTTCTTATAGGACAAAGAAATGGCACTATCAGGCATATGGCCGTCCAAAATCCTGTCCTCCAAGGGGGAGCTTTCAGGGATTTCGCCTTCCGCTGGCCTAGCGGCGTTTAGCGCGTGTTTCAGTTGGGCGTACCGGAAAAACTCCGATCCGCCCAAGTGATATTCGGCCTGCAATTGGGAGAAAGTCTTGACCTCTCCTTTAGCAACCATGTCTTCCACCCTGGAGATACCTATAAGGTCCCATTTGTCAAAACCCTTGGTGTGCCAGAGCTTGCCCAGGATATCAGAATCATACAAAGGGGTGAATCTCGTCAGTCTGTCCTGCCAGCCCTGTATCTTAGTAATCGTCCGCCACGTGTGAACTGCTGCCTTTGTCGGGCCCGTGAGGCGCCGATCAAAGGACCTGGAATATAGGGCGCGGTAGTAATTGCCTCCACGCAGAAGCCACCTGTCCATAGCGTAGCCCGGGCTATTCGCGGGGCCGTAAAGGCCATGGTTGATGGCAGTGAGTTGAGAGGACCAGTAATACCGCCGCACGTCCGGCAAAGCGATGCCCCCGTCGTACCATGGTAGTGTGAGCTTCTGGATGGCGACACGAGGCCGACCCTCTCCGAGCAGGGCACGTTGTAAGCTCTCAACCTCTCTGAAGTAGCGAGCCGGGACCAAGTCCTGGGTATTCTGCAAGGCATACAGGAACCTGGGCAGGGACATCATTTTAAACAATGCCGCCCGGCCCAGGAGAGAAAGCGGAAGCTTGCGCCAACTATCCACATCTCTCCGCAGTCGTTGGAGAGGAGGAAGGAGGTTATGGTCATATCGTGCCTTCGGGCCACCCGATATGTAGATTCCCAGGTATTTAAAACCTTGCCCGGCCAGTTGTATATTGCAACCCCTAGGGAGGCGCGGCGTGTCCCCCTTCAGGATGTAAAGGGAGGACTTGGCCCAGTTAATGACCAGGCCAGAGTAGCGCCCAAACAGCCGGAGCACGTCACATGCTACAATAAGTGACTTACAGGGAGAGGTGAGATAAAGCAGGATGTCGTCCGCGTATAAGGAGATCCTGTCTTCAAAACCCGGGGCCCAGGTGATACCATGCAGGTCAGGGTGCAAGCGTAGCATGGCCGCAAGTGGCTCCAGGGCCAATGCAAACAGGAGAGGTGACAGGGGGCAGCCCTGTCTAGTACCTCGGTGAAGCGCGAAGGACGCTGACACGCGGCCGTTGACTGCGACAGCAGCCATCGGGCACGAGTAAAGAAGTTGCACCCAGCCCAGGAAGCCCGGTCCAAACCCAAGCTTTACCAACACCGCCCAAAGGTAGCTCCACTCCAGGGAGTCAAAGGCCATCGTGGCATCAAGGGAGGCAAGCACCGCCGGTTCCTCCAGGGTATGAGCTCTGGCCATGACGCCATGCAGCCGTCGCAAGTTAAGAGCAGTGTTTCGGCGGGGAATAAAGCCTGATTGATCCGGGTGCACCAAGTCACTAATGACTCCAATCAACCGATTAGCAAGTAACTTAGCTAGGATCTTGGGCTCCGCATTGAGGAGAGAGATAGGACGGTAGGATCTACAAACGTCTCTCGGTTTTCCTTCCTTGTGAATGACCACAATAGTGGCCAGTCGTTGATCCAAGGGGAGGATACCCTCCTCTTGAGCCCGCAGGAACATAGTTCTCAGATGAGGAGAAACCACGTCCGGTCGAATCTTGTATAACTCGACCGGTATACCATTGGGGCCGTTCGCTTTACCCGACCGCAAGGCACGGATCGCCAAGGCAATCTCGTCCGCAGTTATATCCCGATCCATGTCGGCACGTTCCTTGTCAGAAAGACAAGGGAGGTCAATCGTCGAGAGGAACTCGGCCGAGTCCGCCTCGGAGCGGTCTGAGCCAGAAGTATAGACACCCCGGAAGTAGTCAGCAAAAGACTCGGCAATGGCACTTAGGTCCGTGACCGACACTCCGTCCTCGCCCAAGATCTAGCCATCTCACGCCTGTCCAACCAGGCCAGCAACTTTCCGGCCTTGTCCCCAACGTCATAAATGCGGCCCTGTTGTTCCTTAGCCAGAACTAGGGCAGCATTCGTGGCGAGATCATGGTACTCCGATTGTTTAAGGGAGAGGTCGTGTAAAAGAGAAGGGTCGGGCTCAGGCCCCAAACGGGACTCGAGTTCCAGGACCTCTTCTTCAATATGCGCAAGGTCGGCATCACAAACTCGCCTAGCCTCCGCAATGAGAGCTAGGGCCTCGCCCCGCAACACAGTCTTGAACGCCTCCCACAATGTGACCGCCGAGCCAACCGAGCCAACATTTTCAGTGAAATACAGGTCGATGGCCTTGGCTAGGAGTGCGCGCGTCTTGTGATTGCGAAAATACCAAGGGTTCACCGCCACCGGACGGCTAGACAGGACGATACCAAAGTCAAAGGAGACCCACAACGGGGAGTGGTCAGACATACCCCGCGCCAGAAAACGGGCCTCAGATACGGCAGGTGAATGTGCCGCCAGGGTAAGAACGTAATCTATACGGGACAGACTCCCGTGGGCACTCGAGAGGAAGGAAAATTGGCGGAGCGCGGGATGTAGTAATCGCCAGCTATCCACCAACCCCATAGAGTTGAGGAAGGCCGGCAGCCACATTTGGGAACCACGGAGGTCCCTCTGCGGTTGGCGGTCCAGGGAGCCAGAGCAGACTGAATTGAGATCACCCCCCAGGATCAGGAGGCCCGAAGGCAGGGACAAGATGGCGCCACCAAGGTCACGAAAGGTGCTGGATTGGAGGCCCGGGGGAACATAAACCGAAAGTAGCGCCAAGGAACGCCCCTCCCATCTTCCCGCCACAGCGGCGTAGCGTCCCCTGTCGTCAAGCACTGTGACGTCTATTTCAAGGGGAAGGGACGCACGCACCAGGATACCCGCCCCCCGAGAACCTGAGGAGAACCCAGAGTGGGCAACCATTTTGTAGCCTTTACGGTTGAGGGCCTTGCAGGAGTTCCCTACCAAATGCGTCTCTTGTAGAAGCACAATATCGGGCATATGTCTCTTTATCAGTTGGATCACCACCCCTCTCTTAACCCGGTCACCCAACCCATTAACATTCCAACTGATCACTTTTAAATTCCTACCCCCCATCTTCCAGCAACCCGCCCCTCCCGACCCCAGCCAACTCAGACATCAAGTAAACAATAAAACACACAATCCATTGCCTCAAGAAAAAGGAAGAAAGAGAACGAACAAACAAATAAACTTGCATAGTTGCACCCCCCACCCTGCACCCCTGCATTTGACTAAAAAGCCCCCCCAACCAGCAGTGTGCCTGTCGCCCCATAACTACTCTACAAGAAGAGACCCAGAGGAGTAAGGAATCTCCGTGAACACCCCCCGCCACCCTCCATGTACTGGCAGGAAAGTAAACAGGGTCAAATAAAACAATACCCGAAGGTCACATGAGGCAGAAATATCAAGCGATGGTTCTCCCACTATAGAGCCAAGTCTCATAGGTCCGGGCCACCAGCAGCACCTCCATCATGTTCATCCTGAGCGTCTCGGCGCGGCGACAAAGTGTCCAGCCAGTCACTCACATTCTCGGCAAAGTCAAAGAAGAGGGCACGGCCCTCGTGTTCGATCCGGAGCTTTGCAGGGAACATCATGGAATATTTGTATCCCAAGTCCCGTAGTCTCCGTTTCACCCCGGCGTAGCTCTGGCGCTGTCGCTGTACTGTCCTGGTAAAGTCCGGATAGAAGTGGACGTCGGCGTTCAGTTATTTAAGCGGTCCATGCCGTCTGGAAGCCTGCAGGACCGCGTCTCTGTCTCGGAAATTGAGCAGGCGAGCCACGATGGGTCTAGGCGCCACGCCCGACTTCGGCGGGCCACCCGGCACTCGGTGAGCTCGCTCCACCGAGAAAAAGTTGCTAAGGCCAGGCGGTACCAGATGGGTCTTTATCAGTTCTTCAACGAGGAGGTCCGTCGCCGCCTCCTCCGATCCCTCCGGGACACCGACAATGCGGACGTTCTGCCGCCTGGCACGACTCTCAAAGTCCTCCAGCCGCCTTGAGAATTGTTCCGCGGTCCTCTGCAGGTTCCGGACCTCTGTTTGTAGGTCCGAGACATCGGCCGTCAGGCTGGAGGTCTTAATATCCAGATTTTTGACTCAATCATTAGTCTTGCCCAAGTCGGCTCTAATGAGAGTCAGGTCAACGGCCATAGTGTCCACTTTATGTGTAAGGACCTCATGCTGTTGCTGCATGTCCGCCCGGAAGCTAGTAATGGCCCCCATGATGTCGCCCAGGGTAGGTTCAGAGCCGTCCGGCGAGCCCGAGGACGGGAGGTTCTTGACAGAGGGTCCGGTAACAGGTGGCGTCTTCGGCTGGGTATAGCGCTCAATCCTGTTCTGTTGCGACTGTGCTTTGCCGCGGACGCCTTTGCTCGATGTCTTGTCGGGGTCCCCTCTGCCCGCCATGTTAGGTCCGATGAGAACAAAGGGTTATGCCAGGCAAACCAGAACCCAGTGAGCAGGAGATCTTGTCCGGGGCCGAAGAGTAAGAGGCCGTCCCAGGAACGCACCACGGCCACTAGTATCCCACCGGTGGAGACGACAAGCAGGCACTCCGCAGGTCGGCTGTGCGTAGCGACGGAGTCCGGAGAGACAATGGCACTGAGCTGGCACGGAGTCCCACTCGACGTAGCTCAGCGTAGGAAGCACCGATTCGTGATCTGAAAACGGTTCTCGCCTCAGTAGACCATCAGCAACAGAAATCCACCCTCGTGGATCAGGATTTCAGACAGGATATCTGCGGAGGATCGGAAGGTCCGCGGAGCTCCGAGCTTACGCGGCCATCTTGGTTGCCCGCGAAGCTCCTCCTCCTGTACTACCATTGTTAAGTGTTAATAAATGACACCACATGCCAACTGAGCCAAGTGTCATTGCACAACAAATATGGTCCTTTTGTTACCACCAGACTTACAATACGTACAATTATCTTTTGCAAAAATAGAAATTACTGACGAGCAGTACACACACACACACACCCTTATGAATGGAAGCTCTATTAGCTATGCAATTGTTAATTACATGTATACTACCAATGAGACTCCCTATGTGTTAGAATACGCAAGCACTCCACCATCACATTCTACCTTTAGTGTCCCAGTACTCACGTGGTTACTCTCAGCACCAATTTAGTAGCTAACATGGGAAAAATTTAAATCTGTATAAAGTTGTTTATGGTGCAGTTCATGACCTTTATGGTACATATTTATCAATTACTGAGATATTCAATCAGTACCATCAATCGCATCTGAATAACTGACTATGTCACAGTGAAGAATAGCATTTCTTCTGTGTCTATTATGTCTATATGTGTATATTCTTGTGGATAGCTGATCATTACATTTTATATTACAATATATAATTTCACAAATTTAGGATGTCAACAGTGTCAACATAAAAGGTGATGTAAACTGTTCTCACCTCATAGCTGCTGAGGCTTTTTCACCCCCACTGCTGAGACCTTCTTCGATATTTGGGGTAACTTTTTCCACATAAGATATCAATGCCACATTTCTGTCCTTTTTTTCCAACATCCTGGGAATTCTAAAGGAACGCAGGGTTTGTGGACTCCCCTGGAGGGCACAGAGAAAATAGCCATAATATACCAAAATGTAGTTCTTTTTGGGAAAATGGGAAAAGTGCTGTACAAGAATGTGTCTTTTTTTCCCCACAAAACGACATTAATGAACACTAGCTTTCAAGAACAAGCAGAGTTGTTTCAAAAACATATTTTCTCCCCAGTTTTTGCATTTTGTTAAGAGGTAGTCTACATTTCCTAGTTTTTGTGGTTTCCACCTACTTGCAGTTTGTGGTTAAAACAGCAGTGAAATCCATGGGTGATCCTGGAAAGCTATACATTTCTGAAAAGGAATCGAAATTCTGAATTCAGCAAGGGGCTATTTGTCTATCTCTGCAAACATCTTCTCTCTCATCCTGAGTTTGATTTCTGAAAAGAAAATGCTTCTGGTGTTTTTGCACTATGAAGGTAGTGCAGAGGATGTCAATGGGTCATCCTCTGCACATATTGAGTTAAAACAAAAATGTCATGCTGCATTGGCAACACAAGTAAGTATAATTTTCTATTATATATTTGTCCATTATTTATGTTCGGAACACCTTAGAGCACCATATGGTTTGACAGAGGCATTATAAACTGAAACAAGTTATCAATAAAGGATTTCTAGTAGTGCATGGCGAGGGCGCAAGTTATTGTTACTTTATGGTATGAATTATAGTTACTTGAGGTAACTGTAACTGGTCAGTTTTAGTGGTTTTGATCATTTAAAGTGGTATGTTTTTACTTACATTTTCACCTAGCTATAACGTCCCTTTAAGGTTGTTTTTTTTTCCAATTAATTTTAACGTTTTTTTATGTAAAGATATTATCACATTCCTAACTATAGCATCACTTTAACCTTTATTTTTGTTAAAGAATTTCCATGGTTTTTTAACGTAAGGTACGATGTCCATCATGATGCACAATGTGGGGTTCAGTGCTGGTCCTGTGCCTAAATTCCCACTGTGCATGGCCAAATCTCCGCTCGCCATGGGGTTAGGGAGAGGCCAGGTCCTACGACCAACCCCTCACGCATTGTGGGGTTGGGCACAGGCCAGGTCCCACCCCTGCGGAAACCCAAAACCCCACCGCCACGCACAACTATGTCATTTAACATTATAAAGGGTGTCTTTTTAAGTAGGGCAGACCGACTGGCTTTGTCAAAGGGTCAGAACACCAAGATATAAAATGTGGTTGGCCTTTTGGCTTTATCAAAGGGTCAGCACATGGCCATATATAAGGCAGACCTATTGGCTTTGTCAAAAAGCGACCAATAATTATAATCAAATGTATATTTAACATATGCACACAATGCAATGTTTAATAATACTGATCGTCATTTAAAAAGCATAAATATTAAAAGTCTTTTAGTCTGTTCCTAGCATTTTTCAGGCCACAAAGTGCAGCCATAGAACCAACCACAAGGGATCCCTGCACTCCAGATGAAGAGCATACAATCCCAGCTTGGTGTGCTTAAAAACTTGGAAAGCTCTCCTGGCATCATGGATTCACTGACCCAGGAGACTTACAGTGTTTTTTTTAATGTTGCTGAGGGGCTGTTGCACTCCATGCAGCCCTCCACAAGATGCTGGGTGGTGCCCCTGCCCTTTCTTGGGGCTCCACCATGATCCAAATATGTAACTAAAAAGCCCTTGCAGGGCAGCATGAGGTGATCTTTGCTTGGACCAGTGAACAGTAAATGAGTGACTCCTGACACCTGTTATTAGAAATTGGAGCTCTATTTTGCAGAGGTTTGCACCCTGTCCAAAAAGGGACCACAATCCTAGTCAGGGTAAGTCAGATACACAACGTAAATTAACATATACTCACTCTCTGGTAGTTTGACACAGAGCAGTCAGGCTTAACTTAAGAGGCAATGTGTAAAGTATTTGTGCAACACTTTAATTACAGTAACACAGTACAAACACCACCAAAAGACTCCACATCCCTTTAGAAAAATAGAGAATACATATCTGAGTAAACCAAGACCAAAATACAAACATCCAATAAGTAGAACTTGAGATTAAATCCCCAAACAATGTTTAGAAGTTAATAGGGCTAAAAGGTTACTTGAGGCCGCACTAGACTGGTAAATCCAAAGTTCAGGCCGACCGCGATGGAAGACAGGCTGAATACAGGACCCATGCAGGGCCCTCTAAAGAAGTACTTTGGATGTAGGAAGCGTCAATGTCAAAGTCTTGAAGCATCGGTTACGATTCACACAATCGGATCAATGCGTCGAAGTTGAGCCTCACAGCCGTATCTTCGGAACGACGCTTCGTCATCATCGAGCCTCGCAGTCGGGGCCTCAGATCGGCACTGCGCCATCATTGAAACTTGCAGTCAGGTCGATGAATCGTTGTCGAGCCGTGCAGGGAGGCACTGCGTCGAAGGGCACCTTGTCAGTTCTGATCGGCGCAGTGAGGATGTTATGTCGATATTTGCAGAAACAGTGGCAGAACCCACTTCTGAGGCCCAGTACTGGAGGCCTGCATCTCAGACAGGGGTCGGACTCACAGATGACAGAATACAGCAGCACCTGCAAAGTTGCAAGAAATGTTTTGTTACCCTGAGGCTTCAGAGAACAGGAGGCAAGCCAGCAAGCCCTTGGAGAAACTTGAGTTCCAGGATGTAGAGAACAGGCAAAAAGCAGCAGGCAGCAGGCAAACACAGCATAGCATGTAGCAAAGTGGCAGTCCCTCCTACAGCACAGCAGCTCTTCTTCCAGGCAGAATCCTTGGTTCAGCAAAGTTCTTATTTGGTGGTGTCAGGGTTAAGTACTTATACCTAAATGTGACTGTGAAGGGGGGTAGACTGCAAAGATGCCTTTAAATATCACTAGTTCCCTGCCTGGCCTGCCCTGGCTTCAGACTCACAACAGGGAGCATGTAGCTCTCACGTGCAAGTGTCAGCTCCTCCCTCCCAATCTACCCAGGAAGGCCCATCAGCCTGGTAATGGGCCATCATGATGTAAATGTCACACCCCAGCTCCCTTTCTCTGACTATCTAGAGGGAATGAACAAATACCAGCTGTCCAGCTGTCACCCAACCAGACATATTTCCAGAGACAGGCAGAGATACAGAATGGTTAAAGTAAGAAAATGCCAACTTTCCAAAAGTGCCATTTTCAGACATACAATTTAAAATCTGACTTCACCATAAGTTGTAATTTTAAGTTGTAAGTCCAGATACACCAAACTCCAAACCTCTGTCTCTTCTCAATTGTAAATTACACTTAAAAGATGTTTTAAGGCAATTCCAATGTTAACCTATGGGTGAGATAGGCCTTGCATTAGCAAAAAAAGAAGTTAGCAGTTTTTCACTACCAGGACATGTGAAACTCAAAATTGCATGTCTTACCTTTTAACTACACTGCATCCTGTCCATGGGGATGCCTATGACCTAAATTAGGCGTGAATTATATGGAATGAAAGGTAAGGTTTGGGCCTGGCAATTAGGTTGACTTGCAAGGTCGAAATGGCAGGCCTGAGCCGTGTTTAAGGGCTACTGAAGTGGGTGGCAGAATCAGTGCTGCAAGCCCACTATTAGTATTTAATTCACAGGACCTGGGCACATATAGTGCATGTTTCTTGGAACTTACAAGTAAATTAAATATGCCAATGTAGATAAGCCGATGTTAGCTTGTTTAGAGTACACAGCATATTCACTTTAGCACTGGTTAGCAATGGTCTAGTGCCCAGAATCCTAAAGCCATCAAAAAGGAAGTCAGCAAAACAGGAGGTCAGAAGGCTAAAAGTCTGGGGCAACCACACAAAGGATGCCAAGTTTAACACTCACTTATTATTCTTTTTATTTATATATGTGTGTGTGTTTTATGGCTGTCCTCTCCCACCTAAGACACCCACATGTTATGATAACTTTGGTGCCATGGAGGGAACAACAAGTCCCCTGCGAACCCTGTTGGGTCCCCAGCTAACACCCATACTGGGTGTTGGCAGGAGCCATCCCTTATTTTAGTGTGGGTGCCTTTGCAGGCAGGAAACTGTAGTGTTCTGGGGGATATGTACCCAGGACACTGTTTTGTTTTGCCCCCGGGAATGGTGTCCCCTGGGCCTCTCTGAGGCTTGAGGAGAGGAGCCACACACTAGTCTCCCTCTAAAAAATAAAATGGCCCCAGGGGATGAGGTCCCCGGGATCTCACAGAGGCTCCGGGAAAGGGCCCTGCCTCAACCTGGGGGACTTGTTTTTGAAAAGGCCAAAGCTCACCTTTTCTTTTTTTCTAACAACTCTGTGGCTCCTCCGCTTAAAAAAATATATACATGTGGGGGAGTCCCTAAGGGACTCCTCTCCAGGCATAGAAGATCAGGATATCCCTACCTATATGTTTTTTTGTATACTTTTCACAGGACAGGGGTGTGAGTTCCCTAGTCCTAAAATGGCTGCTACTGCATCTTTGTTGATGTGGTGACAGCCAATCCGGTTATCTTTAGATCTTTTGGATCCCCTGACTCTCGGCGTCTCTATATATACACTTATATTTGGAACCTTAATTTCTCTGAAACTACGGAAAGGATTTACATCAAATCGAAAACTAGCAAGCTTTCTGGGCCAAGATCTAGTTTTCTGCCAAATTTGGTGTAATGCCATTCAGTCATTTTTGTTGTATCGCTGTTCAATTTTCGTACTGAAAATTGCATGTGGAAAATGTGATTTGGGACCACCCTCCTTTTCCCAGCCCTCACTTGATTGATCACCCCGGGAAGGAAAGTTTTGAGAGGATTTGTCAAATGGTGCAAAAGTTATTAGAAAACTAAAATATCCATTTCCAATTAAAACATGGTTGTGCCTATAACTACCCAGTGGTGACTACCAGTGGGTAATCAAAAGATAAATAGATAGATAGATAGATTGATAGATAGAGAATATAAAGAAATGTAAAAATAAAGGATTTTTTTTAACTTAATAATTAAAAATGAATTTAGAGACAGATATATAATCAATATATGATTAAATAAAATACTTTTTAAAGAAATTAACACAAATTCTAATAGGTAAAAAAAATGTAAAGCACAACATAAATATTATGAAAACAATATATACAATATAGTTACTGAATAATCAATATGCATTTCAAACACAAATTATTAAAATTAATATTACTCAAGAAGTTACTAAATAAAATAAAAACATACGGTAAAACAAAAAAATAAAGCACTGGACTTTGGAAGGGTGAGATTTACTATTGCCACTTCAACCTAAACAACAGTAGGGGAAACATTGGACTTTGGAGGGATTATGTTTACTTCTCCTACTACAAACTGACGATCAGTAGGGAAAATGTTGAATTAAAAATTTTAATGGTTATTCTAAAATATTTGCAAATAATCTCAACATTAAAATTGAATATAAAAAATTGAAAATAAAGGGCCTGAGTTAGATCTTAGCAGAGGGGTTATTAAATCACAATGGTGACAAACATCCTGTCTGCTGAAATATAAATCCCATAGGATATGCACACAACAGTGACCGGGTAACCTGTCCAGTAAGATCTAAATTATGCCGAAAGTCTTCATGAAAAGTGATTTAAAAACATTCTATAATCAACGCACACCTCTTAATTTGTACTTAACAAATCATTTAAAAATGTGCTCATTAAAAAAATACCAATTTAAACAATAAATACCAATTGAAAACACTAAACTAATTTACAGTAACCACTTCCCTCCCTAATCAACTATGGTCCCAAAAATCCAACAAACATTTATGAAATGACTCAAAAAATGAATAACAAAGATAATAAAATAGTAAATCTTAAAAATTAACACTTTACAAAAAAATAATTAATTTACCATTCCCTCACCAACCTTTTCATATTTGATGAAAATACTGAACTTTGGAGTGGGTATTCAACTTGCAATAAAACTAGGCTCACGGATCAGGCATTTTAGTGCCTAAGACTCACCAAGATAGAATATTGCTAAAAAGCTAAACATCTTATTGTTGTCTGCTCTACATATACAGAGCAGAGAGAGAGTTTAATTACTTCTTATTTAGATCAGGTTCAAAGAAAATACACAATCAAGCATAACTCTCATCTGGGTTGTAATTCTATCAAAAAGCAGTAGATGAAAAATATTTACCATTTCACCCTCTACAATTTTTATCATGAATATGTTTGTACCACCATTTTTCTGCACTGAGGATTACTTCATGAATTTCCCAATGCCCCTCTGTTTTCCAGCTCTGCAGGAGCCATGTGGTTGACCAAGTTGTATGCTGAAGGCCAGTTTGGTCCACTAGTGATTTTTCTGGGTCAGACAAAGGAACATACTTCTTAGCTGAACTTGGGACTTACTTGCTCTATCGAAGCGACACATCTGTGCAACACCAGTGTATATACAGTCAGGAGAAGAGGGCACAGAGTGTTTAGCTCACAAGTGGAGGGTCCTCTGATTTGGCAGTTTTCAGAGCAATAAGAAACACGTAATGGTAACAAGTTAGTTGTCCCTGACCAGATAAGACTCTTGATAGTGCCTCAACCCTGTGTAGACTACATCCCATCTATATATCAAAGTACACTCAGACGTTGTCTAAAATACAAAGCTGTTGGCTATAAAAGGTACCAGTGTATAAAACTACTAACCAAAATGGGCTGCCTTACATAAGAAGCCACCCGAATCAAAATCGGTCTCAGATATTTGCCATGAGGAAGTAGATAGAGGTATAGATGTGGGGCCTTTCTTACTGCTGCCCTTGATAAGCGCCATGAAAACAAGACCTTTTCAAAGAGGTTTTTTCCTCGAACCTAGACAGTGTTGCAACAACCTCTTTCCTGAAATGATGAAACTGTCCCTTTTTGTAAGTCTTGAGACGTTCAAAAGTTACCTTTGTTGGTAGATTAATATGACAGACTTCTTACACAACTAGTTCTAACTACTTCAGGTCAAACAGGTGATCCACCTGGAGTCATTCAAGTTGTGCAAAGTAATCGATACACATCATCTAGAAAACAATTAAGAACAATTAAACTTTACTCTCGATTTTCCTCTTGTTTCTTGATACAGCAACTCTTCTGTTCCAAGACTTTTAGTGTTTTCTGATGCTATCGGACCTGAAGTTTTTTGCCAGATTTCTACATAGCCACCAAATGGCCTCCATTACCCCCATTCCTTTTTGTATACTTATCGTGTCAGCCTAAGTGGGACGTGAATGCCCAGACGTGGATCCTGTGCAATGGAACAAGCTGTACTCCGCTGATGAGCCCATAACTAGGGTGAAACCGGTCCAGGGTTGCTTGTGTTCCGGTTCAGGGAGGGCCTGGCTTAGCAGTTCGTCCTCTTGGAGCAGGGACAAGACTGGGTTGCCCATAGCTGCTATGTAACTGAGGTAACATGGTGTGCAAAATAACAATGGATTAGGATGCGGCCTGAGTGATACCAGTGGCTGAGATGAATTCAAACATTTCATCCATGACTGGTTTAAATACTTTATGTGTCACTCTAAGTGGGATAGGTATCTTCAAATGTGGGTGCCATGCACACTGTGTCACCGGAACCAAGCTGTACCCTGCTGATGAGCCCACAACTAGGGAGAAACTGGCCCTGGGTTGCTTGTGTTCTGGTTCAGGGAGGACCTGGCTTGGCAGTTCAGGCTAGACTGTTCCTATTGGAGCAGGGTCAAGACTGATTTGCATATAGCTCAGTGCAAACTGAGGTGTCATGGTGTGCTAAATAACAATGGATTAGGATGCTGCCCCGAGTCATTAGCAGCAGCTGAGATTAATTCAGGCATTCCACCCATCACTGATTTGTATCCTTATTGTGTAACCCTAAGAGGGACGTGTATGCCCAGGTGTGATTCTTGTGCACACAGTGTCACTGGAACCAAGCTGTACCTGGCTGATGAGCCCATAACTGGAGCAAAACTGGTCCTGGGTTGCTTGTATTCTGTTTCAGGGAGTACCATGCTTGGCAGTTCGGGCTGAAGTATTCCTATTGGAGCTGTGTCACGACTGATTTGCATATAGCTGGGTCCAAACTGAGGTGGTATAGTGTGCAATAGAACGATGGATGGGAATGTGGCCCAAGTGATTTCCTGTGGCTGAGATTAAACCAAGCATTCCATCCATCATTGTTTTGGAGTCCTTGCCTTTTAGCCAACATCTCTGTGCATACTGGGACTTTTGAACCCATACCAACAATGTTAAAAGCTTTGTGGGTTTTGTCTGCGCTATAAATAAGTGATAAATAAACGTATACATTAACTACAAGTCCCAGAATGTACAGTGCTGTTGAATACAAAGTCAGGAGTGGATAGAGGTGTCACACATAACATGTAGCTACTTGGCAGCATGTTTCTAGCTCAGAATTTTAGGTACTATACTACTTTCTTGTTTTTGATACATATATCAATTACGCCTTTTTATAAAGTTTAGGGTATTACTTTTTTGTAATGATTAGAATGGTTTACAGAATTCAAATGCAGGGCGAACCATAGTCTTCTAATTTTGAAAGACATTGTTTAGTAAGGTTTGTAATGCTTTCAGCAAACCTGTTAACATCACACATTTGCTAATGATGTTGGTGTGAAGTACTAGACATTTCATTTTGGTGCATAGGTCTTGGAGCAGATGATGCTGCTGCCCTTGTAAGTTGTGGTTGTTTTAGTTGAAAGCAGGCTATGCTTTGATCTCTCGACCTTTGAATTCCTGACTTGCCAGAGCGGGTATTCTACCTGTTCAAATGCCAATCTCGTCCCTTCAGTTCCCAGGTTTGCATCATTATCCCCCGTGCCTTGACCTTTGTTTACACACATCGTTTGCCAAAACAGCATCACAATCGACAGCTCTTTTTATTTCTTCTTGTGCTGTTCAGGTGAAGGTAACCCAGTTAATAAATAATGAAATAGATTTCACGAGATATTTTGTCGTGTTCGACCAGCTTTTATTTTCAGTCTTGCAGAAAAGCTGTGAACAGTTTCGTTTCTCAAATTCAATACATTTCACGTTGAACAGACTAACCTTCGTGTATATTACTTTACTTTTAATGAAAACTGATAAAAGGTATTTCATAAGTCTATGAATGTCTGAACTTTACTAAACTGATTGTAGGTCTGATGCACGCTTTAAGTTGCACTCAGGACGTGTGGGGAAGAATGTATGTTTCTAAATTCATATTTGAAAGCTATCACTTAAAAAAATAGTTCTCAATGTACTGATATAAGCTGAAATACTAATGGAAATGGTTCTGCATCTCAATGAAATACACTTTTTGAACTTTTGAAGAGACCTTATTATAGTTTTACACTTTTGCTGCAAGATCGCATTGAAAATGAAGGTGTTCCTAAACTTAAATGGTACAGGACAACCTAGTTTCTTCCTTTCTTTAACTTGAATTAACCTTTAAGAAAAAGGCGTGCCTGTGTATTTAACATCTTTTTAATGTTAGTGCTGAGTCGAGTGAACAGCAGCCCAGTGCTGCGGTCAATCAGGGGGCCACATGTTAAGGTCAGGAGGGCCGCATTCACCCTTTTTTTTGAGAATCACTGTTCTAGATTGTCAATTAGAAAACAATGTTTTAGCCTGCCTCCTGGATTCTCTGACCACTTAATGTGAGACCTCTGATTGGCACATTAGCCATTTGTCCCCCAACCTGCATACCTTTTACTGTCTCACAGTAATCCCGTTTAAACGTGGTCTGTATTCAAGTCAATGCTCGGGTTTGTGAATTGACCCCTGACCATGTGTTGGACGAAGATCTGTCCAATATTTTTAGCCACCAACTGAGAATGGTTCTTAATGGTTCACTAGCTTGAGGTTGTGACTCCTGAAATATGCTGTTGTCACATGATTCCACAAAATACCTTTACTAGGGTCATCAAATCTTGAGAACTTCAGTCAAATCAGCAGTTTATGACTAACAAGCACAGCACTGTAACCCTGGTCACAAATTTTAGTTTATTCAGTTCAGGTACCTGCTGAAACTTCTCAGGCCCCGTTTACAAGTAATGAATATGTATGTATGGGGATACAGTGTTGCCTGTCTTGCCCTTTCTGGCCAGTATCTCCCCCCACATATTTCAACTGGTTTTGTGTGTACCCATTTCTGGCAATTTATTTGTCATTATGCGGTCTACTATTAGCACAAAATGTAGGCAATACGTTTTAGAATTGTTACACATTTTGCCCCCAAAATATGTCTTTGTCTTGCCCATTCCCCAAAACTTTTTAAGACAACACTGCTTGCTACTTCTGTTCTTTTTATTTGTATGGATTTCAGAAAAGCCATAAATCCATAATGCAAAGTCATTTAGGCACTTTGCAGTCAGCAACAAAGAGGCAAGAAGGAGTGTGAGCAGGAGGAGGCGTGTGAAGATGGAGTGAGTTGGAAAGCCCTTGGGTTGGGTGGAATGGTGTTGGTGGGCTCGCCACACCTTCAATAGCTGGAGAACTTCAGATGTCGACGCTGCGACGCGTTCCATTCATCCACTTTGTTTGCCACCTCCCTTGCTGCTGATAGCTTGGCCTTGCCTGTTTTTTTATTCTCTTCTTTAATTAGCATCAGTATAATCTCCCTGGCAATGCACAGCCGCAGCAAACGCATCTGTCGCGTCCCTTCAAAGAGCTGGCAGCTTAATACACCGCTGTTGGAGAAGTGTGGAAGTATTGAAGATGACTGCCAAATGTGTTCAGGCACTCTCTCATGCTGAACCAGCTATGCTTTCTAGTGGTCAGCTCAGGATTCAAAAGGGAAATTCCTATACTGAGATATGTGGGGTGGTACAAGGTACTGGTGAGCACTAATATTTTGAATTCAGTTCTGCTTTTGCTCTACTGCCTAAAGTTAGAAATATACTGACCGTATATGCTGGGAGGCCAGGCAAAGAAGTGTGGGTGTGCATGCTGCACCTTTCGTTGCACCACACAGTGTACAGTGGGTTCATGACCTCACATGGGTTCGGATTTAATACCCACAAGCATGTATGGCTCAGAATGTGCACAAACTTTCCAGGCAGCCTAGCCCACAGGCAACCCCTTCCAAACCACAGGAGATGTACTCACAATAAAAACTCTGGAACCTGACCTGTCAGATGCAAGAACAGAATTCCGTGTCCATATGCAAAGTGTATTTGAACCTTCTCATAACCTGACTATAGACAGTAAGAATGTATGCATAACCTGCCTAGATGATAGGAAGCTACATACACCCTTCCTATACATTATGAAGCAATGCAAATCATGCCTTGATGTTAGGAACCTTCTCACTGAACATGTGATAGGAAACTATCCATAACCTGCCTAGACGATAGGAAACTAGACGCATAACCTGTTTAGACAGTTTGAACTTGTGGAAAAAACTGCCTAGACAATATAACCTTACGCACAAGATGCTACATGATTGGAAACTATGCATAACCTGCCTAGACGATAGGAAACTAGACGCATAACCTGTTTACACAATTTGAACTTGTGGATAAACTGCCTAGACAATATAACCTTACGCACCAGATGCTAGATGATTGAAAGATATGCATAACCTGCCTAGACGATAGGAAACTAGACGCATAACCTGTTTAGACAATTTGAACTTGTGGAAAAACTGCCTAGACAATATAACCTTACGCACAAGATGCTACATGATTGGAAACTATGCATAACCTGCCTAGACGATAGGAAACTAGACGAATAACCTGTTTAGACAATTTGAACTTGTGGAAAAAACTGCCTAGACAATATAACCTTACGCACAAGATGCTACATGATTGGAAACTATGCATAACCTGCCTAGACGATAGGAAACTAGACGCATAACCTGTTTACACAATTTGAACTTGTGGATAAACTGCCTAGACGATATAACCTTACGCACCAGATGCTAGATGATTGGAAGCTATGCATAACCTGCCTAGACGATAGGAAACTAGACGCATAACCTGTTTAGACAATTTTAACTTGTGGAAAAACTGCCTAGACAATTTAACCTTACGCACAAGATGCTACATGATTGGAAACTATGCATAACCTGCCTAGACGATAGGAAACTAGACGCATAACCTGTTTAGACAATTTGAACTTGTGGATAAACTGCCTAGACAATATAACCTTACGCACAAGATGCTACATGATTGGAAACTATGCATAACCTGCCTAGACGATAGGAAACTAGACGCATAACCTGTTTACACAATTTGAACTTGTGGATAAACTGCCTAGACAATATAACCTTACGCACCAGATGCTAGATGATTGGAAGCTATGCATAACCTGCCTAGACGATAGGAAACTAGACGCATAACCTGTTTAGACAATTTGAACTTGTGGATAAACTGCCTAGACAATATAACCTTACGCACCAGATGCTAGACGATTGGAAGCTATGCATTATCTGACTAGACAATATGAACCTCGATATAACTTCCCCTTAATGATAGGAAGCTATGCATAGCCTTTTCAGGCATTATGTACATAGGCATTACTGCCTAGATGAAAAGAACCTATGCATAACACTCCTGGACGGTTTGAACCCAGGCCAGCATCCCTAGACAATATGAACGTACACATTACAGGTTTAGAGAATTAGAAGCTCCGCATAACCCGCCAAGACAACATAAACCAATGTCCAACATGCCTAGACAATATGACGTAACCTGTCTAGACTGTAGGAAGGTACATGTAACCTGATTAGATAGAATGAACCTAGGAATAAGCTGCCTAAACGATATGAACCTACTAGGGCTGGATTGGCCTTCCCGGGCATCGAGCATTCCCTGGGTGGCTGGAAGGGTGGGGGCTGGTTCTGCAGCAGTGGGGGCCGGTTTTGTTTATGGGGGCGTGTTTTGCAGCAGTGCTGCAATATCGGCCTCCAATAAGAAAAGCAGCGCTGCCTGGCCCCCCGGGGCCAGGCAGTGCTTCGTCAGGGTATGGTCTGAGAAAATTGCCAGGGCTCCTTTGGGTTCCCAGTCCGCCCGGGGAACCTACACATAACCCGTCTTATTGTTACATTTCAAGATCTGCATCACAGGGTTCGCGCCTGCTGTTCAGCACTCGATTGACAGCCATTAGGTCTGCACTATAAATACATTAGTAGGTGTTTCAAAGAATATTACGACTATGGACTGTTTCCAGTTTGTAAATAGATGTAATCTAGGCTGCCAGTGGACCTCCCAAGAACTACTGGGCCTGCTGCTGTGAGCCCAGTGTCCTGACCAGACTCGAAAGAATGATTACACCCAGCTGGCCATGACTGACAGGCACTTTCATCCCTCAGGTCCAAATACGGTCATTATGCAATTTCAGTCAAACCCAGGCCTTGAACGCAGACCTTGCTTTGCCACCAAAAAAGCCCTGCAGGGCGTCCAGAGTTGATTTTCTGCGGAGTAATACTGCGGTTGTCAGTGACCTTTGGCCCCTCCCTTGCTCGAGGGGATCTTTTCAGCCTTACAGTAAGGAGTGGTAAGTGGCCATGGCGGCTCGAGTACCAGCTGTTTGGCGTCAGAGAGTCGGAGATCAGCTCAGCTACAAGTGCATGCCGCCCTTTAAACCCATTCACAGCAGGGGGTACCAGGAGGACCACAAATGTGCACCCTCTCACTGGCGCAGCTGGGGTGCGGGGCATTTCCTTACCCCCAAGAAGGATGCCGCAGGAATGCAGCCTGCCCAGATTATGGGACCCTTAATGGAAGTTTGCCGAAACACTGAGATTAGCACCCGCGCTCGTTTCATTCAGGAGTGACCTGGGAGCATTTGTCTGCATTCACGAGCGTGCACGAGGGCGCTTTCTTCACTGCCCTTTAACCTCAATATGCGAACCAACCAAATGCAGGACTGTCAACAAAGGATTACCCACCCAAGGAAGACACATTCAGGAACTACGGGCTGGATTTTCCTAGAGACAAAAAGGAGGCCCGTTTTCCACGTTCTTTATTTTGACGCAAATCTCTTTGCAGCACAGCTACTAGTAATTTGGAGAAACACAAGCGTAGTCAACAGTGTCCTCGTTTGAAATAGAGAGTAATTTTGCTACTCATCCTTCCACTCCGTTCTTCAAGGTTGGAATTTCCAAGGTTGCACAGGGGTCATGCTGCCCATTTTATTGGTTCAGTGTACCTGCAACCTTTAGCCCAAATGAATTTATCTTTGATTGTGGAATGAACTGTACACACTCCCGGGGCCCTATTACGTATAGAGCGCACTTTCCTTGTTTGCGCCTCGGTGCACCTTCAAACAAGTGTGCTCTGAGCAGACAGGGAAAGTGCGCCCTATTATGTTTGATGTGCTGCCCTCAGGGCAGCCACGAGCTCTTGCTGCCCTGGGGGCAGCGCATTCAAGTGAAATACAGAGCAGCTTTGCAGCACTGGCTCCGTGTTTCCCTGTGCAGGCTGCAATCCACCTGCACTTTTAAGAGGGGAGAGAATTCTCCTTGTAGACAGGTGCAGTGAGTGACTACACCCTCCTGCAAGGGGATGCCTCCTTGCCCCCCTCCAGTGGACTGCCATCAGAGGGCGGACTGACCGCAAGCCACCTTCTTGTGGTGCACTGTCAGTGCACTTCCTGACAGCTTCTTTGCCGTTGCGCCCTATCCATAATACAGCGTGGGCGCAACCAGGGGCGGCTGGTCCATAGGGGCGCCGGGGCAGCGCCCTACAAAAGAAACTGCTCACTGCAGTTTGGGCAACAGGAATGTAAGCAGACGAATTGACAGCTTTCACAATTCGTCTGTTTACATTTCCGGCCGGCCGGTGCTTCAGGGGTTAAAGTGCGCATGTCTCCTGCTCTCGCCTGCGCACGCAGGTGAGAGCAGGCTTCCAGAAGATGGTCTAACTGCGCATGTGAGTGAGGAGCGTTGCCCCTCACTCACATTCACACACCATTAGGATGCTGCGCATGCCCAGTATAGGGCATGCGTCTGTAGATAGGTTCCTGCCCGGGCGGTGATGCGTTTTGCGCAAAGTCGCCCCATGCCCTATCAAATGCCAGGATACGAGGAAACAAGGGTCCGCCGCCCCCCCCCACCCCCCCACCCCCGTCGCATTCGGTCTCCTGATTTGGCGCCGTTGGTATTTCCTGTTGAGCGTTGCAAAGGAGACGTGGGACCGAAGAAGATGCCTCATGCCTGGTAAGTTTAATTCATTGCATTAAAATGTAACCCACCCCTCTCCACGCGGTTACCCCCTTTCCCCCCTGATTCATGCCGGCCGTGACTGGAGTCGTTCCACCGGCCGGCCGCGACTGCCCCATATAATAATTGTGGCCTTATATTACTGTGTAGAAAACCCGCCCGCACTTCCCAGAACACAGAGATAAGAAGCCCCAGGCAGATGACAAAAAGATTTCACTTAGAACAGAGGAAGACAGTCTGTAAAGTAAAAGCATGAAAACCGAAATAAACATACATTTTCCGGTGCAGAAAACGTTTTTCACTAAACTCTTAAACACACTGAATGAAGTAACAATGCAGTCATTTGACAGGTGTAATATTAACATAAGATCCCCTCTACTAATTCTAATTCCAATATTGTCGTTTTTAAGCAATTTAATACCCACAACATATCGGTTTGCCCTCATGCATGAATGAATGATGGATGCAGGATGGATGGGTGGGTGAATGCATGAATGAATGATGGATGCAGGATGGATGGGTGGATGGATGGAAGGATGGGTGGATGCATGAATGAATGATGGATGCAGGATGGATGCAGGATGGATGGGTGGATGGATGGATGGGTGGATGGATGGATGGATGGGTGGATGGATGGATGGATGGGTGCATGAATGAATGATGGATGCAGGATGGATGAGTGGATGGATGGATGGGTGGATGCATGGATGCATGAATGAATGATGGATGCAGGATGGATGCAGGATGGATGGGTGGATGGATGGGTGGATGCATGAATGAATGATGGATGCAGGATGGATGCAGAATTGGTGGATGTATGGGTGGATGGATGGATGGGTGGATGCATGAATGAATGATGGATGCAGGATGGATGCAGGATGGATGGGTGGGTGGATGCATGAATAAATGATGGATGCAGGATGGATGCAGGATGGATGGGTGGGTGGATGCATGAATGAATGATGGATGCAGGATGGATGCAGGATGGATGGGTGGATGGATGGATGGGTGGATGCATGAATGAATGATGGATGCAGGATGGATGCAGGATGGATGCAGGATGGATGGGTGGATGGATGGGTGGATGCATGAATGAATGATGGATGCAGGATGGATGGGTGGGTGGATGGATGGGTGGATGATGGATGCAGGATGGATGCAGGATGGATGGGTGGATGCATGAATGAATGATGGATGCAGGATGGATGGGTGGGTGGATGGATGGGTGGATGCATGAATGAATGATGGATGCAGGATTGATGGATGGGTGGATGGATGGGTGGATGCATGAATGAATGATGGATGCAGGATTGATGGATGGGTGGATGGATGGGTGGATGCATGAATGAATGATGGATGCAGGATTGATGGATGGGTGGATGCATGAATGGATGCAGGATGGATGATGGATGGGTGGATGGATGGATGGGTGGATGCATGAATGAATGATGTATGGATGCAGGATGGGTGGGTGGGTGGATGGATGGGTGGATGCATGAATGATGTATGGATGGATGCAAGGTGGTTCGGGCTCGCTCGCTGCGGTGCAATATGCAAATTAGTTTACGGCCCACCACTTTCAAATGTCACCAGCCGCCCCTGGGCGCAACGGCAAAGAGATTCCCTCATTTGTGTGGGCCCACGCCCTATGCAAATTGGGGAATGCCCGCTTGAGATAGCACAAGCGGTGTATGTGCACCAGTGCTACAGAATGGGCAGCACAAGCATCTGCAGCAATACCAAAGTGCCCCTGGTATGCGCATACCAGTTGTGTCCCGGGGCACTTTTTATAATACGGCCCATAGAGAATATTGGTATTCTCCTAGATATGAAGTGTGGGGGTATGTGTGAGTTTGTGGCCTGCTATTCTGAACCTATACATGTAGGCAACCAACATACCTTACCGCCGCACCTCTCCATTGTTTCGCCTCGCTTCGGGAATGGAACAGGAAGCAGCCAGGATCTCCTGACCAATCACAGCACTGCAATGCAGCATTGTGATTGGTAAGCACCCAAGCTCACATTTTTTTCCCCTTTCTTTCACTGCTTCAAAGTGGGGCGAAGTTCCTCCTCCTTAGAGGAGGAGCCACCACTACTCATGTGCATTAATTGGCTAGCACAACCAAACAGAGTATAGGAACAATGATTATGTGACAGGTCACAAGAGCAACAAAAATAATCCCCTGTTGATGGGAAAAATTACACCTCCTTATAGAGAGAAACTTAAGAGGATTTTTTTACCCACAAAACGTTTTCACACAGCCCAGATTCACAACATGGCCCAGACTTGTTTTCGTTTCATTCTGAAGTATTGACCCATATGCTTCCACTGCTGGATAGCCCTCAAAATATGTGCTACACCAATAGTTTATTTATGAATTTATCTGCCTCTTTAACAAATAAATTTGTTCACAACATGGCACCCTGACTTCTAGTGAAAATGCCCCTATGTGAGCATAAAGGCACTGGCCCTCATACCACTGCATTGGATGCCAAGCAATAGTCAACTTTTGAACAAATATCTTACATTTTTTATTTTTTTTATAATTTTCAGTTACGAAAACAACACCATGTTTAGTGACAGTTTGCAGTTTTAGCAAATATTAAGAACTGTAGGACGCATGGCATAGTGAGGAGACATGTTACACATTATGTCCGTATCAGTATCTTAGAACAGCGCCCAACTGGCACACCTGACATTTATTACCATAGAGTGAGTCAGTCTACTGCGACCTCAGTGGATCCAGAGGGAAGCAAAACATCATAGTGCAAAATGCGAACAAACAGTAACAGCATTTGCAATGTGTACATGACATGGAGGCGTGATCCATGAGGAACCAATCCTGTGAGGACGGTACTGAGTGCTGCAGGTAAGTGTGGAGGGGTTGCCAGGTAATATGTGGGCGAGATGTGGTTGGTTGCATCAAGGCATATAGCTCACCTGTTGAGTCACAAAATATGAGACTTTTAAGCCACTGCGCAGCAGAGGGGTGACAACTGCTCCCCCAACACAGTGCAATCTCCCGCTTCGCCAATAAAAGTGCAGTTGCGGTGAAGCGCCGGAACTTTGGATACCATGCATATATCCTAGGACCTCCAACAGGGGCACCGGCCTCAGTGCCACCTCCAACATCTGAGAAAGTTGCGTAATTATTTCAAACCAGTAACCGCTGATGTGAGGGCACGTCCATGCTAAGTGAAAGAAGTCTGCATCATAGGCACTACATTTGGGACATGTCGAGGGGTGGGTGGGGTCAATCTTGGCCATAAGACTAGTAGTGCATTGGAGGAATTTAAAATACAGCAGTTTATGTTTATTGTTGGGGTAGACTAATTTGGTTTTGAGGAAACAGTAATACAGGACCTCCCGCCACGCCTCGTGCTTTCTGTTGTCTGCTTTAGGTAACATGTCTAGACATGTGCGGTACAGCCTAGAGACCAAGTGTTCACTGTTGTCATCGTCTATAAGATGAGTGAGGGGAAGAAGTTGTCGGGGGTGTGCGGCACAGCCTAGAGACCAAGTGTTCACCATTGTCATCGTAATAAGAAGAGTGAGGGGGTGAAGTCGTCGGGGGCAATGGGGTATGAGGGTATCTGGGCAAATAAGACACTCTGAATATGATGCAAAATGAACCTGTTGAGTAGCGTTGCAGTGGTGAATCGTGTGTCCTCTGCCCAGGAGATAGCATGCCCCCCCCCCCCCCCCCCCCAGGAACAGATCTCCAGCAGTGTGCAGCGCATATTAATTCAGGGTATGCGTGACAATGGCTTCTACTATTGGGGGAAGCCAGTGGTTGTCTACAAGCAGTAGGGCAGAGCAGTATAGCTGCACCAATTCCCAAAAGGCTCATTGTTCTGCTATGAAAGAAGCATGTAAAGCTCCTAGTTACTCCAAATCGGAGTGTCCCCTCGCTAGGCTTACCCTTAAAGCATCAGTGAGCCAGCCAAGCAGCTAATTTGCCATAGATTGCCTGAAAAACCAGGTCTTTCATTTTTTAGTAAAACAAGACTTCAGAAGGTTACATTCTAAGGTCCACAAGGAGGCGGTTCCACATCTTAGCCTCAAGGGTAGAGGATGTAGCCTAACGTTTAGGGCGGTGTACTTCAAATCTGGGAAACCAGGTTTGAGTCTCTGCAACGACGCTCAACATCCTGTGATTCTGGGCAAATCACGTATTCTCCTCGTGCCTAACAAAAATGAAGGTGTCCTCATGTTCTGCAACTGGTGCTCATATAAAGCGCTCTGATACCTGATTTCGGGTCAAGTTCGCACTATATAAAACTTTAAAATTAAAGAAGCTGAAAGAGCCACCACCCAGATGAACTCTTTGAGTTTTGGGTATCATTAGTCTTGCCGTCCCTGAGGATCTGGGGCATTGATTTGAAAGGTGAGGTTTTACCAAGGGAAAAAGTTATCGGGACTTTTCCGATTTAATATTCTGTGGCAGAAGCCTAGCGCTTTAAAAGCTACTCTGTCCTAAACAGGAAGCAAGTGAAGTTTGGCAAGGGCAGAACCAATGGAGGAGCATCTTGGGATAATCCGAAGTATCCTTGCAGCAGTGTTCTGAACCCTCGGCAACATTCTTGTCCTGCTGTTGACGACACCAAGGTAGAGTACATTACAATAATCCAAGCGCGACAAACAGGTGCCTGGATGACCGTTTTTCTTTGCCGAGTCTGGCAGGAGCTCTAGGATTTTGCAAAGCATCTTCAGGATGCTGAAGCAAGTACTGGCTAGAGTAGAAATCTGATGATCAAGGGTCAGCAAATAGTCCAACCAAACCCCAAGGTTTTTTTAATCTTAGATTTGGGAGCAGGCACCAGACCCAATTCATATGGCCACCATGTAGTGGTCCAGATAGACGGGTGCTTGCATACCACAAGGACCTTGGTCTTACCTGCGTTAAGTCTAAGGCAGCTGGAATCCATCCATTTTTTCAATTCAACAAGACATGCTTTGAATTTGGAAGCAGCTTCACCTTCATCCTGTGCCATGGTAATATTCAGCTGAGTGTCATCAGCATATGACACTATCCTGACAGCTTCTTTGCCTTTGTGCCATATCCATAATACAGCGTGGGCGCAGCGGTAACGAAGTTCCCTCATTTGCGTGGGCCCACGCCCCTTTGCAAATTGGGGAATGCCCGCTTGAGATAGCGCAAGCGGTACATGTGCACCAGTGCTACAGAATGGGCCGCACAAGCATCTTCAGCCCCTTCTGTAATACCAAAGTGCCCCTGGTATGCGCATACCATTTGTGTCCCGGGGCACTTTTTATAATACAGCCCCTAGAGAATATTGGTATCCTCCTAGATATGAAGTGTGGGGGTATGTGTGAGTTTGTGGCCTGCTATTCTGAACCTATACATGTAGGCAACCAACATATCTTACCGCCGCACCTCTCCATTGTCTCGCCTCGCTTTGGGAATGGAACAGGAAGCAGCCAGGCTCTCCTGACCAATCACAGCACTGCAATGCAGCACTGTGATTGGTAAGCACCCAGGCTCACATTTTTTTCCCCGTTTCTTTCACTGCTTCAAAGTGGGGCGAAGCTCCTCCTCCTTAGACGAGGAGCCGCCACTGCTCATGTGCATTAATTGGCTAGCACAACCAAACAGAGTATAGGAACAATGATTATGTGACACGTCACTGGAGCAACAAACCTAATCCCCTGTTGATGGGGAAAATTACACCTCCTTATAGAGAGAAACTTAAGAGGATTTTTTTACCCACACAACGTTTTTACACAGCCCAGATTCACAACATGGCCCAGACTTGTTTTCGTTTCATTCTGAAGTATTGACCCATATACTTCCACTGCTGGATAGCCCTCAAAATATGTGCTACACCAATAGTTTATTTATGAATTTATCTGCCTCTTTAACAAATAAATTTGTTCACAACATGGCACCCTGACTTCTAGTGAAAATGCCCCTATGTGAGCATAAAGGCACTGGCCCTCATACCACTGCATTGGATGCCAAGCAATAGTCAACTTTTGAACAAATATCTTACATTTTTTATTTTTTTTATAATTTTCAGTTACGAAAACAACACCATGTTTAGTGACAGTTTGCAGTTTTAGCAAATATTAAGAACTGTAGGACGCATGGCATAGTGAGGAGACATGTTACACATTATGTCCGTATCAGTATCTTAGAACAGCGCCCAACTGGCACACCTGACATTTATTACCATAGAGTGAGTCAGTCTACTGCGACCTCAGTGGATCCAGAGGGAAGCAAAACATCATAGTGCAAAATGCGAACAAACAGTAACAGCATTTGCAATGTGTACATGACATGGAGGCGTGATCCATGAGGAACCAATCCTGTGAGGACGGTACTGAGTGCTGCAGGTAAGTGTGGAGGGGTTGCCAGGTAATATGTGGGCGAGATGTGGTTGGTTGCATCAAGGCATATAGCTCACCTGTTGAGTCACAAAATATGAGACTTTTAAGCCACTGCGCAGCAGAGGGGTGACAACTGCTCCCCCAACACAGTGCAATCTCCCGCTTCGCCAATAAAAGTGCAGTTGCGGTGAAGCGCCGGAACTTTGGATACCATGCATATATCCTAGGACCTCCAACAGGGGCACCGGCCTCAGTGCCACCTCCAACATCTGAGAAAGTTGCGTAATTATTTCAAACCAGTAACCGCTGATGTGAGGGCACGTCCATGCTAAGTGAAAGAAGTCTGCATCATAGGCACTACATTTGGGACATGTCGAGGGGTGGGTGGGGTCAATCTTGGCCATAAGACTAGTAGTGCATTGGAGGAATTTAAAATACAGCAGTTTATGTTTATTGTTGGGGTAGACTAATTTGGTTTTGAGGAAACAGTAATACAGGACCTCCCGCCACGCCTCGTGCTTTCTGTTGTCTGCTTTAGGTAACATGTCTAGACATGTGCGGTACAGCCTAGAGACCAAGTGTTCACTGTTGTCATCGTCTATAAGATGAGTGAGGGGAAGAAGTTGTCGGGGGTGTGCGGCACAGCCTAGAGACCAAGTGTTCACCATTGTCATCGTAATAAGAAGAGTGAGGGGGTGAAGTCGTCGGGGGCAATGGGGTATGAGGGTATCTGGGCAAATAAGACACTCTGAATATGATGCAAAATGAACCTGTTGAGTAGCGTTGCAGTGGTGAATCGTGTGTCCTCTGCCCAGGAGATAGCATGCCCCCCCCCCCCCCCCCAGGAACAGATCTCCAGCAGTGTGCAGCGCATATTAATTCAGGGTATGCGTGACAATGGCTTCTACTATTGGGGGAAGCCAGTGGTTGTCTACAAGCAGTAGGGCAGAGCAGTATAGCTGCACCAATTCCCAAAAGGCTCATTGTTCTGCTATGAAAGAAGCATGTAAAGCTCCTAGTTACTCCAAATCGGAGTGTCCCCTCGCTAGGCTTACCCTTAAAGCATCAGTGAGCCAGCCAAGCAGCTAATTTGCCATAGATTGCCTGAAAAACCAGGTCTTTCATTTTTTAGTAAAACAAGACTTCAGAAGGTTACATTCTAAGGTCCACAAGGAGGCGGTTCCACATCTTAGCCTCAAGGGTAGAGGATGTAGCCTAACGTTTAGGGCGGTGTACTTCAAATCTGGGAAACCAGGTTTGAGTCTCTGCAACGACGCTCAACATCCTGTGATTCTGGGCAAATCACGTATTCTCCTCGTGCCTAACAAAAATGAAGGTGTCCTCATGTTCTGCAACTGGTGCTCATATAAAGCGCTCTGATACCTGATTTCGGGTCAAGTTCGCACTATATAAAACTTTAAAATTAAAGAAGCTGAAAGAGCCACCACCCAGATGAACTCTTTGAGTTTTGGGTATCATTAGTCTTGCCGTCCCTGAGGATCTGGGGCATTGATTTGAAAGGTGAGGTTTTACCAAGGGAAAAAGTTATCGGGACTTTTCCGATTTAATATTCTGTGGCAGAAGCCTAGCGCTTTAAAAGCTACTCTGTCCTAAACAGGAAGCAAGTGAAGTTTGGCAAGGGCAGAACCAATAGAGGAGCATCTTGGGATAATCCGAAGTATCCTTGCAGCAGTGTTCTGAACCCTCGGCAACATTCTTGTCCTGCTGTTGACGACACCAAGGTAGAGTTCATTACAATAATCCAAGCGCGACAAACAGGTGCCTGGATGACCGTTTTTCTTTGCCGAGTCTGGCAGGAGCTCTAGGATTTTGCAAAGCATCTTCAGGATGCTGAAGCAAGTACTGGCTAGAGTAGAAATCTGATGATCAAGGGTCAGCAAATAGTCCAACCAAACCCCAAGGTTTTTTTTATCTTAGATTTGGGAGCAGGCACCAGACCCAATTCATATGGCCACCATGTAGTGGTCCAGATAGACGGGTGCTTGCATACCACAAGGACCTTGGTCTTACCTGCGTTAAGTCTAAGGCAGCTGGAATCCATCCATTTTTTCAATTCAACAAGACATGCTTTGAATTTGGAAGCAGCTTCACCTTCATCCTGTGCCAAGGTAATATTCAGCTGAGTGTCATCAGCATATGACACTATCCTGACAGCTTCTTTGCCTTTGTGCCATATCCATAATACAGCGTGGGCGCAGCGGTAACGAAGTTCCCTCATTTGCGTGGGCCCACGCCCCTTTGCAAATTGGGGAATGCCCTCTTGAGATAGCGCTAGCGGTACATGTGCGCCAGTGCTACAGATTGGGCCACACAGGCATCTGCAGCCTCTTCTGTAATACACTATCTTTACGCAGTGATACATTAAACAGGGTCGGACTCAGAGCCATGAGGCACCCCTTGCTGTAAGGGGAAATCTACGAGGTGTGTGACTGCTGGAAAACCTGGAAAATCCATAATCCAGCCAAGTGTGCAACCCCCCTTGCCGCGTTTCCAGAGTAGTTCAAGAAGTAGACCATGGGACATGGTGTCAAAGGCTGTACTTAGGTCCAGCATAATCAAGGCTGTTGTCTTGCCTTCATCTGCAGTAAGTGTAAGGGATTCAGAAGCCATGAAAAGAGCAGATTCAGTGCTGAACGCTAGATGGCACCATGCCCAACGAGTGGTGGAGAGTGGCTGCATGTCTGTGGGGTCGTATGATAGCCCCGTCCCGTGGGAAAGGATGGCATTCAGTGGTGTTTCTCCCACCAAATCCTTGTCAATACGGTAATAAAAAAGGCAAGCGTCTCTATGGTACCAATGGTACACGTATTGACACTGAATGACCAAGTAATAAAGGGGAAAGTGTGGCATACCAAAGCCGATTTTTGCATAGGAAAGGACTAGCGCACACACACCAACCAGCAGTTTGCAGCCGCCAATATTAATTGCAGCAGAAGACCTCGCAATGTGGTAAAAAAAAGTATTAGTGAGGGGAATGGGAATATTGTGAAATAAATGAAGAAATCAGGGAAGGACGACCATTTTAATGATGGCCAAGCGGCCGCCAACGACACCTTTATCCATTTCTCGATTAGTGTTTTTAATTTACTCACAGCTGGACCATAGTTCAGGTGAAGGTTCTTTTCCTTATCGTGATGGATATGGATACTGAGATACTTGATGGTGTTGTCCCCCCACAGCATTAGGAGATAGGTTTGAAACTGCTATGTGGTTGCTGTCAGCGGAAAGAGCTCAGATTTTCTCCAGTTGATTAGGAGACCTGAAAAACGACTGGCTCTCTGGATCTCCTGAATAATGGGATGTAAATTCGCGAAGGGGTGTCTAAGTATAACCAATATGTCACCCGCGTATAATTATAGAAGCAGAGTGTGTTGAACTGTAGCCCACACCAAAGATGTTTCTCCTGTAGATGTCACACTAACAGGCCAATGGCAATAATGAATAGGAGTGGGGAGAATGGGCACCCTTATTTGGTGTAAACGTGGACATCAAAGAACCGTTGACACGAATACGAGCTGCAGGCTGAACTTATAGGAGCTTGATCAGTTTCAAGAACCCGTGCGGCAGACCAGATTTCTCCAATGTTGCAAAAAGAAAAGACCACTCCAGAATATCATAGGCTTTCTCCGCATCGAGTAAAGCCACTGCTGCAGGGAGCTCTGGAGATATTCTGTTCAAAATGGAGAACAACGTTTGCAAATTTATCGATGTGGATTGATGCAGATTGAAGCCTGTTTGGAGAGGGAAGATGGTGGTTTTAACTAGGAGAGACTGTCTAGTGGCAAGAACCTTAGCAAGATTCTATTTGTCAAAATTGATTTAAGACAGCAGTCTAAAGGATTGGCATTGGAAGGTTCAATCCCAGGTTATAACAGTAGAAATATGATTCCTCTGCGAAGCATGGGGAGTAGTATACCCGTCTCAAGTGATTTAGGGTAAAGCTCTGAAAGGCGGGGAGCAAGAAGATCTGAACCGGGGGCCTTGGACCCCTTCATGGAGTCTATTGCAGAGAAGATTTCCTCAACCGCTATTGGTTCCCTCAAGAATTGTTGCTGTGGAGGAGACAGCCAGACCATAGCCACCTCAGAGAGGTAGTCTGCCAAGGCACTGCCATCCTCCGCATACTTAGAGGTGTATAGCTGGGTGTAAAAACAGTGCAATTCTGCCAGTACCCTAACATTATCTGAGGCCCGTAGGTGTGAGCTCAGGTATGTAATTAGACCCCTTATGCGGGCAGAATATTCTTGCCAACATACAGCCTGGATACTAGCCCTCACCGTAGCGATGGTGGGACCTTGCATATTTACCTAGGAAATGCACTTCACGGTCAGCCAATTTGCAGAACTCCTACATCACCTTAGCACGGAGTTGGCGTTATTTGTCGTCAAAACTCCCAGGGGCATCAGCAGCTATACGCTGAAGAGTGGTTTCCCCCTGTTCTATGAAATGGTGTATATCGCTTAGTACACTGCACTGCTTGGCTATAACTACTCCACGGTTGTAGGCCTTGAAGGCTTCCCAGAGGGTTGCCTGTGTGGCCACCGAGCCTTCATTGAGTTCAAAATAGTTGGTGACGACAGTACAAAGTTCTTTGCGGAAAGCAGAATCGAGTAAAGCATGATAAGGAAAAAAACATTTTTTGGCTCTGCTGTCAGGAGGCGGAACGTTTAAAACCATACACACTGGGGCATGGTTCGACAGCATGTGGGAGGGGCATCTCAGCTCGCCAAGCCAGGAGAGGAGTGAAAGAGAGAGGAACCAGTAATCAAGTTGCGACCAAGTGCCATGTGCTGCAGAATAAAAAGTATGGCCCTGAAGCTGAGCATGTCAGTGTCACCATGCATCCCTGAGGTATTATGAATCACAAATGTCACACACTATGTTGCATGAGGCTTAATGCTTGAGCCTGTCGCAGTGGAGTCCACCGCAGGGTTGAAGCATAAATTGAGATCTCCTCAACTATGATATGGTCTGTATCCACTTTCTCAAGAAGTTTCATTGTCATGAAAAAAATCAGGAGAGTCAATGTTGGGGCATAGATATTTAAGAGCAGCATATTTGACCCGCCAGTCGGCCGATAACCGCCACGTATCTCCCCTCTGTATCTATATTATTGTCTATGAAGGAAAACAGGACACAGCAATAGATTAGGATACACAGCCCATGGGAATATAAACTGTAGTTGTAGAAGTATCTATGTGGACCCCAAGCCAAGGTGTACGTCGTGGTGGAGCTCCGAGACAGGTGTATTTCCTACAAGAACACAATTTTTACTGCATACCTAACCAGGTACTGCAGCATCTGTTTACCCTTGTGAGGGTTGTTAATGCTTCTAATATTCTAGGTCATGAATGATATCTCTAGTCCACCTGTCACGGGGCTACGGGCCAGGGGCATTATCTACAATCGTCTTGTTGCGCCAGCTAAATGCAGCATCACTGTCATCCTCACAACATGGTGTGTAATCATAAACACAAAAAATGACCCAAGCCCAACTGCCTTCCCCCACCCAGCCAGGCAAAACAGTAACCAGCAATTACCCGTATGAGAAGAAAAACAAAACAATACCCAATGCAAACAAATAAACATGATGGTGTATAAAACAGGCCCACTGCGTTGCCTTGGCAGGATCTTCCGCACCACAGCTCCAGAATCAATATTGCAATCAGGGAGGGCCTGAGTCGTGTTGCGGGTGAACTGGGCACCTCCTGGGCCAATGGAAAATGGCCTCAAATATGTATTTATCTAGGCATAAGGAGAACTTGCAGGCAGAGCTTCAGCACCGTGCGGCCATCTTGGTCGCCGGCCTGGTGTTGCGTCCCTTAACCACATAACTTAATATTACAAGGAGGATATATTATACGTTGTTTACATTTCTTAAGATTCACCAGTGCTACTACCTCATGCCAGCTGTGGTCAGTGAACCAACATCTGTTTCACACATCAAAAGGTCACAAAACATGTTAGGGAAGCCAAGCTATGCCTGTTTAAGGGGGACCTCATTGCACTGCCCCTTCAAGCCACTGTGCACCACGTTTTGTTGTGCAGGCAATTATAGGCACAGCTCACTCATTTGTGGAATAGTTGTTGTATCTCAGGTTACTTGCATTCTAAGATGGCTATTCCTGTAATGCTTTCTAACAGCCAAAATTGTGACAAAAGATATTACATGTTTCTTGCAGTGGCCATGTTTGTCAAATACCACAGCGGCTAATGAAATCATGATTAGCTTTGTCCTTAGTCAAATATTGATTTAGTTTATCTACAGTTCTAGTTGACACGACTTGAGCAATGTGTCTGATGTTTACTTTGTTATATTCAATATTCTGAAGATTGGCATTCATATTTGGCACGTGAAGCACAGGGAATGCAGATGGATAATGCGGATAAGTGCATTGCTTTGCAGTATGAATTGTAATATTTGTATTTCGTCGCTTTGCAGTCTCCAGATTTTCAGTATTTGTATGGCACATTCCACCAGGAATGCATGTACATTTGCCTCATGTTTATCCACCATACCCTACAAGGAGGACAAAGGCAGTAAGAGAATAAGATGGCAAGCTATGAGCCAATCAGAACTCGTATCCCAAAGTGAAGCACAGAAGTTTAGAAGATGCTACAAAATTTAATATTTGTAAGCAAATTAATTGCACATACATTTAACAATCCTAAAAAACTCCTAATCCTGCTCTCATGAACTCTGTGACCCTCCATCACAGGTATACAAAGCCTGTGTATCTGTAACCTGTCCCGACTTGGGTAATCACAGCCAGACACAGCCTCTCTGTTTCGAGGTGGGGCTCCACCTGTAATTATTCCTGAGCATGGAAATAAAACAGGCAACAATGTCAAAAGCAGGCCGACACAGGGCAAGCAAGTCTGGTTATGTTTGGTCAGTCTGCAAGCTATTCTGAAGAAATGCTTCGCCTTCAGCCTCAGAGGGTCACAGAGAAAGGAGCTATGAGATATGGAGCCTGGGACCAGAGGGAGTGTGAGGATATGCAGGACAGACAGAATGAGAATTCGGAGAATTAGTCATCTCTAACCTAGAAACATCTGAGAGATTAGAGATTTTATTCAGCAAAAAGAAATTTAGATTTTATTTACGATGCTCAAATAAGGTGTTAAATGTTCTTGCTGCTCAGCAGGTGCTGTGTTACCAGCCTCAGCACCAAACAAAATACATATGAGACATCTTGAAGCACATAAGACTGGGCTGGACATACAACCGTCTTAGGTGTTGTCGTTTAGACCACTTCCTAACAATTAGTTGTTGTGGCCTTTTCTGTAGGGGATCTGCCGGAAGGTGGCGAGATGCTTGCTAGGCATGGGCGGATTTTGCGGATTGGCAATCCGCGAATTTGCGAATTTGCGGATTGCGAAAATCCGCAAAATCCGCGAATCCTCGCGGATTTTTTTTTTGTGTTCGCACGGGTTTCTGCAAGTTCGCGAGGGTTTTGTACAATTTCGCAAATTGCGAAATTGTACAAAACGCTCGCGAACTTGCAGAAACCCGTGCGAACACAATGTGCCTACTCATGCATGTGCCTCTTGTGTGTATAAAAGGTCAGAGAAAGATCAGTTCAGCAGATGAAGAGAAAGAAGCTCCTGGTCACAGGAACAGCACTGGTATTGCGCTCGTGAAAGTCAAGGATGCAAAGGCCTCTATCCAGCATCACAGCTGATTTTCCATGGTAGATTTGGGAAGAAGGAACACCTGTCCAGCCTCGACGACGCTCACGATTGTTTTTGGGCTAATGAATGAGTCACTGAATTTGAGCATCAACTAGTTCGAGCGACCATGTGTGTGTTACTATGCAATCGCCCCGAAGGGCGCAGGGGTCCCTTGAGTGAGCTGTAACTATTTTACAATGGCGCCAGCAAGCTGCCAGCGCCGTTGTAAAATAGTTACAAAGTTAGCTTGCACAGGAAGCACTTAGATAAAATAAAGCAGCACCTGCTTCGTTTTATCTAGTGGTTCCTGTGCAAGCTAACTTTGTAACTATTTTACAACGGCGCTGGCAGCTTGCTGGCGCCATTGTAAAATAGTTACATGAGTGGGGGTTCAACTTTTATACCCGTTACGTTTGCGTATTTTCTTTTGCGGATTTTGCGGGAAATCCGCAAAATTCGCGGATTGCGGATTTCCCAAAAATCCGCAAAATCCAAGCGCGTAACGGATTTCCCGCTCACCCTTAATGCTTGCCAGGAGGGCAGCAAAGGCTGTGCGCTCAAGGTGCTTCCTACTTGAGCATGGACTATTCATAACTCTATATCTCTCTGCTACATTGAACACCAACCACCTTTGTACCTGCATTTTTTTTATAACAGTGAACTTCACTTTTAGACTGAAGAGCCGACTACCAATCTTATGAAGAAACAGAATCATGTTTACCGCCAGAGGCAACCTAGATCTTCATATGTGTAGTTGAAAACTGCTGTTTAAGACACTTCTTGCCATGCTCAGTTGTCATGCTTGTGGCTGGCAGGATACCCACCATGAGGCAATGGTCCATATACAGCTATTTCTTTCTATGGTGATGTGCTTTCAACTTGTTCAAGTTTCAGACTCTGCTGTGATGGGCATCATATTTTCATAGATTGAAAGTTTATTTTCCATCTGGCGCTCAACCCACTAGCTTTTACCAGCATTGGTCCAAATCAGTTATCTGGAAGTAGAGTTGTGGTCCTAGTCTCTGGGCAGGTTTTGGTCCACCCCGTATGTTTTAGTTCTGTATAGCACAAGTAATGTATTTGCCAATCTGGTGGCCCTGATAAGCTTAAATCGGGTGAACAGTATGGACTCAGTACAGTCAATTATTTTTGATAGCTGCCCTTATTTACACAGCTTTTTATTCTCTGACATTTAATGCCCACTCACTGATTTTAAAGATAACCTTCTTCTTCTTTGTTAACATGATGATTCAGGAAGATAAGTCAAAGGGTGATTAGAAATGGCAATTGAAAGTGTTGAAGGTCTGGGTAGATAAAACCATCTCAAACTGGGTCACTGGTCTCTTCAAATATTCCTCTGTGGTCTGTGAGAGAGCCTTAGGATTAGCACCCAACTCTTTTCTTTTCTGATCATATCCTGTCAAATCATGTCTGCTTGATCCCAGCAGGATTTTTCAGTAAACTTCTGTTTATGATGTCACACTAAGTTTAAGCAGTGTTGTGGGATCAGAACGGTGTTCATCTGGGGCTTGGCAATTTCGAATTAGCTGTAGAGCGGTGGAGAGGAGGGTAAAGTAGTGAGAATGTGGGCCTTTCACTCCAGCCCTGAAGGTAGAGCCAGAAACAGCAATGCAAAAAGAAACCTTGATCTACAGGCATCACATATATGAGAGCCTAGTGGCCATCCAAAATCCAAGTGTGTCGAGAAGTAGGGAAAGCATTTGGCAGAGTGATTCTCATTGCTATGCTTTCCTATTGGCTTGAAAATGGTAGTACCACATTTGAGTAAGAAAATATATAACTTGAAGGAGGTACATACATTACTCCTGAATTTCAAAGACGATTTCTATATGCCCCCAGAGGTGTATGCTCTTGGTAGCATGAAAGGCCAAAACGGAAAATATATCAAATATTGTTGGTGTGTTAAAGATGGATGGATCCTTTTCAGTTCCTTGTCGGGTTCGATCACAAAAATGAAGTCAGAAAATTCCCCCTCATACGCAGTCTGTTGTTTCTGACAGGATCCTCCTTTTACGTCTGCATAGACCCAGCAGATTAATATATGTGACACCCCTCATTTCATCACCCTATAGGACAGTTTTTGGCTTTTGGTTCTGGGGCCTTAATGGTTAATAACATGGACAAGTAATCATGCCAAAAGACCCCTTTGGGTAGCTCTTTACAAATGCTGTCAGTCAGTTAGAGGGTTAGAGCACCCTCCAGAACTCCTCAATAGTCTACCACTTCATCTTTCAAAAGCATTAATTTCTTATTTTGCTCACAGATTATTTACCATCCTATAAAAACTTGGAGGACTTAAAATATCTGTCCGCAATATGTCATTAAACCTTTGTTGATCTTTTCCTTCTTCGATAACCTACTCTTTTGGAGCGGTGTCCACCATGTCAAGCGGAAGGCTTGGTAGCGACGGATACCTTTTTGACTTTATTAATATTTGTAGTTAGGCAGTGGTGGGAGTCAAACCTTGAAGACTGTGCCAGCTGAAGCAAGGCTTGTGAATTCATTGGGGTATTTGAAATCCACTCAGGTGCCACTGTACACTCTTTTGCACTGTAAACTCCCTGCATGAGTGTAGTTAGAAAAGGAACAGGAGAGGAATAGTTTGCAAGAGGTAAACCATAGCTCTTTCGATGCGCCACCTGTTTCTTTAAGTTTTGCAGTTTAATCGGGTTCACTGAGATATATTCTTGCCGGGGCATTGTGGCCACCTTGATGGCTCGCTATAAAAGGGTGCAGTGTTGACCACACCTAGCTTCAGAATCAGATATCCATGCAGGAAAGAGCTGTGAGTTCTGATGGTGTCTAACCGAAGATAGAGCCCCAGAGCAGGCAAGAGGATTGCAATTCTCCCTACTGCAGCAGCTGTCTACTGAAGCCAACAAATGGAGGCCTGCGGTTGCCTCCCATCTCACTGTGAACTATATCATCGTTCGTCATTTCATATGGTATTATGTTATCACAGTACGTCAAAAATATATAGTAAAATAAAAGTAAGTATGGTTGAATAGTATTCTTATTAAAATCATCCAGCTGTTATGTTGTTATCGTTTGGTGAGTGTTAATCAATTAAAAAAGAGGTCACCAGGAAGGAGCCACCTTGGAATCACTTGAAATAACAATGACAAACGGCATCAAAATATAATAAAATCCAGAGTGCCAAAAACCGAATTAGTGCAAAATTGAAAAAAGGGAGCTAGGGCCCCCTCTCTCTCAGTGTAAGTTCCGTACTTATTTTGAAAGAAAACATTAGCAACACCAAAAAAGAAAAATCAATACATTAAACCCAATAAATTAATATTTAACAATTAATTAATTACAAAAGTTCCATATTTTCAAAGTTAATAAATAGTATTAGGGATACAGTTAAGGTTTAAAAAAATGATACCATTTACAGTACACCAAATTATGGGTGGAACCCGGCCCCTTGCAAGTTGCTTTATCATCTCATAGTTCAAGTGTAGGATATCCATTTTCCGAACAAGGACTGGGGAAACAAATTTGCAATGCACAGTGAAGCAAGTTCAACTTGCAGCCCAGCAGGTGTCTGCTAGCTTTCGTTGTGTAAAACTAAACGCTTGAATAAACATATTGCTCCTTTCAAGATTGGACATCATCGTCATATGGACCCTTATCTGAAGAATTAGCAAAGTGTATTTTTCCAGTAATTTAGAATGAGCTGTGGTCTGTACTCATTCTCTAGTTGAACAACACAACCGGCTTCTAAATATTTGTTCCCAGATTCATACAAGCTCATTACTACCCCACTAAAATGAGTATATGTTCCCCCATCCCCTCGGTGCTTTCTTGTGCTCTGCTTGACTAGAAGCTGGTTCAATATATTGAGAGCCTCCCCTGTGCCCTAGATCTGATGAGCATATCATGTTTAAGGAAAGAAGCCGCTGGTCCTTGTGACACCCAATGTACCCCCCTCCAGAAGATGGTTTCTTAAGACCACCATCACCAGCCTTATGTGTCTTGGTGGCTGAGCCATATCCTCACTACAAACTGGAAATAGGCAGCTCAGTGACGAACACAGGTCCCTTTTGCTCACATATGTTAATGCATCATCGCTATTCAAATGAAAATGTCCCAGACAAGTCTTTGTCAAGAGGACAATCGCAAGGCGAGCTACCTGGAAACTGATGAAATTGTTCTGACCTGGGACCATATTATGGATGCGGCACATTTTCCTGATTGTGATGGGTGCACCTTTTAAAAGGGTGAATGCGCTGTCCCCAGGGCCGCGGTGAACTCGTGCTTCATGTGAAAAACGGAGCCGCTGCTTTTAAGCCGCTCCATGTATTCACAGTGCAGGCGGCAACCCGCCTCCACTTTTCAAGGGATTAGAGATCCCCTTGCAGTTGTTTGCAGCCAGTGACCACACCTGACTGCAAGGGAATGACTGAGAGGTCAGTTGGACCCCCTCCTCCGCTTCAGAGGGCTACAATCAGGGATCGCACTTTCAGGTGGCGCAAGGATGGCACACTGTCAGTGCGCCTCCTGAGAGCTTCTGAGCTGCTGTGCCCGCATCTGTAATACGGCGCGGGCGCAGAGGCAAAGGGATTCGCTCATGTGCCTGGGGCACGCCCCCATGCAAATGAGGGAACGCCCTCTGAAGATAGCGCTTGAAGTGCCATAGCAGTATAGATATTATGGAAGGGGCTGCACAAGCGTCTGCTGCCCCTTCTGTAATACCAAAGTGCCCCAGGGGCGCGCAAAGTGAGCACAAACGCCCGGTGCGCCTCCGGGGCACCTTGTGTAATGCAGCCCCTAGTTACCAAACATATTCAGTTTTGCATGTTCTATTGACCTGAAGTTTTACGAATGACAGACAGTCTGTCATTAGTCCACCTTTTGACCTAGTCCTGGTAAAAAGTTCCCCAACCATATAGCACATAATTTCTTTCTTCCATGCAAAACTGTAAAAGATTGCATGAAATGTGTAAGATTGTCTGAAATGTGTTTCCTTCCTCTATCTGTGAAGCCCCTTTACTGTGCTGCTGCATGCATAGTTTAGGACAGCAAGGGTTAGTGTTTTGTTTTCCTGCAGATGACATCCCGGCAGTCCACATATTTAGACCAGAGTATACATACATATTTCCATAACACCGTGCTTTTATTATAGTAAAGGCACAGCTGATCCAGAAAGTGTGTCATATAGAATAGCATGTGTGTGAGCTAGATTACAGTCCGAAAACCGAAACCCAGGAGCTAAGGGAAGGTGTCACGTAAGTCGAGTAGTAGTAGTACTGTACAGCACACTACACAGTAGGTCGTACTTGTTACACATGGACGGCTTAGATCAATACATAGATGTTTTCAGAATCACAGGATTTTAGGCAGTTCCTTAAGTCAGATGTTGTACACAGTTACGACTAGGCCTCAGTGGGAGGCTACACTATTCAGCTGTAGACTTTCCCCTTGTTTTGTGGTGGCATTGACAGAGGTGAATTACACCCGGAAAGAGCCTATGTTCAGGTGATCAATAACACAAAATCTTCAATGTGTGCAGCACAGCAGATGGTTGGGTAATTCCTTTTCCACTCCCAACTCTTCCCCGTCTTCTAAGATCAAAGAATGTTAGAGAACTCTTGTAATTAAATTGTAGGACAGCATAACACAGGAAAACAAATTACCATCCTCCCCTTCACTCCCTCTGTGCATTTCTTTCATCACAGAAAGGAATTGGAGTCGTTAAATCAGCTTGAATACAAAAGCTACATTCGGACACATAGCAGCAAATGCAATAGATATTCAGCAGCAGCTGTGGCTAGACATTTCATGAAAAGCAGCATCATATTAATCCGCTGTTCTAAGCACTATACATTGTACAAACAGGTGAAAGTGGAGGGAACAAGAATGAGACGATGGCAGAGCATGAACATGTTTGGATAATCGTCTTGACAAAATGCATCAATAAGTGGGATTTAAGTTGTTATTCACAACAACATGCAATATGGAACTATAAATGGGATATAAGAAGACTTACAAGAAGTCTTGGGATTTTGTAAAGTCTCAGCATTATGGGAAAAAAAACAAGAGTAATACGTAATTACAGTTTAGTTCTGTTGTAATTTCTTTATAATCGAAAACTAGGCGCACAACAAGTTGCCAATTTTAAAGAAGTTAGAGAACGTTTTTTATATAGGGATTGCAGATTTTGATGTATTATGCTTCAGTTATGCTTTGATGCCCACAAATGTAGTTTATTAGAATTACTACCAGCCCATCAACCTGTGCTTGGTCTGTTTCCTTATCCGTGTATTCGCATTCAGTCGCCATTATAGTTGAGTTCTGAAGTCACTATGCCTGCTGGCAGATCCAGGCAGCAGGGCAATGCAGGTAAGGTCACAGAGCATAATTAAAGCAACTTTTTAAACAATGAAAAACAAGATGTTGCTTTTCTCCTGCTCTGTTTTTGAAGGAGATATTTATGGCAACATGTTAGTTTTGCACAGCTTGGGTAATTATAGAAAAGCTTTTCTGCATGTTTCTACTGTGTCTTTTGCAAAAAAAAAATATATATGGGCTTGTATTAAACTGTTTCTAATATATTTTGCAACAAATATCTAGCAGCTTTTTTGATTTGTTTAATTTTGCACTAGAGATTCTTTTTTTAATCTCCATGTTTGCATATGTGCTCCCTCTTTTATATGAAAGAGCTACGCACCAAGGTTTTCAGTGGTTTGAGGGAAAGGTGATAGTGTCACCATGTATTTATCAGGAATAAAGTACCCCCTGTCATACATGATAATGATATTGCATGTCCCCTCACAGTTCTATAACCTTATAATGAACTCAGCCTTTGGCCTTATTCCACTATATAGTCATGGACCTCCTTGTTGACTTGTAATGTACACCAGAGTGCTTTATCCCGTGTGAGAGAGAGAGAGAGAGAGAGAGAGAGAGAGAGAGAGAGTGTGTGTGTGCAGGCATGTGTGTGTGTGTTTGTGTGTGTGTGTGTGCACTGAGGAATCAATTCACTGGGAGTTTGACTAACATGCGAAATTGGTATCCAATAGCAATGATATTGAACTACTGCGTTTTGGAGATTTAAAGAACAAATGGAACAATTAACTAATTGACTTGAGATGAATATCAGGATGTACAAATGATTTGAGTGTGTGCCCATTATACAGTCAATGTTTGCTTGACTGCAGCAACAAGCTTAACATTTTGGGTCATGTCTACTCTGCACAAAACGAGAAGCCACCCCAGATTCTGGAGCAACATAGTTCAAAGGCTAGTCAGTGGTTGCTGGGTCGCCAAACAACAAACAAAAACAACACATGGAAAAAATCCTAAACTCCCAAGTCATCATTTATGGGCAGTGCATTCTCTCCTGTATTCCCCAAGTTGCAGGAGAAACTCTAGATGCGCCCCAAGTGCTTCAAGCTGCTGGTCCTGGGCACTGTATGGGTCTGACTGTAATCTGACAGTGTCAAAAGGGATGGTTTAACAGGTCAGTGTGTGGGCTGGTGGTTTGGTAGTTTGTGGGTCTAATTTATGGTCTGGTTGGCCAGTTTGTACTGTTGATTTAACAGATATATTCACGAACATTATCCGCAGCAAGTGCAAATGCATGCAGTCACTCAAAACTTAGAAAACACATATACACTGTTTCTTTACAAGTTCAAAACTGTCCAGATCTGCAAATGTGGAATACTTTTTTAGCTATCTAATTCACTAATGGGGCCACTTTTATTTTGGTTCCCAAGCTTATTTTCTGTCTACGGCAACCATGAGTACTGGAGTACTGCACACGTATTAAGGGTTGATTGGGGTTGCATGTGATCAGTCTGTTTGTTGACTGTTGCACACCCCAGAGAGAAAACACCATCTCAAATTTGGGAAATGCCTGTTAGTCGTATGTAGCTGGTGGTGAATTTTGGAGCACACAGTCCCAAATATATTACTAAAGCATAATATGGTAGCTGATTGCCATTTACCAACATCAGGTTTACTAATGAAGAGATCACTTACTTTGCACAAACTTAGTTTTACTAATAAAAATATATAGCACAAACAATAATGTGCACAAACAATAATTTGTGGAAATGGGCTTTCAGTGAATATTTGTCTTGATTTGTGATTTCCTAGCATCTGATATATTGTAAAATATTTGTAGGGTTCAATAATAGGTATTTAAACAACATCCTACTGCCTTTCTTTTCACAGCAGCAAAATCACTACTGCAGTTAGAGAAAGAAAACTAAACACCATTCTCCAAGTTAAAAAACATAAGCAGCAGTTTGACACAAGACATAGCTTGTCAATTGACATCTGTCTTTGAATGCACAGCAATGTGACAAGATAAAAACAAAATGTAAAGACATCCTTATTGCACTTTCACCTTTGAAACTCCAGCATTGTTTTATTGGGGGTTCTGCTGCAACAGTGTCAGCTGCATCTACAGGGAGGAAGGTGGGAGTGTGTGTGCGGAAAATATAAACAATTAAATAAAAATAAAACTTACCTCACGCAACGTCCTCACTCTGGACCGGGAAACATCCTTTACAACGCAACTGTTACTCCGCACTACCATTACGACGCAACTTTTACAATGCAAGTCATTACAACGACTTGTGCTGGTGGGGGCGCTCCAGGATAGGGAATAGGTTAATTTACTATCCGACACCTTCCCTACTATCCACGGGGACAAGAGTTGGAATGGTAAATTAAACTGTTCACTATCCAGCGCCCCCCAACGCAAGTCGTTGTAACGACTTGCGTTGTAAAAGTTGCATCGTAATGGCATGCGTTGTAACAGCATGCATTGTAATGATGTACATCCCTCTGGACCTCTTCTTTACTGGTACCGTATGCTAGAACAGCCTTGCCCAGTCATGGCACTGCTCACATGCAGCATGTGAGCAGCGGCAGGATTGGTGGGAGCGGCCTCACTCAGAGCTCCACAGCGCTCTAGAAGCTTGCACTTACTCTCAACCCAGCTCTCTTTATACAGCTGGGTTGAGAGGTTTAAAGTGTACATGTGTGGCTGGCCATCGCCAGATAGCCGGTCAAAAAGACATGCGCACTTTAAGCAGTTCATTAGCCTGTCCTCGGCCCTCCCTGCAGCCCTGCCCCCGTCCTGATGCTCGGGACGGAGGATGAAAAATACATTTATAATAAATTACCATTTTATTTTTCATCTCTGTGGGTTTAGGGGAGAATTTGAAGTGGGCCAACGCTCCTCCTCTCCAACGGAGGAGCCAGTGATGTGCAGCACCCCTATTTCCAGTGCCTAGGCTTCCCAGAAGCCAACATGTAGCCTGTAATAGGGTACCTGCACTTATTTTCACATCTCAAGCACAGATGTAAACATCAGTTCATGTAAGTACACAGTACGACACTGTATTATAGGGGATTTGAGTTTCACTTATGCCACCCTCATAAGAGGAGACTGTGGCACTGTCAGATTTGTACTCTTGTTAGGTAAAGATGCCTCCAGCTGCACAAAGATCTTCTTCCCCTCCAGCAGTGTCTGCATGAGAGCATTACTAAGTAAATTAAATGTTTGCTTCTTTGTTGATGGACGGGTAGACTTTGTATGAATTTGCGAGAACAATTCAAACTGTACATTGGCCCGGGGGGATACCTTTTGCTGTCCTCTTAGTACATTTTCTCACATTCTTCAGTGGTTTTTCCACACTGCATTAGCAGCTGTCATCTTGTTAGGCATTTCTGAGAGTGTGGATGATGACAGGACAGGAAGGTGTGAGCTCGCATTCCATTTCCTCGGGCTCATTTACTAAGAACAAGGGCTTGAAAATCAGCTGTCAGCCTTTAAGGGTCAGCAAGTGGGAAAAGTTTTTATTCCACAAGTTTTTATTTTTATAGCTGTCTTAAACAGAAATGTCACCCAGGAAACACTTACATAGAGTTTCATGTTGTCATGCCTGGGCCATGTTGCCATGGTGTCCCACTGTTGCCACTGTGGAGAACAGCCCTCCAAAATGTTCGAAGTTGGGTAACAGTAGGGTGTAGATGAGTTAATAATACATCCTGTGTTGTATGGTAGTAGAATTTACACAGGGCTTTTTCTACCCTTATGAGCTTTTCTGGGTGGCTCAGTGACATTTATAAAGCAGTTCACACCAATAGTGTGGTCATGAAACCCTACCTAAGCACTCTGCCACATGCATGGTTGAAAGTTTTTTTTGTGGCCTATATGAGGGGAAACAACCGTTACAACGCAACTTTTACAAGGCACTACCATTACAACGAAACTTGTACAACGCAACATCCATTACAATGCATGCATTTACAACGCAACCATTACACGCATGACACTACAACGCACACCACTACAACGCATGCCATTACACCGCAGTCATTACAACGCATGCCATTACAACGCATAGCATTACAACACATATACCCTTACACTATCCAACACTTACCCTACTGTTGCACCCCCTGGAGTTAGAATAGTAATTTTTACCCCTACACAATCCAATACTTACCCTACTGTTGCACCCCCTTAAGTTAGAATGGTAATTTGTACCCCTACACTATCCAATACTTACCCTACTGTTGCACCCCCTGGAGTTAGAATAGTCATTTTAACCCCTACACTATCCAACAATTACCCTACTGTTGCACCCCCTGGAGTTAGAATAGTAATTTTTACCCCTACACTATCCAATATTTACCTTATATGCAATGTAATGTTATGCATAGTAATGGTATGCGTTGTAAATGTAGTATGCGTTGTAGTGGAATGCGTTGTAAAGGTAGTTTCAAAGAATTTGTTGTAATGGCATGCGTTGTAATGGCATGCGTTGTAATGGATGTTGCGGTGTAAAAAATGCATTGTAAAGGTAGGCGTTGTAAAAGTATGCGTTGTTACGTCATACATCCCTATATGAGTCATGTTAGTGAAGTGCATGACGTTTAAAGATGTGCTGGGCACACAGCACATTTAGTGTCAATGCCCAGAAACTTATGATAATATTTTTATAGACACAACTGCTCATTCAAGTTCTTAAAATATTTTTCAGTGTTGAGTATCATTTGTGGAAACCATCATTGACTGTAGAGTCTACTGTTGTATTGGAGATTACCCAGTAACAACAAAAGAGCAAAACGATTGAAGGCACTGTGAAAGCACCAGGTTGTATTTCAAACCTCCCCTCCTTTTCAGCCTATTCACCCAACTTACAGATACACATGTCCACTGCTCCCAACAATAGCAACTTACAACACACCCTTTTCTAATTCACTCCCATTATTCTATCCCTACTAAAACACTGCTAAACACACAAGAACCCAAGAGCATTTACCACAGCTAATCCACCATGGGAAAAAAGGCATATTACTAATCTGCTAACTACTTAACTCTAATCTTTGATATTAGAGCAGTGTGCTACTGACAGCAAAGCCCATCCACACATCGTGAGGGACATTCAGTGCTATATAAATGCAATGTACAATTACTATTACTATCGCAATCACATGAGGTCTTCCTATGAGTGATGGAGAAGCAGCAGTTGCGAAACCCCTCAGGGACACTGTTGAGTTATCAGTGGGGTGATGTATGGTGTTCGTACCGGAGCAATAGCGTACCTGTCCATTGGAAGCACTGGTAGACTGCCAAGCAATACTATATGAAATCTACCCGGGAGCAATAGAAGAGCAACACATTGGAGGTACTTTTAAAATACCAGGATGTAGATATGGTGTAGTCCTAGGAGCTGCAGTGGAGCAACAGATGAACAACCCCTTGGAGGCACTGTCAAAGTACTAGGGTGTCTGCATGGGAGTGGCATGGGAACAACAGGTGTGCAACCCATTGGGGACGCAGTTACGCCACAGAGGAGTAGTGTATGGTGTGCACCTAAGGTTGTGTGAGGAAGCGTGGATTGAAAGATATGAGAGGCAGGAAGACATGAGTTCTGTCCCCAGCCCATGGACCTTTCAGTTGTCCTAACAGTTGCAATCAGGAAAGATGCCATAGAAATAACAATTTCGTTCTTAAGAATAACACACACACACAAGAAACTCGGTCATTAAACATAGATTTAAGGTTTGGTAAAAGAAAAAAAAGAGGGTTAGGTAAAGAGAGGTCTTACATTTAGAATGCAAAAGAATGTTTTATTTTATACTTCAAGAGATGCTTGCTTTATCAGATCGGATGGTTGCATTTGATTGCAGTTCAAACAGCAATTCATGACAGTACATTATAAATTGCACTGCCTAAAGTGAGAACCAACTTTTTATTATTAGATTAGAATAGTAGTTTTAGAAGGAGATTCGAATTCAAAATTATTGAATAAAAGGTTTGAAAAAAATGATTGAACACACATTTATTTTCACATTTATTTTGTTAGGCAGGCGGAGAATAAGCGATTTGCCCAGAATTGCTGCATGTTGAGCGTCCCTGCCGAGACTAGCCGCAAGACCGCATCCTCTCCCCTCTCTTCCTATCCTCTAGGGTTGCCTACAATGACATTTTATAATACAATACTGCGGGTTCTGTATTTAACCATCACACGCGTAAAAGCTACTAGACGCTATCTGCATATATATAGATTTGTAAAACACCGTAGATTTCTCAGGTTGCTTTATGATTTTAGTTCAACCTCCCACGGGGAAACGATCCCAAAAGCTTTACAGTATCTTGTAAACGTCATGACGCATTTGCTTTCGTTTGCGTTATAGTGACAAGAAAGAGACTTTTGGAAAGGAAAACAACATGGCTGAACTCGAAGTGCATTAAACTATGTCTATTTCACTCCTACTCTCCGTGTAAAGGCACGTTCCACCTACACCTTCGTTGCAGATATAGATCTCATATGTTCTTGTATTTCTTTAAATAAAGCTTGCCACAAAGAGCTGGCAGAATGGGTTTAGGAAACAAAGTGTTTTGTCCAGACACGCTCTCGGTGCTATCCAGACCGATCTCCTTTCAGATTTAATTAGGGCTGCTGCTTTTCGTAATGAACAGGTTCTAGCCCCTGGCAGTCTTCTGCAGAGCAGCATCCCTTCCGAAGACAGGGCCTGAGATAAGAGCAGCATATGTCCCAGTTACCCTCAGGATGATCTGACAACGGGCTTTCTTATGTGGCCTGTAATTCTGCAGTTGGGGGCTGCACATTGTGAAAGGTTCTACATTCGTTCCATACCGTGGAGCTCGGTGCTCTCTGAACACATGGCGATTGTGGGTCAAGGCCCTGCTTCATGCATTTGAATGTTTTTTGATTTATCTGTAGAAACATGCTTCATCGTCTAAACACTAGATGCCTTTTAGTTTTCTTTAAAGGAGAATATGTCTACCAGTCATATTTTAACAGGGAATAGAAATAGGAACATTAAAAAAAATGTTAGTGGCCAGCTGAGACTGTACCATTAGCCAATATATAAAATCGAGAGACTTTGAAAATTGCAGCGTGTAAGATATAGCTGTACTTTAGAGGGATTACAGAAGGGAATCTCTCGTCCAGGGCAGGCGGTATATAAATATTTTCAACATCATTGGGAGTGCCACCAACATATGTGGCGCAAGCCGATGATGGGTGTAATACAGGCCCCTGCAGCCCCTGCAGGGTAGAGTAGCCCTTGGCCTTCAGGTGCCTCTCAGCCCTTCAGGGGTAGAGCATTTAGCCCAAGACCAATGGCTATCTGTGAATTTTTTAAGGCTAAGGGGACCGTCTTCACATTCTGCAACGAGGCCCAATGAATTTGTGTTATGCCTCTGGCTGATTGGGTTTATGTGTGGGTTTGACCCAGTGGAGATTAACATTAATAGTCTATATTATCTAGGGCCTGAGAAGTGCCACCAATCCACACCACCAAAATCAAGACAAGTCAGCCTTATTTTTTTCAAAATGTCAACTTCTTTGCCAGTCATTTCATCTGGTGGAGCAGAGTGAGCACCAAGGCTTTATGCGTAAGGCTCTTTTTGTGCAATTTCCTCCAATGTTAATGCCGAACTGCAGGGGTATGTACTTCAGCAAATCTTGCTCTCCAGGCCATTTACTACCCCTTGACAAATGGGCTTTGATTTACATTGGCACCTATTTGTAACCCACAACCCTTTTCCAATGAGTTCCCTGTTTTTAGTGCCCTTTTATGTCTTTACCACCCATGTCCTTACACACCTGTAAACTTTAAAGCACTTGACACTATTGATTTAAGTGAGGTTTACTACTTGAAGAATACTTAGATCTTGTATCTGAGAAGGAGATGTGAGAAAATGGTCTACTAGATAATTTATTGTACTATTCTTTGTTTAACTTGCTCCTAGAATATACCCTAAAACTATTAAAGATTTACTTTACAACAATTTCACATTTAAAATGCAATGCTTTATCAGGAGCTTTACTGTTGTGATCTACCCAGATTGTTTAATTGTAAGGATTCCGCTCAGTTTCAACAAGTTTAGTTGCTCCACGTGTGTCCAGTGGTGAGGAACATGAACTGAAGCTGTACACTGTATAATATAGGTTCTTACAGATAATGATATGAACTTGTGTTGAGATGCCTCCTATTGCCAAACATTTCATGCTTCCCACTTGGCTTGTTTAGCGTTATCACAAGAATGGTTTAAATTTGGCTTCTAAAATGTATATTTAAGCCTCAACAGTTTCCCCCATGAATCTTTACCCTATATCAAGATATCCTTTTTATACAGTTCGTTCTCTGCATTTTCTGCCCAGATCTGAAATAGTATACCTAGTCATTCTATACAAGCTCCTTCATTCGTCTCTTTCGAAAACAATCTGAAGGAACATCTCATACTCAGACGCCTAAGAACCAGCTGAGGATTACATCTGTGTTCCCGATACCCAGATGTTTTTTTGTTGTATCACTCTTCTAAGTCACTAATGGGATGACCTTGCAGGTTCGAAGTGGTCAGGATGGTTTGTGGACTCCGCAAATTTGATCACATCTTCGAGGAGACTATAACTCTTCACTGGCTCCGCATACCTCTTCGCATCCTTTTTTAAGTGCTCTGCGTCACTCGCCGTGCCATCTAGGGCAATAGTCTATTTTTCTTTCATGAGAAATCCTCTGTCTACCCACCCAAGTAGAGAATGCTCCTTGGGGAGGTTGGGTCATGTCTATACTATGCTCTAAGCCCTTTAGCCGTGCCTTATTTCTAACCATCTTACTTTTAAGAAACCTTAGAATACTTGTTTATTCTGCTAATGGAGTTGCTTTTAGGGCAGTTTCTTCTCTTTGAGGTCCTAGTACCATAAAACCCATGGGTGTAAGTAAGTGTGCACAACAAGTACCGATGATATCAACTAGAATTAAATTGAACCACATTTGGTTTTTGTTATTTTGAAAAACGTCAATGTGTCAAATGATAATAATGCTACATCTAACCCTCAAGGTTAGATGTAGCATTATTATAATTTCGGTAAATGCTGTGTTCGTGTTAATGTTAGGGTTAAAGTAATCAGTGTTAGGATTAAGGAGATTGCCATGCCATGAATTGATCATCATGATATCATCATTGTAGTCACATTGATGTTAACTAAAAAAACAAGCATTAGAAATGCAATCGGGCTCGGATTTATTTGAGTTTGAGCTAATGGCATTGTAAATGCCAATGTCTTTTTGCCATGTGTTATGGAGTGTGTGCATGTGGTGTGTAGTGGAAGTATGTTGGTTGAATTGTAATTTTACCAATGGTGGCATGCTGTGCTTTATATGAATATGTTTAAAAGTAAAGTGTACCATACTGCGATTGCTTGGTGGAAAAGTGCACTGCCGGCTGGAGGTGTGTGTGCCTGGTGGAAGGGTGCACTGACGGCTGGTGGGTGTGTGCTTGGTAAAAGCGTGCACAGATGGATGATGGTTGTTGGTGTTTGTGCATGGTGAAAGCATTCATTGACGGCTGGGGGTGTGTTGTTGTGTGTGTTGTTTTCTGTGTGCTGGTGAGTGTGTGCTGGTGAGTCTGTGGGGGTGAGCCTGGGGAGTGAGTGTGGTGGTGAGTGTGTTGTGTTGAGTGGTGACAAGTGTGTGGTGTTGAGAGACTGAGGTGTGTGGTTTGTGTGTGCGTTATGTGTGTGTGGTGTTTTCTGCACACTCACACACTGCCCCGTAACATTCACACACTGCTCACCCGCACACTCCCAATGTCGCACAAACTGCCGGTGGTAATCAATCACGTCTGCGTAAATGTTAACTGTCAAGACAGAGGAACCAGCTTACTTCTGACGAACTGCACAAGTCTGCCCCTCCTACACATGCACTCGGCTCAATGATGGATAAGAGGGAGGGGCTACCTGGTCCAGATGTCACATAGCAAGTGATCGCTTGTTTATTGACTGTGCTATTATTATAAGGGTGTTTCAAAGTGCTAAAAGATGGGTGGGGAGGTGAAGGGTGCATGGTGTTTCAAGCAGCTTGCATAGCACTCAGTTAAAACTACAGGCGAATCGAAGCGCTGAGGGGGAATGGATGAAGTCGACTTTAATTGGATTTTCCAATTCATCACTAGTCACCTCTACCACTCATCTACTTATATAGTCATTCAAGTTACATATCCGGTGTACAACCTTATTACCTTGTACTGTTTTCTGATAATAAATACTTTGGTAACAATACAATTACTTAGATGAGAGAGAGAACAAGGACTATGGCAGAAGGAAACGAAATGATATTAGTTTAAAGTAGATTCTGGCGCTTCAAAGCGCCAAGGGTGAAAAAATTGGTATGGTTTGTCGTTTCTATGGCCGTTTCGAAGAGCTGCGAGGTCGGAAGTAAGGCGGGGCAGCCAAGGGTTTCGGAATGCAGAGGAAGTCGAATAATCAGACTTCACTCACTTCATTGCTATTGCATACAATGTACACATTGTTTCATTAAAGAACAAAACTCAGTACAAAAGTGCATAGACAATATACATATAAAAACTATTCGCTTGTCTTAAAGTGTTTAAATCGAAGGCCAAGAATATTTTTCTTTTAAAGTTATTCAATCCTGGCATTCGCCCAGATACCCCTGGATTATTTAAGCGTGCAATGTTAAAATGATGGTCGAAAACCCGAGCAGGGCCCCTTGTAGGTCGGGCGCTACCTGGACTTTAAATTTTACGGTAATTGAGGTGACGGTCTTGCCCCAGAAAGTAGGAAGATTAAGAACAGCGGGACGTAGGGCCCGATCCTGTGGAAGCCCACATCGAAGTTGCTGAAAACATTCGATGCAAGTGGTATAATAAATTCCAGTTGGAATAAAAACAAAAAATAAACATTCTTTTTAAGTTCGCTCATCGGGCAGCTTTATGGGCCATAAGATTAATAACAATCCCCAGAAGCGAAAACAATTTTGGAGCCGGTGCTGCAGCTTCGTGCAGATAAAGATAAAGTACGGGTACCAGTTGCCCAATCCTATAAACTGAAGTACACTAAAGTTATCACGTTGCCAGTTTGACGCATTAGCGGTACTTTCCCTCTATTTGAACGCGATCCCTGGGGAGCCACAGCAGGCTCACGTTTCACCTGCTCACCGCCTCTACCCAAGCCTGAGATCGAACACAAGACACTGGGTTAAAAAGCAAGGCATTGTTGCTTCACCTCACGTGCACCTTGTGTATCCTACCTGCCCTAGGCAACAACACGGCCTTCGAAGCCAAATAGCGATTTGCAAGGAAATTAAACTCTTATCAACATACAGAAACGTTTCCTGCATAACAAGGGACAGTTGGTCCGTGGAGAGATCGGTTCTCGATCCACCTTAACCCCATTTAAGGTTTGTTGTTTTCATTCCTGGTTCCCCCTCCGCGCATAAATGAATTGTTTACTCCGCCTCGCGCTGGGAGCGGAAAGGTTCATAGGCGCCGGATTCCGTTTCCCAATAGACTGGAGCACCCACGCTGTTAGCGAGTGGGCGTTGTTGGCGCGGAAGAAAGAGGTGACTGGGAAATCTGAATTAATGCCACCGCCATGCGGGTGGTCCCTGGGACACCAAGAGGAAATTATTTTCCGAGAGGCTCACAGCGGTTTATGCTTTAACGAATTATTAAAAGGCGATGGGCGCTTTTCAGTGGAATGTTTACTAGAATCACGTTGTGTTCCGGTCACTGGGGCTGGCTAGTAATCCCCGTTAAGACCCGCAGAGGACGCAACGCCACAAGATCCTCTGTGGCCATTTCCCGGCCTGGCATGCAGCAGCTGCGCGCTGAGCGCTGCTGAATGGTGAACGCGCCCGGCCATCTGCATTCACTTACGGAGGCACCCTGACAGCTCCTAATTATAATTAATGTACTTCTTTGCGCGAGCACGAACGAAATATGCCCAAAATGGCGGAACAAAACTACATTTACCCTATCACTTCAAGCCTATTAAAACGACAACACAACGAACACGAATCACTGGCCAGATGACAGAACACGCAAAGGAATGTGTGGAATTTGTCTCGGCCAAAGCCCTAGGAGATACTTTTTTTTCTTCTTTAACATTAGTTCTCGAAACTCCTCCCACTTTCAGTGGGGAGGAGTCCGAGCCCTAAAAAACATAAACAAATCTTTGCTTTGGATTCGTTATTAGTGAGTTTTATTATTTTCATATAGATACCCTACAATCTGCAAAGCATGCTAAAGGACACGCCTAAAAATGCCTGCTATTGTTCAGTAAGAATGTAAACCTTAAAAATGTAGCTATGGTAAATCTGAAATATCCATTTGGATTGGTAGAAGGTCAATATGTGTTGTTGAACATATGACCTTGGTTTGTCAAACTACCTGATGGGCAAAGGTTTGGAGTTATTCTAACATGAAGAGGAAACTAGTGCACAGCAACCATACACATTTAACATAGGTAGAACCAGTGGTTACCAGTTGTCAACGCCAGTAGTTACTGGGACTCTGGCAAATTAGGCCCACTGAAAGCAGTCTGGTCACCTGTACGCCCAGCAGTAGAAATCTATAAAGCTCAGGCGGGAAGGTTGGTGCTGCTTTGTATGGGGTGGAACAATAGAGCTTTTGCAACATCAGTGCCCTGTGCATAGCAGAAAACAATTTCGTTAGAAGCCTCCTGGGACTAGGGAAGAAACGTTATTGGTGCCGCTCCGGCTGGACCTTGGGATCCATGAGATATCATCACAGCTGGCCCTGAGACCCTTACTGTACTGGATCCAAATATTGAGCACCAATGAATTGTGCCATCTCCTGGTGGGCATGTAGGATGTTATTGTGCCTAATGAAGCAGGGAAAATTAGATGGATATGGGTGCACAAGAAGGGACGGAGCGACATGGGCCTGGGAACATTTTGGAGTGAGCCACTATCCACCGGTATAGGGGATGTTGCACTAGTTTAAAAAACGGTGAATGAGAAAGACATTAGGTGCAGGGACCACTCACCCTAACTTCAGACCCTAACAAGCGGGTTTGTCATGCACAATCGCTGTGCATGCCTGAGGAATGTATTAATTGTAAATCAGACATTCACCCCCTGTCACAAATCAGGGTTTAATCCGTTGTTTTTTAGCTCACCACGCCACCCCAGTTTGGACCAATGGATTTAACCAAGAACTGTGACTGGAGATGAATGTTCTATTTGTTCAGCCCTAAATGGAAAGGGTATGCCCTGACGTGGGTCCATTGCTCGCTATGCCACTGAATTCAAGCTAACCTGGCTAATGAGGGGTAATACCCCAAAACCGATTCCAGGATGCTTGTTTCCAGTTTAGGGAGGACCTAGCCTGGCAGTTCGGGACGGACTGTTCCCATGAGGAGGAGGTCCAAGACGGATTTGCATATGCCTGGGTCCAAACTGGCATGGCATGGCTAGCAACAAAACGATGGATTTAACGCAGACCTGTGATTGGGGGTGAGTGTTTGATTTGTTCAGCATTCCATCATTATCTGTTCTTTTTGCCTTTTTCTCACTCGCAGCAGAGTGCAACTTGATGGCGCAAAATGAGGAAGATGCAAAGCAGGATTTGTAGTCCCTAATAGCCCCATTGGAAGGTAGGGCTTGCCTGGAACATCACACAACTTTGGAATATGCCATTACTATCTCTTTAGAGTCTTTTATGAGACAATTGAGCTGCAAAATTAGTCACTTAGGCCTTACTTTTTAAAAAAAAGTTCACATGACAGAAATAGAACCCCCTTATATTAAAATTATGCTCACCAGCTTCACCGTAGTGTCCATGCTCGTAGCAGGCAACACCTTTGTTGGATGTAGGTGGCCTAATCAGCGGCGGTGGACAATAGCCTCCTAAGAAATATTTTGGACCATTACTTTTTGTTTTTTTATATAGACTTCTGCATTTGCAATGTACCACTTCCAATGAGCAGCGTTTTAAAAACAAAACAGTATAGATTAAAAAAGGATTAAGGGGACTAGTCTGCAAAATTATTTTTAAAGCGATCCTTCATAATGAAATTAATAAATAGGCGTAGGGTGTACCTTTGTGGCCTTCTTGAAACACCATTGAAACAGAGTGGATCTGAGCTTTACTGGCTTGATGTGGCCAACGTGGGTTTTTTTATTTGTAAACGTTGTTTCGTTTTACACCCAAAGGGTCATTTGAGGTTTCTTGCAGCCAGACCCTGCTAAAAGTGTTTAAAATGTAATTGCATTCATGCTCAAACTTGAACTCAAACGTGTTTTAGTTGTGCTGAATTCGCATTTTTCATTGACATTCAAGATCTTAAATTGATTTAGAAAATACACATGTAACATGTCAGAGTACATCTGTAACAGAAGCAGCAGCAGCATTAGTGCTCAGTTGGGGACTCCCCGCATTTTTATGATTATTATTTTTCCTGCAGTTTTATATAACACGAACTCGACCAAAGGTATTGCAACAATTACATTACACATGGACACGTTCATTTTAGTTTGGTTTTGGAAAGCCACAGGGCGATTGAGTGATTTGCCCACAATCACAGGATGTTGAGCAGACGCCGAGACTCGAACCTGTATCCCCAATTCTAAAGTCGCCAGTTCTGGCTGTAACGCCACATCCTTTTACGGCTTTCAGCCTCCCCTTAGTATCCCTCTACAAAAAACTATCACAAGTGACCAAAAATGTAAGAAATTCATACAGGTAAAATAATAAAGACGATGCAAGTAGAAAAACATTATTTAAAGGTTTGCTCTTTGCAGTAACAAGTCCTTTAAAAGTAAGATTTGTTTTTAAGGCAAGGAGCACAATTGTACCCCTTTGATGTGTCGTTAAGTAAGTATCATGAGGGTGACGACAGAGGGCAGACCTCGCAGGATCTTTGATGTGTGTTTTTAAGGGGCACTTTCCTGGCTGATGTATGACGTTACAACGCATACTTTTACCACGCATACCTTTACAACGCGGTTTTTACAACGCATACAATTACAACGCATAGCGCTTTGGGGTGCTGGATAGTGAATAGTTTAATTTACTATTCCAACTCCAGTCCCCGTGGACACTAGGGAAGGTGTTGGATAGTAAATTAAACTTATTCCCTATCCTAGAGCGCCCCCCCAGCGCAATGCGTTGTAATGGTTTGCGAGGTAATGACTGCGTTGTAATGGTAGTGCGTGGTAAAAGATTCGTTGTAAAGGTTGTATACCTTTCCTGGCACTAGCATCCTAGCAGCATAGAACGGCTATGCCACTAAGGTGTATGTAAATCTAGCATTGTTCCCTTTAGTTTCAAAGTCCAAGGTAGCAGGCAGTTTTGGCTTCCATCTTTTTCTGCTGCTCCAAATATGTGATAAGGGTCTGATGGCGACTTTTCTGGTGGCCAAACAGCGTTGGTTTTTTGCGGACTGTGCTTTGATGTCTCCAGAACAGAGTCAACAGGTTTGTCTGCATATGGGGCAGCTCCATCAAGAATTGATTGAGGCGGAAATGCTGGGTTGGGAGTTTTAAACTCGTTATTTTTTACAAAGTATGGGAATTTCGTCCAGCTTGTTGAGAGTACAAATTAGATTGAGGAGGAGAATTTAAGTGCACCCTTGTGTTGTCAATTACACGAGTCCTAAAGAGGTTACTGGAGATTAAAGGAAGGACTTCTGGAAAAGCAGCTGTTCAGCTACAGAAATCTTTTTTTAAATTCAGTATTTGAAGATCCCTTTTCAGAGTGGCATCATGATGTTTTTTTTTCATGTTTTTTTAAACAAATCGAAATAAAGTTTATAAACTGAAACTATTTCATGTCAGTGCTACAGTTGTTAACATTTGTTATTGTAAAGGGCGGCCTCCTTTACCTGTTGACATGCTTCCGCTCAGCAGAAACTATGAGTGACAATGTTCCATTACAGCTCAAGTACAGGTTAACAAAGGAGATGCATCCATGAGCAATGCATGGAATGTGTAAAGCAAGACTGCTCAGAGCCCAGGGAGGTGCACATCCAGGGTCTGTGCCTTGAAGCCTGGCGGTGCTGCACATCTTGTAGCGCTCTAAGTGTTCTTATCCAGGGACTCAATAACAAGGTTATCTGTTGTCTCACTAACCTCATGGAGGTTATTGAGACAACAGGCTTCCTAAAGTACACTCCAGTACATACTGCTGAACATTTCAGCAACTACCCTCAAGGACTAGTCTTCACAAGTTTCTTTTATTTGGTTAATGAACTGTCATTGCCATGGCATCCAAGTACTGAGTCAGCGCCTTGAGACCCTCACGCCCGGGTGAGTAGTCGCGCGTTATTAAGCCCTGATTGATTGATTGAGTCAAAAATTCACCTTCGCTGCATATTCTAAGTCTTTGCAAAGAACAACAAGGGGCCTCTTTGCAATCAGCAAACCTGAATTAGCACAAATTAGATATTTTATACCCGGTTTGTTTGAGTTATTCTTGCAAGAGCTGTTTACTATTGACTGGAAAGGCAGCTTCTGTTCTTAGCCTGTGGGGCTGATGTTTTCAGCCTTCATGTACAGTAGATTAGGCATACAAAAACATTTTGGCAACCTTATGGACAATGGTGTACGTGAACCATGAAAATTAAGGCTCCTGCAGTGTACGTGCCTGGTCAGTTCCCCCGTAAAATGCATCCTTTACCCTGAAGTTAGCTGTGGTAGATTGTACTAATATTGACGCCCAGATCCCAAAAAAATAAAAGTAATATTGAAGAATCTTTAGGATAAGAACATGAATATAGACATTTTGTTGACAACTAAAAAATCCATCTGTTTGCAAGTTAATTAATTCTTCTAGACATTTTTTTTACTCTGTACCTGACGCCATTTCCTTGGTATTTGTATACTTTACAAAGTACCATATCAAATCAAAGAGAAACCAAATCTAGAAATTGGTTTGCACAAAATATTCCCACATTAAGAGAAACAGCGCCTGCTTGCCTAAAGCAGCCAAAATCTATCCACTATTTTGGGTGAAAGGAACATGGTTAATTTTAAAGAGGACCATATCATATGTGCCCTACTGCAGATGCTTTGGCAAATCTGTCGAAGGTCTTCATAGAAACAAAGATGGATATTGGAAATTAACTATATTTTCTTACAATGTTAAGAGGGGTGACTTTTTCAAGGAAAGTATTGATCTTTGAGTGTCAAAGTTAAAGCATATCATTGAGACAAAGCCTGCTGCTGTCCTCTATAGGTGTTTACACACAACTCTATGAAGGCAGAAGCAGTGCTTTAATTTTTGATTTACTTGTGCTAACATATTCTGCTTCATTTCATTAATTCCTAAATGTACCATAAGACATGCAGACACTAGAAATTATTGTGCCCATCCATGTAACTTTTATAAGATAGGCATCATTCTTAGATTTAAACTTGAACTTCTCTCTTATGAGCATCTGCCTATAAGGACCACCCAAGGACAGCTCCAAGAGAATGTTATTGAAATCCATATGCCAGCTAGTGTATCTCAGCCAAGGAAGTCTATTAAGATGCATTTCCTTACAACCCAGGACTCGTGGCTCTTAAACCAGACATATTTCGTGAATGCCCTAAGGATTCACGGAAGTTGTCAACCCAAAGTAATGTAAATTATGTTTATCATCTCAGAGACCTTTCAACTATCTAAGGTGTTCAGCATTGACCCATTTTGCCCAAACCCTCCCACAATTTCCATTAAAATCACTAACTATGTAAATGATTCTCAGCTAGATGTATTTGTCTCATGTGGATGTCCTAAAATTTGGCATAGCTCATACCCTCTTGGACCAGCGTAAGGAATCGTAGATGAACATGAAACACATTTGGAGTGCACCCACTGAATTAGCCTGCTGAACTAAAAAGCACTCCGTTTTTATCAGCTCGGACTCAGCTTTAGTTCCTGATTTGGGGAAAAGGCAAAAAACCATTGTCATTGTTTTCACTGTTTTTCAAAACTTTAGCAGAAAGTGCCTTGAATTTTTGTATCTGGATTCCAATCATTTGGATTTTAGAAGATTCGACCATGTGGTTTGAAATATGCTTTCTTCTCAGTAAACCCTTATGATGGGTCTTTCATAAGATCATAGACTCCTCAAAAATGGTCTGAAGTTGCATCATATTTTTATTATTCAATAGGCATAATAAAGGAAACTAAATTCCCTATTGTTAATTCCTCTCCTTGTGAGTTTCTAGATTTACTATGATGGGTGGCGAAAGAGAAAGCCTGGAGGGTGAAGATTCCACCAAAGGTATACTCAATTCTATAATACATTTGCACCAGTATCCTACATGAAGACTTCTCCTACCCTGTATTTGCCACCCTGTCCATTTAAACATTGGTCATGATTAAAAACTTTCCATGAACATAGTAAGCAAGTTCAGGAAGACATTGACCTCCAAGATGACCTGTCCATTATTCTCCAAACACATAAAGCCACATCTTTGGACATGCACACTCTAATCGTACCTCTAGTCAGATGACTCTCCTTCAGTGCGATTGCTGTCTACATGGACATCATCAATCCATCTCTCCAAAGCAGCATTTTCTGTTCAACCCTGAAGATTTGATGAATCATCCTCCTGGACCTAGATTCCATCTCCATCGCTGTTTAGTCACCCACTATCTTTTCATTATCACTCAAAGTGGAACTAAATAACACAAGTGCCAAGTAGCCTCATTTTCTAAGCATATCCTATAAAGTTACGTTTTTAACCTCAAAGCTTGGTGGGATTAGAGCCTGCAGTGACTACAGTTAGGATGAAAGCAGGAGTGCACACTTTCTAAGACATGACTCAAGAATCTCAGCTGTCCCAATCAGGGGTGGGTACGTCAATGGGGTTTTCTCAGATCATTTAAGACCTAGTGGTTTTTTTTTTGGTTAATATACCATATTGTATTAACAAACACATTCCATTAAACCACTTCCGTAACCTTTATTTTTTTTATTTTATAAAATAGTAATTCTATTTTACTCAACATTTATTTTTGTTATAGACTAACACAATCTGGATGTGCTTGAAAAAGATCTGCTTTTTAGGTCTTCCAAAACATTTTGTTTACTTACAGAGGGCTTAGTGCCTGCCCGTTGCTTATTATTGATTGGCTTCATCATCACTTGCATTCCTTGCTTCTCTTTGGCCAATGCATTCTGGTATCATGTGTTTGTCCCTTCCCTGAAGAATGACCCATTTCCGCTTTCTTGCACAGTTTGTGTGCTTCCACTGTACGTGCTATACTACTGAGGTATTTTGTTGTCAATTGCATTTTACATCACTCCGTAAGTGTGCATGTGTTTGCAGGACATATCTCTCCCCCGCTTCCTGCCCACCTTAATTGCTTGCCCTGTCACTTGCCCTGTCTTTGTTGCTTGCCCTGTCACTTGCCCTGTCTTTGTTGCTTGCCCTGTCTTTGTTGCTTGCCCTGTTGCTGCACCTTGCCCTGTCATACCTGCTCCACTCCGACAATGTGTTGCTTTCCCCTTCTCACCCATTTTATGTTGCTTGCCCAGTCCCCTGCCCCCTCCCAAGTTGTGTTGCTTGCTCCAGTAGCGACCAGTATAGGGTGTGCTGCCGGGCAGTGACGTGGGGCGGGGGAGGGGCAGTGTGGGGGGTAGTAAACACCAGAATACGGATGAATGCAGGTAAGTAGACATTTAAATCAATAAAAAAAATTGTTGTGCACTTTGCAGCGCATTTGGCGATGCAGGGCATTCAACGAAATTCGTTTTATTGATTTAAATGTCTACTTTCCTGCATTCATCCGTATTCCGGTGTTTACCACCCCCTACCCTGCCCATCGCCCACCTCCGTCACCGCCCAGCAGCACACCCTATACAGGCCGCTACTGGCTTGCTCCTTCGCCCACCCCCTGCGTTATGTTGCCCTCCGACCCCCTCCTGCATTGTATTGCTTCCACTGTCCCCCTCTACATTCTTTTGCTTCCACTGTCCCCCTCTACATTCTTTTGCTTCCACTGTCCCCCTCTACATTCTTTTGCTTCCACTGTCCCCCTCTACATTCTTTTGCTTGCCCTGTCCCCCTCTACATTCTTTTGCTTCCACTGTCCCCCTCTACATTCTTTTGCTTCCACTGTCCCCCTCTACATTCTTTTGCTTCCACTGTCCCCCTCTACATTCTTTTGCTTCCACTGTCCCCCTCTACATTCTTTTGCTTGCCCTGCCTCTCTCGCCAGCACTGGCAAGCTCATTGCCCTTTTTTGCCTAACATTTAGCCATGCTGCACAGCAGCTACACTGCCGTACAACATTGCTTAACGACAATGACAAAGCCAATAGCTCTCGCATAGCAAGACTTGTTGGCTTTGCCAGTGCTTGTTTTTAAGTTTGCCATCTATAGATCGTGTGCTATTCATGTTGAACATTTTGATTTCGGCACTTTCTGATAGGGGATGTGGGCCCTCCTCTTTTTTTGCCTCGGAACTTTCAGCTGGTTACATCCTGCGCTATTTTGGTTTTTCACAATTTTTCTCTGACTGGTGAGATGTGTTCTTCCGCCTAGATTGGAATGTACGAGAGGCTGTTTTCTGCGTGCCTCCCACTAGCACAAGGACGGGAGGGATGAAAAAAAGCATCTGATACTTTTGTCAGCGCTCACCCCCGGTCCACAGACATGCGCTGGCAAAGTGAATAGCTCGCAGTGCAAACATCACACCTATCGGCTTTGCTAGTGCGCGCTTCTGGCAGCCGCTTCTGGGCGCTTGGAAGAATAGCTGCGTATAAGACACGGCGGGGGCTGGTTGCCAAGCATATCAGAAATGACAGCTCACTGGCGCCTCTGACTATTTGCTAAACTGAACATGAGGACGGTTTGAGCTTTTTGGGACGGGTTGGAAACAGTTGCCTGACTTTCAAAGTGGGTGGGCATATCTAGGCCAGGCGAGCACACGAACAGAGCTATGAAATGCCTTTGCAGGTATTTAGATTACTCTGTCAAAGGTCATTTTCTTTCCACAGCATTTAAAGATTAAAATTAAAAGCGTTAACCATTTTTCCTCTGGGCACAACTCCCTTAGAAGCTGTTTTGTTTTCAGAATCAAATTTAATTGGCTGTAAAGGTTCAACTAGGCCAAATCCGCACGTCCACTGAAGGCGCCTCGCGTACGTTTTTCCCAGCCGCCACAATGCAGCTTCCTGCACTACTTTAAGTGTTGTCATGGAGACGGACAAGAATGCGGGAGCTGCGCTAATCCCACCCAGTCAACGGCAGAACCAGGCAGCGATTTACAGGTGAGCTTTTTATGAGGCTCCCTCCGAAGCATTCTCTCTTGGCGTTTTTACAAGCGCAGCAGCGAGTTCCGCTTTTCATTGGGTTTCCCCAGGTAAACCACTCGTGTGTTGGTTTTGTTGCGTCTTTGCCCGGTGTCCAAACGCGTCTGTCTCTTTCTTTTTAAGAAAGCACATTTCAGCGAGAGCGCTCTTTCCGAATCTGACCTCACACCATGAAAGCGCATGCCACCCAGTCTCAGCTGCCTGCCTCTATCTGCAGGGGCGTTGGTGGGTGGTGTGCTTCCCTGTTCAGGGCCCCTCCTGCATACTACTCAGACACTCTACTCCTCTGTCAACATAGGCTGGTTCTTAAATGCAACTAGCGCCTGGCAACATTCTTGATATGCAAACATGATGCGTGATTCACAAAAGTGTGAGGGGAACTAGAGCATACACACTGTTTGCAAGATGTGTGTATATTGCAATGGTGTAGGTATCATTAGTGCAGCAGGTGCAGTGGCACCAGAGCCCATGAAAGTTGGAGCCCATTGCATCCCCGTTATAGCTGTTTTTTTTACTTCCACAATCTAGGAAGCAACTACATGTTTTTCTAGCTTGTATTAGGAATCATAGCAATTTTACTACACCACTGATTACATATACGTAAAGTAAGAATAAGAGTAGAAAGTGGGTGTGTCCTGGGGAGCGTATTATGTCAGGGAAGTTTCATTCAATTTCGTTTATTAGTCGCAACATTACTTTTTGGGCTTCCTCCAAGCTGTAGGAATGCATCAGTAAACACCTGTGAACCAAATTCACATCCAGATTTATGGGCGTAAGTAGTCAAAAGTATACCTGTTTCATCCGTGTCACAGGTATGTGCGATTAAGGATGTATGTAGTGTATTAATTTATTTCATAGTTTTTTTAAATATATTGGTACCAGTGCTTAATTTGAGCTAGTGGTTTCCAGTACACGGCGCTCAATTGTCAACACCGGGGCACTCATGATAGTCTGCCAGATGTAGGCGCTCTGTCTAATTTAGAGATGAGCACAACAACAGTTTATTAATTCCATATACATTAAAAACGACTTATTCCGGTCACTCAAGCCATTCTTATAGCCCTGGAGGCCTAGAATAGTCTGAATTGTCACAATTGTAACAGTGTGATGGTTAGTGGTTGTCATTGACATCGCTGGCAGGATCAACGAGTGGGGAAAGCTGCAGTGATCTCCTGACGAGTGCCTTGGCACTTATTTTTTTGCAAATGAAGCACTGGGTAACAGTAGCGGCCCATGGTGGGAGTGCTGCCGGGCACTGACCACCCACTCCCCAACAAGACAGAGTGCCTGTCCCCTCCCAAAAGTGAAAAGGTCCCTGGAGAACATCCTCTCTTCCCCCTTCGCCCAACTCCGAATACTTCCACAGGATAAGAGAATTAACACATAGGTGTGGACCACAGATCAAGATATGCCTATTTGGCAGCCCTTGAAGGTTTTTTGGATATCCCGACCCGCCACGGGCGTCAAATCGTTATTAGGGCCGGAAATCCAAGAGGAGATCCCCCCGATTCTATTGACACTCTTCCCAGGTCACATGTGGGTATCCCCCCCACTTATCTGTACATCAGATCTTTCTCCAGTAAGTTCACATCAGAGCCTTTTCAGCTGCTGGGAATCGAGCCTGCTCCTCTGTCCGGTGACCCACTGCTCACCCCTCGGGAAGGGTCAGATTTGGACCCTCGCTTCCAACTGGTCTTTCTTTCCTAGAGCTACCCAGTTGTTTCCATCCCTCCAGCCAGTCCCAGGCTTCCTCTGGGGTGGTAAAGAACCAAGTCTTGCCGTCAGCTTCGATGCGCAGCTTGGCTGGGAAGATCATGGAATATTTAATATTTTTGTTTCTGAGCACCCTCTGAACCTCCAGAAAGCTGCGCCGTTGAATCTGGACTTTCGTTGTGAAATCCAGGTAGAAGGATATCTCACTATTCTCCAGCAAAACCGGTGTACTGTTACATGCCGTTTGAGTATTACATCCCAGTCCCGGAAGTTAAAGACTCTAGCAATTATTGGTTGGGGGGAGCCCCAGGCTTTGGACGCTCCCAAGGGACTCAGTGTGCTCGTTCATATGAGAAATAGTGTGAAAGGCGTGTTGGTCGCAGGTGTTTTGTGAATAACTCCTCAATGAAGAGGTCTGTGACTGGCCCCTCAGCACGTTCCAGGACCCCCAGAATACACACATTGTTGCGACGTGCTCTGCCTTCGTAGTCGAACAGTTGTGCTTCCATTTTTACCCGGTTTTCCATTAGTTGTTGCACCTGCCATTTGAGTTAGGAGGTGTCTGTGGTGATAGTTTTGGTGGCATCCTTCACCTCTTTGACTCTTGCGTTCATATTTCGGAGGTCAGGCCATATGAGGGAGACCTCAACGTTTATGGAGTCCAGCCTGGACTCCAGGGATGATCGTACCCCATTAATGGCCGCCATAATGTCTTGAAGCGTTAGGTCAGGCTGTTCATAAGCAGACTGTGTCTTATTCTGGTCGATGTTTTTGGTGGTCACAGGTTCATTGATATTTTTATTCCATGCAAATTTGTCGATTTTGGTCTTCAGCTACGATTTTGTACCATTCCCACCGGCCATCATGACACTAACGAGGGGGGGTCTTGGCCCAGGATGTAAATTGGCGATTCCTGCCACCTGCCTGGGGGCAGTGTGCCACCTGCGGCCTGTCGGGTTCCCAAGATGGAGGCAGCTAACCGTCTACCCCTGGTATTTGTAGGTGGCTGGCGCAATGTCCTCTACGATCTCCGCCGCCCCCTACGAAGTGATTCTCAAGTTGGTTTTGGATACTTTTAGTCCCCTTCACCAGGTCTTCTCAGGGGGGCAGCACTGGTATGGAACCATCCCTCACACAGTAGCCAGACGCGTTCCGCTATAACCATGTGTGGAGGACTTGCAAGGGCCGTGCACTGACCCGTCCACTTCCACCCGGATTATGGTTATTGCGCAGTTCCAACTCCTCAATACCTTTTTTGAGTTGGGTCTCCTCCGTTGTTGGTTTCCCGTCTCCCTCCGTGATGCAGAATCAGAACCCGACCCATGAATGTAACTTACGTGGCTGCATCTGTTATGGCCAGGCCCGGGTGATATTGATGTAAACACTCGGAGCCACTCGGACCCCTACAGAGGCCCGGGTCCTGACTGCCGGCCCGTGCCTGCCATCGACTGTCTCTTTACCCCTTAGTCTTGCGGGAGTGCAGCCAGGGCCAAGCCGGTATCCGACTTCTGCACCTTCACGTATTTCACTAGCCCGGATATATTCTCTTTAGAGTGTCTGTCCACTGCAGGTTACACAGTGGCTCCGACAACACTTCAGCCGCCCGGGAGCCCACCCGAGAAGGGCCTTCACTTGAAGCACGTCTTCGGAGGCTCCTCTACCTGAGGGTGGCCTCCCCAGTCCTCCCCCTGGTAGTTCTTCCTGCGCATCCATCCGTGACGTGCTCAGAGGCACAAGGAGCCACACCTCTACGCCCCCACAGGATCACAGGCCGCTCATTATTCCTTTCCGCCCTGGCCAGTTGAACTTGCGGGAGTTGCCTGTGGTTCTGTGGCTTGATCTTCTCTCGGACTTACACCATTTCCGGTGCAGCCATTTTGGACCTCCTCACCGGCGCAGTACATTCAGTCCTCTACCCCCCAATGCGGCTTGTGCGATCATGTCTCAGCCGATGAGCGAGTGCCCGTGTTTTCGGGGGGCTGTGATCCCATGGAGCGTAGGCTTGTTGCATCAATGCTTAGCAGGATATTTGCCGGATATTGGGCGAGGGCTCTGGAGCAGCGCTAGTATACGGCCATTCCCGTCGGCTGCTGGACACGCCCCGCTGTCTCCATTTTAGATCAACCACCACCATAATATACATTGTAGGACTGCCTGAACAGTACTTTCCATCTGAACTGCTTCTCCAAGCTCACTAATTTCCTTTGCCATGATGTTCATTGTACATCTTCTACTTCTGATTACTCAAATTCCTACAATTGGGATTCCCTGGCAACATGTTATGGTTGTAGAGCTTAGGGATTGCTGTTAAATTTATCGTGTGCTACTTGTGCGTAAGTTCAATAATTACTTCAGCTGGGCTTTTGTTTCACATTAAATCAGTTTAGCTGTTGCTTTATCAGAAGACTCTAAACTTTTTTGTAATAAGAGCAACTTATGTTCAATGAAAATCATCTCGAACTACTAATATATTAGTGTTGAAACAGTGATCACATTAGATAAGATTACATTAGTGACCGCCATATGCAACATTACCACCAGTGATCACCTTAGTGCATATGGCACAGTTGCCAGCAGTATCGTAAAAAGGCTTGTCAATGTAGAATACATTTAAGTGGGTAATATATAACAACCATAGCTGCAATGTCCTTGGCACCAAGGTAATAATATCAGTAATATACCCTCCTAAGGCTACATGATTTAGCACTCAAATACTAACTCTAAATATAATTTGGAACTTTAGTCACATTTTTCCTAAACATCCGCCTACGAGTTCTGAAAATATACACACAGTCGTCTCAAATACACTCTTTTTATTTTTGGTATACTAGTATTAATTTAAACAAGCAATGGCTCCTAACTTAGTAAGCTGGGCTGTACAAAGAAGAGTTACTTAAAAGAAGCTGGAGAGCTACCAATAGTTCAAAAGCAACTCGTTGGAGAAATCTACTTTTGATTATTTTACTGTTTTAATGCACGTGGGGCACTTTTCACAGAGAAGGAGCTTTTTCAAGATTGTTGTGATCAGTAATAGTTAATCTGACAACAGAGGTTTTGCTGAACCTATTTTCAATGCCAGCCTTCTATTTTGCAAATCTGATTACTTGTGTTGTTCACATTTTAGGTCTGGCCTAGAGATAGCTGTATTTGTTTTGCTAGCCTCTTCAAAAATTCATCTGTTGGTCTTCAGATGTCATTCACATTTTGCTCCCCCAGCATAGCATGACAAAGAGCAAGACATTTGCTGTTCTAAATTGTGACAACATCTATTCCTGATCACATGTACACAGCCACATGAAAAGGACCTCTACTTTTTAAAATATTTTTTGCCTTTTCGATATGTTTGCACAAAAATAATGTAAGCAAAAATCAAGGTACGCTTACTAAGACCAGACCTATCGGATTTGCCAATGCTTGTTTCTTTTTTTAGGGACTCGAGTGAAGTACAGCTCTCTTTCTTAATTGTATTGTGCTTGAAGGTTTTAGCAAAGCCATGCCTTCCTATGTTTGCCAAGTAAATCAGGCAGATGCGGTCTGCGCCTTTCAGCGTTTGACACCTTATATGTTTGGGCTTTGTTCAACAGGCCAGTAAAGTAAATTGATTTTGAGTAAGAAAATATATTATTGCCGGTCAGTTTCCAGCCTCTGGCTTAACGCGCAGCACATGCACAGACTATGAAAGGTAATTGTTAACTTGCAAGTTATCCATTCATCACTGATGCTGGAAGGCAGGATGTGCAGACTAGTTATTTCCTGCTTTCTTCAAACTGCTGCAATAATAAGGGCTTAGATTTCTGTCGGATAATTGGATCTATCTTAATGGAAGCATAGGTAAAAGGTAGGTATATGTTATTAGAGTGATAACTCGGTGTCTGTGGTTTAATGTACTGCATTAACCCAAAGGCCTTCTACATTCAAGCGGCTGGGGAAACACATGCCAAATATGTATTTTGTCTGTGTATGTCGAGTACTAAATTAGTTTAGCAGAAAAAGTTTTACTAATAATGGCCAGATTTCTTAAACATGTTAACACACAGAAAGTACAAAATAGTACAAAAATAGTTTCGAATTGCAAAATCCCCTTCCTGATTTATCGAACTTATATTGGCGCCAGTTTACACTGGGAATTCCCACATTCCAGCAGTTTGGTGAATTCGTTTAAGGTTGGCTTTGCCATTACTAGGTGGTCCATGTAAGTGAATACTCACAGGGTCGTCCGCTTGAGGGTATTCACCTTATCACATGCCTCGTTTAGTTTTTCTTCCTGAAATGAATGTTTACCTGACAGAGGGAGGAGACATTGCCTTTCCAGCATGAGAATGCGGACGAGGCACCACCACATTTAAGGGGGGTGTAAGGAAAAGGTTACGTCCACAGGGAAATGTTAAAAGAAACGTATTGTGCTAATTCACATTAACATCACATTTTTGCAAGCAGTTTGTTACACCTAATGGAACATCCGTGTGCAAAAATGTTATGCATTGGAGTGGTAACAAAAATCTACAATTATTGCAGATTTCCTCAAGTACTGTAAGGATTTTCTTTTAGTCCCTGAAAAGTGACATATCTACTCAAAACGCAGGAGTAAATGAATGAAAGCAAATTTAGAATGTTCTACAGGGCACATGAAAAGTGCAAGCAGGCAAATATGTGCTTCTTTGTGCCTGATATACAGACTTGCTGTCAAACTAAAGCCTTTTTCCCAAACATTGTCATTTAGTATTTACCAGGCTGGCATATGTGAACCTCGACTTGCATTGCCAACATTTAGTGGCCCTCCAAGCTCCAGATACACATCTAGCAAGAATCTCTTTACAGTGACTTATTTTTCCTCACCTTATTTCTTTTCAGGTCATGCCAAATGAATTCATGCTGGACATTTCGAAAAAGTGTAGTGATGGTAGTAAAGGCATTTATAATAAATCTGTTTTTTTTTTTCAACATAGTTTAAATCCGTCCAAATCATTGCATAAGGATTGCCGGACGCTTAAGGTTTAGGTCTTGCATATATTGCGCCCTATTAAGTATAGGGATTAAGAGTTATTTAGTAGTAATTATGTAAATGTCCCAGTTGGGTATATAAGTGAGAAGCAGGGACCAATTTCTGATTCGTGGTCCTTTTTTCTTCTGACTTTAATTCAGGCTCCAGAAACGCCAACACATTCCACTACATCTACAGGTCAAGTAACTTAATAAATGTACTAAACCAACAGTCTCCACTCGACCTTACTTTATTTAGGAGTAAAATATGTATTTGCACTGCATGATATTTTATTTGCCAGAATGATTGCTTCAAGCCAGACCTGGTGGCTCAATGGACTATTGGATCTTTGCAGGGATCTGTGATTGCCCTGATGGCCATAGGCTAAAATCCAGAAGGTTCGTTCAGCCTTTTCTTGTTCTGAGATTGATAACATTGGAGCCATTGTGTTAGGTAGCAACAAACATGCTGTACTTTATATTTTAAAAGCAGCAAGACTTTCCTGGAGTATGTGGGATCTCTGCACGAAAAGAATAAGCAGGCATCAGGCTACAGCTCTTCAACCACCCGGGGTACCGACGGACAGAGCAGTGCCTCCCATCCTGAGCTGTTGCCAGGCTGAGGTGAGGCCTCTCACTCGTAATCAATGGGTAAAACCAGTAAATCGTGGTTACCACAGTGGGATTTCTGGTGTTGTATTTGTATCTACTTTTACTTATCTTACAAGAAGATTGTTTTTTCACTTCTTTCCACTTGGTCATACTCAGTAGCACAACAATTCTAGGTCCTGAAGAAGGCTGTGACACCTTCTAGGGTCGAGTAGGCCGAAACATGTAGATCTGTTTCATATGTTACATGCAGTAAATATTTTTTCATAGTGCAGGTGCACTGCTTTTAATCTTGTCACTAGGAGCGAGTTTCTTTCACTCTTAGTAGTCAGTTTTTGCTTCACACACTCCACTGGTTTCTTTTTTTTCTTGCACAGCGCCCATTACCCTACCAGTTTAATGTTTCACATGCTGAGGATCTTAGAACATCCTTTGTAGCGTAGGAGTAAAACATCCCTGAGCTCCTCCCTCACAGTAAGTGGGTCTTAGCCCTTGGCCGGGCTAGGTATCTTTGCCAAGAGGAGAATCCCAGATGATGAAGCATTCCACTTCGGTGGGTGATGGGATTTTGTCTTAAATAAAGGACGCTTTCACTAGTGACTGGGTATCTGTGCTTTTGTCTTGTTTGTTGCTTTTCAAGCATGTTAGACCTGAGGACTCTTTGTATTGTGCATCTCTACAAATATACCTGGTGTGCAGTTTGCTGTTTATCTAATTGAACTGATGTAAAGCAATAGTGCTGGGATAGCATCTCAAATACATTTAAAGTTGGCAGTGGTGGCCGGCATGGCTCACAGGTGTGTGGTGGTGCAGGGGGGGTGTCACGGGGGAGTTGCGCGGGGAATACAGAAATAAATAAACTTACCTTGAGTCTGGGTCCCGCGTCTCCACTCCTCCTCTCCTGTCTCCGACTCCAGGAACAGGAAGCAGGCAGCCAGGCTCCCTCCCCTAAGCCAATCACAACGCTGCAATGCAGCGTTGTGGTTGGACTGAGTGCCGTGACACTGCACTCAGCCAGGAGCTGGTGGGGTGGGCATTTTCTCCATGCAGGCTGTTATGCAGCCTTCATAGAGAACAGGAAAAGTGTGCATGACTTGTTTGGGTGGCCGAGAGGGCTGACCAAACAGTCATTGCGCACTTAGGAGTGGGCAAACCACTCCTCCCCTGATCAGAGAGCAGAGCAGCCCCACCCACCCGCAAAGCAGCAGGACACGAGCATGAAATGATCTTTAACTTTAAGTTATTATCATTTTATGTTTCTCCTTGGCACTGCTTAAAAAATAGTGGGGTGACGCTTCTCCGCCATAGCGGAGGAGACGCCACTCAAAGTTACATGGGATGTCTCTGTCCCTTCCCCAACATTGTTGTAAGTTCTGATCCAACATTGATATATGACTGATTCTGCACCAGCCCAGTCAGCCTTTTAGAAGTGTCACTGTTGAGCTGTACTAATCTTTCGGGTCCATGTGACTAAATCAGAGTGTACAAGCCTTTCAGAAGCAAATGGCATGTGGCTCACCCATACACTCCCCTACGAGCATTTTTCATGTGATCCAGGCATGTTTATGACCGTGTATGTTTATCTGTTTTGTAAAGCACATCTATCACTCCTACTGGGGCATCTTGGAGATAACACAGGGTCATAAACCAAGTTCTTCTTCTTTACATCAGTTCTCCTGATTATGCCCCACAAAAGCCAAATATTCAGGTTTTTCTCAATCTCGAGTGGTCTGTATATATCAGGGAGCGCGTTCAAAGCTCTGCCGCCCATTGTCTTGCCTTTAACTTTTCCAACTACAAGATTCAGTTTGAAGGGTGATATTAAAGTGTGGAAGGGACAATATAGCTCAAAGCAAGATCCAGAGGTGTAAGACTCTGTTGATGTACCACCCAATGCACCAAGCAGAGCAATTTTAACAAAATGCTCTCTTTTAATGGCAGCCAAGACAGCTTTGCAAACAGAGTCCTCAGTCCTGTCATATGCCGATAGTACCATGTCTGAGACTAGGAGCTTCCTTGACTTTCAGAGATGATGGCTGCAGCGATTCTAATATGCCTTAGTCATGTGTGGCACATCCAGCCTGAAGAGGGGTTTTTAACCATCAGCACACTGCTTTCTGGGACGTATGCTCTTTTTTCTTATTCTTTAGAAGTGTGGGATTCTCTGTCTCAGCATATGAAGTGCTATTTTCTAACACGTCACAAGTGGCTAGGTGTTTAGTTCTTGGCATATGGACACTAAGCAGATAGCTGACCAACTGCTCTCCCATCATACCAATCTTCCAGAGAGAGTCTGATTAAGGACAGTTAGTTGTGCATGCAGCAGGGCTTTAAGTGGGCCAGGTCTTGCCGGTGCTCATCACCAGCAGTTCTTAAAAGCAGGTGCTTAGACGGGTCCCTATCGGAGTCTCCATTTTTGCCCTCACATTCAGGGTAATAAAACATCTTAACTCGGCAGCAGTGCCACCCTTAACTGCCTTTGATTTCATTTCCAAGAGACTCGTAGTAGGTCTTTTTACAGCCTCATCATTTCAGAACTGAAGCATATTCAAGGTTATATACAACAAAGCTGTCGTTGTTGCTCATTTATTTTACGCAACTAACAACCATTGACAAAGCCAATAGCCCTGGCTTGTTGTAGCTGTAATGTTAGTTGTTGTTTTAGATATCTGTATGCAATGACAGAAGCATCATAATACCAGTGGGACGGCACACTATGATAAGCACAGATTTTTAGCTTACTGTGTTTTTAAGCTACGCCCTTAGTTACATAGGCCACGCCCCTTTGAGACACTCCAGTTTTTTCATCCTACTTAAAGCCCCGGCGTGCAGTAAAATATAAATGTTATTGCAAGACAAGAAAGATGCGGATTACCTAAGTAAATTGAAGGCTTATTAAAATTATGCATAAATGGCATCTTTGAGCATGGCATTTCCGTGCTTAGATCCACAGAGTGGTTTGACTCCTGTTCAACACATGTAAAAACAAGCACGTGCTGGGAATGTCATACCCCAGGAACTGACAACTATTTCTCAAAAGTACCAGGCTTCCAGATTATTGGCAAATTAATTTACTGGCTACTTGGGATGAGTAGTGAGGTGACTGCACAATGCCTCTATATCTTTCTTGCCATTGCGGTTGGGTGAGGAGATATATGGAAGCCTGTAGGGATGAGTCAATCAGATAATTGTGAAAGCATAAAATAAACACAAGGTTTCTCCAAAGGAGTGGCTTATAACATGATGTGCAAAAGGAATATTTGTTGATCAGAAGTACATCATCTGTTTGGGTTAACGGTAAAAGAACCCCAGCGAGATGGTAAAATATTTCTCGGTTCAAGTGAACTAGTCCCCTTGACTATTATGAACTGAAACATTTAAAATTGAAATGTTTGAGCCCAAAAGAACAAGGGTAGGATGTCTACTGAGTTCTAATATAAGGAGAGGGGGGGGGGAAATAAGCCAATCCCCAGCCATTGTGGATGTCATGGTAATGTGAGGACCTAATAGTGTCAAAACTAAAGTTACCTTGTGGTATTATCAGCCAGTAAATTAGACACATTGCAAAGTAGGAAAGAAACAGTAAAAGCAAAAATTCAAAGCAAAGAAAGTGGTGCTGTGGTACTGTAAAATTGGGAAAAATGGCACATCAGAAAATTAGGCACTTGAAACAAAGGACTTGACTACTTGACCCTGTATGGATTATGCAACTCTTTGAATGACGTTACAGCTCTAGAAAAAAGTTGTGATTATTTGATTGTGGCACTTGTTTTTCGTCTGAATTCAAAAACCTTTCGAGCTAAATAAGAAATGTGTGCCACATTATGACAAATTGCATGATCATCAATATATCTATATTTTGTATGTTGTCACCTTGCTTATTTCAATGCAGCCAGGTTATTCCAGAGACAGACTGCCTTGTTAGCTTGTTGGACATATTTTAATCTGTAGAGATATTCCGGATGACTCCACGCCTTTGTTTACGTATACACAAATTGTGGTCAGATGGTGAGAGCTACCTTGGCCGCCTGCGTTGACAGTTACTTCACATGATATTGACTTCTGGTCATTTGAGTCTGGTCTGTTAATGAATGCCCTTCATTTTTCATCTTACTCGTGACACCTCCTGTGGCACAGGCACATTTTGACAAATCAGGGGTAGTGTCCAGGCTGTTGAGAAGACGTATCTTTGCATTACTTGCACATAAAAGGCAACATACAACACAGAAAGAAGGAACAACAAACAGCCAGAAACGAAATTGCTCTAAATATATAGAGTTGCCCCATCCTCTGTTTCTAGTTGAACAATCCCTCTCTTGCCGTGCGTTTGTGTTTTTCGCCTGTAAATCAGAATATAGTAGACTATGTAATGCTCCACCAGCGCCCCTCCCTACCGTAAAATATTTGTTGTCATGTGCACGTGGTTCACCGTAAAAATCTCTTCCTATTTGTTGTTGTTTTCAAGTCTCATCTGTACTGAATCTTGCTCGAGATTCCCCCCACGCCCCATTTTCATACATTTAATTGGAACTTTGATGCCTGTTCCTGGTGCCTCTCAACAGCTAACTCTGTGGCCCATCCTATCTAACCCTCTACCTGAATACCTTAACCCTTTCACTGCGGCGGCTATTCCGCCGCAGCGCTAACAGGGCGGGGCGGCCGCATGCTGGTGACAGAACCGCTCCGTCACCAGCAGCGGTTGAGCTGTGCTCGTGACGGAGCGGTTCCGTCATGGCCCGCCCAACAGAACGCTCCGCACAGGCGCGAAATCAGCATTGCGCAGGCGCGGCGGCCGGGCCATGACGGAACCGCTCCGTCATCAGCACAGCGCCACCGCAGCTGATGACAGAGCGGTTCCGTCATCAGCAGGGAAGGGGTTAAACTGCACATTCCATTTTTCTCCATGCCTCTTTATGTCTTTTATCAGGCAACAGCAAAATCCACTACTTATGTTCAGTTCCACAAAGGTCAAGGATATATGTGTCAAGATATGTTGCCCCTTTGTTGCACAGATAGGCGTTTACCAAAGGGTTCGATAAACAGGACGTAAAGTGCATGTGGGATTGATGGGAGTAGTTAACATTCTATAAGAGAAGGCTAATGAGTTGTAGCAATCTGAAAAATTCTTATAAAGGGAAAACTGTGTTCCAGTGGCTAAAATGCAGACTTTAGAATCTGGAGACGGTATTCTATTGCCGGCTTAGGCACTTGACTGAAAATCACGTGATCCTATGTAAACACTTCATCCTCTGGTGCTTAATCAAATGTAAAAGTATGTGAAATGTGCTCTTGTGTGTAATGCTGATATATAAAAATTCCACTTGAGTACACCGTCTCTAATCTTCGTCAAGGCTCTGTTGATGTACACTGTTCTTTGGCTCCCAGCTAAGTCTGTGCTATTTACATTCCGGCACATATATGCTTAATCGACAGAGATAATCGCACACATTCATCCATGTATCTGTGAATTTCTAGGAATAATCTCAGAAAATAATTTCCATAAATTAGGCTTTACATTATTAAGTCTTTTTAAGGGATCTAATTAATGCTGCCTTCAGTAGTTCAAAGATGTAAAAGGCATTGTTCAATGTGTCTCAATGCTAAGCAGTAATGAAACAATAAGCTATCGTTTGTGCACTGATGGTATTTGGAATTAATAAACAGTCATTGTTTATAAACAATGCCACCTTTCGTTTTGTATTCGGATATATTTTGAATTTATAAATTATCATTGATCAATAGATCAATAAATGTATTAACTCAACTTATATATACATAAGAAAATTGCAGAATAACTATTGAAACTAACCTGCCAACTAATCCTGACTGATCTATTAGAAGTACATGGTTAACCACAGTGAACAATTTGTGAAAGAGATGTCTGTGAGGCAGTAATAACTCACTTGGGGTAAATAGATTTCTGGGTCATTACCACTGTTTGGTTGTTAGCAAATATTTCTTCCTCCTAACTGTATGTGCACCTTTTGAATATTTAATTGCAAAGTGGTGAATGTACAATTGCCCATACCACTTTTAATCTGACAGCAAAGTGTAAACACGAGTCTCTACTCTGCACAAGGCTGTTATATGGACCAATGAAACACTTCCACACTGGACCTGACATATTTCTATGGCAATACGTATAAACAAACACTGTTTAGGCTTAACCCCTCCCATGCTCATGATGAGCTCAGCTCGTCATGAGCCACGGTGCTCCGTGCTCATGGAACGCTCGTACGCTGGGCTAATTCCCCTGCTGTGCTTGGCGTTCCATTAAACAGGCGTGGTCGTGACAAGCTCAGCTCGTCATGAGCATGGGGGCACTGTGCGCGACCCCCGCCCCCCAGCACAGCAGGGAATAGCCCCAGCATTCAAGGGGTTAAAGAAACTAATATCAACACGACCTGAAATTATGCCATTGTGTGTCCCTAATGCTGAACGAGGCTGGATTTGGAACAGTCAAGCACACATTTTGTGTAGGATCTAAAAGGTTTTCTTAAAGTGCTGTGCTGATTGTAGGATGAGAGGGTGTGGCGTAATGGCCAGAGCTGCCAACATTGGAACTGGGGATCGAGGTTCGAGTCTCAGCGTCAGCTCAACACCCTGTGATTCTGGGCAAATCACTTAATCTCTCAGTGCCTAAGAACAGTACCTAGAGACAGTCACGGCTACAAATCTGAGTATTATTACTATTATTATTATCATAGGTGAGCCCTTTCTATAAACCATGCCATAGGAATTACTTTAACTTTGTATCTGAAGCACTACTACACAGTTGCTGTATATGTAGTTTGCTCATAGTTAAAGTGTTTGATATGTGCCCTTGTTAAAGATCTTGCTAGAAAGTATGATGTGTTGTGTGTATAAAAAGCAAAGAAAGGAGGCTTAAAAGCATCAGTATGAAAAGATAAAAAAGAAAAATAACTTTTTGCCTGAATTTTCTTCAACTGAATTTTAACTCCATGGAAGGACTGTGGTAGACTAGCCCAAGTACCAAACAAAAGTAAAACAGGTTTGTGTTCTAATATTAAGTGAAAAATATTGGTCTGGTTAAGTCATTTCACTGAATTTTCAAATATTGCATTTTTAGGTCAAAGCCTACTAGACGACATAGCTGTCTGGTTTGCTAACAAGTTCTTGGGGACATTCTGAAATTTCCCTCAGAAGTGTTTTGTAACTAACATTTGTTTGCTTTCTATTTGCTGTCTTTATTTGTTTTGGGCAGCCTAACTTGATTTCACTATTCCTTGATGTATTCGTTCACGAGTGCTCACTTTTTGTAAACAGGACTTTAACATTGTTCTTAACTTGTCACATTGCTGAGCATTCAAAGAATGAACTCAAATGTCAGGCTCTGTCTTCCAAGGAGCTTGATGCTTACATTTCTTTCTCTCATTTAAAAGTGAGTGGATGTGTGTGACAATCTTGCTTGGAAAGGAAAGTCTTTTTTTGTAGCACACAACAACATTTAAATGTCTGTAAGTGAACTGTGCAGATATTTCAAGCACAAATTAAGAACTCTGCCCCTCCGCTCTTCACCTCCACTCTGCCCCTCCACTGTACGCCCCTCTATTCTGCAATACTCCACTCTACTAAACTCCACTCTGACACTCTACTCCACTGTTGCCGCTGAACTCTGAAACTTTACTACATTCTATGCTACGTCACTCCACTCCAACCTGTGACACTTTACTACACTGTACAACACTTTACTCCACTCTACACCACTCCTCTCTATTCTACTCTACAACGCTCTACTGTACAACAGTCTATGCCCCTCCACTCTACAACCCTCTACTTCACTCCATGCCACTTTACAACACTCTACTCCATTCAACAACACGCAACTCCTACTACGCCACTCCACATAACATTACTCCACGCTCCTCTATGACACACTACTCTTCTTTACTATACTATGCCTCTGTTAGAAATGGGGTCTCCTGTTGGCAGTGGTTCGCACTCTGCCCAATTAGGGACCTCACTCTAGTCAGGGTAAGGGAGACACACAGCTAAGATAATCCCTGCTTTCCACCTTGGTAGCTTGGCACAAGCAGTCAGGCTTATCTCAGAGGCAATGGGTAAAGCATTTGTACATACACACACAGTAACATGGTGAAAACACTACAAACTCAGTCCACGCCAGTTAAGAAAAATAGCCAATATTTATCTGAATAAAACAAGACCAAAACAACATACATTCAACACAAACAAGTAAAGATATCACGTTTCACAGGCTAAATAAGTTAAATCCATAGAAATATATGGATGCTTTTCTTTTAGCACCTAGTAGCTTGGATGCTTGAAAACTCAAAGACAAAATAGGCGCATGAGAGATGAGGCACCGGAAAAGCAAAGCACTGCATCAGTTCCTTACTACCAGGGAAGGTGATGCGTTGGTTCTTACTGCCAGGGGAGGTGATGTGCCGGTTCCTTTATGCTATGCAGGGGAGGAGATGCATCATTTCCTTACTGGAAGGGGAGGTGATGCGTCGATCTCCGGACACGCGGCCTTGGCTCCTTACTGCTGGGCAATGTCGATGAAGAGATGGCGCTGAGGGATGATGTGTCAAAAATCCAGACGCGCTTTGTCGGTTTCACAGCTGCAAGCAGGCAATATGTTGATTCTTCAGCCGTGAAGCAGGGGCTGTGTCGGAATCGGAGCAGGTGCTATGGACGTCGGTGACACAGTGCCCAGGACTTGAGCTGATGTGATTTATTTTCAACCACAAGGGAGGCTATGCATCAATTCTTTCGCTGTATGGCAGTATTGAGTCTAGAAAATGTGTGCTGAGTCGATGCGTAAATGTTCTCTTCAAATCACCAAACTCTGATTCCAAGGGCCCAGGAACTTGATTTGGCGGTACCTGGCAAGTCAGGGCTCTCAGCAGATGAGCCCAGGCACTGGTAGATGAAGTCTTTGATGGCTCGGAGACTTATTAACAGGAGTCAAGCATGCACAAGTGCTTGGAGAACCTTGGAAGCAGGACATATAAAGCAAAGTCCAGTTCCTTTACTCCCAGGAAAGAAGAAGCAAGCAATAGGCCAGCACAACAAAGCAAAAGGTAGAGTGGCAGTCCCTCCTACAGCATCCAGCTCTTCTTCTTTGCAGAATGTCGTTTTGCGGTTTCAAAGGCCCAATACTTATACCCCTTTCTACTTTTGTAGTAGGCAAACCTCAAAGGAAAGTCCTTGTAGTGCACAAGACCCTGCCTTTCCCTGACCTGGCTCCAGACACACTACAGGGGGCTGGAGACAGCTTTGTGTTTGGACAGGTACAGCCCTATTCAGGTGTCAGTGACAACTCCTCCAACCATTCTAGCTCAGGATAGCCCATCAGCCTGGTGATGGCCCATCAGGATATGCAAGGCATACCTCAGCTCCCTTTGTGTGACTTTCTAGAGTGAATGCAAAAGAGCCCAACTGTCAGGTAACCCAGACATGGATTCTACATATGGGCAGAGGCACATAATGGTTAAGCAAGAAAATGCCCACTTTTTCAACGTGCCATTTTCAAACATGCAATTTAAAAACCAACTTCACCAAAAGGTGTATTTTTAAATTGTGAGTTCAAAGACCCCAAACTCCAAACCCCCGTCTGCTTCCAATGGGAAATTACACTTTAGAAGATATTTCAAAGCAATCTCCATTTTACCTTCTCGGAGAGATAGTCCTTGCAATAGTGAAAAACAAAATTAGCAGTATTTAACTATTAGTACATTTAAAATGCACCAGTACATGTCCTACCTTTTAATTACACTGCACCCTGCCCATAGGTCTGCCCTGGGCCTACCTTAGAACTGACTTAAATGTAGTAAAAGGTAAGGTTTGAGCAGTGGGTGCACTTGCCAGTTCGAAAGGGCAGTTTACAACTGCACACACAGACACTGCAGTGGCATGTCTGAGACATGTTTGCAGGGCTACTCATGTGGGTGGCACAATTAGGGATGCAAGCCCACTAGTAGCATTTGATTTACAGGCCCGGGGCAGACTTGGCACACTAGTAAATCCAATATGCCACTCATGGATAAACCAATCACCAATACAATTTAGATAGAGAGCATATGCACTTCAGCACTGGTTAGCAGTGGTAGAGTTCCCAGAGTCCCAAAGCCAACAAAAACAGGTCAGAAGGAATAGGAGGGAGAAGGTAAAAAGTTTGGGGATAACCCTGCAAAAAGGGCCAGGACAACAGCCACTCTACGCCACTTCACTCTATGCCACTCTCTATCCCACTCCACTCTACAATACTCTGTCACCCCACTGTACGACACTCTATACCACTCTACTCTATGCCACGCCACTCCACTCTACTACACTCCACTCCACTACAGTTCACTCTATGACACTCCACTTTACGAAACTCCACTCAGTTGACACTCCATTTGATGAAACTCCACTCTACCACACTTCACTCTATGACACTCTCCACTCTATGACATTCTACTCCGCTCTGTGCTATTCTACTCTAGAACACACTATTCCATTCTATGCTACTCTATTCCACGCAACTCCTGCTACACCACTTCATGTACATTTATTTCACTCTACACTATTTAACTTTGCTCCACTTTATGACACTCTACTCCACTCTATTCCCCTGTACTCTACACCCCTCCACTCTGTGACACTCTAGAACTCGCTATGCTACTCTACTCTACGCCACTCCACTCAACGCCACGCCACAACACAACACAACATTCCATTCTACCGCACTTTACTCCACTCTATGCTGTCACAACACTCTGCTCATCCCTATGACACTTAAGTCCACTCGGCAACACTTTACTCCACTCTACACCTCTTCATTCTACTCCACACCACTCCACTCTGCTCTGCAACACTCTGCCCTCCTCCACTCTATGATATTCTATGCCACTCCACTCTACAACACTCTACTCCACTTTATGTCACTCTAAACACTCTACTACGCTCTAGGTAACTCCGTAAATACCACTCCACGCCGCTTTACTCTGACACTACTTCACTGTATTACACCACCCTATGCCACTCCACTCTACACCACTCTGTTACACTCCACTCTACACCACTCTGTGCCACACCACTCTATGCCATTCCACTCTCCAACACTTTACTCCACTTGACTGTATGACACTCTGCTCGATGACACTCCATGATGCTCTACTCCACTCTATGCCAATCTGCTCTACAACACACTACTCCACTTTACTCTACAACATGCTTCTCCACTTTACAACAAGCTACTTCACTTTATGCAACTCCCTCTACACTACTCCTTTCCACTTTACTCCACTCTACACCACTCCACAACACACCCATCCACTGTACGACACTATGCTCATTCCATGCCATACCACTTCATGCCACTCTACACCACTCAATGCCAATCCATACCTCTTCATGCCACTCTGCACCACTCCACTATACACCTCTCCACTCCACTCTACACCACTCCATGTCAGTCCATTCCACCCTATGCCACTACACGACAATCTGTGCCACTCCATTCTTTGACACTCTACTCCACTCTATGCCACTTTGCTCTACAACAATTTACTCCACTCTATGCCACAAGAGTGTATTCCACTGTATGCCACACTCTCTATGCCACTCCACACCACTCTACTCCACTCTGCGTCACTCTGCTCTACTCTACAACACACTACTCCACTGTACCCCACTCCACTTTGACACTTTATGCCACTCTACTCCACTCTGCGCCACTCCACTGTACGACACTCTACTCCACTCTATGCCCTTCCACTCTACTCCCCCCATGACACTCTACTCCATGTCACTCCACAAAACTCCATGCTACTCCACGACTCTTTATGAACTCATGCCACTACACAACACTCCACTCCATGCCGCACTCCTCTATGCAAATAACTTTTAGCCATGCTGAATAGCAGCCACGCTGGTGCATAACATGGCTAAAACACATTGGCAAAGCCTATAGCTCTTGCATAGACGAGACCTATTGGCTTTGTTACATTTGTACTCCCCTATTCCCACCTTTGCTCACGTGTTCACTCTGTGATTTTCTAATGTTGACATTTTTTTTTTACATTTAATTTAAAATTTAATAAAATTATGTGCTTGCTCTTATGTTCTCCATCTGAACAGCAGCACACATGCAGCCACTACAACATACATCTATTTTAACCTTTTTTTCTAATTTAATTGCCCACCCTCTTTTTTCAGTAAATATAAGAAATACTTTTCAATCATATTAAAATCTGTGGGTAGCTTAAATGTATTAATAGTGCAGATTAATGTGTGTAACGCTGAAAGCAAGAATCAGAACCACATGCTCTATGGAATTTCGTTTCATAATTTTGTTTCAGAAGGGTGATTTATTGACATGAGCCATAAAGTGTATCACGTTTGATGCCATAGGAAAACTCTTTTGCCCGCTCCCAAGATTTATGCCCACAGCATAGGACCCGCTTGTGTGTCAAGATAGATTTACAGGGCCACCCGGGCGCCAGCTCGCCAAGAATGCCCCAAGGTGACGGGGTCTGTGTCACAGGGCAGTTGTGAGGCATTTATAGCTGTCTAGTGTAAAGGAAGAGCGGCTCTAAAACTTTGTATTCACATTGCGGTCCTCATCATAGACAGTGTGTGTGTGACAGAGAGGTTTCTCTTGAAAAGGCGTACGATTGGCTGACAAGAGCAAGAACAGAAAAACTTTTCATTTTTAGAAACAGATTATTGGGTGTATGTAGACGTTTAATGCAAAAATACTGCTTTAATTTTTTTAATGAAATCAATAAAACGTAAACTGCAAGAACAAGAGTTAATGGCACAACGTGAATGAATTCATTTTCCAATTAATGATGTATATTCATTTCAACAACTTATTTAGAAATGATGGGCTTGGTTCCTCAGATGTGCAATTATTTTCTGAAATTCCGAATCTAATTATGTAAATATATGTGTAGCATTTTGCAGGTATCAACCTTCTCCATCCCTGGGATCTCAAAGCATCTCCTCGAATATAGTATTACAGTACCTCATAGTCTGTTAATACTATATTGGCCAAGATTGGCCACAGATGAGGGACGATACAAAGGAATATTTTACCTAAAGAAATATAATAGAAATTATAGGGAGTTTGAACCTTACCCGTGCCACAGGACCAGATAACCTTCCAGCATTGATAATAAAAGCGAGTCCAGAATGGTGGGCAGAGTTTTTGGCAAAGATGTTCCACGTAATTTTAGATACGGGAATTGTACCAGAAAGTTGGAAGGGCGCAATTATAAGGCCAATACATAAAAAAGGTAGCCATAAAATACCGAAAAATTATACGCTGATAAACCTTCTGGACATAGGGGAAAATGTTTTCGCAAAAGCCATATTGAATGTATTAAAAGATTGGGCAGAGGAAAACCAGATCATAGCCCCGGAACAGGGTGGGTTTAAAGCTGGTCATTCCACAATTGATCATTGTTTTGCGCTTTGGGCTATAGCACGGAATGTAAATGTATTTGAGCTTATATAGCGCACAGCAACCCGCAGTGGGTGTCCCGGCGCTTGCTTAGGGAACCTGTCCTGGTATTCCCCTGTGAGATAGCCCCGGCAGGGTATCCACAAGGTGAAAGCCAGGCATCCCGCCGCGAGGGGCCGTTGTGGAGATTAAGCAAGCTATTGCCCAGAGTCGCAGAGTGTGAACCCGTGAGTCGAGAAGGCACCGAAGCGAGAATTATCGAGTCCGTGGAATTTTTAGCCCAAGACCCGCCGAGGCGGGTAATTGAACCCTGGTCCAGGGCCGATCTCAGCTTCCAGGTCTGCCGCCTCTAACCCCTGAGCCACACTTCTCCGGAAGTCAATGGAAACACGGGGCAGGTTATTTTGTTGTTTTGTAGACTTCCGTGCAGCCTTTGATCTAGTGGATCGTGAGCTGCTGTGGGAGGCCTTAATTAGATATGGAATTTCGAATGATATACTGCGGCTGCTACAAATGCTCCACACTAAAAATTGGGCCCAGATAATTTTAGACATAGATGGTAGCGTATCTGGGTAAATAGAAATCGGAAATGGTCTGCGACAGGGATGTGTGTTAGCTCCCCTGCTGTTTTCCTTGTTCTTAGCAGACCTGCCATTAATTTTGGGGAAGGCAATTGGGGCAAGTCCAAAATTGAACGGCAAGCAGATCGCATGTTTACTTTATGCTGACGATCTGGTGATTATGGGCCAGACCGAGGTTGGCTTGCAAAGAAAATTGAATGCATTTAATGACTACTGCTCAAGGAAAAAACTTGTGATAAATATGGATAAGACCAAAACCTTGCGCTTTGGCAGGAGGAAAACGGAGTTCTCATGGTGGATAGGGTCGGAAAAAGTGGAATCGGTTACAGAGTATAGATACTAGGGGCGATGGTTCGAGAAAAGCTTGAAATGGAATACCCACTTAGAGGCATCTAATTTAAGAACCTCTGTATCGATTAGCGGATTGAAATTGTTTAATAAAGCCTATGGTGGAATGACTGATAGGCCAGTACTAAAAGCATATTCCGCTATTGTACCCCCGCAATTTTTGTACGGCGCAGAATTATTATTTTTAAGTGGCAAGGAAAACTGGGATGTTGAAGGTAAAACCCTAAAAAAGTTATTCACTCTCCCCCAGGCAGCAATCGTTCAGGCCGTAAGACTGGAATTACGATTGACTTCATGGGGTATTCAAGTTGGTATGGCCCTAATACACTTCTGGCAACGCCTAGAAGTAGGTGTATTCACCGAAATATCTCAATGGTGTAAAAATTAAATACAGAATAACTAATTAAAATGGGCAAGAGAGATTAGGGGGACTATAACAAAGCTATGCAATAAGATGGGTGTTAATTTGAGCCCTACTGTGTCTGTGGCTAATATTGATAAAAAGATACTCAGGTTGATTGGGAAGGAAATTTCCCATGCACAGGACAAAAACTATCTTGCAAATAAGACTTTGATTTGTTTTATGACTGATGCATGGAATAATGATCAATGCTTCCCCGATATTGATAAGTTACTGGACCGCCAATTACGAAATGAGGTTTTGAGGGTAAGAATTGGGGTAAACCCTTGTTATATGAACAATCCGGTAAAGCGTGCTATGGTCAACAAGACTGTAAGCTGTACTTGCTCTCTAGGGACCAAATGTGATATGCCGCATATTTTATTCGATTGTTTGAAGATCTTAGACTTACGCATTATGTTTTTAAAACCAATATTTATGAAATATGAGATTAAAACAAGGATTCAGGCTGTGACATTGATGACTGAAATGTCCCATTTGGATATTGCCGTGGTTATGGGGAAATATATGCAAAAAGTGAAGGCATTTTTATATCTTTTTTATGAGTTTTAATAAGTAGCTACTTGCAATTTAGGCAATAGTGGGTTTTTAGATGGAACATGTTTTTAGGATGTTTTTATGTGTGCTAATGAAATGTGTTTTAGATGAATTTTTATTGACATGTATTGTTTGTGGACCAACGGTCCGAATAAGCGTGAAATAAACGACGACAACCTCATAGTCATTTTATAGTTTTTATTCTTTTCAATCCATCTAAATATCCATGCATAGTCTATAAAAGTAGATCCTTTGAGATATACGTTAGTGTAATAACACAGGGAGATCCTTTACTGACACATTCAAATTGGTTGTAAAAGGGATTGAATGAAAATAAAATGATTGGGCAGAATCACCCAGGCACAGGAAAGATGCGTTCCCTCTTAGCTCCTGGGTTGGCTCCACCAATTTGGCTGCTGGAGCAGACTAAGGCACCAAGGACATCCCACTCATGGGATATCTATTTAGGGTACTGGTGGACGTGGCAAGGAATTTCCTTCCCATCGGCCAAAAGCTAATGGTATTTCTCAAATTGGAAGTGGAAGTTCTTGCCTACGCGCCCGACTGCGTTGCTGTGATAGAATGTGCTGCTTTGCTTCTGCAGCGAAGGGCTTCTGAGCCTTGTACAAGCCTGCAGGGTATATCCAGAGAGTTCAAAAGAACAGGACATCTCGGTTAGGCAAAGAGTGTGAAACTAGACTTCTCCATCCCTTCTGCTGTGGTGGTGCTGCTGGTCAGCACCAAAGAGAGACTCTGCACAAAGCGAAGACAGTGACCGGGTGCTTGGGAACCCCGCTGTTGCAGATCATTCAAGAACGGTTCTATGGAGGCTACCCCCCAAACAATTATTAGCAGCTCAGGAACAGGGGATAACAAATCAATATGCACTCAAGAACCTGCTAGCCAATTAATTTAGAAGAAAAATAAAATGAATTTATTTGAAATAATAGTGGGATAGCAATGATTAAATTGATTGATTCCTTGTAAATTAATCTGGTAGCTGGTTCTTGAGTATATAATGAGTTACAGATCATCCATGCAGTGGAAAGGGGTGGACGTGAGGAAACACAAGAGAGTGGGAATTGGTGCCTCTTAACTCCATACCACTGTCAGAGGGAATGGAGGTGACATCAGAAACTGAGAGATTAAGGTGCATCTTTCTGGAAAGTCATTTCTGAAAGAGGGAAGAAAATGCAGCATCTAAAGAAGGCTCTGCCAGTCGGAGGGCTCCAAAACAGGCGAGTGCCTCCTGCTGGAAAAGCCTCTGCACAGTCAGCAGCTTGAACGGTGAGGACTTCTAGGCTCACGCGGCGAAGTGGTTATGTGCCAGAGAGATGGTGACTTGCAAGGAGGTATTCAATCTTGGCAATCTTGGATGATTTCATAAGCTGAGAGAGAAATTTAAATGTGAAGAAGAGAAACCTGGGGGTGATTTCTAAGTGGTTGCTGCTCCAGTGGCAGTGGTTGGATTGGAGAGATGACGGGGGAGCCTAGTAACATCAGTGAGGTCCACAATTTCATGAGCTATAGCGTGCAAAGACCGTGAGATTCATTTGGCCCATGTGTAGATCAAGAGGACTGATGATGACAATGTGAAGCTATCAGTGAGATTTGAATGGTGAGATATAAGTGCGCTTCTCGTTTGTCCAATCTGCACCTCCCATGCCCTCACATGTGTGAATTTCCTTCCCTTGTTTTGGTGAGTGTAGATGATTGATAACCTTCAATGAGTTATTATCAGAAGTACTGCAATCTCTAAAACAAGCAATTAAAGGATTTTGTATTCAACGATTGAAGACCGCTCATGTAAGGACTATAGCACCCTAGTCTTCATACTTGTGAATTTCTCTCTTAATTTTTTGAGAACAAGATTTTGATGAAATCAAGAAAGAATCTAAACTATTAATCAAGTAACATATTCATGTATGTTTATACTTTGTCGTGGCATTCATTCCTGATAGAGAATCGGGGAATTATTACTTTGAGTTTGTAGTCATGAATCAAAGCCTCCCCTACGGTTTTTTCACATCAAGGGACAGGTGCTCAAAGTGTTTGTGCTGATGCAAAGCAGGTACAGCAAAACACTGTAGAGCTTTTGCTGGTGCATTTTCAAATTGCCATATACAGAGACTGTTTATGATTTCCTGAGTACTGACCAAACTGCAAATGCGTGTAGTGCTTCATAAAGTCCTAATAGTCAGTAAATCCCGTCTTCTCGCATAAGATACTAATCAAAGACAGTTGTGATGGCCTCACTGTGAGAACTTATTCTACCATATTTCCAATATCGATGAAAGAGATGATTGGCACAAGCAGGATCATTCATAGTTGTGATTAGGTTGTTTTTCAAACCCTTCAGTTAGTTTCCATGGCAGTTTTGTCCAGATGCAACCCTCATTTTATTATCTTAATAGTGTCACTGGTTTATTGGATTGCATTTACTGGAGGTTTGGTGCACTACTAATCCATCTTGGCATCTTATAGAGAAGTTGGTCACTGGCCATGCACGGTTGCTTGTATAGAGAACGATAACATATTTTACACCACTTTGGTAGAACTGTGGAATCACAATCTCTCATTGGCTCTTGGTTAACAAGTGGAATTTCTCATCTCTCATTGGCTCTCGGTGAACCATTTTTTGTAGTTAGTTGCCCAAACTCTTTTTGCAGTATAAACCTAAGAAATGATAGAGTCTGAATCCTACATATCTAGTTCCACGTTGCATGACTGCACAGTGAATCATGTTTAGCAATGGTGCCAGCAGTGTGCCAAACTGCAAGCCAATCTGGGCCCTTCAGCATCGCTAAGGGCCCAACACCATATTAGGCATACCGCACTCCTCTCACCCAGGTTAAAGGCCCACTTCTTAGGGGAGCATGCAAAGTTGTAGACGCATTCCAGCGCTAATGATTCTGCAATGAAAACAAATGGCAAATGCATGGAATCTTTAATTCGTTAGACACACTACCTTCACTTTGAGCCACATAGAATGCATTGACCTCCATTACCAGAGCAAGTAGGCCCGTGTCAAGCAGTCCATGCTTGGCTTTAGAGTGGCAAAGGCCTCAGCTTGTTTGCATACTAATAAACATCCATTCAGTTGCAAACCACAGATTAAACCGCTATGATTGTGTCATTCTCAAAAATGTTGATCTAATGTTTTGACCGAAGCACAGACATCAGTCATGCTTGACATTAAAGAGGCAGATCTCACGTGGCCATGGATGTCTGGTGAGAAATAGTTCAGTTGACATAGGATGCAGACTGTTAGTTATCACTAGGGAACATCTGATGTTAAAGAAACCAACCATGAGACACAATCTGAAAGCTGAAGCTACACTAGTTCAAAGAACTGTTTCAGCAACCACCTTCAGTCAGCCCCGAGCCCACATTCCACTGTTTGTCTTTAACCAAAATGTTATCAGGCGTAGCCTCAATAATTTTAGAACAAAGCAATCAGACCATATCAGGGAACTTTTATCTGTGGATGGATCGAGCACTTCCTGGCACCCCTAAACGGCCTCACTAACAATCCAGAAAGTCATTACCTTTACCTTTTGATTGGACCAATTTGCAAAACAGACCTTGCCATATAAATATTGTATATTTATGCTGAGAAAACAAATCGCAAGCTATCCTTTTTGTCACAGATGTACTTTGATCATTGTACTGTCCTTTGCTGACATTTGCTTCTAATTAAAGTCTTAGTAATGCAGTAAAGTGTGTTATGTGCCAGGAACATCCCCCACAGGAGCTTCAGTTAGCCGAATTTTCACCTCTAGATTTGCAGACTTGTTTTGATGAATTCTGTGAATGGGAGACAGGAGAGTTTTACTCTCCCAGATTATGGTAGAAATGAGGCTGGAATCAGAATATGGGATGCACGGTGTTTGTTGTATGGTGCATCCATGTTAGAGATACATTATTCCAAATGGTTGCACTCAACCTTTTCCTGTTGAGAGTCTGAAGGAGGAAGTCTTTAAGTGACAGGGTAGGTCTTACAGGTTCAGGAATATGATAGTTAGTCTCGATGGCTAGATACATATGAGTCCTGGAGAAGACAAGGGAGAATCCATTAGTGTATCTATAGTTTTCATGGTATCATTTTTCTCCCTTCCTTTACCCAAAACCACCCACTGTAATCACAGGGACCCCGCAGTCCTTCATAGTCCCACCTGCCTGGAGAATAGACAAGATAGCCCATCAGTGTTCAAGATGTCTTTTTGATGCCAGTCAGGCAGCCCTGGTTTACATATTGCAGGAAGGGGGAAGGTAGCAACCCTGGATGGCCATCACTCGTCCTTATTGGCCCATCTGGTGAGAAGAGGGACAATTCTGTGCTGATCCTCTGGTGCGTGGTTCTGTCCCCTACAAGTGTTCGCTCCTCCATTTCCTGTACTCCAGAAACCATTCCCGGTTTCACTATCTCTGTGGCTTGGGAAGTGTTGAGAATTTCCCAGTAAGTATGTCACTGTGGTCCACCTTTTGAGTTTGAAAGATTTCTGTGTGAAACATTGAGTCGGCAAGTCTGGCACCCTTACCCACCCATGGAGCCGTTGACACCAAATCTACAAAGCTGTCCAACGCATAAACATATCCAGGATTGCGGCTTAGCCACGGTGCATAGTCAGTTTCTTACAGTGCATGCTGCACTTCATACCACATTTAAGAATTCTGTAGTATCATCCATGCTTAAATACTGCTGGTTAATCTTAAAGATATGACAAACTGTTGGCCAATTTGAAATCTACCCTATTCAGCTAAGGTGATGGAGTGGATACTGAGTGAACAATTGAAGGTAAGAAATCATCACACCACTTGGTTGACCTTTTGGCTGGTACATGTTACAGAATTCATCATCACTGCATTCTGAGATGACTTGAGAATGGAAGTAGGTGGTGGTAGGATGCTCATTGTATTTCATCTGTCCAAAGCCTTGAAGGCTTCCAACCATGCTGCCCTTTTTATTAGGAGTTTGGAGTACTCTCTTTAAAGCTCACTCTTAGAATGAGTCAGAGCTGTCTTCTTTGGGAGATCTTTTAGGTCTTGCCTCTTTCTGGTTGCAAATGACGTGTTGTGAACGTACATTAGGCTTAAAGCCCGCCCATTCCTTACCATTGATTGGCTTTACTGGCATTCTCCTTTGCTTGCTTCTTACTTGATGGGCTGCCCTCTCTTCTTGTCCCTTCCTGGAAGCACAGCCTCTTTACCATACTTTTGATTGGCTGACTTGTATTTTTCTCTGCTCACTTTTAGGGAACTAATTTCTTTTTTTAATTTTGCATTCTATGAAAGTACAAATGTATTCCAGCTCGCTCCCTCGTGCCCTTCTCCCCAAATACCTGTTATGTGGTTGGTGTTCGCCGCCTCCACCCTCTTAGCCCTAAACCCCGGCCGACTCCCCAACTGTGCCCAAGCCACCCCCGGACACACCCATGGACCCTTCTCATGCAACTCCTGCAAGTTTGACGGCACCAAGACCAACTCCTCATCCACTAACACCAAACAGAGACCGGACACCAACCACCTTAAATGCATCCTGCTCAACACCCGCTCGGTCCACAGACACGCCATCGACCTCTCGAATCTACTAGACACCATCTCTCCGGACGTCGCCTTCCTAACAGAAACATGGATGAACGCCTCCTCAGCTCCAGACATCACCATTGCCATCCCGGAAGGTTACAAGATCATCCGAAAAGACCGCACCAAGCAAACAGGAGGAGGCATCGCTATCGTCCATAAGAACTCCATCCGCATCTCAACCATCTCAGACGTCAACCTTGCTGGCGCCGAGCACCTTCACTTCCAGGTCCACACTGACCCCAAGACCACACTCAGAGGCACCCTCCTCTACAGGCCACCAGGACCCCGTGCACAATTCAGTGAAGACATCACTGACTTTATCACCCCACACGCCCTCCCCTCCGAGGATTACATTCTATTGGGAGACCTCAATTTTCACCTGGAAAAAAGCAACGACAGCAACACCACTACCCTGCTGGACAATCTCGCCAACCTCGGACTCAAACAACTTGTTAATACCCCCACTCACCACGCAGGTCACACTCTCGACCCTATCTTCACCTCCAGCAAACATATCTCCTTCAGTCACACCACAGCTCTCCATTGGACGGACCACAGCTGCGTTCACTTTATCTACAAAAAGACCACAACCCACAACCATCCTCAACTTACTCTGCGAAGAAACTGGAACAAAATCACCATCGACCAGATCTCCTCATCGCTTCTTCAAAACCCCCCTGCTCACTCTTCGAACCCCAACCAAGCAGCCATTAACTTCACTCAATGGCTAACCAACAGCGCCAACAGCCTAGCACCCCTGAAAAAACGTCAAATCAAACTAGGCAGCAAAAACGCCCCCTGGTTCAACGATGATCTTAAGAAATCCAAGAAACTCTGTCGCTCCCTTGAGAAGACATGGAAAAAAGACCCAAACACCAGCACCAGGGACGCATTCAAAAACGCCATCCGCATACACCACCAACTAATCCGAACCGCCAAGAAAGCCGCTTTCAAAGACCGACTTGATAACAACGCCCACAACAGCAAGGAATTATTCAACATCGTCAAAGAGTTTACCAACCCCACTGCCAACTCCAACGACATCACTCCCTCTCAAGCCCTTTGCGACTCCCTAGCTTCGTTCTTCCACGACAAAATAGCAGACATCCACAACAGCTTTGACAACCATCCTGGAGACCAACCCACCCTACCTTCTGCCGTACCCCCACCCCCCTTGAACATCCTTAATGACTGGAACCCAATCTCCACTGAGGACACCATCCACCTGATGAACTCCATCCACTCAGGATCCCCCACAGACCCATGCCCTCACCACATCTTCAACAAAGCTGACTCTGGCATCGCACCCCACCTCCGAGATGTCATCAACTGCTCCCTTAACTCCGCCACCTTCCCGGAAAGCTGGAAACACGCCGAACTCAGTGCCCTTCTGAAAAAACCCACAGCTGACCCCTCCGAACTCAAAAACTACCGCCCCATCTCGCTCCTTCCATTCCCGGCCAAAGTCATTGAGAAAGCTGTCAACAACCAGCTCGCCGCCTTCCTCGAAACCAACAAATCCCTAGACTCCTCACAGTCTGGCTTCCGAGCCAAACACAGCACTGAGACCGCACTCATCGCAGCAACAGACGACATTCGAACTCTACTGGACAATGGAGACACAGTCGCCCTCATCCTCCTCGACCTCTCCGCAGCCTTCGACACAGTCTGTCATAGCACCCTGTTACAACGCCTCAGAAACATAGGAATCCAAGGAAAAGCACTGGAATGGATCACCTTGTTCCTTGCCGGAAGAACCCAGAGAGTCCGCCTCCCACCATTCAAGTCAGAGGCCACTGAAGTCATCTGCAGCGTGCCACAAGGATCTTCACTCAGCCCCACCCTCTTCAACGTATACATGAGCCCCCTCGCGGCCATCGCACGCCAACACAACCTCAACATCATCTCCTACGCTGATGACACTCAACTGATCCTCTCACTCACCAAAGACCCTAACACCGCCAAAACAAACTTACATAAAGGAATGAGAGAAGTAGCCGAGTGGATGAAGCTCAGCCGTCTGAAACTGAATTCCGACAAAACAGAGGTCCTTATCCTAGGTACCTCCCCCTCCGCCTGGGACGACTCGTGGTGGCCAGAGTCCCTTGGAAAAGCACCCATCCCGACGGACCACGCACGGAACCTGGGCGTCACTCTGGACTCCTCACTCTCGATGACCAGACAGGTCAACACTGTTTCATCATCTTGCTTCAACATCCTTCGCATGCTCAAAAAAACATTTAGCTGGATCCCCACCGAAACTAGAAAAACGGTCACCCACGCACTGGTTACAAGCCGCTTGGACTACGGAAACACCCTATACGCCGGGACCACCGCAAAACTTCAGAAAAAACTCCAACGCATCCAGAACGCATCAGCCAGACTCATACTAGACATTCCGCGTAAAGACCACATTTCTGGTCACCTGAAAAACCTCCACTGGCTCCCCTTCAATAAGAGGATAACATTCCGCCTCCTAAACCACGCACACAAACCACTTTACGAACTTGGACCCGAATGCCTCAACACACGACTTTCCTTCTACACCCCCTCCCGCCAGCTACGCTCCTCCCACCAAGCCCTTGCTGCTGTACCTCGCATCAAGAAAACCACCATGGGAGGAAGATCCTTCTCCTACCTGGCAGCCAAAACCTGGAACTCACTTCCCACTCACCTTCGCCTCACTCAGAACCACCTAGCATTCAGAAAGCAACTTAAAACCTGGATATTCGACAAGTAATTCCCCACCCTTCTCCAAGCGCCTTGAGATCCTCTGGGTATGTAGCGCGCTATATAAATCATTTGAATTGAATTGAATTGAATCTCCCTCTTGTGCGCTGCGTGGTCTTGTGTGCTTCACCCTCCTAACTCCCCTGGCCCTGCGCTCTGTGTTTCTTTCCCTTTGTGTTTCTTCCCTTGTCTCCCCATGTTGCTTCCTCATGTGCTGCTTGCTTTCTCTGTTGAATGCATCTCCCTATGCCATGCTCCCTGTACTCTGTCTTCTTCTCTCCATTGTGTGATTCTATCCCCACCCACTGTGTTGCTCTCTCCCTCGTGTACTGCTTTTCCCTTCCTCCCCCCAACTCTCCCATCCACTGCTCCGTTGCCCCACCCGTGGCCTCTGTTTATATATTTGTTTTGCACTTTCACACTAGGAAAAGTTCATTTTTTGTACTATTCCAAGTGTCGTCTGCCATCGAGGATCGAAAATGAAAAGCATAATCATGCCTTTTTTCTTCTTTTTCATTTGCACATTTCTGTGCAGGATTGGCAAAAAACAAGATGATTTTTTGTTGATACAGAACATCACCGCCATCTGCATCTATTAGCTTTACAACTGAGATGTAAAGCTAATAGATGCAAAAGGTGAGGCCTATTGACTCTACCAGTGTGTGTTCAGTCTTCTCTCCATTCATTGACTCTTAATTACCTGAGGACTTAGCTCACAACCGCATTTTTTATATCTACATGATTGCAGTCATTACTTTAGTACACTCCATCGAAGTTCATACGTTTAAGTATACAAATGTAGTATAGGGTATGCAGAATCGTACATCTCCCCTGGGGGAAAACAAAACATTTCATCTTTCTTTGCCACTGAGCACTATATGGGTATTAACTACTAACAATGGACCCAAGCAAAATGGAAATCTGTCACTCTGTGGCTGAAGGCCATCTGAACCTTAGAACTGGAGACTTCCTGTAACTCAGCGATTGAGGTAAGAAGGCCTGGAATATAAACAATCCACACTGGATCCTCAAACCTCACAAGTTAGAAATAGATTCATTCACTTGGGAATCATCAAGGAAATCTTCAGATACCGAGCTCTCAATACCAGGTCAAAGCAGCATCAATGCTCTTGGTGCAATCATGACTGCATCATGTTAATATTGGCTGTTTGGTCACCACAAAATACATCATGCAAAGCCTACAGAGGCTGGAAAACGAAGCAGAGCAAGCTATAATGTGCTTGAGACTTCGGGATCATCTATCTCCAGCTCTTCGAGAGGGTTAATTCTAAAGGGCTCTGCTGCATCCATAAGATATTGTGCCATCAAAGGCTGTGTAACAACATGTAATAACTCAAATCAGAGAAACTTTGAGAAAGCCAATAGGTCTCCCACAGAAACCTATTTGCCAGTGCTTGTTTTTTTTTTTCTTAGCCAGCCACTGTACCTGTGCAGTATCTATGGGCGAAGAGCCGGCCTTTGCTACGATAGCGCCCTGGGCGGAGAGAAATGTACTGCCCTTGTTGATGGTAATACATTAAATGAGTAGGAGTGGTCCCTTTTGTGTTCAGGGGTCAGTACCAGGATTACCAGGATGAGCAGGGACTGGCCCCTGAACACAATCAATCAATCAATCAAGACATTTATAAAGCGCGCTACTCACCCGTGAGGGTCTCAAGGTGCTGAGGGGGTGCCACTACTGCTCGAAGAGCCAGGTCGTGAAGTGTTTCCTGAAGGTGAGATGGTCCTGGGTCAGTCGTAGGCGTTTGGGGAGGACACACATTAGCATACCTCCCCCAGCTCACCTAAATCACTGATAGCTTAGCTGCTTTACACAGATGATGGTTTTGTTGAAGTGTGCTAGCAGGGGTCAGAGGATGAAGGGAGGACATGGAAGGGGCTAAAGGGGTGTTAAAAATATTGCTCACTGTATGATAAGGGAGGACTAAAACCACTTTAAACTGCCAAATCATACAGAAACGAACTGGCAGGGGTTGGACATGGTTGGAGCAAGATGAGGCGCTTCCGTTCGCCTAACCTTAATGCATGCAGCTCCATGCGCCCCTCAGAAATTGGGGCCCTGGGCCAGGGCCCAGCTCGCTCATGCTAAAGGCCGGCCCTGCATGGACGCATCAGAAAATAAGATGCTGCTCTGAAAACAGTCAAGACCATAGTCATTACGCTGACGATTGACGAGACAGAGTGAACTCAGCAGCACCAGACTCTACTCCTCCCAACCACGTGCACTGTGATTTGCCCTCAGAGTTTAGTGGCGTTATAAATACGTCATGCTGTGATCTCGTGCCTTTCGATTCCGAAAGCTCGCTGTCGACAGTGTTTCCTCTGTATGTTCCCTGTCTTACACAAATCGTCATTTAAAACGCCGAACACACAAGTCTTAAAAATAAAAGAGGAACGTCCATCGGTGAGAGTTGGTGTGCCAACATCACTTCTCCCCGCACCCCTCTGCCTTGTGCCTGTCGTTCCTGTGTGCTTGTGTTAGGGTGACCAACCGTCCGTAAATTTCACGGACAGTCTGTAATTTCGGCCGTCTGTCCGTTGTCAGTGAAGGATTCTTTAAAGGACGCCATTTGCCTGTAATTTTAACTGGTCGCACAACCGGCACAGCTGGACCCCACCTCCCTTCTTGACTGCGATGCTGCTGAGGTCGGGTGTAACAGGCTCCGAGGGAGTACAAAAGCTTAGATACCCATCAGCATTGGCGAGGCACAGCGGGATGGCAACCCTCACACCTTCAGCCCTTGATGAGCTGTTAAGAGGTGCTTGAAGGTGACTGAGGGAGGGGCGGCAGCTTCAGGAGCAGGGGCATCTATTCAGATGCAAAGAGCACTGAATGTGTCTTGTATCTGCAATTGGTGTGAGACATTCCCTTTCTGCCCAGGGTTCCAAACATCCTAGAACCTACCCTGATTACACAGAGGCAGCACGTGGTTCACTTCACAGAGATTAATTACTGTCACTAAATTGTAAACACACCTCGATTCTTCAAACATGCAGTCTATATTGTTATAAAATAGAGAAATGGTACAATCGCACTCACACTGATTAACAAATTATGAAGGACAATCAGTTAAATCAGTTATCTTGGAGTATCTCCTTTCAGTACTGTACATCAGTGTCGGGGGAGGGGGGCAAAACTAACATTTTGGAAACAGAGCCTGTCTTCTCGTTGTCTTGTCCAGGAGGGGGTGAGGAGCCCTCCCCCACCCTGGAAGAGACCAAGATGATACTAGAATTCTGCATACCCACCCCTGTGTCCACCCTGGTGGATCCTGTTCCCCCTCCAGTGATGGCTCTTGTCCCTCCATGTGGTGGCTCCTGTCCCCCCCACCTGTGATGGCTCCTGTCCCCTCCTGTGGTGGATCCTGTCTCTGCCCTGGGTGGCTTCTGTCCCAGTCCTGGAATGGCTCCTGCAGAGAGGGTGCAGTTCTTGATGGGCCTCTTCTCAAAAAGGCTCAGCTCAAAATTAATATGAAAAGGTGGGCGAGTGAGTAAGTGAAGGGATGGCTGGATGAATTAGTGAAAGGGTGAATGGATGAATGAAAGATTGAATAGATGGATAATGGGAGGGGATGGATGGATTGATGAGTGAGTGGAAGAATGGAAGAGAGAAAACGGAAATAGCTGAATTTATGGGTAGAAGGGTAGCTGGATGGGTAAAAGGGTGGATGGATGAGTGAAAGGATGGATGAGTGAAAAGGTGGATGATGAGTGAGTGGGTGGATGGATGAGTGAAATGATGGATGGATTGATGAATTGATAAGTGCAAGGGCAAATGGATGGACGGATGAGTGAAAGGGTGGATGTAAGTATGGATAGATGAGTGAGTGAAAGGGAAGGTAGATGGACAAAATGATGAATAGACCAGTGAAGAAGTGAAAGGATAAATGGATGAGAGAAAGGCTGGATGAGTGATAGGGTCAATTGATGGATTCATGAGCGGATGAGTAGATGGATGGATGGATGGGTGGGTGGATGGATGGATGGAAGGAGGGCGGGTGGATAGATGGATGGAAGGAAGGTGTGCTAAGTGAAAGAGTCGATGGAGAGAGAAAGGGAGGATGATGGATGACTGAAAGGGTGATGGGTGGAAGGATCAGTGACTGGGTGGATGGATGAGTAAGTGAAAGGATGGCTGGATTGGTGAAAGGGTAAATCGCTGGATGGATGAGTGAATGGATGGATGGGTAGAAGAGTGAATGGATGAGTGCAGATGGATAGGGTGAAAGGGCGGATGGATGGATAATGGATGGATGAGTGAAAGGATGGATGAAGGGATGGATGAGTGAAATGAAAGATGGAAGGATGCATGATGGATAGGTTTGCAAATGGCTGAATATGTCTAGATATGGCTGGGATTACTTATATACAATTGCGCGACCTCTGATGTGTCTGTAAAACTTATCCAATTGTCCTGAAGTTTGTCCTGAATTTTGACCTCCTGTCCTGAATTTATGTCCTGAATTTTGACCCTTTGTCCTGAATTTTTAAACTCACCGTCCTGAATTTGCACCAATGCCAGTTGGTCACCCTAGCTTGTGTGCCATTAATCTGCTGCATATGGGTCAAGTTCGCGATATACAAACCTTGATAAATAAAATAAATAAATAAATACATGAATTAAGTGGACAAAGTTGCACAGCCATTTTCGAAATGTGAAGCGCTAACAGTTGCGATACATGCTCGCAGGAAGTACTTCCTTTTAGGGGGCCTTCAAGTTCTGTAATAATTGAATTTTACTTTTTCTCCACAACACTCAGTTTATCATCATCGAGTGAGTGCCCTGTGGTAATTTATTTCAGCCATAAGCACCGAGAAGCTTTTGCCAGCTACCTTAGACTCAGCACAGTTTCCCTCAGACTGGCACCAGTGCGCCCCTCTGGAAAGCCGCTCGAATGGTTCCGTCTTTATCAAGATGTAAACTTTACCTTGATCTTTTGCAAACAGAGACTTGAAACGTGGCCATGGCCTGTCACTTGAGCGTGTTTACGTCGGGCCTTTCTAACGGGCCGACAGCCCTGGCCCCTCTCTTCTGTACAGCGTGTCAAGGCGCGTGTTTAATAACACGTGCGTGTGGCCTTTACTTTTACACAATGCAGCCATTGTGGCGTACAGTACAGCAGTTTATATCCGTGCAAGATTGGTGACCTGGAGCAGCTAGAAGCCGGCCGGCGCCTCTCCGTGAGTGAGTGGAGCACAATACAAAATTATGGAAAGCCGTGACCTTCAATCCCAGCTCTCTCCTTGCCAGCCAAAGGCCCCGATTAAGACTTTGAGAATGTATTTGATTTCTTGTAGTTCCTGGGAAGTATTGTGCGGTCGGAACCTCGGTGACCCGCGGCGCAGCTCCCCCAATGGTTTCCACAGCAACTTCTGGCCTCACTGAAGAATCGCTTTTTGTGTCGTGGCATTAAGTGAGGTGTAGGCCTGTAGCTCCGCGCGCCTTAGTAACCCACTGCTCCAGGCACTAGAAAGGGGGAAATGGACCTGCTTCATAATTAGGGCTTTAGAAAAGGCATCTATGGGCACACTGGTTGTTTTGTCCTGCTTAGTTCCCTAATTGGAATTTGGCTAGTGCTGGAGACAGAAACCACTTACAAAATCTAGACTTTAAGAAACTTCTGTTTGTTTAATTAAATAGTCAAGGAAGTTCTTAACAACAGAGAACTGGAACTCATCCCACTCTGGATTCGTTTGTTTTCGTCCTAGCTGAACTGCTTTCAATGTGTGTATACACAAATGCCTCCTTAGCTTTCATTGTCTTTTTGTCTTGGCAATTATAAATGTACTTTAGTAGTGCTGTGCCCGCCCAAACTAATATAGAATATGTGGATGCTACAGGAGTTTTCCTTCCTATAACGTGTTGTAGCCTTGTGTTTAAATATTCAACAGTTTAAAAGTTGCACAGTTTCTTAGTGGGTATTATTTTCCTCGTTTAAAACGTGGCCTTTAACACATGATAGGAACATTCCTATGCAAAAAAACAAAAAACAAAAATCCCTGATGTTAGCAGTGGAAGGCTACAACGCATTCAATGAAAATAATGGTAGGGAGCTATCAGCCCGCTTCATCAAGTGAAATTGCGCTCGCAAAGGGCCAGATTCTGAGAATCTGGCCCTTTGCGAGTGCAATTTTTGCATTTGGGATTCATCATCCCAAATGCAAAAATCGCTATTAGCGAAATCGCATATTTGCGAGGAATTGGATTTAAGGAATCTCTAATAGAGATTCCTTAAATGCAATTCATCAACCAATTAGAAATTGGGAATTCGCAATATTTGGTCGCAATTTACCACGAAGTCTGACTTCGTGGTAAATTGCGAAAAAAGAGTAAAAAGCACTTTAGTGCATTTTTTTCTTTTGCATGTTAAACACAAACATGTCCTTTGGACATGTGTGTGCGCAACACCTGTTTAAATTTGCATTTAAGGGGTGCTACAGGGTGTCCTTTGGACACCCCTGGCACCCTTTAAATCGCTATCCTATTTGCGATTAGCAAATTGCTAATCGCAAATAAGGAATACTCCCCATTCATTCCTACGGGCCTTTTGGCCCATAGGAATGAATGGGGAGTTATTCCTTATTTGCGATTAGCAATTTGTTAATCGCAAATAAGGAATGTGTAGGAATCACATTTTATTTTGCGATTCCTACATGAATCCCGTTTTGCGAGTCTGTAATAGCGATTCCTTATGAATCGCTATTAAAGACTCGCAAAACGGGTCTTTGATGAATCTGGCTGTAAATTCCAGGGGTGGAACAAAAACACAAATAGAGATTAAGGCTGTCAATTCTGATGGATACATCTGCCAGTGGGTTCCTCACCTTGTGAATATCCCCTGCGCCAGCAGCATTCGGAAATTTTTGTAGCTCTCTACGCCGATGAGGACGAGGAAGACGTCACAGGGGCACGGCACCGCTCGCGACCTCGCTGACATCACCGGAGCCATAGGAGAGCCTCATCGGCGTGATGACGTCAGTTCCCCTTTTTCCGCGCGGTCGACGCTAACGTTTTTTTGGGACTCTCCGTAGTTGTATTGCTACTTTGTGTATTCTGGCTTGTATCCTGCTCTCTTTTGTTTCTGTTTTTTAAAGATGTCGTCGAGGAAGTCAGGATTCAAGCCCTGCAGGGAGTGCGGTGGACATATGTCCATAACAGATCTTCACGACGATTGTGTTTGGTGTTTGTCACCGGACCATGACGTTGAGGGTTGCGCTTGCTGCAGGAAAATGAACCCAGACGCTCTGAAAGAAAGGGAAGCCAAGCTGTTCATGGCAAAGATGCGAAAGGAGAATAGGGGTCAGAGGAGATCGAGTTCCAGGTCCAGGTCGAGGTCGGGCTCGAAGTCGATGTCGGGTCATGCTTCAAAACACAAGAAGCACAGGAAGAATTAGAGGCACGGCTCTCGACGCCGTTCGGATAAGGAAGAGGCTCAGAAGTCGACCACGACAGACCATCGACATCGTAAGGACTATGTATCTCCTTCTCCTTCTCTAGAAAGAGCGACTTCTCCTGTGGCTTCACCGGCGCAGTCGCCGTCGCCGATTCCTTCTCCATCTCAGAGAAATTCTCCGGCTCTGGTTGAAGAGGTACCAGTACCTGAAGAGCCGTCAACTCCAATGGATCCACCGTCGGCACCGGCATGCCCGAGTCCGGTGATGCCTACGCCTGAGCGTATTGCAGGCGAGTACTCTCCTTTTCTTGGACCAGGGCAAGACCCATTGCATTATCTTAATGCTATGTATGGTGTCTTTGCGAGGGCAATGTACCCCTCTGGTGCACCTTCAGGTCCCATGGGCGTTTCATTTGGGGGTTCCTCAAGCCTATGCTCAGGCTCCCTTAATGCCTTTTCTTCCTGCGACTCTGTCCTGGCATTTCCCGGCACCGAGGACGTTGACGCCGATGTCGATTCCACCCTCTCCGGCGCCATCAGCTTGACCTTGTTCGACTTCGTTTGTGACCCCGGATCCGTGTTTGACGCCGATTCCTAATTCATCGGAGCCTTGTACAACTCCGTCGTCGCCGGCCCGAGGAAAAGGTCCAGGCGGGATACACAAAGGTTATTGGAAGAACAGCAATATAGGGAGGATGAGATGGTGGAAGGTGAGCTTCAGGAGTCAGAAGACTTCTTTGAAGACTTAAGAGTGGCAAGTGGACTGGATATGTTACCAGAATGGGAACTCTCTCCTCCTTCGGAGGTTCCCTCTACGGATGTGGATCCCTATCACACTGTGATAAGGAAGGCAGCTGATCTTTTAGGTCTTCAGCTCCCGACAGCGGAATTCAAATCCAATTTTCTAACATAGGTTCTCCATTCTCCTTCTGCTATAATAGAACCTTTGTTACCATTCAATGACGCCATCACTGTACCGGTTATGGAGGTTTGGCATAAGCCATTTTCGGCTCGCGCAGTCTCAAGATCTGTTGCCAGGAGATACAGGGCGGCTCCAGGAGATCCGGAGTTTCTTACTTCACATCCTTCACCTGAGAGCCTAGTTATTCAAGCAGCCTGTTCAAAGAAATCGGCTGGTGGTTTTCCGCAAGTTCTGGGTGACAAAGAGTCAAAAAGACTGGATCAGGCTCCTAAAAAGGTGTTGTCTTCTCCGTCTATGGCCCTAAAGTCCACTAATGCTACCTATCTTTTGGGCTGGTACATTCATGCCTTAATGGATTCTGCTAAACTGCTAGCCCCAAAGTTATCGGAGGAGGACAGGAAGAATTTTGACGAGGTCTTGTCTGACACGCAGGCTGCCGCACGCCAGGTGATCCAGAGTGGTCTTGATACTGCAGACTCTAAAGCCAGAATAATGGGTTCTTCAGTTGCATCGAGAAGGATTGCCTGGCTTAAGTCATCGGAGTTCTCCCAGGATGTCCAGGCGACTCTTTTGGACCTCCTTTTTGATGGTTCTGGACTTTTTGGGAAGTAGGCAGATGTAGCTTTAGAAAGATTTAAGGACAGCAAGGCTACAGCCAAGTCCCTGGGTCTGCAGACACAGCCTAGGGGTCCCTCTTATGGAAAGTACAGAGGCTTGGGAGGTCGTCCTTTCGGACGTACAAACAGCCTCAGCAGAAGCAACAACAGCAGAACACCCTATATAAGTCCTATAGGGGCAGGAACAGAGGTCGCCCATGAGGTCGTCAGCCCTCCTCCTCCTCCTCCTCCTCCTCTACCTCTCCCCCTCTTACCACAGCAAAGCAGCCCTAGATCCACCATTCTGGATCATGTTGTTCCTGTGGGGGGTCGGCTTACTCATTTTCTGCAAGAATGGGAATCAGTTACTACAGAACTTTGGGTTCTCAATCTTGTTGAGAATGGGTATGCCCTTCCCTTTCGGGAATTCCCTTCAAATTACCCTCCTTGCCAAGGGTCTTACTCGGAGAAACACCTTCTTCTCCTCCAGGAGGAAGTCCTAGCTTTACTAAAAAACATGCGATAGAGGTTGAGCCAGAGCGGCAAAGGGGTCAAGGACGCTGCTCCCAGTATTTCCTGATACCCAAGAAGGATGGCAGGTTACGTCCAATCCTGGATCTCAGGATCTTGAATCTTTTTCTGAAGCAAGAAAAGTTCAAGATGCTCATCCTAGCGCAGGTTCTTCAAGTGCTGCAGCAAGAGGACTGGATGGTGTCGATCGACTTGCAGGACGTGTTTTTTTTTCTTATCCCAATCCTGAAGTTGCACAGGAAGTATCTCCATTTCACTGTGGGGTCGCAACATTATCAGTTTGCGGTTCTCTTGTTTGGACTTACTACTGCACTTCGAGTCTTCACCAAGGTGATTGCAGTGGTGGCAGCCCATCTCAGAAGATCGGGGATTCCAGTTTTCACCTATCTGGACAACAGGTTGCTCAGAGAAGGTGCTTCATCATCTGCAAGTGACAACTCAGCTGTTGTACAAATCGGGTTTTTTGATAAACGTGCCCAAGTCTCACCTGGTGTCCTCTCAGCGCAACCTGTTCATAGGGGCAGTACTGGACACTACTGTCTGTCGTGCATTCCCTCCTCCGCAAAGGATTCGCGACATTCAGGTAATGATTCCTTTGTTTTACAATGGAGCAGTCATTCCAGTCCTGAAGGTCTTTCGCCTGCTAGGTAGGTTTGCTTCCTGCATTTTGTTGGTCAATCATGCACGTTGGCACATGAGGGCGGTCTAGTGGTGCCTCTGCAGGCAGTGGTATCAGCACAATGAAGATCTCAGGGAGTTTGTGAGGATCTCCAGAAAAAGCTGCGGCGGATCTATCTTGGTGGAGCGTGGAAGGCAATCTGTCTTAAGGGAAGCCCTTCCATCCACCTCCATTGGTGGCCACAGTGATAACGGATGCATCCCCCTTAGGGTGGGGTGCTCATCTGGGAGACCTGGAGATCAAGGGTCTTTGGTCTCCAGAGGAAAGGTTGCTTCACATCAACCTTCCGGAGTTATGGGCAATACATTTGGCACTCAAGGCCTTTCTCCATTCCCTTCGCGGTCAGTCGGTTCAAGTCCTAACGGACAACACTACAGCGATGTGGTATGTCAACAAACAGGGAGGAGTAGGGTCGCATTGTCTTTGCAGAGATGCTCTGCATCTCTGGTCCTGGGTTCAGGACCATCAGATTTGTCTGATGGCAAATCATCTTGCCTGAGTTCTAAACGTGCGTGCAGACAGTCTCAGTCGGCAGTTCTCAGCCGACCACAAGTGGAGGCTTCATCCGGAGGTGGTTCGTCACATCTTCTGGACCTCCTCTGGTGGACTTGTTTGCCACTCACGAGAATGCTCACTGCCTGTTATTCTGAAGTCTCAAGTATCCGATGCGGAAGGTTTTGGGGGACGCTTTTTAGTTGAGTTGGGACTCATAACTCCTTTACGAGTTTCCTCCCATACCCTTGATTCCTCGAGTTCTGAGGAAGATTTGTCAAGACCGGGCCCAACTCATATTGATCACCCCAGATTGGCCAAGAAGGGTGTGGTATACAGATCTTCTCCACCTCTCCTCGTGCCCTCCGCTCTGTTTCCCTCTCAGAGCAGACATCCTCTCGTAGTCGCAGGAGCAGGTTCTACACCCCCACCTCCAGACCTTACACCTTCTTGCCTGGAGATTGAACGGGGCAACCTGAATTCTTTTTCTCTTCCTTCTGACGTGGTGGCCGTTATTTTGTCCACCAAGCCTATTTATTCTTAAAGGTGGTCCAAATTTGTTCATTGGTGTGGGGAGAAGTCTATTGACCCTTTAAGGGCTCGCTGATCTGACATTCTTCAGTTTGCTCTGTCTCCGGTCCAGCAGGGTTTTGCTGTAGCTACTGTGAAAGGCTATTTATCGGCTTTGTCGGCGTTCCTTTGTTTACCGGACCAGTCGTCCTTGTTTAAATCACCCATTGTGTTACGATTCATTAAGGGCCTTATCAACAAATATCTGCCCACTCCTTTTATTGTGTCTCAATGGGACTTAAATCTTGTCTTAATCTACTTGATGGGATCTCCCTTCAAGCCCTTACACAAGTGTCCCTTGAGGGTATTGTCATTAAAAACAGTATTTGTTGTTGCCATTACCTCAGCAAGGAGGGTAAATGAAATTCAAGCTCTGAGTTCAAAACCTCCATTCTTGACTATTGATGCTGATAGAATGGTTCTCAGGACCGGGGCTGCTTTTCTGCCTAAGGTGGTAACTCCCTTCTATCTGAGGCAGTCCATTAACCTTCCTTCCTTCTATCCTCCCCCTCACCCTTCCAAGGAGGAGGAGCAGCTTCACCGCTTGGACCATAAGAGGGTGGTGAGTTTTTACCTTGATAGATCTAAAGACTATTGTGTGGATGACCAGCTCTTCGTGGGCTTTGCTGGCTGCAGGAAAGGCAGCGCAATGCACAAGCGCACACTTTCCAGATGGATTGTCTTGTGCATCAAGATTTGTTACACTTTGGCCGGTAAGGAACCTCCAGAAGGTTTAAGAGCTCATTCTACCAGGGCACAGTCTTCTACATCTGCCTTATCTAGTGGTGTTCCTGTTGAGGACATTTGTAGAGCGGCAACTTGGGCCTCCCTCCACACTTTTGCGAAGCATTACTGCTTAGATTGCGAAGTGAGGAGGGATGGTCACTTTGCGCACTCTGTCCTACAGGATTACTTGGTATAGAAGAGTGGATACCCTCCTCCGGGAGTGGGACTGCTGTGGGATTCTATTCACAAGTGAGGAATCCACTGGAAGATGTATCCATCAGAAGAACACGTTACTTACCTTCTTTAATGCTTTTTATGGTGGATACAGTATCTGCCTGTGGATTCCTCACCTTGTGAATATCCCCTGCGCCAGCAGCATTCGGAAATTTTTGTAGCTCTCTACGCCGGCGGGATGGTGCTTTGGCAAGATAATTTCAAACAGATGTTGCCAAAGCTCGCTCCCGCAAGGGAATCGCCAAACGTTCACGCGTTCGCCCCTTGAAAGCAATGCAATGGTGCACGTTTTTGGGTGGAAAACTGAATCAATTCCTGAAGGTCTCCTCCTATGCAGCGCATGCGCGCTGCGTAGGCGATACCTAATAAGTAAGGGTATAATTGTTCTTTTTACGTCCCTCCATTAAAACTGTTTTTCAATTTTGAACAAGCTACAGACCGCTTTAGCTTTCTAGACGATCATATAGCTTCAGCTTTTCGAAAAAGTACAAGAAGTAAATCCAGGGAGTGGGCTTTGGGTTAGTCCCTGTAAGCCACTCATATTTTGCACCACTTTTGTGTGTTTTTGTTATGTTATGCCTTTGATTGGATGGCTGTACATCAAGGCTATGAGATTGTGCGTACAATTACATTGCCCCTATTAGGTTTCTGTGTCAGGGTACCAAGTAGATCTTTTGGTACATGACAACTGTCACCTAATGTGTAGCTTGTAATTAATATCTACTTTACTTATTTGATGTAATTACTTTGCTGGCACTCCTTCATTTTAATTGCTGATATATAGACATTTTGTTTAGGGGATGTGTGTCATTTGAAATCCGTAGCCTATCTATCACAAGGACACAGTGTTACTCACTAATTTCCATTTTTTTAAATTTAATATATTTATTAGGAAATACATGAGTAACAGAAAAAGACTGGGCCTGAGCGGCAAAATCACAAATAACTATATACAATTAATTATCATTTATACCTATCGCAAAACACATTTTAGTAGTCAGGCTAAGAAAGAAAAACAGAAAATGGTAAAGATATCATACTAGTACCACGGATAAACATACAGTCAAATTTACATGTCTATTTACAAAAAGGACATAACTGCACTCCAGATTTGCCGACCCAGTTTTCGTTTACGACGACCTTTGAGAGCATATAAACTATACTCAATATTAAACACAGCAAAAACCTTGCCCTCCAAGCCTCAAATGATGGGGCATCCTTTTGTAACTTACAAGAAGCTATACGTAGTCTTAACACAGCTGTGGCAAAAAAAATCAAATATACGTCCTTGCTAGGTTCAATATCTGCCTCAGCACTTGTCTCTACCCCCAGCAAAATCTGCATAGGTGACAAATGTATAGGAGATCCCAAAATATCAGTTAGGAACTTATCCAGCTGCTCCAATAATCTGCTTAATTGTGAACATGCATAAAAAATATGTACAACCTCAGCGGCTGGGTTCCCACAGCAAAAGCATTTTCCCTCTTGATCCCCACCCCATTTAGCAATCTTATCGGGTGTGAAATACATATAGAAGACAGTCTTATAATGCTGGGCGGTTAACTTGGCAGACAGGAATAGTCGTCCAGCTAATTCGATGGAAGTCTCTAGGTGTATGTCATGGCATCCCAGTCTATTCTCCCATTTACGACCATGCTCCTCCAAATCATTGGACTTTGTACTAAGCATGAGTGTATACAATGTCCCTATTCTTGCTGCCTTTTTATTTGCTTCTTCCAGGGGGTTAGGTTGAATGTTCCAACAAGCCTTCAGAAGAAAATTCCTGATTTGCAAATATTTAAAAAAAATCCGCCCGGGGCTGATGATATTGCACCCTAAGCTGTTCAAATGATTTAAGACCATCTTCTGAAAACAGGTCCCCAACCACGGTAATGCCTTTAGCTCTCCAGTTATGTACAATCCGATCCCAAAATACCATCGGAAAAAAGGATGTAGCTACCAGTGGGGTATACTAAGATATTTTTTCTAGCACATACATCTTCTTAATAGCTTTCCAAACTTTATATGCAGCAATAAGTATCTTAAATCTTGTACGTTTATAATAGCTCCAGTCTAGATTCAGAAACAGACAGTTTTTTTACTTCCGTGCCTAACAACATATGGTATATAGAAGGGGACACCACGATGTCTATAGGCCCTACCCCTGTGAGCAATATATTCATATGTTGTACCATACATGCATAGTAGTAGAGAGCAAAATCAGGTATAGCCCACCTGCCCACCATTCTGGGTAGAACCATATAACGCATTGCCTTACGCACTTTCCCACGAGCCCACATGAATCTCACGTACACGGCCTGTAATTGTGCAAGATTAGCTCACGGTATCTTCAAAGGTACACATTTGAAAAAATATAATATTTTTGGAAGGATCATCATCTTTAACACATTGCATCTCCCTACTAGCGAAAGATGCAAGCATTCACATTGGTCCAATTGCCTACGGACCCCCATCATCAGCTTTCCCCAATTGGCCTCGACCAGCAATGGTGCATATTCTGGCCACAGGTTGGCGGTATAACGTTTGTACTGCTGTAATGTACTGTTGCCAAAAACCATGTCGCCACATCACATCCCATAAGAAGCACCATGAGACTCGATCAAAAGCCTTCTCAGCATCTAGTAAAATAAGGCTGAGTGCATCCCCAGTAGCATTAGCGTAGTCTAATAACGTTATTACCCGATTCACATGATTTGTCGTTCCACGATTAGGAATAAATCCATGCTGTCGGATTGACACCAGTGGAGTGATGACTGCCGCTAACCTAGTGGCCAAAATCTTTGAATAGATTTTACCATCTGTGTTCAGCAGGGATATGGGGCGGAGATCTGCCCTCTTGTCTTTTTTCCTGAACACAACAATACTGGCTTCATCCAGGATTTAGGAGCAGCACCCTCTGTGCCCTTCTAAATGTGGCCAACATATCCGCCTTTAAAACACCAAAAAACATTTATATAATTCCAACAGCAATTTATCCGGGCCGGCAGCCTTACTGGCTGCTAACCCATTTACAGCCTATTCCAACTCAGCCATCGTAATGGGGGCATCTAACCTTGCTGCTACCTCCTCCACAAGACCCTGTTCACAGTATCACTGTAAAAGTGTTTCAACTTTGTGACTATCATAGTGCTCTCCAGCATATAATGTATCATAAAAATTCTTAAAGACCTCTAGTATGCCAGTCTCGTTCTCAATGGAACACCCGCCAGAATCCAAGATAGTTGTAATTCTTTGGGCCGCTTCTTTTACTCTGAGCTTTTGGGCAGGCACCTGCTGCTTGCCTCCCCATATTCATAGTTTAGCTGCTACTTAATAACATATTTTTTCGCAGCCTCTTGACTCCAGTAGAGATTTTTTCTTGCCTTGGAGCGAGCTACTTCAGTTGCCAGCTCACCAATATCTACTCCAGCATGTATACCCTGCATGAGCATCCCTTCAGCCATTATAAGACCCTGATATAGCTCCTGAAGCTTTAACCCCAACTTTTTTTGATTGTACAGCCCAAAGCTGAGGGTTTCCCCCCCTAAAAGCAGCCTTGAAAGCATCCCAAACATAACAAGTATCAGTACTCCCAAGATTAATGCGAAAAAAAGCAGCAATTCATTCCTTCATGTATGTAAGAAATTTTTGATCCAATAGCAATTTTCGGTCGAAGGAAAACCCTGTGGTCTTTGTGACTGCACCAATGCCGGAGATGGTTAAAACAACCGTTGCCATGATCAGACGTCACCCTCGGATAAACCTGGATAGCAGCACCATTCACCAAACACTGTGAGGCAAAGAGATAATCCAGTCTCACTAACTTTTGTAGAGGGCAGGAAAAAAAGGTATATCCAGCTTCAGTACCCCTGAGTAAGGCCAAGCATCTACCAGACCATGTGCAGAAATGATTGGAGTACTTTGAACACCCTTGGTTTCCTGCCCGTATACCTTGAGTTTTCATTACACAATATATTTGGTGCCAAATTTATATTTAAGTCCCCACATAAAATCACAGGTGTAGGCCATGCTGCTAATTCAACATTCAGATATTCTATATTGCTGCTTCGTCTAAATTAGAGCCGTATATTGAGCACCGCGTGAACTTCATTGCCCTACAAGATACTCTGCTATTACCCATCTCCCAAGTCCATCCGTCAAGATCCTACCTGTATTGCCTATATGTTTTTTTGCCAAGATTGCAAAACCCATAGATGTGCAGGCCTGTTTGGTACATGCCACTAGATCATAACCCAGCTCTGTTAACAGTTTCCGCTTGGCCCATTCTATATGTGTCTCCTGGATGCACATGACGTCACAGCGGAGCATCCGAGTTCCTGTGCTACCCGCTGTCTTTTATCGAGAGAGTTCAAGCCCCTGACATTGAGCGTACCTACTCTAATACCCTTAGCCGCCATCAAATTCCACTCTGCCACCATAGCCAAGCCGCATACGCCCATTAAACCATACTTTCAGAAAATGTAAGAAACCATACTCATGTATTGATTTTATTTTTTTCACACCGCCCTCCCCACCAGCATCCCCCCAAAACAGCCTCCCCATTCCCCCCCCACACCACACAAACCGGGGCTTAAGGACCATGTCCTCTGCGATGGAGGGTGATTGTGCGCTGCTCCCCCTAATTTCCTTTGAGTGCTCATTTGTTAGACTTTGCAGTCAGGAAAACGTGTTGGGGCTACATTTTTTGTTCACACACAGACTTTCTTAAAAATGTAACAAAATACTTGCATTTTGTCTGTATCTCTATGGCTATTACAACATTATTACTAAACATCTCAATTATCTATGCACAATAGTTTGCACATACACATCATTCTATCTTTACTAACACCAACTTTAAAACACACTAAACAACTGTGCTTTACCAGGCTATTACACTAAACGTATTTCCTCTACTACTTCATACATACTAAATATACACGACTTTTAAGATGTAAAAAATCTCCTGTATTGACTTATAAATATATTTGGGTACATATTTTCTGTTTTTGGTAGTATATCTAACTGCCCTTTCTTTCATAACACCATTCTATTACCTTTCAAAAATCACCCTTCTTTTTGGATTTTCTTTCTACTCATGAAGCAGTGTAAACTAATTTGTATACAAGTTAGAACAGTGTCAACAAATTAAAACATACAACTTGCTTCCTAAATAACAAAATGTTATCAAGTGCTAAAGCAAAATAAATGATTAGTCAAACTAATTAGCTTTTTAATTTTGATTTGCTTTCTTTGTGATTCTTCAGAGACTACTTTGCTGCCGTCACCACTGTACTTGCTGTTTACAAAAATCACAATCACACCAGATTTTCCTTTTCCTTTATCTATAGAGGAATATGAAGGGGGCTTGCCTTGCACCTAATTTAACCTTAGTTCACTTGCTACCACGTAAAGTTGATTGTGTACATGTTTCTACATTTTGCCCCCTAAAACAAGCACAAACATTCTCTGTCCAGTCACATTGTGCTGGAAGTTCACTTTCTATTCAATCAATCAATCAATCAAATATCTTTATTCGGTTATAGTAATAATAACCATAAAAGCACATTGCAATACATTGTTAAAAATAATTACAAAGCCAACAGAATACAAGTCATATTATCACTGATTTCCGAAGCTTAGACACATTTTTAAGAAACGCAATAACAGATGCAATAACAAGTTCATTATCTAAAAATTGCAAAGCTAAAAAGGCGGGTTAGCAATTTCTCAGGCCAAACTTCTTCAAAACAGGGATAATCCATCTCTTTCTAGGAGTGTCATATTATGGAGGGTTGATTGAAAGGAGACATCGGCACATGGACACTTACACAAATCCCTCGACCAATCATTGGAAACAGGAAAACTTAGGAATGTAAATATAACATTTAATCTAAAACGTGACATCAGAAAACGGTCAAAGTCTCCTTCTAATATTAGTGTATACGTCTGGATTGTTGGAGTCAGCAGAGTTAAGTGATGCGTTTGCACCGTAGACTTTCTCATTTCATTAGTGGCTCTAATTTCTCCTAGTAGTCCCATACCGCTGATTTTAAGGGCTTTTCTAGGTACACTGCACATAGCAGTAGGCTCTGTAAAATATTCTGGATGGCCCAATTTAGTAAGCAACTTTGTCACATATTCCCGCCACCTAATATGTTTTGCACCATCAGACCCCAGCACATCCACCAGTATAAAATGATTAAAACCGGTTTCATCTGACGTCCAGATTCTATGCCAGAGGAGGACAGGCTGAATCTTAATCGTATCCTCCAGGTATGGCATATCCAATTCCTGGTGACAGATATAGTTTGAGGTACTTTCTGGGAGGGAAAATGTTTTCAGCAGTCTGCAGGATTTTAACATCTGCGTAGCCCCATATTCCAGCTCCATAGGTAGCTATAGCCACACATTCAGCCCTATAAATGTGTAGCAGTTCCACCGGTGGGTGCCTTCCTAATTTCAGTCTTTCCAAAATACAAGAAAGTACTTGGGATGCACAGCTGTGTGTATGAAGTTAACTTACTTGCACTAGTGTTAGTGCCAAATACCGAGAGACTAGGGGGAACAAGCCATGGTCCACTCTCCAGCACCCTGCACAGTGCTATTAACACACTATGGGGCACATGCAACATTTGAAACTGCGGTCACAAAGGGCAGATTCGCAGAATCGCCCCCTTTGCGACCGCAGTTTTTGCATTTGGGATGCATCATCCTAAATGCAAAACTCGCTATTGAAAAACAAATCCCTAAATGCAATGCAACAAAAAGAAAATTGGCGATTTCGCATTTAAGAAACGCAAATTACCATCAACTCAAAGTTTATGGTAATTTGTGAGAACTTTGAAAAATGCTCAAAAGTGCAATTTTCAAAGTTCTGTGTTGCAGATACACATGCCCTTGCGGCATGTGTGTGTGCAACATGTTTTTAAAATCGCAATCTATGGGGTGCATAAGGGTGTCCTTTTGGTACCCTTGCACCCGTGAAATTACATGCGCAAATTGTGAGTATTTATTTGGTTCTCGCAAATTGCGCATACAATTCCCATTGATTGCTATGGGCCTCTATGAATGAATGGGTAGCAATTCCTTATTTGCATTTTGCGAGTCGCAAATAAGAAATGTATAGGAATCACACTTTTTTTGCTATTCCTACGTGCATAAGGAATTGCGATTCCTACATTGCAATTTCTTAAAAATCGCAATTCCTATCTTTGATGCATGTAGTCCTAAGTCATTCACTGTTTTGAGATCTACATTTTCAAAAGTCATTGTTTCATTAATAATACTACATTTATTTTATTACTGGCAAGTTTTCTTAGATAGGAGTCACATTGGATGGAGTATCTTGTATTCTATATTTTGCTTTGTATGCCTTTATGATCTTCACTTGCAACATAAACCTCAACCTCTGACTCCTTTCCGTACCATGATTCCGTGAGGGTACTTCTTTCTTATGCTAATTCAGTGTGTTTAGCATAGATGCACTACTGCCATCTTTGTTACTATTGTAGCCTAAGATCCTAACTCATTACAGTACATTATTTCTAGGACAACTAAGGACACTATCCCCACGTGCACAGTTGCCTAACTATTAGAAAACACCCTAACCAGAAGCTTTGGCAGTACTTGTTATAACATAGTATTTGCTACCATAATCTTGCAGATTTTCATAGTGCAGTTAACAATAGATTTGACTGTTATCCAGTGCAATGTTGGTTTTTAGTCAACCCCAGGAAAGTTGAGCCATGCCATTAGAATTCGACGTTGTGAATTGCAGGTTGTCCAGATATCTTGGTTGCACATTCACTGACCTATTGATTTCACTTACATGTCTACACATTTACTTAAGCTACCAATCTATCTTCCAGGCATACATATTTAATTTGAAAAGTGTCTAAGAACCATTTCTAATAAGGTAGTTAAGAATGATGAGTTTTAGGGGGAAAAAAAGGCTTTGCTTTGTTAAAGTCAAATCCTGTCTGTTAATGGAGATACTTTTAAAGCTTCTGCATGGAGGCTCAGCTAACAATGAGCCCTGATTGCAGTAGGTTTTACTTAGCTTTCATAACGTGGCTTCTGATTAAACAATAGGTCATTATGACGCCCTTTAAAGTGGTCCAGAGCTGTAGTTATCTACATTTTGTGTCATGCTTAGCAGTTAATATAGACTTTCTTTCCAAATATCAGTAGGGACCATGATAGGGCACTGATAGTTTATAACATTGTACCGTAGCTGCCGTTATGGTTTAGCCAATGTGTTTTCATGTGTATTAGTTAGAAACATAGGTGTTTAGCAGAACAAGAGCACAGTCTGGTTGCACAGGCCCACAGTGTGAGCAGTGAAGATCCGTAGGACGATGGCTCACAAGCGCCAACTGTACTGTGGTAATAAAATGAGATTTGATCTTTGCAGTGTCATAATACATGGCTGAATCTGTGCTAATTACTTCACTATCTCCAAATGTCATGCTTTGGCTTGTAAATGTTTTTATTTATTAAGGAGTTTTATATTGTGCTAGCCGGACCTGGGGGTATCGGAGCACTTTACAACTGTTTCAATGCAAGAGTCACACATTAGAGCAGTATTAGACATAATGGTTCGGAAGTCTTAGTGTGCCGTGCAACATTAAGGTAGTACATGAGTCCTGAGATAACGTCATTGAGTGCACGTTATCTTGGGTCGAACCTCTTTGAGGGAGGAGGGAACAGGTAAGGGTCAAGGTGCAAAGGAGGAGGTATGTCTTAATGATACTATGTCGGGAAGCTACTGCGAGCAGGGTTGTGTGCTTTGGGGCGGCTATCTGTTCGGGAGTGAGCGGTTGAGGAAGAGATCTTTTAGGTGTTTTTTTAATTTTGCGATGGACGGGATAGTCCTGAAATCGGCTGATATGGACCGTGCAGCGGTGTTATGTTTCTGTGTTTTCATAGGGATGAGTGGTAGGGTATTGGAGCTCCTAAGGTACCTTGTCGGACCAGCCCTCTTGAGTTTGGCGGCCAGGTAGTCCGGTTTTCCTGTGTGCAGGGCTTTGTGTGTGAGGCAGGCAGTTCTGAAGCTGGCACGCAATTCGACTGGGAGACATTTTAGTTCGCTGAGTGTGGGTAAATGACACCAGAACTCAGAAGTGACAATATAGGACCTCATTAACAATGATTTGTTATGTATTTTCATGTTGCATGTCAGTTTTCAGGTAGCTAGGTTTAAAAAGCTCTTCTCAAAGTGTGCACTCATGCCATACAAACCATAATTCGGGCTCCAAATGCAATGCTCCTAACCCCAGCCTTTATGCAACAGATGAATCCACAAGTGACATAAATGATCTCACTAGTGACGCTGCATATTTGCTTACCATTAACATTATGAATGACATGACCATGGATACAGTGTGATCTCTTTGTGTACATATTTAAGTTTACCCATCCGGAGTAAAGTCCTTTTATTTATTGT